>NW_026947516.1:28990700-30366950 GCF_034190915.1 Cavia porcellus | reverse complement strand
TTCAATATTTTTTTGGAGACAGGATGTAGTTCAGGCCTTGAACTCACTTATGTAACACAGGCTGGCCTTGAACTTGTATTCCTCCTGCCTCAGCCCCCCAAGTTCTGGCATTACAGGTTTGCACCAATATACCTGGCTCTTTTTCAATATTCATTAAGGAAATCATTCATCTTTGCATTATTAATCTACTTCCATACATATATGTGCACATTTAGATAGAAAAAAGAAACCTAACTAGATAGCAAATGATAGATATATATAGAGAGATATATTAATTTGGTAACATAATTTAGATGCTCTGAAAGGTTGTCTTTATTGTGACATTTATTAAGATTTAAAAGCACAAGCTTTTAAATGAATGCTTTAAATTCTATTCTGATGCCATTGCTTATACATGTGTTTTCACCTTCCTTCACTCCTCTCAACTGTAAATTTAGTAACTTAATCATTACTATTTAGTTTCTATGAGAATTAATTAAAACAATAACTGTCACAAGAAGCAGTCAACATCTGTTAGCTTATATCACTATTGTTTATGTAAAAGTTTATATCTGTTTTTCTCTTTGAATACCACTTAATCTATTTATGAGATTCAATGCAAATATACAGTGAAAATCCTTATTCTTCTCCAATTCTTCATTTGATAAGGTCATGGAGTACATGAACAGCCTGGTAAGTGCAAATATTAGTCCTGAGTCCACCACTTTTTTCATCATTATTCATGTGAATATATGAAGCTTATCTACTTGCTGGATGTCAGTGCAGAATGAGTTTCTAGTGAAAGAAGAAATAAAATGGAAAATGCTACAGACTACTCAGACATTTCAGACAAATTTTCACATAAAAGAATATTTGTCTCTAAAATTTCTGGACTAGTATATGTATATATTAATATATATTTGGGCATGTGTGTAGATATATGTATCTAATCACACATGTATAGCATACATATGAGACTGTAACATTATGCTATGCATACATTTAACATGTTTGTATAACATTTATATGTAATATATGTATTATATATAATGTATTACATATATTATGTAATATATGTAATTTATGTAATATATTTATATTTGATTGTCCTGCATATGATGTACAAGAACAGTGTGTTTAAAATCATCAATTCCAATTTTATATAAACTGTAGATCTCTGAAATGTATAGCCTTTCAAAACTTTCATATGCACTACAAAATCAGAAAATGATCTGTCATTTCAATACTTTCCTGTCTAGATAGGTGTTACAGTAAAAAACTTTATGACAGAGTTTAAAGATAGCCAGAGATAAGGAAAATATTTTGCTCTGATTATATAAGATATAAAACTCTTATAACTATGTATCTTATACAGAATACCACCTATATTTCACATTGCTTAATAACTTGGCAAATAAAAATCAAGAGATTTTCAAATGTGATAATTCTTTAAATCACACATAACTTCTTAAGTAAAGAATTTTGTGAATTGATTTGCTTGAACTATAATAAGCCTCATGAAACTTGTCTTCTTATTTCTAATTTGGTAAGACACATGGTAGTACTATGAAACATTTTTCTTGATATGTGGAAGGAGATATAAATATAATTTGAATTAAGTTAGATACTTATAAAATTAAAAGGTGATTTTCATGTTAAATTAAAAGCACAGGGCCAGTCTAAGAATTTTGTGTGCTGCTTGGGAAAGGGTGCTATGATTTTACTTTGCATATATTTCAAATATATTAAAAGAAAAATATGAGAAAGTTCATATTTCCTATCAGGAAATGTATACTTAAAATAATTTTAAATTTTTAATTTCTTTATACTGAAAGAGGAAATATATTCTTGTAACAGCTCTTTATTTCATAGCTCCTATATATATTGAAAGGTATGTTATATATGGTAAAACGATGACAAATACATTTGTCACTTACAATGCTATCAAAGATATTATTGGCATTTCAAAATTTGTGGCAAGAAGTGAGTCAACTTAATGATAATATCGGAGCTGCAAACCCTCTTTTCTCTTGTTGAGACACCAATATGATATCAATACACAGAAAAGTTCTCTGTATAAGAAATCTAAAAACCAATTAAGAGAATCTTGCAGCAGAAAGACTGTAAAATCAATTGTATTAAAGCTGGTAGAAATATTTGTGGGGCTTTCTTCTCTCCTGGGCTTGTCTCCTGGACACACAGCCACACAACCAAAAAGATTGCCAGGATTGCAAATTCTCTCTGGAAAAGGAAATATATAGCTGGGCCACACAGTAGTGGTATTTTAGGGGAGGTACCCAAGGAACTGGGGTTCCTGACTTATCTGTTTCTGAGCACTGATGAAACTGAGCATATGTTACCTGTCCATTGAGAATTCAAAGAGCTAGGCAGTAATCTGTCATTCCAGAGGACCTGTAGTAGCAGACAGAAGCAAATACTGCTTGGCAACCTCTCAGAGAAAGAAAAGATTGGAGTATACATTCAGTGTCCCGGTATCTCCGGAGGCTACTGAAGGAATAAATTTCTGTCTTGTACATTTTGGAGTGTGAACAAGACTTGGAGTACCCTGTATGCCTGAGGGCTACTGAAAACAAAAAGTGATTCATGCAATGCGCTATTGCTTGAGAGTATCCACACTATAAAAAATAGGTGTTGAAACAGCTCAGTGATATCACCATTAGAGTTTTCCTTTCAGAATGCTGGAATATATATCCCAAAGGAGGGGAATGACCAAAAGACTAGATTCTGTCTAGCTCTACTTCAATCATCAAAGGGACTCAGAATACTCTAGAATAGGTGCTTGGCATAGAGAATGGAAGACTAGCTGGGCAACATGATGCTGCTTCAGCAGATCTGTGGTTTAGCAGATTAACCCTGAAGGAAGTGAGATACTACAAGCTCATGAAAAGGAAGGAAGGAAGGAAGGAAAGCACCCTCACTAATTAAAAATATGCAAATTGGGAGATGATCCATCAATAAAATATACTTGAGTGAAACACAGAGTCTTTCATCAGGTGATTGGAAAAATCACATTCCTAAATAAGGCCAATTTGAAAAGGCTGAAGGAAGTGGCAGATTTTTTTTTCATGTGTGCAGAAAGCAACAAATAGTGATAAAGACCACAGTGGAAACAGAAACAGTGGCCCAACCAGACAAATAAAACAAATCTGCAAATACTGACCCTCCTTAAATCCAGTGTAAAAATTACTTAGCAACTGAATCAAGATAACCATCAGAAATATGTTCCAAGAACTCAGGAAAACACTGCATGATATGATATGGTATGATATATGATATGATAATTTCATAGAAAACTAACAATGGATGCCATAATATATCTTGTTTTCTTCACAAAAGCTGATGATACCATCTTGCATAATGAAATCAGAGATGGAAAATAAAAGTAGAAGATTTTGATCTGAAGAATAAAATAATTGAACAGAAATATTCACTGAATGGGTCTAACTGCAGAGCTGATCAAGCAGGAAAATATTAGCAAAGTGAAAGATCTGTCATTAAAAATTTTCAGAGGAAAGAAAGAAAGAAAGAGCAAACTCTAAAAAGAAAGCCCAATGAAAACCTAAAAGACTCACCTGAAACCAGGTGAGCATGAAAGAGCATCCAGGAGCATGAAAGAGAAAAAAGAAGCTTTTCCAAAAAATAAGACCTTAAAATTACCCATTTCCTAAGAACTAAATGACATTCCAGGAAAAGAAGAAAAGGGAAGTAAGACACCTTTTTCAACAGAATACAGTTGACAAATTCCTAATTCTTAGCAACATCCGGAGTCTAAAACCTCAGTTGACTTCAAGTACAATGAAATCCAAATACATTCATATAAAGATACATTCCAATGAAATTTTGGAATGAAGAAAGACATCATGTAAGGGTCAATCCAATACAAAAATATAATAATTTTAAATATGTTTGCACCCAACATCAGTGCACCTAAGTATATGAAGTGAGCATTAAGAAATCAAAAAAGAAAACCAGATAAAAACAAAATAATAATAATAATATTATAGACAGCTAAATTAAATAGAAATTAATGTGCAGTGAGAGAGAGACTAGGCATGCAAGAAACTTAGCGGAATAAAAAAGAGATCAGAGTTGGGCTGGAGGTGGATCTGAGGAACAACTGGCCTCAAAATAAATATGCAATGTCCAGCCCTACATGCCTCCTTAATGGATAAACAATAACTTTATATTATAATTAGCACCATCTGCTCCAGTAAGTTCAAATACGCATCAGTCACCCAGGTAGTTGGGTGACCAGAGCATCTAGACCCATCCTTCCTAAAAATGCATTTGTTCTTTCCATGTACCCTTACTATGTGGCTCATTTCCCTGTTGGATCAATATTTAACAAGCAATTATACAGGCAGGGAGCAAAGATGGCAGATAGATAACAGCTGGCTACAGAGGCTCCCTGAGATAGTCAACTTAGAATTCAACATAATACAGCTTGGGGAGTCCTGAACAGAGGGAGATGAATTCTCTTGTCCCAAGTAGCAACTAAGGTGAGAAGAACCAATTAAACATACAGTCCCAGTGCTATTATTGGAACAGCTAAAGATTCAGTGCTCCCATCTCAGCGGGCAACTTGCTGAGCCATCCAAGGTCCCATTGCTTCGACTCACTGGAGGCACAGTCACACTGAGGTTGGGGGTTGGCCAGCCTAACGGAGAGCTGAACTGGCGGGGAGCCTGCATTGACTGGTGGTGAGTGACAGGAGTGGAGCCATTTCACAGAAAGTGGGGCTCAGTGGAAGACATTCTGGGACCAAGCAGGACTGGCAAGTACAAGGGGCAGCAGTGACTTCAGTCAGTTTTTCCCTTCCCTAATGGGATTGGTGGAGTGAGGTAGGCCTGGGTCACGCAACCTGGCTGAGACCCAATAGGTTATCCAAAATCAATTCCCTATGGTGGCAGCACACACTAACGCAGTGAAGCCTCAGAAGTTTAAATGACCTGGAGGGGAGGTGGCACACAGTAGTACAGTGCAGGCCACAGCAGTTTGACTGATCCGGAGTAGAGGGGCCAGTATATGCTGCCCCTTTTTGCAACTCACTAGCACACTGCAGTGGGAAGGGTCACATAACCAGCGTGCTTCAGAAGAATTGTAATCAACAAAGAAAGAAACTGGGGCCTCCTGAAAGAAACAAAAAGATGGGAAGAGGAAGCAACGAGAAAAAGTCCCCAGGTCCCAACCCTGAGAACATTGACCCATGACAGGTAAATACAAAGGAGAATGAGAACAGCAAACATGCAATATCAGACACAGTGCCAGTGGACATAAAGAGATATCTTCAGGACCTCATAGATGAGTCAAAAGTGAAATATTTAGCCAATTAAAGCAAGATATAAGAAGATTAATAAAAGAGATGCTAAGCACCCCTCAAGCAGACACAGATGGAAGAAGGGAGGAATTCATACAAGGGAGAGAACCATTTGAT
The DNA here is from genome assembly GCF_034190915.1 of Cavia porcellus. NCBI lineage: Eukaryota > Metazoa > Chordata > Mammalia > Rodentia > Caviidae > Cavia > Cavia porcellus. Next base: position 30,361,516 of record NW_026947516.1, on the reverse strand, counting down.
GAAGAATATAAAGAAAATACAGAACACGTGAAGCAGATTCAAAGAGATTACCAGGAAATTAAAAACTCTATGGAAAGATGGCAAATCTGCATGAAAGAAACTAAAGATAGATTATCCAAAATGGAGGACAGTTTTACAATGTGGGATTATGAAAGGGAAAACTTTTTTTTAAAAATAACAAGGAAATAAGCAGTAATAATACAAAGGCTAGAAGACAACAAGAGGATCTATAACTTGAGAATAAAGAATGTGAATGAAGAAGCAGGGGTACAAACAAATGAATTACAAATGTTATTCACAGAAACAATTAAGGAAAACTTCCCAAACATAGGAAAAGGAAATGATATTCTGTATGCCTCATAAGGCATACAGAACTCAAGCCACCTACAACCAAAACAGAGCTACACCCAGGCATATAATAATCAAGATCCCAGAAATTCAATGTAAGAACAGAATATTAAAAGCTGTTAGAGACAAGAAACAGATAACCTACAAGGGAAGGCCCATCAGAATCATGGCAGACTTCTCGACACAAACCATCAAGTCAAGAAGAGCCTGGAGCAAAATACTCCAAGCCCTAAAAGAAAATAACCTCCATCCCAGACTGACATACCCTGATAAACTTTCTCTAGAAATTAATAGAGAAATAAGATGCTTCCAAGACAAAGAGGAACTTGGGAAATTTGCAACCACAAATCCAGCTCTACAGAGAATAATGCAGGGCATTCTAGAAAGAAAGAAAAGTACTAGGATTCCAGGAACAGTGGCAGAGAGCCTCAATAAATGGAGCAGAAAACAGAATGAAGAAGATAAGCAGACAACTGATGGCAAAAAAAAAAAAAGAGCAGAGAACGTTGGTTATAATCTCTAATACAGATGGCCTTGATACACTAAATTAAAAAAAAAAAAAAGAACCACACGTGGAGTAGATCAGGAGGCAGGGTCCACTGAGATGCTATTTATAGGAAATATAATTAACATGAAAAAGAGTACATGGACTGAAAATCAAATATGAGAAAACAATGCTCTATGTGACAGAGAACCAGAGAGTAATAGGGGCAACTAGACCAGTATTTGTGGATAGCTTCAAAAGACAGGCTTTAATGCGTAAAGGAATACAATTAGAGATCAAGTCTAGGAGAGAAAAGGTTCAGAATCACTTAGGTAAATAGCAGATTGCCTCCCCCCTACAATTTAAAGCCAAAGGTCTTGGTCAGACCCAAAAATGTACAGTGTACCCTGGGAAAGTGAAAGGGGAGGGAGAGTCTTAAGTAAGATGGCAGAAAATATTGATAATTGTGTATCATGATTTAAGATCCACATTACTTGCACCACTCTGCTTAGATAGATTTTATTCTTTTTTTTTTTTTTTTGATAGATTTTATTCTGTCCCAGTTTGTCTACTTGCATTAGATTTGCGGGCACAGGCAGCTATCCCCGAAACACCAGGATATAACACAATAATCATCTTTAATCTCCTATTATCTTAATCTGGAGCCCTGTATGACTTATACTGTTTTATCATGACTGATCTTAGTTAAATCTGGTTTGTTTGATTGCTGTTTGGTATTGACAGATTTTATTCAAAACTGATATGATTGATAGATCAAGTCTGAGAGTATAGGCAACTACACTGAATATGACCAGACTCTATGATACACATTCTGGTTTAATAAATGCCTGTTTTATAAGTTTAATACTATTTACAAATTGTGTTTTTATTAATACTACTATGTACTGATATATTCAATTATACTATGTCTAATGATATAGCCAATTCTATTGAAGATAACAAGAGACAACACAAGAACTAAGTAGAACTCTTTGTACAACAGTCTTATATGTCTTTTTCATTTCATGTGTTTATAGGAATATGTTTTGCTTTGTCTTGCTTTGTTTTATTTCTCCCTCTAATATAGAAATGATAGAAATACATGTTAAGACTCATGCATGTGTAGAACCTATAAACAGTTTATGAGAACTTATCTTATGACACATGAAGAAATGAACAGATACTCTAAAGAAAAAGAGACACTAAAGTATCCAGTGCCGATCCTGGAGTGTCATAATGTGAAACCCAGCAATAGTATTATTCTTCAGAGTGATATTAGCCTGCTTGGGTTTGTTCAATCTCAATATAATTGAAGATATAGATAACTCCATGTTTAAGTGTACAGGATTGATAACCATATTTCTAAGTTTTTGTTGGATAGTTGAACAGAACTGGTTGCAGTCTCACTGTTTGAATCCCCACTTTATATGCTCCACTTTAGTATCTTGAATAACTGTTTGTAAGAGGACAATCTGTAATAATCAACTAGTAATTTCTTACTGTTTATTTTTTTCTTTGAAAGTATGTATTATTTCTACCTGTTTCTGTTTTGTTTAGTCTTTCTTTAAATTTGAAAAAGAAAAGTAGTTATACTTGTAATTCTATAGGGGAATGGTATTTTGACTTGTGTTATACCTATATTGTGCGACTAGGTTGCATAAATTACCCCTGACAAAGGGCCTCAGTGGTAACCCTCTTTCAGGATCCTCTCCCATCTCTCAGGACCTAGCAATAAACCTTTCCTACTAACCTCCATTGTCCGTAGGATTACATTATTTGATTTCAGGGGATGTTAACTCAGCACATCTGATATTTGGCCGTTTGGAAGATGTGGTTCTCCTATATCAATAACGTACTTCAATATCTTACTCTTGATAATAGTGATATAGGGGAATGAAACCCCCAACTTACTATGTCCATGAGTTCGTGTTCTCTAAAACTGAAGAATGAATTTTAGGAGCAACAGAGGTGAAGGGTAGAATATATTTATTGAGAGAAAGAAAGCTTCTGTCTGAGAGAGACAGAAGGGGTTCCAAGAGGATTGCGAAGGATTCTATCTTTTCCAGGGACTTTTATAGAGTAAACCCATGGGTTCAAGGTGGGGGAAGACTGGGAACTCACAAGGCAGATAGGCATAAGGTGACACATAACTATAGCTAGCCAATAAGATTAATAGTTCAGGTAAAATTGATTACATTAGGGGCAAATGGGGAAGTGAGTCACAGAAAGCAGGCATTCCTAAGGAACAGTGACTCTTCCCTAGGGGGATGAAAACTACTTAGGATATCAATCCCAGGATATGGCTGCATTTGTATGGTCTTTTGTCTTGAGGCCTTACCCACAGCAAGAGACTTCAGCTTCCCCAGCTGCCAGGTGTTTGCACTGGCTCTATTGAAGTGCCCTATCTCACTACCTATAATACTTCTAACTAGCTCAGCTGCCTGCATAATAGGACATTTATACAGAAAATCAATAAGGAAACAAGACAACAATATTATAGAACAAATGGACCTAACACACATGCACAAACCAACAGCAGGAGAGTATTCATTCTTCTGAAATGTTCGTGGAACATTCTCCAGGTTACAACACATGTTACATCGTATAATAACACTAGTCAGATTTAGCAAGACTGAAATCATACCAAATATCATTTTCAGCCAGAATGGAATGAAACTAAAATTCAATGGCAGAAGAAAACCTGGATAATTCATAAATATGCAAAAAATCACAATTCATTCTTGAACAATCCGTGGATCAAAGATTAAAAGGCAATTAAAACATATCTTGAGACAAATGAAATGAAAACACAAAAATCAGTTGTGTTTGTATATAACAATAAACTAGTCAAAAAATAAATTAAAGAACTTCATTCACCACGGCATTGGAAAGAATAAAATATTTAAAAATAAATATAAATAGGAAAAAATATATCAATACTGAAAACTATTTGAAACAGTGATTAATTAAGTTGAAGAAGACACAAATAAATGGAAATACATCTCCTGTTGATTGATTCAAAGAATTGATATTGTTAAAATATCCATAAAACCAAAAACAACCAGCAGAATCAATGTAATCCCTATCAGATTCCCAGCATTATTATTTACTGACAGAAAAACTTAATTTAATTCATACAAAACCACAAAGAGTTTCAAATAACCAAAACAGTCTTGAGAAAATAATCAAGAGGCCTCATGTATTCTGATTTCAAAATATTTTACATAACTCTGGAAATCAAAATCATACAGTACCTGCCTAAGAAAAATATATATAGATAAAGAGAACAAAACAAATACCACCAAAATAAACCCAGCTATGTAAGGTCAACTAATCTCTGGCAAGAAAGCTAAAAATGGACAATGAAGGTAGGATAGTTTCTTCCACAAATGATGTTGGGAAAACTGGATATTCATACACAGAAGAATGAAATTGAGCTTTAACATTACATCATAAACTCAAAAAGTCAATTCAAAATGTACTAGAGTTTTAAATATAAGACCTGAAATAAAACTCCTAGAATGGAATAGAGTAAAAACTTTGTAAAATCAATCTTAGCATTGATTTCTTAGATATGACGCCAAAAACATAGGTAACAATAACAAAAATGGATATAGGGAACTATATCAAAATAACAATCTGTTGCAAGGTAAAGGAAACAACTACTGTAAAAGTCATTGTGCAGAAAGAGAGACTACTTTAAAACTATATATCTGATAGGAGGTTAATAATCCAAGTATATAAAGAATCCCTAAACCTGCACAGTAGAAAGCCAAATATCAGATTTTAGAAATGAATAAGAGAGTTGAGTAGACATTTCTCAAAAGAAGACACACACTTGGCCAACAGCTATATGAAAAGATGTCCAACGTCACTAATTAGGGGATTATAAATCAAAAGCATAATAAGATATCACTCATAGTTGTTAGGATAGCTAACACCAAAAAGAGCAGAGGTGAGTGTTGGCAAGTATAGAGAAAAGGGAATACTTTTGTACTGTTCATGGGAAAATGAATAGGTTGAGCTGCTGTGCAGAACAGTCAGAGGTTCCTCAAAACCACAAAGGTGACCCAAATATACAAATTCAGGGTCTTTATCTAAAATAATTAAACTTAGGATATTAAAAGAGATGTATGTACTTTGATGTCCACTGCAGCATTATTCACAACAGCTAAGATGCAGAAACAATGTAAATGTCCATTGAAAAGTAAAGTCCATTGAATGAGTCAAAAAATTTGGTATATATATACAATGTAATATTTTCAGCCTGAGTAAGGCTGTGATATTATTTAGCCTTAGTCACATATTACACCATGAATTAACCTGAACGATGTTAAGCTAAATGAAATAAACTAGCAACCTCTAAAAGTACTGCTTGATTTGACTTCTTTGAGACAGACAAAGTAGTCAAATGTATAGAAACAGAAAGCAGAAAGCTGTTTGTTAGGATTTGGTGTTGGTGGAAAAAGAGACTTGCTGTTCATGACTATAAAATTTTAGTCATTTAAGATGAATAATTTCTAGATATTTGTTGTATAATTTTTGCTTGTAGTTAACGTTATGCAATGTACATTAAAATCTAAGAGTGGGCATGGTATGTGTTTTTTATGAGAGCAATATGCATAACAAGCACTAAAGAGCAATGTAGTATGGCAAAATGAAACACACACATGCAGGCACATACACATATACATATGAATATGGTAATACCTGGGCTCACAAACACTTATGTGTGAATATATTCTGGATTCCAAAGACTAATGCTTTTATTTAGAGAGAAGCAGTATTATTGGGAATTTCGCATAAAACATTTTCCAGTGATATGGCCCATTTTCAGCAAACTGTGCTTATCCAGAGAACTTTCATGAAATTTCTTACTGGATATGGTGTCAACAGTAACATCATTCCATTTCATTTACAAAATGTCAAACATTGCATTTTATACATTAGTTTTTATTCCAATAAATATAGATACATTTACAATTCTAGTTAAGTTGATATTTATTCATCCTTTAAAAAAGAAATTTTGTCATGTGCTGTAACATGGATTAGTTATACCTCTGCAAAATAAGATATGTTTTTCATTTTCCATCTTTTAATAATGAGAATTTTGAATTTATACACAAGCATTTTAATGCTGAATCTTATGAACATATTTATAAATTATGCAAACAATTCCAATATTTCAATGTATTCTCCATAGTCTGTGCAACTGTTGAAGTATTCCTTCTTTTAACTTCTGTTCACATGTTTTATGAAGATTAAAGTTTCACTTCAGGAATTCAGAGTAAGCAACAGAGAATGAAATAACTTAGAGGAGATAGAGCTGTGCAAAAATTTAAGCTGTTTCTAAAGGCATATGACAAAGCAGAACTTAACAGACTCAGTTGAATTTTTCCTCATAAATACAAATTTCTTTTAAAAGAGATTTTTGAAAGAATTTCAATGACATAAATTTTGAAGCTTGGAAATAAAGGGAAAATAATGTCCACATGTCCATTCAATATCATACAGTGATGAAGGTCATTGATAATTATATATGGGAATGTATTTTGTTAATTTTAATCTTCACCTAATGAATATATATGTATATATATATATATATATATATATGTGAATAAATTAATTGTACACTACCAAGTTTATAATTATTGTTCTTATATTTTGGTAAAATGCTTGAATTTCATAGCTGGAAATTTATATTGCCAATTTCTATGATATAAAATAGAAACAGTGATATCTTGGTTCATGAACTTAATTTACTTTACAATTTGGGAGAATGATAGCTGCATTTGCATGGCTGAGGTTCTAAAAGCAAAATTCTGCTGAGCAGTTTGTTTGTAAACCAAATTGTTTGCAAAATATAAAGGTTTGGGAACCGAGGTATTAGTGTTTTCTTATGAAAACAGCATTCTTTCTACCTTACAGAATTGACAATTTTGTATTCCTCTTGATACATTCCACATGTTATTAAAAATACATGTAGCAGCCAGAAATATTGTTCTTATATTTTGAGAAGAAAGCTTAATTGTATTAAATTCATATTCTCCCCAGGCATTTCTGGAATAGAATGGCTTATAATTCTTGACCTCTTTAGTTCCCTATCCATCTATCTATGATATTGACATAGTTTCTCACCATTAAACTTTTTCAGAGTAAAAGGAATTTCCTTATTATTAAGCAAGTTTGATATTGTTGTATACAATTTCACACTTCCAAGGGCAGAAATTGACTTTTCCGTTTCACTGATGTTTTAGACTCCTTTTTTATTTGAAGATAGGATAAATGACTCAACCAAAAAGGGGTAGTACAGCAATATTAGTTAAAAGCAGAATGATCCTCGGTACAAAAAAAAAAAGCAGACAGAAGACATTTGATACCTTAATATAAGTATTTATGGACCTTGTGAAATATACTAATATTATTTGACAGGAATTATTTAGCTCTGCACTTTGCCACTGATTGCATTAACTTTCTCTCCAGCTTTTTAAAATCTCGCAATGTAATTCTAAATATAAATCTACTAAATATTGAATGTTAGATTTAATATTCATGTGGTATGTCTTTCATCTCCTCCCCAAACTAGGCCTTGACATCAAGTTGTCTGTTTCAAAAATATTAATGAATTTAAAGAAATACTGTCTAAATACTTCTTTTGGAAAAAAATGTGGCAGATTTGTTTGAACTGTTATATTTAAACATTCAGTTCATTTGCCTACATAGGATCTTCCAAATGAAGGTAACAAAACATAAAATATAAAAATATTAAGTAGAGAATGTTATATTTGAAAACCAAATTTTATATAAATATTGGAACTTCCATCTTTCATCTAGTTTACCAATACTTCATTGCATTCTACATTTACCAATTTGGTTTGAAGAATGTGATATTAAAGTACAAAATGAAGTATAACAATGAAAAGTTATTCCAAAAGCTGATTTTAAAACCTTAGTCTTGTGCTCACTTCTTCACAATTAGAAAATAGCTTTTAAGTTGATCATTTCACTAATTTTTGTCATTTCACAGAATCTATGACTAAGCTGATTATTAGTTTGGATGAATAATACTACCACTATGTTTTACATTTGAATAAATATGCTCAGGCACATGATTTATACATGGCTTACCCCAAGATCACTAAGCAGTCAAGTGCTAGTGGTAGAACTTAGTCTTTAGTTCAGATCTTATATAGATGTGTCCAGAACATAGTGTAAGTTCAGCAATATTTTGTTGTGATAGCACATTACCTTATTTATGACACTGGTAATTCATCTTCCTATTAATTTCTTAGAGGATACAATTCTTTTCTTTTAGCTAATTAACTAAAAATCTTTCATAAGTGGTACCTTAGATTTTATACAGTCAAAATGTTTTATTCTACTTATACTTAGAAATAACCTTATTTATAGTGACACAATTCATAATAGCTAAATCTTGGAAGCAGCCTATATGTCCATCAATAGATGAATGGATAAAGAAAACGCGGTATCTACACAAAATCTGGCACTACTCTGCTATAAAGAAAGATAAGTCATTGTAGGAAAGTAGATGCACCTTGAGACCAATAGGCTAAGAAAAATAAATCAGCCCCACAAGCTTAAACATTGCTTGACTTCTCTTATGTAAGAAACCCAAACTAAAAACAGAGCAAAATAAAAGATAGTTAATAGGAAGCAGGGAGCTAGCTCTTTCCCACATAGGAAGGTGACCCAAAGGCGAAAGGATGGCGGGGTGGAGGGAAAAGGAATTTAAAAAAAGAATTGAGATGTGTTATGTACACTTACCAACTTCATACAAAGAATGTAAACATTGTATACGGCAAACACGTCCTAATAAAATTTTAATAAATGGTGCAGGGTGTTTAGCTTAACAGCTCAAGCTCTTGCCTGATAATTACTAGGTCGTGAGTTCAATCCCTGGTGCAAAAAAAAAAAAAAATATGAACAGCTGTTTGAATACACCTGTAAAATATTTCAATCTGTGTATAAGAGAGAATTCTGGTGATCCCAAGAATAAGAGAATTAAATCAATTTACCTTGCAAAAAGAAACTGCTCTGGGTATTATTTAAGGTGGTTAAATTACATAGCTTTCCCTCCGTGAGCTGTCAACAGTAAAGAGATTAAGACTTCATTTGCAAGCTTTATCTTTAATGTAAAATGACAGTAATTGACATATAAAAATTGTATTGCACAATCCACTACATGACACAGGCAGAACCTTGTGTAGCTTTTAGGACTAGCTCTTGCACGTATTTGCTTCACTTGTCTATTACAAGATATAGAATGTTTTTATTAGTTGATTTTTAGAAATTATCTTCTCTATGAGAATGCAAACGACCTGCTTGTTGTGGTACTCTAGAAAATGAACTTAAAGACCACATGTTTCTTTTTTTAAGTACATGTTTGCAGTAATGCAGTTTACAATCATTTTGGGGAGTGGATACCTGCACATAACACAGCTTTGTTCTTTTCATTTAATCTTCTTCCCGTTTCCCCCACCTCCTTCTCTCCTTCTTTGAATCCCCTTTCCTCATTTTCATTCTTGTTGATCTTATTAATATTATCTTCTATTCTCCTTTATTAGTGACAGAGGAATCACTCTCAAAATGCAGTGTTCTATGATCAGGTGACTCATTTAAATAATTTGGTCTCCAGTGCAAATGTATGAGGCCTTGACCCAGATTATCTCAAAGTGAATTATCAGCAGGCCAATAAAATACTGAACAGATGGATGCCATTTTTCAAAATTAGGCTTTCATTGACAATAATCATTCTTGATGTACTAAGATGGTAAGAATCAGTAGGAAAAATTCATCAGATATTTCCTCATATGAATACTATATGTATATGGTTACATTGGAGCCAAAGAAGTGACAGCAAAAATATTTCCTAATTTCACACACACACACACACACACACACACACACACACACACACACACATCCCAATATAGGTATACAGTTTCTTAAAGTACAAGAAAGTAATACTGTGTATTCCTCATTGAAAATATATCAGTGTATCCCTCCTTTTTGTTTGGTATGTAAGTCTTAGAAATTTTTATGTCCACTTTTGCTTTCCTTATATTGTCTTTTTAAAAGGATAAAAAGATAATCATATTTTATAAAGAACAACCTGCCTCTTCAATTAATGCCCTTTGCTAAATTTGAAATTTACATCCTACACACCACTCTGGTTACAAAAATAATTAATTTGATTCACATGTTTAATTAAGCATGACAACGGGGCTTTAGTTTTATAAGACAGAAAAAATGAAAGTGTTGCCTTAGAAAAGCCTGGAGCATATTTTGCAAAGCATCTTGGAACAAACAGTTTTAACTAAAGACTTAGCCTATTCCTTTGATGACTTCATTAACAAGTCAAAATCTTCAGACTCAGGAGACCTATGACAGAGAATACTCTAGTACCTAAATATAGGACACATCAAATTTGGACTTTTGATGAAATTGTAATAAATATCTCTAATTAAGCAGTCTTTGCCTAGGAAATTAAAAGAAAGAAAAAATAGTGTCTCACATTATTTATTTTTTGAGCCATCATTTTCTTGTCCTGTTACTGTTAGAATCTTTTACTTATAGATATTATTAATTACATAAATAGTCAATACATCCCTCGTTCGTGCACTCACTTTCTTCATGTTCTTTTATGTTGTACAAACTCTCATTGATGTTCAAAGCTATAGTTAAAACCAATCCTTCATGCTTTTCCCTTTACTAACACTTATAATTTGTTGTAAGCAAAAGAACAAAAGTGTAGAACTAATCATGGTGGTTTATTTGATTCTCAATTTATGAATTCATCTGTATTCACATAGAATGGAGAGAAATCAGTGAACATTCACTTGAATAACATAAAGGCAAATTTATCAAACCAGCAGCAATTGTTTTTCTACTTTATATATTTTCACTTACAAGAATATTTCTATAGAATTAAAGTCTCCACTAGTAAAACAGGAAATATTTAATTGGCTGACAAATGTTCTCATATCCCAGCTTTATGGCACTATCTACGCTTAGAGTTGAAAGAGATTTTTTTAACAGGCAGCAGCTTTATACAAATCCTTAGGAATTAATCATTGATACCAAGTCAGGAGCTGAACCTCATTTCAGCAGCACTCAACTAAGGGAAAGGAGGGGAATACCATGGGGAAGATGGAGGTGCACGGCATGTTGTTGAAATCTCAGGGCGGGGGAACTGTTTTAAATTTGAGTTTCTGAATGTTTCAGATGTTCTGGATCTCTCTCTGGCCTTCTGGAGGCCAGTGAAAAGCCAGTATTACTAATGGCAGAATGTTACATCAATCTGACAGAAACTATTGTTTCTATTGTTCTGATGACACAGTTATGTGAGGTATAACAGTGGGTTTTGTGTCCATTCTCTTTTTTCAAAGATATCTGAGGATCTGCACCTTCTCCAATCTTCTTTATGATACTAATTCAAAGATTTCATGGGTGCATGTTGGACTCAAGAAAGTTCTCTTAATTACATGACCCATACTAAACACCTACGCTCCAATAATATGGTGATATATCAAGTGATGACATTAATCCATTTACACATTGAAAATAACATTATGTGTTATATAATTTGTATAACATTATGTGACATGTAAAAAAGAGAACACTACTATGATATCTAAGATCTGACAGGATTACTAATTTTCTCAACATAAAACCATGTGCTGTTTGCAGAGCTAGGGTGTGGAAGAAAAGGAAGGACTGTTCATCACTACTAGTAGTGATAAGATGCAAAGGAGGATAGGTACTCTGCTAGCTGTTTTATACTCTGTAGTGGCTATCTGACTAGGAAGGTATAAATATAGAAGAGATTTTAGAATCACTGGGTGTCTTCAATAGAAGTGGTCTCTGCCAATACAATCTTAGCTAGTGTGATCACACATGTTCTAATGATGGAGTCACTGGGGCATAGAAATTGTGCTTAGGAATCACTTGATCCCCATCATACTGCTGCTGTGCATGCTATCTATGTTGCTGTCTGTCCTTAAAACTAAGTGAATGATTCTGGTCAAGTGTAATGTGTGTCATGAGCTTCATTGTCACTTCAAAAATAGACCATTTCTCTTCTTGAGCAGCGTGAATACTGTACATATCTTGTCACTGAGCTTCTACTTCATGTTCAAAGTACACCTTCGGCTTTCTTATTAGAATGTGATTCTAGTTTTCTTCTGCTTCTCTATTTTGACTTTCCTGCAAAAGTCCTTCCTTTTCTCCCATACCCTAGCTCTGAAACCATCACATGGTTTTATGCAGAGAAAATTAGTAAACCTGTTGGATCTTAGATTTCTCTCTTTTTTACATGTCTCATAATGTTATGCAAATTATATAGCACATAATGTTATTTTCAATATGTGAATGGATTAATGTATAATTAACACAGTAAATATATAAACTTACTTGTTGAAGAAAAATTCAGGTAAGTGGATTCCATTTTTTTATCTGATGGGATCTGTGGGGATAGGGCCCATTATGTATTTAAGATATATCCTGTTCCTGATATTTACACAGATAGTATTATACAAACTATCAACACATGTGACTCTTGTACACAAAAATAGAAGCTTAAATATTTTATCAACTGAAATTTATTAAATGTACTTACTAGGAATGAATAGTTTTTTCAACTTCATCAAGAGTATCATATTAGTTTTATCACAATTAATTTTCAAAGCATTTTATTGTTTTGTTACTGTTATTTCATAGAAGATGAGATGTGTAGACGAATTTAGAATTACTAGCCTGTAATGAAACAAGCACTGAAATTCAACTTTCTGTGATTTATAAGTCTATAATCTTTCAATTAGTAATGCTACTGCACCAAGACTGAATTATTAAGGAATAGAAAATCTGAACATAAGAGTAAGTGAGAAAACCTAATCATTAACAGAAAGTTTTTCATTAAAGCAAAGTGCAGAATTTGATGGCTTCACAGCTGAGTCCTACCAAACATATAAAGAAGAGTTTATGCAAATTCTCAAAGTACAGGTTGAGTATCACTTATCTGAAATATATGGGAACTAGAACTTTCAGACCTGGGATTGATTTCATATTTTAGAATATTTGTATATATGAGATACCTTGGGATAGGATTTCAAGTCTATACATAAAGGTCACTTGATTTATGTATCTTACCAATGACATGAATATTTCTTCATATGATACATATTTCTTCATATCTTCATATCATACATATGTTTTGACTGTGACCTGTCACATGAGATTAGGTGTGGAATTTTCTACTTGTGACATCGTATTGTTACAAAAAATATTTTCCAGATATTGGAACATCTTGGGTTTGGGATTTGGGGATTAGGAGTGTTCCATACATATTCAAAAAAACTGAATAAGAGACAGTACTTCAAAACTCATTATATAAAACTAGAAGTACCTGATACTAAAACCAGAAAAGAACATACATGAAAAAGAAAACTAGTGGTCAATGTCTCTGATTCACATAGGTGCAAAATTCCTCAACAAACACTAGTAAACCGAGTTCAACAGCACATAAGTAAGCTAGTTCCCTATTACTGTGACAAACACTTGATATAATCTATTAATAATAGTATTATTAATTCTTATAAAACAGTATTATTTTAGCCCACAGTTATGGAGGTTTCAGTCCATGATCAATTGACCCCACTGCTTTGTTTCCGTTTCGGCACATTATAGTGGCAATGACTGATAGAGCAAAACCACTCACCTCCTAGGCAGCAACAAAGACGAAGAAGAATCAACTAGAGCTCCACTATCCCCTTTCAGGACATGACCCCAAGGACCTCCCACTAGACTGCACAATCAGCAACGTTTTCAGAAAAGGAAAGACACCTGAAAACTATATATTTGACAAAGGGTTAATATCCAAAATATGCAAGTAACTCAATAACTCCACAGGAAGAAAACAAATAACCTGGTTACAAAATGAACAAAAGACTTGAATACACATTTCTCAAAGCAAGACTTACAAAATGTCATCAGGTATGTAAACACTGTTGGTGAGAATGTAATTTAGTATAATCATTATAAAAATCATCATGGAGGAACCTCTCAAGATGTTAAAATTAGAAGCACCATGTGAAGCATCATATATGTATTCATACATACATTTATGTATATATATATACATATATGTACATGTATATACATATATTTAGATATATTATATATCTATGTATTTATATATATGAAATAACATTAGTATGTCAAAAAGCTATCAGCACTTTGTTCGTTGCTGCACAATAGCCAAGCCAAGCTTAGGAATCCATCAGTGGATGAATTGATAAAGAAGATATAGTAAAGCAGAATTTAGGGAGGCACACCTGTAATCCCTAAGGAGGCTGAAGTAGAAGGATAACTAAGTCTGAGGCCAGCCTGGGCTAAATAGTGAGTTCAAGGTCAGTCTGTCACTATTTAAAAAAATTGTTGTATATATACAATAGAATGATATTCAACTATAAAATGAATATAATTCTGCCATTTTCAGCAACCTGCTGAAACTGTAAAACATTATATTAAAATGAATTAAGCCAGGCACAGAAAGACAAATGCTCAATGATCTCACGTATATGAGAATCAACCCCAAGCTCCATTCCCCTCCCCATAAGCAACCAGATAGTTCAGAGGACAGGCTGAATTGATAGCAACTGAGATTTTTAAAAAGCAACTAAATGCTTGTATTGTTTGATTGATTTTGCAGGCCTGGGCCCAGTAGTCTGAGCATCAATTGGAAGCATGACATTATGCAGTGTAGCAAGTATGGGGGATTTTCTTCTGTCTTTTAAGTCCAATATTGTTCTCACTGTTTGGTTTTGTTCTGATTAATTGTTTTGCTTTATTCAATATTCTGTTTTGACTGATTTTACTCTGTTTTGGTTTGATTTTGCTATACCTGATGGAATGGACAACTATTGTGAAGATAACAAGATATACTGTGTTAGCTATTACTGTTTTCCCGGTATCCTGTATTGAAGGTCTATACCAATTTCACTGCTTTGTTTTGATTGGCTTTGTTCTGCTTTGTTTTGTTGGATTTTATGTTTAAAAAAATTAAAAATAAATTAAACACTGCTTTAGAGAGATGGAGCTTTTATTCTATTGAATTATGTAAAGAAAAATCTGATACAATATTGATTTTAATCTCTTTAAGAATGCAATAATTGTAATATTGCAGGTAAAATAGCATAGAAGATAATTACAGTTCCAAAAAGTATGGGATGATAGAAAGTATCATTTGTTTGATTGGAATAGCAAAAGTTGAACAGTGGAACAAAACCAAATATAGACTTTTCGTAAGATCTTATAGGGCAGTCATGGCAAAATTTTTAGACCTTTCAATGAAAACAGCCTACTGGAGCACACATGCCATAGTTTTGCTATTAGTGTAATAGAACAAAGAAAAATGCTATTTGCCACAACTTGGATTTTGTTTCCCCCAAAAATATATTTAAATCCTAACCCCAAGCACCTTTTAGTGTGACCTTATTTAGAAATAGAGTTTTTGTGTGTATAATCAAGTTAAGATGAGGTCATAAGGTAGGTCTTAATGTAACACACTCTGCTGTACAGAAGTTTTTGCCATGTATGTAGGAAATTCCATGTTCTCATTCAACATCAGGAAGACTCAACACCCAATCGAGGCTAAAAAGCAATTCCCTAAGCACAAGAGTATCTTTCTTCCAAGCAAGGAGATCCTAGCCTCTCAAACAACTGTCCTCCAAGTTCATTATGGTTTCTACTCCTGCAACTTGTAATATCAAGGCTACTTCTTAAAACTGTAGATGTGCTACCAGAATTTTCCAGCTTATATTTTTCCAACTTATAAGACAAAAAAAAAAAAAAAAAAAAAAAAGAATGTAGCAGTGCTTGAGCACTGAATTTTCCTCTGAATGAATGTGGGGAGCGGCTGAAGCTGGAGAGTCATCACCCATGGAGCTGAAGCAAGGCCAGCCTCAAGAACATAGAGCACCTGAGGCAAGTCACATGAATGAACTGCTCTAGTCACAAGAACACTAGACATGGATAAACTGTTAGGTGGAAAGGTTCCACATGATACTCAACCTCCCAAGTATGTAAATCCTTGTCCTCTTCCTCGTTGTCGTCGTCCTCCTCCTCCTCTTCCTCCTTCCTTAGTTCCCATTGGAGAGAAGGCTCCATAGGGCCTCAGTTTTCTGTCTTCTGATTGTTATCCATTTATCTCAATCCTCTGACTGTCCTCACACTGAGAACATCAAGAACTGGGGACACAACAAATGAATAAAGAGATTGATGTGATATCCGATGGAGTGTGCTGTTTATCGTGCCACGGTCTATGAACTATAATTGTGGTTTCCCAGTTCATTGTTGTAACCAGACAGAAATTTTTAAAAATGAATGAAAATGTAAAGTACTCATTAAGCAGTAATAAAAAGAATTAGGAGATTTGAACACATATGTGTTCAAACACACACATGCAGGAAAATATTTAAAGACACATGTACACTGAAGAAGACCCGCAATAGACAATGGAGTCAGAAATTGGAGTTATCCAAATCAAGTCAAGGAACACAGAGCTGTCAGAAACTGGAAGAAATAAAAGGAATCCTCCTTCAAGTTTTTGGAGAGCATGTGGTCTGGCCTATACCTTGATTTTGAACATCTTATCTCAAAGATCATATGAGAATGAAATTGTCTTGCTTTAAGACACCAAGTTTGTGGTACTTTATTTTAGCACCCTTAAGAAACTAATATGATATTTCACTGCAAAACAAAATTATCCACACTTATCTTTCCAGAGGCCATAGGGTATACAAAGTTGATTTGGAGTAGAAAGTTGTGTGAAACTCTCCATTTTCACTCCGTAAATACCTTCATGTGGACATGTTCTTATTCTTGACAAAGATTTGAAGTGAGAATGAAAGTTTTTTCACTGGTTTATAAATCTGTGATAACATGATTTTCCTCTGTCCTCAATGATAAATGATTTTTTCTTACTGCTTTATTTGCTCAAATATTGAAAGACTAAGAATAAAGAAAATTTGAGCCAACTACAGTTTCCTTTGCATTATCAAGTTTACTTGGGACCTTAGTCTCAGATATTTTATAATTGCTTTAAATTCACATTTCATTTTAAGGCTGAGTCATGGCCAGGACGTATCACCAGAATAGAGTCATTTGCAAAGCATGAATAACCTATTTGGTGAGTTACTGTTTGCTGTGCAACAAATTCCAAAAGTTAATGGCTTAAATCAACAGCATATGTCTTGCATTTATTGTGCGTCAAGAAACTAAACATGACTTAACTGGATCCTCTGGCTATCGGCCTTTCTCAAGGCTGTAACCATCTATGCGCTCATCTGGGAAAGATCTTTATTCACTGTATTCATGAGTCCATTTGCAGGATTCAGTTCCACATAGGCCATGGGATTGAAGCATTTGGTTGTTTGTGAGCTAGTTGTTGGCAAGAGACTTCCCACAGTTATTTGACATGCGAGTCTCTACTTAGATCACCTCAAAACATGGAAGCTTCCTTTATCATTTAGTGAGCTGGAAGTAGCAAAATTTCCTTGTTTTCAATCAATGGTAAAGAAGTTACATAAATAATAGTAATAAGTGACAGTAAATAAGAATTGAAAATAATATTTGGGCAAATTCACACAACAATACCAACAGCATTATACATTTTGTTTGAAGCCATACATAGATGATATCAAGTCCAGGGTCAGGCAGCACATACTAGCTTTTGATTTTAGGCAAGTCTTTAAAACTTCTGAGTTTCTATTTCTTCATATATACAATGAGAATGCCAATACCTGCATATTAGAAATTGAAATCTGATCTTACATTTAATGTGCTTAATCTGCAGTTGCAATTTTTATGAGTTCTTCTATTTCTGAATGATCATTTGCTTTACACCAAAAGCATTAGAAGATAGAATAAAAAAATATTTAAAACAGAGTAAAGAGTGTGTCAGTATCAGTGAATATGAAACCACAGAATCCAAAAGAAACACTGGCAGATATAGAACCCTGTTTTGTCAAGCAAAGATATAAAAAAGTGTCAGTGGGGAAGTAACAATTTCTGCCATAAACTGAAATAAGATAAGGGTCAATGTAAGTGCAGGCAGCAAAGATTTTGGGTTTGACAGTACATTTAGTTGTAAAGATAAAGAATCATGAAATTTGGCACTGACTCCTGACTAAGATGTTCTTTCAACTAGAGTCTGGTTTTATTGGTATTCATATTTGTATTATACAGTTTGACCTATTTCATCCTAAATCCAACTTAACATAGGTGTTAGATAAACTATCCTCATGAATCAGCCTTATTATTTCATTTCTCCTTGTCTCTAACCCATTGATGGTTTTCTTTTTATTGATAAGACCTAAATATCAGGGAAGCTGTAACCATTGGGGGTGACCTTGAATGTCCTCTAATTTTGGTTTTCTGTGGAGTCATTGGCCTATGCACATAAATTAGCCAAAAGAAAAATAAATACAAACATCTTGCTATTTGCCAGATATTTTCATGAATAACACAACATGCCATATTATTTCTAACTTTATTCATCTGTGATTATGTAATTTTAAAGTTTAGAAATCTGAATATGGTTAGATGCTTGAAAAGAAGATGTTAGACATGAATTTTTCTCACTAATGCAACAGGACACAAAGATGTTCAAGAAAATATTTGCTTTCCTGACATAGATACCAACCTTTTAATTCTCTTCTATTTTATACTCTTAACTTACAGTGTCTTAGTTGCTTTTTACTCGTTGCTGAGACAAAACACCAGAAGCCCAAAGTTGGGAAAGGAAAGGTTTATTTCTTACAGTTTTTGGAGGTTTCAGTCCATACTCAGGTGGCTCCAAGGCAGGGTGACATGGCAGAGCTCCAGTTCATGGCAGCTGCAAACAGCAAGGAGGAAACAGGCAAAAGAGCAAAACACACTTTCTTCCTGCCATTACATTACATCCTGGCTCCATCCCTATGTGGGTGTAGCACTGACAGCATCAATCCAAGCACTAGACAATGAACCAATCACAAATATACAATGCAAACTCATGAGGCCTGGGGGCCACAGAAATAAACCATGACATTCCACCCCTGGCCCCCAGGACTCAGGTACATCCTTTATACAAAAGACATTCAGTCCACCTCCAAGAGTTGCCAAAGTCCTAACAGTTTCAGCATTGCTGAATAGTCCAAGTTCCAAGTCTCCTCCAGGATCTATGGTAAACTCTTAACTGTAACCCCCTGTACAAATGAAACAAGGTTAAACATTTCTGAAATGCAAAGGCACAAGATAAACATTACCGTTCCAAAAGTTACAAACAGGGGAATATAAAGCATTGGAAACAAAGCAAGTTCAACATCCAGCAGGGCAAACATTAAGTCCTAGAGTTTCATGCTCAGCATTTGAAGCAATCTGGTTGCAAGCTCCAAAAGGCTTGGGTGATTCCACCCCCATGGCACTTCCAGCGATTTCAACTCCTGCAACTTTTCTCTTAAATCCTCTCTGCTCACTTTTTGCAGCTTTCCTTGGATCATCCACGTTCCTGGATTTTCCAAACTTCTGGGGTCTCCACTGCACCTTTGGCTTCACCCTTATATCTTCACAAACTGCCCTCTCAGGGGCACACTGCTTGGCCTCCCAGGCCTTTTGCAGTCGAGGTGGAATCCATCTTACCTTCTGAATTTGTGCACTTTCCTTGCATCTAAAATCAGCACCATGTGGATGCCACCAAGGTTTGCTGCTAGCTGGAGCAGTAACCAGGCTTTTCTCTCTCTTGGCTGTAGGTGTTGATTGTCTGGATCATCATTCTCTGTGAACCTGATTGTGAAGAAAAGCTTCTCTATGTTGCCACCATTCTGGAACCTCATGTGGCCTCTTTTGCCATTCTGGCACTTCATGTGGTCTCCTTTGCCATTCTGGAGCATGGAGCTCTGCAGCTTTCTCCTCTGAGCAAATTCTTTCACTTTTGCCTGCTTCCTCGAATGCCCCAGGGCCATCTTTCCTCTGTTCCTACTCAGCAATCCAAGTCTCAACTCTTGTATTTCCAATCCACAGCATTCATTGAATTTTCCTTGTGGCCAAACCCACAGTATTGCAAATTATCCTGCTGGCTGGGCTCTTTGCTCTTAATTTGCAACATAAAGCTGGCTAAAAGCCCCCAACAATAGCCATGCCACAGCCTCAATATTCAATTGATTTAAAATTTCCGTTTATAGATTAATCAGTCCATTGCCCTTTGTTTCAGTCTCAGGAAAATCTCTTGGCAGGAGCAAAATGCAGACAAACTTTCTGCCAAGCCATAACATACATCATGGGGAGTTCAACCAATGCAGTCCTTCTTCCCAGCAGAAACCTCCCAAGCCTGGTCTTTACCATGAGGCTTTCTATCAGTCTTCTGGTCTCCTGAGCTCTGACCAGGATCTCCACTACAGAACAGTCTAGACTTCTCCAGCTCTATGCATCTAGGCAACATATCTGAATCTTTCAAACTCTGCCCACAGGCCATTTCCAAAGGCTCTCAATAAACATGGCCAGGTATAGTCACAGCAAACGACCCCACTCCTTGGTACCAAATTCTGTCTTAGTTACTTTTTACTCATTGCTGAGACAAAATACCTGAAGCCCAAAGTTGGGAAAGGAAAGGTTTATTTGTTACAGTTTTTGAAGGTTTCAGTCCATACTCAGGTGGTTCCAAGGCAAGGTGGCATGGCAGAGCCCCAGTTCATGGCAGCTGCAAGCTGCAAGGCCAAAACCGGCAAAAGAGCAAAACACACCTTCTTCCTGCCATTACATTACATCCTGTCTCCATCCCTGTGTGGGTGTAGCACTGACACCATCAATCTAAGCACTAGACAATGAACCAGTCACAAATGTACAATGCAAACTCAGGAGGCCTGGGGGACACAGATATAAACCATGACAGGAAGTGTTCAATATTCAGAATTATGATATCCATCTTGAGAGCAGAAAAACAAAACTCATTTGATCTGGATAGCAGAAAGTAAGAAATAAGAAAATTGAAGCTATGATGACATTATTGTGTTATTAAATCATCCTTTCCTATATATTTAGAGTTAAATTTCCTCTACATTCATTGGACATCTTTCCAAGATTAAAAAAAAGAGAGAGAGAGAAAATAAGTACATTGGCACTGTATTTTCTGAGTACTTGAGAACATTTCATTCTTCAATAGGGGAAAAATATAAATGGAATAGATGAAATTCATATGAAATTTCAAACATAGAAAGTTAAGCATGTGAATTTTTATATAGAAGGACCTCATGCTTACCAGGCAGGTGCTATGCCACTGAGCTCATCTAGGCCTCAAACTTGTAATCTTTCTGTCTCAGCCTCTTGAATAACTGGGATTATTGATATGGCACCACTTCTGTTTTTGGGTATTGTTAAAATAAACTTAAAAATAAAAGATATTTCCCTCATCGACCCTTGTAAAAGCAACCTCAGTAGAGTTTCCTAAAGATTTCTGCCAAAGTCCTTGTTAAAAAAAATAACAAACTTCAGAATAAAAGCAAAGGGTTAAGAGTATAAATACATGAAAGAATGTAACCTGACCAAAGGAACATGAAATTGGACTGCAACTGCCTTCAGAGACTGCAGTGTATTAGCTATGCATCAACTTTGGTGTGGAGAAGGAGGCTTTGCACTGTGAGGCCTGGTAACTGAAGCATTTGTAATTGCCTGTGGTCAATTCTGCATAACCATTTCAATCTTTTTCTTGTCATGAACACTCCAGGTGCTGAAATAATGTCTTTCTCTAGTGAGAATTAGGTTATTTCTGCATTTTAATTTTCTTCATAAAGACATGAATCAAACTCATACTGATTTCCTTTTTATACTTGGATTCTTTTTTATCATTGTTTTTGTATTCATATATATTTTTTCATTCAAGGATATCTGATCATTTGAACTTTGCTTATATTTTTTGCCTTGATGATATATTTGAGGTACCACTTGTCTATTTCTCTTTAATGTATGGTTCGATGCAATTTAAAGTTTGAGAATTTGTTTTGTATATAGTGCACTTATATATACTTGTGTGTCTGATATATAAATCTTTTTAGAACAAATAAAATGGGCTCCCTAAAAGACAAAATATTGGAAAATGATGTTTCGTGCAATTGAAGTGTAACTACATAGTATTCAAATCACATTCAATTGGGTAGTTATCATTTCCCAATAAGACTGATCTGATTCTAGCTCATCATGATCCATAAAACACATAGGAGATATATTATTTAGCTTAAGCATAAAATCACATTGTTTTGATTTTGTATTTGTATTTATTGTGATGTGAATGTATTGTTCATTGAGGACTGTGAATTACTGATCTTCAGGGCTCACAGTTTCTGAAATTTTCAACTTGAAACAACAAAGCTAAGGCTGTTAATATACAGCATGTGCTTGGCATGGCCGAGGACATTTGTTAAATCTTTGATATCACAAAATAAAAAAAGGAAAATATCTTGCAACAGACTTATAAAACACTGGATGGCTGAATGTAATTTATAAATAACCATGAGAACAAAATTTCAAAAGTTTTAATTTTCCTAAAAACTAGGTACATTGACAAGAGATATGAATATGCTGTACAAATGCTTTCCTATATCTATCAGCATTTTTGTTTGTTTTGCTGTCTCTAAAATGATGAATAGTGGTTAACAATCCTCCAACTGTGTTTGAAGTTCTTAATACTTGCAAGTATACAATGCTAAAATGCACAGATTTTCTGATATAATTATTTAAAAAACAAATTTTAAGACAATTCTATTTGCCAGCAATATGCCTTTTACCCTTGAAATGATACCCACTAGAAATACCAAACATTAGAAATGTCTGTTTGAATATCTTATTCCTTCATTTATTTAAATTTTAAATTATTCATTCTAATTTTCCTCATTCTGGTAGAGTTAATCTTAGAGTTTAGAAGCCACAGCATATCTATACCCAATTATCCCTATGAATTTTCCTGTTTGGCTTAGACTGATCCATTTGAAGTGGAGAATCACTTTTTTGTAGAGGTTGTCTAGGTGAATAGCATCTCTTAAGTTTTACAAATGGTGCACATATGGGAGTGATGAACCAAGAAGAAAATAAGAAAACTACCTTTCTTATAGGTAGTCACACCTTGTATATAAACATCCAAACCATAAGTATGCGCTACAACATTGCTCTTCTTCCTTTATTCCTGAGCATACAAAGCTCAAGTGGAACTAAATCTATTCAATCTAAATAAAGATTAATCTTCTATTAAATGACAGAACTTGATGTGCTGCAATTTAACAACAAAATACTTTTTGAGTGGTTCCACTATAATTTTATTTGAATTAAACCATTCAGTTTATCTGGAGTTCTTTCTCACTCCCAATTGCACAATGTTTTACAAAACTATATGTCTCTTGGCACTTATTACTTGAAAAATCACATATCCATTATATCTTATATTAGTAAGTGATGAACATTCCTGGTCCATCTTGAACATCTTTCTTTGTAAAACTGTACACTGTCTTGTTCCACACTTAGAAGTGGCCAAAATTTTATTTACTTCTGTTGAAAATCAAACATTGTCTCTTACTGATTTTGAATTATTCCAAAAATTTAAAAAAATTTTGGTGTATTAAACTGATATAAAATACTTAAGGTAAAATAAATAAAGATGTATTGTCAGTGCTACTGTTTTAAGTATTCTCTAAAAAGCAGCTGCTAGGCTATAGATGATGTGATGACAAGTTAAGTGTACTGTCAACTTGAATAAGGAATACCTAGGTGTGTCTGAATGAGGGACCTGCAGAAAGCAGAAAACCCACCCTGAGTGTGGGTGGCACCACCCAATAGACTTGTAGCCTGGATGCAATAAAAAAGAAGGAAATTTCACTTCTACTTCTTTCAAGGAGCTTCAGTTTTCACTATCAACTTTGGATATCTGTCTCTAGGATACCAGCTGGGACTATTCAGCCTTTTAGTACAGATCCCTCCATTTCTTGTTACACACCGGCACAGGGAATCTGCAATAAGCTCCAGGCTTTCAACTTTAGACTGAATCCTTCAGCTGTCCAGCATGCATATGGTCTTTTTATATTCTTCCACATCTGACCCTGCAGCTGACTATTGTGAGCCTACTCTGTAAAAAAAAAAAAAAAAAAAAAATATATATATATATATATATATATATATATATATTTAAACATATATGTTTATGTATATGTATTTATACATATGTCTATAAATTATTTACACATATATTTATATAAATTATTTATACATATGTGTATGTATGCATGTACTTTCTCTGTTGAACTAAAACTGATACAGATTTTGAGACCAGGAATGGCTCACTAGAGAATGGTACAGACTGATTCCTTTAATGACTTGAATGCTTTCTGGAGTTGACTCTCTAATTTGATGGAACCAAAAGTTCCCACAGTGTCTCTCTCTGATAATGTCTGGAGTACTGATAGTCCATGTTGTGCAACTGTTTAAAATAATATATATGCAGATTCATTTTATTGTCCTAATTCACTACTTGTGAGATGCAGGGAATTTAATAACTCTATATATGATACTTTTGAGTATTTGGCACAGTGGGAAATATGATAAAATGGGCTGGTTGCTTTTAGTTTCACTAGTCAAGGAAAATCATGAGCTTCCAACACACATAAAAAATCTAAAGTCTGCTAACCATGAAGATAAGCTAATAAAGAAAAATAAAGAGCACAAAGATTCAAATTCCTAGCCTCATGGCATCATGAGGTGCAGAATGTAATAAGCTGACAGAGAAAGAGAAGACTGGGGCCTGGTTTACAGGTGATTCTGCTTGTTATGCAGGTACCACCTAAATGGACAGCTGCAGCAATACGACCACTTTCCAGGACATCCCTGAAGTACAGGGGTGAAAAGAAATTCTCACAGTGTGCAAAACTTTAGGCAGTGCACCTGATTCTACATTTTGCCTGAAGGTAAAAATGACCTGACATGCAAGTATACACTGTTTCATGGGATGTAGCCAATGCTCTGGCCAAAGGATTAGGGACTTGGAAAAGTATGACTGAAAAATTGGTGAAAAAAATACTTAGGTAAGAGTTATATGGACAAACCAATGTATATGGAGAAAATATATAAATATATTTGTACCCCGTGTGAATGCTCACCAACAAGTGACCTCAGAAGAACAAAACTTTAATAATCAAGTGAACAGAATGACCTGTTCTGCAGATAGTGAAAGGATTTTTCCTTTAAGGGGATACTGTAGTGGTAGGAGGCCGGAAGGTGGAAGGTCACCTTCCCTGCCCCTAAGCAATTTACTTGTGGTGTGAAATAAATTCCAATGAGCTACCTGTGCATCAGTAATACCCCTTAGGCTCCATCCCAAACCTAAGCTATATGTATGCCCCCATACTACGTGTCCAGCAGAGAGAAACCCAGACCTCAGTGGTCAGGGGTTCTCTCTCCACATTCTTAAAATAAAGGCTACTTTACTTTATATTCTGTCTTCTAATCACACCAAAAACTTTCATACTGGTGCTGTGATTCAGATCTGCAGGCGAGAGACTCCTGGTATCCTCTTAGTTTGAGTCCCCTGCCGATTCACAGACTGGACTGCATCCTGGATTAATTCCTCACTTCTCAACCCCCTGGAGCTGCTCAACTTGTCGCTGCTGGTTTGCAAACAATACCAGTCTAATTCATTTACCACAGGTGAGCTAATTTCTGTCCTAAGATTACTCTGTGATGGGCCAGACCCCACACCAGATTTTCTTTCCGTCCCTGGACTGGGGTAGTGCTCTCACATCCCTTGGGCAGCCCTGAGACAGAGCCGCTACTGTAATACACGGGAATTAAAAAGCATGAGTTTTGGAACCAATTACTGTCGGTCTAAGAAGCCAGGTAACGTCCTAGCCTGCCTTAGGTCATGGTCTGATGGCTCAATTTAGTGTGATTCGATCATGGGAAATGCACCTCTGGGGTGCCTGGTTCAAAAGGCTACCAAAAACCAAAAAGCTGATCTGTTAACAGAAGGGAAAACAAGTTGACAAAAATTCTCCATCTTTAAGCCTTTGTTTTAAGAATGTGTCCCTCTCTCCCACTGCTCCTCCAGAATCCCTCCCCTGTCCCACACTTAGGAGGTGGCTTCTTTCTTTACAGCTTCTCCCCTATATCTCACACACCAAATCCACAGCTTTCTCAGCTTCCTCCTTTCCTCCCCACTTCACCCATTTCTCAATCCCTCCCCATACCATGCACCAGCCTGCCTTTCTCAGTGCACCCTGGGATGGGGGAGGTGCATGCAGACAGCATTGGGCTGTGCACAGGCAGCAGTGGTGGGGCATGCACAGTGTGCACTGATGGGGGCCTGTGTGGGCTGCTCTAGGCTCTCACACCGTTTGCCAGCTCTGTGATCCCCTGTAGGCTTCATGTGCCTTCTGAGCAGCCCCTTCACCAGAGCGTGGCTCAGGGCTGCAGCTCACAGGAGGAGGCAACCGAATGTGGTAAAGAGAAAAAAAAAGACCTCCTAGGCTGGCCAAGGGTGGAGCTTCCCCACAGCCACTGATAATAAAATGCCTCAGCAAAAAGGAAAAAAAAAAGGGGGGGGGGCGGGAGGAAAAGGGGCCAATGGCTGTCCTGTGGGGTGTCTGGCCATTCCTCCTTTACTCTCTAAGTTAACCAGGTTCCTTTTCTGGTTTTCTATTTTAAGAGATCTCTATTAACTAATCTATGATAGGGTTCACTCCAGTCTTCTTTATTATAGTTCAAATTGGCCAAATATATTTGAGTGCACTATAAGATATATCTGTTGCTTGTTCAGTCCCTTTGTAATGTACAGATCATCTGTCCATGTTTGTCCATTTGCCTGCTCTGTAAACAGCTGTTCCTTTTATTTGAGCTCAACAATTTTTCCTTTTTTACATTCTCAAACCATTTAGTCAAGTTTAATTTGGGTTATAGATGAAAAAAACATGCCTCTACCTAGTTTGCCAACTGGTCAAAATGGTGCTAAAACTTGTTAAATAAAATCTCTTGGGATGAGGAGATATTGGACAAGACTTCAATTAATAGATGGGAAAAGTGGCCACCTGGTAATTTTACCAGCTCTTGTTTATCAATTAAAGCCTCCAATAATCTCCATAGCCTTATGAGACACCTCAACTAAAGTTCATATGACTAAGACAATTCATTGTTGCTGATCTGATGGGATATTCATGCTTTCAAATATAAAATTGATATCGTTTCTGCTTCCTTTTTCTTGTGTTCCAGCCAAGAGATACAAATAAGACTAACATAAGGAAACCAGTCAAATAATAATTTTTAAACAAAAATTTATGTAATGTGTGATGACAAGTATTTTCTTTCAAACCCAGACATATGCTTAGAGATGTTTCACAAATTTCTTCAGTGCTCAAATGTTAAAACACTCATGGTTAATAGCCATTTAATAGTCTATGTTAAGCTTACTGCCCATACTGTACTGTACTGTTATCAATCTTCCGGATGTTCAACAACTAAAATTAAGAGATAATTATAAATTTCTTTTGGATTCCTTTTGCTGGGATCCACCAGATCTTTTCCAGAAAAAAGGTTATATGATGCATGCAAAACAACAAGACCAGCACTGTAGCAGAGGCCAGGTTTGAGCCTTTTCTAGCCTGTCCACTGGCCCTGGCTCAGCCCGCCACCGAGCCATAATTAACTATACTCAACTGGCATTAAATGACACCACAGTTGATCTCTCTCTCCTAAATAAAAAGGTAAAGTTAATAAAACAGGCTATCCTCTAAAAATCAGATGGCATTAGACATTTTAACAGCATAAAGAGATAATTATATATGACAAATAAGTGACATGTCAGTTCCTAAAATTCCCTGGACCTTATCCTCCTTATGGGAAGCCGTTACTAAAATTATGATCATAAATACCTTGTTGATTGTATTATTTGACTCCTGCATACTTAATTGATTCTACAGATACCTTCCACCATGGGCCAGATCCCAAGACAAAAGGCTAAACTTGGCCCTCAAATCCCACAGGGAGACCTTCTCAATATGGCTTTTCATATTTTCAACAACAGAGATAATAACAATCTGATCATTTAGCAGTGGCACTTGGAGCTCTGAGACAGGTAAACCGACACAAGGTGGAGCTGCCTGAGCCCCTCCTGGACCATGCTTCAAATGCAGCAGAAAAACATTGGGCAAGAAAATGCCCCAATCCTGGCGTTCCTTTGGGGCCTTGCCCCAGGGCCACTGAAGCAACTATCCTAGCTGCAAGAGAGCCAAGCCGGTAAGCCTCCTCCAACTCCTTGCCCTCATAGGAAATGCCAACACTTCTAGATTTATTGCTGACAGATCTGCTTGGACTTGCTGCTGAAGACTGACAGGGCTCAGGGCCCACAGCCCCCATTAAGGTGTCCTTCTCAGAGCCCAAATTCCCACTAGGGATCTCAGGTAAGACATTGTCTATACTTGTGGACATAGAGGTCATGTGTAGGGTTCTTCCTGAGTTTTCAGGCCACTATATTAAATCTTCAGTCTCTATGGGGGTATTGATGGCCAACCTATGCAGCCTTTACAGACAGGGCCTATTTCATGCAGGTTCCAGACTGCTTCTTCTCTGGTCGATCCCATAGTTTGAGATACCTCCAATCCCACCTGTGTCACCCATGCCATGCCTATTTTAATTCAGCTCAGGGATCCTTCAACTTTTCCTTGTGTTCCCCAATATCCCATAGCTTCCAAACATTTACAGGGACTTAAACCTATAATTAAGCACCCTTTAGACAATGGTTTGCTTAAACCTACCCATTCACCCTATAATACTCCTGTTCTCCTGGTACTCAAGTCTGTTGGGTCTTACCCTCTAGTACAAGACCTCAGGATACTCAATAGTGCTGTTACCCCAATCCACCCAGTGGTGCCAAACCCTTATACCATGCTCTCTCGTATCCCTCCCTCCACCACTTACTTTACAGTCCTAACTCTTAAAAATGCCTTTCTATTCCTTTGTGTTTATGCAGACTGACCCAGACACTCTGAGGTCTCAACAGCTTCCACTTGTTATCGCTAGTAAAACCTCTCCTCAGGGACACATAGCACCCCCCTTTCACCCATTTCTCAGATACAAACCTGGTCAAGACTGACAGATAAATTTTACACACATGCCTTGCCACAAAACTCTCAAATATCTTCTTATCTTTTGTGTGTGTGTGTGTGTGTGTGTGTGTGTGTGTGTGTGTGTTTCCTTTTTATCGGTACCGGGGATCAAACTCACAACTGCCTGCTTGCAAGGCAGGTGCTTATGCCACTGAGCTAAATCCCCAGCCCCTATATCTTCTTATCTTTGTTTGTACTTTTTCAGGATACATAAAAGCCTTTCCCACAACCAGGGAGACTGCTGATATGTTTACTAAAGTCCCATTACCCCATTACATAAAACCATAGCAAGGACTACAACCAAGTTGGAGCGGCCCATACCTGGTCTTCTTGGCAACCTCAACAGTGGTCAAAGTTGATATACTGCTCTCCTAGTTTCACATCACTCAGGCTAAGTGGTGCCCTCCTAGTCCTAGATCTAACCATCCTTTTGTCCATTCATCTCCACCTTACCAAGGCCTCACAGGCACAACTCTCAGGCTAAGTCATGTTTTGTTATCCAATTTGGTTCCTAATGCCATTCTATTAATTATCCTTTTTACAGCAGGACTCTCAACAGTCTTTCCTAAAGACTCCCACATCTTGGATAAGATCATCTTCATATTGTTCTACATGACAATTGTCTTAGTTCTCTCTACCCTAGGCTGTTTGGTTAAACGCCACATACCTAAAGGCCTAGGCTCTTACCTTCTCTATAATGACATAGCCACGGCCTTCCCCACCCCTCCTATTCTTTCCAGCTCAACTCCTGGACCACAGACAAGTTTTAACTGCCTACCCTCTTAACTTCTACCCTTGCAGATGGGGGAATAATCACCTCTCATAACTCCACTCCTCCTAACCCCACACTTATTTTTCAGAATTCTACCTCACTATGGCAATGATTCTACCTCAACATAGCCGTGATAAAATGGCATATCTAAATCAAAGGCACCTTTCCTTCTACCTCACCTGGGTCCTTAAATATGATAGTGGTCTGCCTCCTCATGACACCTTGTCTCTTTGTTTTTTCAGTGTAATGTGCAGGCATTCACCAGTGATAAAGTTGGCCTGGCTAAAACACCTGGCACCAGCTTCTACTTGGGCATCAACTGTCATCCTGTCGACCCTCCTATACCCCAGTACAGCACTCCCTTTCAGCAGTAAGTAGTAAAAAAAAAGATAAACATCACCCTTTTTCCTAATAATAAAAAAATGGTAATGAAAGGATTTTGCACTAAACAGGATGCTGCAGTGGTGGGAGGCTAGGAGGCAGAAGGTTACCTTCCCTGCCCCTAAGCAATTTACCTGTGGTGTGAAATAAATTCCAATGAGCTACCTGTGCATCAGTAATACCCCTTAGGCTCCATCCCAAACCTAAGCTATATGTATGCCCCCACACCACATGTCCAGCAGAGAGAAAGCCAGACCTCAGTGGTCAGGAGTTCTCTCTCCACATTCTTAAAATAAAGGCCGCTTTACATTCTGTCTTCTAACCACGCTGAAAATTCTTTCAGATAGCAGTCAACCTTCTTCTTAAGCTACCCCTGTCTTTTCCCAGTGAAGTCATGATCCAAGTGGCCACAGTGGCAGAGAAGAAGGTTATGCATGGGCTCAGCAACATGGACTTCCATTCACCAAGGCTGATCTGGCTACAGATACTGATACATGTGCAATATTTCAACAGCAGAGACCAACACTGAGTCCTTGCCTTAATTACTTTTTACTCATTGCTGAAACAAAATGCCAAATATGCAAAGTTAAAGGAAGAAATGATTATTTAGCTCACAGTACATTTAAGCTTCAGTCCACAAGCAACTGGCTCCACGGCTGTGGCATGGCAGACAGGCACCACAGAAGAGAAACAGTTCATGGTGAACCAAATAGAGCAAGGCAACTGTCTCTGAGACAAAATACCTGAAGCCCAAGTTGGGAAAGGAAAGGTTTATTTCGTACAGTTTTTGGAGTTTTCAGTCTATACTCAGTTGGCTCCAAGGCAGGCGGGCATGGCAGGTCCTAAGTTCATGGTGGTGCAAACAGCAAGCCTAAACCAGCAAGAAAGCAAGATGAGCCTTCTTCCTGCCATTACATTGTATGCCGGCTTCACCCCTTTGTGGATGTAGCACTGACAGCATCAATCCAAGCACTAGACACTGAACCAATCACAAATGTGTAATACAAACGCATGAGGCCTGAGGGCCACAGACATAAACCATGACATTCCACCGCTGGCCCCCAGGACTCATGTACATCCTTTATACAAAAGACATTCAGTCCACCTCCAAGAGTTGCCAAAGTCCTAACAGTTTCAGCATTGCTGAATAGTTCAAGTCCCAAGTTTCCACCAGGATCTATGGTAAACTCTTAACTGTAACCCCCTGTACAAATGAAACAAGGTTAAACATTTCTGAAATGCAAAGGCACAAGATAAACCTTACCATTCCAAAAGTTACAAACAAGGGAATATAAGCATTGGAAACAAAGCAAGTCCAACATCCACCAGGGCAAACATAAACTCCTAGAATTTCATGCTCCGCATTTGAAGCAACCTGGTTGCATGTACTGCTGAAGAGAATGCGTATTCTGATGTTGTTGGATGGAACACTCTGTATATGTCTATCAAGTCCATTTGTTCATAGGTGTGAATCAATTCTGTTATTTCTTTGCTGATTTTCTGTGTGATTGATCTGTTCCTTGGTGTCAATAGTGTGTTAAAGTCTCCTGTTATAATTTTGTTATTGCTAATTTGGTTTATCATTTCTATTAGTACTTGCATTATATAACTGGGTGCTATGGAATTAGGTGCATATATATTTAAGGTTGCTATCTCTTCCTCTTGAAGTTTTCCCATAACCAGTATGTAATGACCTTTTTTGTCGCTTCTGATCATTATTGGTTTGAAGTTCACATTGTCTGCAAACAGAATAGCTACCCCCGCTTTTTGTTTGGGTTCCTGTTGCATGAAGTGTTGTTTTCCATCCTGTGATTTTCAGTCTGTGAGTATCCTTTTGCATTAGATGGGTTTCTTGTAAACAACATATGGTTGGATGTTGTTTCTTGATCCATTGTGTCAGTCTGTTTCTTTTAATTGGTGCATTGAGACCATTTACATTAACGGTTATAACTGTTATATATTGGTTTATTGTTGACATGTTATCTTTCTGCTGTTGCATCTTTGTCTTTCTGTTCTGTTTAATTGTCTGTTTGCTTAGTGATTTTTTTCTAAGTGTATCTAAACTGTCTTTCAGTATTCTTTGCAGGTTGGCTTGGTGATCACGAAGTTCTTCAGCTGTTCTTTGTCATGGAAGTATCATTTCTTCATCCATTTTAAAGGACTGTTTTTCAGGGTACATCAGTCTAGGTTGGAAATCATTTTCCTTTAGGATCTGAAATACTTCACTCCATGCTCTTCTTGACTTTATTGTTTGTGCTGAGAAGTCTGCTGTGATTCTGATAGGTTTTCCTTTATAGGTGATCTGTCTTTTCTCTCAGCTTTTAATATTCTATTCTTATGTTGGATTTCTGGGATGGTGATTATTATATGTCTGGGTGTGGTTTTATTTTGCTTATGGCTATTTGGAGTTCTATATGCTTCACTGATCCTGATGTCAGTTTCCATTCTCATGTTTGGGAAATTTTCAGCTATTACTTTTCTAAATATTCTCTTGACATTCTTTATGTTGTCTCCTTCTTTTTCATCTATCCCTATGAACCATATGTTGTTTTTATTTGCATCATCTTGAAGCTGTTGAATTGTTATTTCCTGATTCCTTGTTATTTTTAAAAGATCTTTCCTTTCCTGTTCACTAGCTGCCATCTTGTCTTTGAGGTCTGAAATTCTATCTTCACTTCCATTGAGGCAGTTTTTACAACTTTCAATGGAACTTTTGATTTCCTGTATATCTCTTTGCATCTGCTTCATGTATTCTTGTTTGTGTTTCTTATATTGTTCATCCAGGGATTCTGTTTTTTTGTTTAGTTCCTCCAATTTTTTAACTGTGTCTTCTTTTGATATGTTCAGCATCTGTTTCATTTTTTCTTTTACCTGGGTGATTATTTCTAGTGTGAATTCCTTTAAAGCTTCCCAGAGTTTCTTCTTTATTTCAGTGGCTATTATTTCAGGTGTATGGCATATGTTTTCTTCTATGTACATAGCTCCTAAGATTTCTTGGGATGGGCTGGAACCTTGAGATTGTATTTTGGTCTTATATTTTGTCATTTTCCTAAATTTCCATGTTTCAAGTGTTATTCCAAGGCTTCACCTTGGACTGTTGGCAATCTTCTTCTATGTTCTCAGCTTCTGGGACTCTGGCTGCTCAGTTCCCCAGATTGAGAGCGGGTCACTGAGGGTGGGGCATGCAGGCTCAAGCCCTGTTGAGCTGGTCCAGTGCAGCAGGAAGCCATAAAATTCCCTGGCCGGTGGAAGCAATGATCTCATCTCCCTCCCGTGGCTCTGGATGGTACAGGTTCACTCACCCCTGGCCACCCAGTCTCCAGAGTTGAGGGTGCAGGCATGCAGGCCCAAATCCCCAGAGCTGGCTGAGCATGGCTGCTGCTAAGTTGGTGCAGGCAGGCCTAAGCCCTGTTCAGTGCAGCAGGAAGCCGTAAAGTTCCCTTTCTGGTGGGAGCTAAGGTCTTAAACTCCCTCCTGGGGCCCGGGATGGTGCAGGGACACTCACTCCAGGCCACCCAGTCTCCAGAGTTGAGGGCACAGGCAGGGTGGTCCAAATCCCAGGAGTTGGCAGAGCAAGGCAGGAAGCCAGAGAGTTGGTGCAGGCAGGCCCAAGCCCTGCTGAACTAGTTCAGTGCGGCAGGAAGATATAAAGTTCCCTTGCTGGTGGGAGCTAAGATCTTAAACTCCTTTCCAGGGCTCGGGATGGTGCGGGGAAACTCACCCCAGGCTGTCCAGTCTCTAGAATTGAAGGCGCCAATTGTTAAATTCCTATCATCTTGTTTTGAAATGTAGTTGTTATTGTTTTGTATTTTTTGTTGTTCTTGTGGTTGTTTGTATAACTCTTTTAGTTTTCTTTTCTATGTTTTTTTCTTTAAAATAAAAATAAAAATAAATAAAACTAATTTTATTGATATATTTTTTAAACATAACGATAAGCTTCATCATAAGCAATTTGTATCTGTATATATCTTTATTTTTTTTTAATTTTAAATGAGTAAAAGTAATCAGCTTTTTTCCATATAACCTAATTGATTTAGTATTTCTGAGGACTGCAGTTTATCATTAGCATTTTATTCATTGATTTAACCTCCAAATACCAAAAACATTTGTAATTCTTCTTTTCCCTTATAACCAAATCTTTATACAGGACCACACTGATGGCCATAAACTAAAAGAATTAATACATTTCTTAAATTCATTAGATTTACTATATGATTAGCAGTCTTACTCTGGGAGGAGAATAATTGTCTCATTTAGAAAAAGTATAAATCAATTTAAATTTCTAAAATAGTATTAAGCAAATATATATCAAAGGATGTGGAAAACAGAAACACTACAGTGTATGATAGAGGTTTGTAGAAGATAGATTTTCCAAACTAAGTTATTTAAAAGGTTTTCTGAAGGGAAGTTGTTGCCTTATAATTGAAACATGTCTTTCTAATCAAGATTACAAATAACACATCTATAATAAATCCAAATTAACTTTTTGCTAGTTAATTGCTCCAACTAAGTAAGAGAAAATAAACACAGTTATGCTCATTTTAAGCTACAAATGCAGTAATCGTAACAAATCAATACTTCCATTATTATTCCAAACACATGCAAATTGAAAAAAATTCAAGACAAATCTATTTTGTTTTGTTTTGTTTTGCTTGTTTGTTTTTTGTTGTTTTGAGACAGTGTCTCACCATGCAGTTCTGGTTGGCCTTGAGCTTACTTTGTAGCCCAGGCTGGTCTCCAACTCTCAAGGACCCTCCTGCTCAAAATAATTGTATCTTCTCTTTCTTCTCTCTCTCTCTCTTTTTTCTTTTTCTTTTTTTTTTTTTTTTTTTTTTTGGCATGGGGGAATGGAACGCATGACCTCGAACTCTGACCTTGTACTTCCCAGGCATGCTCTTGTGCTGCTGACCTAAATCCCCAGCCCTCAAGACAAACCTTTTACCATCCTTCCCAAATTAATTCTTTCTTTAGTTTTGCTAGCTTACTGAATGATATCTTTATTTTATTTTTGATCAAAAATAATAATTTATATCAATTCCCCTTTTGACATCTTTAGGATTTTATCCCAATATTACCCAAACTTAGATTGCTTTTACTTATACCCTCTTCTCTAATTTGTCAGAATCAATACTTATGCTTCTTAATTTATTTTCCACATATTAAAGTTTCAATGCATATTTTAAAACATTTAAAAATATATGCACATCTGAACATACTATTGCTCCTTGTTCAAACTACTTTTACAAAACCCATGAAAGACTTCTCATTTTTCTTACTATAAAGACCAAAATTCTTATCAGGGGTAACCCTATGAAAAATTCATTATTTTATGTATTACTTTTTATCATTATTCTTCAAATAGCTCTTCAAACTTGATCTGCACTGACCTTGAATTTTTGGAAAATCACAAGCATATGCTTTTCCTGGAATGTCTTCCTGTACATCTCACCCCATTTTGATTTAGTCAATACATATTCATATTTCAGACTTCAGAGTGAATTCAGCACCTGCAGGGAAAGCCTCCTGGACATATTCCTTCCATAACCAGCTTGAGTGTCACAATCAGGGTCCAGTTGGTCAATATTTAATGGAGGAGAGAAATTGTAAAGGTGTTAGATGAGATGTAAAAATGAACAAAGTCAAAACAACCATAAATTTGAAACTTCAATTTGCCACCATGACTATATAGCTGGAGTAGCATCAGGGGGAGAAATAGTGTTATCAGATATCAGGAGTTGGAATCAGCAAATGGGCACTTGAACTACAGAAGCAGAAGTTGTCCAATTGAAGCTAGAGCCAAAGAAAAGAGACAGCCACTTCCAAACAGACTTGTCTTGACCTTTTTTTGTCCTTTCAGTTTTTCAGCCTTTGACCTTTCAGTTTTCTGCTCATGTCTTTGTTAACCAAGTTTACAAAGAAACCAGATGGCAAAAGTGCTTGCATGATGTTGTTTGCAGGAACACTCTCTATCATAAAAAACAGAGCAAGAAAGAGGAGAAAATGCATTTGAGCACAAACAAGCAACTAATTAGCACACCCAGTTATATACTTCAAAATGTTTTCTAATTCTTTCATCTTCTTAAATCAAAATCATAAGCTTCATAGTAGAGGAATCACATAGGTCTTTTTGGTGTTATGCCCCTATGCATAACATAGTCCTCAATAAATGTGTTGAGAGAATATGTTCTAAAATAGTTCACTCAATTGGCTATTGTGATATTTAAAGCAATGTTTTAATCACTACAGTGAAGTTAAACTGATGGTGTGTTTCAAGTACTCAATATTTGAAGACCACGAGTTTTTATTTTATTATCATATGAAATCACGAACACTTTTACCAGAAAAATGTGCTTAAACTCACAGTATTTTAATTGGCTTTTCAGCTCATAGGCTAAAGCTCATCAAGATATTTCTTGTATCTCTAAACTGGCAATGGTATAACCCTTCTAAGATTGTATTGAATTGTTTGGGTGTATTTTTGTTTTCAAAATATTTGGGACTCACTACTTGGTGGAAAAGGACCAGATATTATGAACTTCTTAGAGAGAAAAATTCTCACACATGAAATGCCCACCCTGAATCCTAAGACCTCAAATTACAAGTATACTATAGATGAAAATTACTTGTACATCAAATTAAAAATAATGTCTCTGCTTTCTTTGGTGACAAAGGAACTCACCATGAATCGAAGCTGATTTTAAAATGGCTCATGGGAATGTGTTCAAGCTTCATATTTATAAAACTTTAACTTATGTAACAGCTGTCACCAAAGTTAGATCAAGAATACAGATATAATTTATGTTTGTGAACTGCTAGCCAGGCTGAGGCTCAGGCTCAAGGCCCACAGGCTGTGATCAAGTTGTCAGCTAGGGCTGTGAATGAAGGTAAAATTTCTATTGGGGCAGGATCTGCTTCCAAGCCTACATACATGATTAGTGTCAAGATGCAGTTCCTGGAGGGGATGGTTGGATTTATGGCTTTGGTGTTTCGCAGATGTTGCACAGAGGCTACCGTCATTTCTTTGGTACATAGATCTGTCTGTATGGCACCTTGATTTATCAGAGCAAGCAAGAGGAAAAGCCAGAAAGAAACAGACAAAGACAGACACGGAGATAGAGACAGAGACAGAGATGGAAACAGAGACAGACTTAGAATTGGTGTTCTCCAACTTTTGCCATACTCTATTAGGTTGAACACACTCATAAATGAACAGATTGGACAAAGGCATAACTACCAGGAGGCAAGTGCACGGTGACAAATTTCAGAATGTGCTTACCATAGGGGAGAAACTACAATGGCCACAAGGAAATCAAAGGGTATGGATATAGCTTAGTGGTAGAATGCTTGCATTGTGTGTGAAAGCCCCTAGGTTCTAT
Organism: Cavia porcellus; assembly: GCF_034190915.1. Classification (NCBI taxonomy): domain Eukaryota; kingdom Metazoa; phylum Chordata; class Mammalia; order Rodentia; family Caviidae; genus Cavia; species Cavia porcellus. The sequence continues at coordinate 30,323,971 of NW_026947516.1, read as the reverse complement.
CCACAGTTCTACAGTACTGCAAAAAGTAAGATTCTTTAAAAAAGTGAATTTTCTAATTATAGATTTATTTTAGCTGCTAAATAACTAGCGCTTTTATTCTTAATTTTGAAATAGTGAATTTCCCCTTAGTCAAAAGACAATAGCTATGAATACTATCTAAGATTTCTCTCCATTTGCAGTCTAGCAACTCCTACTTTCTCTGTACCCTGGCATTCTTTTAACAGTGCATTTAAAAAGAAGGGATTATGTTTAACATCTTAAGATAAAATAAACTCCAATGAGTTATTACAGGATAGTTTGACTATCTTACTCCCGGGAGTGATAATATAATTTTACTTTTGAGAAGACCTTTACAGCTCATTAGCTTATGAATTATGTATCTTTCACACAAAGAAAGCAAATGTAATCCTAACACTTTATGGGTGAGACACCCAGTATTTATTTCTCTTAAAATTAACTGGAGAAGCTTTTAGATATTTCACTACCCATAAAGAATTCAATGGCTCTAGCAAAAGTCAACTTTTTCTTCTCAGCAGGCAAGTTAAAAAAGCACTTATTAATGCATAAATCTTCTCTTTTGCTTGTATATGCTTAAAAACAAGAAGAAGAAATTTACATTTTCAAAATGATCCTTAATTTTGTACCTCCCCCATAATTAGAACTGCTACTGTTCAAAGGCGGAGTGGGTGCTAGTACTTTATTTTAGCATGTAATTTCTGCCTTACCTGGAGATACAGAATTGTAAGTAGCGTTGTAAGCACCTCTGCCTCAATTCGTTCAAAGTAAATTAATCTTTTCCCCCTAAACCTGCCCTTCTTTTTAATTGAAAGACATCAGCATCTCCCAAGTTGGTAATTATTTTTTATTGTACCTCTGCTTGCCCTGCTCACCCTCATTGTAATCAATCAGGAAGCTCTGTTAATTAAAATCCTTAAATATCTCTTGAATTTATCAACTTCTTATTCTCAGTGCTAGCATTATAGTTCAGATCACAACCATCTCTTACTAAAATTTCTGCATCATTCGTTAAGACCCCCAACTTGTTTTCCTTTATCATTCTCCACATGATTATAACACAGATAAGAAACTGCAATGCATTTCCTTGCAAATTTAGTTGGTTGTATAATTTTCTGATCTGGTACCTGTTTTTCTTTACTCTCTAGCTCTGATCACTTTTCCTTCAGCCTGCTTGCCACCCTCCCACACATACATCCGCAATCCTAATTAATGTTCAAGACGCAACATAATCATTATTTTTTTCTGGAAGGACTTCCTTGATATGTTTAGTTTACCTTTTGTGCCCCTATGACATGCTTACATTACAGATGTTTGTTTCCCTTTCAAGTCTGAAGATTTCCAAGGGAATGGGTGAGCATTCTTCTTAGCATTCATCTTTGAGTCAGTAGCAAATTTCCTCACTTACAGAAGGTACTCAACAAATACTTAATGGATACCTGAATTAATTTCATTTAACTTGCATAAATGTAATTTCCAGCTTTAAATGTCTAATCATTGACAGCATGTTGGTTTGCATTTAAACATTACCACAATTACTATTGTTAGTTGAGCACGAAATCCATTGTCTGATATATTCAGCACTTGCATAGCAAAATTTAGGTACAAAAATATTTTCAACTTTATTTTCTTAGTCTAATCAGAAAAGACAAGTCTTATTATTCGAATCATATCACAAAAAAAACCAAGGCGAAAGAAGTTATGTGACCTACCTGTATGACACACTGATAGTTTACAATAAATCCAAGATTAGACTTCTGATTATTCCATTTCTTATATTTCTGCTCAGCTGCTGAGCTATGTTCTTTAAGGAATTTGCAAAAATATTTTGCAAAACTGTTAGGTCCTTGAAGATAAATGTTATTTTTTTTTATGAGACATGTAACTATCTTCAATATTGCTGTTCCCTAGACAGAAAGCACTTTGCAAATTTTAAAAATTTTAAAAATGCATTAGAAACTAAAGAAATTATACCTGATCTGTGACACTTTGATGATCAAAATGGTATTTTAGAAAAATTATTGACTCAGAGTAGAGTACTAACCTCTAAGGGAAGTGAATGCTATAATCCTAGTGTCCACAGCAATTTTAAGTACTTTTATTTCAACTAGTAACCATGAAAAAACTGAGCTTGGGTAGACTGACTCTGCTCTGTACTCAAGCTGTAAGGGAAATCAAGAAATCTGACCTATTTTCACAAGGAAACCAATTAAAATCAAGGGGACTGCAAAATGCTAAATCACCTAAAGCATCAAGGACTCCTGAGGCAGAGGCCTATCACAAAGTACTTAGATTTCACTCCAAGACTCTTTAGACTAGCCTGCCCTTTTGCAAAGCCTCCCAGGAATAGAGCCAGTCACAGGGTTTTCCTTTCCCTGACTGTCTCCTTTACTGCCTATACCTCTGATAAGCTTGAATTGGAGCAGTAGGATAGGGAACTTCATGTCTCTTGTGTAACTTCTTCAGGTTTGTAAATCACTCACTAGAGCATCCAGGCTTTAATAACTTTGCATTAAGTATTTAGCCACTTCAGACGACAATAACTAAAAACCTTTAGTTTCCTGGATTCCTTAATAGCCTTTAAAGTTTGTAACACATGTTAATGGTATAAAATTTCAAAATGAACAAATATTTTTAAATAATAAGTTCACTAGCACCATAGTGGTTTTTTTTTTTAAGTTTTATTTTTTATTAGTAAATGTTTCCAGGACATAATGATTACATTTATTGTAGAGAGTCAGTACATTTACAAGACATATTTTACTTTTTTCACCCCCCCCATCTCTTAGTTCCTTTCCCATCTGCAAAAAAATCTATTTCCCTGTTTTCTATTATCTACCTTTTATTTTGCTCTCTATTTACATTTTGTGTTTCTCAGGTAATATAAACCAACTAGAGGGATCTATTTTTGCATTTGAGATCTTAACCACCGAGCAGTCTTCCTCTCATTTACAGACACAGATAAGGATAGAAATGTGGCTCTCAACATGTACACATAAGTGGGAGAGATATAAATATGGATGCAAATGTAGACATAGATAACTACAGATGTATACCACCATGTCTACGCTTATCTTTTGAAATAAAATAAATATGAAAATATATATTTCATTGCACTTTTTACATATGCTCTTTTATTTTCATTTCTTTGTAAGCTTTCTTTTTTCAGTACTTTGTATCGCTAATGAGCTTTCTTTCTTTCTTTCCTTGAACTATTTTCTGTGTGGAGATAATTGCTTCTTGTACCAAGAGAAACTGACTCTTCCCTGAAATAACTGAAAAGACTCTAGGGACAGATTTATAGTTAGAGGCCTTACGTGTTAAAATACCCTTGAGACTCCAATTGAGCCTGAACATTAGATCCCTCGGGAGTGAATATGCCTTATCATTTTCTTGCTTTCCTTTGCTGCTTATTCTTAACAAATGACAAAGGCTCCTATAAGTATCTGCCCAAAGCAACTTCAAGAATATTTGCAGAAATGGCATATTCATCTTCTTGTACTCTCATTGTTGAAATAAAGTGAAAAACAGAACGACACCACTGAAGGCAGCATTAAGTACACATAACATAGAAATTGTATAATTAGGTATGTATAATTTTAGAATAATGGAGGATTTCTTTAAAAATAATTTGAATCACTATGTATTAGAATGATTTTAAAAATATGTGACAGGAGTGTTGAAGAGAGAAAATGCAACAGAAAAAGTCAGTTCAATAGTTGGTTACAATAGAAATATTAAACGGAATGATAAAGCCAGGTATATTTGGCATAGAAGAGATTGTCACTTACCTGTAGATAAAAGCAAGCAACTCAGCATAGATAAATGCTCATTTTTTGTCTGCCTCTGAAAATGAGAATAGAAAAAAATGAAAACAGGAATGTTTGTTGAAAAAAACAGGCAAAAAGTGTCTTACTGATACAAGTTAAATGATATTAGAAAATATTATCTATGGAACTTGCTGTATCTTCTTATCTGGAGGTCTTCAAAGTTAAAAGAAGGGAAGAGAAACAAGAAGCCAATTGGTCCTTGCTGTGAGCTGATGGAAAACATTTGCACCCCAGGAGAAGAAAAATTAAGCCAATTCACCCTTCCCATGAGCCAATCAGTGCACAAGCTGGGAGATAAGAATACTCTTTCACCCCTATAAGCCCTGGCTCATTTGGAGGAACACATGTTGAGTTGTTAGTAACTGAGGTACAAAGACAACTTAATGCTTGTACTGTTTTATTAACTTTGCAGGCTTAAAGCTGGTGATTAGAGCATCTATTAAGAGGATAACAATATGCAATGCAAACAATATGAGGGATGTCCTTCTGCTTTGATTTTGAAATCTAATATTGTTTTCACTGTTTTGTTTTGTTCCAATTTATTGTTTTATTCAGTGTTGTGTTTTGATTGGTTGTATTCTGTTCTGTTTTATTTGATTTTATTATGTCTGATTATATGGATAACAATCTTGAAGATTAAAAACAGGCATTATGGTAGCCATTGTTGATTTTCTATTATTCTGTCCTGTATCACTTTTACTGTTTTGCTTTGATTGGCTTTATTCTGTTTTATTTAGTTTGGTTTTATTCTCTTGAAAATAAAATTTTAAAAATTAAAAGAAGAATAGCTGACAGTAGCTGAGTTGTATCTAAAACCCATTTAGATAATCCAGTTCTAGTCATGGATGGAATATGCTTTTCCATGTGGGAATGAAGAAGAAGTTTCACATAGACAAACTCAAATGGAAAAAAAATTAAATTATATAGCATAAATAAATAGCAGGCTTCATAATATAATTATTACAAAGACCAATGAGGGGGACAAGTAGCTAAAAAAAACTTTAAAAACACATTTAAAGTGTCAGAACAGAAAAATAAGCAATTACCTTTGGAAATGAAAATGTTGCAAAAAGTATAAAGGGCAAGATATTGCTGAAGGCAAATGCAATCAGCACAAATCTATAAAATTGGTGTTTCAACTGAGGCTTGCCATGAAGGAAGGCATGGAAAAAAAGGAAAATTAAATTCAAATTTAATTTATCTTTCTTAAAGTTAATAAACAGAAGAAAAGTATTACTGTTTCTTTTTTGGGGGAGAGAAATACTTTCAGGAGGAAAGATGACCAGGTAGAAGCATTTGATATACAATTCTCCTCTATGCTTTCTATTAGGGAGAAAAATATGGGGGGGGGAAGAGGTTTATGGAGACATATCCAGAAATGTTTAGGCTCTTGTCCTGATGATTTTATAATGTAGGCATAGAAGTGGCTTGAGCACCAATATAAAAAGAAACTAAAGCGAATGAAGATATATTTTCACAGTAGTGAGAGCAAATGCACAAGTGCTTGAATCTGGATACCTCAGTTCAATTCCAAACTCAGAATGCTTACTCACTATGAAAACTTGGATAATATATTAACCTCGTTTATACTCATACAGAAAAATGTTTAGAAAAGAACCAGGGGAAGAGCTTGTTAATGAAACCAGATACTAAACAGATTTTCATAAAGTAAAGTGGAATTTTAAAACATTTCCAAAAGTAATGAAAGGAGTGATTTTTACGCATGATTGCATACAGTCATTCCTAATTTACTGTCTATTGTCCTCTAGACAGGGTAGTACAAGGGAGAATAAGTTGAGACACTGTCTTTAGTGGGACTGTGAGTGGAGCAAAAGAAGATAACACATATAAGTAAATGATGTAGCAATTTTACACTGAAAGCCTTTTACTAAGAAAGGGAAATAGAGGGAAAGGGTTGGCATCCTATAAAACAAGATTTCATCTGTTTTTCTTTCCACTCCAAATTCCATGAAGTGTGACAAAAAGATTTTTAGAGCTTTGTAGAAAGGCAAACACACAATTGAGAATGCACTAGTGTTAATATATATGACCTATGGATCCAAGAAAATATTTACAAGCAATTTTTAGTCTAAGGCTATGGGAAAACGATGGCCAGCACTACTGCAATGAACACATAATAAGGTGAAGTTCACAATTGAAAATAAAGCTGCTTCTAACATAGTACGTCTAGAATGACTGTACATCTCTGTTTGCCTAAGAAAGTTCCAGGTTATACTTGTTGCCTAGCTTGTGAAAGAGACCATCTATATATTGAATTCTTCACCCTTCTCTATACTCATGAACTTTGCTGGATAACTTAGCTATATTCCTCTGCACTGTCTGGAGCCTACCTTTGTCTGGAGCCTACCTTTCCAACTTTAATTCCGGTTTTGGGAATCACCCTCCTTAAAAAAAACCATGAGGTAAAAAGACAGCTTGAAATGGATTATTGAATATTTTAATACCAAACAATTAGAGTTCTTTCAATACTAAAAGTGAATGGAAATACCAAAATATCTACCTGAGATTTAATAGGGTAAGTGAAGGAATATTTGACAGAACATCCAGCTTATTCAAAATACTGGCTTTTCGTGAAACTGAACAGGAAAATATTGTTTCGTTGGTCACCATGAAGAAGCAGTAAAGTATTAAAAGCAATAGGTTTGGGGTAGTAAATGGGAAATGCAAATGTATCCTGTAAATTAGAAATGTCATCTGAGAAAATCATCTATTCCATAAGAGGACTTGACGTAAGTTCAAATGTGCTATTTCATTCCCAGTGCCTGGCATAGGGCCTGTACAAAAGGGATGCCTAGTCCTTTGGTGAGAAATACATAAATGAATTACTAGAAATCACATAAGAAAAATTTTTATTCATTTATGTATTTATACCATAAATACTTGTTGAGAAACTATTATGTACCATTCCCAGGGCAGGTGCTGGGGGTGATTCAGTGAGCAAAACAAAAATTACAGGCCTTATACAGCTGATAGTCTGACTGCAGAAAATGGAATAACTGAAGTACAAAATGTGCAGATGAAGCTAAGTGCTGTTGAAAAATACACATCAAAGAAAATGGATGAATGTGGCAGTATGGGAGAGCCTTGTAATTTGAAAGGGGTGATCAGAAAATTGCTAACCAGAAATAAAAGGGCATCTGGGGAATGATGTGAGGGTGTGAACCACACAGAAATTGAAAAATAGAGTGTCAAAATAAGAAGTACAAAGGTCCTGAGACAAGAACATACAAGATGTACCTTCACACACAGAGAAGTAGCTGGTGCAAATAGGAGAGAATAAAGGATAGAGTGACTATTAAGGCAGGAGGAGTCAGATAGGGCTGTATCTTGTTCAACTGAATAGACTCTAAGTAAAACATTTTTCAATTTTTTTGTTTTGGTTTGGTTGGTTTTGTTTTATTTTACAGCACTGACGGTTGAACTCGGGGCCTTGTTATTAAGCTATGTTTCCAGCTCTTTTTACATTTTTTAAAAATTTTGAGATAGAGTCTCACTAATTTGCCTAAATTTGGCTCTAATATGTGATCATTCTGCCTCAGCTTCTCAGAGTGCTAGGATTACAGGTATGTGCTACCAGCCTAGCAGATTTCACTATATATAAAGTAAAAATACATTGACTTGGTCTAAGAGAGAATATTGCATATTGGGAAAAGCAAAGAGAAAAGTTGGACCCACAGAATGCTCCTTTCAAATTTTATAAGACTGACTACAAGAGTGTTAACCAAATGATTGATTTAATTTTGGTTTCGATTTTTTTCTTCTAATATGGTAGTAATATCTTCTTCAGGCCATTATCATAATAAAGATAAACTTGCAAATGAGGTAATGCACATAGAAAAGAATTTCTGAAGCTCCTAGAATATAACTTTTTCTTATTCATGTCACTTTCTTTCCTGTGAAACAACAAAAACAGCAAAATAATCTTAGGTAGGTATAACTAATTGGAGCAAACAAAAGGACATTGTTCTGCTTCCCAAAACAAGTAAGGCAGAAACTGAAGGAAACTACTGCAGAAATAGCAACGAGAAATGTGGAGTTGAGTCTTTTTTAGATTGTAAAAAAGACTTGTTAACCTAATTAAAATAAAGAAATTTTAATTGGCCTAAAGAAAACTCCTAGTGATAAAATTGTGAAAACACATATATTTGTGATGAATACTTCTCAAAAAATGAAACCTGAGGGCATATTTAGAGAATCTACAGTATCATAATTGATTCTGAGAGAGACTTTAATGTAAGCAAAGCAGAGACAGTTGAACCTTTAGCGTACACCTGATTATTATATACTTGCACATTGTCTCTTCTTGAAATAAGGTATGTTCTTAAATAGTTAATTTATCCGCTCTTATCTTAGTCATTAATTTTATGTTTAAATATTGTTACTTATAAATGCTCTAAAGCTGTTGTATCTTGGTACAGACTTGAATTTTCTCATAGAATGATTGTTACAAACATTCAACTTCTCAAGTATCCTCGTTGCACTATCGCAGAAAATATTTCAGATTAAAACTTTCTGGAGGCAACATTACAAAAGAGGTATGTGGAAATTTTACTACTCCCTATTTGAGAATTGTCACACATCTCCAATGCTATGCAAAATAGGGTGTTACAAATAGGACTCAAGTATAACTGTGCTTCATGTAGTCCAGTTCTCAGTTTTTCCCCAGTAATAACAGGGTTAAATTTTTTGGGGGGGGGCACTGTTTCTCAAAAAGAAAACTTCACAAGTTGCTGTAACATCAAAAATAAACTTGGTTACTATTAAAATTATATTTAACAGAATTGCCATATCCAGGCTTCTATTTTTCAGTTGGCAGTACACAGATGTGGATCTAAAGGAGGAAGTATGTGACTTTCATCTTGTCTTGATTATTTTATGTTGATTACAAATTATATAGATGGAAGGAATGCAAAATAAAGTACAGTGAAGATCAAGTAAAAAGGAGAACAGAAATTCAAAGGATGAGAAAATCAATTTTGAAATTTGAAACGCAAGTGTCCAAGTCAGAATTCCTCAGCTCATTACCTGTGTGACCCCTGCCAATTTGTTTCACTTCTGTAAGCATTATTTTCTGATCCTAAAAGGACTATGAACCTTCCCGTACTGCTAGATTGCTATAAAAATTAAGTAAAAATGTATGCGAACTTGTCACATAGTTTTGAACATAGTAAATCCTGAAGTATTCTACTTGACCAGTTTTATTATTTGCTTTCATTGTGATAATAGGCACTAAAACTGGACTATCAGTGAAGGTCAAGTTGTTACCATTGACTTCATTATTGAGAAAAGAAACAAAATAATTGATATGTAGTGGTTAGTATTCACTTTTGGTAAATTACAACTCAATTTTCCTTTGCCCCAGTAATTTCCTAAGAATGAAGAAAGCATTAATGCATAAGAAAACATTTGTGGAAATTTTTTGACAACCACTGTGCTAAAACATAAAGCTTTCAGATGAACTGACCAAAGAAACAGAGTTGACATACTCCATTCCAGAAAAATATCATTTCTCAAGAATATATCAGTGAGTTCCGGGAGAACATGGCGGACAGATAACAGCAACTACCGGAGGCTCTCTGAAAGACTCGGCTCAGAAGCCAGGAATGGGGCGGACTAAGGAGACATAAGCAGGTGGAGATATGCTCTGCTGACTCAGGAACGAACTGGGCTGAGAGAAACCAACTTGGAATGCAGTCCTGGTGCTAAAACAGGAACAGAAAAGCCTCGGTGTGGAGCTGGACCCCGCGCCACTGTAAGCCGCTATTTGGGTTTCCCGCCGCGCGGCGGCTGGCTGCCTTTACAGTGGCTCAGCAAGGAGAGAGACACGCAGAAGCTCTGAGAACAGCAATCTGCGAACGGCAGGGAGGCGTGCACTGACTTGTGGTGAGGTGAGTGAGAGAAACTGACACTCTACCACAGTTTGACTCCAGCGGAGGACTTTCTGGGCCCGAGCAGTCCTGCGGGAGCAGGGCGTGGTGGCGACTCCAGCCACACATCCCCCTCTTGGGCGGGATTGGTGAAAAGTGCCTGGCCTGCGTGACGCTGCCGGCGGACCTGGTAGGCTGTCCCAACCCAGATCCCAGAGCCTGACGGTGGCCCAGAGGGGCGACTCCCGCGTAGGCTGCCTGGTCCGTAACTCCCTGGTGCGCAGCGGTGAGCGGGAACACCTAACTGGCGCAATTCGATCAGGCTGTGGCTGACTGGGAGAGAAGCTGGGCCTCTTATATAAGCTTGCATATATAAGGAACAGAGAAGAAGAGGCAGCATGGGAAGAGGCAGCAACAAGAAAGGCTCCTCGGCCCCCAATTCTGAGAAACAGGCAATAGCAGACACCGCACCAATATACATAAGGCACCATATAGAGAGACTCATAGACCAATTCAGGAATGAAGTTATCAACGACCTGAAGCTAGAAGTATGCAGAATAGTTAGAGAAATGCTAAGTACCACCCAAGAAAAAACAGGCGGTGGAATGGAAGAACAGAAAAAAAGGGGAGAATTGTTTGATGGAGAAAACAGAGAAACCATAGAATACGTGAAGCAGGTTCAAAGGGACTACCAAGGTACCAAGAAGTCTATAGAAGACTGGCATAACAGCTTGAAAGAAACTAAGGACAGACTATCTGAACTGGAGGGCAGACTTGTAATATGGGAGAATGAAATGAAAAACTTCTTAAAAATAACAAAGAAACAAACAGCAATAATACAAAGACAAGAAGATGATAAGAGGATCCATAACTTAAGGATTAAGAACATAAAAGAAGAAGTAGGGACACAAACAAGTGAACTACAAAAGCTACTCACAGAAATAATCCAGGAGAATTTTCCTAATTTAGCAAAAGGTAAAGATACTCAGATGTATGAGGCATACAGGACCCCAGCTACCTACAACCCAAACAGACCAACACCCAGGCATATAATAATAAAAATTCCAGAAATTCAATACAAGAACAGAATATTAAAAGCTGTCAGAGACAAGAAACAGACCACTTACAAGGGAACACCCATCAGAATTACAGCAGATTTCTCGGCACAAACCATCAAATCACGAAGAGCATGGGGGGAAATAATTCAAGCTTTGAAAGATAATAATCTCCAGCCAAGATTGAGATATCCTGCACAACTGTCCCTGGAAATTGATGGAAAAACAAGGTGCTTCCAGGATAAAGAGGAACTGGGGGAATTTGCAACCACCAATTCAACTCTACAGAGAGTATTGCAGGATATTCTAAAAAAAGAAAAATACAAAGAATCCAGAAATAATGGCAGAGAGGCCACAACGAATGGAGCAGAGAACAAAATGAAGAAGACAAACTGACAGCTACTGACAGAAAAAGAGCTCAACAGAAATGAGGCAGAGAAGATTGGATGATAGGAATAGCTATTTTGGAGAAAATGACATCTTAATAGGTAATACTGATTTAGTATCATCTTGTTTTGAAGTCTCATCTAGCTTTTGTCCTTCTGTCTCCAATGGTCTAAATAGGTTGTATCTTACTGGATTTTATTATGTACGATAGTATAAGCAAAAACCTTGTAAAGACAAGGAGATTATACAGAAACCATTATTCATTTTCTGTTAGTCAATTCTAAATACTCTGTAATGCTGTCATTCTCTTGAATGGTTTTACATCATTTTGATATACTTAATGCTACAGTATACGAAGTTGTACTCAAGGATTTCAAAAAAAGACAATATAGTAACTACTTTTAGGTTAGAATTATCTGGTGGTGAAACACTATTCTGCTTAAATGGTTATGTTTTGATCTGCGCTGTTTCGTTGTTATGCCCTCTTTTATCTCAATCTCCACTCCATTATTTACTTTTTTATCTTTATCCTTTTAATTAAAGGAAAAAAATAGCAGGATATATTATAGTAACCCACTTTGACTTTTCATTACTTTGATTTAAAGCCCTGTATTACTCTCACCATCTGGTTTTTAACTGATGTTCCCCTATTCTGTTTTGCTGGATAGTATCAGGTTCGAAAGTTTAGGCATCAGCTGTGAAGATAATGAGATTCATTATGACGCCCATTCTTGTTGACTTTTATCTACTTTTGAAGACCTACAATGTCTCAAATGTTTTGGTTTTGTTGGTTTTATTCTTTACTGTTTTGTTCAATTGTATTATAACTAACGATATAGGCAATTCTATTAGAGATAGCGGGAGGCATTATAGTAACCATTGTTGATCACCTTGTATTATGTTTTTACATTATCTATTATGTCCACCCTTTTGACTTGACCGATTCTGTTCTGTTATGTCACATTTGGTTTTACTCTCTTCCAAAAAAGTAATAAGAACCGTGGGAGCAATGAAACCCAAAATGTGTAATAGTCATGGTACAAAAGAGAGGAAAAGAAAGTGCTCCAAACTATATAACTGCATGTATATTTAAGTGTATAAGATAGAAAATGATATCACAGAGTTTTATTGGATCAATGAACACAACTGTTTGCAGTATCGTTGATGGAATGTCCACTTTACAAGCTTTAATTTTGTGACTTGAACAATTATTTCTAAGATGACAATATGTAATCCATTAACTAGTGATTTCCTACTGTTCATTTTTTTTCTGTAAATCTGTATAACTTGTACCCTTTCCCTGCTTTTTTTTTCCTTTTCTCCTTAAATAAAATTAAAAAAAAAAAAAAAAAAAAAAAAGAATATATCAGTGAATGATACAAAGTAGGCCAAATCTAATTGTGAAAACTCAACCTCATTTCTCTGATTTTTCCTCTCAGTCTACTTTTCTTGACATAGAATGTCAGGTGTAGACTTGGTCAGGACCTAAATAGTTAAGCTTTATTTTAACAAGTGCCATAAGTTTTCATCCTCATGCATCTGGAGTAAAATATCATGAAGGCCAAGAAAAAAAGGGATAGTGGTAATAGTTCTGAGAGTCAAAACCCTCTACGGAATGAGCATATTCTAATTTACTTTTTACTTTTTAATTTGTATTAGTACATGTTTGTAGTACATGGTTATATTCACTGTAGGGAACTAGTACATGTACATAACACATCTCATTTCCTTTTTTCCCCTTTCCTTCACTCCCCTTTTATTTTGCCAGTATCAGATTCGTTTATTTATTTATTGTCTTTTTGAGACAGAGTCTCTATGCAGTTCAGACTGGCCCTGTGAGCTCACTGTGTAGCCTAGGCTGGTCTCAAACTCGGAACCATCCTCCTGCCTCAGCCTCCTAAGTGCTGGGATTACAGGTTTATGCCACCACGCCCAGCTTCATTTATTTATCTTTTTTTTTTTTGAGACATTACAGGACTTTATTTTTTTTTTAATTTTATTTAAAAGGAAAAATAGAAAAAACAAAACAAAACAAAGCAGTGTAAGGGTACAAGTAATACAGAACTACAAAAAAAAAAGTAAGAAATCTTAAAAGCCCCTAATTTCCGGCTGAGGATTTAGTTCAGCAGTCATAAGCACCTGCCTGGCTAGCATGCGGTCCTGAGTTTGATTCCCAGTAATTTCTTAGCGTCCATTTTGTAAGTATGGTGAGTGGTCCCTTTAACAAGTAGAGTACTTGTTACGTAAACACGCAAGTGCATAGGCACGTAGGCACGTTGCTTTAATCTCAGGATTCTCGCGAGAATTAAAGATTCCTAGCAGGCAGACTCATTTTTTGAAATGGGGGTGGTTGATAGAGGAAAGGAGATCAAGGATGCTGATGTGGATGGAAGTGAACAGTAGAAGTACCTACTGAAGAAACATAAGAACGTTGGGCTTCTCTCAGCCTCTTCCACCTGTTAACCACTGGGGATCAGTGGTATTTTATTATGATTTTCCCAAACTGTCACCCCCTTCCTTGGTTGCTACCAACATACTGGTAACTAGCATAAAGGCAGGCTCTCTTCAAACCACAAACTGCTGTGGAGGAACCATCATGGCTTACCCTCAGCTCGCTGTGAGAGTGTCCGTCATGAACGGAGAAGGCCTATGGGAATGCATAGGCACAGGGCAAGTCTCAACCATCTACATTGAGCGGCTGGAGAGCGTGTGCCTACTTGTTCAGTCAGAGATGGATGGCTCGGTTATGTTGGAGTCCAAGATAGAGCCCGAAACACTCTATCGGAAAAAGCAAGGTACGATAATTGTGTGGTCTGAAGCCGAGAATTTTCGCATAGCGCTCACTTTTCAGGACCCGGAAGGCTGTCAGGAGATCTGGGAAGAAATATGTCAAGCTCAAGGTAAAGATCCAACTGCGGAAGACACACGAGACATTTTAGATGAAAGTGAACAATATGATGACATGTTAGAAACTGTTGAACCTTTTGAGCCACCTATCTGTGAACTCAGTACAATAACTCACCTTGCTAATTTCTTTAACTCATTTTTTGTTTCACCTACCCGTAAGGAAAGGCTGGCTCTCATCTTGGAAAGTGGGAGTTATATTAAAAAACTACTGCAGCTTTTCCAAATTTGTGAGAGCCTAGACAATACTGAAGGGTTACACCATTTGCACAACATTGTTAAAGGTATCTTATTCCTCGATAAAACTCCTCTGTTTGAGATTATGTTTTCTGATGAGTGTATTATGGATGTGGTAGGATGCCTTGAGAATGACCCTGCTTTGCCTCAACCAAAAAAACACAGAGAATTCATGGCCCAAAGTGTAAAATTCAAGGAAATTATACCAATAGCAAACTCTGAACTTAGGCAAAAGATACATCAGACATACAGAATACAGTACATTCATGATATTCTATTGCCTACACCATCCATATTTGAGGACAATCTTCTTCCATCTCTTACTAACTTTATTTTGTTCAACAAGATTGAGATAGTCAACATGCTACAGGAAGATGATGTATATTTGTCTGAAGTTTTTGCACGGTTAAAGGATAACAACACAGATGATGAAAAAAAGTGTGAACTTTTACTACTTTTCAAGGAATTCTGTGAATTTTCCCAGACATTATATCCTCAAAGCAAAGATGAACTACTCAAAAGGTTGGTAAACCGAGGAGTTCTTTGTGCTCTTAAAATTCTTATGCGCATGGATAATTTCCAAATAAAGACAATTGCTACAACTATATTTGCTTATCTAGTGGAGTACAGTCCATGTGTAATCCGACAATTTGCAATGAATGAAGCTCATGAGGATAAAGATGATGAACTTCTGATTAATATAGTAATTGAGCAAATGATCTGTGATACAGATCCTGAACTTGCAGGTGCTGTGAATTTAGTGGAACCTCTTCGTTCTTTGCTTGACACAGAGACCATGCTGGTATCAGTTTACGAATTTGAAAGAATTAAATTTCTAAATTTCTTCTATAAATATTGCATAAATAACTTGGCAGCACCACTTTTATCCAGCACTGCAAAAGAGTTGGATGATGGACTTGACGGAAACAAAAGTTGCCCCAATAATTATCAAACAGCACAATTGCTTGGTTTAATTTTAGAACTATGCACCTTTTGTGTACAGCATCACACATATTACATAAAAAACTATATTTTGAATAAAGACTTGCTAAGAAGAGTCTTGATGTTGATGAAGTCAAAGCATACCTTCCTGATCCTGTGTGCTGTTCGTTTTATGAGAGAGATACTTCGTGTTAAAGATGAACAATATAATAATTACATAATCCAGGGAAATCTTTTTGAGCCAGTTGTAAATGCCTTTTTGGCTAATGGAGCTCGCTACAACATACTAAATTCGGCTATTCTTGACCTATTTGAATATATAAGTGTGCAAAATGTCAAGTGTCTTGTTGCACATGTAGTTGAAAAGTTTTATAAGTCTTTTGAATCAATTGAATATGTTCAGACATTCAAAAACTTGAAGATTAAATACGAACAGGAAAAAGACAGACTAAATCGGGCAGAGGCTTTACATTCTGCACTATATGGAGATAGCAAAGCCATGGAGGTGGAAAAAAAAAAGTGTTTTTTCAGAAATATAAGTGAAGTTGTTATGCCACCAATGGAAAACATTCCAGAAGGTGATGAAAACTTTATGGAGGCTAAAAGCACAAAAGAAAATGAAGACAATACAGACTTTGCCAAAAGAACATCTTCTGGTGTCTTCCTGTTTTCTTCATTTTTTTCTGATGGTGCTGGTGATGGAATGAGTAGTTCGCATAGTAACAGTGTGGCTAGTATAGTGGATTATCCTGATGATAACAATAAGGAAGAAGACGAAGAAAAAACATCTCCCAGCAAAAAACCGCATTTTAGCTCATAATATGACTATGACAGACCCTCTGCTTTTGGTTCAGCTCAAATCTTGTCAATGTTAATAAGCCAAAAAGTCTGAATGTAAATTATTTCTCATATGAAGTTTTGAAAATGTACAATGAGTACCAAATATAAAATAAGAGGGTTTAATTCTGAAAAAAATTTCCATAATACACACTTACAATGCGAACATTTATCAGCTTCTGAGTTATTACTTCTTAGGATTTCTTAGTTTAAAGGATGCTTTAGAAGGAGGAAATAGTCTGTAAAAATAATACAGGTTTGACCCAAGGGTATATTCAAAACAACTGTAAAAGTTCATTTGGAAAGTATACAGCATTAATTGCATAACAGTCTAGCCATAATATACTTCCTTCTGTTATCTTTTTCATTAGTGCATGCTTGTAGTACATGATGTTTACATTTCTTGTGGGGTGTGGATAATGAAGTCGTCTATAAAATATAAAGTTAGGTATTTTGGGCATTCCTGTCAAGATACAGCCAAAAAACATCAACCTTATGAATCATTCAAGAGAAGCAAAATTTATTATATATACTCACAGACAAAAACAGATGTGAGCCCAAAGTGTGTACTTGTTAACAAAACACTTTTGAAAAATCTGTTCAGTACAATTCCCAAAGGATTTTCTCTGGGCCCACTAGACTGAGTAGACAAGGTGCTTTCAATAGCCTGTGTTGTGAAAGTTAAATCCTGATTCATTGTGAAGCTTGCCCTTCTTTCCAGAGCAGCAAATATGTTTCAGAGTATTCAGTAATTTATAATTACTGATATTAAATAGTGCTGAATGAAACATCTAGAAACTAGTTTGGACCAAGAAAAATTTAATTAAAATATAAAAGTCAGCATGCAGTGTGTAGTTTTACTATAAACAAAGGTACAAATGAAAGATGTGCTATCTTCAAGTGTACGTGCAAATGAATTTCTGAAAATAGATTCCAGAAAAACAGTTCAGAAGTTTATTTTTAGAGGAGCAAGTAAACTGGGCTGACTTTTCTTGAATGATTTAAATTGAAAAACTTTTTTTCCTATTTTGGATATTTTAGAGTTAATGTAGGCCATTAGATTCTCGGTGTAGACAGAAGTTTTCTGTATGACAGATATTTATTTTGTATTTAAAAATACCACCATATTTGTCATGATACTATTTCTTGAATGTTCGTTTTCTAAGAGGCTGTTTTGTAAAACTTAGAAAAATTATATTCTTAAAACAACAAAGAATAATTTCATCAGATATTGAAGTCTACTAAAGTACTGATACGACCTCAGGAGATACAATTATATGTTGAAGAGGACACAACACATCGAAGAAACTGCACAGTCATACTTCTGAAGTAATGCTTGTTAAATTTGGTAATGGGATTATTCATGTAATGATTGTATGTCAGAGTTGTTTCTTAGAAAATGTTTTGTTACCTTTCTTGCTAGACTGCCATGGGAACAGTTATTCATAATGCATGCATTCATACAGTTTTGTTTTGAGAAAAATATATTGAAATCTTTATTTTGGTGGATATTTCTCCAGTTCTTCAGCTGCATAGCTATTTACAACTAGACTAAGAGAAAGTTTTGTTTTGATATTAATTCTTAAGTGTTCTTTTCCTATTTGCCATAAAGTTGGACAGTATTCAGGGAAGTAAAAGAACATGTACATTTATTTCTGCGTTTTCCCAAAAGAGTATGTAAGGAAAGATTAAAAACAGACATAAGTCGAATGTAAAGAGAATGTGAAAAAAAAAGAAAGCAAACAAAACAAGTAAGTGTTGTATTTAGCTCTGTAACCTCTGTGAGCCCTTTTCGAGTTTCAGCTACTTGATGTTAGGGGAATCAGCATGACAAGTGAAATAGTGAAAAGGCAAATTGCCTGTCATATGGCCTAACCTGTTATTAAGGGAACATTTAAGAGGGCAACAAATCATAGAAGAGCAACCTTTATTGTATATGTACTGAGAGAAAAATTGACCGAAATGTTCATTGTTCTAGCTCTAGTGTGTGGAAAGAAGATACCATATCAAGAATGTTTAATTTGTTTTTTAAGTTTTTTTTTATAAATAATAAGACCCATAAGTAGGTTAATAATATTAGACAAGTATCTTGAACAACTATTTGTAAAAGGACAATATGTAAACATTAACTAGTGATTTCTTACTGTTTATTTTTTCTCTGAATGTATATTATTTCTACTCATTTTCTGTATTGTTTAGTCTTCCTTTAAATAAAATTTAAAAAATAAATAGTATTAGGTAAAGAAGAAACAATTGGAAATTGCCCTGTATTTGCAATAAAATCCAGACATTTTTGACAAAATGCCCTGTTTCATAAAGTTTTTAGCTTTAAACACATAACTGTTAGTAATGTTAAGGGTAAGAGCCTTTCCGATCATACCAAAGATGGGGTGGTAATATAAAAGATTAATCTTTGTATTCAGAAATACCTTGATGATGATGGAAAACGTGATGCAGTTCTGTGACTATTTCTCTAACATTTTCTATGACCATTATTTTCTCCACAGTTTTGCATCTCATCATAAAAAATTAGACATTCTTTATAAATTACCCAGAACATATTTAGTACTCAGGAAGTAGCTTTGAAAATGCATTATCAAGCTGGGAGTGCTGACACAAGCGTATAATCTCAGCAGTCTGGGAGGGTGAAGCAGTTTGATCATGAATTCAATCCCAGTTTGAGCAAATCTTGTGACTGAGACCGCATCTCAAAAGAAGATTTTTTTAAAAAGGCTATAGATGTAGCACAGTGCTAAGGCCCTGGGTTCAATTCCCAGTACTACAAAGTGTACAAACAAAAAAAGCAAAACCATCATCAGCATTATAATTTTTCCTCAGAATATAAGGGCCAAATATAGCTATACCCACTTATATTACTAGTTGTGCTTATAAATTTGGAATAATCTGAGTCAAAATGACAGCAATAAATTAAAAAGTTTTGATTGACAAAGCCTAAGTGTGTACACTTTGTCCTGCTGAGAAGCAACTGAAGTTTAAAAAAAAAGACTCCATAGAAGACTCTTGGATGGCCTAATATCTAGCAATTTAACCAAGAAAAGAAAGAAAAGTAGAAAGGGAGGTAGAGAGAAATCGAAGATTCCCACAAGTGACAAATCATAAGGCTTGTTTCCTCCTTGACTCTTCCCAGAAGGTAGAGCAGTGTACTAGAACGTGTCCCTAGATAACAGATCAAGTGTGCTTTCCCTGAAGCAATTGAAATTACAGACAAAGCTAAGACCTTTTGTAGACATTGTTACCTCAGAGTTAAATCTTTTGCTTTAGAATTGCTGCAACTTGAAAAAGCTATGTGTTAAAGTTTTGGTCTCCAGCTAGCACTATTGGTAGGTGGTGGAAACTAAGAGATGAAGCATAATTGGAGATTTTTAGGTTATGGGGAACATGCCCTTGAAGGGGATAGTGTGGGACACTAGTTTCTTCTTGTCACTGGCTTTCTGGCTCTCAGATGACAAATTTTGCTTCACCATGTGCTCCCGTCATAATAGGTTGCTTTACCACAGGTCTAAAAGGTACGAGTCCAAGCAATCACGGACTGGGTCATCTGACAGTGTGCTCCAAAGTAAAGCTTTTATCTTTATAAGTTGATTGTCTCAAGAATCTCTCAGAATAATGTGAAGCTACCACAAAGATGTTGATTAATCTAAAATGCTGAAAGTTTATTAACCCTAATGTAAAATTCAAAGTATTTGGGGAAGAAAGACATGTTAATGCCTGGTTCGCATGCAAAAAGTACAACCCCAACCATACACATGGTACCCCTGAAAGTCTTCACAATGGGTCACATCTCTGCTGAGAGATGTATTTACATAGTCCAGGGAATAAGGTTGAAAATGCTAGCAGGTTAGCCTTCAAGTTCATATTTTAGTTAAAATAAGGGCGCCTCATCCTTATTTTGGAGAGTCTGCTAAAGAGTATTCAGTCCAAGCCACTTGTTTGTCTTGGAGAGCATGACATTAGCATACTCCATGGAATGACTAAGAGTGAGGCTGGAGACAACATCCAAGGTTGTGTGACACACATGTACCTGAGAGTGAAGAGGTGAAGGCGTAGTGTTGTGTGTGTGTAATAGTTGGAGAGTTGGAGTTATCATCATCTGCTACCACTTCTGATCGAGCTCTTCATGAAGGAGAATCAGAGCTATCTTACCTGCTGGCAGAACCAACAGTCCCTTACAATTGTAAGTACTTGTAACATTTTTTCGGAGGCCTGCACCAGAGCTGTTTTCTTTGGGTGGGAAGGTTTCTGAGGCAGTTCTGATACACAAAATTCTGTAATGCTCCCCCTTCCTCTGCCATGCTAGGTACAGGTTTATTGCTCCAAATATGTAATACCTGAGCATTCCTTTCAAGTCAATATAACCTTGATTTTTATTTTGTCTATCAAACTGTACACATCCAAACTTCTTATACAAAATAGGATACTAAGTTTTAGTATTCTGTCTGTGATTTTACCAGACTGCTGCCCACAGGATACACAAATCAGGTTGATATTTGAAAGAAATCTGCATCATGCTTAGGAATAGTCAGGACACGATCCTAAATTTTCAAAACAAGTTCATGTATTTCCTTATTCCTTTAGTCCCAAACACTAGCTGGGGAATGTCTAAGAGGTAGTGATCCTATTCTGGGCACTGCCAAATTCATTGAGCAAACTATATTATCAGCTTTGTCATTTGATTATCATACTGGCCCAAATAACTGTCTGTGATCCGGGGTATATTTTACATTTTATGATATTGAGCAACACTTGAAACCCATACTTATTAGACCCCAGGAGCACAAGCTTAGTTATGACTATCAACAATGTATCCAAGCTGGGAGTAATGGCACACCCTTGTAATCCTAGCAGTTGGAAGGCTGAAGCAGGAGGATCACTGAGTTCAAGGCCAGCCTGACCTGCATAGAGAGACAAGATCTTCCTGTGTCAAAATTGTACCCAGAATACTTTATGTATCTCTTGAGGGGACAAAAATCACCCTTAGTCGTAAGCCACTTGTTGAATGAGGTGTGGAGCTTAACTCATGGATTTGCTTTGCTTGATTCATATTGACTCCAATTCCTGATTTGTTTTCTGTTACAGGTACATATAATTAAGGTATCTTATTTGACATCTATAATTATTCTTTGTAAAGTATAGCTCACAATATTATCATTGTTCAATTATGTTCCCTCAAAAATTATATGTTGGAGTCTTACTCTATCAGAGCCTCAGAATGTGACTGTATTTTGTTAGTCTTCAAAGATAAGTTAAACTGAGGACATTGATATGAGCCTTAATCCATCATGAGTGGTATCTGTAAGTGAAGATCAGAGTATAGTTACGCATAGAGGGAAAAGTGAACGGGAAGGGAGTTCATTTATAAAGAAATCAGAGAGGCTTTAAAGTAAAGCAACCCTGTGTACACCCTGATCTCAGACTTTGTACATTCAGGCTGTGATGAAATCAAGTCTGTTGTTTAAGCTACCAGCGTATGACAATTTGTTCCAAGATAGCAAATTAATACAAATGTATGATAGGAAATAATTTAGTGAGATTCAAATAATGAATATCTTTAAATATCACACAGTTTTAATGATAACACAAAATGAGATGACAACAGCTATTCCTTACTAAGCATGCATTGTATGTCAAGTACAATGTCCTAAAGAAAATACCTACATTATTTCTAATTTCACAGTAAGACCACAAGGTAAATGTGGTACCCATGAAAATACATCTTACAGAGACAAAATACAATCAAATAAGGGCCCCAAGCACTTTTCTACAAAATCATTGCCTTGTTGTTTTCCATGTCACATTTTCTAGGAGCTGCTTCAAGCCACTGATTGGTTCACTCTTTAGAGTTAAGGATCTTCTCTGAATGCAAGTTGGTACTTGAAGACTTTACGAATTTTCTTTGGGGTTCATGGTGATCCAGAATGTCCCTTTTTAATGATATATATCTAATTTATTTTTCTTAATATTAGTCTCAAAAGGCATTCATTTTTCTACAACTGACTCAAGTTTATCCTTTTTCGTGACAGCATAGTACTTCACTGTGTGTCACAATTTATCTACTCATCTGTTGATGGGCATATAGATCATTTCCAATATTTAGGTATTATAAATTTTGCTGCTATAAACATGGGCACTCATATATTACTGTAACATGTCTTTAATTCTCTTGGTAAGATACCTGGAAGTTATTATGTGCAGCTGCCATGAATGGTTGCCGCTTAGCCATGCTATGCTGCCTTGGAGCCAGCTGAGTATGGATTGAAACTTCCAAAAACTGTAAGCTAAATAAAGCTTTCCTTCTCTAATTTTGGATGATGTTGTACTCCCAAAAACCAGACAACATCCAAAAAGAAAGGTCGCTTTATTTAAGCTGGTATCCTGCGGTACAGTGCATGGGAATTTGTAAAACTGTGCAACTAGGTTAGATGTTTGGGAGGCTTATAAAGGAAAAAACCACAAAGCAGGGGTGGGAGGGGATAAGGGTGAAGAAGGCTTTTGTTCTCTTATTTGGCTTGGGGACAGAGTTCCTTGCTTAGTCAGTTGCCTTTACGGAAATTTTTGTGGCTAGTGGTCAGCGAGTTCCTCTTTTATGGGATCTTGGCAACTTGTGGTTCACTAATTCCAGGAACAATTGTCTTTCACGTAGGAGGATAAAGGTTGAGACAGAGTACAGTGTTACCAGGGTAACGATGCATACAGAACAGAATGGCGGCATTTTAGTTAGAGCACAACAGACGTCAGGCATTTTGTCTCAGCAATGAGAGAAAAGTAACCAAGACAAGCTTTTTGAAATGTACAGGACATAATGTTTTTAAATTTTTTTTTAATTTTAAAGGGAATAAAACAGAACAAAATAGGACATAAGAAAGCAATGTAAGACATATAAATTTCAAAGCTAGATAACCTGAGATCTTCACTATCTACCATATTGTCTCTTGTTTTCTTCCAAACAGTTGACCATGTCTTCACATACAGAGAATTCATACAAAATATAACATAGTATAAAACTGATCTGAACAGAATGAGAAAGGCATTTTAGGTCTTCAAAACCAGACAATAGGGAAGTCACTAATGGCTGTTGTAGAGTCTCTCATCCTCGTCCATATTTTCATGTATATTGAAGTTCAACAAAACAAAACAGGCATGGGGAGGGGTTGCTTAGTTTCCCATAGCTCCAGGGCCCAGCATGGCACGGGTCCCAGTAAATGCTGGAGACTCCCGTCCTGGAGCACCGGCACCTGCCAGGCTCACAGTGGCTCACCGGGGAGAGAGGGGTTGCTTGGTTTCTCAGAACTCCAGGTCCCAGCTTGGCGTGGGTCCCAGTAAATGCCAGAGGCTCCTGTCCTGGGCTGCCGGAGCCTGCCACACTCACAGCCACTCATGGAGGGTGGGGGGTTTGTTTGGTTTCCAGGCACTCTAGGTCCCAGCATGGTGCAGGTCCCAGTATATGCCAGTGGCTCCTGTCTTGGGCCTCCATAGCCTGCCACACTCACAGCTGCTCACCTGGGGGAAAAGGGGTTGCTTAGTTTCCTGGTGATCCAGATCTCAGCATGGTCTGGGTTCCAGTAAAAGTCAGTGGCTCCCGTCCTGGGCCCCTACAGCCTACCAAACTCATGGGGGAAGGCTTTGCATTTCTTTCTAATGAATTGACCATTTCATTGCCCAAGATCTGAAATGGCCAACAGACCATAGAAAGACATTTCTTTAGGTTCCTGCTTGAAACTAACAGTGTCAGGAAGCTGCCGGCCTTGATTCAGGGCCAGTACAGGACATAATTGATATCTAAATTCACTGCATTATACAATAGTACCCCAGAGCTTGTTTTTTGCATCCAACTGTAATTTAGCACTTATAGATCAAAATTCCACTGTCCTTTTCTGTCTCCACTATCCCTGGCCTCTGATAAACCCTTGACCCTCAATTTTGATGAGAGTGACTTTTAGATTCTACCTAAAAGTGAGATTATGCAAGACCTATCATTGTGTGCACTTAATAAAATTCATTGATGCTGTAAATAATGACAGGATTTCACTCTTTGTGGATGAATAATATTCCATTTGTCTATGTCCCATATTTTCTTAATCCATTCGTCATGTAGTGGACACCTAGGTATTCACTACTGTGAATAGTGCTTCAATGAACAACAGATTGAAGAAGCCTCTTCGATATACCAATTTTGCATCCTTTGGATTGATGTCACATGATTGTTGAATCTTATTTTTAGTCTGGTTGTGTTTTTATCTTTTGTAATCTTTTGAGGACCCTCCGTGCTCTTTTCCATAATTACTTAACTAAATTACACTTCCATCAACTGTAGGCAAGGGTTTTCTTTTCTGTCTCCTTGCCAGCACTTGTTCTCTGTTGTCTTTTTTTATTTTAGTCATTCTTACTGGAGTGGAGTGGTATCTTATTGTGGTTTTAATTTGTATCACCCTGATGTTTAGCAATATTGAGCATTTTTTCATATATCACTTGGTGACTTGTATATCTTGCTATATTGTGAATTTTCAAATCTGGTTGTTTTACTGTTATTGTTATTTAGTTTTTGAAATACCTTATACATTTATGGACAACAATCCCTTGCCAGATATGTACATTGCAAATATTTTCTCCCATTGTATAGGCTATTTCTGTATTCTGTTGTTTCCTTTGTTGTGCAGAAAATTTTAATTTTCTGTAATTCCACATATCTATTTTTGCTTTAATTTCCTATGCTTTTCAGTCTTATCCAAACAATCCTTGCCTGAAACATTTCAACATCCTGGAATGTTTTCTCTATGTTTTCTTCTAGTATTTTTATAGTGTCAGGTTTTACACTTAAGTCTTTAATACATTCTGATTTAATTTTTGTAACTCATGAAAGATAGGGATCTACCTTTATCTTTCTCTATGTGGATATCTAATTTTCCCAACACAGTTTATTTAAAGATGATCCTTTCTCCAATGCATGTTCGTAATACTTTTATTAAAAAGCAGTTGGTTCTAAAGGCTAGGGTTCTCTATACTGTTCCATTGATTTATGTGTCAGTTTTCATGCTAATATCATGCTAAAGGCACTAAATTTGATTTTTCAGCATAGTCTTTCCTGGGATAATACAGGGAATTATTTTACATCTGTAACTTTTCTATAGTGTTCAATGCAATTGGCCATTTTAATATATTTAACATATTTATCCATCTTTATTGGAAGACTTGGACTTTAAGGTGGTTGAACCAGAAATAAACAAAATTTGAGACACATTATTGTCTACTCCAATGAATAATTTAGCAATTATGTGGATACTATTTATAGGAAATTACAGAAAAGTATGTCTGTGGGACTGTTACTAAAGTAACCGTCTGAAGAAGAAAGACATATGAATGGGATAAGGAGCCTAGTAATCTACTCAAGAATATTGGAATGTTTCTATTTTATACATTTTAAGCATTTCATGTAAAATCCATTTCATGCATACTATTTTACTGTATCACATCTGACAATGGTCAAACTATAATATTTTGATGAGCACTCAAAGATTGTAAAATATCAAAAGTGGTAGATTCATTTAATACCATTCATGTAATATAGTTGAGGATTATACCTTAAATGTGATAAAATTTTATAGGATTTCTATTAACATTAAACAGTAAAATGTCTTAAATACACAGTATATAACATTTAGGAAATCACACTAAATTGCAATCTAGAAAATGTATTAGATTACTTTTGATTACACATTTTAAATAAATGAATTGTACATGATAGTTTTATATATGTTTCCTAATATTTTTAACATAGATGAAAAGTCTAAAATAGCGATACAGAATTAAAATTTCTAAGTTTGTGTTCTTCTTAAAGAATTTTCTACCTATTTAGATTTATGTTTATAACCTCCGAACCTTAGGATATTTATGGCCTCTAAACCTCAGTGTATTTATCTATAAAAGGATGGAAAATTTACATATAATAATGTAGGCATAATCTTAAAATTTTAAAGTACTATGGTGATATTGATGAATATTATCTACTTTGTCCAACATTTTGATGGTTTCTCCTTTAAACCTAGACATTAATGAAGTTTCATTATTACTTGTCAGATAAAATATTATATCAGGGTATACTTATACATAACTCTATACTGATTCCCTGAAATTGTACTGTAAGCAATGATTTGTAATTTATATCATTGCAAGGACTTCAACTCAGTTGTTATATAGTTAGTATGCTTTTCTTTGTTTTTCTCCTGTTTCTTTTTGAATTTGAGTAATGATAATGTATGAATATAATAATAGTGCTAAAAAAACTATTATTAAGATTAAAATCCGCTTTCAGTATTACCTGAAATGTAAGATGTATCATCAGTACTTTTTGATTAGGATCTCATCTTTATTAGTTTGAAGTATATTAATTTGATGTACAATGGATCTATATAAATATACATATAGCAAATTCATGCTATAGCTATATGCATATTTACATAAATATATACTTTGCTATATAGCATTGTTAGATATTCACTTTTGATCTTAGCCATACTTTATCATGCTCCTTGAGCAGCATGCTAAATTTCTAATAGGAAATTCAACTTCCAGTACTTAAGAAAGCAGTTTGACTCTACAGCAGGCTGAAAGCATTATTTCCCCAAAAGATACTCATGTCCTAATCTCTGGAACCTGTGAGTGTTGTATGAAAGAAAACGTCTCTGCAGATGTGGTCACGTTTAGGATTTTGAAATGGGAAGATTACCCCAGATTATATGTGCAATCTAAATGAAATTATGTGCAACCTTATAACATGAAGGCAAGGAGAGAGTCCACTGCACACGTGAAAGAGAACACAGTGTACACATGGAGCACAAGAAAGTTTGAAATTGTACTCTTGAAGGCTGCAGTGTATTAACCACAAGCGAAGGAATGCACAAGAAGCTGGAAGAGGCAAGAGGCAGATTATCGATTAGTGTCCAGAACAGCGATGGCAAACTTTTTACAGATTTCAATGATACAAAGACAGACCTCTGTAACACAAGACCAATAATTTTGCCACTGCTGCTCTAGAAGGAGTCTAACCCCACTGATATTTTGCTTTCTACCCAGTGATATTGACATTTGGACTTTTGGCCTCCAGAAATGTGAAACAATAACTTTTAGTGTGTTTATGCCTCCGGTTTTTGGTCATTTATTATAGCATGCACATTAAGTTAATACACTTTGTAAAATTCAAACTGTAAATTTATGTAGCAATGGATGTGATTCTATGCTTATAGCTAAGTATCTAAAAACTAGGTGATGAGTAGAAAGTTGAGTACTTTTATTGTATTTCATTGCACTATGTATAAATAGAACTAAACAAACTTTGATTCATAATTATCATTTTGAACCTTTCCTACTAGTATATTCAAAATTCATGAAGAGATAAATGTACCTAGATATTAATTGTGCAATATTTGGGGTAGCAAAGTCTAGAAAGAGTCTGAGTGTCTATCGTGCAGTCACTGGAAATGCACATTATAGTATAGAATGTAGATTTTAAAAATCATTTTAACCTGAGAATACTTTTCTCTCAGTTTCAGTTGAAGTCTCAAAATCTGAAAACATAATAAAGCTAGCAAAGTGAGGTAGTAGTCCATTTATGCAGTTTACACAACAAAGTTATGGAAGCAAAATTTATGTGACTCAATCCACACTAAGTCCACACAGATAGGTTAAAATTGGAGCTACGCAAGGATAATTTCTTTAGAAATGTTTGCAGTAATACGCTGGTTCTTACTCTCATCTCACAGTTACACTTTCCTTTGGTTAGAGGGAGAGAATTATGGTACTTTTTATTACTCAACTAGTGACAGGGACTTTATTTAAGGAAACTAGGCGAATATATTTAAATGCGTTCCCTAAAGTTTGTGGGACATTGTGTCCTAATGTTTGGTTCTTTACTGAGACTTCTAAAGAGGCTGTGCAATTATTCAGAAAGAAACAGGGTCCTATTAAGACCAAACTTCACTTCCACCTACAAAATGAGCAGGCTGTGAGTACATTTTCCACAAACAAATATGCTGACATGGGATCACAGAAAGAGAAAGAAAATAACTAGAAATCATCTTAAAAGGGATTTGGCCTAAAATAGCTAGCTGAAAGAGAGATGTGGCTCAGATCTGAATCGTCTATTACATAACGTACCAGACACAAGGAACATAACAGTTATTACATGCATCCTGTGAATGAATTTCTCAGAAAACCTTAAAATCACCCGATGAGAGAACAAGCTATCTTTGAACAACTGCTAAACCCAGAGATTGCTGGCTAAATAAGTCTATACTTTAAACCTGTCCTCTTTGATTTGTGAGAAACTATCTTTAGCTAAGAAAAAAAAAAAAAAGAAAAGAAATGTGTGTGTGTGTGTGTGTGTGTGTGTGTGTGTGTGTGCATGTGCGTGCACATGTATGAAGAGACTGAGAATCAGAGAGATTGAAAGTGGGAGACTTGGTTCTGTCTGAAGTTTTTATCAATTGAAATTGAAGCTAGACTGAGAGAGACAGAATTTCACAGATTTACCTCTGAAGGTTCATCCCACTAAGCAATTTATTATCTAAATGAGAAGAGTATGATGGTTAAAAGGTACAAGAAAATTATTATGTTTACTATCTGAAAGTAACTGGGAAAATTTATAGGTACAATCAAAGACAGAGAAGAGAATCTGTAAGACATATTTAAAGACCCTATGATAATGCCTGCACCTTATCAATGTGAACTTATTTTAAAAGGTCATTACACTACAAAATAAACCCAGGAGGATTGGTACACTCCTGTATTCCCAGAACCTTGGGAGTTTGAAGCAGGACGATTGCAAGTTTGAGATCACAGTTTTCCTAGCCTGGGAAACTTAAGTACTTAGTGTGACCCTGAATCAAAATGAAAAGGAAGAGGACCAGCAAGCGATTTTGCCTTAGTTTCAACCGTAATTATTCTATGTCAGAAACACATAGTAATAAAAAATATGTAGACCCAGGAAAAAATCTCAAGGGACACTTTAAAAGAGCAAAAATAAATAAATAAAATAGATGCATAAGAATGTGAATAGTAATGTGTCATACATGCATTTTTATAAAAATTCATTTTTTCTATAAGAGAAGCACAATGAAAAAGGCTACTGTAAGAAAAATGACAAAGAGATAAATTTGACAACATATTCTAGTCTTGGTTTATTACGAAATTATCATTTGCACTGTGTGTTTCCACAGCGTACAGTTTACTACTGTAAGAGGCTGGCCAATAAAATGAACAGTTTGTTGAGGCCCTCCATAAATTAAATACCAAGCATGACTCCTTGTAATGTTTTCAGTGATATTTTCCCCATTTTTGGATGGTATTTCCTCATGCAAATCTGCCTCTAAGTAATTAGCTGACTACTTCAGGGACACCCTCTGCAGAATACCAGCAATCTGTCTGTGCAGCTAGCACTGAGTACCTCCAGTAGCTATTGATTCCTCTGGCTTGTTAGTTCCATCCCAGGGAGCCTCCAGAACCATGCCGTGGCCAGATTTTCTTTCCCTCTTTTGTGGCCAGGCAAATACCTCTAGCAGGTAAGGTCCTTCAAATCCTACCTGTCTCTCAGAATCATATCCATTGTTTGCTAATGTTCAGTGAGTGTCTTGGAATCTTTTGTCCATTTTTGGTTGTTTCATTTGATAGGATGGGATCAGTCCTTATTATTCTGCCTTCATTGGAAGTGTAACTCTGAAGTATTTAAAATGTCAGGCCAAAATATCCAATAAATTTCCAAGCAGAACGCAGAAGGGAAGCTAATCATTTGTATATTATCTTACCTCTCACACAAAAAGTTTTGTATTGGATCTCTTGTCTTGACCTAATTGACTCTTCCTTCAAATCTCACTTATTTTTTGAAAGTGAAAACTTTTTTATGTCTCCCTTTCAAGAATCTTTACACTCACATATGCTTCAGATACACTTTCGTTTTTATATAATTTTATATAATTGATCATTTGATTAATGTCAATTTCTCTTCCTAGACTGAAAGAACTGTGAAGATAAGCACTTAGGTTTTTTTTTTGTTCGCCACTGTCACCTAGTGCTTATTTGTTATACTGCTAAAAAATGAGAAACAATATTTCGCAGATATTTTGAGGAATTTCAAGTAGATGTAAAATAGGTCATGTTGATAGATAAATTTTAGCAAAAGTAAATATCATCTAAAGATAATCTTTCAAATATTTTTGTTAAAATCTTCCTTGTAAGAATTGTTCAGCACAAAGAGAAACTGAGAATAACACAATTTATGACATTGTAAAACATACAATTTAGTATAAAATCACATTTTTGATCAGTGGAATTTAAATTCATGTGTTTTCTCTTTTACTTACCATCATCTGTCAGAAAAATGTATAAGCAAGATCATTACATTTAAAGATTTTATATTTTTGCCTTTTACTTATTAATCACTGCTCTAATGTGTTTTATATTCGAACACATTGTATTAATTGCTATTGATGGAAAATTACCAGAAATTTAGAAATAAGACAGATGAATGATTTCTTTTTTCATCTTGGAGCATTGTCTAAGATCATATTATGTGTTTACTTAAAGAGTAGTACCTCTTTGGTTCACTATTCATTATATGGTCAAGGATCTTGAGAAGTTCACAGGTGAATCTGAGAAAAAGAAGAGGGGTCTAGTTGGAGGCAGTAGGTTTTTAGGGCTGTGAACTTGTAGGTTATAACATTTCTTAATTCTTTGCCTCATTCTCTACTCCCTGGCTACATGAAGTGAGTAGATTTCCTCCCCAGTACCCTTTTGCTATAATGTTTTTGCTTTACCACGAGGCTAAAAGCAATAAAGATGACTGACCTCTGACCAAAACCTCTGAAACTGTGAGCCTAACTCACTCAGTCCTCCTTTAAGTGGTTTTTCTTAGGCATTGTGTCAAAGCAACAGAAAGCTGTGACATAGATGGTATTCATGATTTCTCTGAGGTGCAGAAAACAAGTCCGAAGGTTACTTTGCCTATAATATATTAAACAGCATTGTATCAAACTTAGTGAACCTGTTTCAGCATGAGTTTATTAAACTGACAGCATAACTACCATTGAAGTTTTCTTTGGACCAGCTTTTCCACCTATTTCCTGAGTTAAATAGATTTTTGAATGTGTTAGAGTATTTTAGATTTTTTTTAGTTTTAGATTTTTGACATGTGTCTATTTTGTAACCTTTTTTGGAAAGTTATTTTGTCCTGTGTATGAAAAACCAAAACACTTTATGCATTTGGTTGAAATTGTAGCACGTGTTTCACACCTGTGGGTACAAGGATTTAAGGCATAAAAATATATTCTCTGGATGTATTCATGTTACAATCATGGTTAGTTTGCAATTGATTTAAATAATGTTTTACATTATAAATTTTTATAATTATTAAAAGCTAAAGTTTATGCAAATTATACTTCCTAATGAAATAAAATTTGACAGAAATTGATTTTATGTAATATCAAACAGCAAGCACATTACTTTTAATTAATATAAAATATTAAGTACTTTATAAGAAATGAAAGTTGAATAGAAGAAGAATAAACAATTCCTGCTAGGATTTGATAAAATAGAGTTTATATTCATTATCAGAAGTCTATACTAAATATGAAATAAATGTCATAAAACTTTCATCCTTGAATTTTGTCTAGTGTGTCTTGAAATATTTTCATGTGAAATTTTCCAGCTCCACATGACTTTAGGAGGATCACTAACCAACATTACTGTTGAAAAGTGATTTTCCTTTTGATTAATGACTTGCACTTAGATGTGAGTATTGAAGAAGTTGAAAAGAGTTGCTCATGTTTATATATATGGAAAAATATGATTTTAAGCATTTAATACTTCTTAATAAACATTTCTTTGTTTTCCTTTCATAGAATTCTCCTCCAATATAGGTATGGCCATTAACAATAGAAGGAGAGAAGAAAGTCATTAGAAAACAAATCACCATTGCTTCTACCATCCTACTTTACCTTCTATGCATATGAAATCACAGCATTTTATCCAGGGGCAAAATATCAAATCAATAAACAATGGGTCATAACTGAAGTAAACAGAAGATAAGACAATATGGGAAACTACATATTATGGTTCCTCAGTTCAAATTTAAACCTCTGTTGGTATGCTGGAGCTTTTCATATGCCAAAGCAGTGTTTCATAGTAGGACTAAAACTGGGTGATATTTGTAAAAAAAAAATTCAGAATGTACTTCTTACATAGAGGGAAAGTAATTCCACTGTGAACACACACTTTTCTCAGTCAAATAAGTTTCAAATAAATGTACAAATAGGAGGTTACATGAGAATGTATGTGCTTTAAATTTTCTATTTTTCTCTACCTCCTGATAAAATTTGGCTAAATTTCAAGGACGGATGATCTCCAGATAAAAGGAAATTTTTGCAAAGCATTTGGTGTGAGCTTCAGAATGGAAAAATACACAGAACAGAAATTTGCTTCTGAGCAATGTTTTTCAAATTTTTAAGATCTTCACACTAATCACTGGAATTCTTGCTAGGTTTTGCAAGTCCTCTGCCCTTTACTGGTGATTCCGATTCAGTAGGACCAGAAGTTTTAACAGGTGCTCAGGTGATATTCGCAACATCTGATACTAGGTATACCATGAGAAAATGCCTTAGGAATGTGTTTTTCAAATTAAGCTTAATGATTGATTTAGTTTGGTAAAGAAAAAACACAGACATCTGATCCACTTAAATCAAAATTTCTAGGGAGAAGAGCAAAGCATCATTAATTTACCACTGCTCATGTGGATAACTGAGCCCATCTATTGTTCCTGCCAGATAGGTAATGGGAAAATAGTGCAAATCTAGAAATGGATACAAGTGAATGATATTTTAGGTATGTGATGTTGATGATGGTATTTCAGTGTAGTGAGTATGAATTATGTTGGCCAATTTAATAGTAGGGTAAATTTTAAAAGAAAAACTAGATGTGCTTCACATGTTAGATACCACAATTAATGACTGATAAGTTAAAATTTTATGGTAAAAATTTAACATCTAAAGATAAAACCACAATGTTTTAATTAACTTGGAAATCTGATGGTAAATTTTTAAAAATTGTTAGTAATAGAAGACACTACACAATTTTACATGGGCTAAATATTGCTTACTGTCTGTTTTTATAAATAAAGTTGTATTGGAACATAGACACAAATTTATTTTTTTCTTTGGCTACTTTCTTGCAATGTTGTAGCAGTGTTGAGTGACAGTGTCAGAGACGGTATAGCAGGGA
Organism: Cavia porcellus; assembly: GCF_034190915.1. Taxonomy (NCBI): domain Eukaryota; kingdom Metazoa; phylum Chordata; class Mammalia; order Rodentia; family Caviidae; genus Cavia; species Cavia porcellus. The sequence continues at coordinate 30,290,596 of NW_026947516.1, read as the reverse complement.
TTGATATATTTACTATCAAGGTTTTATAGAAAATACTGGCTTATGAGAGCCTCATATTAAGAGCAATAATCAGTCTTTTATGAGTTACTTTAGAAAGAGCTACAAATAGTTGAAGACTTGTTTCCCAATAAGATACATGCGTGATAACTTTAGTTCATCTCTCAGTACTACACTTCATTTAAGAAGTGGGAGATTTTCCTGGAAGAGCTCCTAGAGAAAGGATTACTAAGAGATCTGAGAGACACGTCACAGTGCTTGATCTCTATAACCCAAAGAGGTACATGTTTATGAGACACACACTTGTGATTAAAATTTTATTAATGGTAAATGAGTATATGAATACAATTCCATTATCTAAATGAAAGAAAATTGACCAAAGACATGAATTTCATATATGACCAACTTTTGAATGGTAACATAAAGTTTTCAGAAAATATGCAGTCAAAGTGAATAAACAATAACCTCTGTCTAAGCACACAAATAAAGGCCTGGAATAAGTGGAAACTAATTTGTGTAGGAAGACAATATTGCTTCCCAAATTATTTTATATAAATGTATAAATAAAATACAAGACAGAATTATTTTTATCAATTATACATACTTTTTAAAAGTTCTAAAAAATTATGGCAGAATTTCTAAGGGAAAAAAATTACAAAAATAGAAATTAAAGGGGAATTTCTCTCCAGATTTGTTAGTTATTTATAATGTGTAAAAGTTAATGTGATATTGGCTCGGGATTACATAAGTGAATGTATACATAAATGAATACATAAATGAATACATAAATGAATGGAGTGCATTAACATATGGCAACTTCTAAAGTGACCAAAAGAGTGGATTTAGTTCATTGTCTCTTAAATATGATAAAATTAGTTTGAGAAACAGTATATTCAATGTAATAGATTTCCTAGGTGACATGTGACTTCATAAAGGAAGATAAATTAGGACTCTGAAATCAACAAGTGACATTTGACTAAAATATGGTATCAGCCTATTCAAGAGGGCCCTTGGGAGATTTTTCCGGGTGAGGTCACCAGGTTAAAGAATGCACGTCTGAAAGACATCAGCAACGTAACTGTATCCCTATGTGTGCTTGTGCTAGACAGCAAAGTAATGCTCTTAGATGCCTCCGAACTTTGAGGTAGTCTGTGGGGTTTCCCACACATGGCTATTTCAGACTATTTAATAAATGATGCTAGAAAATCTGTTGAGTATATATAAAAAAATAAAACAGGATTCCTGATTTATCAAATATAAAAGCAAATTTCAGGTGGTTTAAAATACATATGGAAGATAATGTTATAAAGCTAATAGATTACTTTATGTTTATGAGAATGTATTTTTTGTGCCAGGGATCTAGCTCAGTGGCATAAGTACCTGCCTAGCAAGCACAAGGTCGTGAGTTTGATTCCTGGAGCAAACAAAATACCCAAAAAGAATGTATTTGTCACCTAAATTTGGAAGATTACATTTTTCCCCAGTCCTTTTGAATTCAGGGCCTTCACACTGAGCTATATTTCAGCTCATTTTTATGCTTTGTTTTGCGACAAGACCTCACTATGTTATCATTTACTTGAACTGGGTTTAACATTGCCATCCTCCTGTCTCAGTTTTCACTGGGATTACAGGCAGGAGGCACCATGTCCAGCTGGGAGATCACGTACTTGTTATATAAGGTCAAAAAATATTTTTTGAAAGGCTTAGAGAGTGACTAGATTTATGACATCAAAACGAAGTCTTTGCAAGTGTGTGAAAAAGAGGCCCATCCATGAGTCTTACATCTTACTTTCGGGTATATTGACTGTTGCAAATCTGATATAATTTGTCAATATTTAGCAAAATCAAGGTTGAATGTACTGTATGCTTTGACAATACCAATGAGCACATCCCATGGGACAATTCAAATACCTAACAACAGGTAAATAGATAAACAATTTGTGATATAGCTATTGAATGGAAAGATATTTTGACACATCTATTTTAGTTTCCTAGGGAAGCCATGACAAAGTGCTACAAAATGGATGACTTAAAAAAACATCAAGTTATTGGGTTAGAGCACTGAAAGCTAAAACTCAGAAATCTGCAGCAGACTACATTTTATTGACTTTTCCTAGTTTCTGATGATTTCATGGCAAACTTGGCTTGTAAATACATTGTTGTGATTCTCCATTTCACATGGGATTCTCCGTATGTGCATATTCACACAGCCTTCTCTTTGTACATGTCTGTTTCTGTGACCAAATTCTTCCTTTTTACAAAATGCTACTAATGTTGAATTAAGCCTCACCTGACAAGGGTAACTCTTGAATCTCTGCTTCTGTCATCACATGACGTGTTCTCTTATGTCTGTGTGCTTCCTTGAGTTAAAAATAATTATGCCTGCAATGACCTTATTCCAAATATAGTCATATTGATGTTAGGGTTTCAGCACACATTTTTTTTGTGGGGAGGAGGATTCAGTTTCATGATATAAACTATAAGGTGGATGCACCTCAAAAATTACTGTAAGAGAAAAAAGATGGACATAAAAGTATGTACTTTATGATACCTTTTTTATACAATTTCAGAAAGTTAAAATAAATATATAAGTACATAAAACAATTTCAGAGAGATGAGAGAATGGGAAAATACTTTGAAAGTTAAAAAGATAAATTCTAAACAGTAATGAAGAGCTTTTGGGGGTAACAAATTAATGTTAGTGGCTTTATGACTATGGACACATGTCAAAAATTGTGAAATTTTAACTACTAAATACACGCAGTTCATTCAGTGACAGTTGTACCTCAATATGGCTGTCAAAACTAAATGCACATTCTATATGACTAAAGAAGGGTAAAGTATTTTGGAATTCAGGATTATAAATTTTACGTAAGCTTTGAAAAATGGCATGATGTTGTCTGAACTTGTCATATATATATATATATATATATATATATATATATATATATGTGTGTGTGTGTGTGTGTGTATGTATGTATATATTGCCTCAGGTAGACAAACTTGCTATTAAAGTGAAAGTATATATTTTTACCAATAATTCTAAGTAGTAATGTAATCATCTACATGTAAATGATTGGACCTAGGATACTCCTAACATATGTCCCCAGGAAAGTTTTAAATAATTTTTATTCTCATTAAATTCAAATGAAGACTGGACACTTTAATTGATTTTTTACTTTTCAAAGAATAGAACAAATTTTGCTATGTGAATATTAATGGTGGTCTTGGTCTAGAAATTCTTTTTGCAATCCTTATTGTATGTATGTATATTCTATTATAGAACAGTCAAGTAACAGACCATCTATTTTGTAAACTCTTTAATTATAATGATAGGAAGTTAATCCTCCCATATCACAAAGATGAAGAATGTTAAATCTTATTTTAACATAGTATATTTGGCAAGGTATTCGCTCTTGACATTCCTCTTTACTTACCCTCTAGATCTCTGCAGAAATGACAAAATAGTTTCTCCAAATCTCTCCCAAAGATCTTTGGGTTTTTTCTATGTTCTTCCCTATTCAATATTTTGACCCTTTCCTTCATTTTTTTTATCTTCTTGCCTGAGACACCTTCTTTATTTTTTATAAAAAATACTTCTCGAACTCTGCAGAATGACAAGAAAATGAAAGACCAAGAAAACTGTGAGAATTGGTATCGTTTTAAAAAAACCATATGGCAAGATAGTTCGAAATGTTTAAACAGGCTGCATTAAGAAGACCTACCCTTGTCCCTCTTTCCATGATACAGATACAATAATTTATCTCATTTTGGCATTTCTCACTTTGTGTTTGCATGGGGTACTTGTTACAGAGGAAATCTGTAAATGGTAATTTTGAAGAAAGGAATGTGAACACAATGTGTAATTTTAGAACACTTCTAGTGAACACTGTTTCTTTAATAATATGTTTTACAAATAAAAATGCATAACCATAAACTAAGTTAGAACATAATAACTTATGTGACAAATTATCATTTTGTGATGTCTAAAGTTTCTAGCAATTTATAAAACACTGTAGTTATGAACAAGAAGAGGAAAATATTGGTTCAGTATTATATTTTTATTAACTTATTTGGTAAGATAATATGGCTATTATTCCTCATAAAATTGAACTGAAATACAATAACAAAACAACTCAAAAATTGAAAAATGAAATTTCTTCTGAGTTTACAGTTGTCTTTTTCGAGAATATTATATCATATTTCAGGCAAATTGTATTGAATTTTTATTTTTATTGCTGCCTGTTTGCAGTACACAATGATTATGTTCCTTGTGGGGAGTCATATGCATACAACATCTTAATTCTTATGCATTCCCTTCCTCCCTCCTCCCTCCGTCTTTTGGTCCCATTCCCTTTAGCAAAAGATCTTACATAAAGAATCTAATTTTGCCTCTAACAGTATCTTGGATTTAGAATTTTTTAAAGTGCAATTGATTTTTAAAATTTATAATAAAATCCTTTTTGGACATGAAACTTTGCAGATAGCATTCCACCTCCTGTGTTAGACAGAATTATTTGTACACTCCACTTCTACCTGAAACAGAAGAACTTTTTAAATTTAGATCCATTAAGACTGAGACAGTTGAAAGCTCTCTTATACTGATTGACTTATTTCCATTCTTTTCTTTTTCACTTCCCCTTTATGCATTTTGATTTTAAGTCTTAAGCACCAGAACATGTTGGTAGGTAGGGAAATTGATTTGAAATGCCTGGAGAGGCTTTAAGCAAAACATAAAAGTTTTGTAGCAAATGTAGGAAAGGGTTGTGAATGATTACTAATTAAGCCAGGAGCAGAGAACCCCACTAAGCAGTGTTAAATCAATAACAGGCATCGCTACCTATGCTTTTGTTGCTAAATGATAATTTGTAACGTTAATTCAGGGCACCCTCTAACAATCACCCTTTGTTTATAGGAAGAAAGAGAGCAATCATTTAACAGTTAATGAGGAAATATGATCAATGCATTTGAAAGGTTTTGTGGGAAGATCTATAGGCTAATTTCTGCAACATTCTCATAGTGGGGGAAAAAAACAATTTCACCCTGTGGACAACCACCGTCTATTTGTGATGTATCTGGTGTTATGTGACCTCCCTCCTTTTCTTGGTCAGGATCCTCCTGTAGAAATTAGTGGCCCCAGATTATCATTCGCCCCTCACTATGGAGTAAAAGGGATTAAGGGAGGAATTGTGACATAAGTGTGGCTAGCAAGACAGAGTCATCTTATGCTTCTGGTAGTTTCAAATTTACTTTCAATAATGCAAGCAGGACAGAACCCATCTTATGCTTCTGTCTGGTTCTAAACTCACTTATTGAGTCTAAATTAGCTTGTGATAACTCTATGATCAGTGTTCCGTGTAATAACTTGTGTGGTAACCACATAATATGATAACTATACCAAAAAATCACCATACCAAAAAATTTTATTTTGTGAACCTTTTTGAGAAGCTCATAAAAAGCTATATTTTCTAAAAAGTACATTTTCATCATAAAGAAAAATATTATTTGTACCACCATTGGATTAGCACATGTCATTTGTACACCACCACAAGATTATCATATGTTGTTTGTATCAAAGTCCCCATCGCTTACATGACAAAGCCTCTGGCTGTTCTTCGGCTCATTCTTGTGACTCAGTACTTGTGGACTTTGCCCTAGCACGGCTCTTTGCAGAGCTGCCATTCAGTTCTTTACTGCTCTGTGACTTCCTTCGTCCAGTCTTGAACACCCTATTGGGCTCCCAGATTACACGGTCTCGAGATTTCCATGAGGTCCAATGCTGCCTGTTGTCCCACCCCCCACCTGGTTCACATGGCGAGTTGGCTAGGCAAAAAAAGGATTCTGCACCATAGGCAAGGCATCCACCTCTCAGTTTCTGCTGGGAGCGAGCCGCCCCTCGTCTTACTGTGAATGTGATAAATGCTCAATAAACAGTTGCATTTGAGAGATGGCTGGACTGGGGATCATTTTGTGCTGCATACACTGTCTCTCTTTGGTTCCTTGGAGCCCCAGAGTGGCCTAACTCAGAGGGCCTTTTGGCCTGGTAAGTGGCCTCTGTGCCTACTCCTGACACACAAGCCATTAAGGCACATTTTGGGTGATAAGAAGCCTGTTCAGCAGTATATTGCCTCCAATTTGAGCACTGGAAAATGCTATTACTGCCCAGGGATCAGCTTTCTGACTACAGTAAATTTGTCAATGGTGAACACCTCCTTCATTTCTGTAGCATTCTTGATTTCACCTATGTGGGGTTTATGAGGGGTAGGGTGTTATAATGCCATGCCCTATCCACTCTTTACACATAATTCCAAAAAGTCACTAATACTTGAGAAATTTGCATATGAGCAAGTAGCCTAGATGTTGAATAGTGAACTAAATGGCAGAACATTTTACAAGAATTCTGACTAACATAGGGACTAACATGTTTGCACTTACTGATATAGTATGACTAGATTGACACTTTGATGCTTTTTGTGTAAGTTCATTTCATTTCTTATTACTCCTAACTTCATATTCAACTCACTGACAGTTTCCTCTGGATCATTTTGAAGTTCACCTCGGTTCCCTTTAATCTTTTATGTGTTTTTAAAAAAATCTTAATTATGTCAGTGTAGCTGAAATGACCATTCTACTCCTGATAAGAATGCATATAGAAATCAGAGAGTTCTCATTACAACCTAACCAATGCCTTTTTAAGTAGATTCTTTTTAAGCAGCCAAGTGAGGAAAATGGAGTTGTGTACCACCTCGTGAAAAATACTGAATTGACTTGCGATACTGTCTTTTCAGGCTGGTCTGCTGTTGACATTGTACCGCCATCTAGTCAGATCATTCATAATTGGTTGAAACTTGTAAAAGTAAATTTCAGAATGATTGTACTAGATTACATTCGCATCAACTATGTAGGATGAGGCAGGAAGATCTCTGTGAGTTGAGGTCAGCCCAAATTACAAAGGCCAGGCTGAACTGCATAGCAAAACCATGTCTCCATGTCTCAAAAAACAAAAAAAAAAAGTAGTTTGCCTGTTTTGTCAGAATTTTTATTTGATTTGTGAAAGATAGTTATTCTTTATGGAATAAGATGGAATTTTAGTGTTATGTATATATACCAGCTCCACACAAGGAATATAGACATTATATATTACAGACATGTACTATTAATAAAATTTTAAAAATAAATTTCATGAAGATCTTGATTATTATATTGCTTCTCGCTGTGCTGCAAGAAGCTGGAAAACCACCTGTGCTTATTGCCTTATCTTTAATTGAAGGTGGAATGAAATATGGAAATGGTCTATAGTTCATAAGAAAAAGGCTAGAGCTTTGACAGGAAATGCTTTTGGGAGACATCATCCTAAAATATGCTTGTACCTCAGTAATGCCAATATATGAGGACTGCTTGCCAGTATGGCCTTGAGTGAAACTTGAGACAAGATCTCATTTATTTTATGTATTACCTGATATAGAGACTTGGTGAATTCAAAGCCTAAAGAAGCTTACACAGGAATAATGGAAAACAGATAATAAAGTTGCCATAATTGAAGCCTGTCTTTTTTATGTTATTTTGATACCTAGTAAAATATTCCAAAACTTGAATATTAAAAGGTTTTTAAAGATTTCATCAATTATGTCTTATCAATCTACAGAGCCTGCCAAATATCAGAAAATTTAAAAAAACTTGTATAAATACTACTAAATTTATTGAGGCATCAGGATGTTAATACAAGTTACCTTTGATTCTAAAATTACAAGAAGTGATCAAAGTGGCAACCTTTCACTTCTGGACATTTATTAGTATGGCCAACTGCTGAAGTGTGTGTACATTATTTTGGTGAACTCTTCAGAAACTTAGAGAAATGAGACTCCAGAACGCTTGTTCTGGAAATCCTGTAATGTTTTCTTCCAAAACAACTGAAAGTTGATAATCACCTATTATTTGTACTGGAAATGAGTTAACATTTTTTTAATGTACTAGGGAGAATTGTGATAAATTAATATTATATACATTATTTTGTTTCAAATAAATACAAATATTCATAATATATTTTGTGAAAGTATCACCATTAGTAAGGCAGTGAATGGAACATTTCAATAAATATAGGCATTGATATTGAAAGCATGAAAGTGTCATTCTACTGATAGAGATATTCTTTTCATCTTAAATGCTTTCTAAACCCTAGGTTGGGAGGGAAATGCCTTGGAACTGTAAGAAAGAATACAATCATGCAATTACCCTCAGAAGTTGAAAAAAATATAAAACATTTAAAACAACTTAGTGAAACTCCAAGTAGAGGAATAGTCATAAGCAACCACAAAAGTAAGGCAGCCATCATTGCCTATGATAGAAAGAATAATTAGACATCATTCAGAGAAAAGGAGAGCATCAAGAAAGGGCTCTGATATAGCAAATTAATCCTATTCATCACATGCCTTTTATGGAAATATTCTTTCACCCTATTAGCAGGCCTCAAATGGTAGGGCTGTATTCATGCACTTGTTTGGTACAGGAATTAAAACCCAGGGCCTTCAGGTGGAGATACATTCCCAACCCTTTTGTTTAATTAACTAATTAGTTAATTTTGAGACAGGGTCTCACAAAGACGTTTAGGCTGGACTTGAAATTGTAGTTCTCATGAGCCACTATGCCTGGCTTTTCTCTGGTTTTTGAAGTTGTACTTGCTCATGTGTTTTTCCTGCATGATATGTCAGCTGCTGTCATGGAACCAAAGGTTTGAACCATTCCCTCACAGTTTGGCTTGTTCCTCTAGACATTTTCATCATTTCTACAAGAGAAAATAACCCAGCTACCCATTGCTGCTTCAAATTGCATTGCAGAATGACATATGTGAAGAATACTTATATTTGGTGCATTATCTAAGGCCAAATCCAGATGAGCTCATATCAACAACTAGCTAAATCAAGCTTAAATCAGCCAATCCCTAAGCCATTAGAAAATTGAGAATTTTAATTATGATTAAAATAATTACTATATTATTTTAGTATAAATAATAATTACTAATAACTAATAATTACTGCATTATTACTATAACTAACTAGTACAATTTGCTTTGGGGCAGCTAGAAAAAATATGTGAAATACAGAAACAATTTTCTGTATTTCACATATTACAAATACATAGAAATTATTGCATTACCCTGTAGATTAATGAAAATTAGATTAATAACAGTCAGAATATTAAGTTAATTGTACTTCTTTATTACTGTAATGTAAGACATGAGTGACTTAGTATACTTGAATGTAGGGAGCGCTTCGAATGACTGCTGCTGCCCTGCCCCTCCCACCTGAGGGCATTTTGTGTGTCAGCCTACATTTCCCATGATCCTCATGACTGCCTCCATTACCCATAATCCTCTCCTGCTTATATCATATAACCAGATGTGACGATGACCTATCAGATAACACTCCATGCCCTCTTCCTGCCCCATTGGCCCGCCTCCACCCTATATAAGTTGTAGCCATTTTAAAAATAAAGGAGACTTGAATGGAATCCCGCCAAGTCTCGGTCTCTCTTTTCTCTTGCCCTGCCCCCATCCCCGATCCCCTCTCCAGGTGAGACCCATGGATTGATCCACGGGTCGGATCACTTGAATACAAAGTTTGGATTTGTTTCAGTGTGTGCATTTAAATTGTTTCTTAAAGGGCAAAGATCACATCTTAGTTTTCAGGATACAACAACACTTTGCACAGCACTTAATACAGAGAAGCTACTTAAAATTTGTTGAATATATTAAATATTTGAAAACAATAACCTATAACTGTTAAAATATCATTGATTGTAATCAAGTATACAAATCATTGGATTGAAATATCTTACAACTTTTGGTCTACGATATGGTCAGCAACTTTTTTTTGGTTTCATTTTAATATCAGGACCAAAGTGCTTGATGTATTATAGTGTCTGCATACTGAAGTTTGTATGACTATTTAAACTCAAATTCAGAACATATTGGAAAATGTAATACTAGTCCATATAACTTAATGGTGGTAAACAAACATGGTAGTTCCTGATACAAATTTTTCCCTTCCATTATTTTCCTTCCTCTCAACCTGAATCCAAAGTGATATATTTTCCACGTAAAATATAATGAATGACAAATGATAATGCATTTTTCCTTTTGATGATTGAAAAAAGTAATGAAAATCAGTAATAATTTCCTATTGATTTTAATAGTGGTAAATTATGGACTTACACAAATTGACAACAACATAAGAAACTGGTATAAAATGTAGATGATAAGAGTTTGTTTTATACAAATTCTTGTCATGAAAAATGTAACTGCCTTACAACAATTTTATGTTCTATTTTAGCAATATAAACTATGAATAATGCATTTAAAATAATGTATAAATTTCCAATTCTGCTTAGACAATGATACAGTATAGTTAGATATTTCATTTATTTTAAAATTTCTATAATTGTTATTTTTTTCTTTCTTTAAATATCTTGGATTCATTTAGGAATTAATTTTTTTGTTTTTGTAATAACCCTACATTTCCTTCTGAATACAAGTTATTAAGGGTTGCAAAAGTGACAACTTGTTCAACTGTCCTATTATTTTAAGACTTTCCTTAGGGAATTTAAGTTTAAAATCAAATAGAAGGATGGATAATAATTCTTCTTTAAATAAAAAATTGATAGTCAAGTTACCAAAATAATTGTCACATTTCTTCATCCAGAAATGCATATGGAAAGAGGTAAGTACATGTATAATTTTGTTATATATTCAGCTTAATTTTATGTTTGTATGCATTTGTGAATTTGGGTATAGGCTTGTATTACATAAGACTTTAGATATATATGCTTCCAAATTATATTTCATTAAAGTATTTTCTCTTTTGATAGGGAAAAATTATAACAAGTTTGCTGTAATCACTGTCTATTTTATAAGTTGCTATGATATAGCAATGGTTTACTTACTGAAGCTATGGTGATCAGTATGTTTTTTGGAAAAATGTAAGAACAGTTTAAATGTTGAAAAATGTTATGGTTCTCCACTTTTTTGGTGATATCTAATTCTCCAAATATAGTATTAAACCTACAGAGCATATAATCATTTACATTTATACCAAAAATATATTTTTGTATTTATTTACTTATTTAAACTGATAGTATAATAATATATATTCATTATGTAAAATATATTCTGAAATATTTATATATTGTGGAGTAATAAGGGCTAATTCATACTTTAAAATCTATTTTCCTACCTATTCTTTCATACTCACTTAACCTCAGGGAAATATTTAAAGACTATATTTTTGAAACACCATTTCATATCTACCATTAAGAAAAATAATGAGCACGTTCATCTTCTCATTATAATTCTGTTATTAAGGTCATAATGCAATACACAGTGTGTTTTTACAATATAAGTATCAATTACAAAGATTAGAGAAGAAATTAATTGAATTGACACTAAAAAATAATAGAAAGTATCAATGAGTTGAAGGATTTGATCTTTGAAAGACAATAAAATTGACAAGCTCTTAGCTGCTCTTATCAAAAAAAAAAAGAAAGGAAAGAATCAATTTCATGCAGCTAGGAATGAAAAGGATTAAATCATAACAGATCCTGCAGAAATCCAGAAGATCATCAACACCTATTTTGAGAATCTTTATTCTGGTAAGATGGTGAACATAGAAGAAATGAACAGGTTCCTAGATACATTTGAATTACAAAAACTAAATCAAGAAGACATAAGAATTCTAACTACACCAATATCAGTCAATGAAGTTGAAGAAGTAATTAAAAACCTACCAACAGCAAAAAAAAAAAGCCCAGATCCTGATGGATACTGCTGAATTCTATTAAGAAATTTAGAGAAAATCTAATGCCATTACTCAAACTTTTTAATAACATTGAAAGGCAAGCAGGACTCCAAAGTCACTCCTGAGAGCAAATATTACCCTAATACTAGCACCACAGAAGGATCCAACCAAAACAAAACAAAACAAAAAATTGGAGGCCAGTGAAGGTAGATGCAAAAATCCCAAATAAGATACTGGTAAAATGAATGCAGCAAATCATCAAAGGCTTATACACCGTGACCAGCTAGGATTCATTCCAGGGATGCAGGAGTGGTTGAACACATACAATTCAATAAATGGAATACACCATATCAAGGGGGCCAAGAACAAAACTTACATGACTCTTTTAATAGATGCAGAAAACTATATTACAAAGTCTAACACTAATTCATGATAAGAACACTATAGAAGATTGTAATAGATGGTTTTTATCTCAATCTGATAAAAGCTGTCTCTGACAAAACAATAGCCAACATCATACTAAGTGGACAAAATCTGAAAACTTTCAGTCTAAAATCAGGAACAAGACAAGGATGTCTCATTCCTGTCACCACTCCTCTTCAATATATAGCTCTAGAAACATTAATTGGAACAGTTAGGTAAGAGAAAAAATAAAAAAAGTTAAAGATAGGAAATGAAGATGGTAAAGCATCATTATTTGCAGATGACTCAATACTTTATATAAAGACTCCCAAAACTCCACCAATAGGCTTCCAGATCTATTAACCAAATTCAGTCATATAGCTGGATAAGAATCAGCACTTAAAATTAAATAACAAAACTAAAAAATAAAACCAACAAACTCATTGAGAGAAAAATTAGGGAAACTGTACCTTTCACAATAGCATAAGAATACCAAAATAGTTAGGAATCAATCTAACAAAGGAGGCAAAAGATCTTTGCATTGAAAACTACAGTACTCTGAAAAAAGAGATTGTGGAGAATATCAAAAAAGGGAAAGATATCCCTTTATCTTGGGTAGGAAGAAACAACATAGTGAAAATGACCATACTCCCAAAATTGTTATAGAGATTTTATTCAATCTGAATCAAAATATCAATAGCATACCTCATAGAATTAGAAAAAAAAAACATTATTGTATTTCATTTGGAACCAGAAGAGATCTAGAATAGCAAAAGGAATTCTGGGCAACAAAGGCAAGTCAGGGGACATCACAATTCATGACTTGCATTCATACTACTGAGCTACTATGATGAAAATAACATATTACTGGCAAAAACAAAGAAACGACAAAATCCAACAAACAAATAACAGACTCGACGATTAATGGGAAAGTTTAGAAGGGTGTAGAAACAATTCCAAACACATGCGGCCACTTTATCTTTGACAAACAGGCCAAACATTTTCACTGAAAGAAAGATAGCCTCTTTAGTAAATGGTGCTAGAAAAATCAACTTGGCAAATGGCAAAGAATAAAACTGGAGCCATGTCTATTGCCATGCACTAAACTAAAATCAAAATGGATCAAAGATCTAAATATTAAAATAGAAACACTAATTATGCTGGGAAAAAAACAATAGGTAGAATCCTTGGAGATGTAATAGTAGGCAAAGACTTTATGAATGAAACTCTGGTTGCACAGGAACTATTACACAGGATCAACTACTGGGACCTTATCTTATTAGAAAAACTTCTGCACAGTAAAAGAAATCACCAATAGAGTAAAGAGAGAACCCATAGCCTGGGAACAAATATTTGCCAATTTTTCCTCAAATGACTGATAACCAAAATATATAAAGAACTAAAAAAGATCAACTCCCTAAATTTAAAGACCCAATCCAAAAATGGGCATCTAATATTAATACATGCATCACAGAAGCAGAAGTACAGACAGAAAATAAATATATGAAAGAAAAAAATTCAATGTCACTGGTCACTTGAAAGATCCAAATTAAAGCAATGTAGAGATTCCATCTCACTCCAGAAAGAATGCCTATTACCAAGAAATCAGCCAATAACAATTGCTGGTAGAGCTGTAGGGGAAAAGTAACCCATGTTCACAGAAGAACAGTTCGTAATAGTGAAATCTTGGAAACAGATCAACTGGTGAATAACTAAAGAAAATTTTTAATACAATGGAGTATTACTCAGCCATAAAGAAGTATATGCTTGATACATTTATGGCTAAAAGCATACACCTAAAAACCATACTCTTAAGTGAAATAAATTGGACACACACATATAAATATAACAGTGTGCTTCTGCTGTGAGAAAATAAAATCATAAATGAGGACCAAAATGTCTAATAGATGTTGCAAAATAGGAAGTAAAGGAGAAGAAGGAAGGTGAAAAGAATGAATGGAAAAATGGTGAAAGAAAAATAAAATGGAAACAAAGCATTTGTAAATAAGAAAGGGAAGAGGGGCAGAAAGGAGGGAAGTGGTTGCTGTACACTAGAAAAAGAGCTTGGTTATGTTTGTGTTATGCCTAAATTATATGACCAAAGTACCTGTAACCATACTGTTCTGTATGTGCTTGTTTTCTGGGTGACTTAATTGATATGTTAATCAATGTTCCCCTCTGTAAAGAACTGTAAATCCCTGGGAACCTAACCTAATTGATATGTTATCCATTGCTGCCCTCTACAAATAACAGATGTTGTGCTAAACTAAGTTGACAAGGGATTGTTAATTACTGCTAGACTTCTCTGTCCTCTGCAAAGGGAAACAGGTCTTCCTAATTCCTTAGCAGATTTCCTAATCCACGCCCATAACCCCTTACTTTGTAAACTGTGTTATCTATAAAAAGTCTGCAAAGTTTTGAGGGAGACACACAGCTTTTGCAAACTCCAACTGCAGTGTTGCTGGGCCCAGTATAAAATAAATCAGCATTGCTTTTTAAAAAACATGTCTTGCCCCATTTTTGGATTCGAGGTTGGGGGCGCTGGGGGGCTCGTTTGTGTATTATAAGATTTGGGGGCTCATTCGGGGCTACTAGGGGACCCCCAAATTATTTTTCACCAATTGAGCAGCTAAACATCTGTAAGTGTTTCGGGGTTTTTGCTTGTTTATAATTTGAGTGCACATAACTGCCGTTTGTAATTTAAGGCTTTGGGGCCCATTCCTAAATTTGGGTTTTGGCCTGTTTGGGGGTTATTGCTTGTTTGTAATTTGGATGCACACAGTGAATGCAGATGAGCTAGCGCTTCTTCTGTACTGGAATCTGGGAGCTCTCACCCATTTGTAATGTGGGGGGCCTAGGCCCATTGTGGGGGGCCTAGGACCATGACTGTGGCAGAGGCCCGTGTGTATGTCTTAGGCCTATGTGGGGAGCCTAGGCCTCTGTGTGTTGCCAAGGCACATGTGTGTGGCTTAGGCCTGTGTAGGGTGCCTAGGCCTGTGTGTGTGGCTTAGGCCCATGTGAGGCACTTAGGCCCGTGTGTGTGGTTAGGCCTGTGTTGGAGGACATAAGCCTGTGTGTGTGGTTTAGGCCCGTATGGGGGGCCTAGGCCCATGTGTGTGGCTTAGGTGCATGTGGAGGGCCGAGGCCTGCGTGTGGCTTAGGCCCATCAATGTGGTCTAGGCCAGTGTGGGGGACTAGGACTGTGTATGTGGCCTAGGCCTCTGTGTATGGCTTAGGCCTGTGTGAGGGGCCTAGGCCCATATGTGTGGCTTAGGCCCGTGTGGCAGGCCTAGGCCCGTGTGAGTGGCATAGGCCCATGTAGGGTACCTAGGACCGTGCATGTGGCTTAGGACAATGTGGGGGGCCTGGGCCCGTGTGTGTGTCTAGGCCCTTGTGGGAGCCCTAGGCCTGTTCGTGAGGCTCCATGTGGGGAGCATAAGCCTGTGTGTGTGGCTTAGGCCTATATGGGGGGCCTAGGCCCAACAGTGTGGCCTAAGTCCATGTGTGAGGCTTAGGCCCTTTTGGGGGGCCCTAGGCCCGTGTGTGTTGCTTAGGCTCGTTTGGGTGGCCTAGGACGATTTCTGTGGTTTAGGCTCATGTGGGAGGCCTAAGCCCATGTGTGTGGCTTAGTCCTGTATGTGGGGCCTAGGTCCGTGAGTGTGGCCTAGTTCCATGTGTGTGGCTTAGGCCTGTTTGGGGGCCTAGGCCTGTGTGTGTCACTTAGTCCCGTGTGGGTGGCCTAGGCCAGTGTCTGTGGTTTAGGCCCATGTGGGAGGCCTAAGCCCATGAGTATGCCATAGGTACGTGTTGGGGGCCTAGGCCCATGTGTGTGGCTTAGGCCCGTGTGAGTTTGTAGGCCCGTGTTGGGGGCCTATGCCCATGTGCGTGGCTTAGGCCCATGTGGGGGCCTAGGCCCGTTCATGAGGCTTAGACCCATGTGTGGTCAAGGCCTGTGTGTGTGACTTAGGCTCATGTGGGGGCCTAGGCCCGTTTATGTGGCTATGCCCGACAGGGGGACCTAGGCCTGTGTGTGTGGCTTAGGCTGATATGTGTGGCCTAGGCCCATGTGTGTGGCCTAGGCCCATGTGTGTTGCCCAAGCCCGATTGTGTGGCCTAGGCCAGAGTAGGGGGCTTAGGATTGTGTGTGGGGCTTAGGCCCATGTGTTGGCGTAGGCCTGTGTGAGGGGCCTAGGCCTGCGTATGTGGCTCAAACCCATGTTAGTGACATAGGCCTGTGTCAAGGGCCTATGCCCATTTGTGGGGCTAGGCATGTGTGGGTGACCTAGGCCCATGTGTGTGGCTTAGGCCCATGTGGGGGGCCTATGTCCTTGCATGTGACTTAGGCCCTTGTGGAGGTCCTAGGCCCGATCGTGAAGCTTAGTCCTGTGTGTGTGGACTAGGCCCGTGTGTGTGACATAGGCCTGTTTGGGGGGCCTAGGCCCATGTGTGTTGCTCAGGCCCATGTGGTAATCCTAGGCCCATGTCTGTGGTTTAGGCCCATGTGGGGATCATAAGCCCGTATCTGTGGCTTAGGCTCCTATGGGGGGCCTAGGCCGTGAGTGTGGCCTAGGCCCATGTTGGGGGCCTAGGCCCTTGCGTGTGGCTTAGGCCCTTGAGTGAGCCCTAGGCCTGTTCGTGAAGCCCCCTATGGGGAACATAAGCCCATATGTGTGGCTTAGGCCCGTATGGGAGGCCTAGGCCCGTGAGTGTGGCCTAGGTCTGTGTGTGAGGCTTAGGCTTTTGGATGTGGCCTAGGCCCATGTGTGTCACTTAGGCCCCTGTGGGTGGCCTAGGCCAGTGTTAGTGCTTTAGGCCCATGTGGGAGGCCTAAGCACGTGTGTGTGGCTTAGTCCCGTATGTGGGGCCAAAGCCTGTGAGTGTGGTCTAGGTCCTAGTGTGTGGCTGAGGCCCAGTGGGGGGCCTGGGCCATGTGTGTCTCTTAGGCCTGTGTGGGTGGCCTGGGTCGGTGTCTGTGGTTTCAGCCCGTGTGGGAGGCCTAAGCCTGTGAGTGTGTAGGCCCGTGTTGGGGACCTAGGCCCATGTGTGTGGCTTAGGCCCATGTGGGGGCCTAGGCCCGTGTGTGTGGCTTAGGCCCATGTGGGGGCCTAGGCCCGTTCATGAGGCTTAGGCCCATGTGTGTGGCCAAGGCCGGTGTGGGGGGCATAGGCCCCTGTGTGTGGTCTACAGCCGTGTGTATGCCCTAAAGCCCGTGTGTGTGGCTTAGGCCAATGTGGGGGCCCTAGTTCCGTATGTATGTCTTAGGCCCATGTGGGGGGCCTAAGCCTGTATGTGTTGCTTAGGCCCATATGGAGGGCATAGGCCCGTGTGTGTGGACTATACCCATGTGTATGCCCTAAAGCCCGTGCTTGTGACTTAGGCCTGTATGGGGGGCCTAGGGTCATTTGTGAGGCTTAGGCCCATGTGTGTGGCCTCTGTCCAATTGTGTGGCTTAGGCCCAGTTGGGGGGAACAGGCCCATGTGTGTCCCTTAGTCCCATGGGGGTACCTAGGCCCAAGTCTGTGGTTTAAGCCTGTGTTGGGGTCATAGGCCTGTGTGTGTGACTTAGACCCACATGTGGGGCCAAGGCCCACGCTGAGTGTGGTCTAGGCCCATGTGTGTGATTTAGGCCCATGTGTGTCACATAGGCCCATGTGGCTGGCCTAGGCCCATGTCAGTGGTTTAGGCCCGTGTGGGAGGCCTAAGCCCGTGAGTGTGGCCTAGGCCCGTGTGTGTGGCTTAGACCCATGTGAGTGTGTAGGCCCATGTTGAGGGCCTAAGCCCGTGTGTGTGGCCTAGGGCTGTGTGGGGGACCTTGCTTGTGTGTGGCTTAGGCCCATGTGGGGTGCCTAGTCCCGTTCCTGAGGCTTAGGTCCATGTGTGTGATCAAGGCCTGTGTGTGTTGCTTTTCCCTGTTTAGAGGGGCTAGGCTCGTGTGTGTCACTTAGGCCTGTGTGGTGGTCCTAGGCCCATGTCTTTGGTTTAGGCCTGTGTGGGTGCCAGAGCCCGTGTGTATGGCTTAGGCCCATGGCGGGGGGGGGGGGGGGTGCTAAGCTATGTGTGTGGCTTAGGCCTGGGTGGGGGGGCCTAGGCCCCTGTGTGTGGCTTAGGCCTGTGTGAGTGGTGTATGCCCATATTGGGGGCCTATGCCCATGTGTGTGGCCTAGCCCCTTTGGTGTAGGCCTAGGTCCATATGGGGGGTCTAGTTCCATGTGTCTGGCTTAGGCCCATGTGGGGACCTAGGCCCATGTGTGTGGCTTAGTCCCGTGTAGGGGGCCTATGCCCGTGTGTGTGGCCTAGGCCCATGTTGGGTACCTAGGCCTGTGTGTATGGCTTAGGCCCTTATGGGGGGGCCTAGGCTTATGGGTGTGACATAGGCCCCGTGGGGAGCCTAGGGTCATTAGTGAGGCTTAGGCCCATGTGTGTGGCTTAGGCCCATTTGAGGGGAATAGGCTGGTGTGTGTCGCTTAGGTTCGTGGGGGGGCCAAGGCCCAAGTATGGGGTTTAGGCCTGTGTGGGCAGGCCGAGCCCTGTGTGTGTGTGGCTTAGGTCCGTATGGGGGGCCTAGAACCGTGTGTGTGGCCTAGGCCTGTCTGGGGGACCTAGGCCCATGCGTGTGGCGTAGGCCCTTGTGGGAGGCCTAGGCCTGTTCGTGTTGCTTAGGCCCATGTGTGTGGCCTACGTCCATGTGTGTGGCTTAGGCCTGTGTGGGGGGCCTAGGCCCCTGTTTGTAGCCTAGGCCTTTGTGGGAGACCCAGGCCCGTGTGTGGTCTAGGCCCATGGAGGGGTCCTAGGACCATGTGAGTGGCTTAGGTCCTTGCAGGGGGCATAGGCCTGTGTGTCTGCCTTAGCTCTGTGAATGTGGCCTAGGCCAGTGTTGGGGGCATAGGACCTTGTATGTGGCTTAGGCCCATGTGGGGAGCCTAGGCCCATGGGTGTGGCTTAGGCCCATGTGGAGGGCCTAGGCCCATGTGTGTGGCTCAGGCCCATGTGGGGGGTCCTAGCACCATGTGTGTTGCCTATGCCCATGTATGTGGCCTAGGCCCGTGAGGGGGTGCTAGGCCCATGTGTGTGGCTTAGGCCCGTGTGGGGTCCTGTGCCTGTGTGTGTGGCCTAGAACCCTGTCAGGGACCTAGGGCCGTGTGTGTGGCTTAGGCTCATTTGGGTTGCCTAGGCCCGTGTGTGTCGCTTATTCCAGAGTGGTGGCATAGGCCCATGTCTGTGACCTAGGGCTTGTGTGGGGATCTAGGCCCATGTGTATGGTCTAAGGCCATGGAGGGGGCCTATGACCGTGTGTGTGGCTTAGGCCCATGTAGGGGTCGTAGGCCCGTGTGTGTGGCCTAGGCCTGTGAGTATGGCCTAGTCCCTTGTGGGGGGTCTAGGCCGGTGTGTATGGCTTAGGCCCATGCATGGGGCATAGCCCCGTGTGTGTGGCCTTTGTCCATGTGGGGTCCTAGGCCCATGTGTGTGGTTTAGGCCCATGTGTATGGCCTAGGCCTGTGTGTGTGGCTTAGGCCCGTGTGGGGGGCCTATGCCCGTGTGTGGGGCTAGGCCTGTGGGGGGGGCTAGGCCAGTACGTATGACTTAGGCTCATGAGGGGGGCCTGGTCCATGTGTGTGACTTAGGCCCATGTGGGGGGCCTATGCCCATGTGTGGGGCTAGGCCCGTGTGGGGGGCCTAGGCCAGTATGTATGGCTTAGGCTCGTGTGGGGGGCCTGGTTCGTGTGTGTGACTTAGGCCCATGTAGTGGGCCTAGGCTTGTGTGTGTGCCTTAGGCCAATGTGGGAGGCCTAGGCCAGTGCGTGTGACTAAGGCCCTTGTGGAGATATTAGGCCCATTCATGAAGGTTAGTCCCTTGTGTGTCGACTAGGCCCATCTGTGACTTAGTCCCATTTGAGGGGCCTAGGCCCATGAGTGTGGCTTAGGTCCGTTTAAGTGTGTAGGCCCGTATTTGGGGCCTACGCCTGTGTGTGTGGCCTAGGTCCGTGTGGGGGACCTAGGCCCGTATGTGTGGCTTAGGTCCATGTGTGGGGCCTAGTCCCATGAATGTGGCTTAGGACCTTGTGGGAGCCCTAGGCCTGTTCATGAGGCCCCATATGGGGAGCCTAAGCCTGTTTGTGTGTGGCTTAGGCCTCTATGGGGGAGCCTAGGCCCGTGAGTGTGACCTAGGTCCATGTGTGTGGCTTAGGCCCATTTGGGGGGCCTAGTCCCGTGTGTGTCGCTTAGGCCCATGTGGGGGCCTAGGCCAGTGTCTGTGGTTTAGGCATGTGTGACAGGCCTAAGCCCATGAGTGTGGCCTAGGCCCATGTTGGGGGCCAAGGCCCGTGTTTGTGGCTTAGGCTCATGTGGCGTCCTAGGCCCGTTCGTGAGACTTAGGCCCGTGTGTGTGGCCAAGGCCCGTGTGTGTGGCTTATGCCTGTTTAGGGGGCCTAGGCCCGTATATGTCGCTTAGGCCAGTGTGGGGGGCCTAGGCCTGTAGGGAGCGGCTCAGAATGGCTGCTGCTGCCCTGCCCCTCCCATCTGAGGGCATTTTGTGTGTCAGCCTACATTTCCCATGATCCTCCCCTTGCCTACAGTGTGCATGATGTGAGCAACTTCCCGTTTCAGCCTACATCTCCCACAATCCTCTCCTGCTTACGTCATATATCTGGATGTGACGATGACCTATTAGATAACACTCCATGCCCTCTTCCTGCCCCATTGGCCCGCCTCCACCCTATATAAGTTGTAGCCATTTTAAGAATAAACGAGACTTGAATGGAATCCCACCTTGTCTCCATCTCTCTTTTCTCTTGCCCAGCCCTCCATCTCCGTCCCCTCTCCAGGCGAGGCCCACAGACCGATCCGCAGGATGGATCATAGGCCCATGTCTGGGGTTTAGGCCCATGTGGGGGGCCTGAGCCCATGTGTGTGGCTTAGGCCTGGGTGGGATGCCTAGACCCTTATGTGTGGCTTAGACCCCTGGGGGTGGGCCTAGGCCCATGTGTGTGGCCTAGGCCCATGTGTATTTGGCTTAGGTGCCTGTGTGTACCTAGGCCTGTGTGAAGGGCCTGAGAACATGTACGACCTAGGCCCATGCAGGGGCCTAGGCCCATGTTTGTGGCTTAGGCCCCTGTGGCTGGGCCTAGGCCGTGTGTGTGTGGCTTAGGCTTAGATGGGGGGCCTAGGCCAGTTTATGTGGCTTAGGCCTGTATGTCGTGCCTAGGCCCGTGTGTGTGGCTTAGGCCTTTGTGGGGGGCTTGGCCCATTTGTGTGGCTTAGGCCCATTTTGTTGGCCTAGGCCTGTGTGTTTTGCTTATGCCCATATGGACTTAGGACTTTGTGTGTGGCCTAAGACCTTGTGTGTGGCCTAAGACCCTGTGTGTGGCCTATGCCCATGTGTATGGCTTAGGCCCGTGTGTGTGGCCTAGTCTGGTGTGTGGCCTAGGCCCGTTTGTGGCTTAGGACCATGTGGCAGGCCTAAGCCTTTTGTGTGACTTAGGCCTATGTGTGGGGCCTAGGCCCATGTGTGTGACTTAGGCCCGTGGGAGGGGGCCTAGGCCCGTGTGTGTGGCTTAGGCCCGTGGGGGGGCCTATACTCATTTGTGTGGCTTAGGCCCATGTGAATGGCCTTGGCCCTTATATGTGGCTTTAGCCTGTGTGTGTGGCTTAGGCCTGAGTAGGGGGACTAGGCCCATGAGTGTGGCCTAGGCCCATGTGGTGGGCCTAGGCTTGTTAGTGTGGCCTAGGCCCATGTGGGGGTCCTAGTCCTGTGTGTGTGTGTCTTAGGCCCATGTGGTATCCTAGGCCCGTGTGTGTGGCTTAGTCCCGTGTGGGGGGCCTAGGCCCCTGTGTGTGTCTTTGACATATGTGGGGGCCCTAGACTTGTGTGTGTGGCTTAGGCCCGTGTGGTGGACCTATGCCCATGTGTGTGGCCTAGCCCTGTGTGAGAGGGCTAGGCCCGAGTGTGTGGCTTAGGCCTGTGTGTGGCTTAGGCCCATGTGGCAGCCCTAGGCCCGTATGTGTGGCTTTGACCCATGTGGAAAGCCTGTTTTAACCTATATAAAAAAAAAAAAAAACAACTCATAAGTCTCCCCAGAGGCAAGAGAAAATCAAAGGTAACTATAAGAGCAGAACAGGATGTTTGCCTACTCTAAACTTGCTTGTTAGCTCACCTGAACCTTGTTCTTCCCAAGAAATGTAACAGCCGCATTTCTGTTCTGTAGTGTGATGCAAACCCCACCCTCCTGTATTGTGATACCAGCAGCTGTTTGCCGTTTTACAGGATAAAAGTCTTGCCCTTTAGCTGTTAGGTGTGCAATCTTCCATATTGACTACTGGAAGCTGCTTCGCCAGGCTTGTGCTTTAATAAATAATTTTATTTTCTTTCCAAATTATTTTCTCTGGCTCCTTCATACCTCGGGAAGCGGACCACCACATTTGGGGCTCGTCTGGGATGGAAAACAGCCCACCGACTCAATTCCTGAGGACTGATTCGCTAAGAGCAAGTACTGGAGACTCCTATTTGATTTAAAGTGGTACCACAAAGTCTTAATTTTGTTTAGGAGGGGATACCCTCATTCTTGGCAGTTCGGATCCTTGTTAGGAATCCTAGATCATTTGTTTTAGAGTCTCTTGACTCATTTGGATCTTGGATCCCAGCAGGGCTGCCCTACAATTTTATATTGGAATTTGAAGGGTAGCCTCCAGCCTAAATTCATGTATTTTGCCAGAGAAAAGTTGTTTTAATTTTTAATAGTACTGGTAGTTTTTTTGTGTGTGTCCTTGTGTAGTCCTGTTTTGTCTCGTAACTTTTCCCTTCCAGGACACTTGGGCCTGAGAGATCACATGTGCCCTTGGTCACTGTGAGGATGCCTACGGTTTTCTTTTAAACCCCAGGTGACCCTCGGACCAGACAAAGAAAGTCTTAGGTTTTGTGATCCTCTGCATATTGTTCTGTCTCTTCTTGTATTTGCTAACCTTTTCTCTTGATTTCCTCCTACTACAAGAGAACCACAGCAAGCAACAATGGGTCAGTCTGGTGTGAAAACTGCTCCCACACCCCTAAGTCTTGTCTTGGATCACTTTAAAGAATTTGAGAGGTGGGCTGAGAGTTACGGGGAGCCTGTTTTCAAAGAAAGACTAATGATTTTTGCTTTTCAGGAGTGGCCGATAGGGACAAACGTTGTCTGGCCCCTAACCAGCTCCTCTGACATGGGCACTGCCCAGGCTGCCCCCCAGTGTGTTTGGGCCTCCTTCTCACCCAGACCAAATTGTTTACATTCAGATTTGGATAGATCTTATCTATGATTCTCCACCATGGGTTCAATGTTCCCCACAAGTAGAGGTGGTGGCAACATTGAAAACAAAACCATAATCATCTGTGCCTGACACCCAACCCTCCACACAAGTTTTACCATCAGTGGAGGACCCCCTGGAAGACGTTCTCCTCCCTCCCCCATGTTCCCCTCCTAGAGACCCCTCACCTGACACCTTCCCACGCCCTCCGATCCAGTCCAATCCAGATCCGAAGCAGACAGTGGCCAAATTTGCCTGACTCCACCACGGCAGTGTCAGCACTCTGCCCCCTTGTGGTGGTTCCCGACCCCCAGGAACCAGGGGACTCAATTTTTTCTATACTCCCTTTTTCACTTCTAACCTGTATAATTGGAAGGGCCAAAACCCCCCATTCTCCAAGGATCCCAAAAACCTTGTTAGTCTAATTGAATCTATTTTTTCCACCCATCGTCCCACCTGGGACGACTATCAGCAGATTTTAAGAGTTCTCTTCACCTCTGAAGAGTGAACTTGCATCTGTGCTCTAGGGCGAAAAGGTGTCTTGGACCCGGATGGGACCCCCACAGCTGATCCAGAACGACTAGAGTGCTCATTTCCTTTTTCCCATCCCGACTGGAACCACAACACTTCTGGAGGTAGGGAGGCTCTGACCCAATAGTGCCAACTGTTTCTAGCGGTACTCCATGGAGCAGCTAAGAAGCCCACGAATCTGTCCAAGGTGTCAGAGGTAAGACAATTGGCTGATGAGTCCCCTTCTGCATTCCTGGAGCGCCTCCTAGAGGCCTATAGACTCTATACTCCAATTGATCTGGTCACGCGCAAGAATGCAAGGACTATTAATATTGCCTTTGTACCTCAGTCAGCCCCAGACATTAGAAAAAAATTACAGAAACTGGAGGGATTTGAGGGGATGCCCCTAAGTCAATTAATGAGATAGCACATTGGGTGTTTGACAATAGAGAGAGCTGGCAAGAGGCAAACAATAAGAAGGTCACAAAGGTATAGAACTGTTGTGTGAAAAAGAAGCTAAGCAGAAACAAAAAGAAAAGGCAGATAAGAAAGACAAAAAGCAGCCCCCACTCTAAAAGAACCAATGCGCCTATTGTAAAGAAATAGGGCACTGGTGAAAGGACTGGCCCAAGTTAAAGGCAAAAATGGAAAGGGATGCTAAGACTTTATTGAGCCAACAATGAGGGCGTCAGGGCTCAGATGCCCCCCTGAGCCCCAGATAACCTTACAAGTGGGGGGAAAACCAGTAAATTTCCTGGTGGACACAGGCACAACTTATTCTGTTCTAACTCAACCATTGGGAACTCTTGACTGACAACAAAGTAAAAGTGGTTGGTGCCACCGGAGGGCAATCATACCTGAAGGTGGTGGCCCACTTAACTCGCCCTGGGAAAAAGACCACTATGCATGAATTTCTGTGGGTTCTAGAAAGCCCCAATCCACTGCTAGGAAGAGATCTTCTTCATAAGTTAAAAGTCCAATTGAGTTTTCAGGAGGAGACCCCACAACTGATTCTGAGAACAACACTTGGGGAACAAATCAAGTTACTTGCCTTCCTTCCTGAAGGGGAAAATCATCTCCTGCTGGGAGATGATCCCACTCTAGAGACTGATAGAGATCTCCTGCAGGCTTGGCAAGTGGAGATACCAGGAGCCTGGGCCAAAAATACCCACCCTGGTGTGGCAAAAAATCAAGTCCCTCCGGTAATAGTGTTGTTGCCCCAGGTGTCTGCCATCCACTTTAGAAGATATCCAATAAGTTTACAGGCCTGTCAAGGAATTGCAAAACCTATTGATAGATTAAAAGATAATAAGATTCTTGTACCTTGCATCTCTCCCTGGAATACACCATTGCTTCAGTCCAGAACCCAGGGACCCAAGATTACTGGCCAGTACAAGACCTCCATCCTTGGCAGCTCTGAATCCAGCCACACTGCTGCCGGATGAGGATCTGTCAGCCCCATACCATGAATGCTCCACCTTAATTGACAGCTACCAGAGCCTTCGATCTGACCTGACCGACAAACCTCTAGAAGGGGAACCATCATTCTTCTCAGATGGTAGCAGCTACACGTACCAAGGTAAACGGGTGGCAGGGGCAGCTGGGACCTCTGAGACCCAAATTTTGTGGGCACAGAGGCTGGACTCTGGCACTTCTGCTCAGTGAGCTGAACTCATCGCTGTGACAGAAGCCTTGAAACTGGCTAAAGGTAAGCGGATTAACATCTACACTGATAGCAGATATGTGTTTGTTACCACTCATGTATATGGGGCAGTTTATCAGGAGAGAGGACTATTGACCTCAGCAGGAGATAAAATAAAAAAAATGCCCCTCAAATTATTAGACCTGCTGGCAGCAATTTGGTTACCTGAGAAAATGGCCATCATACTTTGCAAGGCCCACCAAGAAGGAGATGATCCCATTATCAGGGGAAGCAATTTGGCTGATATGGCAGCCAAAGAAGCTGCCATAAAATCAGTGGGGTCTGAAGAAGAGGACATAGAGGAAACCACTCCTACCCTCTTGCTGATGCCTCCAACATTATCAGAACCTGTGTATACACAAAAGGACCTCCACTTGGCCGCCCAACTCCAGGTGAAGCCTGACATTCCAGGAGGCGGGTATCAGTTACTAGATAAGAGAATCTTGCTGCCCGAAGTCCTTGGACGGGAGCTCATTCAGCAAGCTCATCAGTCCACTCATTTGAGGATCAAAACTAGCCGAACTCTTTCAGAACCAATTATTTATACTCTAGCTGTCCAAATTGACAGAGGCTGCCAGTTCTAGATGTCCTCAATGTCAAATAGTTAACCCAAAATGATAGCTTCACATAGAAACTACTCGTTTTTGGGGAACTTTCCCAGGAGAACACTGGGAAATAGACTTTACTGAAATGAAGAAGCCAGGTCTCCATGGACACAAATACTTGTTAGTGATGGTTGACACCATCACTGGGTGGGTGGAAGCATTTCCCACCAGGTCAGAATCAGCTCTCACAGTGGTTAAAAAGTTGTTATACGAGATCATTCCTCGCTACCCTTATCTATGGGGTCTGACAATGGTCTGGCTTTCATAGCCCAGATAACTCAAAAACTAACCCAGGTCTTATAGATTGATTGGAAACTTCATTGCACATACCGGCCTCAAAGCTCAGGGCAAGTAGAGAGGATGAATCAGACATTAAAGAATATGATTACAAAGCTGTCTCTAGAAACTGGTGCTAATTGGGTAAGTCTCCTTCTTTTGCCCTCCTGAGAACCTGATGTACTCCTTATGTTTCTGGTATATCCCCTTTTGAAGCAATGTATGGGAGGCCCCCTCATCTCATTCCAAACTCTGAGAAAAATTGGCGGAATTGACTAACGAAGATCTCATTAAGTCTCTGCAGGCTCCTCAACCCATTTTGACCTCTATACATTGGTTATTCAGGCTGAAGCATCCTCTGGTAGACTTTCATTCCGAGTCCAGCCCGCTGGTGGAACAGGTACTCTAGTCCTAGTCAAGTGTCACCAACGAGACACTGTTGAGCCTCGCTGGGAGGGACCCTACACCGTGGCACTCGGCTCTCCCACTGCAATGAAGGTGGTTGGAAAAATGCCTTGGATCACTACTCTCATGTGAAGGTTTTGGACACCCAAGGAGACAAACCTTCCCAGGACCAATGGACTGTGCAGCAGATTGGTAACCCCTTAAAGTTAAAATTGACTAAGCATAGTTAAATTCTATCAGGCATGTGCTGCTTTAGCTTGCTTGCTTTTGCCCCTTCTATCCCACTGCTGGGGACTTTAATGGCACTGTTACTGACCTCACACAGCGGGTTTGGACTTCCTGTAAGCAAAGAACAGCTGCCCTGTTGCTTGACATAGAGGTTTTACCCGGGGATGAGCCTGTCCCCATTCCTAACCTGGATTACACTACAGGCCACTCAAAGAGGGAAGTTCAATTTATTCCTTTATTGGTACGTCTGGGAATATCAGGAGCCCTGGGTATGGGGCAGCAGGAATGGGGGTCTCTGTTCAACTTTCCAACCAGATCGTTAAAGATGTACAGGCAATATCTAGTACCATTCAGGACATTCAGGGTCAGATAGATTTGTTAGCTGAAGTGGTCCTTCAAAATAGAAGAGGGCTAGACCTCCCGATGGCAGAACAAGGAGGGATCTGCGTGACATTGCAAGAATGATGCTGTTTTTATGTAAACAAATCTGGCATTGTTCAAGATAAAATCAAGAGATTGCAGGAAGACCTGGTAAAAAGAAGAGAGCTTTTGAAAACCCCCTTTGGAGTGTCTGGAATGGAATACTGCCTTATCTTCTGCCCATGCTTGGACCTTTGCTAGGATTGTTACTCTTGGTTTTAATAGGTCCCTGTATAGTCAATAGGCTAACTACCTTTATCAGGCAGCAAGTACAAAATATGAGGCTGATGGTATTATATCACCAAGGTTATGAAATGTTACTGGTTCTCCATCAAGATTAGTTCTTAAGTCTTCCCCAAATATTTGGAAAAGAAGATATACAATCAGTGGGGAATGTTGTAACCTATATTTTAAAAAAAATCTCTCATAAGTCTCCCTGGAGGCAAGAGAAAGATCAAAGATTACTCTAAGAACAGAACAGGATGTATGCCTACACTAAACTTGCTTGTTAGCTCACCTGAACCTTGTTCTTCCCAAGAAATATAACCTCTGCATTCCTGTTCTGTAGTGACCCACAAAGCCCACCCCCCTTCCATTGTGAGACCAGTAGCTGTTTGAGGTTTTACAGGATAAAAACACTGCCCTTTAGCTCTGAGGCACACAGTCTTCCATATTGGCTACTGGAGGCTGTGTCGCCAGGCCAGTGCTTTAATAAATAATTTATTTTTCTTTCCAAATTGTTTTCCCTGGCTCCTTCATACCTCTGAAAGCAGACCACCACAGAGCCTAGGCCCGTGTGTGTGGCTCAGGACCATGTGTGTGGCTTAGGATGTGTGGGTGGCCTAGGCCCCTGTGTGTGGCTTAGGTGGGTGTGGGGAGCATAGGCCTTTGCGTTTTGCTTAGCCCCGTGTGGGGGGCCTTTGTCCCATGTGTGTGGCTTAGGCCCATGTGAGTGGCATAGGCCTGTGTGGGGGTCCTAGGCCCGCGTGTGTGGTTTAGGCCCATGTGGGGGGCCTATGCCCCTGTATATGGCTTAGGGCCCGTATGGGGGGCCTAGGCCTGTGTGTGGGGCTTAGGCCCATGTATGTGGCCTAGGCCCGAATTTGTGGCTTAGGCTTGTGTCGGGGACTTGGCCCATGTGTGTGGCTTAGGCCTTTGTATGTGGTCTAGGCTCGTGTGGGGGAGTTAGGCCCATGTGTGTGGCGTAGGTCTGTGTGGGGTACCTAGGCCAGTGTGTGTGGCCTAGGAATGTGTTGGGGGCCTAGGCCCATTTGTTTGCCTTAGGCCCATGTGGGGGGCATAAGGCCTGTGTGTATCGCTTAGGCCCGTGTGGGGAGCCTTTGCCCCATGTGTATGGCTTAGGCCGGTGTGAGTGGCATAGGCCTGTGTGGTGGGCCTGGGCCCGTGTGTGTGGTTTAGGCCCATGTGGGGGGCCTTTGCCCGTGTGTGTGGCTTAGGCCCATGTGGAGGGCCTAGGTTCGTTTGTTGGCTTAGGTCCATGTGGAGGGGCCTAGGGCCGTGTGTGTGACTTAGGCCCATGTGTGTGGCCTAGGCCTGTGTGTGTGCCCTAGGCCTGTGTGTTGGGCCTAAGCCCATGTGTGTGGCTGAGGCCCATGTGGGAGGCCTAGGCCCCTGTGTCTGGCTTAGGCCCATGTGGGGAGGCCTAGGTTTGTGTGTTGGCTTGGGCCTGTGTGGAGGGGCCTAGGGCCGTGTGTGTGACTTAGGCCCATGTGTGTGGTCTAGGCCTGTGTGTGTGCCCAGGCCTGTGTGTTGAGCCTAAGCCCATGTGCGTGGCTTAGGCCTATGGGGGGGGCCTAGGCCCGTGTGTGTGGCCTAGGCCAGTGTGGGGGGCCTAGGCCTATTTGTGTTGCTTAGGCTTGTGTGGGGGTGGCCTAGGCCCGTGTGTTTGACTTAGGCCTGTGTGGAGGCCTAGTTCCCAGTGTGTGGCTTAGGCCCATTTGGAGGGTCTAGGTCCATGTGTGTGGCTTAGGCCTGTGTGGGTGGCCTAGGCCCGTGTGTCTGGCTTGCCACGTGTGGGGTACCTAGGCCAATGTGTGTGGCCTTGGCCCGTGTAGGGGAGCTAGGCCCATGTGTATGGCATAGGCCTGTGTGTGTGGCTTAGGCCCATGTGTGGGACATAGGCCTGTGTGTGTTGCTTAGGCCCATGTGTGTGGCCTAGGTCCATTTTTGGCTTGGCCCCGTGTGGGGGACCTAGGCCGGTGTGTGTGTCCTAGGCTCGTAGGCCTGTTTGTGTGGGCTAGGCTCATGTAAGGGGCCTATGCCCGTGTTGGGCGTTGGGACCCGTTTGTATTTTGGGACCTGTTTTTGCCCATTTGTCTCTGTGTTCAGTGTTTTTTTACTTTGGGGTTGTCCACCTGTTTGAATCCGTTACTAACTTTTTTTTTCCCATTTGAATTTGTTAAATTTGTTATGAGGAGCTGGGGTTTTGGATCAGCGTCATGGGTGCCTGCTTTGTGGGCACGGGGTCATGAGTTCGATACCTGGTACTGATAAAAAAAAATTTTGTTACTAACTTAGGGGCTCGTTGCCCATTTCTGTTGCAGGACCCATTCAGCTTATTAGACTCAAAGTTCCTAATGAAAATTATTTCCCTTTTAGCTCGCCAAACTTTGGACAGAAAAACTTTTGTTTGTGTCTTTAATGTTGACCTTGTCTTTTGTGGTGCCTTGTTTAACGTTTTAGTCCTCAACTGATTACTTGCAACCTTGGCATGCCTTTAGAATGTATTTTTCTTTCTGGTTAAAATGTGATTATATGTACACATATATATGTATATTTATGGTTTTTAAAAATCATATTAAGTTTACCAAGTGAAAACCAGGTCATACTGTAATTGAGCCAGTTAAGAAAGTTACAGTTCTTAAAATGTAGCATTTTAATGAGGTAAAAAGATATAAAATGATTAAATATGTTTTAGACTACTAAAAGAAAGTCACTTCAAGAATTTTGTTAAAGATTTTAATGTTGTCTAAAAAGCAAGAAAAAAATGTAATTGACTGGTAAAAGTAAAAAAAAAAAGTGGTTTTGTCTTAAAGTAAAAATGTCTGGCTGAGCCAAAATGTAAAAGAGAAAATGCTTTCTGTGGCATGGCTATTGTTGGGGGCTCTTAGCCAGCTTTATGTTGCAAATCAAGAGCAAAGAGCCCAACAGGATAATTTGCAATAATGTGAATTTGGGGGAGAGTAATTTTCAGAAATGCTATAGATGGTAAAGACAGAGTTGAGATTTTGATTGCTGGAAAAAAAAGAGATAAAGAAATAATTGGTCTTATACTGGAAAAAGCCGATCTAAATTTAAAAGAAATAACTATTGTGCCTAACGTGACTGGTGATTATAGAGATAAAATACAAGTTCTTGCATGTGCTGTAGACATCTGGGAGATTATGCCGCACATTTAATTTTGTTACCTATGAAAAAGCCCTTTTTTGTTAAGTATGTAATTTCAGTAGAACAGTGGCCTGCCACGTGGCACCCTGGGACAAAAATAAAAAAGCAGTGTGCCATCCAGATGAAACCTGCCCTCTGATGCAGAATGTCAGAACCATGTTTTCCTTTTGTCCCACCCCAATTGGACAACCAGAGGTAAGGAGGTTCCTGATCAGTATCGCTTGTTGTTCTCGATAGCCATTAGGGCACCCCAGAAAACCCACCAATATACCCAAGGTAGCAGAGGAGAGGCAATTGGCTAATAAGTCTCCCTTGGGGTTTTCTGAAAAGATTGCAAAAGTCCTATCACATTTATACACCGGTAGCACCTAAAAATGCAAGGGCCATTAATATTGCCTTTGTAACCCAGTCGACCCCTGATATTAAGCAAAAATTGCAAAAGTTTGGGAGATTTTAGGAAATGCCCATCAGTCAGTTAGTAGAGGTTGCTTAAAAGATATTTGACAACCAGGAAGACCCTAAAGACCAGGCTTAAGAAGTTTCTGCTGAGCAGAAAGACATTGGTGGTTGGATTTTTCATAAAAATTTAAGACTCTTTCTTCCCAGCAGATGCAAACCATCCAACAGATATTCCAGTGCCTGTGACTAAAAAGCAAGTGCAAAAATTTCTTGGAGCCATAGGACTGACCCAGAGTTTGTGACCCTGACAGAGGCCTGTTGACTGTCTTTCCAAGAGACTTGATTATGCGGCAGCCGGATGGCTACCTTGTTTGTGGGTGATTTCCTCAGTGGCCCTCCTGGTAAATGAGACTTAAAAATTGACTTTTGGGCAGAAATTCTTAATTGTCCCCTCCTATTCGCTGGAAACTCTCATCAAGGCTCTGCCAGACCAATGGCTGCCCAACTCCCAAGTCATGCATTATCAGGCATTACTTCTAGATCTGACTACCATCAGTTTCAAGGGGACAGTGTCTTCAAACCCTGCTACTCTGCTGCCTGATGATGACCCCTCCTTACCCCTCCATGACTGTATTGGGGACCAGACTTTACAGATGAGCCAATATTCAGAGTTCCTTTATATTTCTCTGATGGAAACAGTTATATCAATCAAGGTAAGCGGGTCACGGGAGCTGCTGTTACCACAGACTCTCACATTCTGTAGGAATAAACCCTGCAGCTGGAAATATCAGCCAATGGGCTAAACTCATTGCCCTCACTGAGGCCCTCAAGTTGTCAAAGTATGCATTTGTTACTGTCCATGCTCATGGGGTCATTTATCAAGAATGGTGTTTATTGAATTCTGGGGCCAAAAGATTAAAAATGCTCCCCAAATTTTGGACTTATTGACTGCCATCTAGATGCTAAGGAGAGTGGCTATTATCCGTTGTAGAGCCCATTGGGCAAGAGACGACCTTGTTATACAAGAAAA
This sequence comes from Cavia porcellus, assembly GCF_034190915.1. NCBI lineage: Eukaryota > Metazoa > Chordata > Mammalia > Rodentia > Caviidae > Cavia > Cavia porcellus. The sequence continues at coordinate 30,258,151 of NW_026947516.1, read as the reverse complement.
TAATTTGGCAGACACCACTGCCCAAAAGACAGCCACAAAATCAATGTGGACTGAGATAGCCCTGACATTATTGCTGATCCCACCTACTCTGTCAGAGATTATATGCACTTGAAAAGACTTGCATCTGGAGGCTCAACTTCAAGCAATTCCTGGGGGCTAATATCAAAGCTTGTCCAGTCTGTGAGCCTCAGATGCCCTCAGTGCCAATTGGTGAAACCAAAACAACTGCAACAAATAGAAACTGCTTGTTACATGGGACTATGCCTAAAGGACATTGAGAAATAGACTTTACAAAAATGGGGAAGCCTGGACTTCAAGGAAATAAGTACTTATTAGTAATGATAGATATTTTTCATTAGATGGGTTAAAGCTTTGCCTACTAAGTCTGAGTCAGCCCTGATAGCGGTTTCTCTGATTTGGCCTCCTTTTACCCACGGGGTCCAACAATGGCCTGGCTTTTATAGCCCAGATAACTTAAAAACTAACCTAAGCTTTGCAGATCAATTGGAAACTCCATTATGTTTACCGGCCTCAAAGTTCAGGACAAGTAGAAAAGATAAACCATACTTTAAAGATGATAAATACAAATGCTCTTAAAAACTGGCAAAAACTGGGTGAGTCTCCTTCCTTTTGCTCTTTTGCATGTGCGATGTACCCCCTATGTTGCAGATATTTCCCCTTTTGAGGTTTTATATGGGAGACCTCCTCCTCTTATCCCTAAGTTTTATGAGGAAAAATTAGCTGATTTAGCTAATCAAGATCTTATTAAGTCCCCTAGATTTTTCAGCCAGTGCTGACTTCCACCCACCAGTTATTTTGAGAACAATATCCTCCACCTGCTGTGCACTGTGAGGACAAACGCCCTGCTGTGCAGCCTGGGACACCAGGACTTATCAAGTGGCATCATCATAAATCTCTTGAGCCATGATTGGAAAGGTCCCTATAATATAGTCCTCAGCACTCCAACCACTATCAAAATAGCCAGAAAGCCTGCCTGGATTCATCATTTCCACTTCAAGCAGGTCCTGGCTTCCAAAGGCAATCAACCACAGATAAGTGGACTGTCGTTCCCTCCAAGGACTCTTTAAAGCTTAATATTGCCAAATGTAACTGATAATCTTGTGTTCTCCCTCATGGAGACCTCAAAGATGCCTTTGTCTGGCTTTTAAAAAAATTGTTACTTGTATGACAGAACAGAATGAATTTAAATGTTGGTTTTCTTTCTCCTTTTGGTTAGCAGCTTTAATAATGGCAGCTGCAAGACCTTTGTTAATCCTCCTATAGGGCCTTATATTGTAAATAAGTTGATAAACTATGTCAAAGATCGTGTTCAAACTATAAAGCTTATGATTTTAAAGACGCAAGGTTATAAACAGATACTTATGTCTAAAAACCCCATGAGCCAATGATATGGATCACTGACAAAAATCAGTGGGGAATGCTGTACACTAGCAAAAAGAGCTTCATTATATTTGTGTTATGCCTAAGTTATATGACCAAAATACCTGTAACGCCACCATACTGTTATGTATGTGCTTATTTTCTGGGTGACTTAATTGATATGTTAATCAATGTTCCCCTCTGTAAAGAATTGTAGATCCCTGGGAACCTAACCTAGTTGATATGTTAACCATTGCTGCCCTCTACAAATAACAGATGTTGTGCTAAACTAAGTTGACAAAGGATTGTTAATTACTGCTAGACTTCTCTGTCCTCTGCAAAGGGAAACAGGTCTTCCTAATTCCTTAGCAGATTTCCTAATCCACGCCCATAACCCCTTACTTTGTAAACTGTGTTATCTACAAAAAGTCTGCAAAGTTTTGAGGGAGACACACAGCTTTTGCAAACTCCAACTGCACAGTGTCTCTGGGCCCAGGATAAAATAAATCAGTGCTGCTTTTTAAAAAACATGTCTTGCCCAATTTTTGGACTCGAGGTTGGGGGCTCTGTGGGGCTCATTTGTGGATTACAAGAGTAGTATGGGGAAAAATATGTATGAGCACATGTTCCACAGGATGAATATGATCATTATGTATATCAACACTGTGCCAATAAACTTCATTAATGATAAAAAATGAGTTTAATATCACTAATTATCAGGGAAATGCAAATGAAATCCATAGTATCTGCTTATCCCAGAATGAAAAAACACTAAAGATGAAAAGTTCCACAAGCATATAGGGAAATACGCAATGTTGGTGGGACTGTAAAATTGTAAAACCTTTATCAAAGACAAATGGAGCTTTCTCAACTAAAAACAAAAGGAATCTATGTTCTAATAATCCCACTACTGGATATTTATCTACAAGAATTACAATCATTATGTCCAAGGGACGTTTGCATTCCTATGGTCATTTCAGCATTATTCACAATATCTGAGAAGTAGAAACAACCTAAATTTCAACTAACTGATGAGTGGATAAAACATGTATGTAATGGAATACTCAGGCCAAGAAAATTTAAAAAGACCATGTCATTGGCAGCACCTTAGATGAAACTAAAGCATATTACATTAAATGAAATAAATCAGGCATGGAAGAACAAGCTCTGCATGATAGTACTCTTAGGTGGAATCTAAAATATTCGATCTCAGAGAAGCTGAGCATAGATTGAGGGTTAACAGAGGCCAGGAGGGTAGGGGTGGAAGACAGGCTAAGGTTGTTAATGAGCATTAAAGTTACAGTTCCACAAAACTAAGACCCTCTGATGTAGTCTTTCATACTACAATGACACTAGGTAACAATAATGTACTGTACATCTCAAAATTGAGAAAAAAGGATTTTGTGGGTTTTTACCACAAAGAAATGATAACTGCCAAGAAAAATATATCTAACCTGATTTGTACATTATACAAAATCTACTTGATTGGATCATTGTGCAGATATTGCATAATGTACACATCAGATTGGGCATCTCTGTGTTCAGCATTTAAGTTTGTATGTATCATTCAAAAATAAAATATTTTTGATAACTCATAACTCATCAAGGTGATCTCTCATTAGAGTACAGTATTATCCCAGTGTTTTATGCTATATGCAGTAATACCAAGGAATTCAGTGCTTTGCGTTTTTTGTTTGGATTTTTTTAACAACAAAGGATTTCCTGTTTATAATATGTGAACTATAGAGCTTGAACATGCACACAGAAAATATCATCTTAAGAGACATAAACTATTTTTCCACTTCTTTGACCAACATAAGTACTGTAATCAATTTCAACAATTATTCTTCTTTAGTAAGAGTTACTAATAGGCCTATTTTTCCCCATGTTAGTACTTGGATTTATTGAGTGACAAAATATGAACATGAAAATGCATTTCCATCTTGATGTAGCATATGGTTGACCAATGATGTTGTGTATCTTTTTGTGCACATATTGACCATTTTTGTGTTTTCTTTAGAGAAAGATATGTTCAGATCCTTTGTGGATTTTCAAATTTAGGTTATTTATAGTTTTTATTATTGAGAAATAAGAACTTTTTTTTATAAAAACAAATTTAGTGAAAAAGCCTCTGATCAGATACTGTTTACAAATTTCCTTTCATTCTGTAGATTTTCTTTTTACTCAATATATTTTGATGCAGAAATTTCCAAATTTTGATAAAATGTGATATATCCATTTTTTCAGATATTTATGATTTTAATATATCTAAAAACCCGTTGCCAAATCCAAGGATACAAAGATTATTTGTATGTTTTCTTCTATGAGTTCTATAATTTTGGCTTTTACATTTATACCATTGGTTAATTATGAGTTCTTGTTTGTGATTTAAAATGATAGCCCAACTTTCTTCTTTTATGTTTTGTTCTCCTGTTGTTGGAGCATCATTTGCTGAAAAATCTGTTGTTTCTGCATTGAATGATCTTAGAATTTTTGTGGTAAAATACTTTTAATAAACATATTTTAACTTTATTAATGTCTAGTGGGCCTACCATTACTATTTTCAAATAAATGAACATTGTACAATTACTGAATTTTAGTCTTGACATAAATAATTACAGCTACAACTCACATAGATAAAATGACTTTGGAGTATCCACTAAATTTGTTTATTCACAAAAATGCTGAGAAGAAAATGGTTAAGAACTAGTGGTCCAGGTATGGTGGTACGGGTCGGTAATTCCAGCACTCTAGGAGACTGAAATAGGATCACAAGTTTAAGACTTGCCTGGGCAACTTAATGAAACTGTCTCAAAATTGAAAGAAGAATATACAAAGGGTTGGGTAGGTGGCTCAATGTGAAGGCTCTGGATTCAATGCCCTTGTATTTCAAAGGGAAATAAAAGGAACTGCTACCTAATATTAGAGGAGGAAGAACTATGAAATTAATAGCATTAGTAGTGATTTTCAGATTATAGCAGAGGCAAAATAACTTGAGAACCAAACAGACTTCTACACTTTAAGCTTTCTGATTTGACAGACATCTTCCTAAATCTGAATGCCTGATTTTGGTAGCATTTAAAGCTTCCTTGGTGACCTGTTTATGCTTTGTGATTGTGAGATTCGACAATTATGTATTTTTTGCCCCTCCCAATTAGTATTATATATGTTGTGTAATTAATCTGTTTCTCTTAAAATAGTTAAAGTGCATTCTGTTATCTGGCAATAATGAGAAGTCACATAAGAGACAGCAAGAGTTCTTTTAAAAAAGTGAAATAGAAATTATAATCAAAAAGAGAAACTTCAACAGAGCAAAAAATTGAAAAATATGTAAAAATCCGTAAGACAAGTAGAATATAGTAAAATATCCCAACGTTCTTTTAACTTATATATCAAAGGAGAAAAAATAAATATTCAACCAAAGTAAATATTTGAAGATACATTGGAAAACAATTTGAAAAGCAATTTTAAAAACAATGAAATGTTATCAAATGTTCTATGTTCTTGACAACACATAGCTAGATTTTTTTCAAATTTAGTGATTCAGGTGTTTAGATATTTAAGTGCACTTCACTTTATTTTAAACTTAATGCCCAAGTAATAATGATATTTAGAACTATTATATATTTATTACCTTTCTGGCTCTCTGGTGAGTACCTCTTCCATACCTTTTGTTATTGTTGCTATTATTGTTGCTTTTTGAGACAGAATCTCACTGTGAAGTTTAGCCACCAACACATCTAGCCCAGGCTTGCATTGAACTCACTGTGTTCCTCCTGCCTCCCCCTTCCCAGTGCTGGGGTTACAGGTGTGTGCCACCATACTCTTTTATATCATTTTAAAAATTAGGTTCCTTTCTTTTATTTGTTTACTTTGAGGAAGAATTGCAGAGTATCTATTCTTCTCAAGCACTCACTGAAAAATTATGAAGCAGGTTATGTCTTAGTTACTTTTCTCATGGCTGAGACAAAACACCCACAGGTTTCAGCCCATAAGCAACTGGCTCCAAGGCAGGATGGCTTGGCAGAGGGTAATCATAGAAGGGGAGTAGTTCATGGCAGGCAGAAGACATCAAAAGTAACAAACAAGGGATGACCACAGCTCTTCCTATCCCTTGTATTTTATCCGGATTACTTAGAGCAGGTAGCAGTCACACCTTTAATTCTAGCACCCTTGATCCTAGCGTTGCATTGTGAATCAAATCCAGCATCACATACTCTAGATCCAGTCACCTCTGCAAAGGCCCATCTATGACTGCATGAGGCTTTGAGGGTTGGGGAACATGTGAACACAAGCTATAACAAGATATCAAAGACATTCAGAGAAATGAAAAAAGACAGAGATTCTTCTCTTACCAGTATTCGACTATCTTAGGAATAAGTATATAAAAACTCCTCACTGTTTGAAGTCGTATCAGCCTACAACTATCTTTAAATCAAAAAGAATACTGCAATAAATATTATATAACATTTTGATGATAAATTGAATTATAATAAATCTGTTAATGATATTATAATGAAACATAGCAAAATGTACTAAACCTAAAAACAGAAGAAAATAAATAATGTAAAACAATAACTAATCAAGAAACTCAAAATTGATTAACTCAGAAATCTAACCTGAAGAAATAAGGCACATTCTCTGTTAGCATTACACCTGGGAATATCCTTTCATATCCATGAAACATCAGAAATACAAAGAAATGAGAGGATACTATGAACAACTCCATGGTAATGAACTAGGGAATTTAGATGAAATTTTCAAATCACAAAAAGCTGCCTAAATAGTTCTACAATTAGTAAATAAATTAGATAAGTTATAAAAATTATTTCTCTAAAAGTACTTGAAGCCCTATTTGCTTCATTAGACAATTATAACTAACATTTGGGTAGACTATAAAACCAATTTACAGAAATACAAGAAACAGAAATATTTCTACCATTGCTAGAAATAATAATTTTCCGGAAGCAGGTAAGCAGAAGGCACCTACTTTATCGCTTTTCCAGGTCATATGACAGAGATGGGTTTATCACTGTTTTTCTCAAAATATTGTTTTACTGTCAGTCTATTCCACGGCATGGATTTGAAAGTGTTCTTTACCTCGTAACAGTACAAAGAGAGATAATGAGAGGCACATTAAAGAAATAGAACATGAAACTCTGCTTATGCCCTTCCTTAGCTCTTATTCACTTCAATGTGACTTTGTTTTCAGTTCAATTTGCTATTAAGAGCATTTTTACCATAGCCTTAAAGAATATATACATGCACTTGGATAATTCCAGGATAATAAAATCCCTCTGAAGTATAAATTTCAATTTATTTTCCATTCCCTAGTTAAATTCAGCAACAATGCTTTGAAAAGCCTAATAGTTTAAAAAAACTATTTAAGACAGTTTTGCATTTGGTATTTTTCTATACTCAAGGTATAAAGCATAAAATAACCTAATAATTAAGGAAAGAGTCACTTGACCTCTTCTTATAAGAGCTATTTTGTCATAGTTTTATGCTCTTGCAATTTAAAGGATAAAATTTAATAATCAACATAAAGGTATTTTTATAGTTATCTAAGGAAATAGAGCTAATAAAACACTAAAATGAATAATTTTCTATTTGTTAATATAGTCAAAGATAAAAATAGTGAGTTCTTCAAGTCCCTGCTGTTTTTAATCCCACAAGATCTGGCAGTCTGATCATTACAAAGATGAACAGTCATTGTTAATGAAAATGGAGATTACACAGACATTCAACAAGGGAACTACTCAAATAATAGAAAGATTGTCTTAAATCTAATCAAAGAACACCAAGATTGGGGATAAAGTGACGAGAACTGAGGCTGGTGTATCTTAGTAAGTTCTTTGATTCCTTAGCTCCCAGATGCATTTGGTTACTAATGCTCTCCAAGGATGAAAACAGAAAGAAACAAACAAGGATTAGGAAAAAGTAACTATTTTTACTTTTTTATATATTTTTTCCAAATACACTTTATTTCAAAGAGAAAACAAAGAAAACCCTAAAACTAAATTTCAAAACACATCAATCAGGGGAAACAATGATCCATATACTGCACATTGTTATCTCCAAAATCATTCATGTGAGTAGCTCTATTTTTATAATAGAATATATATATATATGTACATATATATGCATGTGTGTGTGTGTATACTTTAAAATGCACATAATCAAATCAAACAATTTGGGAAAATGTGATTTGAGGACCATGTCACAATTAAAAGAGTTAGAGTTATTAGAGTACTCTGCATGATATAAAAATGAGGAAATATTTCAGTGAATTTTGACAATAATATAAAAGAAATTCATTCTCTAAAGACTTAAAATGATGTTGAATCAGTGACAAATTCAATCATTTTGTGATTTTAATTAACCAGCTTTATTTTTGTTAATGTATTAATATGGACACCTGTTCTTTCTGATCAGGATTCAACTCTAACTTACCTTGAAGTAACAGTTTAGGCCTGTTGTTTATTAGAAGACCACATAGTTTTGTTGTATTCTTAGACTGGGAGTATTGTGTCAATTTATATAATTTCAAGCAGAAAAATAAATATATTAAACCAAGCAATGAAACTCATCTACTATATGTGGCAAATTACTCTGTATTTTACTTTTGTCATTTAATTGTATTGTTATACAGCTAACTGCTTTATAAGTTTTTGAAGGTCATTTTGAATTATAGTGAATATGAGCTCTGTGGCAAAGACTCAGGAATTATACTTAAACTACAATTGTAAATTTATTTTATTTCTAGAGTCCTTAATCAGATGAAATTAATTGAAACTGCAGAACAGAGCAGAAAGGGAATTTAAGATTGAAATCTCTAAGTGCTACTAGTAGGACGTTTCTGTAACCTGGTACATACTTTATAAATATCCATTAGGTAAACCAATTTCATAATGAGGGTAAAACACTATAGTCATATAATAAACTATGTTAGTTTCAATTGGTAAAAATTATATTTTATGTGGTATAATAGTTTAAAAATTATAGCTGTTAAGTATCCATCCATAAATATGTATAACTTTCTTACAATTTAAAATTAAAATTTTACAACCAGTTAAGAATGGGTATCCTATTTTCATTTTAAATACCTCTCTTTAAAAAGTTACTAATCTTTTTAGACTTTTCTAAGTAATTGGCTATCAAAGGGTTTTAAAATGTAAATCTCAACTACTTAACGTTCAGCACCATAATATGACACACACCATAACTTCAGATTGAAAGGTTCATATGGATTTTGAAGAATGAAATATATCACTTATAGTATAATTTGCAGAAAGTATGAGGTAGTAAAGGTAGAAAGTTGCTTGATTAAGTACTCATTCCATACTGAATAGGGAACTGGAAATGGGTCCGCTTCTGGCAACTCAAGTAAGGCTTCAACCCCATTAGAAGTTTGGTTATTCATGTCAGCTCCCAGAAGTATTGTAGGGGAACATTCATACATAAGAATGACTGCAAGTAAAAATAACTTATGTCACTGGTCCCGATTTTGCAACCTGCTTAGAAAACAAATCTTGCAATCCTTTTATGAACCAAAATAAAGGTGTCTTATACCATCTTAATGAGTGAGAATTTAAATGCTATTCCTCTAAGAACCTTTTATATATCTCTTATTGCAAGAAACAGAACTTAGGATAATCAATGAATCTATGAAGGCTTTTCTATATAAAATCTAATTTCATATAGAATCCTCCATTTTGATACACACTGAGTAATTATGAATGAAAATTTCAGGGCATTGAAATAAAATAGAGGCTTTTTTAAAAAAATCACACCACAAGTGAAATTATGGATATAGCAGAAGATGGGAGTTCTCCTAGGTTAATAAAGCATAAACAAATACTTGAATAACTAATGCTTTCCAGATATTTTCCTGGATCATACATTTACTACTTTTAATAGAACAGTGAAGCCATGGTGTGTCAGACATTCTTGGAGGGCAGAAGACACAATGCTATGAAAAGTTCAAATGTTACATTAACAGGGAAAATATTTAATGGTAGAAAAGCAACAATTTTTTCAATCAACATTTGATAATTTCGTATAGAAGATTTACAGGAATGCCTAAAAAGGGTACTGAAATTGATTTGAAGGGGTAGGGAGGACTTTCCATAATAAAGTTATATAGAAAATGAACTTGAAAAGTAGGAAGGAAATTATTAAAGACAACAAAGAACCACATAGTTGATGAATAAGAAGAGAGAACATGGCAAATTCAAATGTATACAAAAGTTTGACAACTTGTACAAAGATAGGAGAGATTACACTTTATAAAAACACAGGAAAATGGTATTCTATTTCATATTTGTAAACTGACTAATAAATAGTGTTTATCTCTTTAGAGTTTCCATATCTTACTCTGTGCTTTTTGCTAATATAGAACAAAGTAAGTTCTCTCATTAGTATTAATCAATTAATAGTGGACATTTAAATGATACAAAAGAAGTATATATGTATATAAATACACACATGCATGTACATTTAGTATTCAAATTATTTTGTTTTGTTTGGGTACCAGGGATAGAACTTCCAACTTCACACTTGCCAGGCAGGCATTTTTGCCACTGATCTAAATCCCTGGCTCCAGAGCTAAATCCCCAGCCCCTCAAATTATAGTATGTATTAAACAGCTGGATTTTTGTTCCTTTAGCTATTTTTTCCTTTGGTAAATTTCACAGTTTATCTTTCATGGTCAGATTTTATGGCTACATATTTTCCACAAAGGTTATAATTAATATTTGCCGATGTTTTCATTCCCTATTTGCTTCCCCAGAGAAAATTAACAAGACTTTGGAAATAGCTTTAAAACTTTGCTAATTTTATGCAATTGTGGATACCACTAGTAGTGGTTCAGGCACTTTTAAACTATTACACCATTTCATTCAGGTTATGCTTCACTGACATATGCTGCCTTTTGATTCCCTTCTCTTTCTTAAGTCAGTCCTGAGGAGCAGATTTACATTGAGAAAATAAATCAATGACCACTTTTCTCCCTTTAGATGGCATGACTCCTTTTTACCCCCGAAACATTTGACTGTGATGATATCCGATCTTTTTTGTATATTTTTTCTGTTTAGATACTGATCAGGAAGGCTCTTCTAGTCATCCACACAGATAGTTCAAAGTAGCAAGCCAGAAGCGTATCTGATAACCTATCTCTAGACATAAAGAAATAGCCAAAGCTATATTGCATTTTCTTATGACTTTTATAAATTTTCTTAGACACTGGCTTGATTTAAGTCTGCTTTCTAAGTAATAGCTGGCAAGTCTTCATGTTCACAAGAAATTTATATTCACAGAGCCAACAGAAAAGAAACTCTTGTTTTTATTCCTAGGATGAGGTTTACGTCAAAGAATACATCATAAAATACTTTCTTTAGTAATTTGGTCGGTAAAGGTCAATGTGATGAATGACAAAAAGAATTCACTCATTCATTGATTTTTAGTGGATAATTACTATTTGCATAATATATAAAGCTCAGTTTTAAGAAGGCTCTGTCTTCTATGCTCCCTTAGAATAGTATCATTATAACCTGATTCTCAACAAAATCATTATTTTACAGATAGTAAGGATTGCATTTACACAAAGATCTAAAACGTTTAGTGTTTCTATACCGTTCACATTGTATAGATTTGGTCAGTTTTTAGCAACTTATCCTGTAATGGCACCAGACTATTTTCTATGCACTAAGGGTTAAATAGTAAATTTTAAAATATATAGTTTTACTCTCGTGGAGTGAGAGAAAGGGAGAACATAAAAAAAAATACATGTACCAATGAAATATCAAATACTAGAAAATACTATGAAGAAAGAATGATAACATTATTAATTAGAGTGATTAAATAGAGTGATTCAAACAGAAAGTTTGAATAGCTAAGTTTCCCTATTGATTTTGGTAATTTATAGGTCCTTAGGTGACTTTAATTAATGAAATTTTAGTAGCATGTTGAGAATCTAAATTTGATAGGAAGGTGTCCTATAGTGAACAGAAGTGATGTTGTAAAGAAACACAGAAATACTCTTGGAAGATTTCTCTATGGGGAAAGGAAGCACTGAGAGGACATTTATGTAAAGAGATAAAATTTCTCCCTTTAGATAAAAATATTGTATCACAGATGTTTATTTCAATACCCATGATAATATACACTATTATAGATAATGGTGCAGAAATGGTAGGAAATAACTGGGAGAACAAAGTTCTCAAGTAAATGGTAAAGAATGAATTCAGCTGGTGAAATGGTGGAACTGGTACTAGATGAAGAATTCATCCCTCTTAATGGGAAAAAAAAGATAGAGCACATGGTTCGAAAAGTAACTAGGTTTGTGTACATGTGTAGCACTGGTGATATTACGCTAATAACATCACTTGTCTGTATGAAATCAGATGATCAACTTTTTCACTTTCACTGAAAGTGAAAATCCATGAAGAGTGAAAATCCTGCTCCTCAAATTCCTCAGAAGCAGAATTTGAAGCAAGAACGTGGTCTTTTTTTGAGAGTTGATTCCAAGAAGCACAAATGAAAAAATGGATGAAGAACAACAAACGCATGTCATCTATTTACCTTCAAACTTACAGAATTTCATTCATACCTAAAGTATCTAGCTAATATACTTAAATGTGTACATTTGTATATTATTCAGATTGGGCACAATAAATATTGACATAAATTTATTTGCTTTTCTTTGAAAATTGCTATATAACAAATATGCATTTTAAAAGTTAACCAAAAATATGCTGTTAACTCATATGGAATGTCCATAGTTTGAAGTCTACAGGCATTTGGAAGTCTGCCAAAGTTCCTAGTTTTGATTTGAAGAAAACCAAGGGAAGAAAACAAATGCAACTCTTATCAAGTTCTGAAAAAATTTGTCTCCTAATTTTCATTCTTCTCAATCAGCTGCTAAATACATTCATTTCCATCTCCTTGATTAGATGCTATAGTGACTGATTGCTGGATTTAATAGTTCTTTTTAACAAAACATTGTTATTTGCTTTTCTATGATTACCTTAAAACACTGCATACTACCCATTAGTTTTTTTTTCCTGTTTCTTTGCCCACATTGTTAGTTCTCTTACTTATGTCCAATTTCTTCTTTATATATTATAGCTCTACCCTCTAAGTGACTGACATCTGCTAACACAATCTAGTTTTCCAAAGCAGTCTCATATTCATCATTCCTCAGCATGTACTTAAGTATATGTTAAATCCACCTTGGGCCCTAACCTCTATTAATAGTTTGAAGCAATAATAGACTAGTAGAGGGTTACTTTCTTGAAGTAATATACTTTCTTGAAGTATATTATATATATATATATATATATATATATATATATATATATAATTATTTTCCAGTATACAAATATTTTTGTATTTATGATAATACTAATACATCACATTTTTTACAATATTTGCATAGAGTCTTGTAAAGTAGATAGAATTTATATTCTTTTTTTCAGAAGAAAATGCAGGAATATACTGCAAAGGCCATTTGCTTAGTACTAGTAAGTCTTTCCACAGCCCCTAGGAATAATCTGAATGACTATGATAATGATTTCCTTTGAATAATTTGAACTATTATTATTTAATATTTTTGAGAGTACACAGTATACAGAAAACATGAGGGATTTCTATGATACTGGTTTTCACTCTTTTGTGGCATTTCTTTGAAAACTTTTCATCTAAATAATAAACTTTATACATTGATGGTGATTTTTCTCACTGTAAAAATTAAAATTTGAGTGAATGTGAGCATACTGAAAATCTGATATTCTATGGCTTTGCATTTTCCAGTTAAAATTAAATATCTGCTTCATGTGCCTCCTTTCTCAACTGAACTCTGTGACTGATATTTATGCAATAAATAGCATTTTACAGAAAATGTAGACTTGAAGCGCAATTAGTTATTGTGAGAATCCCTCTACATTGTCTTTCATACAATATAAGTGAATTTTTAGTAATAACTTACAGGGTTGAGAACCATTTACAGATTGCCGTTCTTCTAGTTGTCAAATCTCATTCTGACAGCAGTGTTGCTTGGTGGGCAAAGAAATATTAAAGTTTTAAACATGAAATGACCAAGGTTGTGAAAGTTCTGTTAACTTGCCTAAGCTCAGAAAGCAGGCATGAAAATATGAAAAATAAAACATACATTTTTCACTCATACATTCACTGCTTTTTATGTCATAACTAACTCTGAAATGTAAGAAATGCCCATGTTAACTGATTATTCGTGTCTAGCTTTTTAGTTAAGGAATACAAACCTAGATGTAGTATGAATCTTGCCTTGTCCTTCCCTCAGTCTTTCCATATATTAAAACAAATCATTTGGAAACTTTATTTATTTTCCTCATCATATTATTTCTTAATATTAATTGGCTTTAATGAACTTCTCTATATTATATATTTTTTCTTGACACAATATTATTAAATGTGATTTTAATCTATCCTTTACCAGTTTCCCATCTCATTATTTCTCATCATGCTCTTAGCCCCCAACTTCATGTTCATTTTCCTCTTTTACTACACATCACCATACTCTTACTATTGCAATCTAGTTACACTTTAATTTCTTCCTTAAACGTAAGTCGTGAATTTGTTTCTCTTATAAATCTGTGAAGCCTGAATGACTTCTTAATCGTTTTCCTTTGATTAAGAAAAAGTATTAGTAGTCCTAAAAAATAAAAATGACAATTTCCACAATTTGTTTTAGTAAACACAAGTGTTCATCAATGTATACCAAGGACATAATAAGGTATGCAAAACATAAAATATTAATTTTCACAAAGTAAATACAAAAACACACATAACAAATATGTATAAGAATTTTGACATCATAAGAAATGATAGATAAGAAACCTCTATATTGAAAACTACTGTACTCTGAAAAGGGAAATTGAAGAGAATATAAGAAAAATGGAAAGATAATCCTTGTTTTTGGGTAGGAAGAACCCATGTAGTAAAAATGTCCATACTCCCAAAACTGTTACTCAGATTTAATGCAATTTGGATCAAAATTCCAATAGCATATCTCACAGATTTAGAGAAAACAATGCTAAAATTCTTTTAGAATCAGAAGACACCTGGAGTAGCAAAGACAATTCTGAGCAAGGCAGGGGCAACACAATATTTGACTTGAAATTATTCTATAAAGCTTCCGTAATAAAAACAACATGATACTGGCAAAACAACAATAACAACAACAACAACAACAACAACAACAACAAAAAAAAAAAAACAGACCTGAAAATCAATGAGACAGATTAGAAGATGCAGAAACAACTCCAGACACGGGGAACCACTTTATTTTTGTCAAAGGTACCAAACACATTCACTGGAAGAAAAATAGCCTCATTAATAAATGGTGCTGGAAAAACTGGCTCTGCACATGCCAAAAATTAAAATTGAACCTATGTCTTTCACTATGCACTAAACCAAATTCAAAATGGACCAAAGATCTAAATATTAAAACAATGATATTAAATCTGCTGGAAGAAAGAATAGGTAAAACTCTTGAAGACATTGGTGAAAGTTAAGACTTCATGACTAAAACTCCAAAAGCACAACAACTGTCACAAAATATCAAAAACTGGGATCTCATCTTATTAAAAAGCTTTTGCATGGCAAGAGAAACCACTAACAGTGAAAAGACAACATACAGAGTGTAAAAAAATGTTTCCACTTGTTCTTCAGACAAAGGGTTACCACTGAGGACATAAAGGAACTAAAAACAAATCAGAACTCCCAAGTTTAAAGACTCAGTCCAAAAAATGGGCATCTGAAATGTATACACACTTCTGAGATGAAGAAAGACTAACAGTAAATAAATATACAAAAAGTATTAAACATCACTGGTCACTGGAGAAATGCACATTAAAACAACACTGAGGGCAAAGGATTTAGCTCAGCAGCATAAGCGACTGCCTGGCAAGTGTGAGGTCCTGAGTTGAAACCTAAGTCGCAAAAGAAAAAAACAAAACAAAACAAAAATACTGAGATTTTGACTCATCCCAGAAAGAATGCGTACTGTCAAGAAAACAACCAATAGCAAATGCTGGAGGAGCTGTGGGGAAAAAGGAGCCCTTCTCCACTGTTAGTGGGAGTGTAGACTGGTGCAAACAATGTGGATATTTTTCAAGGAACTAGGATTGGAGGGCCTGGGATATGGCTCAGCCATACAGCACCTGCCTAGCAAGCACAAAGTCCTGAGTTTGATTCCAGCACCAATAATAAATAAATAAATAAATAAAAAAAATAAAAATATAAATAAATAAATAAAGCACTATGATGCCAGACATGTAGCTCCATGGCACAATGCCTGTCTGGCAAGTGCAGGGTCTTGAGTTTGATTCCATATACCAAGAAAAATTGCTATGATTAGACTCTGCTCAAGTTATCTGAATAAACTGTGAGCACGGTTACATGCCTGTAATTCCAGTACTCGGGAGGCTGAGGCAGGAGGATTGTTGTAAGTTCGAGATCAGCCTGGGCTGCAACTGAGCTCAAGTCTAGCCTAAACTGCACAGGGAGACCCTGTCTCACAAAGGCAAAACAAAACAAAACAAAATAAAGCAACACACAGGATTGGAGGTTCTATTTGATCCAGCTATTCCTCTTCTGAATATCTTCCTAGAAGAATTAAAAATATTGTGCCACAGCAATGTATGCGCACCCATGTTTATAGCAGCACAATTTGTAATAGCCAGATCTTGGAAACAACCCAAATGCCTATCAAATGAGGAATGGATAGAAAAGTTGTGGTCTTTATATATAGTGGAGTACTATTCAACCATAAAGAACAATAAATGTATATAGGTAAATGGAGACTTTTACAGTTAAATGGATGCAACTTGAGACCATACTCATAAGTGAGATAAACCAGATGAACATGTGTAAACCTTAAATTGCCTCCGTAGTGTAAGAAGCTGAAAAAATAAATGAGATCCAAAATATACAATAGACATACAATAGATGGGAAGAAACTTCAAAAGGAATGAGTAATTGGGATGGGGATGAAAAGAAGAAAGGGGAAAGTAAAATTAAATATATATGCGTACACATATATGATCATTAAAATATACTACTAATTTATATTGTTTAATTGAAAAGAAAGGTCTGTGCTAATGTTGTTTGGACAATGAAATGCCAATATCTTGTACTCTGAGTAGCTAAAGATAACAATATTCAATGTGATAACCATTGTTACCCTCCTGTTATCTTATCTTGAAATTTCAATTTTTTCTCTGTAAAATTAAAAAAAAAAAGAAATGATAGGAGTTGAATTGAGTCATACTGAATCTCAGTGTAGGGAGAATGTGTCATTTTAAATATGTTCAATCTTCTAATATCTAAAGGTTATGGTTAATTTCAGTAGTTTATGTGTGCATTAAAACCTTTCAGCATTTTACCATAGATTTCTTTCTAAAGTGCTTCCACATCTTTTATTAAACTTATCTTCAGAATTTGATGGGGGTTTTAGATGCTGTTGAAAAAGTTGTTTTTTATAAACTGCATTAAATTAATTAAAGAGTGCTTTAAATTATTTTTGTTTGTAGTTCCCAGAATTACACGTGATTTTTTTCTAATCGTTATGTACTAATCTTGCTAAATGAACTAATTCATTCTAAAAGACTAGTTATAATTTAAGTTAGTATAACTGTATAATCTATAAATCTGTGAATTTCAGCGGTTGTATGCTTTTCCTTGCCAATCTTTGTCTTTCTTTTATTATTTTTCTTGAAATAATGCCCTTACTAGAGATTATAAAATGTTGAACAAAATGGACAATGTTGTAATGATTTTACTTTTGTTCCTTGGAATATGGGGCAAGTTTTCAGTATTTCAACACTAACTGTGACAATTGCTTATTTTTATCAGATTTTATTTTGTGAGTATTTTTCATCAAAAGTATGTGACAAATTTTGTCCAGGGGAATTTCTACATATGTTGGGATTAGTAATGTGATTAAAATCACATTCCTTGGTTCTGTTAACTTTGATTTCCAAATGATATAAATCATGAATTTATTTTGTATCTAATTTATTGTATTTGTATTTGTATTTGTATTGCAGTTGTATTGCATTTGTATTGCTGTTGTCACCTCTTGGATTCTGCTTATTCAACAAATTTTTTTCCATGTTTGTATTTGTTCATGATATAGATATATCTTTATATTTTTGTCCTACGAAGTTTTATCAGTTTAATATAAAGTTTGTATGGGTTTCATTTCACTATTTATATTTTCTGGAAACATTTGTATGAGTTTGGTGCTATTCCTTTCTCAGTTATATAAAAATGTTCACAGTTTCAGTTGCAAGGATGTGGAATTCATTTGCAAGATTTCTTATTATAGACACATTTCATTTAATAAATAATAAATGCATGAGTATTCGTATTGTGTTAAGCTGATTTCCTTTGGCTTTTACACTTCATCTTATTTCAAATTTAATGGATGCTACTGTTTATATTTCGACATCCATATCTATAGAGTATACAGTGATTATTTTTTATTCTTGATTTAAATAAATGTAGCTTTTACTTTTCTCTCATTCTACCTAGATATTCATCAATGATACTTTATTCTGAAAAGACAAGAACTTTACTTTTATTTGTACTATCTTTTTATTTTAAAAATCACTAAAATTTTGCTGTTGAAAAAAAATTCCTATTTGACTTTAATTCTGTTACTTCCTTTTCCTAATTTACTTCATTTTACATTACCTTGAAAAATTCTTGTGATGAATAAGTAGATACCAATTTTACAGCATTTTTCTTTTGCATTTAATGTGAAAACATTTCTTTATATGCTAATTGAGAGGTTATCCCACACATCTGAAAAGAGATTTACTGATCTATAACTGACACAAGATAAACTATGCAACTTTAAAATGTGCAATATGATACATTTTTCCTTTGATGCTGGGGATTGAAAACAGGGCCTTTTCTCTGAACTAGATCACCAGTTCCTTTTAAATTTGTTTTTGATACAGTGTCTTTCTAAATGGTTAAGTTTCCCAGGCTAGTCTTGAACTTATAATTCTCCTGCTTCATCTTCCCAGAGAACTGGGTACAATTTTAATATGTATATATTCATGAGATTATCAACACAGTCAAAATAATGAACATATCTGTTACCTGCCAAAAATTTGATGTAACTGTAACTATCCTCTTTTCACAGTAGTATCATTAAATATAGTTTTAAATATTTGTCCAACTTGCTTTTGTTTTCTGTTTTCTCCTTTCATATGGCTGTTTCTTCCCTATGTCTACTTTAGTGGTTATTTTATTTTTTAATTCAATTTAAATTCCTCTTTTGCATTATTAGGTGGCAGGTTTTTATTTTTTATTTTTTTTTGCGATATCGGGGATTGAACTCACGACCTCGCGCTTGCAAGGCAGGCGCTTATGCCGCTGAGCTAAATCTCCGACCTAGGTGGCAGTTTAAAATTGCGACAACACATACAATTATATCAAGAAATGAAGGTCATGGCACTTGTCTGGATTCTATCAAGTTTAGAGACTTCCCTTTGGTCACCAGAACACAGCTGTTTTGACAGTATTTAAATTCCTAGGTTGAAGCACCAACCAATTGCCACTATCCACTTCAACCAGTAGAAGGCAGCACTTTGGCCTCCAGACCATGCCCTTCTAGCATTCCCGAAATTCTCTGTTCCCTATAGGAATTACTTCCGTTGGTATGGTATAGCTTCCGGGGGCAATAGGAAATAACGGCACCAAGAAACAAGCCACCTTCGGTTTGTCTCTCTAGGTCAGTCGTATTTTATTTTTAGTTTGGAAACAAAGTTGTGCTGTATGTTGAGTTGTATTTACACTTTTGTTTTTTTTCCCCTTTCAGCATTGAAGACATCCTGATCTATTCTTCATTTTTTTTGTATGATTTCCGTTGGGAAGGCTGCCATTTTGAGACAGCCCTTCGGGAAAGGTAATTCCTGTTTACTTTTCAGAGAGTTTTGATTTTGTTCATACTGATTATATTTGATATAGATTTTTTTGCGGGGGGAGCAGGGAGACAGGGTCTCCTTATGTTCTTCTGGTTGTCTTTGAACTCATTGGATTACAGGCGAGTGCCACCACGCTCAGAAAATTTGTAATTCTCAGTAAATGGCTAGCTGTGGTGGCACGCTCTTCTAATCACAGGTACTGGGGAGGTAGAGGCAAGAGGGATGCAGGCTTATGGAAACTTGAGCAACTTAGTGAAACCCTGTTTCTAAAAAGGAGTAGCGAATTGGGATTTAGACTAGTGGTTGAGCGTGGCGGGGTGGGGGTGGGGCTGTGGGTTCGGTTTTTATATGCGTTCAAAGTGTGAACACATTCCCTGGTCAAAGCAGAATGTTTATGTGGTGCTAATGTTGAGCAGGATAAGAATTTAAGAGAAAACTCTTGCTTAACAAATGAAATGACCATTTGTGTTCCTTATTAAAAAATTTTATATCTACAGTATATATAGTATGCATATATGTATATAAAGTACTTTTTTTTTTTTGGTAGCGGGAATCGAACTCAGGACTGTGTGTTTGTAAGGTAGGCACTTATGCCGCTGAGCTAAATCCCCCCCAGTCCATATTCGTTTTTTTTGTATATGAAGTACTTTTGGTATTCTGTTATAAAATATACTGCTGAATGATCTTGATAAAATGCATAAATGATGTACAGCATTGCCAATTAGCGCAAAATATTATATGATTAGTAGAAATTACATAATTTTATCCATTGATATCTGATTTGGGAAGGAGTATGAAATGATTCTGTTTTTGGAAATTAATTTGGTATTTTTTAAAATTTTACATTTTCCTACTCTTTTCCTTAGTGATTGCCTTCTATGACTATATTTGGCTGTGCTTGACACTTGTCTAACATATATATATATATATATATATATATATATTATATGATATGAAATGCAGCTATTTTTGGTAGTATATACTATGCTTATTTTCTAAATACTATGCATACAGTATTTTATATCCAGTCAGGTATATCTTTAATAATTACAGAAGCTATTCTGAAGATATGCTGTTAGTAAAGAAGGAGCAATTGTAATTTGTTCATGTGTTCAGAATTGTTTTTATTATTTGTTATTTATGTTTGTTATTAATGTAAATATATATTTTAAAAATTGCACATTGATATACAACTGTTCAGTGGAAAGTTATTTGTGGGGGATAGTTTACACTGTGAACACCTATTTGTAACTAATAAAGGAAAATACAAGTGACATGACATCATATTATTTATTCTTTTGGTTGGTCTTCTGTTTTTCTATATAGTATAATCCAAGTAAGAAGTTGTATATATATATCCATGATTAAAACAGAAAAATAAGAAAAATGTAGAAATTAATTTATGTAGAGAAATAATTTAATTTAGTTGTGAATCATTTATAGGAAGTAGACCTCTAGTCATTCAAGTCATTAAATTGGAGACCATAAGAAAAATTGTCTCAAAAATGTTCTTTTTATTGTGTAGTAAGATTAAATGTCACGAGTAAGCTACAGTTTATCTACTCTTAATGACTCTCTGTTGTCATGATATCAGAAAAAAATGATAAGGATTAGGGTTATAATCGGTTCAGCTTTTATCTTGACAGCATTTGGGGAAAAATGTGAAATTATAACCTTGTTTAACATTTTACATCTTATGGTGTATATAAAATATCTAAAGAGAATTGCAATTCTCAGAAAAATGTGTTCAGGGATTTAACTGTCTGGAATCCAGCTATCTTAACAGAATTATCAGTTCTTTTATCTGTAGAACACTGTCAGATATTCTGGAAACAAACATAACATCTCTGAATAAAAGTCAATTCATTCTTCATTTCTAATCATCATTTATTTTTTTCCATTTTCCTGTCATGGCTATAACCTCCATAAAGTATTGACTAGAAATGGTAATGGTAGGCATTCTTTTTTTTTTTTTTTTTTTTTTTTAGGGGAATAAGGTTTGAGAGGAGATCTCACTACAACTCACTGTGTAGCCCAGGTTGTCCTCAACTCATAGAAATCCTCCTGCCTCAGCCTCTTGAGAGCTGGGGTTACAGGTGTGTGCCATCATGCCTGGCTCAGTGGCTTTTTAAACTTAGGACGTTGAACTTGCCAGGCAAGTGCTGTGCAACTGAGCTATATCCCTGGCAGGCGATTTTATTTCAATCTCATTTAAGGGTGTGGTTTTGAATTTTGGAGCACTGATTATGATATTTTGTATAGTTTTTAAAAATATCAAAACTGGATATTAAATTTACCAAATTTTTCTATATTTAATAGTGATGTGACTTATGTCTTTTGTCAAAAGTGATTATATTTAGTATGCTAAATAATTAAGATCTTATTCTTGCATTAAAATTAATTTTTTGATGGGATATTTTAAATGAAAGTGGTTCTGGATTGATTCCAGTTGTTCCAACATAGTAATTGTTTTTCTCATTTCGTCATGGTGCATGTCTACCATTGATTCTTCCTTTATTAAAATGACCTTATATATTTAGTGTAAAGTTCATGTGAGACTTAGCAGTTGTAGAAGTAAGGCTATGTTTTGTCCTTTGGAACAGGTTCTAAATGATTGATATTTCTTTCTGAAATTCATGAAAAATTACAGAATCAAGCATTCCAAAGTGGGAACTTTGTAGGAAGTGTTTTTATTATGAAGTCTTGCAGGATAATTAAGATTTTCTGATTGTCATCTGCTTGTTGAGTTGTTTGTTGAATTTTATTATTTTTGTGTCACTTCAAATTTTAAGCTTTCTTTTCAATGGAATTGATAACGTCTTTTTTATTTGCTCTTAGTTTTGCTGGGATTTATAATGCTTATAAATTCTCAAAATAATAAGTTTCAGATTTGTTGATCTTAATTTTCCCCCTGCATTTCTTTAATGGATTCAAAATGCTTTGATTATTCTTCTAGTTTAAATAAACCATTGTCTTTCCAAATTTTGATGTGGATTATCAGCTCTTTAAAAATTAGAGTGTCTTCTATTGGTTTAATGCTAAAATTGCTTCATTAAGTTAATATTTTGATGGATCCTACAGATTTTTAACAACCTTATATAAGTAGAGTTGAAATAAACTTTAAAATGTGAATTTTGAGATAACTATGTAGTTGTGAAACCGTTCTCAGAATTAAGATAATGAATATATTTATTGACTTTCTGAATTTCCTTGTATACCTTTACATTTTTCCCCTTTTAGAACTCCATAAGCTCTTCCCCATTTCCCATGGTGTTAGTTTTTTATATAATTTTTGTGTGCATGTACCTTTTCATTGTTTCTTGGTAAATATCAAAGAATGGAATGACTAGTTCCCATTATACGATTGTTTTTAGAAAATTTCAGTGTTTGTAATGTGATTATGCAATATTATACCCCAATACAAATGTATGTGTAGCATAGTTGTTGTGCATCTTAGCAGCAGTTAGTAAGGCTGGTGTTCTAATCTGTAAACTTTTACCTGATGTGCAGTGGTATCTCAGTGCCAGTTTCAGTGTATGGAAGTGCAAGAGTGTATGGGATCAAGTCATTGTTCTTCTGTCCCAGATAGCCTCAGTAAATGGAGAAAATGATTTACTATTCAGATGCTAATTTTTCTTTCTTATTTTAGTTTGCATGTGTCACTTTTTATGACATGCAGAAATTTATATCAAGTACTGTAAAAGTAATTGGCACTTGACTGTGGTTTTATTTTTCTCTAGGGAGCATTTCCTTTTGCTTCAGGGATTTAATTTGGGTGCATATAGTTGATAGCATTATAAAATTATTTGTTGTGGCTTTGGTAATTCGGTCTCAGATTTTAAAAGTAGTTTTGTACTTCAGGTTTATAGTGATAGACAATAGCTCCTCTAATGGTGTCAAATTCATTCCTGGGTTGTTTTGTTTGTTTGTTTTTTACTTGAATTTTTTTCTTTTTTTTTTCCCAGTTGTTTTGGAGATGTGGCCTCACTATGTAATTCAGGTTGGCCTGTTGGCAGTGAACTCACTATGTATCCCATGTTGGCTTTCAGCTCTAGGGTATCCTCCTGATTCAGCCTCCTGAGTGCTGGAATTGCAGGTGTGTGCCACCAAGTCTGGCTACCTGGGTTTTTGTCTTGCTTTTTTGTTGGTTTGTTTGTTTTTTTGAGATCCTCTCTGACAAGGTAGGCTCTAAACCCAATCTGTGTCTCCTAAGCTGGTGAGACTGGAGCTCCGGAAAAGCCAAATAAGTTTTTCAGCTGCACTTTTTTCCTAAGCATTTTCAGTTCTAAGTCATCTTTGATTTTACAAAAGGTCTGCAAGATGACAGAAAGTGCCAGTCTAGGGGCTCATCTCTTGGACTTAGCTTCTAACTGTTCCAGTTTCTTTAAATCCTTGCTTTCCTGGTTTTATTGCACCTTTAAACAATGTGTTTAATATTTTAAGACTAGTTTTTCTAAGCATAATAGTTGAGCTGAAATGGCTGCTTTATCATAACTGAAAGTGCAGCTCTGCACATAACTATATTTTGAATTATGTGTTAGTTTTGATGTTCTTCCTATAGTTAGTTGATTGTAGTATTTTTTGTCAGTACACTTAAAGCATCTTTTAAGGCAGATAAGCTTCCAGAGGAATGGACTTTTTTCTGTCATCCTTTGTGTACTACAACCTGATTATTTTGTTGACTGCCTAAATGATTGTTTTATTTTCTGCATGTCCTAGGTCTGCACATAGGTATATTCTTTAAGTAGAGCTTTGTATTCATTTACTATTGCAATAACAAAATATTTCATTCTGGGTGCTTTTATTAGCTTCTAGTTTTAGAGACTGAAAGTCCATGATTAGGTGATTTCAGGGATTTGGTCCTTGGTGATGGTATAAGGGTTGATGACCTTTTGACAGGGGCATATATGAGAAGGAGAGATCACATGGTAAGATAGTAATCCCCACTTCTTAAAGGTTCCACAACAACTCTGAACATTCCCATTCCTGGGACCAAGCTTCCAACACATGAGCTCTTAGGAACACAGTCAAGATATATTTAAATCATTTCAGGCCTAATGCAAAACTAGTAAGTAAATGTGGAATGTATTAGAAAAAATAAGTTTTTTAAAAAAAATTTTTAGACAGGGTCTTACTATGTGATTCAGGCTGACCTTGAATTCCTAGCAGTCCTCTTGCCTCAGGCTCCCATGTTCTGGGATTACAGACCTGTATCACCATCCCTGGTCTAGAAGATAAAGTTTTGTAATAAGATTTTTTTTTTTTGAGACAGGGTCTTCCTATGAAATTCACTCTGCCTTGGAACTCACTGTATAGCCTAGGCTGACCTCAAATTCATGGAGATCCTCCTGCTTCAGCCTCCTGAGTGCTGGGATTATAGGTATGCTCCACATGTCTGGCTGTAGTAACTTTCTGTACTGTCATAATAACTAGAATTTTGCCTACACTTCTGTATCTTATGTTTACTGGTTACTCTAGGGCAGCTATGGCGAACCATTTAGAACTTTCAATGTTACAAACAGCTCGCTAAGGCATGTGTACTGTAGGTTTGCCATCATAGCTCTGGGGGTTAGTATTTGTATCTTTTACTTATCTTGGTCCATACTAGTTAAAGTAGTGTTTTTTTTTTAATTTTATTTAAGTAGAAAAAGAAAAAAAAACAGAAAAAAGGTACAAGTTATACAGAATTTCAGAAAAAAATAAACAGTAGGAAATCACTAGTTAATAGATTACAAATTGTCATCTTAGATATAGTTGTTCAAGTTACAAAATTAAAGCATATAAAGTAGACATTCAAACAGTGAGACTGCAAACAGTTCTGTTCAATGATCCAACAAAACTCAGTAATATGGTTATCTATCTTATACACTTAAATATACATGCAGTTATATCCTTTAGAGCACTTTCTTTTCCTCTCTTTTGTACAATGACAATTACACATTTTGGGTTTTATTACTCCCACAGTTCTTATTACTTTTTTTGAAGAGAGTAAAACCAAATGTGACATAACGAAACAGTCAGTCAGATCAAAAGGATGGACATAATACATAATGTAAAAACAAAATACAGGGTGATCAACAGTGGTTACCATCATGCCTCTTGCTATCTTAAAAAGAATCGCCTATATCATCAGTTAAAATAAAATTGAACAATACAGTAAAGAACAAAACCAATAAAACCAAAACATTGGAGACATTACAGGACTTCAAAAGAAGATAATAGTCAACCAGAATGAGCGTTATAATGAATCTTATTGTCTTCAGAGTTGTTGCCTATACTCTCGAACTTGGTACTATCAAGCAAAACGGAATAGAGTAAAATCAGTCAAAACAAGATGGTGAGAGCAATACAGGGTTTTAAATCAAGTTAATAGGAAATCAGAGTGGGTTACTATAACATATCCTGCTATTTTTATTTATTTTTCCCTTAATTAAAAAGATAAAAAAGTAAATAATAGAAAAAGGAGATTGAGATAAAAGAGGGCATAACAACAAGACAGTGCAGGTCAAAACATAACCATTTAAGCAAAATAGTGTTTCACCACCCGACATAAAAGTAGTTACCATAGTGTCTCTTTCCTTGATATCTTTGAGTATAACTTTGTATACTGTGGCACCAAACATATCAAGACAATGTAAAACCATTCAAGAGAATGACAGTATTACAGGGTATTTAGAATCAACTAACAGAAAATGAATAATGGTTTCTCTATAATCTCCTTGTCTATAAAAGTTTTTGTTTATATTATCACATATAATAAAATCCAGTAAGATGCAATATGTTAAGACCGATGGAGACAGAAGAACAAAAGCTTGATGGGACTTCAAAACAAGATGATATTAAATCAGCACTAGCTATTATGATGTCTTATTTTCTCCAAAATAGCTGTTCCTACTATCCAACCTTCTCTGCCTCATTTCTGTTGAGCTCTTTTTCTGTCATTAGTTGTCTGTCTTCATTTCGCTTTCTGCTCCATTCATTGTGGTCTCTCAGCCAGTTTCTGGAATCTTGGAATTTTTCTTTTTTAGAATGTCCTGCAGTATTCTCTGTAGAGTTGAATTGGTGGTTGCAAATTCCCCTAGTTCCTCTTTATCCTGGAAGCACCTTGTTTTTCCATCAATTTCTAGGGACTGTGCAGGATATATCAGTCTTGGCTGGAGGTTATTATCTTTCAAAGCTTGAATTATTTCCCCCCACGCTCTTTGTGAGTTGATGGTTTGTGCTGAGAAGTCTGCTGTAATTCTGATGGGTGTTCCCTTGTAAGTGATCTGTTTCTTGTCTCTGACAGCTTTTAATATTCTGTTCTTATATTGGATTTCTAGAATTTTGATTATTATATGCCTGGGTGTAGCTCTGTTTGGGTTGTAGGTGGCTGGGGTCCTATATGCCTCATACATCTGAGTATCTTTACCTTTTGCTAAATTAGGGAAACTCTCCTGTATTATTTCTGTGAATAGCCTTTGTAGTTCATTTGTTTGTGTCCCTACTTCTTTTACATTCTTAATTATTAAGTTATAGATCCTCTTATCATCTTCTAGCCTTTGTATTATTGCTGTTTGTTTCCTTGTTATTTTTAAGAAGTTTTTCATTTCATGCTCCCACATTACAAATCTGTCCTCCAGTTCAGATAATCTATCCTTAGTTTCTTTCAAGCTGTTATGGCAGCTTTCAGTTTCCTGGTAATCTCTTTGAACCTGCTTCTCATATTCTATGATTTCTGTATTTTCTCCATCAAACAATTCTCCCCTTTTTTTCTCTTCTTCCATTCCACCATCTGTTTTTTCATGGATGGTGCTTAGCATTTCTCTAACTATTCTATTTATTTCTTGCTTTATTTCATTAAATACTTCATTTTTAAACTCATCTATGAGGCTCTGGAGATACTGCTTTATGTCTATAGGTGTCATGTCTGATATTGCATGTTTTCTGTCCTCATTCTCCTTTGCATTTACCTTTCCTGGATCAGTGTTCTCAGGATTGGGGACTGAGGACCCTTCCTTGTTGCTCCCTCTTCCCATACTTTTTGTTCCTTCCATACAAGCGTATATAGGAGGCCCAGTTTCTTTCTTTGTCGGTTACGGTTTGTTTGAATCTGCCGGCTA
Organism: Cavia porcellus; assembly: GCF_034190915.1. Lineage (NCBI taxonomy): Eukaryota > Metazoa > Chordata > Mammalia > Rodentia > Caviidae > Cavia > Cavia porcellus. The sequence continues at coordinate 30,230,691 of NW_026947516.1, read as the reverse complement.
GGTATTCCCACCTACTGCAGTGTACTAGGCAGACACACACCTGGGCAGCCTCTGCTGGGCCTGCCCCTCCAGGTCAACCTACTGAAGGCTTCACTGCTAGGGTGCACCATCAGGCCCTGGGACCTGGTTTGGGCTAGCCTACTGGGTCTTAGTCTGCACCATCACCCAGGCCAAGCGCTCCCCACCAATCCCGCTTGAGAGGGGAATATTCGACTAAAGTCACTGCAGGGTCCTGTTCTGGCTAGTCTGCCTGGTCCCAGAATGTCCTCTGTTGGAGCCTCCTTATCCAGGAGGGGTCCCCATTGCTCTCACTCACTGCAGGTCAATGCAGGGCTCTCCGCCAGTCCTGCTCTCAACTCCGCCAATTCCTGCTGTCAGAGCTTTCGCGTCTCTGTCCCTACTGTGCTGATTCAGATGCAGCAGCAGCAGGAAATTCAAATCGCGGATTCCAGAGACGCTGGTTCCAGCTTTGGCGCTGAGATTTTATCTGTTCTGGTTATAGCACCGGGATTGCATTTCACATTGGATTCTCTCAGCTTAGTTCGTTCCTTGGTTGGCAGGGTATATCTCCCCTTGCCTAGGACTCCTCACACCACATATTCCTGGATTCTAAGCTGGCTGTCTCAGAGAGCCTCCATAGCTGCTGTTATCTATCCGCCATGCTGTCCTGGAAGAAGTAATGTTGTTTTATGTATATGAAACTTAATAACAATATAAATCCATTCTTTCTCCCTTTTTTCTCATCTGAAATATTTTATGTAAATATTCTTACTTGAAAGCAACTTACATTAATTAAATCTGATTCAATTTTCCTATTGTCTTAAATTAAGTACTTTTTTCTAATTGAAAGAAATTTAAGCGTACAATTTGATAAATTTAGAGAATTGTATATTTTACATCTAAAATATTTATCATATTTTATTCTAAGATTCAGCTTTTTAAAAAGAATTAGTAGAAAAAAGTAGTACTTTTTGTTTATCCGTATTTCCCAATTCACTGCCCTCTTCTTTTTAGGTAGTTTTTCATCAGGAGTTTTTTTCCCTGCAAGTCCTGAGAATTTTCCTGTATAATAGTGTATTTCTATTAGAATGGGCACTGGGGATGGATTTTCTTAAACTTGTTTTTCTGTGTCTTATTTCAGTCCTAGTTGCAAATATAATTTTGGGCATGAAGAATTCTGGGTTGATTGTTTTATTTTCTGTTTTAGTACTGGAACATTGCTGGTTCATTTTAACATTTCTCTAAGGAATCTTTTAAAACTACAAGCATCAGTCATCATTCTCAGTGCATAAACTGAGAATATAAAGAACATGACTAATGTTCTTTATATTTCACACAGATATTCAATATATAGCTTTCAAGCAGATTACTTTAAAATTAAGAGCTATTGTATCAATCCAATTTTTTATTTATATTAATAAGGACAACTTTGATAATAGCAGAAAAACAACAGAAATAAAATAGAAATTCTCATGACAAATATTTTGCAAAATCTAAAATATACAATTTCTATTTCTTTTTTTTGGTACCAGTGATCGAACTCACAACCTTGCACTTGACAAGCATGTGCGTAGCCCAGTGAGCTAAATTTCCAGCCCCAATTTCTATTTCTTAAATACGCATGCGTGCGCACACACACACACTGCATACAAGAAAGTAAGCAATGAACCTTCCCAAGCACATTTTCAGGATAGTTTAATTGTTAATTTGATGTCAATTTTGACTTGTATGACAAATTATATAGCAGATAAAATTTTTGTCAAATAATAATGAAGTGATATATACTAAAAGCAAAAATACTTTAAATTCACAGTAGTTATATAATATTCAATAGCATTTATGTATGGTAAGTACATTTTATATTTGAAATTATATAAATATAGTACTTATTGAAATAAATTATTAGGCAATACGTATTTATGTGTAAAATAAACATGAATATGTATAAACTTATATAACAATTTAGTATTTCAAATATTTATGAAATTATAGATTATTTAAAAAATAGATTATACATTAGACAATTCTGAAAATAAATGGAAACCATCTAAATGAGAACATGAACAATCTATTTTTAGCTTGCTATAGCAAAGAACATGCCCATTGTTTTTTATTTTTGGCAAGGACACAAAGATAGTTAAATAAATTGGAAAGCTATATAGCTGACAAAATGGAAGTCTTTGGTGATACCTTGATAGTAGGCTTTACTAGAAATGGATCTTTTACATGATCAATTAGATCTCTGGTTTCTTCCACTTGGTCCTAAGTTAGAAACAGACCAAAATGAAGAATGTTGGCAGTTACTGAGCAGCTGCTTAATGCTGGTTACTATAGAATTTGTGGTTTGGCTTGACAGGCTTGTTATTATAGAGGCCTTTGTTTTATATGGTCTGTTTATTTTTGATTTGTATTTCAATTCTTACAGTACACACAAAAATATACATTGTTAACATTTAATGCGATTGATAGTTATGGTGTTTATGTAAATAAGCAATTCTTATGGTATCAAATTATTAAGAGTGAAAAATGGTACTGAGTTTTTGGAAATTAAATTTGCCTTTTTAAACAAATTTTTAAAATTTCCTGCCCTTTGAAAAGAATAATTTTCCCTCGGGGAATATAGTCAATCGACAAAGCTATTTATAAATATTTATAAAAGTTTGGCTAATAAATGATAAAAGTTCTGTTAAATAAATTTTATAACGTTCATACAGTGAAACTAGTTCTTACATACTTGCAAAGCATCTGTTCAATTCATATTACTTGTGAAGAAAAAATTTTATTTCATGTGCATATATATGTATATCAATACATCATAGATATCACTGAATATGTGTATGTTTATTCATATAAAAATTTCATTGAGAATCATGTTTACCTCTGTGAAATGATATAATTTTGAAAATTTTGCATTGCATTCATGCCAAAATTAGAAAAAAATCATTGAAAGAAAATCAGTCACGTGAAGGGTTATCACTAATAATAGTTTGAAACCTTTCCCTTTTTAAGTGCAGAACAGAGGATGTATAGTGCTAGAAAACAACTAGAAATGAAACAGGAAAGATACAATCAGAAAAATGTAAGCAAGTTTTGTGGAAAGAAAATGTAATTGTGATCTACTTAAAGATGGAGGTCTCTGGTTAGTAAATAAGATCAATAATGTAGAAACTGCAAGTGAACTTATCACAAAAATTTCTTTTTATTTTTCCTTAAGTAAAATGCTATTTTATTATTGCATTTATTTTATATTCTAGAACATCTGTTAATATCAGAAAAAATGAAGTTTTAGTTATCTCAAAGATTATCTGAAAAGGCCGTGGTATATATAACCAATTTCTGTAGGATTTTTGTTCCAATTTTTGAAATTGCATAAAAAGTTTAGTAAGAACTGTTATGTCAGACAAATGTGTTTAGTTTAACTGGGTGATATCTATAAATCTTGATAGATTCACTTATCAATTGTAATATATTTTGTGGGAGCTGCTTTTGTATAGACTGCATATAGATATGCAGTCTGTGAACAAAAGTGGCTTAATTTCTTTCTTTTCATTCTTATCCCTGTTTCTTTTTCTTGGTTTATTGCCCTGACTGTGATCTCCAAAGCATATTGAATATATCTGGTGGTAGACAGGCATTCTTAGTCTTTTTTCTAATCTTGGAAGGGAAAGTTTTCAGTGTGTCCCCAGTAAATATGCTACTTGCTACAGTTCTCATGAGTTTTAAAAAGAATCATAAATAAGTAGTAAACTGTGTCAAGTGATTTGTCTTTATTGTGATAGTGATGCCATTTTACTCATTTGTTTACTATAGTGGCTTGACACAAAAATGATAAGACAGCAGAAATTCTTTCTTGGATGAAATACTGTGTCCATACAGTATTAGAGATGAAGTTATCTTTTTTCTATTTGTAAACATTTAAAATTTTCTTAATTTCTCTTATTTTTACATGAGATAACAATGAAGTTCATTATGTATATTGTCCATATAAGTTTGGTTTGAAATTATAGGCATCTCATAAAACATTTTGAGTTTTTTATGACTCTTATGTGTCTATGGAATTATTGTGCAAGTTTGGAGCTAGCTACATTTCTCAGTTACCTGGAGTAGATCAGGAATTCAAGCATTAGGACAAAAAAGAGGTCATTTGTAGGAAGATTCTCAACATGCATATATTTTATCTAGAAAACGTAGAATTATTGTGATTTCCTGGTTACCTGTTTAAATTATATTTATTATATTTTCCATAATTTCATCATTTGGTATTACTTTAGATTTCCTGGGAGAAAGTTGATTATTATGTGTGTGTGTGTGGGGGGGTGTCTGGAATCCATGGGATAAGTCCCTCGGTGTTTCTGTTGTTATTGGCAGTATTGGTATCAGTGCTGTTGTCCTTGTTCTTTAAACACTCTTGCCAATGTATAATCTTTGTATACTTTTAAAAAACAAAAGCCCTTTACCATTATAAACCATTTTATGTTTTCTTCAGTTTAGTTAATCATTTTTTAAATTTTTATTTATATTTCTGCCTTTATTTTCCAATTTTGTGAAGTGTAACATCAAATATATTTTTTAGGAATCGGTACAATTGCATGAACTTGTAATTGTATAATTCTAGTAAACTATATAACTCTGGAATAAATAACATAGGTTAAGATACTGTGTTTATGAAACTATCACCATAATTAGAATAATGTAAATGTCCAACTCCCATCACTACCTTTCTTTTTATTTCTCCTTCCTGAGCCGCCCAAGCTACTACACCATTCATGTGCTATGAAAATTCTTGTTTGAGACTTTGTATAAATATACACTCTGAGTTTTTTGTTTGTTTTATTGTGATTTTTCAAAACATCAAGGAAGGGACTGAGTACATCACATGAGAGATATATATTTAGTTTTTTCGAGGACACTTAGCAGTCTTGGAATGTGGTTGTAGTGTTTTATATCATATTGGCATTATAAATTAGAGCACTCTACATCCTTGCTGGCCCTTGTTATTCTTAGTCTTTTTAAATGAAGCTGTCTCATCATGTGCATTCATATCTCATTGTCATTGTTACTTTAAATTGCATGGTCCTATCTATTTCTGACCTGGATACCTTAGTAAATGCATAATATGGATCACAAGCGTGAAGCTTACTACATATATATATATATATATATATATATATATATATATACACACACACATACACATACACACATGCATACATATATATATTTCCTGTATGAAACAGCTGAAGAAGGATTGGTGGTCTGAGTGATTTTATGTTCACTTTGAGATTTTTGTGTTTTTTTGTTTGTTTTTGCTTCAAGAGGTATTCATTTTAGCACATCAGTCCTTTTGAAACTGGATATCATGGTTTGTGAAGAATTTCCCATTTCTACTTCACGCCAGTACTAAAGACATGGCCCATTAGAGATTTCATGTCAAACTTTAGGTACTTTTCTGGATTCTCTGTGAAGTGTGGGCCCTGAGCCCTATTGCTGCACTGGTGAGGCTGCTGGAATTATGGGTCAACTGTTTAATTTTTCAATTGAAACTTTCTCTTTTTTATTATTTATTTATTTTGTTTTTTTTTTTACTGGTATATGTTTTCATTACATAAAAATTACATTTGTTTTGGAGGAGCAGTAAGTAAATATGTTTATTATATATTCTGTACCATTTTTGATGCTTTTCCCACTCCCACCACCCTTCTTCCTTTCTGTATACTCATTGTCCATCTCCAAAAAGCCAGCTATGCTTTCTGCTTACCAGCTTGGCTTTCTCCTTCACTCCTTTAAGCTAGTAATATACTTGAGAGAAAAAGCATACTAAATTTATGTCTTAACCAGTTTTCTGCCTGAGATCTATCCTCTTCATAGGAATGCTTCCTTAGGTCTGTGGTGCCTTCAAACAGTATGTTAAATATCATTCAGCTTTCATAGATCTTTCAGAACAGTGGATAAAAATATCTGGCTTGGCTGGGAGTTTAGCTCAGCGGTATAATTGCCTGCTTGGCAAAAGCAAGGTCATGAGTTCGATTCCTGGCGCGCACACACACACAATCACACACACACACACACACAAATCTGGCTTAACATTTAATAGAATCAGGCAGTTCCACACATTATTTTTTGAAATTTGCTTTTGTTTGTAGTTGTTTCTCTTATAGCCAATTAGTCTTTTTTTTTTTTTTTAAGGCTAGTCAAGTGAAGCAGTGGGAGTGGAGAAGGAACAAATAAATCTGTAACTGGTTGTGATCAATTAGTTGTAAACACCACTGCACTCGGACCAGCCTTAGCCAATTAATCTAATATTTGTATTAATAAGGTAAAGCATGATTTTAGAAATGCACTACCCAAGCAGTGGAACTTTAGTGCCATTACATATTTAAAGTACTGTAGTTAAATGTTTTTCATTGATGGCTTAATGCCATGTATGGATTATATGGCACAGGTACATTGTTGAGGTATAGCTTAATGAACAACAAACAAGAAGAAATTGGGTGTTTTATAGATGAAATAATTTTTGGTAGTTTGTTACGCAACCATATTAACCCAAGTATTTTTTACATCGCTTTGTGTTACGTTCAGTCATTGCTCTAGAGCCGATGTATGAGTCCTTTACTTTTCTTAGTTTATTTCTAAGTACAACTTTATAACAATACAGTTGTAGATATTTCCTCCTTCCTTTATTTACTTTTTATCATATATTTGTCATATTTAAGTGCTTGATTAAACATTTCTCAGTTAAAATTTATACTTGTCTTTTAATTTTTGCAAAGAAGTAAAGGCACATTAAATGGAAGAATCTTAACTTTATATTCTAATGAATTTTGCACACCTTTTTCTTTTACAGTTTTACCTACATTTTTGTTTCAAATATTGTTTCTTTTATTGAAGAAAAGAAAACAGGCTTTTACTATTTCTCCAAATATTTTTCTTTTCTGTCTTTTTACTTCTTCCCTGGAATTCCCAGTTTGTATCAGATGTTATTTCCATTCAATAAGAACTTCCTTTTGCACTATTTATATTACAGGTTAAGTAGCAACAAATTGTCTCAGATTTATCTGCCTGTATCTTATTTCACTGTCCTTTTGAAAGGACAGTTTTGCTGGATGAGTTCTGGCTTGATATTTTTCTCTTAACTTTGCAAAAATACGGGTGTATTTTCTATGGTTCTCTGTGTTTTCTGGTGGGACAGTAGCCATCCATTAAATCATCATACTTTTATATTTTATATATATATATATATATATATATATATATATATATATATATATAAAATCTATTTATTGCAGCTTTTTAGTTGGCATGCATTTGTTTTCTGATATTCTTTGTATTACATATAAATACCATGTGCCATTATTAATTTCATTTAAAACTTGTGATAGTTAACTGATTGTGGCAACTTGAATAAGAAGCACCCAACTAATTGGATTAGCATAGTTTTGGGTGTAGCTGAATGGATTAACTAAGGCAGAAGACCCCCCACATATGAACAGCATCAGCCCATAGGCTGGTCACCTGAATGCAATAAAAGGGAAACGAAGAATAAAGGCTAGCTTCTGTTTCTTTGGAGAAGCTTCAATCTTCACGTTGGATGTTATCTTCTGGATTCCAGGAGACTCTTCAGCCTTCCTGTGTGGATCCCTCAGCCTTCCGTCTCAGATCCTTTGGCCTCCTTATATGGACTCTTACAAGACTCTGAAGTGAGCTCCAGGCCTTTAACTTTCAACTGGATTTCTGATGTACAGACAACCCTTCTGCAGTCTTCCACACCTGACTCTGCAGGCAGCCACTGTAAGCTTGCCTTGTAAATCCTGATATACGGAGTCTACCAAAAAAAGGTATGCATAATTCAGGAAAAAAAACTTGTATAAATATTTTAATACAAAATCTATTGAAATATCCTGAGATTAATATAAGTTACCTTTTGGTAAATTCGTAAGAGCAAAATCAAAGCAAAATAAGAAATATATAACAATAAGAAAATGAAAGGGTCTTTGTCTTATTAACATTTGAGTAGCATACAGACATGTCTACAAAAATTATATGCAAATTAAAGTAAAGCACATTTATACATCAAATATCAAAATGATTTGTTGTTGCAATTGCTGATTTTCTTTTCCTTTTCTTTCTTTCTTTCTTTCTTTTTTTTTTTTTTTGGTACTGGGGATCAAACTCATGACCTCATGCTTGCCAGGCAGGCGCCTATGCTGCTGAGCTAAATCCCTGGCCTCAATTGCTCATTTTCTGCAGATGATGAATTCTTTCGAAAAATGTTTAAGAGAGATTAAAATGCTTGATACAAAATAATGAAATACCATCAATAGCAAAATATGTATGCTACACTTAAATCATATACAATATAATTATTTATTGGAAGAAAATTACAAGTGAAATTATTTATATATAATGAGTAGCATAAAAGGAAATATTAAAGCATTATTGAAGGTAAGCATTTAAGCAGATATATTTAATTTTAATATATTATCATTTTGGTTATCACCACAGGTACATATAAAAATGAGCACAGGATTAGTATATTAAATATTCTAAATATTGAGTGAAAAATAAATAGCAACATGCCTATTTTTTATTAATAGATTATTAAGGAAGGAGAATGAAATGCTCCTAGATGTTTAAATTCTTTTTTGGGTTTTCTTGCAGTATTAAGAATTGAAACTAGAGGCTTTACAATGAGCTATATTCTAGTCCCAGAGTCTTACTAAATCACCAAGTTGATTAGGCTGGTCTCAGATTTGCAATTCTTTTGTCTTAGCATCCTGAGGTCTGAATTTACAGACATGTGCTTAAACTGCCTTAATATGATACTCTTTTAGTGAAATTTGGAATGTAGCCAGATGTGGTGATGTATGACTGCAGTCACAGCACTCAAGGTGCTGAGGCAGGAGGATCACTGCAAGTTTGGGGCCAAACTGGGCTACGTAAGGATTTCAAGGCCAATCTGATCTACATAGGAAGACCTGGTCTCCAAAAAACCAAAAAGGAAAAAAAAAGTTTTAAATGTTTCTGCCCTTTTATACAGTAATTGTCTTTCTTTTGTTATATCTGACCAACCTTATTAAGCATGTGCCTAAAAGAATGAGTACAAAAAGGCAAAGCAAGCAATTTTTAAATAACTTGTCCTCTGTTAATATAATGTATATTACATAATTTTCCTGCCTAATGAGGTAGTTTTTAAATCTTATCCTTAGCAAGTATTTCACAAGTACGAAGGGAATTATACTTTATTTCACTTATTTATACAAGTTTAAAAATACTGTTATGTACGTGTATTTATATATACATATAGGTTTGTATGGAAACCTTGCAGTTGATCAGTTAACTTCTGTGAAAGGATTTGCAATTAAATTGTTATTTCTAAAATTTTACACTGAGCACATAACAAATTGGTAAAAAAGTCAAGGAAGGACATATATGATGTTTTAGAAAGATTTTATCTTTGCTAATTTCAAGTTAAAGTTAATACAAAACAGATAAGTTATGTTCAAAGAAAGAACTAAGAAAGAAAAGAAAATATGAAACTAATTTCTGTGGAGAAAATCTTATCACTGAATAGGTAGATGTGTGTAAATAGCTGGCATCTAATTTGTCAGTGAGATCATTACGCTAGGATCCATAAGTAAAAATGGTATAGTAAATACACTTTTATTTTTCCACCAGAATTGAATACTAAATGTATTGTAAGGTTTATTATATATTCATGGCTCTCTATATCAGAAAAAATGAGTATTATCAGGGTTATAACAGCACTTGAATTTTAGCTGATAAATATGTAGATGCAACCTTTAAAATGAGACCCTGTCTTGAACTTTTCTGCCATTTCTTGTACTATGTATTATGAAATTCAGTTAAGAATTACTATTGTCACACAGATGTTTAGGTTTAACAGTATATCATTTAGTTATTTTGCTTATTTCAATTAAAAATCTAAAATTACCTATAGATTACTTTTTAGTAACCAGAAATAGAATAGTTCTATCTGAATAAAAGTGGATTTTGTTCTTTCCTAACTTTGTACATTTTTTGTTCTTTGTTGTCCTGGCAATGACATAGGTAAAATGCTGAATAGAACCAGTTCTATTAGATATTCTTATTTTTTTTATGATCCCAGGGGAAAGGTTTTCAATATTTTACCTAATTATTTATTAAAATTTTCTGAACTTTTAAAACCATAAATGGACGGTAAATATTGGCAAGATCACATATGTCATATGTTTTCTCTGTATCTGTTCTGATGTTGACATAATTGTGACCTTTGCTTTTTTAGAATAGTTTCAGCACAAAATGTTAATTCATTCTCGGGATGTACCCAGTTTATTCACAGGTTTACATAATTAAACTATCTTTGGATTCTGTTTTTCAAAGAAAGATTTTGTTTTTGTTACTTTTGTTTGTTCTTCTGGGAGTAGGTAGGCAGCATGCTTTCTTGTGGGATAAAAATCTTTGGTTTTATTTTCTTCTAATGTCTTTATAAATGTGGAAAATTTTGTAATGTGCTTTAATTGCTCATCTTATGTGAAATGGCTTGTAAGAGATTGAAGTTACTTCTTTCTCTTACGGAAAGTTCATGATTTCTTACATGAAGATGTAGAATTCATTTGTATGAATTTTTGAAATGCAAAGACATTTTAAAAATGAGATACGGGCAATTGAGATTTCCTGTTTTCTCAATTTGTTAAGCTGTTTTTCTTGGAACTTTTTCATTTTGGGTAGTGCCAACTTTTATTAGTATAAATTTTCATGTGTGCTTTTTGTCTCCAGGATATGAAGTGAAGATTTCCTTGATAATGCTGATATTTGCTATATTGATTTTTATTTGATCTTGCTAGTATTTGATCAGTTCTCTAACCTTTCATGAAGACAATTTAGATTTATAATTTTTCTCTAATTTTTAAAAGTATATCTCACTGATATTATATCATTTCATTTTAATTTGCTTCTTTCCTGAAGTTCCTGTCTGCTTATATTATCCATCTGTACTTGCATGATGTTCATTTTTTTCATTTTAACTCTTAGAGTATTGATCACAATTATTTAAAATTTTTAGTTTTCAAGTTCAAAAATACATGCCATACCAGAGTCTTGAATTGATGCATTACGTGCTTCATCTCGTCAACCTGGTTATTTCAGAAACATTTTTGGCCTTTTAGAATACCTTGTAATTTTTTATTGCAAATCTGACATAATATACAAGGTAAAAAAACTAAGATTAAGTAGACCCTTAATTCAAACATTCGTGTTTTATCTGGTGGAACATTAGACTATGTTTACTATTTGCTGTAGCCATAGGTGTCATAGGCTACCATTTCCCTCAGTGTCCTTGTTTGTTATCTCCTTATTTGTCTGAGCTTCCCTAGAGACTTGTAAATAAGATCTGAAATGCAGAGTTCTTTGTTTTTTTAATACCTTTGGCTGTAGCTACCACAGTGGATTTCTGCTGCTAGGCTTTTGGTCTGGTAAGCTGTGACTCTTACTTGCCTGTCTCTGTGCTTTTTGAAGCAGCACTTCTCTCTGTGACTTCTATTCTTTGATGGATTAGGATGAACTGATTCTCCATTTGTTCGGCTTTTTCCTTATTGTGAGGATGAGACTGACAACTTCTAAGCTCCTTACATAACAGCAAGAAACCAAGGTCTTTATTGTTTCATCTCTATGAATTTTTAGTATTAAATTACAGACTTTTATCCATTATATTGAGGTATCTTTAAATTGTAAATTTCCTGGGTTTCTGTCTTATACTTACTAGTATAAGTGTCCATTTAGGGCATATAATGGCTCTTATTTTACTTTATAATAGATTCATTGGAATATAAGTAAATTGAGATAAACTTTCAACTTTAAACAATAGTTTTAAATGTGTATATGTAAGGTATATGTACAAATATTGATACATATGCATGTTACATGTATTTGAGAAGCTATCACAAAAGTTTTCGCTCCAAGTTTCTTTCTGAAATTTTGTATTCTCTTTCTTCCACAACCCTTCCCCTTTTTTCATGATATGCATGTTATTTACAATTGTTTTTGCTAGAGTTATTTCCAAAAGATGAAAAATATTAACAAAAGATGAGAAATATAAAATAAAAAGCGGCCTTTATTCTGAGAACACGGAGAGAGATGACCGGCACCCCCACCGCTGGCGTCCGGCGATCTCTCCGGCGGACACGTGGCGTGGGGGCCTGTAAATAGCCTCGGTTTGGGGTGGAACCTAAGGCGGGCATTAGAGATACACAAGTAGCCCATTGGTCCTAGGTTTGGCGCCATATGTAAATTTCCAAGGGCGGGAAGATGGCGTCACAGGTAACTTCCTAGGGGCAGGGGAGATGGGGCTTCCTGCTTCCGGTTGTGGCTTTCCTGGCTACAGTGTCCTATCTGGGCCAAAACCCTTTCATATCCCATCTTATGATTATTATTATGAAAAGGGACGAAGATTTCTCTCTTTAACTACTTCCTGCTGGCAAAGGGCTCTGTACTGGAGCCTAGGGGAATCGACGGGATGAAGGTTGGTGCCCAGGTAGACGCTGGTGCCAGGTGTTTTAGCCAGGACAGCTTCACTGGTGAATGCACGTATGTCAGACTGGAAAAACAAAGAGACAAGATGTTATGAGGAGACATGGCACTGTCATATTAAGGACCCAGGTGAGGTAGAGGGAAAGGTGCCTTTGATTTAGACATATCATTCTATCAGGACCATGTTGAGGTAGAAACATTTCCGTGGTAAGGCAGAATTCTGAAAATTGAACATGGGGTTAGGAGGAGTGGAGTTATGAGAGGTGCTTACTCCCCCATCTGAAAGCATAAAAGTTAAGAGGGTAGGTTGGTAAGGCTTGTCTCTGGTATGCATGATGTTGGAGTCTGTAGGCAATACTGTTAAAGAGTCCTGCTGTAAAAATGATCATTAATAGAATGTAAGAAATTAGGAACCAAAGTGGATAACAAAACATGACTTAGCCCGTTAAATGTGGCTGCGAGGCCTTTGTGAAACAGAGATTGGGTAGGCGACAGAAGATGAGATGACCACTCAGAATGATCAGATTTAGGGCTGGGAGAGCACCTCTTAGCCTAAGCGATGTGAAACCAGAATGGCAGTCTAGCAACTTTGATTTAGGCATGGGTCGCTGTAACCTGGTTGTAGTCCTTGGAATGATTTGCTGTAACAGAACTTTAGCAAGTATGAGAAAGGCTTTTATGTATCCTGAAAAAGTATAAACCAAGTGAGAAGACATAAATGTATCTGTGAGTCTTGACCAGGGTTGTCTGACAAATTGGTGAACAAGAAAGGAAGGGGGTGGTCTATATCACTGAGGAAGGGTCCACCAGCGACAACAGGTGGAAACTGTTGAGGCCTCACTGTGTCTAAGTCAGCTGTTAGGTCTGAGAAGAAGGGGAAGAAGAGGGGAAGAGGGGAAAGAGGTACGTGAAAGGAGTGGAGTGGACGGCCGTGAAAGTAGTGGGCGGCGGTGGCTGCAAAGATAAGAAATATAAAATAAGTAACCTTTATTTCGGGAATGCAGGGAGAGACACCCCTCCGGCCCTGGGGCACAGCATCTCCACACCAGGGCCCATGGTCTCTCTCTGGAACACACTCTCCCTTTCTACTCCTTCTTCTTCTTCTTTAACACGTGGAGTGAGGCACATAAGTAACCTCTGTCTGGGGCAGACCCCAAGGGGCATTAGGGATGCACAGGTATTTCATTGGCACACGTTTGGCGCCAGGCTTACAGGGATGGGGGTATAGGGTTACAGGCAAATCTATAGGGGCGGGGAGGCAGGAGCCCCCTAACTTGGCTGAGGCTTTTCTTGGTTAAAGTGTCCGGTCTGGGCCAGCAACTCTTTCAGTTTTATATGGATTAAATTTTATTTTTTGTGTAAACTTCAAGTAATGGTATGACTGGATCACCAGATAGGTATATGTATTTAGGGATTAGAAAATGTCACACTGCTTTTCATTTTTGTTGACTGTTCGATGTCCTTGTATAAGCATATCTAGGTCACGTTTATTCTCTGTCTTTCCTGGTACTTGTTAGGGTCATTATTTTAAATTGTAGCCCTTCCAGTGGCTATGCAGTGGTATTTCAGCATCATTCTAAATTGCATGGATTGTAGTTAAGTCACAGTTCTTTAAAACTCAGACAACCCCAGTGAATGGAGACAATGACTTATAGGGCTGAAGCTATATTTCTATTCATATTCTGCATCTATAATGGTGATTGGCAATAATATTTTGTTTATTAAATACTTTAAAATAATTGGAGACTGATTTTTTTATACTCCCTTGGAATAGTTTCTTTTATTTCTAAAAGATAGTTAAGTAGTGATAGGGGTGATGTGGGGAGTCAGGTATTGTTCTTTGCATCAAAATTAGAGATTGAGTCATTTTGAAGCTGGGTCTCCTATTTTAGGAAGATTATTCTATTTTGGTTCACATTAACACATAGGGTGTGGCCCTTTGATGATGTCAAGTGAACCTTTAATGTGTTTTTCAAGGCTGCTCTTATGAGGTGGATTGTAGGCTTCAATTGATATTCCCCTGGAGTGTTAAAGCTGGTAGAAACCCTGGTCACTTCTTAGCTACAACATGCTACATAGAATCTTGGGTTCTCAATCTCCTCCTTTGATGTGAATGTACTATATGGGTAGAAGGAATATCAAATTTGGTGATCACCAGGACGTCTCCTAGAAATCCTGTCCCTACGATGTGAGCTTCCTTGGTTCTGAGGCTTCAAATATGTTTGTTATACTTTACTACTTTTCTCATTTATTTCCAGCAATAATTTTTGGATTGAAATGTCTGTCTTGCCTTCACTGGAAGATAACTTCACAAACAGAGTTATAAAAATCTGCTTTCATTTGCAGGTATTTCGCCTCATAGTCAGTTAACTCAAATTGTATATTGAGGTCAAACCATTTCTTAATTAAATTTTTTGTCTTATAATTTGGCATTGACTTGCACACATAGGAACAAATACCCAAGAGCTATGACTGTAACTCAGTGATAGAGTGTTTGCCTAACACTGGCAAGGCTCTGGGTTCAATCTACAGTACTGCAAAAATGAAAAAAACACAAAAGCCTACTGACACAAATGCCGGCTTTACACTGTGTAGTGCAATATTTCAACTAGGATATTAATGATCTATCCAAGATAAGTGTTGTAGTCTAAGAAAAATAGCTTCATTATATTTGTATTATAGCAAATTACCTGTAACATGGCCATATCGTATATATGTTTTCCTTCTCCCTCTGGGTGACCTAATTGATATGTTAAGAAATGCTTTCCTCTGTAAAAATTGTAAAATCTTACCTAATTGATATGTTAACCATTGTTGCCCTCTACAAATAACAAATGTGGTGCTAAAATAAGCTAACAGGGGCTGTTCATTACTGGTAGACTTCTCTATTCTCTGCTGAGGAAACCAGAATGTTTTCCTAATTTAAACTTGTTTAAAGGGTAACTTGCTTGTATGCAGGGAGACTTGCTTATTAGCACAACCCTTACCTGATCTTGCTCTTCTCAAGAAATGTAATCTCGCCATGTTCCTGTTCTGTAGTACACCCCAGCCCCCACTCCTTGCATTGTGAGACCAGCAGCTATTTGTGGTTTTTACAAGATGAAAGCCCTGACTTTTGTTATAGCCTAAGTCCTAACCACTGTGCTTTATTGTCTGTTCTGTACACATGGTACTGCCTCTCCCTCCCCTTTCCCCCCTCCTATCTATCTAGGTTAAGTTTCAATCTCCTTAAAGGCGGTAAAAGCCTTAGGTTTCAGTTTCTGGTAACCCTCTTCCCTACCCGGTGGTCTATCATAAAATGTGCTAATTGTGCTGTTCTTTAAGAAATGCTTAACCTCAAAGAAATTACAGAAAGTTCTGTAAGGCCCAACTGCTATCTAGCTGTGTCAACAGTTACAACATTCCTGTGGTTTTTAACTTTAAAAACCCTGACTTTTAGCTGTGAGGCACGCAGTCTCCAAATTGGCTCCTGGAGACTGTGACACCAGGCCTGGCCTAAAATAAAGCCCTTGCTCCCCAAATTTTAATTTCTTGCTTCCTTGGGTTTTATTCTGGGGTCTGAGTTATCACAATAAGTGCATTACAGTCACTACAAGGATACTTTGTGTGCACTGTATAAAATATGCACATCTCACCACTCCAGGATCAAACTCATTCCATCCCTGATGTCCAGAAGCCTATTAATAATTGAACTATTCATTTCAAGAATGTTGCACAATGGAATGATACTATATTTCATCTTTGGGTTTTTTTCCTGCATGATTCACTGGAGATTTATTCAACTTGTTTCATTTGCATGCATAAGAAGCTCTTTTCTTTTGTTAAGTAGCATTTCATGGTATAGATGTTTAATCATTTACATCATTTGCAGTTTAATAGATGCTTGGTTTCCGGGTTTGGGTTACAATAGGTCAATCTGCTATGAAAATTTATGTACAGGTTTATCTATGGACAAGAAGTAGTCTTTGTTTCTCCAAAATGAATGCCTGAGAGTGCAATTGCTGTATCATTTGATATTTACAAATTTAGAGCTTTTGATGAATTTACCTGCTTTGCATAATGATGCAATATTCAGTCCCATAAGAAATTTGTGAGCAGTCCAGGTTGCCTGTATCCTTGCCAGGGTTTAGTGAAGTGACTATAAATTTTTACTGAGGTCATTGGGATATATGTGTAATGACATCTCATGTAGTTTTAATTTGTACTTATCTGATGATTATAGTGTTGAAAATCCTTTTTTCCCTTTACCATTTGTACATTTTCTTCAGTGAGGTTATGCTTTTTTCTTTTTTCAAATTGAATTGTTTGTGCCATTGAGTGTAGAGAATACTTTCTGTATTTTGGATATATAGTTAAAGTATTTTCTCTGAATCTATTGTTCATTTTTTCATCTTAACACAGAATGAAAAAGTTTTTTTAGTTTTTATGGAGCCTAATTTCTCAGGATTTTTTCTCTTTATAGATCATGCTTTTTCTTAAGTCTAATGACTTTTTATGCTAGATTCTAAATATTGTCTCATTTTATTTTTACATATTTTATTTTATTTTTACACTTATGTAAAAATAAAATATTTTATTTTTACATTTATGATCATTGAATTCATATCTATATGTCATGAAGTTTAATAAGTGCTCATTATTTCCTCACAGTGTCCAATTGCCATAGCACTTATTTGTTGTAAAGATTATCCTTAATCTATTAACCTGTTTTAGCAGCTTTCTGAAAATTCAAGCTTTGTGGGAAGAATATTTTGGGTTTTCATTTTGTTCTATTGATCTGTGTCTGTCTATACACGAACATATTTTCTTGTTTACTATAGCTATATGGTATATTTTGAAATTGAATTCTGTGATTTCCCCAACTCTATTCTTAATTCTAAAAATTGTTTCATCTATTCTACTTTCTTTATCTACCTATATATGTTAGAAGAAACTTGCGTCTCAGATATGATTTTGCTAGTAATTTATTAAACCCGTGTATTACTTTTTGGAGAATTATTAGTCTTCCCATCCATGAACTTGGCATGTATCAGTATTTATTTAGATCTATACAGAAATATTTTTAAAGTTTTTATCATATAAGACCTATACATATTTCATTGTATTTATACTAAACTATTTTTTAGCAGTTATAAATTTTATTTTTATGTCTGTTTCCACATGTTCATTACTATTGTATGGAAATACAATTGATTTTTGTATGCTTATTTTAAATCCTGTGGCCTTGATGAACTCAGTTACTACTTTAGTTTGCTTTTTGTAGATTTCCTTGGGACTTTCTATGTAGACACTATGCCGTGTCAACTACAAATTGCAAATAGTGGCAATTTTATGATACTTTATGATACTTTTTAAGCTTTTTTTTGCCTTTACTGCTTTAACTTATCTTTAAATACTATGTTGAATAGGAGTAGGAACAGAAGACTTACAGTCCCTCTTTGTGAATTTTAGAGAAAGCACTCAGTTTTCACAGTTAAGTATAATGTTGGCTATAGGGTTTTTCAGATGCTATTTATAAAACCTAAGTTTTTCTGTGTTAATTTTTTAGCAGTATTGTTTTTTTCAGTCATTTATTAGTGGGAATTGAATTTTCTTATTTTTCCTTTACTGATTGACAGAGTTTTAATTTTAAAAAATTATTATCATATAGATTACGTTTATTGGTTTTTCAAATATGAAGCCAACCAGGCATCTCTGAAGTTAACTGTCTTTTTTCTGGTATGTAACATTTTTACATACGACTAAACCCTATTTGCTAAGGCTTTATTAAGGATTTTGTATCAATATTCAAAGGATATTAGGCTTTTTTTTACTTTTTATCTGATTTTGTTATCCAAGAAGTGGTATGTCGGTGTACGTTTTTTCAGTGTTTGAAAAATATGGGACTTCTACTACTGTTAAGAAAAGCATTCTGTTAATTTTAATTAGAACTTAATGGTTGATGATGTTGTTCAGCTCTTCCATATTGTTGCCAAATTTGCCTAGTTGTTCCATGAGTTGTTAAAAAAGAGAATTGAAATATCAAGTTTAATCTTCTGTTTTTCCCCTTTGTGCCTGTTGTTTTAGCTTTACATATTTTGTGGATAAATATTTAACTTATACATATTTAGAATTGCCCAGTCTTATTATTGAATTGAACCTTTTATCATTATATAGTGTCCCATTTTCTCTTGTCTGTGAGAATTTCTTTTACTCTGAATTTTTTCTCTGATATCATAGCCGTTTTTTGCTTTCTTTTGATTAGTATTGCCATACATATTTGCATTTTTTAAATCCTGATTTGTGCAACGTATTTAAAGTACATTTTGTAGACATAAACAGTTGTGTCATTTTATAATCTACTATGCAAAAGTTTTTAAATTAGTGTATGTGTGCCATTTAAATTTATATTATTGATATAGTAGGACTTAAGTGTGCTGCTAATTTATTCTGTGTTCTCTCTCTTCATGTTTCACTGTTTTCTTTGTTCTATTTTTCTGATGTACTGAATGTTTTAGTCAGCTCAGGCAGCCATCACACAGTGCCATTAGATTAGATGATGTAAACAACAGAAATATATTTATTATTATTCCAGAGATGGGAAAACCTTGATGTTTTGTGGTCAAATTATGCTGCAGTCTCTTTCCGGCTTATGGATATGTATCCTGTCATGTGTGTAGACAGAGAGAGAGAGAGACAGAGACAGAGACAGAGACAGAAAAGAGAGAAAAATCCTAAGCTACACACTCTCATAGTGTTTTCAGGAGCTCAGTAATTCCATCATGAGGTCTTCATTCTCATGACTTCTTTTTTAAAAATTTTATTTAAAGAGGGAATAAAAGCAAAACAGAAAAAAGGGTAGAAATAATATAGAATTTTAAAAAATAAACACTAAGAAATCACAAGTTGGTATTACATACTGTCATCTTAGAAATAGTTATTCAAGTTACAAAATTAAAGCATACAAAGTAGACAGTCAAACAGTGAGACTGCTAACAGTTCTGCTCAGTGATCCAACAAAAACTTAGTAATGTGGTTATCTATTTTACACACTTAAACATACATGCAGTTATATCCTTGAGAGCACTTTCTTTTCCTCTCTTTTTTACAATAGCCATTACACATTTTGGGTTTTATTACTACTACAGTTCTCATTACTTTTTATACTAGAGACACAATGTGATATTTACAAGTACGGTTCTTATTTATTTCACTTATGAGGATAGTCTCCAATTGCCTCCATTTATTTATAAAGGCCTCAAGATCATCCTTTTTATAGCTGAGTAGTATTCCATTGTATAAAAATCCCACATGTTTTTCATCTACTCTGCAGTTGATGGGCATTTTCATTGTTTCCAAGATTTAGCTATTACAAATTGTGCTGCTGTGAACATGGGTGCACATATATTACTGTGGTATGACCTTTTCAGTTTTTCTGGAAAAATACCCAGGAGGGAAATAGCTGGGTTGAATGGAACTTCCAATCCTAGTCTTCTGAGAAATCTTCATAGTGATTTCCATAGTGGCTGTACCAGTCTGCATTTCCACCAACAGTGGTGCAAGTCTTCCTTTTCACCCGCAGCATCGCCAACATTTGTTATCAGTTGATTTGTTACCACTTGATGGCAGCTATTCTTTTCGGAATGAGATGAAATCTCAATGCTGTTTTAATTTGCATTTCTCGAATGACCAGTGATGGTGGACATTTCTTCATGTATTTATTTGCCATTTGTATATCTTCACCTGGGAAATGCATGTTCATTTCAGATGCCCATTTTTGGAGAGGCTCTTTGAATTTGAGGGGCTTGAAGATTTTCAATTCTTTGTATGTTTTGGATATTAGTCCTTTGTCTGACGGTTTGCTGGCTAAATGTCTTTCCCATTCTGTGGGTTTTCTTTTCACTCTGTTGGTGATTTCTTTCAAAGTGCAGAAACTTTTCAATAATATGAGATCCCAGTTGTTGATTCTTTGAAGTTTTTCCCGTGTAGTTTGCATTTTGTTCATGAATTTTCTGCCTACCCCTGTGACTCCCAAGATTTCTATCTACCTTTTCTTTCAGTAGATTTAGTGTTTTAATATTTAGATCTTTGATTCATTTTTATTTTAGTTTTGTGCATGGTGATAGGCATGGGTCTAGTTTCAGTCTTTGGCATTTGGAGAGCCAATTTTTCCAACAGCATTAAAGAGGCTATTCTTCTTCCAGTGAGCATGTTTTAGCCCCTTTGTCAAATATCAGATGACTGAGTGCCTTTGTAGTTGTGTTTTCATCCTTGAATCTGTTCCATTGATCCTCAGATCTATTTCTTTGCCAGTACCATGCTGATTTTATCACTGTGGCTTTGCAGTATAGTTTCAAGTCAGAAATTGAGATGCCTCTTGCCTTGCCTTTGTTGCTCTGAATTGCCTTTGATATTCTAGGTTTCTTCTGTTTCCAAATGAATTTTAGGAATGTTTTCTCTAGATCTGTGAGGTATGTGAATGGTATTTTTATTGGGATTGTGTTAAATCTGTGTCACAGTTTTGGAAGTATGGCCATTTTCACAATGTTGGTTCTTCCTAGCCAAGAGCAAGGAATATCCTTCCATTTTCTAATATACTCTTCAATCTCCTTTTTTATTGTAGCGTAATTTTCAGCATATAGGACTTTTACATACTTAGGTTGATTCCTAAGTATCTCTTTTTATAGATGCTATTGTCAAAGGCAGTATTTCCATAATTCCTCTCTTGGTGAGTTTTTTGTTTGTGTCCAGGAATGCTATTGCTTTTTGAGCACTGACTTTGTATCCAGCTACACTGCTGAATTTGTTTTTTACTTCTAGTAGTCTTTTAATGGAGTTTTTGGGTCTTCTATATAGAGCATCATGTCACTGGAAAATAGTGATAATTTAACTTCTTCCTTTCCTGTCATTATTCCTTTTATTAAAACATCCTTTTGTTAAGACATCCTTGTCTTGTTTCTGATTTTAGAGTGAAGGCTTTCTGTTTTTGTCCATTTAGTATAATGTTGGCTGTTGGTTTGTCATAGATGGCCTTGCTCCTGGTGGACTAGATGTTTGAGATTGCATTTTGCTTTTTCGTTTTGCTATTTTCTCATCTTGGGTTAATATTTGGTCCTTCAATCCCACTAATGTCCACAGTTGGTAGATTGTATCTTGGGGGTTTTACTGTAAGGTTGATGTTTGTCCAATTGCTGGGTCCCACAATGAAGAGGTGGGCCAGTCTCCTGAATTCCTCCTCCAGGAACTGTTTTCTGAGTCCTATGTTCTTCCTAGCCTGACAAGCCTAGAAGTACTGATGGAAATCAACCCCAAGTTCCTGCTGTTATTATGTCTTCAGGTTTTTCAGAGTCACCAGATCTCCCTATTTATAGTGTTTGTCTTGGCTGGGACCCTACTGTGTCTCTGGGTGTCCCACAGGCCCCTTAATTTTCTCCAGGTTGAGGCACCCTTATTGGCACCCTTCTCAACCTATGTGATATTCTCTGTGGGGAAGAAGGACTCACCCACCCACTTGTCAAGCTCGCGTAGTATGGCCTACTTCTGGAGGCGGCTTGGCTATTGCTCCTGTTTACCCACTGAAGCTGACAAACTCTATTCCTATTTTTGGGGCAGTCTCACCTCACTGAGGAAGCCTGCTGAGTTCTTCTTACTGAAGTCTCTCTTCGATACTGCATGGTTTCTGCAGTCCAAGGTTCTGGGGGGAGCTGTGGGCGCTGAAGATCAATAGCAATACTAGGTCCAGGAAGTGTGTGGGTCCCCAATGGCAACAGTGGTACTGAGGGGGGACGCACATCACGGGCTGGAGTTCCTAGGTCCTGAGGTAGGTAGCCAGGACTTCAGGGACATGGGAGGAGCCCGGTTCTGGCCCAGCCTGCCCATACCACTGGCAGGAGTTCCTGGGTCCTGCGAGGTGGTCTGCCCAGACTTAAGGAGTTGCAGCAGTGGCTAGGTCTAGCCAGGCCCGGCGTGCTCCACTGTTTTTTTTTTTTTTTTTTTTTTTTTTTTTTTGGCTATACTTAGAAACATAAGAAAAGTAGATCTCTTTCATCTTCTTAAAAACAAACTTCCAATAATTTTTGGACAATGATATTTCCAAGATTTTGTTTTTCTGTTTCTTGTTTAAATGCCTTCAGTCTAATTATTTCATTTATCTCATAAAGCTTTGTTCAGTTCCAAATATGTGCCAGGTTTTAATTATTTGCAACATTTGCCTTATTGAGTGAGTACCTTATGAGAAAACCAATAATTGCATATGTAATATATATTAGCAGATATAGCAGATAAATTTGAGGGTAATTTATTATGCAGGGATAATGACTAGAGTATTACCATATATTTTTGTATTAATTTTAGTAGTTTCACAAGGGATTAGTATTTGAGTTCATCGTTTACTTAAGAGTTATATAGTTTTGCTTACTGTAATATATACTACTATTCCTATTTGGCAAAATATTTTCAATGCAAAATTCTGTGTACAAAATACATATAAAGAACAATTATCATGCAATATATGGAACATAAGTAACAGCAATGAGACCTTCTGCATTTATCTATATTTGTTTTTATCCATAACATATATAGTTGAATGTTGTAACGGTTGATAGGTTGTGTCAACTTGACAATTTTGAAGTTTAACTAAGTGACTCAGCAGGGGGCTAGAGGCCGCACTTTGTAAGCATCCTGAACCTATGCAAGGGGGTGCAGAAAGATGGTGTGAGTGCTACACTCACCAAGGTGGACTGATCTGTTTACAATATAAAGGAGGAAAAGAGGTTTGCTCTCCCCTCTTTTTGTTCTTGTTGCTTTTTCTATCTTCTGCTTTCTTGAACTGTTGCCCCTCTGCCATGACTCCCAGCTTTGGAGGCAGCTGATTATGGACTTAGACCTCTACAGACTGTGAGCTAAACCTTTCCTTCCTTTCAGGTATTTTCTCTCAAGAATGAGAAAAAAACAGCTAACACAAACATATTATAATATTAGTTACTATATAATTGTGCAAGAATAGAGTACTTAAAATGAAATGTTACTCGCCCAAGTGTCGATGTCGCTCCCGGCCGGCAGGAAGGACACACGACAAAGTCTGGCAGTGGACAACCTTTTTTTTTATTTTCTCTCTGTACAGCCTGCCCTGGGATCGCTCCCAGCCGAAGCCTCCTCTGGTCCGCTCTCCGCGGCTCCTTCCGTGCTTCGCTCTGAAGCCTCTACCGGCCCGCTCTCCGCGGCTCCTTCTGGGCTTCTACTTCCCCCCAGGGGTGGCACCAGTATATATATGGATACAGTGTCCAATCATATTAAAGTAAGCAAGGCAAGCTGATTGGCTAACATATTATTGGGCGGGTTGTTTACGCAGTAAGCAGGAAACTAACGTGCTCGATGGGAGGGGTAATCTAACTCAGGCTTTGCTCTTTACCACAGGCCGCATGATCGCTATATGCGGCGGCTCGGCAATGTGGTGGCTCCCAACACCCAAGGACATACAAAGGTAAATATAAGCAGGTTTTATACTTAGTGTATATTTCAATATTTATAATATCAGATTGTTGAAGGAGTATAAAATGTTAGTGGCATTTTGAAAAATAATTTGGTGTATTTTATAAGTAATAAATATACCTAAAATTTTGCACAGTAATTCACCATTCAGAACTATGCATCATGTAATTTCTTACAGTAGTGAATTAATATATGAGCACAAAAATGTCAGCACAGCCATTTTTGATAAATTGTGCTATGTCCATGCTCTGAGTACTAAGGACTGTTTAAAACCAATTACACATATGTTAAGTATTTTACAAACTGTATTTTTAAAGAATATTGGTAGTAAAAACTGGAAATTATAGTTGCCGTACAAACAACATACAACTAATTGTCTATATGTCTTGTAAATCTGTGTATATGTTTACATCTATTTATGTATATACTTCAGGGCACAATTCAGTTTTTAAAATTTTATTGGTACATTTTAGATATACATCATGATTATTTATCATACAGAATTTGTACTGGTATGTAATATATCTTGAGTCGTCTTTTTTTCTCAATTCCCTCTCATCTTTGCAACCTCTCTTCTCTTATTTACAAAAGCTTTGTTTCCATATTTTCAATTATATTTTTTCTTTTCTCTTCCTTTCCTTTTCCCTATCCCTTGTTGCTCCTTCCATTTGAGAATTTTCTTCCTATTTCTCAATGTCTACCATACATTTTGGTCCCTATTTATCCTTTTGCTTTCTCATACCAGAGAAGCAATGCAATATTTAAACATGTGTGTCTTGTCTAATTTATTTCATTGAAGAATATGGTCTCAAAGTGCATCCATTTGCATAGAAAAGTCTCCAATTTATCCTTTTTATGATATAGTAGTACTGCAGTGTATGGAAAAACCACATCTTTGATCCATTCATTGATTGATGGGCATTTGGTTTACTTCTAAAATTTAACTTTAACCAATACTGCTGATATAAACATAGACGTGCATGTATCACTGTGCTATTATGCTTTTAATTCTTTTGGGAAGACACTAAGAAGGGGCATATCTGTGTCATATGGATCCTGTAGTTAATGTTTTTTGAGTAATTACCACAGTAATTTACCCAGTAATTGCACCAATCTATACTCCCACCAGCAGTTCAGAAGGCTTCCTTTTACCTCATAGCCCTGTCAACATTTGGTACTGGTTGATTTCTTGATAATTGCCATTCTTTCCGAGGTAAGATGTAATTTCAGTGTTGCTTTAATTTGCATCTCTCGAAAGACCAGTGGTGTTGAACATTTTTTCACATATTTGTTTGCCATTTGTACTTCTTCATTTGAAAAGTGTGTATTCATCTCAGATGCCAATTTTTGAATTGCATCTTTAAGTTTGGGAAGTTTGATTTTTTTCTCTTCTTTATATGTTCTAGGCATTAGTCCTTTATTTCAGGTACAAATAGCAAACATTCTTTCCCACTCTTCGGGTTGTCTTTTCACTCTTTTGGTGGTTTCTTTTGCTATACAAAAGCTTTTTGATAAATTGAGATCCCAGTTGTTGATTCTTTGTAATATTTCTTGAGCAATTGGGATTTTGTTTATAAAGTCTTTGCATACACCAGCATCTTTAAGAGTTCTGCCTATTTTCTCTTTCAGTGGATTTAATGTTTTTGTTTCAATATTTACATCTTTGATCTATTTTGATTTTAGTTTAGTGCATGGTCGGAGATAAGGGTCTAGGTTTAATCTTGAATGAGCAGAAAGCCGGTTTTTCCAGCACCATTTATTAGAGAGGCTATCTTTCATCCTGTGAATGTGTTTGTCCTCTTTGTAAAAGGTAAAGTAGCTAAGTGAGGTGGTTTCTGCATCTTCTGTCTTGATAGTATAATTTAAGTCAGGGATTGTGATGATCCTACCTTGTCTCTGTTACCCAGAATTGCTTCTGCTGATTCCAAATGAATTTTAAGAATGTTTGCTTTAATTCTGTAATGTATGCTTTTGGAATCTTGATTGTGATTGCATTAAATCTATGTAAAACTTTTGAAATTATGGCCATTTTCATTATATTGTTTATTTCCACTCTAGAATTAGGGATATCGCTGGGCATGATGTTGCACTCCTATAATCCCAGCACTAGGGAAGCTGAGATAGGACAATCTTTGCAAGTTGGCTCACTACAAAGTGAGCCCAAGGCCAATCTGAATTACATAGTAGCCAGACCCTATCTCAAAAAGACAAAAAAAAAAAAAAAGGGGAGGGAATATCTTTCTATTTTCTGATTAGCCTCTTCAGTCTCCTTTTTTAGCATGCTTTAGTTTTCAGTATAAAAATGTTTTACTTCCTTCATTACATTGATTCCTAAGTGCTTCATTTTTTTCAGTGTGATTATGAAAATGGTTTCCTTATTTCTCTCTCGATGACTTTTTTTTATTTGTGTACAAGGATGCTACTGATTTTTAAGTGCTGACTTTTGTCCAGCCACACTACTGAATTTAGTTAGAAATCTAGAAGTACTTTGATGGAGGTTTGGGGTCTTATATGCAAAGTATCATATCCTCTGCGAATAAAGATAATTTAACTTATTCCTTTCCTATTCTTATTCATTTTCTTTCTTTCTTTCTCTTGTCTCATTGCCTTGCTGATGTTTCCAGAGTTGTATTGAAGAGGTGTAGGTGGATTTTGGCTTTTGAGACGGCTATAGATCCTTACCCTTCAATTTACTAGGGATGAGAAGTTGCTTAGCCCCTCATTCTTTGGTACTGGACTTCTATAATACTCTTTATGACTCTCACACAATCTCGGTATTGGTGTGCAAGGAAAGAAAACTGATTAGAATGACTATATCACCTTGACTAAACTAATATTATTAGTAATAACAATGGGATATAGCACAGCCTAGAAAATGATAAACTGTCATAACTATTAATTTGTCAACTTTAATCATAGGAATAAAATTTGTACTTACATAACAAAATATAAAACAAACCAGAGATTTATAAACATTAACTGTCCCCTCAATTGACTAATTTTACCCTCTGGTGAGAAAATTTGAAAGGAATATGAGAAAGAAAATAATAGAAAAATAGAAGGAAAGAAAGAGATGTGACAACTTTGAAGGACAAATGAAGTTTACTGAAGGTTTTGGAAAAAGACAGTAGGGAAACAAAGAAGGAAGGAAAAAAAACCTAAAACTTCAGACTCATGAAAGAGCAAGAAAATGCAATAAAGCAACAGTAAGAACACCTGTAACCAAAAAACCCAAAATAGATTTTTCTGTGATTTAAAGCCTGTGGTAATCATCTGGGGTATATAGTTTTGTACTAGTATATACTTCTGAGCGTATCTGCTGTTACTGGTAGACAGAGGAAGAAGACAGAGCCCAGATCCTATTGTATCATCCCAATAAGCCTGCAGAAGGATTAGGATGGGGTGCCAGTTCAACTCTGCACCCCAGAAGTTCAGGCTGATCCTGGTTTTCCACTTTGGGACTGTGACCTGAGTTGTTCAGGTGTGTCTTGCCAGCTTGATGTCAGCTCCCTGATCCTGGGCAACTGCCATGGCTGTGCCTGCCTCAGATACTGGTCGAGCCAATCTGTGGCTGTTTTGAGTCCTGGGTTCAGTTAGTTCTAATCCCAAAATGACACCCAGTCAGTCAGTCTCTCCTGAGGTCATTTAGAATGGAGTCAGTTACCAGCTGCTGCAGCCCATTGCATCCACTGCTCTGATTCACTCGTGTGTGTTTCCCTGTAGGTCTCCAAGGCCCCAAGTGTCACCACATGTCTGTAGGTTGGAGCCGCCTCTTTCATGTAGCAAGGTGGGAGAGTCAGAGAGAATGTAATTCACCAAGGAGAAAGGAGTCAGGGAGAAAGCACAGTTTACAACTTCCATTCTGTCTGGGAATCTGTCTTCTCACTCTCCACATGGACTCCATTTCACCCTTCAGAACTTTCTTGGGTATCAGGAATCATGTTCCTGCTTCTTTTCTTCCCCAAGTTGCTATACTCTGGGATCCAGACTGCCAATCTCATAGATGCTTATTTGCTGCTTCCCTCTGCTCTGCTGTCTTCTCTGAAGTCCACAATTACTTCTACAATGGGTTGTATTACCATTTTCAAAACTTGTACATATATCACATAAAGCATAACTATATGGATTTTTAAAAATACATAGTGATGGGGCTGGGGATTTAGCTCAGTGGCAAAAGCACCTGCTTTGCAAGCAGGCAGTTGTGAGTTTGATCCCCAGTACTGATAAAAAAAATACATAGTGATGACTTAGTTATAAATTTTAAGAATCTTTTTCTTTTTATGTTAATGTAGTATAGGATAAATTAAATAGGATGCTATTTATAAAATAAATAGAAAGGAGCAATAATAAGAAAAGTAGCAAGTTATGAGATAAAATAATTTTATTACATTATGAAGTTGAACACTCAGTAAGATTATTAAATAAGTGTTAATTTATAAAATGGTCGCAAAGAGTCATCTAAAACTTGTTGAACTGGAATTAAATGCCAAGTGAATAGTAACATTTATATATCAGGCTCTCTATTCCCATGATACCAGAAAAAAAATGACAATAATAAGGGTTAAAACATGCTCAAGTTTTATCTAATCAATATATGAGAAGAGCCACAAAATGTGACCTTTTAGTATAGAGGACTTTTTTGTCATTTTTTTATGAGTGCATACATTTTGCTAACAATTGTTGTTCTTAGAAAAACAATGTGTTAATATTTAATTCTAAGGAATTCAGAAATCTTGTTTAATTTATTCTTTAATTTCAGTCTGTATTCTCAGAGAAGCTTATAATATTTCACTGTTAGGTATATTTGCTACACATTTTGAGGTATTTAAGTGGTTGCATGATAAATTTAGTCATATCTATTTCCCTATTCTGAGAGATATTGTGATTTTGCCTTTTGTTTTATTGGTTGTTTGATACCAAAACTATATCATAGGATGAATTCATAATTATGGAATATTATAAATGAAGTGCCTGAGGGTTCTGTTTGTCAAACATAATTTGTGTTTTGGATAGGGCAGAGATAGAGGTGTGATAGAGGTGGAGGTTTGCAGCATGAGGGACAGTGAAGATTTGATGGATGATATACATCACTGAGTTTCTTTTATTTTGATCTAAAGTTTATAGGGGGCTTAAAAAGCATTTTCAGGAATCATTTCCCTGTTTTTTATTATGTGGAGAGGTTTGTGCAGGTTTAAGAATACGCTTTTCCTCCTTGACATGGAAAGCTCATGGATACCTGTATACAGGATTCATTTGTAGAGAAAGATTTCATTATAAACACAGTGTATTTCTAAGATGTTGGACATTTGAAGTTTCCTAAGTTTCATTGTGGTCCAGGCTATATTTTCTTTAGCATTTTTTCTGTTTGTATAGTGTCAACATGCTTAGCAAAAGGTTCTTAAAATTAATTAGCAGTGTATGAATCATACAGTTGCTGTATACCCTGATTAGCATTTGCAGTGGTCAGCACTATTTTTTTTTATTGTGTAAATGCAAGATGTACAGTGCAATGTATTTTTATCGTATCTCTTCTAATGTATGTGCAGTAGTATCTACTGTCATTGCATATTCTATGGATGTAATCAAACCTTTGTCTTTTTTCTCAGGCATTGCAGTAAAGTGAGAAAATAGATCATAAACCTGTTGTAATCCTTTCATTCTCATTCATATTTTGAAGTAACAAAAGCTTTGAAGATACAAGGTATGCCAAATTTGGGTTTCATTAGTTGGGATTCTCTCATAATTGAGACTTTGTCTTTTCAGATATTTAATTACTTGGGTGCTTGGCACTTGTAAACATGTTTTTTAAACTTTTATCTTTTCCAAGTTTTCTCAGTAATGTGGTTATACTGTGAAGTGTCTGCTATAATTACAAATTTACTTTTCTACAAATACTGTTCCTTAAAATGTTTTATATTTTTCCTGTACCAAAATAATTCTACTTAGGTATCAGTTTGTTGTAAGGCAAACAAGAATACCAAGAAGAGCAACTTATTTTCATTTTGCTTGTTTCATTTAAATATTTATTAACTCCATAAATACTCCTTTCATTCTCAGTGTGTGCTAGGTACTGACCATCTGATTTTTGTTGCATTAAGATATAGCCTAGTAGAAAAAGTAAGTAAATAAGTATATTTTTAAAGCTAGAATTTTGGGTAATTTGTACTTCAGTCACAGTCCTAGGTATTTGTACCTTCTTGAGTCATATTTACCTAATATTCTATGGCTTAGAATATGAATTTTTATCTTTTCTTGTTATAATTTGAATTATGATACTGTCATGCTGTGTAAATGCAATCTAAGAATGCTACATTTCCATAAATCCTTCTTCTTTTATGTTTTTCATGTCATATGTTGGCATGTATAATACAACACCCCATACCATTTTTATTTCAGAAAGTCAGATATATTTCAAAAGTGGAGTTGCCTGTTTATAAACCGAGTTCCTTACTCCACTGTCCTCACCTCTTTCCTGTAGCATGATTGGTCATTTCCGTACATCTCAAAGACTCCATATTATTTCCGTGTTACTTAATTATATTGTAGGTTGTCTAGTAACAAATTGTTTTAGACCTGACAACATGAATGTCTTTATTTCCAGGTTGGAAGGATAGTTTTTTGGCTATATGATTTAGGTTGACAAGTATTTTCTTTTGGTATTGGAAGGTTGCTACCCACCCTATACTCCAATCTCCATGGAATGTGTTAAGACGGAAGACATATTTTTAGATAGGTAATGCATCTGGATTATTTGGAAAATTTTATTTTTTAAAAAGTATTTTGCTCCGAGCAGTTTACCTATAATGTATCTGTATTATTTTATTTAATCTACTTGAATTTCACTCCTATAATTTGACTTTATTTCCCAAATTGTGGAATGTTTGGCTGCTTTTCTTCAAAACAATTTTTTTCTTTTTTTGGTAATAAGAATTGAACTGAAGACTTCACATTTGGCAACCAGGCACAATGCTACTGACCTATATCCCTGAACGCTAAAATATATTTTAAAACTCTATTCCTGTCCCTCTTCATCTTGCCCTTGCTTTTATATGTGTTTAATGTCTAGATATTTTGTCTACCCTGACTGGCCACAACTTCAATCACTGCAAAATCTCTGGCATTTTCACTGTTCTCTTAGCCTTGCATCTACTCTTAGGTAGGCTTGGTAAGTCTTGTGTACTTGTGTGGTCCAGTGCTTGATCAAAGGCCTAATGTTCACTCCTGTGTAGACTTCCTCCCTAATCCCATGTTTATCTCCATCATTGGCAATGCCGTATAATATGAATCCCAGCTACATTAGCAGTTTTGAATTCCATACACTGCTACATCAACTCAGCAGCTGTCCCATGCTCTTGTTTGTCCCAAAGTGGGACCACAGGAAAATTTGTCTCAACCTTTGGGCATGGGCATATGAAATTTTCATCTTGGTGTCTGTGAAAATATTTAATATATAACTTACAGAAGGGAAAATTGGAACACATACAAGATGACTTAGCAATTCTACTTTGACTTACATAATTTGCTTAAAAATGTGCATATGAACATACATATAAAGGCACATAGAAACACTAATCCCTAATATCACAGAAAGCAAAACTAACTGAAGTCCACCATCTCTAAAATCATGCAGTATAAAGTATGGTGTGCCACACAATGAAATTCCATATACCACTGAATTTTATAAATAAACTATGTGTACCCTGGGTAAATCTAATAAATATAACATTGAGCAAAGGAATCCAGATGCTTCTTTTCAAGTCATATTGTTTGAAAGTATGTATGTTTCCACAATAAGTATATTGTCACAAAGAGCTGTATTTTGAAATCAGATTCCTGTGCATGGTAGATCTTACTTCAAATTTTATTAATAATTTAAAAGATTGAGGTGAGAAATGAAACATGTTATTTGGAGATCAAGAAAGCATTGTTGGATATCCCCAAATTATACCTCTTTTCTTCTCCGTTAAGATGTGTTTGGTTACACAGTAAAAGATGGGTGTTACTGTGATTTTGAGTAAAGTCTACAGAAATATTATTTACAAAGGGAGACATTTACCTAAATTTTGAATGAGTCTGTTTTACACTGTGAATTCCACAGTGTCTCTTGGTAGCAGTGTCTTACACTCTGCAATTTTCAGGGTTTGTAAACAACATGGACAGAGAAAATATTCCTTAGTAAAATAGTATTATCTCTTAGGGTGTTGACAAAGAGTCATTATCAGTGTCAGCACATTTACCAGAAATTCATTTACTCTTATCAGACATCCCAGGAGGCAGTAAATAATCATGGACCCACTCTTAACTTTTTCAAACAGGCAAAATCAGTTAAAGATGTTATGAGTTAGAATGGTGTATAGTTGTGGGGACAAGGGAAGGCATAATGATGGGAGGTGACAAAAAAGATTGATGTCCTTTATTCTTAAGTGTGACATTGCGTCATTCTCTACCCAAGTGATGTTTATAAAGATGTTTTCTCTTTGGCTATCTGGCCAGTTGGCACTTTTGCATCTTACTTTATTGGTATTATACTTCAAAAGATAAATAGAAACAATACACAGATAAAATAAATATAACCTAGAAAAAGCAAGGAATGATCAACATTGAATTTTGTGTTTGTTTGCATATGTTTTCCTAGGAGGCTTAGTATTGTAGTTGGGAAAAAATGCATATCTGTGTTCCCAAAGATATTGGTAATATTATCTTTCTAGTGGACACATATTTGTTTCTTTCATTAATATTTTGTGTTCCATGTATGTATATATCATAGTTTTATAATAAAATATTTCAAAAGTTTAAAAAGATATTTTAACTAAAATTATTTAACTCAAAGAATACCTGATTTGAATAATGGGAAACATAAAACTAAGGTAAAAAAACCATGAAGAATGGAGTAAAATACCACAAAAGCCAAAACATTCAAGTTTAAACTGTATTAAAATAACCAAAACCATTGGAATAAATTATATAAAAATTATGATCGTGCGAGCATATTCCAAAGGAAACTTTCAATATAATATGTTCTGAAAATTGGTGATCTGAAACTGATATCTACTTGGGTGAGAATTACATGAAAACAGGCAAAATACATTGGTATAAAATAGTAAATTGACACCTGTGTCACCTATAGCAAAATATTTTATATCTGGGATGATTTATATAACCTATACAATGAACATTAAACTGCTTTTTTGTCTCTGGTACTAGATTATGTTAAATATATGAAATATTACAACTTTGAAAAGTTAATGAAAATTCCTTAGGAGAATTTTAAGTTATAAACCCTTTATTCAGAAAATCCACTTCTATGTTTGTGTAGTCAATCAAGCATATAAAACCTATGCCTATAAAAATTTAGAACAGAGAAATTATTAAATACATCATGATGTACTCATACTGTGATTATTACTTAGCTTTTTCAGTCAATCAGGATGTCTGTATTTATTTATAGGGACCACTCTAAGCATATTTCTAGGAGACAAAAGCATATTACAATTTAATTTCAGTTTATTTACAGAAATATATAAATATGTATATTAATATATGTATATATGTCTATCCATATACAGACTTTACTGGTGATCATTGCTACTTCTGAAAAGTAAATATGTCCCTGCATGCTATCAAATTTTTATACTAAACGCATTATATTTGTACATACTAAAAAATAATAATTGTAGAAATAGCCATATGACAGCGTATCACTCACAGTTGTTTTGAAATATCTAATCTGTTCTTTAGTACAGTATAATATAAAAATTTATGCTTAAGGAAAGAATTAGAAAAGTAAAGATATAACAAAATATAAATAAGTTATATGGAAAAAATAATTTGTGAATCTTTTAAAAAAGCTGATCTCTAGTTAGTGAGATCATTAAACAAGAGACTATAAGTAAAATTATCAAAGAGAATGATCTTTGATTGTTTGACTAGAATCAGATGTCACTGTATTATGAAGTTAATTTTAGGTATTTTATTCCCATAGTATTAGAAAAACTGAATAATGATCAAGGTTGTGTGATCATTAAGTGTTATGTGATAAATATATACAAAAATATCAAAAGTAATTTTATTTTGCATGGAATTAATTGTGGCATTTATGGTGTAATAAAAAACTTACAAAGGTTCACTATTACAACGTGTGTATATTACGTAGATTTAGTAAATGTACTATATATATATATATATATACTGCAAAACAAGTGTTTCACATGATGAATACATATAATTTTGTGTCAATTAAAAATAAAAACAATAAAGAATAAATCATTTATATTAAACTAAAATAAGATTCTGATCAATGTAGAGAGCCACTTACGTGTCACTGAAAAGAGTGGATGATATAGGAAATTAAGAAAAACTAGCTTTCAGAAATAATTGCTTAAAACACAATATTCAATTTGTGTGTAATTACACATCATAGAAATTGAATCATGAATGCGCTGGATTTGGATATAACTGAAACTCAATTATCGCATGTAGTACTAGCCTTTGATATCTGTGAGTTTCATATCCATGGATTCAACCAAGTGCATGTTACAAATTTTACTTTGCACTGAACATGTATGGATTTATGTTGTCGTTTCCTAGTCAGTGTAATATAATAACTATGTCACATTAGATAATGCAGGTAATCTAGAGATGATTTAAAGTGTATGGGAGAATGTATAACTTATGTGCAAATGTAACATTATTTTAAATAAGAGACTTGATCATCTGTAGATTTTAGTATCCGTGTGGCATCTGGAGCTAGTTCCTCATCAATACAGGATGACTGTAATTTGAATTGGAGAAAATCATTCTAATGATTTTGAATGTGTCTGTATCCTATTTACATGGGAGCACTATGGATAAATGACCATATTTATGGAAATTCACATATGGAATATGAAAATAGCATAGTATAGTGGTTGCAACTTGATTATATGATGGTGATTCTGCTATTCTGTACTTAAACTCTTCTCTGACCTTACTGCCTTTTTTTCAAACATGCAAAGTAAAACATAAGTACTTCCATTCTATAGGATTTGTATACTAAGTATGTGGCACAAACCTGGACATAGTCCATAGTATAACATAGAAATGCTAACATTTAATTAGGCAGTGAATTATACACCTCAATGTTAAGTGTGCCATTTAAAAATCATAAAAATAAAATATTCCTATACTTTAAAAGATTTATTTTTGAATAACAGACTATAAGAAAATTCGATAGGTTGTCAGCCAGATATTCTTAAACATTACAGACAGAATAAGGTGAGATATTAAAACAAAGCGTAGCCCTCATTTTATCAATTCATCTGTAAGCAGAGTATCTTCACCATAGTTAAACTCTAGGACCAGGAGAACCGCAATTTGTAGACGTGCTTTTATTACTTCTCAGCTTTTTCTTCATTCTGTTCAAATAAAATCTAACTTACTAGTAATTATCTTCATTAGGCCAGTATTCACATTTAAAGATTTACAGAACATATGAATTACTGTTGGAATTTAACTTGAATTTGCATTGAATTGAGATGGCATGTGCTTCAAATGAAGAAGCATTGATCACTTTTAAAAATTAATCTTCTGTTTTATAAACTTTGTTCACCATTTCAATTGTTCCTTCATTAATTCCCCTCAGTTTGTTGTGTAAAAATTTTGCCTGTCATTAATAATTGCACCAATTAGTTTGATATTTGAAATCGTTGTAAACGATATTTTTATTTTGATCTAGTTACTGCTTGTACTTGGAATCACATTTAATTTATTTTTATAATCCATATAGCCAACAACCCTCCTAAGTGCACTTATTCTAATACATAGATAGTTTGATGTTCATTTGGAAATACATTCAGGTGAATAGTGAAAGTTCCAGTGGATTACATTCTAATCATTGTATCTCTTTTTCTCTTGTATTACTGTCCAACATAAATGTGGAATACAACTGGTGGTATTAGAAATCCTTTTCTCATCTGATCACTAGAAGATATTTGATTATTTCAGCACCACCTGTGATATTAACTGCAGTTTAATGATCTTAAATATGTAAGGTTATATTATTTTACATGCATTCTAATCATAACATTTTATATTCCTCTGCTTTTCTGAAATTCTTTAATTTTGTAATGTTAAGCCATCTATACTCATTCTAAGATAAAATATAATTTGTTCATGGTGTATCAAGCTTCATATAACTTTAATTCAGTTTGCTAAATACATATTTTTGTTGTTGTTTTATCCTGAGAGATATACTCTGCTTTTCACCTCTATGTAATTGATACCTTGTCTGTTTGGTGTAAAATTTATATAAAACACTTAAAACATTTGGAGAAGTATCATAGTATTTCTAGTTTTTACAGTGTTTCTGTTTGAGATTGATATCACTTATTTTTCATTTGTGGGGGAAATTCACCAATTTAATCACTAGCACATGGGACTCATTGGAAGGAAGGTTTTTCTTAAAAGGTACAATTTGTTTAATAAATATAAGACTACATAGATTTCCTCAACTTTGTTTTTAAAGTCAGGTTTACTTGTGGTTTCATAAATTTCATTTTATTGGCATACAGTTATTTGTAGTTTGTCTCTGTTTCCAGAGTCAATAATGACATTTCTCATATTAATAATGTGGGTATTTTTCTATTCATGGTGAATGAATTCCTTAATGTTAATGAAATGTCCATCGTTATCTCTCATTACCTTCCATTTCTGGGAATCTCCTTTTTAATATTAATAGAACTTTTCCAGTTTTCTGATTAATTTTGCATGGTGTATACTACGTTTATTATTGTTTTCACCTTCACTGTGACTTTTGATTTGTATTGCCCTTCACATAAATAACATATAATTGTCATTTGCCTTTTTTAAGCCTGAAAATTTCTGGCTTTGTTTTAACTGGAATTGTTTTATTTTAAATACTAATACTTTTATTTGATTTAAAGTTGATTATCTTGCTGTTAATCTTTTTCTAAATTTTTGTTTCTCTTCTCCTTTAACATAGTTTTGTGTTTTGAGTTTTTTATTATTCAACCTAAATTCTTTATTTAGAACTTTCGTCGTGGCAGTTTATTTATTCGAAAACAGAGGCCTCTGTGTTTTGTCCACGCTGGTCTCCAATAATTGGGATGAAGTGAGTCCCAACAGAGCTTCCGTTGTATTTGAGATTACAGGCATGCGCCTAAAGTGCTTATCAACTGCCACATTTTCAAGATTTACTGTTACCGATACAAATTAGATTTTATCAAGCAACAAATTGTCTCAGGTTTGTGTGATTGTATCTTATTTGAAGTTTGGAAGTACAATTTTGCTGGATATAGAATTCTGGGCTAACAGTATTTTTTAAAAAATTTCAGCATTGAAAACTCCTTTTTCTCTGGTCTTGCTCAGAAGTAAGCCATCTTTTAAATCATAGTTCTAAAATAGGTAAGGTATCTTTCTCAGATTTCAATTGGTATACATTTGTTCACATCACTGATACTGTTTATGTTTCATATGACATATATAGTTAACTAGTGTAGTATTAGATTGTAGCTAGGGATGTAGCTCAGTGGCACAGCACTTGAGGCCATGAATTCAATTCCCAGTACTGAAAAAAAAAAACTTGTCACTCTTAATATCCCATTTATGTAAATAAAAATACAGCAGCATAGGAAAAGCCAAAGAAAAGCTCCCTTAGGGAAAATACACATTTTTGTTAAAATATATAAATATGTACAATGTATATGCAAAATAAGATAATTACATTTCCAAGAAAAATACAAGGATTGTTTTGTGTGTATGTGTGTGTGTGCATGCGTGCGTGTATGTTGAGACAGGGTTTCACTATATAGTTCAGGCTGGCCTTGAACTCACTGTAGAGCCCAGGCTGGCCTCAAACTTGTGGCAATCCTCCTGCCTCAGTCTCCCAAGTACTGGGATTACAGGCGTGTGCCACTGTGCTGCCCTTTTTTTTTTAACCTGGAATCACACTGATGACCTCACACTTAGCAGGTACGTGCTATGCTACTGAGCTATACCCTCAGCCTAAGGATTGCTTTTAAAATTGCTCATTTTTGGTAATTTGACATGATAAGAATGTGAGAAGAAATTAAGAGTTTTTAATTAAGAAATTAAGAGTTTTCATAACAGTGAAGGGATACTTGTATTGCATATTATAAAATATTCGCTTCATATTCCATACATAAATTGACCTATGTAAATATAATACATGTGTTAGTTGATTCAGCAGCAGGCAATATATAGAGCATAAGTAGAAGTAACAAGTATTTGAATAGGTTTAATATAAAATTGTATTCTATGGTTAAAGGCAGAGATGATTTCATGTTTCTAATGTTTATGCTTCTTTTTTTCCTTTTTCTTTATCATTAAAATGTTAAATAGAATTGATGGGGCAGAGATCTTTGTCTTTATTTCAGTCTTAAGTTTTTCAATATTTTGCTGCTGATTATACAATGTATAGTGTGGTTTTTCTAAGATTTTGTTAAAAAAGTCATAATTAGGTGGTAAATTACAGCAGTTTTTCTGTGTCTGTTTTCCTAGTGACATGATTGTATTCCTTTCTTTGTCAAGGTAACCAAACCACACCAAACCAGCTCTTAGATTTGCCATTAATTTTTTGTTTGTATTTTATTAACTGATGATAATTTTACTATTTTATGTTTAAAATGTTGGTGAATTATCTTGACTTATTTTCTGATTTTATGAAGTATATTTTCAAATATTATGTTCACAGATTTTCTTCTTTTGTGTTAGTGCTCTAAAATTTCCTTTACATTCACTTAGGTATATCTCACACAATGTTAGCAGCTTGAGGTATAATTGATTTAAAATAAGGGGTACAATTTAAAATAAATAGTATATGTTTTTTCTGTTTGCATATGCTTGAGAGAGAGAAAGAGAGAGAGAGAGAGAGAGAGAGAGAGAGAGAGAGAGAGAGAGAGAGACAAATACACCATCACTATACTCCTCTGGTTTCCTTGTGGACCTTTAGAGTTCGCCATTCCAAGACCTTCCCACGTTTTCATGCTATGAACATTTAAGTGTGTCTTTTTATAGATGCAAAATTTTGCTTTTCTTGGCCTAAATTCAAGGAGGGAATGACTAGATCATGTGGCAGTTGCATTTCAAAGTTGTTTTGTAATATGCCAGTATGTTTGTAGATACTGTTATATCATTTCACATACACAGGCAGTGTGAGAGTCATAACTGCTTTAATATCCTTGCCAGGACTTGTTATGTTCAATATTTTTAACTATAGTTCTTCAAATATATGTAACAGTGATATCTGAGTGTGATATCTAAGTTTATGGGTGTATACGAGTTATTCTTCCTTTCCTGTTTATGCTCAATTAATACAAAAATGCATTAGAGCTTTGGTTCTGATGATTTTTCTTGTTTATGAATTTGCACATATGGTAACTGTATATTATATGGTGGATGTTCTGTATGTAATACTATAGAAGTACTTGGAGTCTCTGATATTTTGTCTTCATTTACAGAACATTTGCTTTTATTTCTCAGGGGCAGTAGGCTCATATCATAGATGTCAGGCAATTAGTCCTTTTGAAATTGTCTCAGGTTTTGCAATGTGTCTCTGTTTCTGATCCATATTGATATTTGGGGCATACTCCATCAGAGAGGCCCAATGAATTCTAGCTTGTCTTCTAGACCCTTTTTTCTTTTTGCATCCTGAGCTATAGTTCATGTCAAATGAACTTTTGAGATTGCTAGAAGTCATACAAAGTTGCTAGTTTCTTAACTGTAACTGTAACTTTGAGTTATCATGTATTTTTTTATTTAAAAAAAACAATAAAAACAATGGCGCCAAATTTCAAAATAAGAATATAGGCTGTTAACAATGGTTAGAACATTGTGTATTGTGATTTTCAAAGTAGTTGCTCCTATTACAAGCTGTAGACATGAAAAATTGATCAAGCAATCTAGGCATGCATCTTTCTTTTCAATGAAT
Organism: Cavia porcellus; assembly: GCF_034190915.1. Lineage (NCBI taxonomy): Eukaryota > Metazoa > Chordata > Mammalia > Rodentia > Caviidae > Cavia > Cavia porcellus. The sequence goes on along the minus strand of NW_026947516.1, from coordinate 30,190,751 downwards.
TAACAGCAATTAGTAGTAGTAACTATTTTAACTGTTTTGTGTGCGTGCGTGCGTGCATGTGTGTGTGTGTGTGTGTGTATTTTCATTTATCCCTTCTTTGGTCTGCTTTCTCCCATCCCAGTTACTCTTTCTTTTTGAATAGTTTCCTTCCACTTTACAATGTCTGTTGTACCTTCTGGATCCTATTTACTTTGTCAGCCTCTTACACTAGGGAGACAATACAGTGTTTACATATATCAGTCTGCTTGGTTTCGCCTATGAGTTGGTCTCAAGTTGCATCCATTTACCTTTAAATGTGTCAAGTTTATGCTTTTTTACAGCTGAGTAGTACCTCATTATAGAAAAATATTGTATCTTTTTTATCCATTTTTGAGTTAGTGGGCATTTGGATTGTTTCTAAGATTTAGCTATTACAAATTGTGCTGCTGTTAACATGGATGCTTATACATTGCTGTGGTATGATGTGTTCAAAGTACTGTAATGTTACTGTCTTTGTTAGGTTGATTCTCAAGTATTTCATTTTTTGGAGTCTATTTTGAAGGATGTGTTTTTTTCCTGATTTCTCTCTCAGTGATTTTTTTGTTTGTGTATAGATGTGCTGTTGATTTTTTGTAATGATTGAACAGTTCTAATAGGCCAACCATTTTACTGAGAAAGCTAGTAATGCTGAAATTAGAATAGAGGGTATCTGGCTTTGCTACTGAATTTGGTTATTAATCTAAGAGCCCTTTGATAGATTTTTTGGGGTCTTCTTTGTAGAGTATCATGTCTTCTGTGAATAATGATAGTTTAACCTCTTCTTTTCCTGTCCTTACTCCTTTTTATTTCTCTCTCTTTTCTAATTGTTCTGGCTAGTATTTCCAGAACTATATTGAGTATTGAACTATATTGAATAGGAGTGATGATAGTGGACATCTTTGTCTTGTTTATGATTTTAGAGTGAACGCTTTCAGTTTTTGTCCATTTAATGTGATACTGGCTGTTGGTTTGTCATAGATGACTTCTAAAGATTGAGGTGAAGGCCCTCTATTCCAATTTTCTTTGGGGTTTTTATCATAAATGAGTATTGGATTTTTGAAGGAAAAGATGTACCAGTTTGTTCCTTATTGCTTGAGCTTCTATTCTGAGATCTTGTGTTTTCAAAGCATTTTTTCCTTTGGTTAAAAGTGTTTTTGAATGCATATTTCAGCATTACTAGCTTTCTCAGTAGAATGGTTGGCATATTAGAGCTGCTCAACCATTACTAAAAGCAGTTTCATATTGTGTTTTTGCTACTCTGTGTGTGTGTGTGTGTGTGTGTGTGTGTGTGTGTGTGTGTGTGTGTAAGTTGGTGAAGATAGAAGCCAGGGCTTCAAACATGCCAGATAGGTACTATAGCACTGAGCTATATCCTGGCCCTTCATCTTCCTGAAATTATTTTTTTATCTCCCTATACTTAGTTTGAAGCTGAAATTTTTTAAAGGAAAATTACCTTTTTAACTGTACATCATTTTTATCATATTTATCTCTTTTCATTCACTGTGTTTCTATTAAATTTTTGCATTGATTTCTCAGCTCCCAACATATAATAATAGGCATGGATTATGTGATGGATATACATTAATGTGGTAGAGCCTAGTGGAAAACTAACAAGTAAGTATGGCATATGTTATAGTATGTAAGTTTTGTAGTAGTTTTTAAAGCTACAATAGTAGCTGGGCATGGTAATACACACCTGTAATCCCAATGTAGGGAGACTGAAACAAGAGCACTGGAAGTCTGAGTCCCAACCAGACAATTCCCCCTCAATAAAAGAGACACATTAGTAACTAAAATATTTAATATAGCTTTTTGTGTTACATTTACTGCTTGCTATAGGCATTGTTATATGAACCCTTTAACTTGATATCTGTACACTTATGACACTATCAACTAAAGAAAATTCCATTGTGCCATTTCTGTGTGGTCTTTTGTCATATATTCAAGCATTTTATTGCATATTTGATATTCATAATTCATTTTTAACTTTAATTTCTTGAGGCAATTGTATATTGCTTAAATATGGATATCTTTAGCTAATCTTTCAACGAATTTTGCAAATCAGATCTTATATATAAAATATATATATATATAATATTAACAATTTTTATTACAAAGATCAATTATCTTTTGATGGTAGATGTGTGTGTGTGTGTGTGTGTGCTGGTACTGTGCTTTAAATCTAGGGTTTTCACACTGACTGACGCTTGGCCCGTTTTTATTTTTTGAGACAGGATCTAGCGAATTTGTCTATGCTGATCTTGAAATTAACTATGCTCCTGCTTCAGCCTGTCATAGTGATGAATTTACAGGAATGTGCTTCCATACCTGACTTTCAGTTGTCTTTTAATGTTCTAATTTTTCTTTTGAACTTTTTGTATACTGTTTACGCAGTAGTAATGTGGTTTAATTTCTACATTTTAAAATGTTTCTAATTTCTCTTTATTGTTGATTCTAATTTCAGTTTACTGGGTCAGAGAACATACTTTGTTTTATTTTAGTCTGTTTATTGAGGTTTTTTACTCTGATCTATTTCATGGTTTACACTGGAAATGTTCCATGTATTCCTAAAAAGCATATGTTTTTGTATAGTTGTTGAATGAAATATTCTGTAGGAATCTGCTAGTTCTAGTTATAGTGTTTGTATCTTGTGTGTACATTTTTGAAAAAATTCTGCCTACATTTTTTTTATTTTTGAAAGTGAGATAACTAATGTGAGGTGATTGGTGTGTCAGTGATTGCTGTCTTTTCACAATGTATGCATACATCAAATGTTACACATGTTGTATACTTTAAATATATGCAATTTCTATCAATTATATTTTAATAACTTTGGAAAAATAATTTAAAGTGAGTTATTGAAGCCTCCAAATATTATGTTTAAATTGTCTGTTTTTTCTTTCATTTTGTTAGTTTTTGCTTGAAGTATTTGAGGGTTCTGTTAGGATATATCAGTTAATAATTTTTATATCTTTATCATCAGTTGACTGCATGGATTGTAAACATCTAATAGTGTTTTCCAGTAACAAAGTTACCAGTTTGTTAAATACCAGTATAGCCATTATAGTTTTCTTATACTTCATCTTTTATGATGTTTTTTCAGTTTTTTACTTTCAATATATTTGCTTCTTGAAAATAATGCATGTCTCATGTACACAGCAGATAGTTTTATCTTCCTTTTTTAAATTTAGTTTTAATAATGTTTTCCTTTCCTTGGATTGCTTAATCCATTCACTGTTAATGTTGTTCTCTCATAGTTGAACTTCTGTCTGCCAATATTTTTCTGTATGACTCATGACTATTTTTGCCTTATGCTCGTCATTCACTTTCATTAATGCATTTTGTTACTAGTTGTAATAATTCTTACAGTGTTTTGAGGTTGTTAGTGTTTTTCCTGTTATTTACAATACAGACCTTAATTTATCATTAAGATGCTTCAAGTTTACACTAAATTAATGTATATGACATTCTATATATCCAAATGTATCCAGTAATATATAGAACATTCAGTTAGCTGGAACTCCCTAGCTTTTGTATTATCTTGTGTATATATATATATATATAATGATTACATATATTAATATATAATCTACTAATAAAGTCATTGCATATTATATTATTATATATATTGTTTATATTATGTACCAAAAATACATGTACAAAAATCCTATGTCTGTCGAAGAGTATATAGAAGAGTGAATTACATTTATAGAGTTTATGTTTTAGTTAAACTTCTTATCTATTTTTTTTGTTTTTCTAGCTTTGAATTTGCATTGCTTTTTTGGTTAAACCCAGGCCTCATGCATGGTAGGAAAGTACTCCACCACTGAGCTACATTCCTACACCCTATCCTTTTTTATTTTCTATTTTTGCTTCAAGACATGGCTTACTAAGTTGCTCAGACTGTCCTGGAAGTTGCCGTCCTCCAGCCTTTGCCTCTTGAGCAGCTGAAATTAGCAATGTGTACTACTTTACTCAGCTTAATTTTAATTCCTTGCTCCAATATAGTTTTATTAACAACTCACTTTTCTTGTTTTTATTCCTAGATATATTACATTTATTATCATATGACAAAAACTCAATTTTATAGGTTATTCTTTTGTGCAGTTATCTTTTAAATAAGTTACAAGAAAGAAGTATTGATATATCAATACAGTTTAGTTAATCACTACTTCTATAATTACTTTACTAGGTATGTTTGCTTTTTCAATGCAGATTCTAGTTACTATTTTTTTTAACCAGGGATCAAACTTACAACCTTGCATTTGCCAAGCAGACGCTTACACCACTGGGCTAAATCCCTGGACCTCTTGTTGCTATTTAATGTCATTTCCTGATGAGGATCTTCCTTTAAATTTTTTTATTGCAGGATTTGTAACAGATTCTTTTAGTTTTTGTATCTGCAAATGTCTTAATTTTGCCTTATTGGGAGGATAACTTTAATAGATAAAGGAATTTTGGTTGGTATTTTTTTTTTCTTATAAGCATTTGAATATGTTTTCCACTTCATTTTACCAGTGTTTCTCATGAAAATGAAGAGATGGTATGTTGAATGTCCACTTAGTTATGATTCACTTTGCACCTCCCACCTTTACTATTTTCTAGTAATCTTTGGCTTTCAGATTTTTTACTGTGATGTCTCTTGATATGGATCTCGCAGCATTTGTTGTCCTTGAAGATTAATGGAGCTGCTTGGTTGTATAGTTTAGTGGTTTTTCTTAGATATCTGGGGAGTTTGTAGCTATTGTTCCTTTGAATATATTTTCTGTCTTGCTCTTCCATATATGTTCTGCTATTATGCATATGTTGGTATTGATAATGTCCTTCATTCTTCTGTGCTTTTCATGTTTCTTTTTGTTTCATCATACATAATCTCTACTGGTTTGTCTTAAAGTTTGCACATGTGCACACATTTTTGTGCTCACACCACACACACACACACACACACACACACACACACACACACACACACACAGATATGTCCTCTTGTTAGCTTATCCTGCAAATCAGCTCTCCATAGCAACACCAAGAACATTGACAAAATTGACCAGTCATTTCACTTTGCTTCCCTTTGAAACTTCTTGCAGAGGTTTTGCTTATCTCTGCTTGTTGTCTTCTTCATCCTGTAAAAGAAATCACATTTTCTGTTTAGTTTTGAGACAAAGATTTCTAAGATCAGAGAATTCTTATTACTGTATAATGCCTTTCTTTCTAATTAAAGTCTATATTTGTTTTATAGTATTTTCTATATGATGAGTATTATTAGCATGTATTTTATTTTTAAATTTTATTGATTTTTTAATTTTTGAAAATTTAACTGATACATGAAAGCATAAAATATTATACATATTTATAGAATACCATTTGCTCGTTTGATGTGTATATACATTGTATAATATTTAAATCAGTTTAACCATATCTGTCTCCTCAATCATTGATCATGAATACATTCAAAATACTTTTTTCTAGCGTTTTGAAATGTAAACAAAGTTTTCTTTAGTTCTGTGGATATAGTTCGAGTATCTGTTTCGAAGTCTTTTTCTTCTAGTACAACATGTGGTTTCCCACATGGGCAGCCTCTGCTTGTCTTTATCCTATATGTGACACACATTCCCCTCACTTTTTTGGGGGGTGTCTTTTTTTTCTGTTACAAAAAACTGTACATACTAGATAATACAATGTACCAAATCTGAATGCTGATTCCCAGCCTTGTTGTTTGTTTTGCAATTTGACTAGTTTGATGATGTCTGTTCCAATTGCAGTGAACAGATTTTGTTATCCTTCCTCAGATTTTCTGTGTTTTTATCTTTTAACCTGCCTGCCTTCCTAAGGGTCCTCCTTTGGTTAGTATGAGTCACTTATTGGTCAGAAGTTTTTACTCAAGCTACTGCAGCTAAAAGATGTTCACTTTTTATCTTTGAATATATTCAGGTCTTAGAGATTCTTTTCATGTTCCGTGGCTCAAAGTTACATTTTCAGCATTGAAAAGAATAGACTGTGATTTTATTTTTAAGCTTAGCTTTACAGGAGTTACCTGGTATCACAATCAATAGCTTTGTTGTTCAGCCAGTAATTGGTGAAAGATTATATGTAAGCACTTTGAGCCTTGAATGGTCTTTTGTTGATGGATCAGTTGGTTTTTAGGAAGACTTTCAAGTCTTCCTTCATATCCTACCCTTAATAGTTCTTAAGTGGATGTAACCTGGTCAATAGAGAGAGCCTTCCAGAGCCCCATAAATAAGTGTGATCTTGCAACAGCCCTTTTTGGCTTTTTTTCCTCTGGCTTTCTCTGTTAAATTTCTGGATGCCCTGCCATCTCTCTTATTGTTACTGCTACTGCTATTCTGGAGTTACCAGTTCTTTTTTTTTTTTTTTTTTTTTTTTTTTTTTTTTGTCTTTTTCGTTTTTTATCGGTACCAGGGATTGAACTCAGGACTGCCTGCTTGCAAGGCAGGCACTTATGCTGCTGAGCTAAATCCCCAGCCCCGAGGTACCAGTTCTTAATAGTTCACTACTAGTATCTCCATTATTTTTGAAACACTTAAGTGTGAAATATTCAAGTTATATCACAAAGTCACCATACTCAGAGCTGTCAGATATCTGCATGTTGCTTTGGGTAAAACCTCATCACTTCTACATTTACCTAGGGTGGGTTCAAAGAACTATATCTCACAAAGTGGTGATTCTTCTCCACTTAGGGTAGTGGTTGACTGTAGGGAAAGGGGAAGGTATAGGATAAGAATCTCCTTCCTTCTTTTCTGTATGTCTGTCTTTTTCAGAGTCTCACTATGCAGTTCAGGCTAGACATGGGCTCACTTTGTAGGCCAGGCTTGTCCTGAACTTGCAAATGCTTTTCCTGCCACAGCCTCCCATTTTCTTGCCTCAGCCTCCCAGTCTTTCCTTTCTTATCACACAATTCTTCCCAACAAACCAGATGGGGAAAGAAATCATCAGTGCCCCATATTAATAATCATTTGCTCCTGAGGTGGAACCCTTGTCCCACCAGTGGGAACTAGGTAAGGGAAATATACCCCAATCACCTTGACTGTGCTTGCCTGGAATTTATTTTCTTTAGTAGGGAGCTTGTAGGGAAGTTAGTGAATGAAATAAGCAACCTGTCCTTCCATAGTGAAATTGGAGCCCTATACTGGATGCTGATAAGAGAGAGAGAGATTGCCACACTTTTTTGCCAGGCCATGGCTCTAGCAACAGAGAGCATGAGAGCAGATATAAATCACAATGAATATTTTCTCATTTTCTATATACCCTTAAATTTCTTTCTAGACATTTTGTTTCTAATTTAATATTTACCACTTAAGTTACTGTTTCATAGGGGTCAGTATCTACCCTTACAGCTCCTCACACATCTGTTTATAAAGTGCCTTTTCCAGTTTATTTACAGTAGAAACTGTAGGTAGGCAAGTTATGCGCTGGTAAAACAGTGGTAGATGCTAATATGTTTACAAAAAGTGTGGTAATATTATTAGCACTTTCACAAAGAACTTTCCCATTCCATCTTGACTTACAGTTAAAGTAGAAATAATTACAGACTTGATGATACTGCTTTTTTTATAACAGGCAATATCAGTCTGAAGTGTTAGGACTCAGGGTAGTGGTTGACCACAGGGAAAGGGGAAGATATAGTAATAGGACACAGTAAAAATAATTTGTTACCATTATTCTGGAAGTCTGACAATGTTTCATTCTCTATGTGAGTGGCTTTTATTTAGTTGAATTGTCTTTGGTACCACATAGATTTGATGATTTAGTGTCTTCTCACTCTTTTGTGTTTTTATTATGTTTTGAGATATTAATGCATATGTCACATACATATAATAAATATTGTCTAGAAAACCAAGGAAATAATATCACTGAAATTTTGATATGTCTTTTTTATGCATGTGTGTGTGAGCATAGGTATACATGGACATGTTCAGGCTATCCAAAGGGAGACAGGATGTTATAATTGGATAGAGTGTATGTATGGAATCCCAAAGATATTGTTAAGACTTTCTTTGTAGTTAGCATACATTTGTCCTCTTCAGTAATAGTCTCTTTACTTCAGGTATATATCAAATATATTGCTTATTAATAAAATACAGTTTAAAAGATAGCTTCTTTTAACCGGACTCTTACCTACAATTTCATAAACCGGACTCTTACGTACAATTTCATGTGTAACTTGTTTTTCAAATAGTAACATTTTTGTAGTTGTTTTTAAGATAAGTTTACATTTTGTTTTTTGTGTCTATTGTTCTGTTTTATGAATATTCCATCATAGGGATACTGATCCATTCTATTATTGCTTGGCATTTTATTTACAGCCTGTTTAAGGCTATTTTGGATACATCTTTATGAACATTGTGATAAATATATCTATTGAAAATAGTTACTCATTTTTCTTACAAATGTTCCTGGTTGTAGTGTTGCCGAGTTACAAGATAGACAGAGAAGCTATAAATTTGAATAGATACTAGAGTTTTTACTATCACTAAAAATCTGGATATTTGTTACTAAAGTGAATACTTTTTTATACTAAAATGACAATAGAATATTTTTTTCTATAAGTGAATGTAAAAGTTGAAAATTCCTAGAACTTTATCCACAGAGCACTGAGTGAACAAATGTAAACAGACCATGATAGTCTAATGAAATAAGTGTTTTTCTTATCTTAGATTGGATACTGATTGTTAAGTAAAGTGCGTCCTTCACATCGCAAAGAAGAAACAAAGGTATCTTGAAATTAATGTACTACATATAATGTAATTTTGGTGTTATAATATCATTATATTACTCCTTCGTTCTTTTTTGCAAGCCAATTGATTAATGTGGTCTTGCTCTGTCATTTTCTGCATTGGCCTTGTACTTGTTACAGGATGATTTTGCTGTCACTTGTAATTTGATTATTGGTAGTTGATACCTCCATTTTCAGAGGCAATAAAAGGAAAATAGTAGCAATCACCAAAAGCGTACTTTTCTAAATAACATCATAAATTGTTCTGCTAGGAAAGAAATGTGACCCACTGTCAGCATCAAAGGATAATTACATTAATCAAGATACAATTGTATGATCAAGTTCCACATACCTACAGGCTCAAAGCTACAGTGTTTCAGCTTTAAGTAGACGCCCATATGAAATTATGAAGTCAGAATGCCTAAGCACTGGTACTATTGAGAATAACAGCATAAAAAATGGGTATTATTGAAGGGAAATGAAACCAGTCTATATAATAAGAGTTACTAATTTTTGTGTGTCAAGTGCCACAGAACTTAAAGAAGATTTCAATTTAATTTTCATAAACACTACCAATGGGTATTATATGTGTCAGTGAGGCTACTAGGGTTTAAGAAGTATGTAATTTTCTGTGGAAAATCAGGGAACTGTGAATTAGGTCTTAACAACTTGTTTTTATTGTTTATTTTTTATTTTTCCTGTGGTTTGAAGGACCAAATCTCCAGCCCTTTTTGTTAATTTTTTTTGAAATTTAGAGAGAGTCTTGGTAACTCATCAAGTTGCCTTGTTGGCTTCAAATTTGCAATTCTTTTGCCTCATCCTTGCTTAGTGCTTGGATTACAGATATGTGCCATCTTGCCTGGCAAGTTTTATCACTTTAAACTGCTAGGTACTCTCTTTATACCTTCATTGCAGAGGCAATTCACAAATAAATTTTTTTTTCTGGTGAAAAAAAAGTATATTATATCATAAAAATCGTGCTAATTGTGTATATTGTTATTTTTCCCTTCCCTTCTTTTTCTTTTTTCCTATCTTCTTTTGCTTGTTTCTGCTTCCTTTTTATTTACTACAATCATAGTAATCATACTATGTAGTTAATTTGTTCATACTATAATCATAGTAACTCACAGTTCATAGAGATTTCAATTCATAATGGGCTAGCTACAAGGTAAAGCGGCACAGCAGAAGGCCATCACAAGAGAGAAACAGTTTATGGTGGGCAATATTGCATAAATATTGAAATATGCTTATTTTCTACAAAATGAAGTTTGCCTGTACAGTCATTTTTAAAATGTACTTTTTGTATACCTTCATTGTACAGGCAGATCACAGATGACTTCTTTCGTGAAAAAATTTGGTAAGTATTCTATGACGTAAAATTCTGATTATTGTGTAGAATGTACTTTCTCCACATATTTATTTTTTCTTTCTACTTTCACTTGTTTTTCCTCCTTTTTCTTTATTACAATCATACTAATCAGTTTGTATGAATGATGAAATGTTTCTCTACAAAAATGAGATTTTCTTAATTAAAAATTACAGTAGTTAAAAATTCAAATAAAATTTAACTATCTGCTCTGATATTATGTCACTTGTAGCTTGGTTCTCTCTGACTGCATTGTGATGGGAATCAAACAGGCCACGAAAGAAGTTAGAACCTAGAGTGAGTATAGAAGTCTCTTTGGAAAAAAACTTATTTTTCTTTAAGTTTGAAGAAGAAAATTCATGAGAAATAATATGAAGCACAATTTATCTTTTAAGACTTTTTTAAAATCAAAGATATTAAAATTTGAGATAGGTTTGCTAAATTCAGTGTGTAAATTACATATATGTGATATAATATATATGGAGGCATAGTAAAAAATTGATGAAATACTATCATATAGTAGCATTCATATTATGTTATGTTTTTGTGTATGTATGAGTGTGTGTGTGTGTGTGTGTATGTGTGTGTGTGGTTATACAGGAGTAATTTTAGAAATAAATGAGAAAAGTTATAATGAAAAAGAAATTCCCAAAGCACTATCTGGAAATAACTAAGAATACATGTTGGATAAATTGGAATATATTAAGTAGATTATGTTTTACAGATAAAATTCTTATTTGAGCAATATATTCTAATTTCCTATTATTTAAAATATTATTTTATAACTGGTGACAATGACTAATATCTATAAATGTCCTATATTCATATTTATTCTATATCTGAAATCTCATTTATAGGATACCTTCTTGTTTTCAGTTATTGTTTTATAAGGGTAAATAAAGCATAACTTTTTCTCTTTTGAGTTCATAATTTAGTGGGGGAGATAAAAAATAATTGATCTCAACACAGTAGGAAATGATTAAGTAGTGAGAAAAAGATACAGAATGCTTTGAATTGCATAGAACAAGGGTACTTGAGAGTGTGGGATGTTCCTGATATGTAACTGTCGCACAAGGTTGAGTGAAATGAGAGAATATGTGACATGTTCTATTAGGGTGCCAAGAAGAAAATCTGTAGAAAATGTTCTTTAAAGAGATTTAAAAAAGCAGACTATTTTGAAATTTAAAATTATGTTTTCTCGTTGACACTCAATTAAGTTTTAAAGTTATAATTCTGAATATTCCTTATAATTTTCATATTTCCCTTTCCAGTGTAAATTTTTACATAAATTTTCTATATTAATGTGTATTAGACTCAGTTGTAAGAATTAATACAACACGTGTGGATATTTTACAGCAAAATTACAAATTAATTCAATCATTTTTAAGTGCCCAAATAGTATTCACTATTTTAGGCTAAATCTAACAGTTCTCCTATCTTAGTTACTTTTCTCATTGCTAAGACAAAATCAACACTCAAAGTTAAAGTAGGGAATGTTTATTGCACCTCAGAGTTCATAGAGGCTTCAATTCATAGTCAGCCGGCTCCAAGGCAGAGTGGCATGTTAGAGAGGCACTGCAGAAGAGAAACAGTTTATGGCAAGCAAAAGGGAGCAAAGCAGTAAAGTAGAAGTGATAAACAAACACAGCTACACTCTGTCCTTTATAATTTACCCTTGCTACCCAATGTTAGTAGCACTCATACCCGGGATAGGTCTTCACGTGATCCACTTCCAGAAGTATGTGAAACTAATCAGTGCACTAATTTAATAATCACACACCCTTGATCCCAGCATCATATACTTAAACCCAGCATCACACATTCCGTATGTAGCCACCTCTGAAAAGCTCCATGTGTAGCTGCATGAGACTTTGAGGGGACACACAGACATAAGCCATAACACCTCTAAAAGCCAATGTGACAGATGTCTTACTAAGAAATGTTTGTAGTTAGTAAATTTCTCATTGAAGTTATAGATTGCTTTTCACACCTAAACAAAAGATTTATATAGAAATATATAGATATATACAAAATATATATGTATGAGATGCATCAGAAATTGGGAAAAGTTCTTTATAAGCACTCTTTCTCCCATCTTCTCTGTCTTCACTCATTTCATCTCATTGACTTTTTAATTCAATTTTTAAAAACACTCAGCTACAATATAAGCAAACACAAAAATAGAAATAGCTTTACTGGAATCCTCAAGAGATCTTATTCTCATACTGTCTCATTGTCTCTCTATGGCTATTGAAGTGTATTATGAGGTCTAAGATTTAAGATGAGTATATGATGACAAAACATAAATATGACAATGTAGTCAACTAATTTTTTTTTAGTTTTTCTTACCTCATGAATTTAACCCTGAAAATTCCTCATTGTCTTATCCTTTTGATACTTTAAAAAATTTTAGAATTAGCTTATTTATAGATATTTCATATATACAGAGACCACCAAAAATATATACTTGGTTGTAGAAAAGAAAAATAGCATGACATTTTTGTAACAACTTGTGTTACCCTCTTACATGGGACCGTAGATGATGTCATGTATTGCAGGAAACACACTACACTGCCAGCCCTTTGACAAAAAATTCAAAGTGCATGTGCAGCAATCTCTCAATGACCAGGGTTACCCAAGCAGCTAGTAGGTTGTGCCAATAAATGTCTAGAAACTGTTGCCACTACTTTTAGTACCTCTTGTAATTGTGGAGGACAAAGGTAACTTGTTTCCATCTCATAATATCTCAATAAATTTAGTATTGAAATATTTATACAACTTTTTCTTTTCCTGGAGTAAAGTATGTATACATTTTTGGTGCTCTCTTCTCCCAAACATATATGCCTATGTATATGCCTTCCTCACAGCTGGTGCTCAAGAAAAGCTGAGCCTTTCCTTCCTTCATACCTTTATATTTCTTATTTCTGAAAGCATTTGGTCTGTTTTGCTCTTAATGAACTGACAAGTGTACACTTCTGTCAGGGCTTTAAACAGTGGTCCTCCAATGGGACATCTTAGGTGTGAGTTTGTACACTCCAGCTTTGTCCTTGATTAATGCCAGGGAAAGGAAAGTGCTATTTGCTGTGGGACAGATGAAAAGTATTATGTACAAGAAGTTCTCTTGCTTCTTTTACTAGAACTGCTTAACTGTACTTCATATATCATATGCATATATGTTTCATATATATATATATATATATATATATATATATAATCCTAATCTACTGTTAGCAGTACACATTTTTTTACACATTTTAACCTCTTCTATTAAAGTACCCCTCTGTTGCGGTTTGTGTCTGAATGTTACCCCCAAAGCCTCATGAAGTCTTATATTTGGGCTTCTAGAATTTGTGATGGATTCATTGTCCAATGCTGGGATTATGGGTGTGAGTGTTACACTCAAGTAGGATGTGTGTCCTACATACAATACAAGGGACAAAAAGTCTTCTCTTGTACTCCTCCCTTTTTGGCTTTTGTTGCTTTTGATGTCTACTTCCACCATGAAATGTTGCCCTCTGCCATGAGCTACCCTTACTTGGACCTAGCTGATTATGGACTGAAACCTCCACAAACAGTGAGCTAAATAAACTTTTCTTTCTTTAATTCTGGGTGTTGGGTATTTTGTCTCATCAATGAGAGGAAAATAACCAAGACACCCGCCCAAACTACACCCATATGACCCCAATCAACCACATGTGCGCATACCCAAAGACTGACTTTTCCTTATTTCTCCATTCTTCCTACTACAATCTGAGATTCTGAGATCACGAGATTTTCTCCTTTAGATACTTATCACTTCTGGCATGTCCTCATCAATGACCTCAGTACTAAATGTTCTTTGAATGAAACAAGCTCATGTTCCCTTCCCCTTCCTCATTTCTTCTTTATGGATGCACTCAATCTTTGTCAAACCTGATGTCTCTAAGTTCTTCTACAGTTAACATTTCCCATGCCTTTTAGCTTGTATAAAATATATGCCTGTTTTTTCTCAAATATACTAAAGTCATATGTTGAAAATCTGTATGCTGTGGATGAACACAGCCCAATTTTCATGTATGTAGTAGATGTCAGTAAGTTTCACGGTATGATTCCCTCACAATAACATTAGCACTTAAGAAAATGATAGTGCTGCAGATTCTCAAGCCATACAACAAATTAGTTCATCAGAAACTATGGAGGTTTGTGTTTTTAACTAGACCCTAAATTTTTTCTGATGCAAGGTAAGCCTGAGAAAAATGAATAGATAAGCCTTTCTCATTTTCTGCACATCAGCAACTTTTAAAACCTTTGGTTTTGGCTGTTACAATATTATAGTATTTTTTTTTCCAGTTCGATGGCAAAGATGGTGCAAAATGAAGACTACATGAGATTATTCTTCACAAGATTCACTACTATTATATTCAAATCCTTGAATATTTTGACAGTGACTGCAGCATTTTCCATTCATCTACTTCACCTGACCTGCAATGGCTGAACTATCATTTCGTAGAAGTGTTAATCATGGTAATATTTGAGTACTGATAAGGTAACCCTCCGAAGCTCTCTTGTTACCCTAGAGAGATACCTTTACTGTCTGCTGATCCTTCCAGTGCTTGGTAGCCTCCATGGTCTGTTGCATGTCAGGAACAGAATAAGTGGTTCTGGAGGTAAAGGTTGCCTCCATATGAGGCCTAGAATGAAGAGTGCAGGCGGGACTGGTCTGTCACAAAAATTTAAAGTTCACTACGAAGTAGATCAAGAAACTGAGTCCAAAGGCACTGTGTTACCATGACCATTTGGAACCTCTTCATGTCCATGCTATTTGTGCATGCCATCAAATGCTGTTGGTTTCCTTTGACGATTTGTGTCTTCCTTGTATGCTATAGGCTTTTCAGAGTGCCCCTAGAAAAAGGTGCAGCAGGGTGAAAGGCAGTCCAGGAACATTTTTGCCAGTATTTAACCTGGTACATCACTCTTTGTTCCCTGTTTCTCTTTGAAGAAACTATTGGCATTTAGGCAACTGTCCTTTAGCGGCCCTCTGCTATATTACACACACACTCAGACAGTCACACACTGGGAGAAACATAGGTTATTTCAAGGGTAACTTGTGTAGGGAAAACATACACGAGGAATTTGTATGTTACTTAAGTGTCCATGCTCATACTCACTTAGCTCTGTATGATCAGTCTTGTTTTTTCCTGAACCTTCCTATATTAGCAAGGCTTTTTCATGTGTGGTCCGTCAGTGATGTTTTTCTGGCACCATGGACAGAATTTAGGACCCAAATTGGTTCCTTACCTACTTGCATCCACCACTCATTAGCACAGGTCAGGAAACAAGGGACTCCAGTGTATGTGTGAAGAAGGTGGTATCCCTAAAGTGGTTCCTACTTTGTAATTGTGCTTCTTGGGGACTGATTGCTTAGCTGTGTAGCCTGCTATGCTGCGAAATGTTTTCATCCCGCCCAGTTGGGACGGTAGGACCAGAAATTGCCTGCCGACAATGTCTGTGCCGTTTATGCTCATCCATACCTGCAACATGCCATTGAATTTTTGGCTTGGGTTTCCCTCTCTGTTTTTTTTTTTTTTTTCTCGTGCAGAGATCCCTTTACTGTCTGCTGATCCTTCCAGTGCTAGGGAGCCCCCATTCTCTGTTGTATGTCAGGTGCAGCCTAAGGGATAGTGGAAGAACTGGTTGCCTCCGTATTAGGCCTAGAATGAAGGGTGGAGGAAGCAGTGGTCTGTCACAAAAATTTAAATTCCACTAAGAAACAGGCTAAGAAACTGAGGCCAAAGTCAGTGTGGTACCATGAGCATTTTGAACCTCTTCATGTCCATGCATTTTGTGCACGCTGACAAAAGCTGTTGGTTTCCTTTTACCATGGAGTCTTCCTTGTGTGCCATAGACTTTTCAGAGGGCCCCTAGAAGAAGGTACAGCAAGGAGCAAGGCAGCCCTGGAACATTTCTGCCAGTATTGAACCTGGGACATCGCTCCTTGTTCTCTCTTTCTGTTTGAGGAAACTATGGCCATTGAGGCAAATCAACTTTAGAGGCTCTGTACTGTATTGCACACACAAGCAGACAGTCACACACACGGAGAAACATAGGTCATTTCATGGGTAACTTGTGTATGGAAGACACAGGAGTTTCTATGTCACTTATGTGTCCATGTTCCCAAGCTCATACTCACATCGCTGTGTATGACCAGTCTTGGTTCTGCCTGAGCCTGCCTACATTTGTGAGGCTGTTTCCTGTGTGGTCTGTCAGTGATGTTTTTTCTGGCACCATGGTCAGAATTTAGGGCCCAAATTGGGTCCTTAGCTAGTTGCTTGCATCACACATTAGCACAATTAAAGTCACAAGGAGCCACAGTGTATGTGCGTAGAAGGTGGTGACCTTAATGTCGTTCCTTCCTTTTTTGAGTGCCCTACTTCGTGATGGATTGCTTGGCCATGCAGCATGCTATGCTGTGAACTGTTTTCATCCTGCCCAGTTGGGAGAATAGGACCAGACATTGCCTGCCATTGGGTTTTTGTCATGGGTTTCCCTCCAAAGCTCTCTTGTTCTCCTAGAGAGATGCCTTTACTGTCTGCTGATCCTTCCAGTACTTGGGAGCCTCCATGGTCTGCTGCATGTCAGGAACAGAATAAGTGGTTCTGGAGGTAAAGGTTGCCTCCATATGAGGCCTAGAATGAAGAGTGCAGGCGGGACTGGTCTGTCACAAAAATGTAAAGTTCACTACGAAATAGACCAAGAAAAAGAGGCCAAGCGCAGTGTGGTCCCATGACCATTTTGGACCTTCTCATGTCCATGCTATCTGTGAATGCCATCCAAAGGTGTTGGTTTCCATTGAGCATGGAGTCTTGTTTTAATCCCATAGAATTTTCAGATGCCCCTACAAGAAGCAATGGCAGGGAGCGAGGGCAGTCCGGAAACGTTTCTGCCAGTATTGAACCTGGTACATCTCACCTTGTTCTCTCTTTCCTTTTGAAGAAACTAAGGCCATTGAGGCAAATCTCCTTTAATGGCTCTCTGCTATATTAAACACACAGGTGGACAGCCACACACGCAGACAAACATAGGTCATTTCATGGGTAACTTGTGTATGAAAAATACAAGTGTTCATTTGTCACTTAGGTGTCTAGGTTTCTAAGCCCATACTCACTCACCTCTGTGTGACCCAGTCTTGTTTTCCCCTGATTGTGGTATATTAGTGAGGCTTTTTGGTGTGTGGTCCATCAGTGATGTTTTTTCTGGAACCATGTTCGGAATTTAGGGCCTAAAATGGGGTCCTTCGCTACTTGTATCCACCATGCATTACCACAGTTCAGCAACCAAGGCACCAGAGTGTATATGTGCAGAGGATGGTGACCCTAGCATGGTTACTTGCTTTTTAATTGCCATTCTTGGGGACTGATTGCTTAGGGAGCAGCCTTCTGTGCTGTGAAGTGCTTTGATCCCGCCCAGTTGGGAGGGTAGGAACAGGCTTTGCCTGCCAACAATGTCTGTGCAGTTTATCCTCATGCATACCTCCAACGTGCTGTTGAATTTTTGCCTGGGGTTTCCCTGATAGCTCTTTTTTTTATCAAGAAAGATGCCTTTACTGTCTGCTGATCCTTCCAGTGCTTGGGCGCCCCCATTCTCTGTTGCATGTCAGGTGCAGACAAAGTGGTACTCGACAAACTGGTTGCTTCCATATGAGCCCTAGAATTAAGAGTTCAGGCAGGATGGGTTTGTCACAAAAATTTAAAATTCACTACGAAGTAGATCAAGAAACTGAGTCCAAAGGCACTGTGTTACCATGACCATTTGGAACCTCTTCATGTCCATGCTATTTGTGCATGCCATCAAATGCTGTTGGTTTCCTTTGACGATTTGTGTCTTCCTTGTATGCTATAGACTTTTCAGAGTGCCCCTAGAAAAAGGTACAGCAGGGTGAAAGGCAGTGCAGGAACATTTTTGCCAGTATTTAACCTGGTACATCACTCTTTGTTCCCTGTTCCTGCTTGAAGAAACTATTGGCATTTAGGCAACTGTCCTTTAGCGGCTCTCTGCTATATTACACACACACTCAGACAGTCACACACTGGGAGAAACATAGGTCATTTCAAGGGTAACTTGCTTAGGGAAAACATACACAAGGAATTTGTATGTTACTTAAGTGTCCAAGCTCATACTCACTGAGCTCTGTATGACCAGTCTTGTTTTTTCCTGAGCCTTCCTATATTAGCAAGGCTTGTTCGTGTGTGGTCTGTCAGTGATGCTTTTCTGGCACCATGGACAGAATTTAGGACCCAAATTGGGTCTTTAGGTACTTGCATGATCCACTCATTAGCACAGGTCAGGAAACAAGAGACACCAGTGTATGTGTGAAGAAGGTGGTATCCCTAAAGTGGTTCCTACTTTGTAATTGTCCTTCTTGGGGACTGATTGCTTAGTTGTGTAGCCTCCTATGCTGTGAAATGGCAATAGTTTCTTCAAACCAGAATCGGGAACAAAGAGTGATCTACCAGGTTAAATACCTGCCAGTTGGTATGGTACGACCAGACATTGACTGCCAACAATGTCTGTAGTATTTGCTCATGCATACCTGCAACATGACATTGAGTTTTTGGCTTGGGTTTCCCTCTCTGTTTTTTTTTTTTTTTTTTTTCTCGTGCAGAGATCCCTTTACTGTCTGCTGATCCTTCCAGTGCTTGGGAGCCCCCATTCTCTGTTGTATGTCAGGTGCAGCCTAAGGGATAGTAGAAGAACTGGTTGCCTCCATATTAGGCCTAGAATGAAGAGTGGAGGAAGCAGGGGTCTGTCACAAACATTTAAATTCCACTAAGAAACAGGTTAAGAAACTGAGGCCAAAGTCAGTGTGGTACCATGAGCATTTTGAACCTCTTCATGTCCATGCATTTTGTGCACGCTGACAAAAGCTGTTGGTTTCCTTTTACCATGGAGTCTTCCTTGTGTGCCATAGACTTTTCAGAGGGCCCCTAGAAGAAGGTACAGCAAGGAGCAAGACAACCCTGGAACATTTCTGCCAGTATTGAACCTGGGACATCGCTCCTTGTTCTCTCGTTCTGTTTGAAGAAACTATGGCCATTGAGCAAATCTACTTTAGAGGCTCTGTACTGTATTGCACACACAAGCAGACAGTCACACACACAGAGAAACATAGGTCATTTCATGGGTAACTTGTGTATGGAAAACACGGGAGTTTCTATGTTACTTATGTGTCCATGTTCCCAAGCTCATACTCACTTCGCTCTGTATGACCAGTCTTGGTTCTGCCTGAGCCTGCCTACATTTGTGAGGCTGTTTCCTGTGTGGTCTGTCAGTGATGTTTTTTCTGGCACCATGGTCAGAATTTAGGGCCCAAATTGGGTCCTTAGCTAGTTGCTTGCATCACACATTAGCACAATTAAAGTCTCAAGGAGCCACAGTGTATGTGCGTAGAAGGGGGTGACCTTAATGTGTTTCCTTCCTTTTTTGAGTGCCCTACTTCGGGATGGATTGCTTGGCCATGCAGCATGCTATGCTGTGAACTGTTTTCATCCTGCCCAGTTGGGAGAATAGGACCAGACATTGGCTGCCATCAATGTCTGCCCCAGTTCATCCTCATGCATAACCTCAGCCTGCCATTGGGTTTTTGTCATGGGTTTCCCTCCGAAGCTCTCTTGTACTCCTCGAGAGATGCCTTTACTGTCTGCTCATCCTTCCAGTGCTTGGGAGCCTCCATGGTCTGTTGCATGTCAGGTGCAGACAAAGTGATACTCCACAAACTGGTTGCTTCCATATGAGCCCTAGAATTAAGAGTTCAGTCAGGATGGGTTTGTCACAAAAATTTAAAATTCACTATGAAGTAGATCAAGAAACTGAGTCCAAAGGCACTGTGTTACCATGACCATTTGGAACCTCTTCATGTCCATGCTATTTGTGCATGCCATCAAATGCTGTTGGTTTCATTTGACGATTTGTGTCTTCCTTGTATGCTATAGACTTTTCAGAGTGCCCCTAGAAAAAGGTACAGCAGGGTGAAAGGCAGTGCAGGAACATTTTTGCCAGTATTTAACCTGGTACATCACTCTTTGTTCCCTGTTCCTGCTTGAAGAAACTATTGGCATTTAGGCAACTGTCCTTTAGCGGCTCTCTGCTATATTACACACACCCTCAGACAGTCACACACTGGGAGAAACATAGGTCATTTCAAGGGTAACTTGTGTAGGGAAAACATACACAAGGAATTTGTATGTTACTTAAGTGTCCAAGCTCATATTCACTGAGCTCTGTATGACCAGTCTTGTTTTTTCCTGAGCCTTCCTATGTTAGCAAGGCTTGTTCGTGTGTGGTCCCACAATGATGCTTCTCTGGCACCGTGGACAGAATTTAGGACCCAAATTGGGTCCTTAGCTACTTGCATCCACCACTCATTAGCACAGGTCAGGAAACAAGTGACACCAGTGTATGTGTGAAGAAGGTGGTATCCCTAAAGTGATTCCTACTTTGTAATTGTCCTTCTTGGGGACTGATTGCTTAGTTGTGTAGCCTCTATGCTGTGAAATGGCAATAGTTTCTTCAAACAGGAATCGGGAACAAAGAGTGATGTACCAGGTTAAATACTGGCAAACAGGAATAGTGAACAAAGAGTGATCTACCAGGTTAAATACCTGCCAGTTGGTATGGTAGGACCAGACATTGCCTGCCAACAATGTCTGTAGTATTTGCGCATGCATACCTGCAACATGACATTGAGTTTTTGGCTTGGGTTTCCCTCTCTGTTTCTTTTTTTTTTTCCTCGTGCAGAGATCCCTTTACTGTCTGCTGATCCTTCCAGTGCTTGGGAGCCCCAATTCTCTGTTGTATGTCAGGTGCAGCCTAAGGGATAGTGGAAGAACTGGTTGCCTCCATATTAGGCCTAGAATGAAGAGTGGAAGAAGCAGTGGTCTGTCACAAAAATTTAAATTCCACTAAGAAACAGGCTAAGAAACTGAGGCCAAAGTCAGTGTGGTACCATGAGCATTTTGAACCTCTTCATGTCCATGCATTTTGTGCACGCTGACAAAAGCTGTTGGTTTCCTTTTACCATGGAGTCTTCCTTGTGTGCCATAGACTTTTCAGAGGGCCCCTAGAAGAAGGTACAGCAAGGAGCAAGGCAGCCCTGGAACATTTCTGCCAGTATTGAACCTGGGACATCGCTCCTTGTTCTCTCTTTCTGTTTGAGGAAACTATGGCCATTGAGGCAAATCTACTTTAGAGGCTCTGTACTGTATTGCACACACAAGCAGACAGTCACACACACAGAGAAACATAGGTCATTTCATGGGTAACTTGTGTTTGGAAAACACAGGAGTTTCTATGTCAATTATGTGTCCATGTTCCCAAGCTCATACTCACTTCGCTCTGTATGACCAGTCTTGGTTCTGCCTGAGGCTGCCTACATTTGTGAGGCTGTTTCCTGTGTGGTCTGTCAGTGATGTTTTTTCTGGCACCATGGTCAGAATTTAGGGCCCAAATTGGGTCCTTAGTTAGTTGCTTGCATCACACATTAGCACAATTAAAGTCACAAGGAGCCACAGTGTATGTGCGTAGAAGGTGGTCACCTTAATGTCTTTCCTTCCTTTTTTGAGTGCCCTACTTCGTGATGGATTGCTTGGCCATGCAGCATGCTATGCTGTGAACTCTTTGCATCCTGCCCAGTTGGGAGAATAGGACCAGACATTGCCTGCCATCAATGTCTGCCCCAGTTCATCCTCATGCATAACCTCAGCCTGCCATTGGGTTTTTGTCATGGGTTTCCCTCCGAAGCTCTCTTGTACTCCTAGAGAGATGCCTTTACTGTCTGCTGATCCTTCCAGTGCTTGGGAGCCTCCATGTTCTGTTGCATGTCAGGAACAGAATAAGTGGTTCTGGAGGTAATGGTTGCCTCCATTTGTGGGCTAGAATGAAGAGTGCAGGCGGGACTGGTCTGTCACAAAAATGTAAAGTTCACTACGAAATAGACCAAGAAAAAGAGGCCAAGCGCAGTGTGGTCCCATGACCATTTTGGACCTTGTCATGTCCATGCTATCTGTGAATGCCATCCAAAGGTGTTGGTTTCCATTGATCATGGAGTCTTGTTTTAATCCCATAGAATTTTCAGATGCCCCTACAAGAAGGAATGGCAAGGAGCGAGGGCAGTCTGGAAACATTTCTCCCAGTATTTAATCTGGTACATCTCACCTTGTTCTCTCTTTCCTTTTGAAGAAACTAAGGCCATTGAGGCAAATCTCCTTTAAAGGCTCACTGGTATATTAAACACACAGGCGGACAGCCACACACGCAGACAAACATAGGTCATTTCATGGGTAACTTGTGTATGAAAAATATAAGTGTTCATTTGCCACTTAGGTGTCCAGGTTTCTAAGCCCATACTCACTCACCTCTGTGTGACCCAGTCTTGTTTTCCCCTGAGTGTGGTATATTAGTGAGGCTTTTTGGTGTGTGGTCCATCAGCGATGTTTTTTCTGGAACCATGTTCTGAATTTAGGGTCTAAAATGGGGTCCTTCGCTACTTGCATCCACCATGCATTACCACAGTTCAGCAAACAAGGCACCAGAGTGTATGTGTGCAGAAGATGGTGACCCTAGCATGGTTACTTGCTTTTTAATTGCCCTTCTTGGGGACTGATTGCTTAGGGAGCAGCCTTCTGTGCTGTGAAGTGCTTTGATCCCGCCCAGTTGGGAGGGTAGGAACAGACTTTGCCTGCCAACAATGTCTGTGCAGTTTATCCTCATGCATACCTCCAACGTGCTGTTGAATTTTTGCCTGGGGTTTCCCTCCATAGCTCTTTTTTTTTATCAAGAAAGATGCCTTTACTGTCTGCTGATCCTTCCAGTGCTTGGGCGCCCCCATTCTCTGTTGCATGTCAGGTGCAGACAAAGTGGTACTCCACAAACTGGTTGCTTCCATATGAGCCCTAGAATTAAGAGTTCAGGCAGGATGGGTTTGTCACAAAAGTTTAAAATTCAGTACGAAGTAGATCAAGAAACTGAGTCCAAAGGCACTGTGTTACCATGACCATTTGGAACCTCTTCATGTCCATGCTATTTGTGCATGCCATCAAATGCTGTTGGTTTCCATTGACGATTTGCGTCTTCCTTGTATGCTATAGACTTTTCAGAGTGCCCCTAGAAAAAGGTGCAGCAGGGTGAAAGGCAGTGCAGGAACATTTTTGCCAGTATTGAACCTGGTACATCACTCTTTGTTCCCTGTTCCTGCTTGAAGAAACTATTGGCATTTAGGCAACTGTCCTTTAGCGGCTCTCTGCTATATTACACACACACTCAGACAGTCACACACTGGGAGAAACATAGGTCATTTCAAGGGTAACTTGTGTAGGGAAAACATACACAAGGAATTTGTATGTTACTTAAGTGTCCAAGCTCATACTCACTGAGCTCTGTATGACCAGTCTTGTTTTTTCCTGAGCCTTCCTATATTAGCAAGGCTTGTTCGTGTGTGGTCTGTCAGTGATGCTTTTCTGGCACCATGGACAGAATTTAGGACCCAAATTGGGTCCTTAGGTATTTGCATCATCCACTCGTTAGCACAGGTCAGGAAACCAGAGACACCAGTGTATGTGTGAAGAATGTGGTATCCCTAAAGTGGTTCCTACTTTGTAATTGTCCTTCTTGGGGACTGATTGCTTAGTCGTGTAGCCTCCTATGCTGTGAAATGGCAATAGTTTCTTCAAACCAGAATCGGGAATAAAGAGTGATCTACCAGGTTAAATACCTGCCAGTTGGTATGGTAAGACCAGACATTGCCTGCCAACAATGTCTGTAGTATTTGCTCATGCATACCTGCAACATGACATTGAGTTTTTGCTTGGGTTTCCCTCTGTGTTTTTTTTTTTTTTTTTTTTTTTTTTTTTTCTCGTGCAGAGATCCCTTTACTGTATGCTGAACCTTCCAGTGCTTGGGAGCCCCCATTCTCTGTTGTATGTCCGGTGCAGCCTAAGGGATAGTGGAAGAACTGGTTGCCTCCATATTAGGCCTAGAATGAAGAGTGGAGGAAGCAGTGGTCTGTCACAAAAATTTAAATTCCACTAAGAAACAGGCTAAGAAACTGAGACCAAAGTCAGTGTGGTACCATGAGCATTTTGAACCTCTTCATGTCCATGCATTTTGTGCACGCTGACAAATGCTTTTGGTTTCCTTTTACCATGGAGTCTTCCTTGTGTGCCATAGACTTTTCAGAGGGCCCCTAGAAGAAGGTACAGCAAGGAGCAAGGCAGCCCTGGAACATTTCTGCCAGTATTGAACCTGGGACATCGCTCCTTGTTCTCTCTTTCTGTTTGAAGAAACTATGGACATTGTGGCAAATCTACTTTAGAGGCTCTGTACTGTATTGCACACACAAGCAGACAGTCACACACACAGAGAAACATAGGTCATTTCATGGGTAACTTGTGTATGGAAAACACGGGAGTTTCTATGTCACTTATGTGTCCATGTTCCCAAGCTCATACTCACTTCGCTCTGTATGACCAGTCTTGGTTCTGCCTGAGCCTGCCTACATTTGTGAGGCTGTTTCCTGTGTGGTCTGTCAGTGATGTTTTTTCTGGCACCATGGTCAGAATTTAGGGCCCAAATTGGGTCCTTAGCTAGTTGCTTGCATCACACATTAGCACAATTAAAGTCACAAGGAGCCACAGTGTATGTGCGTAGAAGGGGGTGACCTTAATGTGTTTCCTTCCTTTTTTGAGTGCCCTACTTCGTGATGGATTGCTTGGCCATGCAGCATGCTATGCTGTGAACTGTTTTCATCCTGCCCAGTTGGGAGATTAGGACCAGACATTGGCTGCCATCAATGTCTGCCCCAGTTCATCCTCATGCATAACCTCAGCCTGCCATTGGGTTTTTGTCATGGGTTTCCCTCCGAAGCTCTCTTGTACTCCTAGAGAGATTCCTTTGCTGTCTGCTGATCCTTCCAGTGCTTGGGAGCCTCCATGGTCTGTTGCATGTAAGGAACAGATTAAGTGGTTCTGGAAGTAAAGGTTGCCTCCATTTGAGGCCTAGAATGAAGAGTGCAGGCGGGACTGGTCTGTCACAAAAATTTAAAGTTCACTACGAAATAGACCAAGAAAAAGAGGCCAAGCGCAGTGTGGTCCCATGACCATTTTGGACCTTCTCATGTCCATGCTATCTGTGAATGCCATCCAAAGGTGTTGGTTTCCATTGAGCATGGAGTCTTGTTTTAATCCCATAGGATTTTCAGATGCCCCTACAAGAAGGAATGGCAGGGAGCGAGGGCAGTCCGCAAACGTTTCTCCCAGTATTGAATCTGGTACATCTCACCTTGTTCTCTCTTTCCTTTTGAAGAAACTAAGGCCATTGAGGCAGATCTCCTTTAAAGGCTCTCTGCTATATTATACACACACTCAGACAGTCACACACTGGGAGAAACATAGGTCATTTCAAGGGTAACTTGTGTAGGGAAAACATACACAAGGAATTTGTATGTTACTTAAGTGTCCAAGTTCATACTCACTGAGCTCTGTATGACCAGTCTTGTTTTTTCCTGAGCCTTCCTATATTAGCAAGGCTTGTTCGTGTGTGGTCCCACAATGATGCTTCTCTGGCACTGTGGACAGAATTTAGGACCCAAATTGGGTCCTTAGCTACTTGCATCCACCACTCATTAGCACAGGTCAGGAAACAAGGGACACCAGTGTATGTGTGAAGAAGGTGGTATCCCTAAAGTGATTCCTACTTTGTAATTGTCCTTCTTGGGGACTGATTGCTTAGTTGTGTAGCCTCCTATGCTGGGAAATGGCAATAGTTTCTTCAAACCGGAATCGGGAACAAAGAGTGATGTACCAGGTTAAATACTGGCAAACAGGAATAGTGAACAAAGAGTGATCTACCAGGTTAAATACCTGCCAGTTGGTATGGTAGGACCAGACATTGCCTGCCAACAATGTCTGTAGTATTTGCTCATGCATACCTGCAACATGAAATTGAGTTTTTGGCTTGGGTTTTCCTCTCCGTTTTTTTTTTTTTTTTTCCTCGTGCAGAGATCCCTTTACTGTCTGCTGATCCTTCCAGTGTTTGGGAGCCCACATTCTCTGTTGTATGTCAGGTGCAGCCTAAGGGATAGTGGAAGAACTGGTTTCCTCCATATTAGGCCTAGAATGAAGAGTGGAGGAAGCAGTGGTCTGTCACAAACATTGAAATTCCACTAAGAAACAGGCTAAGCAACTGAGGCCAAAGTCAGTGTGGTACCATGAGCATTTTGAACCTCTTCATGTCCATGCATTTTGTGCACGCTGAGAAATGCTTTTGGTTTCCTTTTACCATGGAGTCTTCCTTGTGTGCCATAGACTTTTCAGAGGGCCCCTAGAAGAAGGTACAGCAAGGAGCAAGGCAGCCCTGGAACATTTCTGCCAGTATTGAACCTGGGACATCGCTCCTTGTTCTCTCTTTCTGTTTGAAGAAACTATGGACATTGTGGCAAATCTACTTTAGAGGCTCTGTACTGTATTGCACACACAAGCAGACAGTCACACACACAGAGAAACATAGGTCATTTCATGGGTAACTTGTGTATGGAAAACACGGGAGTTTCTATGTCACTTATGTGTCCATGTTCCCAAGCTCATACTCACTTCGCTCTGTATGACCAGTCTTGGTTCTGCCTGAGCCTGCCTACATTTGTGAGGCTGTTTCCTGTGTGGTCTGTCAGTGATGTTTTTTCTGGCACCATGGTCAGAATTTAGGGCCCAAATTGGGTCCTTAGTAGTTGCTTGCATCACACATTAGCACAATTAAAGTCACAAGGAGCCACAGTGTATGTGCGTAGAAGGGGGTGACCTTAATGTCTTTCCTTCCTTTTTTGAGTGCCCTACTTCGTGATGGATTGCTTGGCCATGCAGCATGCTATGCTGTGAACTGTTTTCATCCTGCCCAGTTGGGAGATTAGGACCAGACATTGGCTGCCATCAATGTCTGCCCCAGTTCATCCTCATGCATAACCTCAGCCTGCCATTGGGTTTTTGTCATGGGTTTCCCTCCGAAGGTCTCTTGTTCTCCTAGAGAGATGCCTTTACTGTCTGCTGATCCTTCCAGTACTTGGGAGCCTCCATGGTCTGTTGCATGTCAGGAACAGATTAAGTGGTTCTGGAGGTAAAGGTTGCCTCCATTTGAGGCCTAGAATGAAGAGTGCAGGCGGACTGGTCTGTCACAAAAATGTAAAGTTCACTACGAAATAGAACAAGAAAAAGAGGCCAAGCGCCGTGTGGTCCCATGACCATTTTGGACCTTCTCATGTCCATGCTATCTGTGAATGCCATCCAAAGGTGTTGGTTTCCATTGAGCATGGAGTCTTGTTTTAATCCCATAGAATTTTCACATGTCCCTACAAGAAGCAATGGCAGGGAGCGAGGGCAGTCCGGAAACGTTTCTCCCAGTATTGAATCTGGTATATCTCACCTTGTTCTCTCTTTCCTTTTGAAGAAACTAAGGCCATTGAGGCAAATCTCCTTTAAAGGCTCTCTGCTATATTAAACACACAGGCAGACAGCCACACACGCAGACAAACATAGGTCATTTCATGGGTAACTTGTGTATGAAAAATACAAGTGTTCATTTGCCACTTAGGTGTCCAGGTTTCTAAGCCCATACTCACTCACCTCTGTGTGACCCAGTCTTGTTTTCCCCTGAGTGTGGTATATTAGTGAGGCTTTTTGGTGTGTGGTCCATCAGTGATGTTTTTTCTGGAACCATGTTCGGAATTTAGGGCCTAAAATGGGGTCCTTCGCTACTTGCATCCAAAATGCATTACCACAGTTCAGCAAACAAGGCACCAGAGTGTATGTGTGCAGAAGATGGTGACCCTAGGATGGTTACTTGCTTTTTAATTGCCCTTCTTTGGGACTGATTGCTTAGCATGTAGCCTTCTCTGCTGTGAACTGCTTTGATCCCGCCTAGTTGGGAGGGTAGGAACAGACTTTGCCTGCCAACAATGTCTGTGCAGTTTATCCTCATGCATTCCTCCAACTTGCTGTTGAATTTTTTCCTGGGGTTTCCCTGCATAGCTCTTTTTTTTATCAAGAAAGATGCCTTTACTGTCTGCTGATCCTTCCAGTGCTTGGGCGCCCCCATTCTCTGTTGCATGTCAGGTGCAGACAAAGTGGTACTTGACAAACTGGTTGCTTCCATATGAGCCCTAGAATTAAGAGTTCAGGCAGCATGGGATTGTCACAAAAATTTAAAATTCACTACGAAGTAGATCAAGAAACTGAGTCCAAAGGCACTGTGTTACCATGACCATTGGGAACCTCTTCATGTACATGCTATTTGTGCATGCCATCAAATGCTGTTGGTTTCCTTTGATGATTTGTGTCTTCCTTGTATGCTATAGACTTTTCAGAGTGCCCCTAGAAAAAGGTACAGCAGGGTGAAAGACAGTCCAGGAACATTTTTGCCAGTATTTAAGCTGGTACATCACTCTTTGTTCCCTGTTCCTGTTTGAAGAAACTATTGTCATTTAGGCAACTGTCCTTTAGCGGCTCTCTGCTATATTACACACATACTCAGTCACACACTGGGAGAAACATAGGTCATTCCAAGGGTAACTTGCGTAGGGAAAACATACACAAGGAATTTGTATGTTACTTAAGTGTCCAAGCTCATACTCACTGAGCTCTGTATGACCAGTCTTGTTTTTTCCTGAGCCTTCCTATATTAGCAAGGCTTGTTCGTGTGTGGTCCATCAGTGATGCTTCTCTGGCACCAGGGACAGAATTTAGGACCCAAATTGGTTCCTTAGGTACTTGCATCATCCACTCATTAGCACAGGTCAGGAAACAAGAGACACCAGTGTATGTGTGAAGAAGGTGGTATCCCTAAAGTGGTTCCTACTTTGTAATTGTCCTTCTTGGGGACTGATTGCTTAGTTGTGTAGCCTCCTATGCTGTGAAATGGCAATAGTTTCTTCAAACAGGAATCGGGAACAAAGAGTGATGTACCAGGTTAAATACTGGCAAACAGGAATAGTGAACAAAGAGTGATCTACCAGGTTAAATACCTGCCAGTTGGTATGGTAGGACCAGACATTGCCTGCCAACAATGTCTGTAGTATTTGCTCATGCATACCTGCAACATGACATTGAGTTTTTGGCTTGGGTTTCCCTCTCTGTTTTTTTTTTTTTCTTTTTTTCCTCGTGCAGAGATCCCTTTACTGTCTGCTGATCCTTCCAGTGCTTGGGAGCCCCCATTCTCTGTTGTATGTCAGGTGCAGCCTAAGGGATAGTGGAAGAACTGGTTGCCTCCATATTAGGCCTAGAATGAAGAGTGGAGAAAGCAGTGGTCTGTCACAAAAATTTAAATTCCACTAAGAAACAGGCTAAGAAACTGAGGCCAAAGTCAGTGTGGTACCATGAGCATTTTGAACCCCTTCATGTCCATGCATTTTGTGCACGCTTACAAAAGCTGTTGGTTTCCTTTTACCATGGAGTCTTCCTTGTGTGCCATAGACTTTTCAGAGGGCCCCTAGAAGAAGGTACAGCGAGGAGCAAGGCAGCCCTGGAACATTTCTGCCAGTATTGAACCTGGGACATCGCTCCTTGTTCTCTCTTTCTGTTTGAAGAAACTATGGACATTGAGGCAAATCTACTTTAGAGGCTCTGTACTGTATTGCACACACAAGTAGACAGTCACACACACAGAGAAACATAGGTCATTTCATGGGTAACTTGTGTATGGAAAACACGGGAGTTTCTATGTCACTTATGTGTCCATGTTCCCAAGCTCATACTCACTTCGCTCTGTATGACCAGTCTTGGTTCTGCCTGAGCCTGCCTACATTTGTGAGGCTGTTTCCTGTGTGGTCTGTCAGTGATGTTTTTTCTGGCACCATGGTCAGAATTTAGGGCCCAAATTGGGTCCTTAGCTAGTTGCTTGCATCACACATTAGCACAATTAAAGTCACAAGGAGCCACAGTGTATGTGCGTAGAAGGGGGTGACCTTAATGTGTTTTCTTCCTTTTTTGAGTGCCCTACTTCGTGATGGATTGCTTGGCCATGCAGCATGCTATGCTGTGAACTGTTTTCATCCTGCCCAGTTGGGAGATTAGGACCAGACATTGGCTGCCATCAATGTCTGCCCCAGTTCATCCTCATGCATAACCTCAGCCTGCCATTGGGTTTTTGTCATGGGTTTCCCTCCGAAGCTCTCTTGTACTCCTAGAGAGATGCCTTTACTGTCTGCTGATCCTTCCAGTGCTTGGGCGCCCCCATTCTCTGTTGCATGTCAGGTGCAGACAAAGTGGTACTCCACAAACTGGTTGCTTCCATATGAGCCCTAGAATTAAGAGTTCAGGCAGGATGGGTTTGTCACAAAAATTTAAAATTCAGTACGAAGTAGATCAAGAAACTGAGTCCAAAGGCACTGTGTTACCATGACCATTTGGAACCTCTTCATGTCCATGCTATTTGTGCATGCCATCAAATGCTGTTGGTTTCCTTTGACGATTTGTGTCTCCCTTGTATGCTATAGACTTTTCAGAGTGCCCCTAGAAAAAGGTACAGCAGGGTGAAAGGCAGTCCAGGAACATTTTTGCCAATATTTAACCTGGTACATCACTCTTTGTTCCCTGTTCCTGTTTGAAGAAACTATTGGCATTTAGGCAACTGTCCTTTAGCGGCTCTCTGCTATATTACACACACACTCAGACAGTCACACACTGGGAGAAACATAGGTCATTTCAAGGGTAACTTGTGTAGGGAAAACATACACAAGGAATTTGTATGTTACTTAAGTGTCCAAGCTCATACTCACTGAGCTCTGTATGACCAGTCTTGTTTTTTCCTGAGCCTTCCTATATTAGCAAGGCTTGTTCGTGTGTGGTCTGTCAGTGATGCTTTTCTGGCACCATGGACAGAATTTAGGACCCAAATTGGGTCCTTAGGTACTTGCATCATCCACTCGTTAGCACAGGTCAGGAAACAAGAGACACCAGTGTATGTGTGAAGAAGGTGGTATCCCTAAAGTGATTCCTACTTTGTAATTGTCCTTCTTGGGGACTGATTGCTTAGTTGTGTAGCCTCCTATGCTGTGAAATGGCAATAGTTTCTTCAAACCGGAATCGGGAACAAAGAGTGATCTACCAGGTTAAATACCTGCCAGTTGGTATGGTAGGGCCAGACATTGCCTGCCAACAATGTCTGTGTAGTTTTTGCTCATGCATACCTGCAACATGACATTGAGTTTTTGGCTTGGCTTTCCCTCTCTGTTTTTTTTTTTTTTTTTTTTTTTTTTTTTTCTCGTGCAGAGATCCCTTTACTGTCTGCTGATCCTTCCAGTGCTTGGGAGCCCCCATTCTCTGTTGTATGTCCGGTGCAGCCTAAGGGATAGTGGAAGAACTGGTTGCCTCCATATTAGGCCTAGAATGAAGAGTGGAGGAAGCAGGGGTCTGTCACAAAAATTTAAATTCCACTAAGAAACCGGCTAAGAAACTGAGGCCAAAGTCAGTGTGGTACCATGAGCATTTTGAACCTCTTCATGTCCATGCATTTTGTGCACGCTGACAAAAGCTGTTGGTTTCCTTTTACCATGGAGTCTTCCTTGTGTGCCATAGACTTTTCAGAGGGCCCCTAGAAGAAAGTACACCAAGGAGCAAGGCAGCCCTGGAACATTTCTGCCAGTATTGAACCTGGGACATCGCTCCTTGTTCTCTCGTTCTGTTTGAAGAAACTATGGCCATTGAGGCAAATCTACTTTAGAGGCTCTGTACTGTATTGCACACACAAGCAGACAGTCACACACACAGAGAAACATAGGTCATTTCATGGGTAACTTGTGTATGGAAAACACGGGAGTTTCTATGTCACTTATGTGTCCATGTTCCCAAGCTCATACTCACTTCGCTCTGTATGACCAGTCTTGGTTCTGCCTGAGCCTGCCTACATTTGTGAGGCTGTTTCCTGTGTGGTCTGTCAGTGATGTTTTTTCTGGCACCATGGTCAGAATTTAGGGCCCAAATTGGGTCCTTAGCTAGTTGCTTGCATCACACATTAGCACAATTAAAGTCACAAGGAGCCACAGTGTATGTGCGTAGAAGGTGGTGACCTTAATGTGTTTCCTTCCTTTTTTGAGTGCCCTACTTAGGGATGGATTGCTTGGCCATGCAGCATGCTATGCTGTGAACTGTTTTCATCCTGCCCAGGTGGGAGATTAGGACCAGAAATTGCCTCCCATCAATGTCTGCCCCAGTTCATCCTCATGCATAACCTCAGCCTGCCATTGGGTTTTTGTCATGGGTTTCCCTCCGAAGCTCTCTTGTACTCCTAGAGAGATGCCTTTACTGTCTGCTGATCCTTCCAGTGCTTGGGCGCCCCCATTCTCTGTTGCATGTCAGGTGCAGACAAAGTGGTACTCCACAAACTGGTTGCTTCCATATGAGCCCTAGAATTAAGAGTTCAGGCAGGATGGGTTTGTCACAAAAATTTAAAATTCAGTACGAAGTAGATCAAGAAACTGAGTCCAAAGGCACTGTGTTACCATGACCATTTGGAACCTCTTCATGTCCATGCTATTTGTGCATGCCATCAAATGCTGTTGGTTTCCTTTGACGATTTGTGTCTCCCTTGTATGCTATAGACTTTTCAGAGTGCCCCTAGAAAAAGGTACAGCAGGGTGAAAGGCAGTCCAGGAACATTTTTGCCAATATTTAACCTGGTACATCACTCTTTGTTCCCTGTTCCTGTTTGAAGAAACTATTGGCATTTAGGCAACTGTCCTTTAGCGGCTCTCTGCTATATTACACACACACTCAGACAGTCACACACTGGGTGAAACATAGGTCTTTTCAAGGGGAACTTGTGTAGGGAAAACATACACAAGGAATTTGTATGTTACTTAAGTGTCCAAGCTCATACTCACTGAGCTCTGTATGACCAGTCTTGTTTTTTCCTGAGCCTTCCTATATTAGCAAGGCTTGTTCGTGTGTGGTCTGTCAGTGATGCTTTTCTGGCACCATGGACAGAATTTAGGACCCAAATTGGGTCCTTAGGTACTTGCATCATCCACTCGTTAGCACAGGTCAGGAAACAAGAGACACCAGTGTATGTGTGAAGAATGTGGTATCCCTAAAGTGGTTCCTACTTTGTAATTGTCCTTCTTGGGGACTGATTGCTTAGTTGTGTAGCCTCCTATGCTGTGAAATGGCAATAGTTTCTTCAAACCAGAATCGGGAACAAAGAGTGATCTACCAGGTTAAATACCTGCCAGTTGGTATGGTAGGACCAGACATTGCCTGCCAACAATGTCTGTAGTATTTGCTCATGCATACCTGCAACATGACATTAAGTTTTTGGCTTGGGTTTCCCTCTCTGTTTTTTTTTTTTTTTTTTTTTTTTTTCCTCGTGCAGAGATCCCTTTACTGTCTGCTGATCCTTCCAGTGCTTGGGAGCCCCCATTCTCTGTTGTATGTCAGGTGCAGCCTAAGGGATAGTGGAAGAACTGGTTGCCTCCATATTAGGCCTAGAATGAAGAGTGGAGAAAGCAGTGGTCTGTCACAAAAATTTAAATTACACTAAGAAACAGGCTAAGAAACTGAGGCCAAAGTCAGTGTGGTACCATGAGCATTTTGAACCCCTTCATGTCCATGCATTTTGTGCACGCTTACAAAAGCTGTTGGTTTCCTTTTACCATGGAGTCTTCCTTGTGTGCCATAGACTTTTCAGAGGGCCTCTAGAAGAAGGTACAGCGAGGAGCAAGGCAGCCCTGGAACATTTCTGCCAGTATTGAACCTGGGACATCGCTCCTTGTTCTCTCTTTCTGTTTGAAGAAACTATGGACATTGAGGCAAATCTACTTTAGAGGCTCTGTACTGTATTGCACACACAAGCAGACAGTCACACACACAGAGAAACATAGGTCATTTCATGGGTAACTTGTGTATGGAAAACACGGGAGTTTCTATGTCACTTATGTGTCCATGTTCCCAAGCTCATACTCACTTCGCTCTGTATGACCAGTCTTGGTTCTGCCTGAGCCTGCCTACATTTCTGAGGCTGTTTCCTGTGTGGTCTGTCAGTGATGTTTTTTCTGGCACCATGGTCAGAATTTAGGGCCCAAATTGGGTCCTTAGCTAGTTGCTTGCATCACACATTAGCACAATTAAAGTCACAAGGAGCCACAGTGTATGTGCGTAGAAGGGGGTGACCTTAATGTGTTTCCTTCCTTTTTTGAGTGCCCTACTTCGTGATGGATTGCTTGGCCATGCAGCATGCTATGCTGTGAACTGTTTTCATCCTGCCCAGTTGGGAGATTAGGACCAGACATTGGCTGCCATCAATGTCTGCCCCAGTTCATCCTCATGCATAACCTCAGCCTGCCATTGGGTTTTTGTCATGGGTTTCCCTCCGAAGCTCTCTTGTACTCCTAGAGAGATGCCTTTACTGTCTGCTGATCCTTCCAGTGCTTGGGAGCCTCCATGGTCTGTTGCATGTCAGGAACAGATTAAGTGGTTCTGGAGGTAAAGGTTGCCTCCATTTGAGGCCTAGAATGAAGAGTGCAGGCGGGACTGGTCTGTCACAAAAATTTAAAGTTCACTACGAAATAGACCAAGAAAAAGAGGCCAAGCGCAGTGTGGTCCCATGACCATTTTGGACCTTCTCATGTCCATGCTATCTGTGAATGCCATCCAAAGGTGTTGGTTTCCATTGAGCATGGAGTCTTGTTTTAATCCCATAGGATTTTCAGATGCCCCTACAAGAAGGAATGGCAGGGAGCGAGGGCAGTCCGGAAACGTTTCTCCCAGTATTGAATCTGGTACATCTCACCTTGTTCTCTCTTTCCTTTCGAAGAAACTAAGGCCATTGTGGCAAATCTCCTTTAAAGGCTCTCTGCTATATTAAACACACAGGCAGACAGACACACACGCAGACAAACATAGGTCATTTCATGTGTAACTTGTGTATGAAAAATACAAGTGTTCATTTGCCACTTAGGTGTCCAGGTTTCTAAGCCCATACTCACTCACCTCTGTGTGACCCAGTCTTGTTTTCCCCTGAGTGTGGTATATTAGTGAGGCTTTTTGGTGTGTGGTCCATCAGTGATGTTTTTTCTGGAACCATGTTCGGAATTTAGGGCCTAAAATGGGGTCCTTCGCTACTTGCATCCACCATGCATTACCACAGTTCAGCAAACAAGGCACCAGAGTGTATGTGTGCAGAAGATGGTGACCCTAGCATAGTCACTTGCTTTTTAATTGCCCTTCTTGGGGACTGATTGCTTAGGGAGCAGCCTTCTGTGCTGTGAAGTGCTTTGATCCCGCCCAGTTGGGAGGGTAGGAACAGACATTGCGTGCCAAAAATGTCTGTGCAGTTTATCCTCATGCATACCTCCAACGTGCTCTTGAATTTTTCCTGGGGTTTCCCTCCATAGCTCTTTTTTTTTTATCAAGAAAGATGCCTTTACTGTCTGCTGTGCTTGGGCGCCCCCATTCTCTGTTGCATGTCAGGTGCAGACAAAGTGGTACTGGACAAACTAGTTGCTTCCATATGAGCCCTAGAATTAAGAGTTCAGGCAGGATGGGTTTGTCACAAAAATTTAAAATTCAGTACGAAGTAGATCAAGAAACTGAGTCCAAAGGCACTGTGTTACCATGACCATTTGGAACCTCTTCATGTCCATGCTATTTGTGCATGCCATCAAATGCTGTTTGTTTCCATTGACGATTTGTGTCCTCCTTATATGCTATAGACTTTTCAGAGTGCCCCTAGAAAAAGGTGCAGCAGGGTGAAAGGCAGTCCAGGAACATTTTTGCCAGTATTTAACCTGGTACATCACTCTTTGTTCCCTGTTCCTGTTTGAAGAAACTATTGGCATTTAGGCAACTGTCCTTTAGCGGCTCTCTGCTATATTACACACACACTCAGACAGTCACACACTGGGAGAAACATAGGTCATTTCAAGGGTAACTTGTGTAGGGAAAACATACACAAGGAATTTGTATGTTACTTACGTGTACAAGCTCATACTCACTGAGCTCTGTATGACCAGTCTTGTTTTTTCCTGAGCCTTCCTATATTAGCAAGGCTTGTTCGTGTGTGGTCTGTCAGTGATGCTTTTCTGGCACCATGGACAGAATTTAGGACCCAAATTGGGTCCTTAGGTACTTGCATCATCCACTCATTAGCACAGGTCAGGAAACAAGAGACACCAGTGTATGTGTGAAGAATGTGGTATCCCTAAAGTGGTTCCTACTTTGTAATTGTCCTTCTTGGGGACTGATTGCTTAGTCGTGTAGCCTCCTATGCTGTGAAATGGCAATAGTTTCTTCAAACCAGAATCGGGAACAAAGAGTGATCTACCAGGTTAAATACCTGCCAGTTGGTATGGTAGGACCAGACATTGCCTGCCAACAATGTCTGTAGTATTTGCTCATGCATACCTGCAACATGACATTGAATTTTTGGCTTGGGTTTCGCTCTCTGTTTTTTTTTTTTTTTTTTCTCGTGCAGAGATCCCTTTACTGTCTGCTGATCCTTCCAGTGCTTGGGAGCCCCCATTCTCTGTTGTATGTCCGGTGCAGCCTAAGGGATAGTGGAAGAACTGGTTGCCTCCATATTAGGCCTAGAATGAAGAGTGGAGGAAGCAGTGGTCTGTCACAAAAATTTAAATTCCACTAAGAAACAGGCTAAGAAACTGAGGCCAAAGTCAGTGTGGTACCATGAGCATTTTGAACCTCTTCATGTCCATGCATTTTGTGCACGCTGACAAAAGCTGTTGGTTTCCTTTTACCATGGAGTCTTCCTTGTGTGCCATAGACTTTTCAGAGGGCCCCTCGAAGAAAGTACACCAAGGAGCAAGGCAGCCCTGGAACATTTCTGCCAGTATTGAACCTGGGACATCGCTCCTTGTTCTCTCGTTCTGTTTGAAGAAACTATGGCCATTGAGGCAAATCTACTTTAGAGGCTCTGTACTGTATTGCACACACAAGCAGACAGTCACACACACAGAGAAACATAGGTCATTTCATGGGTAACTTGTGTATGGAAAACACGGGAGTTTCTATGTCACTTATGTGTCCATGTTCCCAAGCTCATACTCACTTCGCTCTGTATGACCAGTCTTGGTTCTGCCTGAGCCTGCCTACATTTGTGAGGCTGTTTCCTGTGTGGTCTGTCAGTGATGTTTTTTCTGGCACCATGGTCAGAATTTAGGGCCCAAATTGGGTCCTTAGCTAGTTGCTTGCATCACACATTAGCACAATTAAAGTCACAAGGAGCCACAGTGTATGTGCGTAGAAGGTGGTGACCTTAATGTGTTTCCTTCCTTTTTTGAGTGCCCTACTTCGGGATGGATTGCTTGGCCATGCAGCATGCTTTGCTGTGAACTGTTTTCATCCTGCCCAGTTGGGAGATTAGGACCAGAAATTGCCTCCCATCAATGTCTGCCCCAGTTCATCCTCATGCATAACCTCAGCCTGCCATTGGGTTTTTATCATGGGTTTCCCTCCGAAGCTCTCTTGTACTCCTAGAGAGATGCCTTTACTGTCTGCTGATCCTTCCAGTGCTTGGGCGCCCCCATTCTCTGTTGCATGTCAGGTGCAGACAAAGTGGTACTCCACA
Source organism: Cavia porcellus (assembly GCF_034190915.1). Taxonomy (NCBI): domain Eukaryota; kingdom Metazoa; phylum Chordata; class Mammalia; order Rodentia; family Caviidae; genus Cavia; species Cavia porcellus. The sequence continues at coordinate 30,153,042 of NW_026947516.1, read as the reverse complement.
AACTGGTTGCTTCCATATGAGCCCTAGAATTAAGAGTTCAGGCAGGATGGGTTTGTCACAAAAATTTAAAATTCAGTACGAAGTAGATCAAGAAACTGAGTCCAAAGGCACTGTGTTACCATGACCATTTGGAATCTCTTCATGTCCATGCTATTTGTGCATGCCATCAAATGCTGTTGGTTTCCTTTGACGATTTGCGTCTCCCTTGTATGCTATAGACTTTTCAGAGTGCCCCTAGAAAAAGGTACAGCAGGGTGAAAGGCAGTCCAGGAACATTTTTGCCAGTATTTAACCTGGTACATCACTCTTTGTTCCCTGTTCCTGTTTGAAGAAACTATTGGCATTTAGGCAACTGTCCTTTAGCGGCTCTCTGCTATATTACACACACACTCAGACAGTCACACACTGGGAGAAACATAGGTCTTTTCAAGGGTAACTTGTGTAGGGAAAACATACACAAGGAATTTGTATGTTACTTAAGTGTCCAAGCTCATACTCACTGAGCTCTGTATGACCAGTCTTGTTTTTTCCTGAGCCTTCCAATATTAGCAAGGCTTGTTCGTGTGTGGTCCCACAATGATGCTTCTCTGGCACCGTGGACAGAATTTACGACCCAAATTGGGTCCTTAGCTACTTGCATCCACCACTCATTAGCACAGGTCAGGAAACAAGGGACACCAGTGTATGTGTGAAGAAGGTGGTATCCCTAAAGTGATTCCTACTTTGTAATTGTCCTTCTTGGGGAGGGATTGCTTAGTTGTGTAGCCTCCTATGCTGTGAAATGGCAATAGTTTCTTCAAACAGGAATCGGGAACAAAGAGTGATGTACCAGGTTAAATACTGGCAAACAGGAATAGTGAACAAAGAGTGATCTACCAGGTTAAATACCTGCCAGTTGGTATGGTAGGACCAGACATTGCCTGCCAACAATGTCTGTAGTATTTGCTCATGCATACCTGCAACATGACATTGAGTTTTTGGCTTGGGTTTCCCTCTTTGTTTTTTTTTTTTTTTTCCTCGTGCAGAGATCCCTTTACTGTCTGCTGATCCTTCCAGTGCTTGGGAGCCCCCATTCTCTGTTGTATGTCAGGTGCAGCCTAAGGGATAGTGGAAGAACTGGTTGCCTCCATATTAGGCCTAGAATGAAGAGTAGACGAAGCAGTGGTCTGTCACAAAAATTTAAATTCCACCAGGAAACAGGCTAAGAAACTGAGGCCAAAGTCAGTGTGGTACCATGAGCATTTTGAACGTCTTCATGTCCATGCATTTTGTGCACGCTGACAAAAGCTGTTGGTTTCCTTTTACCATGGAGTCTTCCTTGTGTGCCATAGACTTTTCAGAGGGCCCCTAGAAGAAGGTACAGCGAGGAGCAAGGCAGCCCTGGAACATTTCTGCCAGTATTGAACCTGGGACATCGCTCCTTGTTCTCTCTTTCTGTTTGAAGAAACTATGAACATTGAGGCAAATCTACTTTAGAGGCTCTGTACTGTATTGCACACACAAGCAGACAGTCACACACACAGAGAAACATAGGTCATTTCATGGGTAACTTGTGTATGGAAAACACGGGAGTTTCTATGTCACTTATGTGTCCATGTTCCCAAGCTCATACTCACTTCGCTCTGTATGACCAGTCTTGGTTCTGCCTGAGCCTGCCTACATTTGTGAGGCTGTTTCCTGTGTGGTCTGTCAGTGATGTTTTTTCTGGCACCATGGTCAGAATTTAGGGCCCAAATTGGGTCCTTAGCTATTTGCTTGCATCACACATTAGCACAATTAAAGGCACAAGAGCCACAGTGTATGTGCGTAGAAGGTGGTGACCTTAATGTGTTTCCTTCCTTTTTTGAGTGCCCTACTTCGGGATGGATTGCTTGGCCATGCAGCATGCTATGCTGTGAACTGTTTTCATCCTGCCCAGTTGGGAGATTAGGACCAGACATTGGCTGCCATCAATGTCTGCCCCAGTTCATCCTCATGCATAACCTCAGCCTGCCATTGGGTTTTTGTCATGGGTTTCCCTCCGAAGCTCTCTTGTACTCCTAGAGAGATGCCTTTACTGTCTGCTGATCCTTCCAGTGCTTGGGCGCCCCCATTCTCTGTTGCATGTCAGGTGCAGACAAAGTGGTACTCCACAAACTGGTTGCTTCCATATGAGCCCTAGAATTAAGAGTTCAGGCAGGATGGGTTTGTCACAAAAATTTAAAATTCAGTACGAAGTAGATCAAGAAACTGAGTCCAAAGGCACTGTGTTACCATGACCATTTGGAACCTCTTCATGTCCATGCTATTTGTGCATGCCATCAAATGCTGTTGGTTTCCTTTGACGATTTGCGTCTCCCTTGTATGCTATAGACTTTTCAGAGTGCCCCTAGAAAAAGGTACAGCAGGGTGAAAGGCAGTCCAGGAACATTTTTGCCAGTATTTAACCTGGTACATCACTCTTTGTTCCCTGTTCCTGTTTGAAGAAACTATTGGCATTTAGGCAACTGTCCTTTAGCGGCTCTCTGCTATATTACACACACACTCAGACAGTCACACACTGGGTGAAACATAGGTCTTTTCAAGGGGAACTTGTGTAGGGAAAACATACACAAGGAATTTGTATGTTACTTAAGTGTCCAAGCTCATACTCACTGAGCTCTGTATGACCAGTCGTGTTTTTTCCTGAGCCTTCCTATATTAGCAAGTCTTGTTCGTGTGTGGTCTGTCAGTGATGCTTTTCTGGCACCATGGACAGAATTTAGGACCCGAATTGGGTCCTTAGGTACTTGCATCATCCACTAGTTAGCACAGGTCAGGAAACAAGAGACACCAGTGTATGTGTGAAGAATGTGGTATCCCTAAAGTGGTTCCTACTTTGTAATTGTCCTTCTTGGGGACTGATTGCTTAGTTGTGTAGCCTCCTATGCTGTGAAATGGCAATAGTTTCTTCAAACCAGAATCGGGAACAAAGAGTGATCTACCAGGTTAAATACCTGCCAGTTGGTATGGTAGGACCAGACATTGCCTGCCAACAATGTCTGTAGTATTTGCTCATGCATACCTGCAACATGACATTGAGTTTTTGGCTTGGGTTTCCCTCTCTGTTTTTTTTTTTTTTTTTTTTTTTTTCCTCGTGCAGAGATCCCTTTACTGTCTGCTGATCCTTCCAGTGCTTGGGAGCCCCCATTCTCTTTTGTATGTCCGGTGCAGCCTAAGGGATAGTGGAAGAACTGGTTGCCTCCACATTAGGCCTAGAATGAAGAGTGGAGGAAGCAGTGGTCTGTCACAAAAATTTAAATTCCACTAAGAAACAGGCTAAGAAACTGAGGCCAAAGTCAGTGTGGTTCCATGAGCATTTTGAACCTCTTCATGTCCATGCATTTTGTGCACGCTGACAAAAGCTGTTGGTTTCCTTTTACCATGGAGTCTTTCTTGTGTGCCATAGACTTTTCAGAGGGCCCCTAGAAGAAAGTACACCAAGGAGCAAGGCAGCCCTGGAACATTTCTGCCAGTATTGAACCTGGGTCATCGCTCCTTGTTCTCTCGTTCTGTTTGAAGAAACTATGGCCATTGAGGCAAATCTACTTTAGAGGCTCTGTACTGTATTGCACACACAAGCAGACAGTCACACACACAGAGAAACATAGGTCATTTCATGGGTAACTTGTGTATGGAAAACACGGGAGTTTCTATGTCACTTATGTGTCCATGTTCCCAAGCTCATACTCACTTCGCTCTGTATGACCAGTCTTGGTTCTGCCTGAGCCTGCCTACATTTGTGAGGCTGTTTCCTGTGTGGTCTGTCAGTGATGTTTTTTCTGGCACCATGGTCAGAATTTAGGGCCCAAATTGGGTCCTTAGCTAGTTGCTTGCATCACACATTAGCACAATTAAAGTCACAAGGAGCCACAGTGTATGTGCGTAGAAGGTGGTGACCTTAATGTGTTTCCTTCCTTTTTTGAGTGCCCTACTTCGTGATGGATTGCTTGGCCATGCAGCATGCTATGCTGTGAACTGTTTTCATCCTGCCCAGTTGGGAGATTAGGACCAGAAATTGCCTCCCATCAATGTCTGCCCCAGTTCATCCTCATGCATAACCTCAGCCTGCCATTGGGTTTTTGTCATGGGTTTCCCTCCGAAGCTCTCTTGTACTCCTAGAGAGATGCCTTTACTGTCTGCTGATCCTTCCAGTGCTTGGGCGCCCCCATTCTCTGTTGCATGTCAGGTGCAGACAAAGTGGTACTCCACAAACTGGTTGCTTCCATATGAGCCCTAGAATTAAGAGTTCAGGCAGGATGGGTTTGTCACAAAAATTTAAAATTCAGTACGAAGTAGATCAAGAAACTGAGTCCAAAAGCACTGTGTTACCATGACCATTTGGAATCTCTTCATGTCCATGCTATTTGTGCATGCCATCAAATGCTGTTGGTTTCCTTTGACGATTTGCGTCTCCCTTGTATGCTATAGACTTTTCAGAGTGCCCCTAGAAAAAGGTACAGCAGGGTGAAAGGCAGTCCAGGAACATTTTTGCCAGTATTTAACCTGGTACATCACTCTTTGTTCCCTGTTCCTGTTTGAAGAAACTATTGGCATTTAGGCAACTGTCCTTTAGCGGCTCTCTGCTATATTACACACACACTCAGACAGTCACACACTGGGAGAAACATAGGTCATTTCAAGGGTAACTTGTGTAGGGAAAACATACACAAGGAATTTGTATGTTACTTAAGTGTCCAAGCTCATACTCACTGAGCTCTGTATGACCAGTCTTGTTTTTTCCTGAGCCTTCCAATATTAGCAAGGCTTGTTCGTGTGTGGTCCCACAATGATGCTTCTCTGGCAGCGTGGACAGAATTTACGACCCAAATTGGGTCCTTAGCTACTTGCATCCACCACTCATTAGCACAGGTCAGGAAACAAGGGACACCAGTGTATGTGTGAAGAAGGTGGTATCCCTAAAGTGATTCCTACTTTGTAATTGTCCTTCTTAGGGACTGATTGCTTAGTTGTGTAGCCTCCTATGCTGTGAAATGGCAATAGTTTCTTCAAACAGGAATCGGGAACAAAGAGTGATGTACCAGGTTAAATACTGGCAAACAGGAATAGTGAACAAAGAGTGATCTACCAGGTTAAATACCTGCCACTTGGTATGGTAGGACCAGACATTGCCTGCCAACAATGTCTGTAGTATTTGTTCATGCATACCTGCAACATGACATTGAGTTTTTGGCTTGGGTTTCCCTCTTTGTTTGTTTTTTTTTTTTCCTCGTGCAGAGATCCCTTTACTGTCTGCTGATCCTTCCAGTGCTTGGGAGCCCCATTCTCTGTTGTATGTCAGGTGCAGCCTAAGGGATAGTGGAAGAACTGGTTGCCTCCATATTAGGCCTAGAATGAAGAGTAGAGGAAGCAGTGGTCTGTCACAAAAATTTAAATTCCACCAGGAAACAGGCTAAGAAACTGAGGCCAAAGTCAGTGTGGTACCATGAGCATTTTGAACATCTTCATGTCCATGCATTTTGTGCACGCTGACAAAAGCTGTTGGTTTCCTTTTACCATGGAGTCTTCCTTGTGTGCCATAGACTTTTCAGAGGGCCCCTAGAAGAAGGTACAGCAAGGAGCAAGGCAGCCCTGGAACATTTCTGCCAGTATTGAACCTGGGACATCGCTCCTTGTTCTCTCTTTCTGTTTGAGGAAACTATGGCCATTGAGGCAAATCAACTTTAGAGGCTCTGTACTGTATTGCACACACAAGCAGACAGTCACACACACAGAGAAACATAGGTCATTTCATGGGTAACTTGTGTATGGAAAACACGGGAGTTTCTATGTCACTTATGTGTCCATGTTCCCAAGCTCATACTCACTTCGCTCTGTATGACCAGTCTTGGTTCTGCCTGAGCCTGCCTACATTTGTGAGGCTGTTTCCTGTGTGGTCTGTCAGTGATGTTTTTTCTGGCACCATGGTCAGAATTTAGGGCCCAAATTGGGTCCTTAGCTAGTTGCTTGCATCACACATTAGCACAATTAAAGTCACAAGGAGCCACAGTGTATGTGCGTAGAAGGTGGTGACCTTAATGTCGTTCCTTCCTTTTTTGAGTGCCCTACTTCGGGATGGATTGCTTGGCCATGCAGCATGCTATGCTGTGAACTGTTTTCATCCTGCCCAGTTGGGAGATTAGGACTAGACATTGCCTCCCATCAATGTCTGCCCCAGTTCATCCTCATGCATAACCTCAGCCTGCCATTGGGTTTTTGTCATGGGTTTCCCTCCGAAGCTCTCTTGTACTCCTAGAGAGATGCCTTTACTGTCTGCTGATCCTTCCAGTGCTTGGGCGCCCCCATTCTCTGTTGCATGTCAGGTGCAGACAAAGTGGTACTCCACAAACTGGTTGCTTCCATATGAGCCCTACAATTAAGAGTTCAGGCAGGATGGGTTTGTCACAAAAATTTAAAATTCAGTACGAAGTAGATCAAGAAACTGAGTCCAAAGGCACTGTGTTACCATGACCATTTGGAATCTCTTCATGTCCATGCTATTTGTGCATGCCATCAAATGCTGTTGGTTTCCTTTGACGATTTGCGTCTCCCTTGTATGCTATAGACTTTTCAGAGTGCCCCTAGAAAAAGGTACAGCAGGGTGAAAGACAGTCCAGGAACATTTTTGCCAGTATTTAACCTGGTACATCACTCTTTGTTCCCTGTTCCTGCTTGAAGAAACTATTGGCATTTAGGCAACTGTCCTTTAGCGGCTCTCTGCTATATTACACACACACTCAGACAGTCACACACTGGGAGAAACATAGGTCATTTCAAGGGGAACTTGTGTAGGGAAAACATACACAAGGAATTTGTATGTTACTTAAGTGTCCAAGCTCATACTCACTGAGCTCTGTATGACCAGTCTTGTTTTTTCCTGAGCCTTCCTATATTAGCAAGGCTTGTTCGTGTGTGGTCTGTCAGTGATGCTTCTCTGGCAGCGTGGACAGAATTTAGGACCCAAATTGGGTCCTTAGCTACTTGCATCCACCACTCATTAGCACAGGTCAGGAAACAAGGGACACCAGTGTATGTGTGAAGAAGGTGGTATCCCTAAAGTGATTCCTACTTTGTAATTGTCCTTCTTGGGGACTGATTGCTTAGTTGTGTAGCCTCCTATGCTGTGAAATGGCAATAGTTTCTTCAAACAGGAATCGGGAACAAAGAGTGATGTACCAGGTTAAATACTGGCAAACAGGAATAGTGAACAAAGAGTGATCTACCAGGTTAAATACCTGCCAGTTGGTATGTTAGGACCAGACATTGCCTGCCAACAATGTCTGTAGTATTTGCTCATGCATACCTGCAACAACATGACATTGAGTTTTTGGCTTGGGTTTCCCTCTCTGTTTGTTTGTTTTTTTTTTTTTTTTTTTTTTTTTTTTCTCGTGCAGAGATCCCTTTACTGTCTGCTGATCCTTCCAGTGCTTGGGAGCCCCCATTCTTTGTTGTATGTCAGGTGCAGCCTAAGGGATAGTGGAAGAACTGGTTGCCTCCATATTAGGCCTAGAATGAAGAGTGGAGGAAGCAGTGGTCTGTCACAAAAATTTAAATTCCACCAGGAAACAGGCTAAGAAACTGAGGCCAAAGTCAGTGTGGTACCATGAGCATTTTGAACCTCTTCATGTCCATGCATTTTGTGCACGCTGACAAAAGCTGTTGGTTTCCTTTTACCATGGAGTCTTCCTTGTGTGCCATAGACTTTTCAGAGGGCCCCTAGAAGAAGGTACAGCAAGGAGCAAGGCAGCCCTGGAACATTTCTGCCAGTATTGAACCTGGGACATCGCTCCTTGTTCTCTCTTTCTGTTTGAGGAAACTATGGCCATTGAGGCAAATCAACTTTAGAGGCTCTGTACTGTATTGCACACACAAGCAGACAGTCACACACACAGAGAAACATAGGTCATTTCATGGGTAACTTGTGTATGGAAAACACGGGAGTTTCTATGTCACTTATGTGTCCATGTTCCCAAGCTCATACTCACTTCGCTCTGTATGACCAGTCTTGGTTCTGCCTGAGCCTGCCTACATTTGTGAGGCTGTTTCCTGTGTGGTCTGTCAGTGATGTTTTTTCTGGCACCATGGTCAGAATTTAGGGCCCAAATTGGGTCCTTAGCTAGTTGCTTGCATCACACATTAGCACAATTAAAGTCACAAGGAGCCACAGTGTATGTGCGTAGAAGGTGGTGACCTTAATGTCGTTCCTTCCTTTTTTGAGTGCCCTACTTCGGGATGGATTGCTTGGCCATGCAGCATGCTATGCTGTGAACTGTTTTCATCCTGCCCAGTTGGGAGATTAGGACTAGACATTGCCTCCCATCAATGTCTGCCCCAGTTCATCCTCATGCATAACCTCAGCCTGCCATTGGGTTTTTGTCATGGGTTTCCCTCCGAAGCTCTCTTGTACTCCTAGAGAGATGCCTTTACTGTCTGCTGATCCTTCCAGTGCTTGGGCGCCCCCATTCTCTGTTGCATGTCAGGTGCAGACAAAGTGGTACTCCACAAACTGGTTGCTTCCATATGAGCCCTACAATTAAGAGTTCAGGCAGGATGGGTTTGTCACAAAAATTTAAAATTCAGTACGAAGTAGATCAAGAAACTGAGTCCAAAGGCACTGTGTTACCATGACCATTTGGAACCTCTTCATGTCCATGCTATTTGTGCATGCCATCAAATGCTGTTGGTTTCCTTTGACGATTTGCGTCTCCCTTGTATGCTATAGACTTTTCAGAGTGCCCCTAGAAAAAGGTACAGCAGGGTGAAAGGCAGTCCAGGAACATTTTTGCCAGTATATAACCTGGTACATCACTCTTTGTTCCCTGTTCCTGTTTGAAGAAACTATTGGCATTTAGGCAACTGTCCTTTAGCGGCTCTCTGCTATATTACACACACACTCAGACAGTCACACACTGGGAGAAACATAGGTCATTTCAAGGGTAACTTGTGTAGGGAAAACATACACAAGGAATTTGTATGTTACTTAAGTGTCCAAGCTCATACTCACTGAGCTCTGTATGACCAGTCTTGTTTTTTCCTGAGCCTTCCTATATTAGCAAGGCTTGTTCGTGTGTGGTCTGTCAGTGATGCTTCTCTGGCAGCGTGGACAGAATTTAGGACCCAAATTGGATCCTTAGCTACTTGCATCCACCACTCATTAGCACAGGTCAGGAAACAAGGGACACCAGTGTATGTGTGAAGAAGGTGGTATCCCTAAAGTGATTCCTACTTTGTAATTGTCCTTCTTGGGGACTGATTCCTTAGTTGTGTAGCCTCCTATGCTGTGAAATGGCAATAGTTTCTTCAAACAGGAATCGGGAACAAAGAGTGATGTACCAGGTTAAATACTGGCAAACAGGAATAGTGAACAAAGAGTGATCTACCAGGTTAAATACCTGCCAGTTGGTATGGTAGGACAAGACATTGCCTGCCAACAATGTCTGTAGTATTTGCTCATGCATACCTGCAACATGACATTGAGTTTTTGGCTTGGGTTTCCCTCTCTGTTTTTTTGTTTTTTTTCCTCGTGCAGAGATCCCTTTACTGTCTGCTGATCCTTCCAGTGCTTGGGAGCCCCCATTCTCTGTTTTATGTCAGGTGCAGCCTAAGGGATAGTGGAAGAACTGGTTGCCTCCATATTAGGCCTAAAATGAAGGGTGGAGGAAGCAGTGGTCTGTCACAAAAATTTAAATTCCACTAAGAAACAGGCTAAGAAACTGAGGCCAAAGTCAGTGTGGTTCCATGAGCATTTTGAACCTCTTCATGTCCATGCATTTTGTGCACGCTGACAAAAGCTGTTGGTTTCCTTTTACCATGGAGTCTTCCTTGTGTGCCATAGACTTTTCAGAGGGCCCCTAGAAGAAGGGACAGCAAGGAGCAAGGCAGCCCTGGAACATTTCTGCCAGTATTGAACCTGGGACATCGCTCCTTGTTCTCTCGTTCTGTTTGAAGAAACTATGGACATTGAGGCAAATCTACTTTAGAGGCTCTGTACTGTATTGCACACACTAGCAGACAGTCACACACACAGAGAAACATAGGTCATTTCATGGGTAACTTGTGTATGGAAAACACGGGAGTTTCTATGTCACTTATGTGTCCATGTTCCCAAGCTCATACTCACTTCGCTCTGTATGACCAGTCTTGGTTCTGCCTGAGCCTGCCTACATTTGTGAGGCTGTTTCCTGTGTGGTCTGTCAGTGATGTTTTTTCTGGCACCATGGTCAGAATTTAGGGCCCAAATTGGGTCCTTAGCTAGTTGCTTGCATCACACATTAGCACAATTAAAGTCACAAGGAGCCACAGTGTATGTGCGTAGAAGGTGGTGACCTTAATGTCGTTCCTTCCTTTTTTGAGTGCCCTACTTCGGGATGGATTGCTTGGCCATGCAGCATGCTATGCTGTGAACTGTTTTCATCCTGCCCAGTTGGGAGATTAGGACTAGACATTGCCTCCCATCAATGTCTGCCCCAGTTCATCCTCATGCATAACCTCAGCCTGCCATTGGGTTTTTGTCATGGGTTTCCCTCCGAAGCTCTCTTGTACTCCTAGAGAGATGCCTTTACTGTCTGCTGATCCTTCCAGTGCTTGGGCGCCCCCATTCTCTGTTGCATGTCAGGTGCAGACAAAGTGGTACTCCACAAACTGGTTGCTTCCATAGGAGCCCTAGAATTAAGAGTTCAGGCAGGATGGGTTTGTCACAAAAATTTAAAATTCAGTACGAAGTAGATCAAGAAACTGAGTCCAAAGGCACTGTGTTACCATGACCATTTGGAACCTCTTCATGTCCATGCTATTTGTGCATGCCATCAAATGCTGTTGGTTTCCTTTGACGATTTGCGTCTCCCTTGTATGCTATAGACTTTTCAGAGTGCCCCTAGAAAAAGGTACAGCAGGGTGAAAGGCAGTCCAGGAACATTTTTGCCAGTATTTAACCTGGTACATCACTCTTTGTTCCCTGTTCCTGTTTGAAGAAACTATTGGCATTTAGGCAACTGTCCTTTAGCGGCTCTCTGCTATATTACACACACACTCAGACAGTCACACACTGGGAGAAACATAGGTCATTTCAAGGGGAACTTGTGTAGGGAAAACATACACAAGGAATTTGTATGTTACTTAAGTGTCCAAGCTCATACTCACTGAGCTCTGTATGACCAGTCTTGTTTTTTCCTGAGCCTTCCTATATTAGCAAGGCTTGTTCGTGTGTGGTCCCACAATGATGCTTCTCTGGCACCGTGGACAGAATTTACGACCCAAATTGGGTCCTTAGCTACTTGCATCCACCACTCATTAGCACAGGTCAGGAAACAAGGGACACCAGTGTATGTGTGAAGAAGGTGGTATCCCTAAAGTGATTCCTACTTTGTAATTGTCCTTCTTGGGGACTGATTCCTTAGTTGTGTAGCCTCCTATGCTGTGAAATGGCAATAGTTTCTTCAAACAGGAATCGGGAACAAAGAGTGATGTACCAGGTTAAATACTGGCAAACAGGAATAGTGAACAAAGAGTGATCTACCAGGTTAAATACCTGCCAGTTGGTATGGTAGGACAAGACATTGCCTGCCAACAATGTCTGTAGTATTTGCTCATGCATACCTGCAACATGACATTGAGTTTTTGGCTTGGGTTTCCCTCTCTGTTTTTTTTTTTTTTTTTTTTTTTTTTTTTTTCTCGTGCAGAGATCCCTTTACTGTCTGCTGATCCTTCCAGTGCTTGGGAGCCCCCATTCTCTGTTGTATGTCAGGTGCAGCCTAAGGGATAGTGGAAGAACTGGTTGCCTCCATATTAGGCCTAGAATGAAGAGTGGAGGAAGCAGTGGTCTGTCACAAAAATTTAAATTCCACCAGGAAACAGGCTAAGAAACTGAGGCCAAAGTCAGTGTGGTACCATGAGCATTTTGAACCTCTTCATGTCCATGCATTTTGTGCACGCTGACAAAAGCTGTTGGTTTCCTTTTACCATGGAGTCTTCCTTGTGTGCCATAGACTTTTCAGAGGGCCCCTAGAAGAAGGTACAGCAAGGAGCAAGGCAGCCCTGGAACATTTCTGCCAGTATTGAACCTGGGACATCGCTCCTTGTTCTCTCTTTCTGTTTGAGGAAACTATGGCCATTGAGGCAAATCAACTTTAGAGGCTCTGTACTGTATTGCACACACAAGCAGACAGTCACACACACAGAGAAACATAGGTCATTTCATGGGTAACTTGTGTATGGAAAACACGGGAGTTTCTATGTCACTTATGTGTCCATGTTCCCAAGCTCATACTCACTTCGCTCTGTATGACCAGTCTTGGTTCTGCCTGAGCCTGCCTACATTTGTGAGGCTGTTTCCTGTGTGGTCTGTCAGTGATGTTTTTTCTGGCACCATGGTCAGAATTTAGGGCCCAAATTGGGTCCTTAGCTAGTTGCTTGCATCACACATTAGCACAATTAAAGTCACAAGGAGCCACAGTGTATGTGCGTAGAAGGTGGTGACCTTAATGTCGTTCCTTCCTTTTTTGAGTGCCCTACTTCGGGATGGATTGCTTGGCCATGCAGCATGCTATGCTGTGAACTGTTTTCATCCTGCCCAGTTGGGAGATTAGGACTAGACATTGCCTCCCATCAATGTCTGCCCCAGTTCATCCTCATGCATAACCTCAGCCTGCCATTGGGTTTTTGTCATGGGTTTCCCTCCGAAGCTCTCTTGTACTCCTAGAGAGATGCCTTTACTGTCTGCTGATCCTTCCAGTGCTTGGGCGCCCCCATTCTCTGTTGCATGTCAGGTGCAGACAAAGTGGTACTCCACAAACTGGTTGCTTCCATAGGAGCCCTAGAATTAAGAGTTCAGGCAGGATGGGTTTGTCACAAAAATTTAAAATTCAGTACGAAGTAGATCAAGAAACTGAGTCCAAAGGCACTGTGTTACCATGACCATTTGGAACCTCTTCATGTCCATGCTATTTGTGCATGCCATCAAATGCTGTTGGTTTCCTTTGACGATTTGCGTCTCCCTTGTATGCTATAGACTTTTCAGAGTGCCCCTAGAAAAAGGTACAGCAGGGTGAAAGGCAGTCCAGGAACATTTTTGCCAGTATTTAACCTGGTACATCACTCTTTGTTCCCTGTTCCTGTTTGAAGAAACTAGTGGCATTTAGGCAACTGTCCTTTAGCGGCTCTCTGCTATATTACACACACACTCAGACAGTCACACACTGGGAGAAACATAGGTCATTTCAAGGGTAACTTGTGTAGGGAAAACATACACAAGGAATTTGTATGTTACTTAAGTGTCCAAGCTCATACTCACTGAGCTCTGTATGACCAGTCTTGTTTTTTCCTGAGCCTTCCTATATTAGCAAGGCTTGTTCGTGTGTGGTCTGTCAGTGATGCTTCTCTGGCAGCGTGGACAGAATTTAGGACCCAAATTGGGTCCTTAGCTACTTGCATCCACCACTCATTAGCACAGGTCAGGAAACAAGGGACACCAGTGTATGTGTGAAGAAGGTGGTATCCCTAAAGTGATTCCTACTTTGTAATTGTCCTTCTTGGGGACTGATTGCTTAGTTGTGTAGCCTCCTATGCTGTGAAATGGCAATAGTTTCTTCAAACAGGAATCGGGAACAAAGAGTGATGTACCAGGTTAAATACTGGCAAACAGGAATAGTGAACAAAGAGTGATCTACCAGGTTAAATACCTGCCAGTTGGTATGGTAGGACCAGACATTGCCTGCCAACAATGTCTGTAGTATTTGCTCATGCATACCTGCAACATGACATTGAGTTTTTGGCTTGGGTTTCCCTCTCTGTTTTTTTTGTTTTTTTTTTTTTCCTAGTGCAGAGATCCCTTTACTGTCTGCTGATCCTTCCAGTGCTTGGGAGCCCCCATTCTCTGTTGTATGTCAGGTGAAGCCTAAGGGATAGTGGAAGAACTGGTTGCCTCCATATTAGGCCTAAAATGAAGGGTGGAGGAAGCAGTGGTCTGTCACAAAAATTTAAATTCCACTAAGAAACAGGCTAAGAAACTGAGGCCAAAGTCAGTGTGGTTCCATGAGCATTTTGAACCTCTTCATGTCCATGCATTTTGTGCACGCTGACAAAAGCTGTTGGTTTCCTTTTACCATGGAGTCTTCCTTGTGTGCCATAGACTTTTCAGAGGGCCCCTAGAAGAAGGGACAGCAAGGAGCAAGGCAGCCCTGGAACATTTCTGCCAGTATTGAACCTGGGACATCGCTCCTTGTTCTCTCGTTCTGTTTGAGGAAACTATGGACATTGAGGCAAATCTACTTTAGAGGCTCTGTACTGTATTGCACACACAAGCAGACAGTCACACACACAGAGAAACATAGGTCATTTCATGGGTAACTTGTGTATGGAAAACACGGGAGTTTCTATGTCACTTATGTGTCCATGTTCCCAAGCTCATACTCACTTCGCTCTGTATGACCAGTCTTGGTTCTGCCTGAGCCTGCCTACATTTGTGAGGCTGTTTCCTGTGTGGTCTGTCAGTGATGTTTTTTCTGGCACCATGGTCAGAATTTAGGGCCCAAATTGGGTCCTTAGCTAGTTGCTTGCATCACACATTAGCACAATTAAAGTCACAAGGAGCCACAGTGTATGTGCGTAGAAGGTGGTGACCTTAATGTCGTTCCTTCCTTTTTTGAGTGCCCTACTTCGGGATGGATTGCTTGGCCATGCAGCATGCTATGCTGTGAACTGTTTTCATCCTGCCCAGTTGGGAGATTAGGACTAGACATTGCCTCCCATCAATGTCTGCCCCAGTTCATCCTCATGCATAACCTCAGCCTGCCATTGGGTTTTTGTCATGGGTTTCCCTCCGAAGCTCTCTTGTACTCCTAGAGAGATGCCTTTACTGTCTGCTGATCCTTCCAGTGCTTGGGCGCCCCCATTCTCTGTTGCATGTCAGGTGCAGACAAAGTGGTACTCCACAAACTGGTTGCTTCCATATGAGCCCTACAATTAAGAGTTCAGGCAGGATGGGTTTGTCACAAAAATTTAAAATTCAGGACGAAGTAGATCAAGAAACTGAGTCCAAAGGCACTGTGTTACCATGACCATTTGGAACCTCTTCATGTCCATGCTATTTGTGCATGCCATCAAATGCTGTTGGTTTCCTTTGACGATTTGCGTCTCCCTTGTATGCTATAGACTTTTCAGAGTGCCCCTAGAAAAAGGTACAGCAGGGTGAAAGGCAGTCCAGGAACATTTTTGCCAGTATTTAACCTGGTACATCACTCTTTGTTCCCTGTTCCTGTTTGAAGAAACTATTGGCATTTAGGCAACTGTCCTTTAGCGGCCCTCTGCTATATTACACACACACTCAGACAGTCACACACTGGGAGAAACATAGGTCATTTCAAGGGTAACTTGTGTAGGGAAAACATACACAAGGAATTTGTATGTTACTTAAGTGTCCAAGCTCATACTCACTGAGCTCTGTATGACCAGTCTTGTTTTTTCCTGAGCCTTCCTATATTAGCAAGGCTTGTTCGTGTGTGGTCTGTCAGTGATGCTTCTCTGGCAGCGTGGACAGAATTTAGGACCCAAATTGGATCCTTAGCTACTTGCATCCACCACTCATTAGCACAGGTCAGGAAACAAGGGACACCAGTGTATGTGTGAAGAAGGTGGTATCCCTAAAGTGATTCCTACTTTGTAATTGTCCTTCTTGGGGACTGATTGCTTAGTTGTGTAGCCTCCTATGCTGTGAAATGGCAATAGTTTCTTCAAACAGGAATCGGGAACAAAGAGTGATGTACCAGGTTAAATACTGGCAAACAGGAATAGTGAACAAAGAGTGATCTACCAGGTTAAATACCTGCCAGTTGGTATGGTAGGACAAGACATTGCCTGCCAACAATGTCTGTAGTATTTGCTCATGCATACCTGCAACATGACATTGAGTTTTTGGCTTGGGTTTCCCTCTCTGTTTTTTTTTTTTTTTTTTCCTCGTGCAGAGATCCCTTTACTGTCTGCTGATCCTTCCAGTGCTTGGGAGCCCCCATTCTCTGTTTTATGTCAGGTGCAGCCTAAGGGATAGTGGAAGAACTGGTTGCCTCCATATTAGGCCTAAAATGAAGGGTGGAGGAAGCAGTGGTCTGTCACAAAAATTTAAATTCCACCA
Organism: Cavia porcellus; assembly: GCF_034190915.1. Classification (NCBI taxonomy): domain Eukaryota; kingdom Metazoa; phylum Chordata; class Mammalia; order Rodentia; family Caviidae; genus Cavia; species Cavia porcellus. The sequence goes on along the minus strand of NW_026947516.1, from coordinate 30,136,901 downwards.
GGAAACAGGCTAAGAAACTGAGGCCAAAGTCAGTGTGGTACCATGAGCATTTTGAACCTCTTCATGTCCATGCATTTTGTGCACGCTGACAAAAGCTGTTGGTTTCCTTTTACCATGGAGTCTTCCTTGTGTGCCATAGACTTTTCAGAGGGCCCCTAGAAGAAGGTACAGCAAGGAGCAAGGCAGCCCTGGAACATTTCTGCCAGTATTGAACCTGGGACATCGCTCCTTGTTCTCTCGTTCTGTTTGAAGAAACTATGGACATTGAGGCAAATCTACTTTAGAGGCTCTGTACTGTATTGCACACACAAGCAGACAGTCACACACACAGAGAAACATAGGTCATTTCATGGGTAACTTGTGTATGGAAAACACGGGAGTTTCTATGTCACTTATGTGTCCATGTTCCCAAGCTCATACTCACTTCGCTCTGTATGACCAGTCTTGGTTCTGCCTGAGCCTGCCTACATTTGTGAGGCTGTTTCCTGTGTGGTCTGTCAGTGATGTTTTTTCTGGCACCATGGTCAGAATTTAGGGCCCAAATTGGGTCCTTAGCTAGTTGCTTGCATCACACATTAGCACAATTAAAGTCACAAGGAGCCACAGTGTATGTGCGTAGAAGGTGGTGACCTTAATGTCGTTCCTTCCTTTTTTGAGTGCCCTACTTCGGGATGGATTGCTTGGCCATGCAGCATGCTATGCTGTGAACTGTTTTCATCCTGCCCAGTTGGGAGATTAGGACTAGACATTGCCTCCCATCAATGTCTGCCCCAGTTCATCCTCATGCATAACCTCAGCCTGCCATTGGGTTTTTGTCATGGGTTTCCCTCCGAAGCTCTCTTGTACTCCTAGAGAGATGCCTTTACTGTCTGCTGATCCTTCCAGTGCTTGGGCGCCCCCATTCTCTGTTGCATGTCAGGTGCAGACAAAGTGGTACTCCACAAACTGGTTGCTTCCATATGAGCCCTACAATTAAGAGTTCAGGCAGGATGGGTTTGTCACAAAAATTTAAAATTCAGGACGAAGTAGATCAAGAAACTGAGTCCAAAGGCACTGTGTTACCATGACCATTTGGAACCTCTTCATGTCCATGCTATTTGTGCATGCCATCAAATGCTGTTGGTTTCCTTTGACGATTTGCGTCTCCCTTGTATGCTATAGACTTTTCAGAGTGCCCCTAGAAAAAGGTACAGCAGGGTGAAAGGCAGTCCAGGAACATTTTTGCCAGTATTTAACCTGGTACATCACTCTTTGTTCCCTGTTCCTGTTTGAAGAAACTATTGGCATTTAGGCAACTGTCCTTTAGCGGCCCTCTGCTATATTACACACACACTCAGACAGTCACACACTGGGAGAAACATAGGTCTTTTCAAGGGTAACTTGTGTAGGGAAAACATACACAAGGAATTTGTATGTTACTTAAGTGTCCAAGCTCATACTCACTGAGCTCTGTATGACCAGTCTTGTTTTTTCCTGAGCCTTCCTATATTAGCAAGGCTTGTTCGTGTGTGGTCTGTCAGTGATGCTTCTCTGGCAGCGTGGACAGAATTTAGGACCCAAATTGGGTCCTTAGCTACTTGCATCCACCACTCATTAGCACAGGTCAGGAAACAAGGGACACCAGTGTATGTGTGAAGAAGGTGGTATCCCTAAAGTGATTCCTACTTTGTAATTGTCCTTCTTGGGGACTGATTGCTTAGTTGTGTAGCCTCCTATGCTGTGAAATGGCAATAGTTTCTTCAAACAGGAATCGGGAACAAAGAGTGATGTACCAGGTTAAATACTGGCAAACAGGAATAGTGAACAAAGAGTGATCTACCAGGTTAAATACCTGCCAGTTGGTATGGTAGGACAAGACATTGCCTGCCAACAATGTCTGTAGTATTTGCTCATGCATACCTGCAACATGACATTGAGTTTTTGGCTTGGGTTTCCCTCTCTGTTTTTTTTTTTTTTTTTCCTCGTGCAGAGATCCCTTTACTGTCTGCTGATCCTTCCAGTGCTTGGGAGCCCCCATTCTCTGTTGTATGTCAGGTGCAGCCTAAGGGATAGTGGAAGAACTGGTTGCCTCCATATTAGGCCTAAAATGAAGGGTGGAGGAAGCAGTGGTCTGTCACAAACATTTAAATTCCACTAAGAAACAGGCTAAGAAACTGAGGCCAAAGTCAGTGTGGTTCCATGAGCATTTTGAACCTCTTCATGTCCATGCATTTTGTGCACGCTGACAAAAGCTGTTGGTTTCCTTTTACCATGGAGTCTTCCTTGTGTGCCATAGACTTTTCAGAGGGCCCCTAGAAGAAGGTACAGCAAGGAGCAAGGCAGCCCTGGAACATTTCTGCCAGTATTGAACCTGGGACATCGCTCCTTGTTCTCTCGTTCTGTTTGAAGAAACTATGGACATTGAGGCAAATCTACTTTAGAGGCTCTGTACTGTATTGCACACACAAGCAGACAGTCACACACACAGAGAAACATAGGTCATTTCATGGGTAACTTGTGTATGGAAAACACGGGAGTTTCTATGTCACTTATGTGTCCATGTTCCCAAGCTCATACTCACTTCGCTCTGTATGACCAGTCTTGGTTCTGCCTGAGCCTGCCTACATTTGTGAGGCTGTTTCCTGTGTGGTCTGTCAGTGATGTTTTTTCTGGCACCATGGTCAGAATTTAGGGCCCAAATTGGGTCCTTAGCTAGTTGCTTGCATCACACATTAGCACAATTAAAGTCACAAGGAGCCACAGTGTATGTGCGTAGAAGGTGGTGACCTTAATGTCGTTCCTTCCTTTTTTGAGTGCCCTACTTCGGGATGGATTGCTTGGCCATGCAGCATGCTATGCTGTGAACTGTTTTCATCCTGCCCAGTTGGGAGATTAGGACTAGACATTGCCTCCCATCAATGTCTGCCCCAGTTCATCCTCATGCATAACCTCAGCCTGCCATTGGGTTTTTGTCATGGGTTTCCCTCCGAAGCTCTCTTGTACTCCTAGAGAGATGCCTTTACTGTCTGCTGATCCTTCCAGTGCTTGGGCGCCCCCATTCTCTGTTGCATGTCAGGTGCAGACAAAGTGGTACTCCACAAACTGGTTGCTTCCATGTGAGCCCTACAATTAAGAGTTCAGGCAGGATGGGTTTGTCACAAAAATTTAAAATTCAGTACGAAGTAGATCAAGAAACTGAGTCCAAAGGCACTGTGTTACCATGACCATTTGGAACCTCTTCATGTCCATGCTATTTGTGCATGCCATCAAATGCTGTTGGTTTCCTTTGACGATTTGCGTCTCCCTTGTATGCTATAGACTTTTCAGAGTGCCCCTAGAAAAAGGTACAGCAGGGTGAAAGGCAGTCCAGGAACATTTTTGCCAGTATTTAACCTGGTACATCACTCTTTGTTCCCTGTTCCTGTTTGAAGAAACTATTGGCATTTAGGCAACTGTCCTTTAGCGGCTCTCTGCTATATTACACACACACTCAGACAGTCACACACTGGGAGAAACATAGGTCATTTCAAGGGTAACTTGTGTAGGGAAAACATACACAAGGAATTTGTATGTTACTTAAGTGTCCAAGCTCATACTCACTGAGCTCTGTATGACCAGTCTTGTTTTTTCCTGAGCCTTCCTATATTAGCAAGGCTTGTTCGTGTGTGGTCTGTCAGTGATGCTTCTCTGGCAGCGTGGACAGAATTTAGGACCCAAATTGGGTCCTTAGCTACTTGCATCCACCACTCATTAGCACAGGTCAGGAAACAAGGGACACCAGTGTATGTGTGAAGAAGGTGGTATCCCTAAAGTGATTCCTACTTTGTAATTGTCCTTCTTGGGGACTGATTGCTTAGTTGTGTAGCCTCCTATGCTGTGAAATGGCAATAGTTTCTTCAAACAGGAATCGGGAACAAAGAGTGATGTACCAGGTTAAATACTGGCAAACAGGAATAGTGAACAAAGAGTGATCTACCAGGTTAAATACCTGCCAGTTGGTATGGTAGGACAAGACATTGCCTGCCAACAATGTCTGTAGTATTTGCTCATGCATACCTGCAACATGACATTGAGTTTTTGGCTTGGGTTTCCCTCTCTGTTTTTTTTTTTTTTTTTCCTCGTGCAGAGATCCCTTTACTGTCTGCTGATCCTTCCAGTGCTTGGGAGCCCCCATTCTCTGTTGTATGTCAGGTGCAGCCTAAGGGATAGTGGAAGAACTGGTTGCCTCCATATTAGGCCTAAAATGAAGGGTGGAGGAAGCAGTGGTCTGTCACAAACATTTAAATTCCACTAAGAAACAGGCTAAGAAACTGAGGCCAAAGTCAGTGTGGTTCCATGAGCATTTTGAACCTCTTCATGTCCATGCATTTTGTGCACGCTGACAAAAGCTGTTGGTTTCCTTTTACCATGGAGTCTTCCTTGTGTGCCATAGACTTTTCAGAGGGCCCCTAGAAGAAGGTACAGCGAGGAGCAAGGCAGCCCTGGAACATTTCTGCCAGTATTGAACCTGGGACATCGCTCCTTGTTCTCTCGTTCTGTTTGAAGAAACTATGGACATTGAGGCAAATCTACTTTAGAGGCTCTGTACTGTATTGCACACACAAGCAGACAGTCACACACACAGAGAAACATAGGTCATTTCATGGGTAACTTGTGTATGGAAAACACGGGAGTTTCTATGTCACTTATGTGTCCATGTTCCCAAGCTCATACTCACTTCGCTCTGTATGACCAGTCTTGGTTCTGCCTGAGCCTGCCTACATTTGTGAGGCTGTTTCCTGTGTGGTCTGTCAGTGATGTTTTTTCTGGCACCATGGTCAGAATTTAGGGCCCAAATTGGGTCCTTAGCTAGTTGCTTGCATCACACATTAGCACAATTAAAGTCACAAGGAGCCACAGTGTATGTGCGTAGAAGGTGGTGACCTTAATGTCGTTCCTTCCTTTTTTGAGTGCCCTACTTCGGGATGGATTGCTTGGCCATGCAGCATGCTATGCTGTGAACTGTTTTCATCCTGCCCAGTTGGGAGATTAGGACTAGACATTGCCTCCCATCAATGTCTGCCCCAGTTCATCCTCATGCATAACCTCAGCCTGCCATTGGGTTTTTGTCATGGGTTTCCCTCCGAAGCTCTCTTGTACTCCTAGAGAGATGCCTTTACTGTCTGCTGATCCTTCCAGTGCTTGGGCGCCCCCATTCTCTGTTGCATGTCAGGTGCAGACAAAGTGGTACTCCACAAACTGGTTGCTTCCATGTGAGCCCTACAATTAAGAGTTCAGGCAGGATGGGTTTGTCACAAAAATTTAAAATTCAGTACGAAGTAGATCAAGAAACTGAGTCCAAAGGCACTGTGTTACCATGACCATTTGGAACCTCTTCATGTCCATGCTATTTGTGCATGCCATCAAATGCTGTTGGTTTCCTTTGACGATTTGCGTCTCCCTTGTATGCTATAGACTTTTCAGAGTGCCCCTAGAAAAAGGTACAGCAGGGTGAAAGGCAGTCCAGGAACATTTTTGCCAGTATTTAACCTGGTACATCACTCTTTGTTCCCTGTTCCTGTTTGAAGAAACTATTGGCATTTAGGCAACTGTCCTTTAGCGGCTCTCTGCTATATTACACACACACTCAGACAGTCACACACTGGGAGAAACATAGGTCATTTCAAGGGTAACTTGTGTAGGGAAAACATACACAAGGAATTTGTATGTTACTTAAGTGTCCAAGCTCATACTCACTGAGCTCTGTATGACCAGTCTTGTTTTTTCCTGAGCCTTCCTATATTAGCAAGGCTTGTTCGTGTGTGGTCTGTCAGTGATGCTTCTCTGGCAGCGTGGACAGAATTTAGGACCCAAATTGGGTCCTTAGCTACTTGCATCCACCACTCATTAGCACAGGTCAGGAAACAAGGGACACCAGTGTATGTGTGAAGAAGGTGGTATCCCTAAAGTGATTCCTACTTTGTAATTGTCCTTCTTGGGGACTGATTGCTTAGTTGTGTAGCCTCCTATGCTGTGAAATGGCAATAGTTTCTTCAAACAGGAATCGGGAACAAAGAGTGATGTACCAGGTTAAATACTGGCAAACAGGAATAGTGAACAAAGAGTGATCTACCAGGTTAAATACCTGCCAGTTGGTATGGTAGGACAAGACATTGCCTGCCAACAATGTCTGTAGTATTTGCTCATGCATACCTGCAACATGACATTGAGTTTTTGGCTTGGGTTTCCCTCTCTGTTTTTTTTTTTTTTTTTCCTCGTGCAGAGATCCCTTTACTGTCTGCTGATCCTTCCAGTGCTTGGGAGCCCCCATTCTCTGTTGTATGTCAGGTGCAGCCTAAGGGATAGTGGAAGAACTGGTTGCCTCCATATTAGGCCTAAAATGAAGGGTGGAGGAAGCAGTGGTCTGTCACAAACATTTAAATTCCACTAAGAAACAGGCTAAGAAACTGAGGCCAAAGTCAGTGTGGTTCCATGAGCATTTTGAACCTCTTCATGTCCATGCATTTTGTGCACGCTGACAAAAGCTGTTGGTTTCCTTTTACCATGGAGTCTTCCTTGTGTGCCATAGACTTTTCAGAGGGCCCCTAGAAGAAGGTACAGCGAGGAGCAAGGCAGCCCTGGAACATTTCTGCCAGTATTGAACCTGGGACATCGCTCCTTGTTCTCTCGTTCTGTTTGAAGAAACTATGGACATTGAGGCAAATCTACTTTAGAGGCTCTGTACTGTATTGCACACACAAGCAGACAGTCACACACACAGAGAAACATAGGTCATTTCATGGGTAACTTGTGTATGGAAAACACGGGAGTTTCTATGTCACTTATGTGTCCATGTTCCCAAGCTCATACTCACTTCGCTCTGTATGACCAGTCTTGGTTCTGCCTGAGCCTGCCTACATTTGTGAGGCTGTTTCCTGTGTGGTCTGTCAGTGATGTTTTTTCTGGCACCATGGTCAGAATTTAGGGCCCAAATTGGGTCCTTAGCTAGTTGCTTGCATCACACATTAGCACAATTAAAGTCACAAGGAGCCACAGTGTATGTGCGTAGAAGGTGGTGACCTTAATGTCGTTCCTTCCTTTTTTGAGTGCCCTACTTCGGGATGGATTGCTTGGCCATGCAGCATGCTATGCTGTGAACTGTTTTCATCCTGCCCAGTTGGGAGATTAGGACTAGACATTGCCTCCCATCAATGTCTGCCCCAGTTCATCCTCATGCATAACCTCAGCCTGCCATTGGGTTTTTGTCATGGGTTTCCCTCCGAAGCTCTCTTGTACTCCTAGAGAGATGCCTTTACTGTCTGCTGATCCTTCCAGTGCTTGGGCGCCCCCATTCTCTGTTGCATGTCAGGTGCAGACAAAGTGGTACTCCACAAACTGGTTGCTTCCATGTGAGCCCTACAATTAAGAGTTCAGGCAGGATGGGTTTGTCACAAAAATTTAAAATTCAGTACGAAGTAGATCAAGAAACTGAGTCCAAAGGCACTGTGTTACCATGACCATTTGGAACCTCTTCATGTCCATGCTATTTGTGCATGCCATCAAATGCTGTTGGTTTCCTTTGACGATTTGCGTCTCCCTTGTATGCTATAGACTTTTCAGAGTGCCCCTAGAAAAAGGTACAGCAGGGTGAAAGGCAGTCCAGGAACATTTTTGCCAGTATTTAACCTGGTACATCACTCTTTGTTCCCTGTTCCTGTTTGAAGAAACTATTGGCATTTAGGCAACTGTCCTTTAGCGGCCCTCTGCTATATTACACACACACTCAGACAGTCACACACTGGGAGAAACATAGGTCATTTCAAGGGTAACTTGTGTAGGGAAAACATACACAAGGAATTTGTATGTTACTTAAGTGTCCAAGCTCATACTCACTGAGCTCTGTATGACCAGTCTTGTTTTTTCCTGAGCCTTCCTATATTAGCAAGGCTTGTTCGTGTGTGGTCTGTCAGTGATGCTTCTCTGGCAGCGTGGACAGAATTTAGGACCCAAATTGGGTCCTTAGCTACTTGCATCCACCACTCATTAGCACAGGTCAGGAAACAAGGGACACCAGTGTATGTGTGAAGAAGGTGGTATCCCTAAAGTGATTCCTACTTTGTAATTGTCCTTCTTGGGGACTGATTGCTTAGTTGTGTAGCCTCCTATGCTGTGAAATGGCAATAGTTTCTTCAAACAGGAATCGGGAACAAAGAGTGATGTACCAGGTTAAATACTGGCAAACAGGAATAGTGAACAAAGAGTGATCTACCAGGTTAAATACCTGCCAGTTGGTATGGTAGGACCAGACATTGCCTGCCAACAATGTCTGTAGTATTTGCTCATGCATACCTGCAACATGACATTGAGTTTTTGGCTTGGGTTTCCCTCTCTGTTTTTTTTTTTTTTTTTTTTTTTTTTTTTTTTTTCTCGTGCAGAGATCCCTTTACTGTCTGCTGATCCTTCCAGTGCTTGGGAGCCCCCATTCTCTGTTGTATGTCAGGTGCAGCCTAAGGGATAGTGGAAGAACTGGTTGCCTCCATATTAGGCCTAGAATGAAGAGTGGAGGAAGCAGTGGTCTGTCACAAAAATTTAAATTCCACCAGGAAACAGGCTAAGAAACTGAGGCCAAAGTCAGTGTGGTACCATGAGCATTTTGAACCTCTTCATGTCCATGCATTTTGTGCACGCTGACAAAAGCTGTTGGTTTCCTTTTACCATGGAGTCTTCCTTGTGTGCCATAGACTTTTCAGAGGGCCCCTAGAAGAAGGTACAGCAAGGAGCAAGGCAGCCCTGGAACATTTCTGCCAGTATTGAACCTGGGACATCGCTCCTTGTTCTCTCTTTCTGTTTGAGGAAACTATGGCCATTGAGGCAAATCAACTTTAGAGGCTCTGTACTGTATTGCACACACAAGCAGACAGTCACACACACAGAGAAACATAGGTCATTTCATGGGTAACTTGTGTATGGAAAACACGGGAGTTTCTATGTCACTTATGTGTCCATGTTCCCAAGCTCATACTCACTTCGCTCTGTATGACCAGTCTTGGTTCTGCCTGAGCCTGCCTACATTTGTGAGGCTGTTTCCTGTGTGGTCTGTCAGTGATGTTTTTTCTGGCACCATGGTCAGAATTTAGGGCCCAAATTGGGTCCTTAGCTAGTTGCTTGCATCACACATTAGCACAATTAAAGTCACAAGGAGCCACAGTGTATGTGCGTAGAAGGTGGTGACCTTAATGTCGTTCCTTCCTTTTTTGAGTGCCCTACTTCGGGATGGATTGCTTGGCCATGCAGCATGCTATGCTGTGAACTGTTTTCATCCTGCCCAGTTGGGAGATTAGGACTAGACATTGCCTCCCATCAATGTCTGCCCCAGTTCATCCTCATGCATAACCTCAGCCTGCCATTGGGTTTTTGTCATGGGTTTCCCTCCGAAGCTCTCTTGTACTCCTAGAGAGATGCCTTTACTGTCTGCTGATCCTTCCAGTGCTTGGGCGCCCCCATTCTCTGTTGCATGTCAGGTGCAGACAAAGTGGTACTCCACAAACTGGTTGCTTCCATATGAGCCCTAGAATTAAGAGTTCAGGCAGGATGGGTTTGTCACAAAAATTTAAAATTCAGTACGAAGTAGATCAAGAAACTGAGTCCAAAGGCACTGTGTTACCATGACCATTTGGAACCTCTTCATGTCCATGCTATTTGTGCATGCCATCAAATGCTGTTGGTTTCCTTTGACGATTTGCGTCTCCCTTGTATGCTATAGACTTTTCAGAGTGCCCCTAGAAAAAGGTACAGCAGGGTGAAAGGCAGTCCAGGAACATTTTTGCCAGTATTTAACCTGGTACATCACTCTTTGTTCCCTGTTCCTGTTTGAAGAAACTATTGGCATTTAGGCAACTGTCCTTTAGCGGCTCTCTGCTATATTACACACACACTCAGACAGTCACACACTGGGAGAAACATAGGTCATTTCAAGGGTAACTTGTGTAGGGAAAACATACACAAGGAATTTGTATGTTACTTAAGTGTCCAAGCTCATACTCACTGAGCTCTGTATGACCAGTCTTGTTTTTTCCTGAGCCTTCCTATATTAGCAAGGCTTGTTCGTGTGTGGTCTGTCAGTGATGCTTCTCTGGCAGCGTGGACAGAATTTAGGACCCAAATTGGGTCCTTAGCTACTTGCATCCACCACTCATTAGCACAGGTCAGGAAACAAGGGACACCAGTGTATGTGTGAAGAAGGTGGTATCCCTAAAGTGATTCCTACTTTGTAATTGTCCTTCTTGGGGACTGATTGCTTAGTTGTGTAGCCTCCTATGCTGTGAAATGGCAATAGTTTCTTCAAACAGGAATCGGGAACAAAGAGTGATGTACCAGGTTAAATACTGGCAAACAGGAATAGTGAACAAAGAGTGATCTACCAGGTTAAATACCTGCCAGTTGGTATGGTAGGACAAGACATTGCCTGCCAACAATGTCTGTAGTATTTGCTCATGCATACCTGCAACATGACATTGAGTTTTTGGCTTGGGTTTCCCTCTCTGTTTTTTTTTTTTTTTTTTTTCCTCGTGCAGAGATCCCTTTACTGTCTGCTGATCCTTCCAGTGCTTGGGAGCCCCCATTCTCTGTTTTATGTCAGGTGCAGCCTAAGGGATAGTGGAAGAACTGGTTGCCTCCATATTAGGCCTAAAATGAAGGGTGGAGGAAGCAGTGGTCTGTCACAAAAATTTAAATTCCACTAAGAAACAGGCTAAGAAACTGAGGCCAAAGTCAGTGTGGTACCATGAGCATTTTGAACCTCTTCATGTCCATGCATTTTGTGCACGCTGACAAAAGCTGTTGGTTTCCTTTTACCATGGAGTCTTCCTTGTGTGCCATAGACTTTTCAGAGGGCCCCTAGAAGAAGGTACAGCAAGGAGCAAGGCAGCCCTGGAACATTTCTGCCAGTATTGAACCTGGGACATCGCTCCTTGTTCTCTCGTTCTGTTTGAAGAAACTATGGACATTGAGGCAAATCTACTTTAGAGGCTCTGTACTGTATTGCACACACAAGCAGACAGTCACACACACAGAGAAACATAGGTCATTTCATGGGTAACTTGTGTATGGAAAACACGGGAGTTTCTATGTCACTTATGTGTCCATGTTCCCAAGCTCATACTCACTTCGCTCTGTATGACCAGTCTTGGTTCTGCCTGAGCCTGCCTACATTTGTGAGGCTGTTTCCTGTGTGGTCTGTCAGTGATGTTTTTTCTGGCACCATGGTCAGAATTTAGGGCCCAAATTGGGTCCTTAGCTAGTTGCTTGCATCACACATTAGCACAATTAAAGTCACAAGGAGCCACAGTGTATGTGCGTAGAAGGTGGTGACCTTAATGTCGTTCCTTCCTTTTTTGAGTGCCCTACTTCGGGATGGATTGCTTGGCCATGCAGCATGCTATGCTGTGAACTGTTTTCATCCTGCCCAGTTGGGAGATTAGGACTAGACATTGCCTCCCATCAATGTCTGCCCCAGTTCATCCTCATGCATAACCTCAGCCTGCCATTGGGTTTTTGTCATGGGTTTCCCTCCGAAGCTCTCTTGTACTCCTAGAGAGATGCCTTTACTGTCTGCTGATCCTTCCAGTGCTTGGGCGCCCCCATTCTCTGTTGCATGTCAGGTGCAGACAAAGTGGTACTCCACAAACTGGTTGCTTCCATATGAGCCCTACAATTAAGAGTTCAGGCAGGATGGGTTTGTCACAAAAATTTAAAATTCAGTACGAAGTAGATCAAGAAACTGAGTCCAAAGGCACTGTGTTACCATGACCATTTGGAACCTCTTCATGTCCATGCTATTTGTGCATGCCATCAAATGCTGTTGGTTTCCTTTGACGATTTGCGTCTCCCTTGTATGCTATAGACTTTTCAGAGTGCCCCTAGAAAAAGGTACAGCAGGGTGAAAGGCAGTCCAGGAACATTTTTGCCAGTATTTAACCTGGTACATCACTCTTTGTTCCCTGTTCCTGTTTGAAGAAACTATTGGCATTTAGGCAACTGTCCTTTAGCGGCTCTCTGCTATATTACACACACACTCAGACAGTCACACACTGGGAGAAACATAGGTCATTTCAAGGGTAACTTGTGTAGAGAAAACATACTCAAGGAATTTGTATGTTACTTAAGTGTCCAAGCTCATACTCACTGAGCTCTGTATGACCAGTCTTGTTTTTTCCTGAGCCTTCCTATATTAGCAAGGCTTGTTCGTGTGTGGTCCCACAATGATGCTTCTCTGGCACCGTGGACAGAATTTACGACCCAAATTGGGTCCTTAGCTACTTGCATCCACCACTCATTAGCACAGGTCAGGAAACAAGGGACACCAGTGTATGTGTGAAGAAGGTGGTATCCCTAAAGTGATTCCTACTTTGTAATTGTCCTTCTTGGGGACTGATTGCTTAGTTGTGTAGCCTCCTATGCTGTGAAATGGCAATAGTTTCTTCAAACAGGAATCGGGAACAAAGAGTGATGTACCAGGTTAAATACTGGCAAACAGGAATAGTGAACAAAGAGTGATCTACCAGGTTAAATACCTGCCACTTGGTATGGTAGGACCAGACATTGCCTGCCAACAATGTCTGTAGTATTTGCTCATGCATACCTGCAACATGACATTGAGTTTTTGGCTTAGGTTTCCCTCTCTGTTTTTTTTGTTTTTTGTTTTTTGTTTTTTTTTTCTCGTGCAGAGATCCCTTTACTGTCTGCTGATCCTTCCAGTGCTTGGGAGCCCCCATTCTCTGTTGTATGTCAGGTGCAGCCTAAGGGATAGTGGAAGAACTGGTTGCCTCCATATTAGGCCTAGAATGAAGAGTGGAGGAAGCAGTGGTCTGTCACAAAAATTTAAATTCCACCAGGAAACAGGCTAAGAAACTGAGGCCAAAGTCAGTGTGGTACCATGAGCATTTTGAACCTCTTCATGTCCATGCATTTTGTGCACGCTGACAAAAGCTGTTGGTTTCCTTTTACCATGGAGTCTTCCTTGTGTGCCATAGACTTTTCAGAGGGCCCCTAGAAGAAGGTACAGCAAGGAGCAAGGCAGCCCTGGAACATTTCTGCCAGTATTGAACCTGGGACATCGCTCCTTGTTCTCTCTTTCTGTTTGAGGAAACTATGGCCATTGAGGCAAATCAACTTTAGAGGCTCTGTACTGTATTGCACACACAAGCAGACAGTCACACACACAGAGAAACATAGGTCATTTTATGGGTAACTTGTGTATGGAAAACACGGGAGTTTCTATGTCACTTATGTGTCCATGTTCCCAAGCTCATACTCACTTCGCTCTGTATGACCAGTCTTGGTTCTGCCTGAGCCTGCCTACATTTGTGAGGCTGTTTCCTGTGTGGTCTGTCAGTGATGTTTTTTCTGGCACCATGGTCAGAATTTAGGGCCCAAATTGGGTCCTTAGCTAGTTGCTTGCATCACACATTAGCACAATTAAAGTCACAAGGAGCCACAGTGTATGTGCGTAGAAGGTGGTGACCTTAATGTCGTTCCTTCCTTTTTTGAGTGCCCTACTTCGGGATGGATTGCTTGGCCATGCAGCATGCTATGCTGTGAACTGTTTTCATCCTGCCCAGTTGGGAGATTAGGACTAGACATTGCCTCCCATCAATGTCTGCCCCAGTTCATCCTCATGCATAACCTCAGCCTGCCATTGGGTTTTTGTCATGGGTTTCCCTCCGAAGCTCTCTTGTACTCCTAGAGAGATGCCTTTACTGTCTGCTGATCCTTCCAGTGCTTGGGCGCCCCCATTCTCTGTTGCATGTCAGGTGCAGACAAAGTGGTACTCCACAAACTGGTTGCTTCCATATGAGCCCTACAATTAAGAGTTCAGGCAGGATGGGTTTGTCACAAAAATTTAAAATTCAGTACGAAGTAGATCAAGAAACTGAGTCCAAAGGCACTGTGTTACCATGACCATTTGGAACCTCTTCATGTCCATGCTATTTGTGCATGCCATCAAATGCTGTTGGTTTCCTTTGACGATTTGCGTCTCCCTTGTATGCTATAGACTTTTCAGAGTGACCCTAGAAAAAGGTACAGCAGGGTGAAAGGCAGTCCAGGACCATTTTTGCCAGTATTTAACCTGGTACATCACTCTTTGTTCCCTGTTCCTGTTTGAAGAAACTATTGGCATTTAGGCAACTGTCCTTTAGCGGCTCTCTGCTATATTACACACACACTCAGACAGTCACACACTGGGAGAAACATAGGTCATTTCAAGGGTAACTTGTGTAGGGAAAACATACACAAGGAATTTGTATGTTACTTAAGTGTCCAAGCTCATACTCACTGAGCTCTGTATGACCAGTCTTGTTTTTTCCTGAGCCTTCCTATATTAGCAAGGCTTGTTCGTGTGTGGTCTGTCAGTGATGCTTCTCTGGCAGCGTGGACAGAATTTAGGACCCAAATTGGGTCCTTAGCTACTTGCATCCACCACTCATTAGCACAGGTCAGGAAACAAGGGACACCAGTGTATGTGTGAAGAAGGTGGTATCCCTAAAGTGATTCCTACTTTGTAATTGTCCTTCTTGGGGACTGATTGCTTAGTTGTGTAGCCTCCTATGCTGTGAAATGGCAATAGTTTCTTCAAACAGGAATCGGGAACAAAGAGTGATGTACCAGGTTAAATACTGGCAAACAGGAATAGTGAACAAAGAGTGATCTACCAGGTTAAATACCTGCCAGTTGGTATGGTAGGACAAGACATTGCCTGCCAACAATGTCTGTAGTATTTGCTCATGCATACCTGCAACATGAAATTGAGTTTTTGGCTTGGGTTTCCCTCTCTGTTTTTTTTTTTTTTTTTTTTTTTTTTTTTCTCGTGCAGAGATCCCTTTACTGTCTGCTGATCCTTCCAGTGCTTGGGAGCCCCCATTCTCTGTTGTATGTCAGGTGCAGCCTAAGGGATAGTGGAAGAACTGGTTGCCTCCATATTAGGCCTAGAATGAAGAGTGGAGGAAGCAGTGGTCTGTCACAAAAATTTAAATTCCACCAGGAAACAGGCTAAGAAACTGAGGCCAAAGTCAGTGTGGTACCATGAGCATTTTGAACCTCTTCATGTCCATGCATTTTGTGCACGCTGACAAAAGCTGTTGGTTTCCTTTTACCATGGAGTCTTCCTTGTGTGCCATAGACTTTTCAGAGGGCCCCTAGAAGAAGGTACAGCAAGGAGCAAGGCAGCCCTGGAACATTTCTGCCAGTATTGAACCTGGGACATCGCTCCTTGTTCTCTCTTTCTGTTTGAGGAAACTATGGCCATTGAGGCAAATCAACTTTAGAGGCTCTGTACTGTATTGCACACACAAGCAGACAGTCACACACACAGAGAAACATAGGTCATTTCATGGGTAACTTGTGTATGGAAAACACGGGAGTTTCTATGTCACTTATGTGTCCATGTTCCCAAGCTCATACTCACTTCGCTCTGTATGACCAGTCTTGGTTCTGCCTGAGCCTGCCTACATTTGTGAGGCTGTTTCCTGTGTGGTCTGTCAGTGATGTTTTTTCTGGCACCATGGTCAGAATTTAGGGCCCAAATTGGGTCCTTAGCTAGTTGCTTGCATCACACATTAGCACAATTAAAGTCACAAGGAGCCACAGTGTATGTGCGTAGAAGGGGGTGACCTTAATGTGTTTCCTTCCTTTTTTGAGTGCCCTACTTCGGGATGGATTGCTTGGCCATGCAGCATGCTATGCTGTGAACTGTTTTCATCCTGCCCAGTTGGAAGATTAGGACCAGAAATTGGCTGCCATCAATGTCTGCCCCAGTTCATCCTCATGCATAACCTCAGCCTGCCATTGGGTTTTTGTCATGGGTTTCCCTCCGAAGCTCTCTTGTACTCCTAGAGAGATGCCTTTACTGTCTGCTGATCCTTCCAGTGCTTGGGCGCCCCCATTCTCTGTTGCATGTCAGGTGCAGACAAAGTGGTACTCCACAAACTGGTTGCTTCCATGTGAGCCCTACAATTAAGAGTTCAGGCAGGATGGGTTTGTCACAAAAATTTAAAATTCAGTACGAAGTAGATCAAGAAACTGAGTCCAAAGGCACTGTGTTACCATGACCATTTGGAACCTCTTCATGTCCATGCTATTTGTGCATGCCATCAAATGCTGTTGGTTTCCTTTGACGATTTGCGTCTCCCTTGTATGCTATAGACTTTTCAGAGTGCCCCTAGAAAAAGGTACAGCAGGGTGAAAGGCAGTCCAGGAACATTTTTGCCAGTATTTAACCTGGTACATCACTCTTTGTTCCCTGTTCCTGTTTGAAGAAACTATTGGCATTTAGGCAACTGTCCTTTAGCGGCTCTCTGCTATATTACACACACACTCAGACAGTCACACACTGGGAGAAACATAGGTCATTTCAAGGGTAACTTGTGTAGGGAAAACATACACAAGGAATTTGTATGTTACTTAAGTGTCCAAGCTCATACTCACTGAGCTCTGTATGACCAGTCTTGTTTTTTCCTGAGCCTTCCTATATTAGCAAGGCTTGTTCATGTGTGGTCCCACAATGATGCTTCTCTGGCAGCGTGGACAGAATTTAGGACCCAAATTGGGTCCTTAGCTACTTGCATCCACCACTCATTAGCACAGGTCAGGAAACAAGGGACACCAGTGTATGTGTGAAGAAGGTGGTATCCCTAAAGTGATTCCTACTTTGTAATTGTCCTTCTTGGGGACTGATTGCTTAGTTGTGTAGCCTCCTATGCTGTGAAATGGCAATAGTTTCTTCAAACAGGAATCGGGAACAAAGAGTGATGTACCAGGTTAAATACTGGCAAACAGGAATAGTGAACAAAGAGTGATCTACCAGGTTAAATACCTGCCAGTTGGTATGTTAGGACCAGACATTGCCTGCCAACAATGTCTGTAGTATTTGCTCATGCATACCTGCAACATGACATTGAGTTTTTGGCTTGGGTTTCCCTCTCTGTTTTTTTTTGTTTTTTTTTTTTTCCTAGTGCAGAGATCCCTTTACTGTCTGCTGATCCTTCCAGTGCTTGGGAGCCCCCATTCTCTGTTGTATGTCAGGTGAAGCCTAAGGGATAGTGGAAGAACTGGTTGCCTCCATATTAGGCCTAAAATGAAGGGTGGAGGAAGCAGTGGTCTGTCACAAAAATTTAAATTCCACTAAGAAACAGGCTAAGAAACTGAGGCCAAAGTCAGTGTGGTTCCATGAGCATTTTGAACCTCTTCATGTCCATGCATTTTGTGCACGCTGACAAAAGCTGTTGGTTTCCTTTTACCATGGAGTCTTCCTTGTGTGCCATAGACTTTTCAGAGGGCCCCTAGAAGAAGGTACAGCAAGGAGCAAGGCAGCCCTGGAACATTTCTGCCAGTATTGAACCTGGGACATCGCTCCTTGTTCTCTCGTTCTGTTTGAAGAAACTATGGACATTGAGGCAAATCTACTTTAGAGGCTCTGTACTGTATTGCACACACAAGCAGACAGTCACACACACAGAGAAACATAGGTCATTTCATGGGTAACTTGTGTATGGAAAACACGGGAGTTTCTATGTCACTTATGTGTCCATGTTCCCAAGCTCATACTCACTTCGCTCTGTATGACCAGTCTTGGTTCTGCCTGAGCCTGCCTACATTTGTGAGGCTGTTTCCTGTGTGGTCTGTCAGTGATGTTTTTTCTGGCACCATGGTCAGAATTTAGGGCCCAAATTGGGTCCTTAGCTAGTTGCTTGCATCACACATTAGCACAATTAAAGTCACAAGGAGCCACAGTGTATGTGCGTAGAAGGTGGTGACCTTAATGTCGTTCCTTCCTTTTTTGAGTGCCCTACTTCGGGATGGATTGCTTGGCCATGCAGCATGCTATGCTGTGAACTGTTTTCATCCTGCCCAGTTGGGAGATTAGGACTAGACATTGCCTCCCATCAATGTCTGCCCCAGTTCATCCTCATGCATAACCTCAGCCTGCCATTGGGTTTTTGTCATGGGTTTCCCTCCGAAGCTCTCTTGTACTCCTAGAGAGATGCCTTTACTGTCTGCTGATCCTTCCAGTGCTTGGGCGCCCCCATTCTCTGTTGCATGTCAGGTGCAGACAAAGTGGTACTCCACAAACTGGTTGCTTCCATGTGAGCCCTACAATTAAGAGTTCAGGCAGGATGGGTTTGTCACAAAAATTTAAAATTCAGTACGAAGTAGATCAAGAAACTGAGTCCAAAGGCACTGTGTTACCATGACCATTTGGAACCTCTTCATGTCCATGCTATTTGTGCATGCCATCAAATGCTGTTGGTTTCCTTTGACGATTTGCGTCTCCCTTGTATGCTATAGACTTTTCAGAGTGCCCCTAGAAAAAGGTACAGCAGGGTGAAAGGCAGTCCAGGAACATTTTTGCCAGTATTTAACCTGGTACATCACTCTTTGTTCCCTGTTCCTGTTTGAAGAAACTATTGGCATTTAGGCAACTGTCCTTTAGCGGCTCTCTGCTATATTACACACACACTCAGACAGTCACACACTGGGAGAAACATAGGTCATTTCAAGGGTAACTTGTGTAGGGAAAACATACACAAGGAATTTGTATGTTACTTAAGTGTCCAAGCTCATACTCACTGAGCTCTGTATGACCAGTCTTGTTTTTTCCTGAGCCTTCCTATATTAGCAAGGCTTGTTCGTGTGTGGTCCCACAATGATGCTTCTCTGGCAGCGTGGACAGAATTTAGGACCCAAATTGGGTCCTTAGCTACTTGCATCCACCACTCATTAGCACAGGTCAGGAAACAAGGGACACCAGTGTATGTGTGAAGAAGGTGGTATCCCTAAAGTGATTCCTACTTTGTAATTGTCCTTCTTGGGGACTGATTGCTTAGTTGTGTAGCCTCCTATGCTGTGAAATGGCAATAGTTTCTTCAAACAGGAATCGGGAACAAAGAGTGATGTACCAGGTTAAATACTGGCAAACAGGAATAGTGAACAAAGAGTGATCTACCAGGTTAAATACCTGCCACTTGGTATGGTAGGACCAGACATTGCCTGCCAACAATGTCTGTAGTATTTGCTCATGCATACCTGCAACATGACATTGAGTTTTTGGCTTGGGTTTCCCTCTCTGTTTTTTTTTTTTTTTTTTTTTTTTTCTCGTGCAGAGATCCCTTTACTGTCTGCTGATCCTTCCAGTGCTTGGGAGCCCCCATTCTCTGTTGTATGTCAGGTGCAGCCTAAGGGATAGTGGAAGAACTGGTTGCCTCCATATTAGGCCTAGAATGAAGAGTGGAGGAAGCAGTGGTCTGTCACAAAAATTTAAATTCCACCAGGAAACAGGCTAAGAAACTGAGGCCAAAGTCAGTGTGGTACCATGAGCATTTTGAACCTCTTCATGTCCATGCATTTTGTGCACGCTGACAAAAGCTGTTGGTTTCCTTTTACCATGGAGTCTTCCTTGTGTGCCATAGACTTTTCAGAGGGCCCCTAGAAGAAGGTACAGCAAGGAGCAAGGCAGCCCTGGAACATTTCTGCCAGTATTGAACCTGGGACATCGCTCCTTGTTCTCTCTTTCTGTTTGAGGAAACTATGGCCATTGAGGCAAATCAACTTTAGAGGCTCTGTACTGTATTGCACACACAAGCAGACAGTCACACACACAGAGAAACATAGGTCATTTCATGGGTAACTTGTGTATGGAAAACACGGGAGTTTCTATGTCACTTATGTGTCCATGTTCCCAAGCTCATACTCACTTCGCTCTGTATGACCAGTCTTGGTTCTGCCTGAGCCTGCCTACATTTGTGAGGCTGTTTCCTGTGTGGTCTGTCAGTGATGTTTTTTCTGGCACCATGGTCAGAATTTAGGGCCCAAATTGGGTCCTTAGCTAGTTGCTTGCATCACACATTAGCACAATTAAAGTCACAAGGAGCCACAGTGTATGTGCGTAGAAGGTGGTGACCTTAATGTCGTTCCTTCCTTTTTTGAGTGCCCTACTTCGGGATGGATTGCTTGGCCATGCAGCATGCTATGCTGTGAACTGTTTTCATCCTGCCCAGTTGGGAGATTAGGACTAGACATTGCCTCCCATCAATGTCTGCCCCAGTTCATCCTCATGCATAACCTCAGCCTGCCATTGGGTTTTTGTCATGGGTTTCCCTCCGAAGCTCTCTTGTACTCCTAGAGAGATGCCTTTACTGTCTGCTGATCCTTCCAGTGCTTGGGCGCCCCCATTCTCTGTTGCATGTCAGGTGCAGACAAAGTGGTACTCCACAAACTGGTTGCTTCCATATGAGCCCTACAATTAAGAGTTCAGGCAGGATGGGTTTGTCACAAAAATTTAAAATTCAGTACGAAGTAGATCAAGAAACTGAGTCCAAAGGCACTGTGTTACCATGACCATTTGGAACCTCTTCATGTCCATGCTATTTGTGCATGCCATCAAATGCTGTTGGTTTCCTTTGACGATTTGCGTCTCCCTTGTATGCTATAGACTTTTCAGAGTGCCCCTAGAAAAAGGTACAGCAGGGTGAAAGGCAGTCCAGGAACATTTTTGCCAGTATTTAACCTGGTACATCACTCTTTGTTCCCTGTTCCTGTTTGAAGAAACTAGTGGCATTTAGGCAACTGTCCTTTAGCGGCTCTCTGCTATATTACACACACACTCAGACAGTCACACACTGGGAGAAACATAGGTCATTTCAAGGGTAACTTGTGTAGGGAAAACATACACAAGGAATTTGTATGTTACTTAAGTGTCCAAGCTCATACTCACTGAGCTCTGTATGACCAGTCTTGTTTTTTCCTGAGCCTTCCTATATTAGCAAGGCTTGTTCGTGTGTGGTCTGTCAGTGATGCTTCTCTGGCAGCGTGGACAGAATTTAGGACCCAAATTGGGTCCTTAGCTACTTGCATCCACCACTCATTAGCACAGGTCAGGAAACAAGGGACACCAGTGTATGTGTGAAGAAGGTGGTATCCCTAAAGTGATTCCTACTTTGTAATTGTCCTTCTTGGGGACTGATTGCTTAGTTGTGTAGCCTCCTATGCTGTGAAATGGCAATAGTTTCTTCAAACAGGAATCGGGAACAAAGAGTGATGTACCAGGTTAAATACTGGCAAACAGGAATAGTGAACAAAGAGTGATCTACCAGGTTAAATACCTGCCAGTTGGTATGGTAGGACCAGACATTGCCTGCCAACAATGTCTGTAGTATTTGCTCATGCATACCTGCAACATGACATTGAGTTTTTGGCTTGGGTTTCCCTCTCTGTTTTTTTTGTTTTTTTTTTTTTCCTAGTGCAGAGATCCCTTTACTGTCTGCTGATCCTTCCAGTGCTTGGGAGCCCCCATTCTCTGTTGTATGTCAGGTGCAGCCTAAGGGATAGTGGAAGAACTGGTTGCCTCCATATTAGGCCTAGAATGAAGAGTGGAGGAAGCAGTGGTCTGTCACAAAAATTTAAATTCCACCAGGAAACAGGCTAAGAAACTGAGGCCAAAGTCAGTGTGGTACCATGAGCATTTTGAACCTCTTCATGTCCATGCATTTTGTGCACGCTGACAAAAGCTGTTGGTTTCCTTTTACCATGGAGTCTTCCTTGTGTGCCATAGACTTTTCTGAGGGCCCCTAGAAGAAGGTACAGCAAGGAGCAAGGCAGCCCTGGAACATTTCTGCCAGTATTGAACCTGGGACATCGCTCCTTGTTCTCTCTTTCTGTTTGAGGAAACTATGGCCATTGAGGCAAATCAACTTTAGAGGCTCTGTACTGTATTGCACACACAAGCAGACAGTCACACACACAGAGAAACATAGGTCATTTCATGGGTAACTTGTGTATGGAAAACACGGGAGTTTCTATGTCACTTATGTGTCCATGTTCCCAAGCTCATACTCACTTCGCTCTGTATGACCAGTCTTGGTTCTGCCTGAGCCTGCCTACATTTGTGAGGCTGTTTCCTGTGTGGTCTGTCAGTGATGTTTTTTCTGGCACCATGGTCAGAATTTAGGGCCCAAATTGGGTCCTTAGCTAGTTGCTTGCATCACACATTAGCACAATTAAAGTCACAAGGAGCCACAGTGTATGTGCGTAGAAGGTGGTGACCTTAATGTCGTTCCTTCCTTTTTTGAGTGCCCTACTTCGGGATGGATTGCTTGGCCATGCAGCATGCTATGCTGTGAACTGTTTTCATCCTGCCCAGTTGGGAGATTAGGACTAGACATTGCCTCCCATCAATGTCTGCCCCAGTTCATCCTCATGCATAACCTCAGCCTGCCATTGGGTTTTTGTCATGGGTTTCCCTCCGAAGCTCTCTTGTACTCCTAGAGAGATGCCTTTACTGTCTGCTGATCCTTCCAGTGCTTGGGCGCCCCCATTCTCTGTTGCATGTCAGGTGCAGACAAAGTGGTACTCCACAAACTGGTTGCTTCCATATGAGCCCTACAATTAAGAGTTCAGGCAGGATGGGTTTGTCACAAAAATTTAAATTTCAGTACGAAGTAGATCAAGAAACTGAGTCCAAAGGCACTGTGTTACCATGACCATTTGGAACCTCTTCATGTCCATGCTATTTGTGCATGCCATCAAATGCTGTTGGTTTCCTTTGACGATTTGCGTCTCCCTTGTATGCTATAGACTTTTCAGAGTGCCCCTAGAAAAAGGTACAGCAGGGTGAAAGGCAGTCCAGGAACATTTTTGCCAGTATTTAACCTGGTACATCACTCTTTGTTCCCTGTTCCTGTTTGAAGAAACTAGTGGCATTTAGGCAACTGTCCTTTAGCGGCTCTCTGCTATATTACACACACACTCAGACAGTCACACACTGGGAGAAACATAGGTCATTTCAAGGGTAACTTGTGTAGGGAAAACATACACAAGGAATTTGTATGTTACTTAAGTGTCCAAGCTCATACTCACTGAGCTCTGTATGACCAGTCTTGTTTTTTCCTGAGCCTTCCTATATTAGCAAGGCTTGTTCGTGTGTGGTCTGTCAGTGATGCTTCTCTGGCAGCGTGGACAGAATTTAGGACCCAAATTGGGTCCTTAGCTACTTGCATCCACCACTCATTAGCACAGGTCAGGAAACAAGGGACACCAGTGTATGTGTGAAGAAGGTGGTATCCCTAAAGTGATTCCTACTTTGTAATTGTCCTTCTTGGGGACTGATTGCTTAGTTGTGTAGCCTCCTATGCTGTGAAATGGCAATAGTTTCTTCAAACAGGAATCGGGAACAAAGAGTGATGTACCAGGTTAAATACTGGCAAACAGGAATAGTGAACAAAGAGTGATCTACCAGGTTAAATACCTGCCAGTTGGTATGGTAGGACCAGACATTGCCTGCCAACAATGTCTGTAGTATTTGCTCATGCATACCTGCAACATGACATTGAGTTTTTGGCTTGGGTTTCCCTCTCTGTTTTTTTTTTGTTTTTTTTTTTTTCCTAGTGCAGAGATCCCTTTACTGTCTGCTGATCCTTCCAGTGCTTGGGAGCCCCCATTCTCTGTTGTATGTCAGGTGAAGCCTAAGGGATAGTGGAAGAACTGGTTGCCTCCATATTAGGCCTAAAATGAAGGGTGGAGGAAGCAGTGGTCTGTCACAAAAATTTAAATTCCACTAAGAAACAGGCTAAGAAACTGAGGCCAAAGTCAGTGTGGTTCCATGAGCATTTTGAACCTCTTCATGTCCATGCATTTTGTGCACGCTGACAAAAGCTGTTGGTTTCCTTTTACCATGGAGTCTTCCTTGTGTGCCATAGACTTTTCAGAGGGCCCCTAGAAGAAGGTACAGCAAGGAGCAAGGCAGCCCTGGAACATTTCTGCCAGTATTGAACCTGGGACATCGCTCCTTGTTCTCTCGTTCTGTTTGAAGAAACTATGGACATTGAGGCAAATCTACTTTAGAGGCTCTGTACTGTATTGCACACACAAGCAGACAGTCACACACACAGAGAAACATAGGTCATTTCATGGGTAACTTGTGTATGGAAAACACGGGAGTTTCTATGTCACTTATGTGTCCATGTTCCCAAGCTCATACTCACTTCGCTCTGTATGACCAGTCTTGGTTCTGCCTGAGCCTGCCTACATTTGTGAGGCTGTTTCCTGTGTGGTCTGTCAGTGATGTTTTTTCTGGCACCATGGTCAGAATTTAGGGCCCAAATTGGGTCCTTAGCTAGTTGCTTGCATCACACATTAGCACAATTAAAGTCACAAGGAGCCACAGTGTATGTGCGTAGAAGGTGGTGACCTTAATGTCGTTCCTTCCTTTTTTGAGTGCCCTACTTCGGGATGGATTGCTTGGCCATGCAGCATGCTATGCTGTGAACTGTTTTCATCCTGCCCAGTTGGGAGATTAGGACTAGACATTGCCTCCCATCAATGTCTGCCCCAGTTCATCCTCATGCATAACCTCAGCCTGCCATTGGGTTTTTGTCATGGGTTTCCCTCCGAAGCTCTCTTGTACTCCTAGAGAGATGCCTTTACTGTCTGCTGATCCTTCCAGTGCTTGGGCGCCCCCATTCTCTGTTGCATGTCAGGTGCAGACAAAGTGGTACTCCACAAACTGGTTGCTTCCATGTGAGCCCTACAATTAAGAGTTCAGGCAGGATGGGTTTGTCACAAAAATTTAAAATTCAGTACGAAGTAGATCAAGAAACTGAGTCCAAAGGCACTGTGTTACCATGACCATTTGGAACCTCTTCATGTCCATGCTATTTGTGCATGCCATCAAATGCTGTTGGTTTCCTTTGACGATTTGCGTCTCCCTTGTATGCTATAGACTTTTCAGAGTGCCCCTAGAAAAAGGTACAGCAGGGTGAAAGGCAGTCCAGGAACATTTTTGCCAGTATTTAACCTGGTACATCACTCTTTGTTCCCTGTTCCTGTTTGAAGAAACTATTGGCATTTAGGCAACTGTCCTTTAGCGGCTCTTTGCTATATTACACACACACTCAGACAGTCACACACTGGGAGAAACATAGGTCATTTCAAGGGTAACTTGTGTAGAGAAAACATACACAAGGAATTTGTATGTTACTTAAGTGTCCAAGCTCATACTCACTGAGCTCTGTATGACCAGTCTTGTTTTTTCCTGAGCCTTCCTATATTAGCAAGGCTTGTTCGTGTGTGGTCTGTCAGTGATGCTTCTCTGGCAGCGTGGACAGAATTTAGGACCCAAATTGGGTCCTTAGCTACTTGCATCCACCACTCATTAGCACAGGTCAGGAAACAAGGGACACCAGTGTATGTGTGAAGAAGGTGGTATCCCTAAAGTGATTCCTACTTTGTAATTGTCCTTCTTGGGGACTGATTGCTTAGTTGTGTAGCCTCCTATGCTGTGAAATGGCAATAGTTTCTTCAAACAGGAATCGGGAACAAAGAGTGATGTACCAGGTTAAATACTGGCAAACAGGAATAGTGAACAAAGAGTGATCTACCAGGTTAAATACCTGCCACTTGGTATGGTAGGACCAGACATTGCCTGCCAACAATGTCTGTAGTATTTGCTCATGCATACCTGCAACATGACATTGAGTTTTTGGCTTGGGTTTCCCTCTCTGTTTTTTTTTTTTTTTTTTTTTTTCTCGTGCAGAGATCCCTTTACTGTCTGCTGATCCTTCCAGTGCTTGGGAGCCCCCATTCTCTGTTGTATGTCAGGTGCAGCCTAAGGGATAGTGGAAGAACTGGTTGCCTCCATATTAGGCCTAGAATGAAGAGTGGAGGAAGCAGTGGTCTGTCACAAAAATTTAAATTCCACCAGGAAACAGGCTAAGAAACTGAGGCCAAAGTCAGTGTGGTACCATGAGCATTTTGAACCTCTTCATGTCCATGCATTTTGTGCACGCTGACAAAAGCTGTTGGTTTCCTTTTACCATGGAGTCTTCCTTGTGTGCCATAGACTTTTCAGAGGGCCCCTAGAAGAAGGTACAGCAAGGAGCAAGGCAGCCCTGGAACATTTCTGCCAGTATTGAACCTGGGACATCGCTCCTTGTTCTCTCTTTCTGTTTGAGGAAACTATGGCCATTGAGGCAAATCAACTTTAGAGGCTCTGTACTGTATTGCACACACAAGCAGACAGTCACACACACAGAGAAACATAGGTCATTTCATGGGTAACTTGTGTATGGAAAACACGGGAGTTTCTATGTCACTTATGTGTCCATGTTCCCAAGCTCATACTCACTTCGCTCTGTATGACCAGTCTTGGTTCTGCCTGAGCCTGCCTACATTTGTGAGGCTGTTTCCTGTGTGGTCTGTCAGTGATGTTTTTTCTGGCACCATGGTCAGAATTTAGGGCCCAAATTGGGTCCTTAGCTAGTTGCTTGCATCACACATTAGCACAATTAAAGTCACAAGGAGCCACAGTGTATGTGCGTAGAAGGTGGTGACCTTAATGTCGTTCCTTCCTTTTTTGAGTGCCCTACTTCGGGATGGATTGCTTGGCCATGCAGCATGCTATGCTGTGAACTGTTTTCATCCTGCCCAGTTGGGAGATTAGGACTAGACATTGCCTCCCATCAATGTCTGCCCCAGTTCATCCTCATGCATAACCTCAGCCTGCCATTGGGTTTTTGTCATGGGTTTCCCTCCGAAGCTCTCTTGTACTCCTAGAGAGATGCCTTTACTGTCTGCTGATCCTTCCAGTGCTTGGGCGCCCCCATTCTCTGTTGCATGTCAGGTGCAGACAAAGTGGTACTCCACAAACTGGTTGCTTCCATATGAGCCCTAGAATTAAGAGTTCAGGCAGGATGGGTTTGTCACAAAAATTTAAAATTCAGTACGAAGTAGATCAAGAAACTGAGTCCAAAGGCACTGTGTTACCATGACCATTTGGAACCTCTTCATGTCCATGCTATTTGTGCATGCCATCAAATGCTGTTGGTTTCCTTTGACGATTTGCGTCTCCCTTGTATGCTATAGACTTTTCAGAGTGCCCCTAGAAAAAGGTACAGCAGGGTGAAAGGCAGTCCAGGAACATTTTTGCCAGTATTTAACCTGGTACATCACTCTTTGTTCCCTGTTCCTGTTTGAAGAAACTATTGGCATTTAGGCAACTGTCCTTTAGCGGCTCTCTGCTATATTACACACACACTCAGACAGTCACACACTGGGAGAAACATAGGTCATTTCAAGGGTAACTTGTGTAGGGAAAACATACACAAGGAATTTGTATGTTACTTAAGTGTCCAAGCTCATACTCACTGAGCTCTGTATGACCAGTCTTGTTTTTTCCTGAGCCTTCCTATATTAGCAAGGCTTGTTCGTGTGTGGTCTGTCAGTGATGCTTCTCTGGCAGCGTGGACAGAATTTAGGACCCAAATTGGGTCCTTAGCTACTTGCATCCACCACTCATTAGCACAGGTCAGGAAACAAGGGACACCAGTGTATGTGTGAAGAAGGTGGTATCCCTAAAGTGATTCCTACTTTGTAATTGTCCTTCTTGGGGACTGATTGCTTAGTTGTGTAGCCTCCTATGCTGTGAAATGGCAATAGTTTCTTCAAACAGGAATCGGGAACAAAGAGTGATGTACCAGGTTAAATACTGGCAAACAGGAATAGTGAACAAAGAGTGATCTACCAGGTTAAATACCTGCCAGTTGGTATGGTAGGACAAGACATTGCCTGCCAACAATGTCTGTAGTATTTGCTCATGCATACCTGCAACATGACATTGAGTTTTTGGCTTGGGTTTCCCTCTCTGTTTTTTTTTTTTTTTTTTTTTTTTTTTTTTTTTTTCTCGTGCAGAGATCCCTTTACTGTCTGCTGATCCTTCCAGTGCTTGGGAGCCCCCATTCTCTGTTGTATGTCAGGTGCAGCCTAAGGGATAGTGGAAGAACTGGTTGCCTCCATATTAGGCCTAAAATGAAGGGTGGAGGAAGCAGTGGTCTGTCACAAAAATTTAAATTCCACTAAGAAACAGGCTAAGAAACTGAGGCCAAAGTCAGTGTGGTTCCATGAGCATTTTGAACCTCTTCATGTCCATGCATTTTGTGCACGCTGACAAAAGCTGTTGGTTTCCTTTTATCATGGAGTCTTCCTTGTGTGCCATAGACTTTTCAGAGGGCCCCTAGAAGAAGGTACAGCAAGGAGCAAGGCAGCCCTGGAACATTTCTGCCAGTATTGAACCTGGGACATCGCTCCTTGTTCTCTCGTTCTGTTTGAAGAAACTATGGACATTGAGGCAAATCTACTTTAGAGGCTCTGTACTGTATTGCACACACAAGCAGACAGTCACACACACAGAGAAACATAGGTCATTTCATGGGTAACTTGTGTATGGAAAACACGGGAGTTTCTATGTCACTTATGTGTCCATGTTCCCAAGCTCATACTCACTTCGCTCTGTATGACCAGTCTTGGTTCTGCCTGAGCCTGCCTACATTTGTGAGGCTGTTTCCTGTGTGGTCTGTCAGTGATGTTTTTTCTGGCACCATGGTCAGAATTTAGGGCCCAAATTGGGTCCTTAGCTAGTTGCTTGCATCACACATTAGCACAATTAAAGTCACAAGGAGCCACAGTGTATGTGCGTAGAAGGTGGTGACCTTAATGTCGTTCCTTCCTTTTTTGAGTGCCCTACTTCGGGATGGATTGCTTGGCCATGCAGCATGCTATGCTGTGAACTGTTTTCATCCTGCCCAGTTGGGAGATTAGGACTAGACATTGCCTCCCATCAATGTCTGCCCCAGTTCATCCTCATGCATAACCTCAGCCTGCCATTGGGTTTTTGTCATGGGTTTCCCTCCGAAGCTCTCTTGTACTCCTAGAGAGATGCCTTTACTGTCTGCTGATCCTTCCAGTGCTTGGGCGCCCCCATTCTCTGTTGCATGTCAGGTGCAGACAAAGTGGTACTCCACAAACTTGTTGCTTCCATATGAGCCCTAGAATTAAGAGTTCAGGCAGGATGGGTTTGTCACAAAAATTTAAAATTCAGTACGAAGTAGATCAAGAAACTGAGTCCAAAGGCACTGTGTTACCATGACCATTTGGAACCTCTTCATGTCCATGCTATTTGTGCATGCCATCAAATGCTGTTGGTTTCCTTTGACGATTTGCGTCTCCCTTGTATGCTATAGACTTTTCAGAGTGCCCCTAGAAAAAGGTACAGCAGGGTGAAAGGCAGTCCAGGAACATTTTTGCCAGTATTTAACCTGGTACATCACTCTTTGTTCCCTGTTCCTGTTTGAAGAAACTATTGGCATTTAGGCAACTGTCCTTTAGCGGCTCTCTGCTATATTACACACACACTCAGACAGTCACACACTGGGAGAAACATAGGTCATTTCAAGGGGAACTTGTGTAGGGAAAACATACACAAGGAATTTGTATGTTACTTAAGTGTCCAAGCTCATACTCACTGAGCTCTGTATGACCAGTCTTGTTTTTTCCTGAGCCTTCCTATATTAGCAAGGCTTGTTCGTGTGTGGTCCCACAATGATGCTTCTCTGGCAGCGTGGACAGAATTTAGGACCCAAATTGGGTCCTTAGCTACTTGCATCCACCACTCATTAGCACAGGTCAGGAAACAAGGGACACCAGTGTATGTGTGAAGAAGGTGGTATCCCTAAAGTGATTCCTACTTTGTAATTGTCCTTCTTGGGGACTGATTGCTTAGTTGTGTAGCCTCCTATGCTGTGAAATGGCAATAGTTTCTTCAAACAGGAATCGGGAACAAAGAGTGATGTACCAGGTTAAATACTGGCAAACAGGAATAGTGAACAAAGAGTGATCTACCAGGTTAAATACCTGCCACTTGGTATGGTAGGACCAGACATTGCCTGCCAACAATGTCTGTAGTATTTGCTCATGCATACCTGCAACATGACATTGAGTTTTTGGCTTGGGTTTCCCTCTCTGTTTTTTTTTTTTTTTCTCGTGCAGAGATCCCTTTACTGTCTGCTGATCCTTCCAGTGCTTGGGAGCCCCCATTCTCTGTTGTATGTCAGGTGCAGCCTAAGGGATAGTGGAAGAACTGGTTGCCTCCATATTAGGCCTAGAATGAAGAGTGGAGGAAGCAGTGGTCTGTCACAAAAATTTAAATTCCACCAGGAAACAGGCTAAGAAACTGAGGCCAAAGTCAGTGTGGTACCATGAGCATTTTGAACCTCTTCATGTCCATGCATTTTGTGCACGCTGACAAAAGCTGTTGGTTTCCTTTTACCATGGAGTCTTCCTTGTGTGCCATAGACTTTTCAGAGGGCCCCTAGAAGAAGGTACAGCAAGGAGCAAGGCAGCCCTGGAACATTTCTGCCAGTATTGAACCTGGGACATCTCTCCTTGTTCTCTCTTTCTGTTTGAGGAAACTATGGCCATTGAGGCAAATCAACTTTAGAGGCTCTGTACTGTATTGCACACACAAGCAGACAGTCACACACACAGAGAAACATAGGTCATTTCATGGGTAACTTGTGTATGGAAAACACGGGAGTTTCTATGTCACTTATGTGTCCATGTTCCCAAGCTCATACTCACTTCGCTCTGTATGACCAGTCTTGGTTCTGCCTGAGCCTGCCTACATTTGTGAGGCTGTTTCCTGTGTGGTCTGTCAGTGATGTTTTTTCTGGCACCATGGTCAGAATTTAGGGCCCAAATTGGGTCCTTAGCTAGTTGCTTGCATCACACATTAGCACAATTAAAGTCACAAGGAGCCACAGTGTATGTGCGTAGAAGGGGGTGACCTTAATGTGTTTCCTTCCTTTTTTGAGTGCCCTACTTCGGGATGGATTGCTTGGCCATGCAGCATGCTATGCTGTGAACTGTTTTCATCCTGCCCAGTTGGAAGATTAGGACCAGACATTGGCTGCCATCAATGTCTGCCCCAGTTCATCCTCATGCATAACCTCAGCCTGCCATTGGGTTTTTGTCATGGGTTTCCCTCCGAAGCTCTCTTGTACTCCTAGAGAGATGCCTTTACTGTCTGCTGATCCTTCCAGTGCTTGGGCGCCCCCATTCTCTGTTGCATGTCAGGTGCAGACAAAGTGGTACTCCACAAACTGGTTGCTTCCATATGAGCCCTAGAATTAAGAGTTCAGGCAGGATGGGTTTGTCACAAAAATTTAAAATTCAGTACGAAGTAGATCAAGAAACTGAGTCCAAAGGCACTGTGTTACCATGACCATTTGGAATCTCTTCATGTCCATGCTATTTGTGCATGCCATCAAATGCTGTTGGTTTCCTTTGACGATTTGTGTCTCCCTTGTATGCTATAGACTTTTCAGAGTGCCCCTAGAAAAATGTACAGCAGGGTGAAAGGCAGTCCAGGAACATTTTTGCCAGTATTTAACCTGGTACATCACTCTTTGTTCCCTGTTCCTGTTTGAAGAAACTATTGGCATTTAGGCAACTGTCCTTTAGCGGCTCTCTGCTATATTACACACACACTCAGACAGTCACACACTGGGTGAAACATAGGTCTTTTCAAGGGGAACTTGTGTAGGGAAAACATACACAAGGAATTTGTATGTTACTTAAGTGTCCAAGCTCATACTCACTGAGCTCTGTATGACCAGTCTTGTTTTTTCCTGAGCCTTCCTATATTAGCAAGGCTTGTTCGTGTGTGGTCCCACAATGATGCTTCTCTGGCAGCGTGGACAGAATTTAGGACCCAAATTGGGTCCTTAGCTACTTGCATCCACCACTCATTAGCACAGGTCAGGAAACAAGGGACACCAGTGTATGTGTGAAGAAGGTGGTATCCCTAAAGTGATTCCTACTTTGTAATTGTCCTTCTTGGGGACTGATTGCTTAGTTGTGTAGCCTCCTATGCTGTGAAATGGCAATAGTTTCTTCAAACAGGAATCGGGAACAAAGAGTGATGTACCAGGTTAAATACTGGCAAACAGGAATAGTGAACAAAGAGTGATCTACCAGGTTAAATACCTGCCAGTTGGTATGGTAGGACAAGACATTGCCTGCCAACAATGTCTGTAGTATTTGCTCATGCATACCTGCAACATGACATTGAGTTTTTGGCTTGGGTTTCCCTCTCTGTTTTTTTTTTTTTTTTTTCCTCGTGCAGAGATCCCTTTACTGTCTGCTGATCCTTCCAGTGCTTGGGAGCCCCCATTCTCTGTTATATGTCAGGTGCAGCCTAAGGGATAGTGGAAGAACTGGTTGCCTCCATATTAGGCCTAGAATGAAGAGTGGAGGAAGCAGTGGTCTGTCACAAAAATTTAAATTCCACCAGGAAACAGGCTAAGAAACTGAGGCCAAAGTCAGTGTGGTACCATGAGCATTTTGAACCTCTTCATGTCCATGCATTTTGTGCACGCTGACAAAAGCTGTTGGTTTCCTTTTACCATGGAGTCTTCCTTGTGTGCCATAGACTTTTCAGAGGGCCCCTAGAAGAAGGTACAGCAAGGAGCAAGGCAGCCCTGGAACATTTCTGCCAGTATTGAACCTGGGACATCGCTCCTTGTTCTCTCTTTCTGTTTGAGGAAACTATGGCCATTGAGGCAAATCAACTTTAGAGGCTCTGTACTGTATTGCACACACAAGCAGACAGTCACACACACAGAGAAACATAGGTCATTTCATGGGTAACTTGTGTATGGAAAACACGGGAGTTTCTATGTCACTTATGTGTCCATGTTCCCAAGCTCATACTCACTTCGCTCTGTATGACCAGTCTTGGTTCTGCCTGAGCCTGCCTACATTTGTGAGGCTGTTTCCTGTGTGGTCTGTCAGTGATGTTTTTTCTGGCACCATGGTCAGAATTTAGGGCCCAAATTGGGTCCTT
This sequence comes from Cavia porcellus, assembly GCF_034190915.1. Classification (NCBI taxonomy): domain Eukaryota; kingdom Metazoa; phylum Chordata; class Mammalia; order Rodentia; family Caviidae; genus Cavia; species Cavia porcellus. The sequence continues at coordinate 30,104,218 of NW_026947516.1, read as the reverse complement.
AGCTAGTTGCTTGCATCACACATTAGCACAATTAAAGTCACAAGGAGCCACAGTGTATGTGCGTAGAAGGGGGTGACCTTAATGTGTTTCCTTCCTTTTTTGAGTGCCCTACTTCGGGATGGATTGCTTGGCCATGCAGCATGCTATGCTGTGAACTGTTTTCATCCTGCCCAGTTGGAAGATTAGGACCAGACATTGGCTGCCATCAATGTCTGCCCCAGTTCATCCTCATGCATAACCTCAGCCTGCCATTGGGTTTTTGTCATGGGTTTCCCTCCGAAGCTCTCTTGTACTCCTAGAGAGATGCCTTTACTGTCTGCTGATCCTTCCAGTGCTTGGGCGCCCCCATTCTCTGTTGCATGTCAGGTGCAGACAAAGTGGTACTCCACAAACTGGTTGTTTCCATATGAGCCCTAGAATTAAGAGTTCAGGCAGGATGGGTTTGTCACAAAAATTTAAAATTCAGTACGAAGTAGATCAAGAAACTGAGTCCAAAGGCACTGTGTTACCATGACCATTTGGAATCTCTTCATGTCCATGCTATTTGTGCATGCCATCAAATGCTGTTGGTTTCCTTTGACGATTTGTGTCTCCCTTGTATGCTATAGACTTTTCAGAGTGCCCCTAGAAAAATGTACAGCAGGGTGAAAGGCAGTCCAGGAACATTTTTGCCAGTATTTAACCTGGTACATCACTCTTTGTTCCCTGTTCCTGTTTGAAGAAACTATTGGCATTTAGGCAACTGTCCTTTAGCGGCTCTCTGCTATATTACACACACACTCAGACAGTCACACACTGGGTGAAACATAGGTCTTTTCAAGGGGAACTTGTGTAGGGAAAACATACACAAGGAATTTGTATGTTACTTAAGTGTCCAAGCTCATACTCACTGAGCTCTGTATGACCAGTCTTGTTTTTTCCTGAGCCTTCCTATATTAGCAAGGCTTGTTCGTGTGTGGTGCCACAATGATGCTTCTCTGGCAGCGTGGACAGAATTTAGGACCCAAATTGGGTCCTTAGCTACTTGCATCCACCACTCATTAGCACAGGTCAGGAAACAAGGGACACCAGTGTATGTGTGAAGAAGGTGGTATCCCTAAAGTGATTCCTACTTTGTAATTGTCCTTCTTGGGGACTGATTGCTTAGTTGTGTAGCCTCCTATGCTGTGAAATGGCAATAGTTTCTTCAAACAGGAATCGGGAACAAAGAGTGATGTACCAGGTTAAATACTGGCAAACAGGAATAGTGAACAAAGAGTGATCTACCAGGTTAAATACCTGCCACTTGGTATGGTAGGACCAGACATTGCCTGCCAACAATGTCTGTAGTATTTGCTCATGCATACCTGCAACATGACATTGAGTTTTTGGCTTGGGTTTCCCTCTCTGTTTTTTTTTTTTTTTTTTTTTTTTCTCGTGCAGAGATCCCTTTACTGTCTGCTGATCCTTCCAGTGCTTGGGAGCCCCCATTCTCTGTTGTATGTCAGGTGCAGCCTAAGGGATAGTGGAAGAACTGGTTGCCTCCATATTAGGCCTAGAATGAAGAGTGGAGGAAGCAGTGGTCTGTCACAAAAATTTAAATTCCACCAGGAAACAGGCTAAGAAACTGAGGCCAAAGTCAGTGTGGTACCACGAGCATTTTGAACCTCTTCATGTCCATGCATTTTGTGCACGCTGACAAAAGCTGTTGGTTTCCTTTTACCATGGAGTCTTCCTTGTGTGCCATAGACTTTTCAGAGGGCCCCTAGAAGAAGGTACAGCAAGGAGCAAGGCAGCCCTGGAACATTTCTGCCAGTATTGAACCTGGGACATCGCTCCTTGTTCTCTCTTTCTGTTTGAGGAAACTATGGCCATTGAGGCAAATCAACTTTAGAGGCTCTGTACTGTATTGCACACACAAGCAGACAGTCACACACACAGAGAAACATAGGTCATTTCATGGGTAACTTGTGTATGGAAAACACGGGAGTTTCTATGTCACTTATGTGTCCATGTTCCCAAGCTCATACTCACTTCGCTCTGTATGACCAGTCTTGGTTCTGCCTGAGCCTGCCTACATTTGTGAGGCTGTTTCCTGTGTGGTCTGTCAGTGATGTTTTTTCTGGCACCATGGTCAGAATTTAGGGCCCAAATTGGGTCCTTAGCTAGTTGCTTGCATCACACATTAGCACAATTAAAGTCACAAGGAGCCACAGTGTATGTGCGTAGAAGGGGGTGACCTTAATGTGTTTCCTTCCTTTTTTTGAGTGCCCTACTTCGGGATGGATTGCTTGGCCATGCAGCATGCTATGCTGTGAACTGTTTTCATCCTGCCCAGTTGGAAGATTAGGACCAGACATTGGCTGCCATCAATGTCTGCCCCAGTTCATCCTCATGCATAACCTCAGCCTGCCATTGGGTTTTTGTCATGGGTTTCCCTCCGAAGCTCTCTTGTACTCCTAGAGAGATGCCTTTACTGTCTGCTGATCCTTCCAGTGCTTGGGCGCCCCCATTCTCTGTTGCATGTCAGGTGCAGACAAAGTGGTACTCCACAAACTGGTTGCTTCCATATGAGCCCTAGAATTAAGAGTTCAGGCAGGATGGGTTTGTCACAAAAATTTAAAATTCAGTACGAAGTAGATCAAGAAACTGAGTCCAAAGGCACTGTGTTACCATGACCATTTGGAATCTCTTCATGTCCATGCTATTTGTGCATGCCATCAAATGCTGTTGGTTTCCTTTGACGATTTGTGTCTCCCTTGTATGCTATAGACTTTTCAGAGTGCCCCTAGAAAAATGTACAGCAGGGTGAAAGGCAGTCCAGGAACATTTTTGCCAGTATTTAACCTGGTACATCACTCTTTGTTCCCTGTTCCTGTTTGAAGAAACTATTGGCATTTAGGCAACTGTCCTTTAGCGGCTCTCTGCTATATTACACACACACTCAGACAGTCACACACTGGGTGAAACATAGGTCTTTTCAAGGGGAACTTGTGTAGGGAAAACATACACAAGGAATTTGTATGTTACTTAAGTGTCCAAGCTCATACTCACTGAGCTCTGTATGACCAGTCTTGTTTTTTCCTGAGCCTTCCTATATTAGCAAGGCTTGTTCGTGTGTGGTCCCACAATGATGCTTCTCTGGCAGCGTGGACAGAATTTAGGACCCAAATTGGGTCCTTAGCTACTTGCATCCACCACTCATTAGCACAGGTCAGGAAACAAGGGACACCAGTGTATGTGTGAAGAAGGTGGTATCCCTAAAGTGATTCCTACTTTGTAATTGTCCTTCTTGGGGACTGATTGCTTAGTTGTGTAGCCTCCTATGCTGTGAAATGGCAATAGTTTCTTCAAACAGGAATCGGGAACAAAGAGTGATGTACCAGGTTAAATACTGGCAAACAGGAATAGTGAACAAAGAGTGATCTACCAGGTTAAATACCTGCCAGTTGGTATGGTAGGACCAGACATTGCCTGCCAACAATGTCTGTAGTATTTGCTCATGCATACCTGCAACATGACATTGAGTTTTTGGCTTGGGTTTCCCTCTCTGTTTTTTTTTTTTTTTTCCTCGTGCAGAGATCCCTTTACTGTCTGCTGATCCTTCCAGTGCTTGGGAGCCCCCATTCTCTGTTGTATGTCAGGTGCAGCCTAAGGGATAGTGGAAGAACTGGTTGCCTCCATATTAGGCCTAAAATGAAGGGTGGAGGAAGCAGTGGTCTGTCACAAACATTTAAATTCCACTAAGAAACAGGCTAAGAAACTGAGGCCAAAATCAGTGTGGTTCCATGAGCATTTTGAACCTCTTCATGTCCATGCATTTTGTGCACGCTGACAAAAGCTGTTGGTTTCCTTTTACCATGGAGTCTTCCTTGTGTGCCATAGACTTTTCAGAGGGCCCCTAGAAGAAGGTACACCAAGGAGCAAGGCATCCCTGGAACATTTCTGCCAGTATTGAACCTGGGACATCGCTCCTTGTTCTCTATTTCTGTTTGAAGAAACTATGGACATTGAGGCAAATCTACTTTAGAGGCTCTGTACTGTATTGCACACACAAGCAGACAGTCACACACACAGAGAAACATAGGTCATTTCATGGGTAACTTGTGTATGGAAAACACGGGAGTTTCTATGTCACTTATGTGTCCATGTTCCCAAGCTCATACTCACTTCGCTCTGTATGACCAGTCTTGGTTTTGCCTGAGCCTGCCTACATTTGTGAGGCTGTTTCCTGTGTGGTCTGTCAGTGATGTTTTTTCTGGCACCATGGTCAGAATTTAGGGCCCAAATTGGGTCCTTAGCTAGTTGCTTGCATCACACATTAGCACAATTAAAGTCACAAGGAGCCACAGTGTATGTGCTTAGAAGGTGGTGACCTTAATGTCGTTCCTTCCTTTTTTGAGTACCCTACTTCGGGATGGATTGCTTGGCCATGCAGCATGCTATGCTGTGAACTGTTTTCATCCTGCCCAGTTGGGAGATTAGGACCAGACATTGCCTCCCATCAATGTCTGCCCCAGTTCATCCTCATGCATAACTTCAGCCTGCCATTGGGTTTTTGTCATGGGTTTCCCTCCGAAGCTCTCTTGTACTCCTAGAGAGTTGCCTTTACTGTCTGCTGATCCTTCCAGTACTTGGGAACCTCCATGGTCTGTTGCATGTCGGGAACAGAATAAGTGGTTCTGGAGGTAAAGTTTGCCTCCATTTGAGGCCTAGAATGAAGAGTGCAGGCGGGACTTGTCTGTCACAAAAATTTAAAGTTCACTACGAAATAGACCAAGAAAAAGAGGCCAAGCGCAGTGTGGTCCCATGACCATTTTGGACCTTCTCATGTACATGCTATCTGTGAATGCCATCCAAAGGTGTTGGTTTCCATTGAGCATGGAGTCTTGTTTTAATCCCATAGAATTTTCAGATGCCCCTACAAGAAAGAATGGCAGGGAGCGAGGGCAGTCCGGAAACGTTTCTCCCAGTATTGAACCTGGTACATCTCACCTTGTTCTCTCTTTCCTTTTGAAGAAACTAAGGCCATTGAGGCAAATCTCCTTTAAAGGCTCTCTGCTATATTAAACACACAGGCGGACAGACACACACGCAGACAAACATAGGTCATTTCATGGGTAACATGTGTATGAAAAATACAAGTGTTCATTTGCCACTTAGGTGTCCAGGTTTCTAAGCCCATACTCACTCACCTCTGTGTGACCCAGTCTTGTTTTCCCCTGAGTGTGGAATATTAGTGAGGCTTTTTGGTGTGTGGTCCATCAGTGATGTTTTTTCTGGAACCATGTTCGGAATTTAGGGCCTAAAATGGGGTCCTTCGCTACTTGCATCCACTATGCAGTACCACAGTTCAGCAAACAAGGCACCAGATTGTATGTGTGCAGAAGATGGTGACCCTAGCATGGTTACTTGCTTTTTAATTGCCCTTCTTGGGGACTGATTGCTTAGCGAGCAGCCTTCTGTGCTGTGAAGTGCTTTGATCCCGCCCAGTTGGGAGGGTAGGAACAGACTTTGCCTGCCAACAATGTCTGTGCAGTTTATCCTCATGCATACCTCCAACGTGCTGTTGAATTTTTGCCTGGGGTTTCCCTCCATAGCTCTTTTTTTTTATCAAGAAAGATGCCTTTACTGTCTGCTGATCCTTCCAGTGCTTGGGCGCCCCCATTCTCTGTTGCATGTCAGGTGCAGACAAAGTGGTACTGGACAAACTGGTTGCTTCCATATGAGCCCTAGAATTAAGAGTTCAGGCAGGATGGGTTTGTCACAAAAATTTAAAATTCACTACGAAGTGGATCAAGAAACTGAGTCCAAAGGCACTGTGTTACCATGACCATTTGGAACCTCTTCCTTTCCATGCTATTTGTGCATGCCATCAAATGCTGTTGGTTTCCTTTGACGATTTGTGTCTTCCTTGTATGCTATAGACTTTTCAGAGTGCCCCTAGAAAAAGGTACAGCAGGGTGAAAGGCAGTCCGGGAACATTTTTGCCAGTATTTAACCTGGTACATCACTCTTTGTTCCCTGTTCCTGTTTGAAGAAACTATTGGCATTTAGGCAACTGTCCTTTAGCGGCTCTCTGCTACATTACACACACACTCAGTCACACACTGGGAGAAACATAGGTCATTTCAAGGTTAACTTGCATAGGGAAAACCTACACAAGGAATTTGTATGTTACTTAAGTGTCCAAGCTCATACTCACTGAGCTCTGTATGACCAGTCTTGTTTTTCCTGAGCCTTCCTATATTAGCAAGGCTTGTTCGTGTGTGGTCTGTCAGTGATGCTTTTCTGGCACCATGGACAGAATTTAGGACCCAAATTGGGTCCTTAGTTACTTGCATCATCCACTCATTAGCACAGGTCAGGAAACAAGAGACACCAGTTTATGTGTGAAGAAGGTGGTATCCCTAAAGTGATTCCTACTTTGTAATTGTCCTTCTTGGGGACTGATTGCTTAGTTGTGTAGCCTCCTATGCTGTGAAATGGCAATAGTTTCTTCAAACAGGAATCGGGAACAAAGAGTGATGTACCAGGTTAAATACTGGCAAACAGGAATAGTGAACAAAGAGTGATCTACCAGGTTAAATACCTGCCAGTTGGTATGGTAGGACAAGACATTGCCTGCCAACAATGTCTGTAGTATTTGCTCATGCATACCTGCAACATGACATTGAGTTTTTGGCTTGGGTTTCCCTCTCTGTTTTTTTTTGTTTTTTTTTTTTTCCTAGTGCAGAGATCCCTTTACTGTCTGCTGATCCTTCCAGTGCTTGGGAGCCCCCATTCTCTGTTGTATGTCAGGTGAAGCCTAAGGGATAGTGGAAGAACTGGTTGCCTCCATATTAGGCCTAAAATGAAGGGTGGAGGAAGCAGTGGTCTGTCACAAAAATTTAAATTCCACTAAGAAACAGGCTAAGAAACTGAGGCCAAAGTCAGTGTGGTTCCATGAGCATTTTGAACCTCTTCATGTCCATGCATTTTGTGCACGCTGACAAAAGCTGTTGGTTTCCTTTTACCATGGAGTCTTCCTTGTGTGCCATAGACTTTTCAGAGGGCCCCTAGAAGAAGGTACAGCAAGGAGCAAGGCAGCCCTGGAACATTTCTGCCATTATTGAACCTGGGACATCGCTCCTTGTTCTCTCGTTCTGTTTGAAGAAACTATGGACATTGAGGCAAATCAACTTTAGAGGCTCTGTACTGTATTGCACACACAAGCAGACAGTCACACACACAGAGAAACATAGGTCATTTCATGGGTAACTTGTGTATGGAAAACACGGGAGTTTCTATGTCACTTATGTGTCCATGTTCCCAAGCTCATACTCACTTCGCTCTGTATGACCAGTCTTGGTTCTGCCTGAGCCTGCCTACATTTGTGAGGCTGTTTCCTGTGTGGTCTGTCAGTGATGTTTTTTCTGGCACCATGGTCAGAATTTAGGGCCCAAATTGGGTCCTTAGCTAGTTGCTTGCATCACACATTAGCACAATTAAAGTCACAAGGAGCCACAGTGTATGTGCGTAGAAGGTGGTGACCTTAATGTCGTTCCTTCCTTTTTTGAGTGCCCTACTTCGGGATGGATTGCTTGGCCATGCAGCATGCTATGCTGTGAACTGTTTTCATCCTGCCCAGTTGGGAGATTAGGACTAGACATTGCCTCCCATCAATGTCTGCCCCAGTTCATCCTCATGCATAACCTCAGCCTGCCATTGGGTTTTTGTCATGGGTTTCCCTCCGAAGCTCTCTTGTACTCCTAGAGAGATGCCTTTACTGTCTGCTGATCCTTCCAGTGCTTGGGCGCCCCCATTCTCTGTTGCATGTCAGGTGCAGACAAAGTGGTACTCCACAAACTGGTTGCTTCCATGTGAGCCCTACAATTAAGAGTTCAGGCAGGATGGGTTTGTCACAAAAATTTAAAATTCAGTACGAAGTAGATCAAGAAACTGAGTCCAAAGGCACTGTGTTACCATGACCATTTGGAACCTCTTCATGTCCATGCTATTTGTGCATGCCATCAAATGCTGTTGGTTTCCTTTGACGATTTGCGTCTCCCTTGTATGCTATAGACTTTTCAGAGTGCCCCTAGAAAAAGGTACAGCAGGGTGAAAGGCAGTCCAGGAACATTTTTGCCAGTATTTAACCTGGTACATCACTCTTTGTTCCCTGTTCCTGTTTGAAGAAACTATTGGCATTTAGGCAACTGTCCTTTAGCGGCTCTCTGCTATATTACACACACACTCAGACAGTCACACACTGGGAGAAACATAGGTCATTTCAAGGGTAACTTGTGTAGAGAAAACATACACAAGGAATTTGTATGTTACTTAAGTGTCCAAGCTCATACTCACTGAGCTCTGTATGACCAGTCTTGTTTTTTCCTGAGCCTTCCTATATTAGCAAGGCTTGTTCGTGTGTGGTCCCACAATGATGCTTCTCTGGCAGCGTGGACAGAATTTAGGACCCAAATTGGGTCCTTAGCTACTTGCATCCACCACTCATTAGCACAGGTCAGGAAACAAGGGACACCAGTGTATGTGTGAAGAAGGTGGTATCCCTAAAGTGATTCCTACTTTGTAATTGTCCTTCTTGGGGACTGATTGCTTAGTTGTGTAGCCTCCTATGCTGTGAAATGGCAATAGTTTCTTCAAACAGGAATCGGGAACAAAGAGTGATGTACCAGGTTAAATACTGGCAAACAGGAATAGTGAACAAAGAGTGATCTACCAGGTTAAATACCTGCCACTTGGTATGGTAGGACCAGACATTGCCTGCCAACAATGTCTGTAGTATTTGCTCATGCATACCTGCAAGATGACATTGAGTTTTTGGCTTAGGTTTCCCTCTCTGTTTTTTTTTGTTTTTTTTTTTTTTTTTTTTTTTTTTTTTTTTCTCGTGCAGAGATCCCTTTACTGTCTGCTGATCCTTCCAGTGCTTGGGAGCCCCCATTCTCTGTTGTATGTCAAGTGCAGCCTAAGGGATAGTGGAAGAACTGGTTGCCTCCATATTAGGCCTAGAATGAAGAGTGGAGGAAGCAGTGGTCTGTCACAAAAATTTAAATTCCACCAGGAAACAGGCTAAGAAACTGAGGCCAAAGTCAGTGTGGTACCATGAGCATTTTGAACCTCTTCATGTCCATGCATTTTGTGCACGCTGACAAAAGCTGTTGGTTTCCTTTTACCATGGAGTCTTCCTTGTGTGCCATAGACTTTTCAGAGGGCCCCTAGAAGAAGGTACAGCAAGGAGCAAGGCAGCCCTGGAACATTTCTGCCAGTATTGAACCTGGGACATCGCTCCTTGTTCTCTCTTTCTGTTTGAGGAAACTATGGCCATTGAGGCAAATCAACTTTAGAGGCTCTGTACTGTATTGCACACACAAGCAGACAGTCACACACACAGAGAAACATAGGTCATTTCATGGGTAACTTGTGTATGGAAAACACGGGAGTTTCTATGTCACTTATGTGTCCATGTTCCCAAGCTCATACTCACTTCGCTCTGTATGACCAGTCTTGGTTCTGCCTGAGCCTGCCTACATTTGTGAGGCTGTTTCCTGTGTGGTCTGTCAGTGATGTTTTTTCTGGCACCATGGTCAGAATTTAGGGCCCAAATTGGGTCCTTAGCTAGTTGCTTGCATCACACATTAGCACAATTAAAGTCACAAGGAGCCACAGTGTATGTGCGTAGAAGGTGGTGACCTTAATGTCGTTCCTTCCTTTTTTGAGTGCCCTACTTCGGGATGGATTGCTTGGCCATGCAGCATGCTATGCTGTGAACTGTTTTCATCCTGCCCAGTTGGGAGATTAGGACTAGACATTGCCTCCCATCAATGTCTGCCCCAGTTCATCCTCATGCATAACCTCAGCCTGCCATTGGGTTTTTGTCATGGGTTTCCCTCCGAAGCTCTCTTGTACTCCTAGAGAGATGCCTTTACTGTCTGCTGATCCTTCCAGTGCTTGGGCGCCCCCATTCTCTGTTGCATGTCAGGTGCAGACAAAGTGGTACTCCACAAACTGGTTGCTTCCATGTGAGCCCTACAATTAAGAGTTCAGGCAGGATGGGTTTGTCACAAAAATTTAAAATTCAGTACGAAGTAGATCAAGAAACTGAGTCCAAAGGCACTGTGTTACCATGACCATTTGGAACCTCTTCATGTCCATGCTATTTGTGCATGCCATCAAATGCTGTTGGTTTCCTTTGACGATTTGCGTCTCCCTTGTATGCTATAGACTTTTCAGAGTGCCCCTAGAAAAAGGTACAGCAGGGTGAAAGGCAGTCCAGGAACATTTTTGCCAGTATTTAACCTGGTACATCACTCTTTGTTCCCTGTTCCTGTTTGAAGAAACTATTGGCATTTAGGCAACTGTCCTTTAGCGGCTCTCTGCTATATTACACACACACTCAGACAGTCACACACTGGGAGAAACATAGGTCATTTCAAGGGTAACTTGTGTAGGGAAAACATACACAAGGAATTTGTATGTTACTTAAGTGTCCAAGCTCATACTCACTGAGCTCTGTATGACCAGTCTTGTTTTTTCCTGAGCCTTCCTATATTAGCAAGGCTTGTTCGTGTGTGGTCTGTCAGTGATGCTTCTCTGGCAGCGTGGACAGAATTTAGGACCCAAATTGGGTCCTTAGCTACTTGCATCCACCACTCATTAGCACAGGTCAGGAAACAAGGGACACCAGTGTATGTGTGAAGAAGGTGGTATCCCTAAAGTGATTCCTACTTTGTAATTGTCCTTCTTGGGGACTGATTGCTTAGTTGTGTAGCCTCCTATGCTGTGAAATGGCAATAGTTTCTTCAAACAGGAATCGGGAACAAAGAGTGATGTACCAGGTTAAATACTGGCAAACAGGAATAGTGAACAAAGAGTGATCTACCAGGTTAAATACCTGCCAGTTGGTATGGTAGGACAAGACATTGCCTGCCAACAATGTCTGTAGTATTTGCTCATGCATACCTGCAACATGACATTGAGTTTTTGGCTTGGGTTTCCCTCTCTGTTTTTTTTTTTTTTTTCCTCGTGCAGAGATCCCTTTACTGTCTGCTGATCCTTCCAGTGCTTGGGAGCCCCCATTCTCTGTTGTATGTCAGGTGCAGCCTAAGGGATAGTGGAAGAACTGGTTGCCTCCATATTAGGCCTAAAATGAAGGGTGGAGGAAGCAGTGGTCTGTCACAAACATTTAAATTCCACTAAGAAACAGGCTAAGAAACTGAGGCCAAAGTCAGTGTGGTTCCATGAGCATTTTGAACCTCTTCATGTCCATGCATTTTGTGCACGCTGACAAAAGCTGTTGGTTTCCTTTTACCATGGAGTCTTCCTTGTGTGCCATAGACTTTTCAGAGGGCCCCTAGAAGAAGGTACAGCGAGGAGCAAGGCAGCCCTGGAACATTTCTGCCAGTATTGAACCTGGGACATCGCTCCTTGTTCTCTCGTTCTGTTTGAAGAAACTATGGACATTGAGGCAAATCTACTTTAGAGGCTCTGTACTGTATTGCACACACAAGCAGACAGTCACACACACAGAGAAACATAGGTCATTTCATGGGTAACTTGTGTATGGAAAACACGGGAGTTTCTATGTCACTTATGTGTCCATGTTCCCAAGCTCATACTCACTTCGCTCTGTATGACCAGTCTTGGTTCTGCCTGAGCCTGCCTACATTTGTGAGGCTGTTTCCTGTGTGGTCTGTCAGTGATGTTTTTTCTGGCACCATGGTCAGAATTTAGGGCCCAAATTGGGTCCTTAGCTAGTTGCTTGCATCACACATTAGCACAATTAAAGTCACAAGGAGCCACAGTGTATGTGCGTAGAAGGTGGTGACCTTAATGTCGTTCCTTCCTTTTTTGAGTGCCCTACTTCGGGATGGATTGCTTGGCCATGCAGCATGCTATGCTGTGAACTGTTTTCATCCTGCCCAGTTGGGAGATTAGGACTAGACATTGCCTCCCATCAATGTCTGCCCCAGTTCATCCTCATGCATAACCTCAGCCTGCCATTGGGTTTTTGTCATGGGTTTCCCTCCGAAGCTCTCTTGTACTCCTAGAGAGATGCCTTTACTGTCTGCTGATCCTTCCAGTGCTTGGGCGCCCCCATTCTCTGTTGCATGTCAGGTGCAGACAAAGTGGTACTCCACAAACTGGTTGCTTCCATATGAGCCCTACAATTAAGAGTTCAGGCAGGATGGGTTTGTCACAAAAATTTAAAATTCAGGACGAAGTAGATCAAGAAACTGAGTCCAAAGGCACTGTGTTACCATGACCATTTGGAACCTCTTCATGTCCATGCTATTTGTGCATGCCATCAAATGCTGTTGGTTTCCTTTGACGATTTGCGTCTCCCTTGTATGCTATAGACTTTTCAGAGTGCCCCTAGAAAAAGGTACAGCAGGGTGAAAGGCAGTCCAGGAACTTTTTTGCCAGTATTTAACCTGGTACATCACTCTTTGTTCCCTGTTCCTGTTTGAAGAAACTATTGGCATTTAGGCAACTGTCCTTTAGCGGCTCTCTGCTATATTACACACACACTCAGACAGTCACACACTGGGAGAAACATAGGTCATTTCAAGGGTAACTTGTGTAGGGAAAACATACACAAGGAATTTGTATGTTACTTAAGTGTCCAAGCTCATACTCCTGAGCTCTGTATGACCAGTCTTGTTTTTTCCTGAGCCTTCCTATATTAGCAAGGCTTGTTCGTGTGTGGTCTGTCAGTGATGCTTCTCTGGCAGCGTGGACAGAATTTAGGACCCAAATTGGATCCTTAGCTACTTGCATCCACCACTCATTAGCACAGGTCAGGAAACAAGGGACACCAGTGTATGTGTGAAGAAGGTGGTATCCCTAAAGTGATTCCTACTTTGTAATTGTCCTTCTTGGGGACTGATTGCTTAGTTGTGTAGCCTCCTATGCTGTGAAATGGCAATAGTTTCTTCAAACAGGAATCGGGAACAAAGAGTGATGTACCAGGTTAAATACTGGCAAACAGGAATAGTGAACAAAGAGTGATCTACCAGGTTAAATACCTGCCAGTTGGTATGGTAGGACAAGACATTGCCTGCCAACAATGTCTGTAGTATTTGCTCATGCATACCTGCAACATGACATTGAGTTTTTGGCTTGGGTTTCCCTCTCTGTTTTTTTTTTTTTTTTCCTCGTGCAGAGATCCCTTTACTGTCTGCTGATCCTTCCAGTGCTTGGGAGCCCCCATTCTCTGTTTTATGTCAGGTGCAGCCTAAGGGATAGTGGAAGAACTGGTTGCCTCCATATTAGGCCTAAAATGAAGGGTGGAAGAAGCAGTGGTCTGTCACAAAAATTTAAATTCCACCAGGAAACAGGCTAAGAAACTGAGGCCAAAGTCAGTGTGGTACCATGAGCATTTTGAACCTCTTCATGTCCATGCATTTTGTGCACGCTGACAAAAGCTGTTGGTTTCCTTTTACCATGGAGTCTTCCTTGTGTGCCATAGACTTTTCAGAGGGCCCCTAGAAGAAGGGACAGCAAGGAGCAAGGCAGCCCTGGAACATTTCTGCCAGTATTGAACCTGGGACATCGCTCCTTGTTCTCTCGTTCTGTTTGAAGAAACTATGGACATTGAGGCAAATCTACTTTAGAGGCTCTGTACTGTATTGCACACACAAGCAGACAGTCACACACACAGAGAAACATAGGTCATTTCATGGGTAACTTGTGTATGGAAAACACGGGAGTTTCTATGTCACTTATGTGTCCATGTTCCCAAGCTCATACTCACTTCGCTCTGTATGACCAGTCTTGGTTCTGCCTGAGCCTGCCTACATTTGTGAGGCTGTTTCCTGTGTGGTCTGTCAGTGATGTTTTTTCTGGCACCATGGTCAGAATTTAGGGCCCAAATTGGGTCCTTAGCTAGTTGCTTGCATCACACATTAGCACAATTAAAGTCACAAGGAGCCACAGTGTATGTGCGTAGAAGGTGGTGACCTTAATGTCGTTCCTTCCTTTTTTGAGTGCCCTACTTCGGGATGGATTGCTTGGCCATGCAGCATGCTATGCTGTGAACTGTTTTCATCCTGCCCAGTTGGGAGATTAGGACTAGACATTGCCTCCCATCAATGTCTGCCCCAGTTCATCCTCATGCATAACCTCAGCCTGCCATTGGGTTTTTGTCATGGGTTTCCCTCCGAAGCTCTCTTGTACTCCTAGAGAGATGCCTTTACTGTCTGCTGATCCTTCCAGTGCTTGGGCGCCCCCATTCTCTGTTGCATGTCAGGTGCAGACAAAGTGGTACTCCACAAACTGGTTGCTTCCATGTGAGCCCTACAATTAAGAGTTCAGGCAGGATGGGTTTGTCACAAAAATTTAAAATTCAGTACGAAGTAGATCAAGAAACTGAGTCCAAAGGCACTGTGTTACCATGACCATTTGGAACCTCTTCATGTCCATGCTATTTGTGCATGCCATCAAATGCTGTTGGTTTCCTTTGACGATTTGCGTCTCCCTTGTATGCTATAGACTTTTCAGAGTGCCCCTAGAAAAAGGTACAGCAGGGTGAAAGGCAGTCCAGGAACATTTTTGCCAGTATTTAACCTGGTACATCACTCTTTGTTCCCTGTTCCTGTTTGAAGAAACTATTGGCATTTAGGCAACTGTCCTTTAGCGGCCCTCTGCTATATTACACACACACTCAGACAGTCACACACTGGGAGAAACATAGGTCATTTCAAGGGTAACTTGTGTAGGGAAAACATACACAAGGAATTTGTATGTTACTTAAGTGTCCAAGCTCATACTCACTGAGCTCTGTATGACCAGTCTTGTTTTTTCCTGAGCCTTCCTATATTAGCAAGGCTTGTTCGTGTGTGGTCTGTCAGTGATGCTTCTCTGGCAGCGTGGACAGAATTTAGGACCCAAATTGGGTCCTTAGCTACTTGCATCCACCACTCATTAGCACAGGTCAGGAAACAAGGGACACCAGTGTATGTGTGAAGAAGGTGGTATCCCTAAAGTGATTCCTACTTTGTAATTGTCCTTCTTGGGGACTGATTGCTTAGTTGTGTAGCCTCCTATGCTGTGAAATGGCAATAGTTTCTTCAAACAGGAATCGGGAACAAAGAGTGATGTACCAGGTTAAATACTGGCAAACAGGAATAGTGAACAAAGAGTGATCTACCAGGTTAAATACCTGCCAGTTGGTATGGTAGGACCAGACATTGCCTGCCAACAATGTCTGTAGTATTTGCTCATGCATACCTGCAACATGACATTGAGTTTTTGGCTTGGGTTTCCCTCTCTGTTTTTTTTTTTTTTTTTTTTTTTTTTTTTTTTTTTTCTCGTGCAGAGATCCCTTTACTGTCTGCTGATCCTTCCAGTGCTTGGGAGCCCCCATTCTCTGTTGTATGTCAGGTGCAGCCTAAGGGATAGTGGAAGAACTGGTTGCCTCCATATTAGGCCTAGAATGAAGAGTGGAGGAAGCAGTGGTCTGTCACAAAAATTTAAATTCCACCAGGAAACAGGCTAAGAAACTGAGGCCAAAGTCAGTGTGGTACCATGAGCATTTTGAACCTCTTCATGTCCATGCATTTTGTGCACGCTGACAAAAGCTGTTGGTTTCCTTTTACCATGGAGTCTTCCTTGTGTGCCATAGACTTTTCAGAGGGCCCCTAGAAGAAGGTACAGCAAGGAGCAAGGCAGCCCTGGAACATTTCTGCCAGTATTGAACCTGGGACATCGCTCCTTGTTCTCTCTTTCTGTTTGAGGAAACTATGGCCATTGAGGCAAATCAACTTTAGAGGCTCTGTACTGTATTGCACACACAAGCAGACAGTCACACACACAGAGAAACATAGGTCATTTCATGGGTAACTTGTGTATGGAAAACACGGGAGTTTCTATGTCACTTATGTGTCCATGTTCCCAAGCTCATACTCACTTCGCTCTGTATGACCAGTCTTGGTTCTGCCTGAGCCTGCCTACATTTGTGAGGCTGTTTCCTGTGTGGTCTGTCAGTGATGTTTTTTCTGGCACCATGGTCAGAATTTAGGGCCCAAATTGGGTCCTTAGCTAGTTGCTTGCATCACACATTAGCACAATTAAAGTCACAAGGAGCCACAGTGTATGTGCGTAGAAGGTGGTGACCTTAATGTCGTTCCTTCCTTTTTTGAGTGCCCTACTTCGGGATGGATTGCTTGGCCATGCAGCATGCTATGCTGTGAACTGTTTTCATCCTGCCCAGTTGGGAGATTAGGACTAGACATTGCCTCCCATCAATGTCTGCCCCAGTTCATCCTCATGCATAACCTCAGCCTGCCATTGGGTTTTTGTCATGGGTTTCCCTCCGAAGCTCTCTTGTACTCCTAGAGAGATGCCTTTACTGTCTGCTGATCCTTCCAGTGCTTGGGCGCCCCCATTCTCTGTTGCATGTCAGGTGCAGACAAAGTGGTACTCCACAAACTGGTTGCTTCCATGTGAGCCCTAGAATTAAGAGTTCAGGCAGGATGGGTTTGTCACAAAAATTTAAAATTCAGTACGAAGTAGATCAAGAAACTGAGTCCAAAGGCACTGTGTTACCATGACCATTTGGAATCTCTTCATGTCCATGCTATTTGTGCATGCCATCAAATGCTGTTGGTTTCCTTTGACGATTTGCGTCTCCCTTGTATGCTATAGACTTTTCAGAGTGACCCTAGAAAAAGGTACAGCAGGGTGAAAGGCAGTCCAGGAACATTTTTGCCAGTATTTAACCTGGTACATCACTCTTTGTTCCCTGTTCCTGTTTGAAGAAACTATTGGCATTTAGGCAACTGTCCTTTAGCGGCTCTCTGCTATATTACACACACACTCAGACAGTCACACACTGGGAGAAACATAGGTCATTTCAAGGGTAACTTGTGTAGGGAAAACATACACAAGGAATTTGTATGTTACTTAAGTGTCCAAGCTCATACTCACTGAGCTCTGTATGACCAGTCTTGTTTTTTCCTGAGCCTTCCTATATTAGCAAGGCTTGTTCGTGTGTGGTCTGTCAGTGATGCTTCTCTGGCAGCGTGGACAGAATTTAGGACCCAAATTGGGTCCTTAGCTACTTGCATCCACCACTCATTAGCACAGGTCAGGAAACAAGGGACACCAGTGTATGTGTGAAGAAGGTGGTATCCCTAAAGTGATTCCTACTTTGTAATTGTCCTTCTTGGGGACTGATTGCTTAGTTGTGTAGCCTCCTATGCTGTGAAATGGCAATAGTTTCTTCAAACAGGAATCGGGAACAAAGAGTGATGTACCAGGTTAAATACTGGCAAACAGGAATAGTGAACAAAGAGTGATCTACCAGGTTAAATACCTGCCAGTTGGTATGGTAGGACCAGACATTGCCTGCCAACAATGTCTGTAGTATTTGCTCATGCATACCTGCAACATGACATTGAGTTTTTGGCTTGGGTTTCCCTCTCTGTTTTTTTTTTTTTTTTTTTTTTTTTTTTTTTTCTCGTGCAGAGATCCCTTTACTGTCTGCTGATCCTTCCAGTGCTTGGGAGCCCCCATTCTCTGTTGTATGTCAGGTGCAGCCTAAGGGATAGTGGAAGAACTGGTTGCCTCCATATTAGGCCTAGAATGAAGAGTGGAGGAAGCAGTGGTCTGTCACAAAAATTTAAATTCCACCAGGAAACAGGCTAAGAAACTGAGGCCAAAGTCAGTGTGGTACCATGAGCATTTTGAACCTCTTCATGTCCATGCATTTTGTGCACGCTGACAAAAGCTGTTGGTTTCCTTTTACCATGGAGTCTTCCTTGTGTGCCATAGACTTTTCAGAGGGCCCCTAGAAGAAGGTACAGCAAGGAGCAAGGCAGCCCTGGAACATTTCTGCCAGTATTGAACCTGGGACATCGCTCCTTGTTCTCTCTTTCTGTTTGAGGAAACTATGGCCATTGAGGCAAATCAACTTTAGAGGCTCTGTACTGTATTGCACACACAAGCAGACAGTCACACACACAGAGAAACATAGGTCATTTCATGGGTAACTTGTGTATGGAAAACACGGGAGTTTCTATGTCACTTATGTGTCCATGTTCCCAAGCTCATACTCACTTCGCTCTGTATGACCAGTCTTGGTTCTGCCTGAGCCTGCCTACATTTGTGAGGCTGTTTCCTGTGTGGTCTGTCAGTGATGTTTTTTCTGGCACCATGGTCAGAATTTAGGGCCCAAATTGGGTCCTTAGCTAGTTGCTTGCATCACACATTAGCACAATTAAAGTCACAAGGAGCCACAGTGTATGTGCGTAGAAGGTGGTGACCTTAATGTCGTTCCTTCCTTTTTTGAGTGCCCTACTTCGGGATGGATTGCTTGGCCATGCAGCATGCTATGCTGTGAACTGTTTTCATCCTGCCCAGTTGGGAGATTAGGACTAGACATTGCCTCCCATCAATGTCTGCCCCAGTTCATCCTCATGCATAACCTCAGCCTGCCATTGGGTTTTTGTCATGGGTTTCCCTCCGAAGCTCTCTTGTACTCCTAGAGAGATGCCTTTACTGTCTGCTGATCCTTCCAGTGCTTGGGCGCCCCCATTCTCTGTTGCATGTCAGGTGCAGACAAAGTGGTACTCCACAAACTGGTTGCTTCCATATGAGCCCTAGAATTAAGAGTTCAGGCAGGATGGGTTTGTCACAAAAATTTAAAATTCAGTACGAAGTAGATCAAGAAACTGAGTCCAAAGGCACTGTGTTACCATGACCATTTGGAACCTCTTCATGTCCATGCTATTTGTGCATGCCATCAAATGCTGTTGGTTTCCTTTGACGATTTGCGTCTCCCTTGTATGCTATAGACTTTTCAGAGTGCCCCTAGAAAAAGGTACAGCAGGGTGAAAGGCAGTCCAGGACCATTTTTGCCAGTATTTAACCTGGTACATCACTCTTTGTTCCCTGTTCCTGTTTGAAGAAACTATTGGCATTTAGGCAACTGTCCTTTAGCGGCTCTCTGCTATATTACACACACACTCAGACAGTCACACACTGGGAGAAACATAGGTCATTTCAAGGGTAACTTGTGTAGGGAAAACATACACAAGGAATTTGTATGTTACTTAAGTGTCCAAGCTCATACTCACTGAGCTCTGTATGACCAGTCTTGTTTTTTCCTGAGCCTTCCTATATTAGCAAGGCTTGTTCGTGTGTGGTCTGTCAGTGATGCTTCTCTGGCAGCGTGGACAGAATTTAGGACCCAAATTGGGTCCTTAGCTACTTGCATCCACCACTCATTAGCACAGGTCAGGAAACAAGGGACACCAGTGTATGTGTGAAGAAGGTGGTATCCCTAAAGTGATTCCTACTTTGTAATTGTCCTTCTTGGGGACTGATTGCTTAGTTGTGTAGCCTCCTATGCTGTGAAATGGCAATAGTTTCTTCAAACAGGAATCGGGAACAAAGAGTGATGTACCAGGTTAAATACTGGCAAACAGGAATAGTGAACAAAGAGTGATCTACCAGGTTAAATACCTGCCAGTTGGTATGGTAGGACCAGACATTGCCTGCCAACAATGTCTGTAGTATTTGCTCATGCATACCTGCAACATGACATTGAGTTTTTGGCTTGGGTTTCCCTCTCTGTTTTTTTTTTTTTTTTTTTTTTTTTTTTTTTTTTTTTCTCGTGCAGAGATCCCTTTACTGTCTGCTGATCCTTCCAGTGCTTGGGAGCCCCCATTCTCTGTTGTATGTCAGGTGCAGCCTAAGGGATAGTGGAAGAACTGGTTGCCTCCATATTAGGCCTAGAATGAAGAGTGGAGGAAGCAGTGGTCTGTCACAAAAATTTAAATTCCACCAGGAAACAGGCTAAGAAACTGAGGCCAAAGTCAGTGTGGTACCATGAGCATTTTGAACCTCTTCATGTCCATGCATTTTGTGCACGCTGACAAAAGCTGTTGGTTTCCTTTTACCATGGAGTCTTCCTTGTGTGCCATAGACTTTTCAGAGGGCCCCTAGAAGAAGGTACAGCAAGGAGCAAGGCAGCCCTGGAACATTTCTGCCAGTATTGAACCTGGGACATCGCTCCTTGTTCTCTCTTTCTGTTTGAGGAAACTATGGCCATTGAGGCAAATCAACTTTAGAGGCTCTGTACTGTATTGCACACACAAGCAGACAGTCACACACACAGAGAAACATAGGTCATTTCATGGGTAACTTGTGTATGGAAAACACGGGAGTTTCTATGTCACTTATGTGTCCATGTTCCCAAGCTCATACTCACTTCGCTCTGTATGACCAGTCTTGGTTCTGCCTGAGCCTGCCTACATTTGTGAGGCTGTTTCCTGTGTGGTCTGTCAGTGATGTTTTTTCTGGCACCATGGTCAGAATTTAGGGCCCAAATTGGGTCCTTAGCTAGTTGCTTGCATCACACATTAGCACAATTAAAGTCACAAGGAGCCACAGTGTATGTGCGTAGAAGGTGGTGACCTTAATGTCGTTCCTTCCTTTTTTGAGTGCCCTACTTCGGGATGGATTGCTTGGCCATGCAGCATGCTATGCTGTGAACTGTTTTCATCCTGCCCAGTTGGGAGATTAGGACTAGACATTGCCTCCCATCAATGTCTGCCCCAGTTCATCCTCATGCATAACCTCAGCCTGCCATTGGGTTTTTGTCATGGGTTTCCCTCCGAAGCTCTCTTGTACTCCTAGAGAGATGCCTTTACTGTCTGCTGATCCTTCCAGTGCTTGGGCGCCCCCATTCTCTGTTGCATGTCAGGTGCAGACAAAGTGGTACTCCACAAACTGGTTGCTTCCATATGAGCCCTACAATTAAGAGTTCAGGCAGGATGGGTTTGTCACAAAAATTTAAAATTCAGTACGAAGTAGATCAAGAAACTGAGTCCAAAGGCACTGTGTTACCATGACCATTTGGAACCTCTTCATGTCCATGCTATTTGTGCATGCCATCAAATGCTGTTGGTTTCCTTTGACGATTTGCGTCTCCCTTGTATGCTATAGACTTTTCAGAGTGCCCCTAGAAAAAGGTACAGCAGGGTGAAAGGCAGTCCAGGAACATTTTTGCCAGTATTTAACCTGGTACATCACTCTTTGTTCCCTGTTCCTGTTTGAAGAAACTAGTGGCATTTAGGCAACTGTCCTTTAGCGGCTCTCTGCTATATTACACACACACTCAGACAGTCACACACTGGGAGAAACATAGGTCATTTCAAGGGTAACTTGTGTAGGGAAAACATACACAAGGAATTTGTATGTTACTTAAGTGTCCAAGCTCATACTCACTGAGCTCTGTATGACCAGTCTTGTTTTTTCCTGAGCCTTCCTATATTAGCAAGGCTTGTTCGTGTGTGGTCCCACAATGATGCTTCTCTGGCAGCGTGGACAGAATTTAGGACCCAAATTGGTTCCTTAGCTACTTGCATCCACCACTCATTAGCACAGGTCAGGAAACAAGGGACACCAGTGTATGTGTGAAGAAGGTGGTATCCCTAAAGTGATTCCTACTTTGTAATTGTCCTTCTTGGGGACTGATTGCTTAGTTGTGTAGCCTCCTATGCTGTGAAATGGCAATAGTTTCTTCAAACAGGAATCGGGAACAAAGAGTGATGTACCAGGTTAAATACTGGCAAACAGGAATAGTGAACAAAGAGTGATCTACCAGGTTAAATACCTGCCAGTTGGTATGGTAGGACCAGACATTGCCTGCCAACAATGTCTGTAGTATTTGCTCATGCATACCTGCAACATGACATTGAGTTTTTGGCTTGGGTTTCCCTCTCTGTTTTTTTTTTTTTTTTTTTTTCCTCGTGCAGAGATCCCTTTACTGTCTGCTGATCCTTCCAGTGCTTGGGAGCCCCCATTCTCTGTTGTATGTCAGGTGCAGCCTAAGGGATAGTGGAAGAACTGGTTGCCTCCATATTAGGCCTAGAATGAAGAGTGGAGGAAGCAGTGGTCTGTCACAAAAATTTAAATTCCACCAGGAAACAGGCTAAGAAACTGAGGCCAAAGTCAGTGTGGTACCATGAGCATTTTGAACCTCTTCATGTCCATGCATTTTGTGCACGCTGACAAAAGCTGTTGGTTTCCTTTTACCATGGAGTCTTCCTTGTGTGCCATAGACTTTTCAGAGGGCCCCTAGAAGAAGGTACAGCAAGGAGCAAGGCAGCCCTGGAACATTTCTGCCAGTATTGAACCTGGGACATCGCTCCTTGTTCTCTCTTTCTGTTTGAGGAAACTATGGCCATTGAGGCAAATCAACTTTAGAGGCTCTGTACTGTATTGCACACACAAGCAGACAGTCACACACACAGAGAAACATAGGTCATTTCATGGGTAACTTGTGTATGGAAAACACGGGAGTTTCTATGTCACTTATGTGTCCATGTTCCCAAGCTCATACTCACTTCGCTCTGTATGACCAGTCTTGGTTCTGCCTGAGCCTGCCTACATTTGTGAGGCTGTTTCCTGTGTGGTCTGTCAGTGATGTTTTTTCTGGCACCATGGTCAGAATTTAGGGCCCAAATTGGGTCCTTAGCTAGTTGCTTGCATCACACATTAGCACAATTAAAGTCACAAGGAGCCACAGTGTATGTGCGTAGAAGGTGGTGACCTTAATGTCGTTCCTTCCTTTTTTGAGTGCCCTACTTCGGGATGGATTGCTTGGCCATGCAGCATGCTATGCTGTGAACTGTTTTCATCCTGCCCAGTTGGGAGATTAGGACTAGACATTGCCTCCCATCAATGTCTGCCCCAGTTCATCCTCATGCATAACCTCAGCCTGCCATTGGGTTTTTGTCATGGGTTTCCCTCCGAAGCTCTCTTGTACTCCTAGAGAGATGCCTTTACTGTCTGCTGATCCTTCCAGTGCTTGGGCGCCCCCATTCTCTGTTGCATGTCAGGTGCAGACAAAGTGGTACTCCACAAACTGGTTGCTTCCATATGAGCCCTACAATTAAGAGTTCAGGCAGGATGGGTTTGTCACAAAAATTTAAATTTCAGTACGAAGTAGATCAAGAAACTGAGTCCAAAGGCACTGTGTTACCATGACCATTTGGAACCTCTTCATGTCCATGCTATTTGTGCATGCCATCAAATGCTGTTGGTTTCCTTTGACGATTTGCGTCTCCCTTGTATGCTATAGACTTTTCAGAGTGCCCCTAGAAAAAGGTACAGCAGGGTGAAAGGCAGTCCAGGAACATTTTTGCCAGTATTTAACCTGGTACATCACTCTTTGTTCCCTGTTCCTGTTTGAAGAAACTAGTGGCATTTAGGCAACTGTCCTTTAGCGGCTCTCTGCTATATTACACACACACTCAGACAGTCACACACTGGGAGAAACATAGGTCATTTCAAGGGTAACTTGTGTAGGGAAAACATACACAAGGAATTTGTATGTTACTTAAGTGTCCAAGCTCATACTCACTGAGCTCTGTATGACCAGTCTTGTTTTTTCCTGAGCCTTCCTATATTAGCAAGGCTTGTTCGTGTGTGGTCTGTCAGTGATGCTTCTCTGGCAGCGTGGACAGAATTTAGGACCCAAATTGGGTCCTTAGCTACTTGCATCCACCACTCATTAGCACAGGTCAGGAAACAAGGGACACCAGTGTATGTGTGAAGAAGGTGGTATCCCTAAAGTGATTCCTACTTTGTAATTGTCCTTCTTGGGGACTGATTGCTTAGTTGTGTAGCCTCCTATGCTGTGAAATGGCAATAGTTTCTTCAAACAGGAATCGGGAACAAAGAGTGATGTACCAGGTTAAATACTGGCAAACAGGAATAGTGAACAAAGAGTGATCTACCAGGTTAAATACCTGCCAGTTGGTATGGTAGGACCAGACATTGCCTGCCAACAATGTCTGTAGTATTTGCTCATGCATACCTGCAACATGACATTGAGTTTTTGGCTTGGGTTTCCCTCTCTGTTTTTTTTGTTTTTTTTTTTTTCCTAGTGCAGAGATCCCTTTACTGTCTGCTGATCCTTCCAGTGCTTGGGAGCCCCCATTCTCTGTTGTATGTCAGGTGAAGCCTAAGGGATAGTGGAAGAACTGGTTGCCTCCATATTAGGCCTAAAATGAAGGGTGGAGGAAGCAGTGGTCTGTCACAAAAATTTAAATTCCACTAAGAAACAGGCTAAGAAACTGAGGCCAAAGTCAGTGTGGTTCCATGAGCATTTTGAACCTCTTCATGTCCATGCATTTTGTGCACGCTGACAAAAGCTGTTGGTTTCCTTTTACCATGGAGTCTTCCTTGTGTGCCATAGACTTTTCAGAGGGCCCCTAGAAGAAGGTACAGCAAGGAGCAAGGCAGCCCTGGAACATTTCTGCCAGTATTGAACCTGGGACATCGCTCCTTGTTCTCTCGTTCTGTTTGAAGAAACTATGGACATTGAGGCAAATCTACTTTAGAGGCTCTGTACTGTATTGCACACACAAGCAGACAGTCACACACACAGAGAAACATAGGTCATTTCATGGGTAACTTGTGTATGGAAAACACGGGAGTTTCTATGTCACTTATGTGTCCATGTTCCCAAGCTCATACTCACTTCGCTCTGTATGACCAGTCTTGGTTCTGCCTGAGCCTGCCTACATTTGTGAGGCTGTTTCCTGTGTGGTCTGTCAGTGATGTTTTTTCTGGCACCATGGTCAGAATTTAGGGCCCAAATTGGGTCCTTAGCTAGTTGCTTGCATCACACATTAGCACAATTAAAGTCACAAGGAGCCACAGTGTATGTGCGTAGAAGGTGGTGACCTTAATGTCGTTCCTTCCTTTTTTGAGTGCCCTACTTCGGGATGGATTGCTTGGCCATGCAGCATGCTATGCTGTGAACTGTTTTCATCCTGCCCAGTTGGGAGATTAGGACTAGACATTGCCTCCCATCAATGTCTGCCCCAGTTCATCCTCATGCATAACCTCAGCCTGCCATTGGGTTTTTGTCATGGGTTTCCCTCCGAAGCTCTCTTGTACTCCTAGAGAGATGCCTTTACTGTCTGCTGATCCTTCCAGTGCTTGGGCGCCCCCATTCTCTGTTGCATGTCAGGTGCAGACAAAGTGGTACTCCACAAACTGGTTGCTTCCATGTGAGCCCTACAATTAAGAGTTCAGGCAGGATGGGTTTGTCACAAAAATTTAAAATTCAGTACGAAGTAGATCAAGAAACTGAGTCCAAAGGCACTGTGTTACCATGACCATTTGGAACCTCTTCATGTCCATGCTATTTGTGCATGCCATCAAATGCTGTTGGTTTCCTTTGACGATTTGCGTCTCCCTTGTATGCTATAGACTTTTCAGAGTGCCCCTAGAAAAAGGTACAGCAGGGTGAAAGGCAGTCCAGGAACATTTTTGCCAGTATTTAACCTGGTACATCACTCTTTGTTCCCTGTTCCTGTTTGAAGAAACTATTGGCATTTAGGCAACTGTCCTTTAGCGGCTCTCTGCTATATTACACACACACTCAGACAGTCACACACTGGGAGAAACATAGGTCATTTCAAGGGTAACTTGTGTAGAGAAAACATACACAAGGAATTTGTATGTTACTTAAGTGTCCAAGCTCATACTCACTGAGCTCTGTATGACCAGTCTTGTTTTTTCCTGAGCCTTCCTATATTAGCAAGGCTTGTTCGTGTGTGGTCTGTCAGTGATGCTTCTCTGGCAGCGTGGACAGAATTTAGGACCCAAATTGGGTCCTTAGCTACTTGCATCCACCACTCATTAGCACAGGTCAGGAAACAAGGGACACCAGTGTATGTGTGAAGAAGGTGGTATCCCTAAAGTGATTCCTACTTTGTAATTGTCCTTCTTGGGGACTGATTGCTTAGTTGTGTAGCCTCCTATGCTGTGAAATGGCAATAGTTTCTTCAAACAGGAATCGGGAACAAAGAGTGATGTACCAGGTTAAATACTGGCAAACAGGAATAGTGAACAAAGAGTGATCTACCAGGTTAAATACCTGCCAGTTGGTATGGTAGGACCAGACATTGCCTGCCAACAATGTCTGTAGTATTTGCTCATGCATACCTGCAACATGACATTGAGTTTTTGGCTTGGGTTTCCCTCTCTGTTTTTTTTTTGTTTTTTTTTTTTTCCTAGTGCAGAGATCCCTTTACTGTCTGCTGATCCTTCCAGTGCTTGGGAGCCCCCATTCTCTGTTGTATGTCAGGTGAAGCCTAAGGGATAGTGGAAGAACTGGTTGCCTCCATATTAGGCCTAAAATGAAGGGTGGAGGAAGCAGTGGTCTGTCACAAAAATTTAAATTCCACTAAGAAACAGGCTAAGAAACTGAGGCCAAAGTCAGTGTGGTTCCATGAGCATTTTGAACCTCTTCATGTCCATGCATTTTGTGCACGCTGACAAAAGCTGTTGGTTTCCTTTTACCATGGAGTCTTCCTTGTGTGCCATAGACTTTTCAGAGGGCCCCTAGAAGAAGGTACAGCAAGGAGCAAGGCAGCCCTGGAACATTTCTGCCAGTATTGAACCTGGGACATCGCTCCTTGTTCTCTCGTTCTGTTTGAAGAAACTATGGACATTGAGGCAAATCTACTTTAGAGGCTCTGTACTGTATTGCACACACAAGCAGACAGTCACACACACAGAGAAACATAGGTCATTTCATGGGTAACTTGTGTATGGAAAACACGGGAGTTTCTATGTCACTTATGTGTCCATGTTCCCAAGCTCATACTCACTTCGCTCTGTATGACCAGTCTTGGTTCTGCCTGAGCCTGCCTACATTTGTGAGGCTGTTTCCTGTGTGGTCTGTCAGTGATGTTTTTTCTGGCACCATGGTCAGAATTTAGGGCCCAAATTGGGTCCTTAGCTAGTTGCTTGCATCACACATTAGCACAATTAAAGTCACAAGGAGCCACAGTGTATGTGCGTAGAAGGTGGTGACCTTAATGTCGTTCCTTCCTTTTTTGAGTGCCCTACTTCGGGATGGATTGCTTGGCCATGCAGCATGCTATGCTGTGAACTGTTTTCATCCTGCCCAGTTGGGAGATTAGGACTAGACATTGCCTCCCATCAATGTCTGCCCCAGTTCATCCTCATGCATAACCTCAGCCTGCCATTGGGTTTTTGTCATGGGTTTCCCTCCGAAGCTCTCTTGTACTCCTAGAGAGATGCCTTTACTGTCTGCTGATCCTTCCAGTGCTTGGGCGCCCCCATTCTCTGTTGCATGTCAGGTGCAGACAAAGTGGTACTCCACAAACTGGTTGCTTCCATGTGAGCCCTACAATTAAGAGTTCAGGCAGGATGGGTTTGTCACAAAAATTTAAAATTCAGTACGAAGTAGATCAAGAAACTGAGTCCAAAGGCACTGTGTTACCATGACCATTTGGAACCTCTTCATGTCCATGCTATTTGTGCATGCCATCAAATGCTGTTGGTTTCCTTTGACGATTTGCGTCTCCCTTGTATGCTATAGACTTTTCAGAGTGCCCCTAGAAAAAGGTACAGCAGGGTGAAAGGCAGTCCAGGAACATTTTTGCCAGTATTTAACCTGGTACATCACTCTTTGTTCCCTGTTCCTGTTTGAAGAAACTATTGGCATTTAGGCAACTGTCCTTTAGCGGCTCTCTGCTATATTACACACACACTCAGACAGTCACACACTGGGAGAAACATAGGTCATTTCAAGGGTAACTTGTGTAGGGAAAACATACACAAGGAATTTGTATGTTACTTAAGTGTCCAAGCTCATACTCACTGAGCTCTGTATGACCAGTCTTGTTTTTTCCTGAGCCTTCCTATATTAGCAAGGCTTGTTCGTGTGTGGTCTGTCAGTGATGCTTCTCTGGCAGCGTGGACAGAATTTAGGACCCAAATTGGGTCCTTAGCTACTTGCATCCACCACTCATTAGCACAGGTCAGGAAACAAGGGACACCAGTGTATGTGTGAAGAAGGTGGTATCCCTAAAGTGATTCCTACTTTGTAATTGTCCTTCTTGGGGACTGATTGCTTAGTTGTGTAGCCTCCTATGCTGTGAAATGGCAATAGTTTCTTCAAACAGGAATCGGGAACAAAGAGTGATGTACCAGGTTAAATACTGGCAAACAGGAATAGTGAACAAAGAGTGATCTACCAGGTTAAATACCTGCCAGTTGGTATGGTAGGACAAGACATTGCCTGCCAACAATGTCTGTAGTATTTGCTCATGCATACCTGCAACATGACATTGAGTTTTTGGCTTGGGTTTCCCTCTCTGTTTTTTTTTTTTTTTTTCCTCGTGCAGAGATCCCTTTACTGTCTGCTGATCCTTCCAGTGCTTGGGAGCCCCCATTCTCTGTTGTATGTCAGGTGCAGCCTAAGGGATAGTGGAAGAACTGGTTGCCTCCATATTAGGCCTAAAATGAAGGGTGGAGGAAGCAGTGGTCTGTCACAAAAATTTAAATTCCACTAAGAAACAGGCTAAGAAACTGAGGCCAAAGTCAGTGTGGTTCCATGAGCATTTTGAACCTCTTCATGTCCATGCATTTTGTGCACGCTGACAAAAGCTGTTGGTTTCCTTTTATCATGGAGTCTTCCTTGTGTGCCATAGACTTTTCAGAGGGCCCCTAGAAGAAGGTACAGCAAGGAGCAAGGCAGCCCTGGAACATTTCTGCCAGTATTGAACCTGGGACATCGCTCCTTGTTCTCTCGTTCTGTTTGAAGAAACTATGGACATTGAGGCAAATCTACTTTAGAGGCTCTGTACTGTATTGCACACACAAGCAGACAGTCACACACACAGAGAAACATAGGTCATTTCATGGGTAACTTGTGTATGGAAAACACGGGAGTTTCTATGTCACTTATGTGTCCATGTTCCCAAGCTCATACTCACTTCGCTCTGTATGACCAGTCTTGGTTCTGCCTGAGCCTGCCTACATTTGTGAGGCTGTTTCCTGTGTGGTCTGTCAGTGATGTTTTTTCTGGCACCATGGTCAGAATTTAGGGCCCAAATTGGGTCCTTAGCTAGTTGCTTGCATCACACATTAGCACAATTAAAGTCACAAGGAGCCACACTGTATGTGCGTAGAAGGGGGTGACCTTAATGTGTTTCCTTCCTTTTTTGAGTGCCCTACTTCGGGATGGATTGCTTGGCCATGCAGCATGCTATGCTGTGAACTGTTTTCATCCTGCCCAGTTGGAAGATTAGGACCAGACATTGGCTGCCATCAATGTCTGCCCCAGTTCATCCTCATGCATAACCTCAGCCTGCCATTGGGTTTTTGTCATGGGTTTCCCTCCGAAGCTCTCTTGTACTCCTAGAGAGATGCCTTTACTGTCTGCTGATCCTTCCAGTGCTTGGGCGCCCCCATTCTCTGTTGCATGTCAGGTGCAGACAAAGTGGTACTCCACAAACTGGTTGCTTCCATATGAGCCCTAGAATTAAGAGTTCAGGCAGGATGGGTTTGTCACAAAAATTTAAAATTCAGTACGAAGTAGATCAAGAAACTGAGTCCAAAGGCACTGTGTTACCATGACCATTTGGAATCTCTTCATGTCCATGCTATTTGTGCATGCCATCAAATGCTGTTGGTTTCCTTTGACGATTTGTGTCTCCCTTGTATGCTATAGACTTTTCAGAGTGCCCCTAGAAAGATGTACAGCAGGGTGAAAGGCAGTCCAGGAACATTTTTGCCAGTATTTAACCTGGTACATCACTCTTTGTTCCCTGTTCCTGTTTGAAGAAACTATTGGCATTTAGGCAACTGTCCTTTAGCGGCTCTCTGCTATATTACACACACACTCAGACAGTCACACACTGGGTGAAACATAGGTCTTTTCAAGGGGAACTTGTGTAGGGAAAACATACACAAGGAATTTGTATGTTACTTAAGTGTCCAAGCTCATACTCACTGAGCTCTGTATGACCAGTCTTGTTTTTTCCTGAGCCTTCCTATATTAGCAAGGCTTGTTCGTGTGTGGTCCCACAATGATGCTTCTCTGGCAGCGTGGACAGAATTTAGGACCCAAATTGGTTCCTTAGCTACTTGCATCCACCACTCATTAGCACAGGTCAGGAAACAAGGGACACCAGTGTATGTGTGAAGAAGGTGGTATCCCTAAAGTGATTCCTACTTTGTAATTGTCCTTCTTGGGGACTGATTGCTTAGTTGTGTAGCCTCCTATGCTGTGAAATGGCAATAGTTTCTTCAAACAGGAATCGGGAACAAAGAGTGATGTACCAGGTTAAATACTGGCAAACAGGAATAGTGAACAAAGAGTGATCTACCAGGTTAAATACCTGCCAGTTGGTATGGTAGGACAAGACATTGCCTGCCAACAATGTCTGTAGTATTTGCTCATGCATACCTGCAACATGACATTGAGTTTTTGGCTTGGGTTTCCCTCTCTGTTTTTTTTTTTTTTTTTTCCTCGTGCAGAGATCCCTTTACTGTCTGCTGATCCTTCCAGTGCTTGGGAGCCCCCATTCTCTGTTGTATATCAGGTGCAGCCTAAGGGATAGTGGAAGAACTGGTTGCCTCCATATTAGGCCTAGAATGAAGAGTGGAGGAAGCAGTGGTCTGTCACAAAAATTTAAATTCCACCAGGAAACAGGCTAAGAAACTGAGGCCAAAGTCAGTGTGGTACCATGAGCATTTTGAACCTCTTCATGTCCATGCATTTTGTGCACGCTGACAAAAGCTGTTGGTTTCCTTTTACCATGGAGTCTTCCTTGTGTGCCATAGACTTTTCAGAGGGCCCCTAGAAGAAGGTACAGCAAGGAGCAAGGCAGCCCTGGAACATTTCTGCCAGTATTGAACCTGGGACATCGCTCCTTGTTCTCTCTTTCTGTTTGAGGAAACTATGGCCATTGAGGCAAATCAACTTTAGAGGCTCTGTACTGTATTGCACACACAAGCAGACAGTCACACACACAGAGAAACATAGGTCATTTCATGGGTAACTTGTGTATGGAAAACACGGGAGTTTCTATGTCACTTATGTGTCCATGTTCCCAAGCTCATACTCACTTCGCTCTGTATGACCAGTCTTGGTTCTGCCTGAGCCTGCCTACATTTGTGAGGCTGTTTCCTGTGTGGTCTGTCAGTGATGTTTTTTCTGGCACCATGGTCAGAATTTAGGGCCCAAATTGGGTCCTTAGCTAGTTGCTTGCATCACACATTAGCACAATTAAAGTCACAAGGAGCCACAGTGTATGTGCGTAGAAGGGGGTGACCTTAATGTGTTTCCTTCCTTTTTTGAGTGCCCTACTTCGGGATGGATTGCTTGGCCATGCAGCATGCTATGCTGTGAACTGTTTTCATCCTGCCCAGTTGGAAGATTAGGACCAGACATTGGCTGCCATCAATGTCTGCCCCAGTTCATCCTCATGCATAACCTCAGCCTGCCATTGGGTTTTTGTCATGGGTTTCCCTCCGAAGCTCTCTTGTACTCCTAGAGAGATGCCTTTACTGTCTGCTGATCCTTCCAGTGCTTGGGCGCCCCCATTCTCTGTTGCATGTCAGGTGCAGACAAAGTGGTACTCCACAAACTGGTTGCTTCCATATGAGCCCTAGAATTAAGAGTTCAGGCAGGATGGGTTTGTCACAAAAATTTAAAATTCAGTACGAAGTAGATCAAGAAACTGAGTCCAAAGGCACTGTGTTACCATGACCATTTGGAATCTCTTCATGTCCATGCTATTTGTGCATGCCATCAAATGCTGTTGGTTTCCTTTGACGATTTGTGTCTCCCTTGTATGCTATAGACTTTTCAGAGTGCCCCTAGAAAAATGTACAGCAGGGTGAAAGGCAGTCCAGGAACATTTTTGCCAGTATTTAACCTGGTACATCACTCTTTGTTCCCTGTTCCTGTTTGAAGAAACTATTGGCATTTAGGCAACTGTCCTTTAGCGGCTCTCTGCTATATTACACACACACTCAGACAGTCACACACTGGGTGAAACATAGGTCTTTTCAAGGGGAACTTGTGTAGGGAAAACATACACAAGGAATTTGTATGTTACTTAAGTGTCCAAGCTCATACTCACTGAGCTCTGTATGACCAGTCTTGTTTTTTCCTGAGCCTTCCTATATTAGCAAGGCTTGTTCGTGTGTGGTCCCACAATGATGCTTCTCTGGCAGCGTGGACAGAATTTAGGACCCAAATTGGGTCCTTAGCTACTTGCATCCACCACTCATTAGCACAGGTCAGGAAACAAGGGACACCAGTGTATGTGTGAAGAAGGTGGTATCCCTAAAGTGATTCCTACTTTGTAATTGTCCTTCTTGGGGACTGATTGCTTAGTTGTGTAGCCTCCTATGCTGTGAAATGGCAATAGTTTCTTCAAACAGGAATCGGGAACAAAGAGTGATGTACCAGGTTAAATACTGGCAAACAGGAATAGTGAACAAAGAGTGATCTACCAGGTTAAATACCTGCCAGTTGGTATGGTAGGACAAGACATTGCCTGCCAACAATGTCTGTAGTATTTGCTCATGCATACCTGCAACATGACATTGAGTTTTTGGCTTGGGTTTCCCTCTCTGTTTTTTTTTTTTTTTTTCCTCGTGCAGAGATCCCTTTACTGTCTGCTGATCCTTCCAGTGCTTGGGAGCCCCCATTCTCTGTTGTATGTCAGGTGCAGCCTAAGGGATAGTGGAAGAACTGGTTGCCTCCATATTAGGCCTAAAATGAAGGGTGGAGGAAGCAGTGGTCTGTCACAAACATTTAAATTCCACTAAGAAACAGGCTAAGAAACTGAGGCCAAAGTCAGTGTGGTTCCATGAGCATTTTGAACCTCTTCATGTCCATGCATTTTGTGCACGCTGACAAAAGCTGTTGGTTTCCTTTTACCATGGAGTCTTCCTTGTGTGCCATAGACTTTTCAGAGGGCCCCTAGAAGAAGGTACACCAAGGAGCAAGGCATCCCTGGAACATTTCTGCCAGTATTGAACCTGGGACATCGCTCCTTGTTCTCTCTTTCTGTTTGAAGAAACTATGGACATTGAGGCAAATCTACTTTAGAGGCTCTGTACTGTATTGCACACACAAGCAGACAGTCACACACACAGAGAAACATAGGTCATTTCATGGGTAACTTGTGTATGGAAAACACGGGAGTTTCTATGTCACTTATGTGTCCATGTTCCCAAGCTCATACTCACTTCGCTCTGTATGACCAGTCTTGGTTCTGCCTGAGCCTGCCTACATTTGTGAGGCTGTTTCCTGTGTGGTCTGTCAGTGATGTTTTTTCTGGCACCATGGTCAGAATTTAGGGCCCAAATTGGGTCCTTAGCTAGTTGCTTGCATCACACATTAGCACAATTAAAGTCACAAGGAGCCACAGTGTATGTGCGTAGAAGGTGGTGACCTTAATGTCGTTCCTTCCTTTTTTGAGTGCCCTACTTCGTGATGGATTGCTTGGCCATGCAGCATGCTATGCTGTGAACTGTTTTCATCCTGCCCAGTTGGGAGATTAGGACTAGACATTGCCTCCCATCAATGTCTGCCCCAGTTCATCCTCATGCATAACCTCAGCCTGCCATTGGGTTTTTGTCATGGGTTTCCCTCCGAAGCTCTCTTGTACTCCTAGAGAGATGCCTTTACTGTCTGCTGATCCTTCCAGTGCTTGGGCGCCCCCATTCTCTGTTGCATGTCAGGTGCAGACAAAGTGGTACTCCACAAACTGGTTGCTTCCATATGAGCCCTAGAATTAAGAGTTCAGGCAGGATGGGTTTGTCACAAAAATTTAAAATTCAGTACGAAGTAGATCAAGAAACTGAGTCCAAAGGCACTGTGTTACCATGACCATTTGGAACCTCTTCATGTCCATGCTATTTGTGCATGCCATCAAATGCTGTTGGTTTCCTTTGACGATTTGCGTCTCCCTTGTATGCTATAGACTTTTCAGAGTGCCCCTAGAAAAAGGTACAGCAGGGTGAAAGGCAGTCCAGGAACATTTTTGCCAGTATTTAACCTGGTACATCACTCTTTGTTCCCTGTTCCTGTTTGAAGAAACTATTGGCATTTAGGCAACTGTCCTTTAGCGGCTCTCTGCTATATTACACACACACTCAGACAGTCACACACTGGGAGAAACATAGGTCATTTCAAGGGTAACTTGTGTAGGGAAAACATACACAAGGAATTTGTATGTTACTTAAGTGTCCAAGCTCATACTCACTGAGCTCTGTATGACCAGTCTTGTTTTTTCCTGAGCCTTCCTATATTAGCAAGGCTTGTTCGTGTGTGGTCTGTCAGTGATGCTTCTCTGGCAGCGTGGACAGAATTTAGGACCCAAATTGGGTCCTTAGCTACTTGCATCCACCACTCATTAGCACAGGTCAGGAAACAAGGGACACCAGTGTATGTGTGAAGAAGGTGGTATCCCTAAAGTGATTCCTACTTTGTAATTGTCCTTCTTGGGGACTGATTGCTTAGTTGTGTAGCCTCCTATGCTGTGAAATGGCAATAGTTTCTTCAAACAGGAATCGGGAACAAAGAGTGATGTACCAGGTTAAATACTGGCAAACAGGAATAGTGAACAAAGAGTGATCTACCAGGTTAAATACCTGCCAGTTGGTATGGTAGGACAAGACATTGCCTGCCAACAATGTCTGTAGTATTTGCTCATGCATACCTGCAACATGACATTGAGTTTTTGGCTTGGGTTTCCCTCTCTGTTTTTTTTTTTTTTTTCCTCGTGCAGAGATCCCTTTACTGTCTGCTGATCCTTCCAGTGCTTGGGAGCCCCCATTCTCTGTTGTATGTCAGGTGCAGCCTAAGGGATAGTGGAAGAACTGGTTGCCTCCATATTAGGCCTAGAATGAAGAGTGGAGGAAGCAGTGGTCTGTCACAAAAATTTAAATTCCACCAGGAAACAGGCTAAGAAACTGAGGCCAAAGTCAGTGTGGTACCATGAGCATTTTGAACCTCTTCATGTCCATGCATTTTGTGCACGCTGACAAAAGCTGTTGGTTTCCTTTTACCATGGAGTCTTCCTTGTGTGCCATAGACTTTTCAGAGGGCCCCTAGAAGAAGGTACAGCAAGGAGCAAGGCAGCCCTGGAACATTTCTGCCAGTATTGAACCTGGGACATCGCTCCTTGTTCTCTCTTTCTGTTTGAGGAAACTATGGCCATTGAGGCAAATCAACTTTAGAGGCTCTGTACTGTATTGCACACACAAGCAGACAGTCACACACACAGAGAAACATAGGTCATTTCATGGGTAACTTGTGTATGGAAAACACGGGAGTTTCTATGTCACTTATGTGTCCATGTTCCCAAGCTCATACTCACTTCGCTCTGTATGACCAGTCTTGGTTCTGCCTGAGCCTGCCTACATTTGTGAGGCTGTTTCCTGTGTGGTCTGTCAGTGATGTTTTTTCTGGCACCATGGTCAGAATTTAGGGCCCAAATTGGGTCCTTAGCTAGTTGCTTGCATCACACATTAGCACAATTAAAGTCACAAGGAGCCACAGTGTATGTGCGTAGAAGGGGGTGACCTTAATGTGTTTCCTTCCTTTTTTGAGTGCCCTACTTCGGGATGGATTGCTTGGCCATGCAGCATGCTATGCTGTGAACTGTTTTCATCCTGCCCAGTTGGAAGATTAGGACCAGACATTGGCTGCCATCAATGTCTGCCCCAGTTCATCCTCATGCATAACCTCAGCCTGCCATTGGGTTTTTGTCATGGGTTTCCCTCCGAAGCTCTCTTGTACTCCTAGAGAGATGCCTTTACTGTCTGCTGATCCTTCCAGTGCTTGGGCGCCCCCATTCTCTGTTGCATGTCAGGTGCAGACAAAGTGGTACTCCACAAACTGGTTGCTTCCATATGAGCCCTAGAATTAAGAGTTCAGGCAGGATGGGTTTGTCACAAAAATTTAAAATTCAGTACGAAGTAGATCAAGAAACTGAGTCCAAAGGCACTGTGTTACCATGACCATTTGGAATCTCTTCATGTCCATGCTATTTGTGCATGCCATCAAATGCTGTTGGTTTCCTTTGACGATTTGTGTCTCCCTTGTATGCTATAGACTTTTCAGAGTGCCCCTAGAAAAATGTACAGCAGGGTGAAAGGCAGTCCAGGAACATTTTTGCCAGTATTTAACCTGGTACATCACTCTTTGTTCCCTGTTCCTGTTTGAAGAAACTATTGGCATTTAGGCAACTGTCCTTTAGCGGCTCTCTGCTATATTACACACACACTCAGACAGTCACACACTGGGTGAAACATAGGTCTTTTCAAGGGGAACTTGTGTAGGGAAAACATACACAAGGAATTTGTATGTTACTTAAGTGTCCAAGCTCATACTCACTGAGCTCTGTATGACCAGTCTTGTTTTTTCCTGAGCCTTCCTATATTAGCAAGGCTTGTTCGTGTGTGGTCCCACAATGATGCTTCTCTGGCAGCGTGGACAGAATTTAGGACCCAAATTGGGTCCTTAGCTACTTGCATCCACCACTCATTAGCACAGGTCAGGAAACAAGGGACACCAGTGTATGTGTGAAGAAGGTGGTATCCCTAAAGTGATTCCTACTTTGTAATTGTCCTTTTTGGGGACTGATTGCTTAGTTGTGTAGCCTCCTATGCTGTGAAATGGCAATAGTTTCTTCAAACAGGAATCGGGAACAAAGAGTGATGTACCAGGTTAAATACTGGCAAACAGGAATAGTGAACAAAGAGTGATCTACCAGGTTAAATACCTGCCAGTTGGTATGGTAGGACAAGACATTGCCTGCCAACAATGTCTGTAGTATTTGCTCATGCATACCTGCAACATGACATTGAGTTTTTGGCTTGGGTTTCCCTCTCTGTTTTTTTTTTTTTTTTTTCCTCGTGCAGAGATCCCTTTACTGTCTGCTGATCCTTCCAGTGCTTGGGAGCCCCCATTCTCTGTTGTATGTCAGGTGCAGCCTAAGGGATAGTGGAAGAACTGGTTGCCTCCATATTAGGCCTAGAATGAAGAGTGGAGGAAGCAGTGGTCTGTCACAAAAATTTAAATTCCACCAGGAAACAGGCTAAGAAACTGAGGCCAAAGTCAGTGTGGTACCATGAGCATTTTGAACCTCTTCATGTCCATGCATTTTGTGCACGCTGACAAAAGCTGTTGGTTTCCTTTTACCATGGAGTCTTCCTTGTGTGCCATAGACTTTTCAGAGGGCCCCTAGAAGAAGGTACAGCAAGGAGCAAGGCAGCCCTGGAACATTTCTGCCAGTATTGAACCTGGGACATCGCTCCTTGTTCTCTCTTTCTGTTTGAGGAAACTATGGCCATTGAGGCAAATCAACTTTAGAGGCTCTGTACTGTATTGCACACACAAGCAGACAGTCACACACACAG
The DNA here is from genome assembly GCF_034190915.1 of Cavia porcellus. NCBI lineage: Eukaryota > Metazoa > Chordata > Mammalia > Rodentia > Caviidae > Cavia > Cavia porcellus. The sequence goes on along the minus strand of NW_026947516.1, from coordinate 30,067,012 downwards.
AGAAACATAGGTCATTTCATGGGTAACTTGTGTATGGAAAACACGGGAGTTTCTATGTCACTTATGTGTCCATGTTCCCAAGCTCATACTCACTTCGCTCTGTATGACCAGTCTTGGTTCTGCCTGAGCCTGCCTACATTTGTGAGGCTGTTTCCTGTGTGGTCTGTCAGTGATGTTTTTTCTGGCACCATGGTCAGAATTTAGGGCCCAAATTGGGTCCTTAGCTAGTTGCTTGCATCACACATTAGCACAATTAAAGTCACAAGGAGCCACAGTGTATGTGCGTAGAAGGGGGTGACCTTAATGTGTTTCCTTCCTTTTTTGAGTGCCCTACTTCGGGATGGATTGCTTGGCCATGCAGCATGCTATGCTGTGAACTGTTTTCATCCTGCCCAGTTGGGAGATTAGGACTAGACATTGCCTCCCATCAATGTCTGCCCCAGTTCATCCTCATGCATAACCTCAGCCTGCCATTGGGTTTTTGTCATGGGTTTCCCTCCGAAGCTCTCTTGTACTCCTAGAGAGATGCCTTTACTGTCTGCTGATCCTTCCAGTGCTTGGGCGCCCCCATTCTCTGTTGCATGTCAGGTGCAGACAAAGTGGTACTCCACAAACTGGTTGCTTCCATATGAGCCCTAGAATTAAGAGTTCAGGCAGGATGGGTTTGTCACAAAAATTTAAAATTCAGTACGAAGTAGATCAAGAAACTGAGTCCAAAGGCACTGTGTTACCATGACCATTTGGAATCTCTTCATGTCCATGCTATTTGTGCATGCCATCAAATGCTGTTGGTTTCCTTTGACAATTTGTGTCTCCCTTGTATGCTATAGACTTTTCAGAGTGCCCCTAGAAAAATGTACAGCAGGGTGAAAGGCAGTCCAGGAACATTTTTGCCAGTATTTAACCTGGTACATCACTCTTTGTTCCCTGTTCCTGTTTGAAGAAACTATTGGCATTTAGGCAACTGTCCTTTAGCGGCTCTCTGCTATATTACACACACACTCAGACAGTCACACACTGGGAGAAACATAGGTCATTTCAAGGGTAACTTGTGTAGAGAAAACATACACAAGGAATTTGTATGTTACTTAAGTGTCCAAGCTCATACTCACTGAGCTCTGTATGACCAGTCTTGTTTTTTCCTGAGCCTTCCTATATTAGCAAGGCTTGTTCGTGTGTGGTCCCACAATGATGCTTCTCTGGCAGCGTGGACAGAATTTAGGACCCAAATTGGGTCCTTAGCTACTTGCATCCACCACTCATTAGCACAGGTCAGGAAACAAGGGACACCAGTGTATGTGTGAAGAAGGTGGTATCCCTAAAGTGATTCCTACTTTGTAATTGTCCTTCTTGGGGACTGATTGCTTAGTTGTGTAGCCTCCTATGCTGTGAAATGGCAATAGTTTCTTCAAACAGGAATCGGGAACAAAGAGTGATGTACCAGGTTAAATACTGGCAAACAGGAATAGTGAACAAAGAGTGATCTACCAGGTTAAATACCTGCCAGTTGGTATGGTAGGACAAGACATTGCCTGCCAACAATGTCTGTAGTATTTGCTCATGCATACCTGCAACATGACATTGAGTTTTTGGCTTGGGTTTCCCTCTCTGTTTTTTTTTTTTTTTTTCCTCGTGCAGAGATCCCTTTACTGTCTGCTGATCCTTCCAGTGCTTGGGAGCCCCCATTCTCTGTTGTATGTCAGGTGCAGCCTAAGGGATAGTGGAAGAACTGGTTGCCTCCATATTAGGCCTAAAATGAAGGGTGGAGGAAGCAGTGGTCTGTCACAAACATTTAAATTCCACTAAGAAACAGGCTAAGAAACTGAGGCCAAAGTCAGTGTGGTTCCATGAGCATTTTGAACCTCTTCATGTCCATGCATTTTGTGCACGCTGACAAAAGCTGTTGGTTTCCTTTTACCATGGAGTCTTCCTTGTGTGCCATAGACTTTTCAGAGGGCCCCTAGAAGAAGGTACACCAAGGAGCAAGGCATCCCTGGAACATTTCTGCCAGTATTGAACCTGGGACATCGCTCCTTGTTCTCTCTTTCTGTTTGAAGAAACTATGGACATTGAGGCAAATCTACTTTAGAGGCTCTGTACTGTATTGCACACACAAGCAGACAGTCACACACACAGAGAAACATAGGTCATTTCATGGGTAACTTGTGTATGGAAAACACGGGAGTTTCTATGTCACTTATGTGTCCATGTTCCCAAGCTCATACTCACTTCGCTCTGTATGACCAGTCTTGGTTTTGCCTGAGCCTGCCTACATTTGTGAGGCTGTTTCCTGTGTGGTCTGTCAGTGATGTTTTTTCTGGCACCATGGTCAGAATTTAGGGCCCAAATTGGGTCCTTAGCTAGTTGCTTGCATCACACATTAGCACAATTAAAGTCACAAGGAGCCACAGTGTATGTGCTTAGAAGGTGGTGACCTTAATGTCGTTCCTTCCTTTTTTGAGTACCCTACTTCGGGATGGATTGCTTGGCCATGCAGCATGCTATGCTGTGAACTGTTTTCATCCTGCCCAGTTGGGAGATTAGGACCAGACATTGCCTCCCATCAATGTCTGCCCCAGTTCATCCTCATGCATAACCTCAGCCTGCCATTGGGTTTTTGTCATGGGTTTCCCTCCGAAGCTCTCTTGTACTCCTAGAGAGATGCCTTTACTGTCTGCTGATCCTTCCAGTGCTTGGGCGCCCCCATTCTCTGTTGCATGTCAGGTGCAGACAAAGTGGTACTCCACAAACTGGTTGCTTCCATATGAGCCCTAGAATTAAGAGTTCAGGCAGGATGGGTTTGTCACAAAAATTTAAAATTCAGTACGAAGTAGATCAAGAAACTGAGTCCAAAGGCACTGTGTTACCATGACCATTTGGAACCTCTTCATGTCCATGCTATTTGTGCATGCCATCAAATGCTGTTGGTTTCCTTTGACGATTTGCGTCTCCCTTGTATGCTATAGACTTTTCAGAGTGCCCCTAGAAAAAGGTACAGCAGGGTGAAAGGCAGTCCAGGAACTTTTTTGCCAGTATTTAACCTGGTACATCACTCTTTGTTCCCTGTTCCTGTTTGAAGAAACTATTGGCATTTAGGCAACTGTCCTTTAGCGGCTCTCTGCTATATTACACACACACTCAGACAGTCACACACTGGGTGAAACATAGGTCATTTCAAGGGTAACTTGTGTAGGGAAAACATACACAAGGAATTTGTATGTTACTTAAGTGTCCAAGCTCATACTCACTGAGCTCTGTATGACCAGTCTTGTTTTTTCCTGAGCCTTCCTATATTAGCAAGGCTTGTTCGTGTGTGGTCCCACAATGATGCTTCTCTGGCAGCGTGGACAGAATTTAGGACCCAAATTGGGTCCTTAGCTACTTGCATCCACCACTCATTAGCACAGGTCAGGAAACAAGGGACACCAGTGTATGTGTGAAGAAGGTGGTATCCCTAAAGTGATTCCTACTTTGTAATTGTCCTTCTTGGGGACTGATTGCTTAGTTGTGTAGCCTCCTATGCTGTGAAATGGCAATAGTTTCTTCAAACAGGCATCGGGAACAAAGAGTGATGTACCAGGTTAAATACTGGCAAACAGGAATAGTGAACAAAGAGTGATCTACCAGGTTAAATACCTGCCAGTTGGTATGGTAGGACAAGACATTGCCTGCCAACAATGTCTGTAGTATTTGCTCATGCATACCTGCAACATGACATTGAGTTTTTGGCTTGGGTTTCCCTCTCTTTTTTTTTTTTTTTTCCTCGTGCAGAGATCCCTTTACTGTCTGCTGATCCTTCCAGTGCTTGGGAGCCCCCATTCTCTGTTGTATGTCAGGTGCAGCCTAAGGGATAGTGGAAGAACTGGTTGCCTCCATATTAGGCCTAAAATGAAGGGTGGAGGAAGCAGTGGTCTGTCACAAACATTTAAATTCCACTAAGAAACAGGCTAAGAAACTGAGGCCAAAGTCAGTGTGGTTCCATGAGCATTTTGAACCTCTTCATGTCCATGCATTTTGTGCACGCTGACAAAAGCTGTTGGTTTCCTTTTACCATGGAGTCTTCCTTGTGTGCCATAGACTTTTCAGAGGGCCCCTAAAAGAAGGTACAGCAAGGAGCAAGGCAGCCGTGGAACATATCTGCCAGTATTGAACCTGGGACATCGCTCTTTGTTCTCTCTTTCTGTTTGAAGAAACTATGGCCATTGAGGCAAATCTACTTTAGAGGCTCTGTACTGTATTGCACACACAAGCAGACAGTCACACACACAGAGAAACATAGGTCATTTCATGGGTAACTTGTTTATGGAAAACACAGGAGTTTCTATGTCACTTATGTGTCCATGTTCCCAAGCTCATACTCACTTCGCTCTGTATGACCAGTCTTGGTTCTGCCTGAGCCTGCCTACATTTGTGAGGCTGTTTCCTGTGTGGTCTGTCAGTGATGTTTTTTCTGGCACCATGGTCAGAATTTAGGGCCCAAATTGGGTCGTTAGCTAGTTGCTTGCATCACACATTAGCACAATTAAAGTCACAAGGAGCCACAGTGTATGTGCGTAGAAGGTGGTGACCTTAATGTCGTTCCTTCCTTTTTTGAGTGCCCTACTTCGGGATGGATTGCTTGGCCATGCAGCATGCTATGCTGTGAACTGTTTTCATCCTGCCCAGTTGGGAGATTAGGACCAGACATTGCCTGCCATCAATGTCTGCCCCAGTTCATCCTCATGCATAACTTCAGCCTGCCATTGGGTTTTTGTCATGGGTTTCCCTCCGAAGCTCTCTTGTACTCCTAGAGAGTTGCCTTTACTGTCTGCTGATCCTTCCAGTACTTGGGAACCTCCATGGTCTGTTGCATGTCGGGAACAGAATAAGTGGTTCTGGAGGTAAAGTTTGCCTCCATTTGAGGCCTAGAATGAAGAGTGCAGGCGGGACTGGTCTGTCACAAAAATTTAAAGTTCACTACGAAATAGACCAAGAAAAAGAGGCCAAGCGCAGTGTGGTCCCATGACCATTTTGGACCTTCTCATGTACATGCTATCTGTGAATGCCATCCAAAGGTGTTGGTTTCCATTGAGCATGGAGTCTTGTTTTAATCCCATAGAATTTTCAGATGCCCCTACAAGAAAGAATGGCAGGGAGCGAGGGCAGTCCGGAAACGTTTCTCCCAGTATTGAACCTGGTACATCTCACCTTGTTCTCTCTTTCCTTTTGAAGAAACTAAGGCCATTGAGGCAAATCTCCTTTAAAGGCTCTCTGCTATATTAAACACACAGGCGGACAGACACACACGCAGACAAACATAGGTCATTTCATGGGTAACATGTGTATGAAAAATACAAGTGTTCATTTGCCACTTAGGTGTCCAGGTTTCTAAGCCCATACTCACTCACCTCTGTGTGACCCAGTCTTGTTTTCCCCTGAGTGTGGAATATTAGTGAGGCTTTTTGGTGTGTGGTCCATCAGTGATGTTTTTTCTGGAACCATGTTCGGAATTTAGGGCCTAAAATGGGGTCCTTCGCTACTTGCATCCACTATGCAGTACCACAGTTCAGCAAACAAGGCACCAGATTGTATGTGTGCAGAAGATGGTGACCCTAGCATGGTTACTTGCTTTTTAATTGCCCTTCTTGGGGACTGATTGCTTAGCGAGCAGCCTTCTGTGCTGTGAAGTGCTTTGATCCCGCCCAGTTGGGAGGGTAGGAACAGACTTTGCCTGCCAACAATGTCTGTGCAGTTTATCCTCATGCATACCTCCAACGTGCTGTTGAATTTTTGCCTGGGGTTTCCCTCCATAGCTCTTTTTTTTTATCAAGAAAGATGCCTTTACTGTCTGCTGATCCTTCCAGTGCTTGGGCGCCCCCATTCTCTGTTGCATGTCAGGTGCAGACAAAGTGGTACTGGACAAACTGGTTGCTTCCATATGAGCCCTAGAATTAAGAGTTCAGGCAGGATGGGTTTGTCACAAAAATTTAAAATTCACTACGAAGTGGATCAAGAAACTGAGTCCAAAGGCACTGTGTTACCATGACCATTTGGAACCTCTTCCTTTCCATGCTATTTGTGCATGCCATCAAATGCTGTTGGTTTCCTTTGACGATTTGTGTCTTCCTTGTATGCTATAGACTTTTCAGAGTGCCCCTAGAAAAAGGTACAGCAGGGTGAAAGGCAGTCCGGGAACATTTTTGCCAGTATTTAACCTGGTACATCACTCTTTGTTCCCTGTTCCTGTTTGAAGAAACTATTGGCATTTAGGCAACTGTCCTTTAGCGGCTCTCTGCTACATTACACACACACTCAGTCACACACTGGGAGAAACATAGGTCATTTCAAGGTTAACTTGCGTAGGGAAAACCTACACAAGGAATTTGTATGTTACTTAAGTGTCCAAGCTCATACTCACTGAGCTCTGTATGACCAGTCTTGTTTTTCCTGAGCCTTCCTATATTAGCAAGGCTTGTTCGTGTGTGGTCTGTCAGTGATGCTTTTCTGGCACCATGGACAGAATTTAGGACCCAAATTGGGTCCTTAGTTACTTGCATCATCCACTCATTAGCACAGGTCAGGAAACAAGAGACACCAGTTTATGTGTGAAGAAGGTGGTATCCCTAAAGTGGTTCCTACTTTGTAATTGTCCTTCTTGGGGACTGATTGCTTAGTTGTGTAGCCTCCTATGCTGTGAAATGGCAATAATTTCTTCAAACCGGAATCGGGAACAAAGAGTGTTGTACCAGGTTAAATACTGGCAAACAGGAATAGTGAACAAAGAGTGATCTACAAGGTTAAATACCTGCCAGTTGGTATGGTACGACCAGACATTGCCTGCCAACAATGTCTGTAGTTTTTGCTCATGCATACCTGCAACATGACTTTGAGTTTTTGGCTTGGGTTTCCCTCTCTGTTTTTTTTTTTTTTTTTTTTTTTTTTTTTTTTTTTTTCTCGTGCAGAGATCCCTTTACTGTCTGCTGATCCTTCCAGTGCTTGGGAGCCCCCATTCTCTGTTGTATGTCAGGTGCAGCCTAAGGGATAGTGGAAGAACTGGTTGCCTCCATATTAGGCCTAGAATGAAGAGTGAAGGAAGCAGTGGTCTGTCACAAAAATTTAAATTCCACTAAGAAACAGGCTAAGAAACTTAGGCCAAAGTCAGTGTGGTACCATGACCGTTTTGAACCTCTTCATGTCCATGCATTTTGTGCACGCTGACAAAAGCTGTTGGTTTCCTTTTACCATGGAGTCTTCCTTGTGTGCCATAGACTTTTCAGAGGGCCCCTAGAAGAAGGTACAGCAAGGAGCAAGGCATCCCTGGAACATTTCTGCCAGTATTGAACCTGGGACATCGCTCCTTGTTCTCTCTTTCTGTTTGAAGAAACTATGGCCATTGAGCCAAATCTACTTTAGAGGCTCTGTACTGTATTGCACACACAAGCAGACAGTCACACACACAGAGAAACATAGGTCATTTCATGGGTAACTTGTGTATGGAAAACACGGGAGTTTCCATGTCACTTATGTGTCCATGTTCCCAAGCTCATACTCACTTCGCTCTGTATGACCAGTCTTGGTTCTGCCTGAGCCTGCCTATATTTGTGAGGCTGTTTCCTGTGTGGTCTGTCAGTGATGTTTTTTCTGGCACCATGGTCAGAATTTAGGGCCCAAATTGGGTCCTTAGCTAGTTGCTTGCATCACACATTAGCACAATTAAAGTCACAAGGAGCCACAGTGTATGTGCGTAGAAGGGGGTTACCTTAATGTCGTTCCTTCCTTTTTTGAGTGCCCTACTTCGTGATGGATTGCTTGGCCATGCAGCATGCTATGCTGTGAACTGTTTTCATCCTGCCCAGTTGGGAGGATAGGACCAGACATTGCCTCCCATCAATGTCTGCCCCAGTTCATCCTCATGCATAACCTCAGCCTGCCATTGGGTTTTTGTCATGGGTTTCCGTGCGAAGCTCTCTTGTACTCCTAGAGAGATGCCTTTACTGTCTGCTGATCCTTCCAGTGCTTGGGAGCCTCCATGGTCTGTTGCATGTCAGGAACAGAATAAGTGGTTCTGGAGGTAAAGTTTGCCTCCATTTGAGGCCTAGAATGAAGAGTGCAGGTGGGACTGGTCTGTCACAAAAATGTAAAGTTCACTACTAAATAGACCAAGAAGAAGAGGCCAAGCGCAGTGTGGTCCCATGACCATTTTGGACCTTCTCATGTCCATGCTATCTGTGAATGCCATCCAAAGGTGTTAGTTTCCATTGAGCATGGAGTCTTGTTTGAATCCCTTAGAATTTTCAAATGCCCCTACAAGAAGGAATGGCAGGGAGCGAGGGCAGTCCGGAAACGTTTCTCCCAGTATTGAACCTGGTACATCTCACCTTGTTCTCTCTTTCCTTTTGAAGAAACTAAGGCCATTGAGGCAAATCTCCTTTAAAGGCTCTCTGCTATATTAAACACACAGGCGGACAGCCACACACGCAGACAAACATAGGTCATTTCATGGGTAACATGTGTATGAAAAATACAAGTGTTCATTTGCCACTTAGGTGTCCAGGTTTCTAAGCCCATACTCACTCACCTCTGTGTGACCCAGTCTTGTTTTCCCCTGAGTGTGGTATATTAGTGAGGCATTTTGGTGTGTGGTCCATCAGTGATGTTTTTTCTGGAACCATGTTCGGAATTTAGGGCCTAAAATTGGGTCGTTCGCTACTTGCATTCACCATGCATTACCACAGTTCAGCAAACAAGGCACCAGAGTGTATGTGTGCAGAAGATGGTGACCCTAGCATGGTTACTTGCTTTTTAATTGCCCTTCTTGGGGACTGATTGCTTAGCGAGCAGCCTTCTGTGCTGTGAAGTGCTTTGATCCCGCCCAGTTGGGAGGGTAGGAACAGACTTTGCCTGCCAACAATGTCTGTGCAGTTTATCCTCATGCATACCTCCAACGTGCTGTTGAATTTTTGCCTGGGATTTCCCTCCATAGCTCTTTTTTTTAATCAAGAAAGATGCCTTTACTGTCTGCTGATCCTTCCAGTGCTTGGGCGCCCCCATTCTCTGTTGCATGTCAGGTGCAGACAAAGTGGTACTCGACAAACTGGTTGCTTCCATATGAGCCCTAGAATTAAGAGTTCAGGCAGGATGGGTTTGTCACAAAAATTTAAAATTCACTACGAAGTGGATCAAGAAACTGAGTCCAAAGGCACTGTGTTACCATGACCATTTGGAACCTCTTCATGTCCATGCTATTTGTGCATGCCATCAAATGCTGTTGGTTTCCTTTGACGATTTGTGTCTTCCTTGTATGCTATAGACTTCTCAGAGTGCCCCTAGAAAAAGGTACAGCAGGGTGAAAGGCAGTCCAGGAACATTTTTGCCAGTATTTAACCTGGTACATCACTCTTTGTTCCCTGTTCCTGTTTGAAGAAACTATTGGCATTTAGGCAACTGTCCTTTAGCGGCTCTCTGCTCTATTACACACACACTCAGTCACACACTTGGAGAAACATAGGTCATTTCAAGGGTAACTTGTGTAGGGAAAACCTACACAAGGAATTTGTATGTTACTTAAGTGTCCAAGCTCATACTCACTGAGCTCTGTATGACCAGTCTTGTTTTTTCCTGAGCCTTCCTATATTAGAAAGGCTTGTTCGTGTGTGGTCCGTCAGTGATGCTTCTCTGGCACCATGGACAGAATTTAGGACCCAAATTGGGTCTTTAGCTACTTCCATCCACCACTCATTAGCACAGGTTAGGAAACAAGGGACACCAGTGTATGTGTGAAGAAGGTGGTATCCCTAAAGTGATTCCTACTTTGTAATTGTCCTTCTTGGGGACTGATTGCTTAGTTGTGTAGCCTCCTATGCTGTGAAATGGCAATAGTTTCTTCAAACAGGAATCCGGAACAAAGAGTGATGTACCAGGTTAAATACTGGCAAACAGGAATAGTGAACAAAGAGTGATCTACCAGGTTAAATACCTGCCAGTTGTTATGGTAGGACCAGACATTGCCTGCCAACAATATCTGTAGTTTTTGCTCATGCATACCTGCAACATGACATTGAGTTTTTGGCTTGGGTTTCCCTCTCTGTTTTTTTTTTTTTTTTTTTTTTTTTGTTTCTCGTGCAGAGATCCCTTTACTGTCTGCTGATCCTTCCAGTGCTTGGGAGCCCCCATTCTCTGTTGTATGTCAGGTGCATACTAAGGAATATTGGATGAACTGGTTGCCTCCATATTAGGCCTAGAATTTACGGTGGAGGCAGCAGTGGTCTGCCACAAAACATTAAATTCCACTAAGAAACAGGCGAAGAAACTGAGGCCAAAGTCAGTGTGGTACCATGACCATTTTGAACCTCTTCATGTCCATGCATTTTGTGCACGCTGACAAAAGCTATTGGTTTCCTTTTACCATGGAGTCTTCCTTGTGTGCCATAGACTTTTCAGAGGGCCCCTAGATGAAGGTACAGCAAGGAGCAAGGCAGCCCTGGAACATTTCTGCCAGTATTGAACCTGGGACATCACTCCTTGTTCTCTCTTTCTGTTTGAAGAAACTATGGCCATTGAGGCAAATCTACTTTAGAGGCTCTGTACTGTATTGCACACTCAAGCAGACAGTCACACACACAGAGAAACATAGGTCATTTCATGGGTAACTTGTGTATGGAAAACACAGGAGTTTCTATGTCACTTATATGTCCATGTTCCCAAGCTCATACTCACTTCGCTCTGTATGACCAGTCTTGGTTCTGCCTGAGCCTGCCTACATTTGTGAGGCTGTTTCCTGTGTGGTCTGTCAGTGATGTTTTTTCTGGCACCATGGTCAGAATTTAGGGCCCAAATTGGGTCCTTAGCTAGTTGCTTGCACCACACATTAGCACAATTAATGTTACAAGAGCCACAGTGTATGTGCGTAGAAGGTGGTGACCTTAATGTCATTCCTTCCTATTTTGAGTGCCCTACTTCGTGATGGATTTCTTGGCCATGCAGCAAGCTATACTGTGAACTCTCTTCATCCTGCCCGGTTGGGAGATTAGGACCAGACATTGCCTGCCATCAATGTCTGCCCCAGTTTATCCTCATGCATACCCTCCCCCTGCCATTAGGTTTTTTTCAGGGGTTTCCCTCCAAAGCTCTCTTGTTCTCCTAGAGAGATGCCTTTACTGTCTGCTGATCCTTCCAGTACTTGGGAGCCTCCATGGTCTATTGCATGTCAGGAATAGAATAAGTGGTTCTGGAGGTAAAGGTTGCCTCCATATGAGTCCTAGAATGAAGAGTGCAGGCGGGACTGGTCTGTCACAAAAATTTAAAGTTCACTACGAAATAGACCAAGAAAAAGAGGCCAAGCGTAGTATGGTCCCATGACCATTTTGGACCTTCTCATGTCCATGCTCTCTGTGAATGCCATCCAAAGGTGTTGGTTTCCATTGAGCATGGAGTCTTGTTTTAATCCCATAGAATTTTCAGATGCCCCTACAAGAAAGAATGGCAGGGAGCGAGGGCAGTCCGGAAACGTTTCTCCCAGTATTGAACCTGGTACATCTCACCTTGTTCTCTCTTTCCTTTTGAAGAAACTAAGGCCATTGAGGCAAATCTCCTTTAAAGGCTCTCTGCTATATTAAACACACAGGCGGACAGACACACACGCAGACAAACATAGGTCATTTCATGGGTAACATGTGTATGAAAAATACAAGTGTTCATTTGCCACTTAGGTGTCCAGGTTTCTAAGCCCATACTCACTCACCTCTGTGTGACCCAGTCTTGTTTTCCCCTGAGTGTGGAATATTAGTGAGGCTTTTTGGTGTGTGGTCCATCAGTGATGTTTTTTCTGGAACCATGTTCGGAATTTAGGGCCTAAAATGGGGTCCTTCGCTACTTGCATCCACTATGCAGTACCACAGTTCAGCAAACAAGGCACCAGATTGTATGTGTGCAGAAGATGGTGACCCTAGCATGGTTACTTGCTTTTTAATTGCCCTTCTTGGGGACTGATTGCTTAGCGAGCAGCCTTCTGTGCTGTGAAGTGCTTTGATCCCGCCCAGTTGGGAGGGTAGGAACAGACTTTGCCTGCCAACAATGTCTGTGCAGTTTATCCTCATGCATACCTCCAACGTGCTGTTGAATTTTTGCCTGGGGTTTCCCTCCATAGCTCTTTTTTTTTATCAAGAAAGATGCCTTTACTGTCTGCTGATCCTTCCAGTGCTTGGGCGCCCCCATTCTCTGTTGCATGTCAGGTGCAGACAAAGTGGTACTGGACAAACTGGTTGCTTCCATATGAGCCCTAGAATTAAGAGTTCAGGCAGGATGGGTTTGTCACAAAAATTTAAAATTCACTACGAAGTGGATCAAGAAACTGAGTCCAAAGGCACTGTGTTACCATGACCATTTGGAACCTCTTCCTTTCCATGCTATTTGTGCATGCCATCAAATGCTGTTGGTTTCCTTTGACGATTTGTGTCTTCCTTGTATGCTATAGACTTTTCAGAGTGCCCCTAGAAAAAGGTACAGCAGGGTGAAAGGCAGTCCGGGAACATTTTTGCCAGTATTTAACCTGGTACATCACTCTTTGTTCCCTGTTCCTGTTTGAAGAAACTATTGGCATTTAGGCAACTGTCCTTTAGCGGCTCTCTGCTACATTACACACACACTCAGTCACACACTGGGAGAAACATAGGTCATTTCAAGGTTAACTTGCGTAGGGAAAACCTACACAAGGAATTTGTATGTTACTTAAGTGTCCAAGCTCATACTCACTGAGCTCTGTATGACCAGTCTTGTTTTTCCTGAGCCTTCCTATATTAGCAAGGCTTGTTCGTGTGTGGTCTGTCAGTGATGCTTTTCTGGCACCATGGACAGAATTTAGGACCCAAATTGGGTCCTTAGTTACTTGCATCATCCACTCATTAGCACAGGTCAGGAAACAAGAGACACCAGTTTATGTGTGAAGAAGGTGGTATCCCTAAAGTGGTTCCTACTTTGTAATTGTCCTTCTTGGGGACTGATTGCTTAGTTGTGTAGCCTCCTATGCTGTGAAATGGCAATAATTTCTTCAAACCGGAATCGGGAACAAAGAGTGTTGTACCAGGTTAAATACTGGCAAACAGGAATAGTGAACAAAGAGTGATCTACAAGGTTAAATACCTGCCAGTTGGTATGGTACGACCAGACATTGCCTGCCAACAATGTCTGTAGTTTTTGCTCATGCATACCTGCAACATGACTTTGAGTTTTTGGCTTGGGTTTCCCTCTCTGTTTTTTTTTTTTTTTTTTTTTTTTTTTTTTTTCTCGTGCAGAGATCCCTTTACTATCTGCTGATCCTTCCAGTGCTTGGGAGCCCCCATTCTCTGTTGTATGTCAGGTGCAGCCTAAGGGATAGTGGAAGAACTGGTTGCCTCCATATTAGGCCTAGAATGAAGAGTGAAGGAAGCAGTGGTCTGTCACAAAAATTTAAATTCCACTAAGAAACAGGCTAAGAAACTTAGGCCAAAGTCAGTGTGGTACCATGACCGTTTTGAACCTCTTCATGTCCATGCATTTTGTGCACGCTGACAAAAGCTGTTGGTTTCCTTTTACCATGGAGTCTTCCTTGTGTGCCATAGACTTTTCAGAGGGCCCCTAGAAGAAGGTACAGCAAGGAGCAAGGCATCCCTGGAACATTTCTGCCAGTATTGAACCTGGGACATCGCTCCTTGTTCTCTCTTTCTGTTTGAAGAAACTATGGCCATTGAGCCAAATCTACTTTAGAGGCTCTGTACTGTATTGCACACACAAGCAGACAGTCACACACACAGAGAAACATAGGTCATTTCATGGGTAACTTGTGTATGGAAAACACAGGAGTTTCCATGTCACTTATGTGTCCATGTTCCCAAGCTCATACTCACTTCGCTCTGTATGACCAGTCTTGGTTCTGCCTGAGCCTGCCTATATTTGTGAGGCTGTTTCCTGTGTGGTCTGTCAGTGATGTTTTTTCTGGCACCATGGTCAGAATTTAGGGCCCAAATTGGGTCCTTAGCTAGTTGCTTGCATCACACATTAGCACAATTAAAGTCACAAGGAGCCACAGTGTATGTGCGTAGAAGGGGGTTACCTTAATGTCGTTCCTTCCTTTTTTGAGTGCCCTACTTCGTGATGGATTGCTTGGCCATGCAGCATGCTATGCTGTGAACTGTTTTCATCCTGCCCAGTTGGGAGGATAGGACCAGACATTGCCTCCCATCAATGTCTGCCCCAGTTCATCCTCATGCATAACCTCAGCCTGCCATTGGGTTTTTGTCATGGGTTTCCGTGCGAAGCTCTCTTGTACTCCTAGAGAGATGCCTTTACTGTCTGCTGATCCTTCCAGTGCTTGGGAGCCTCCATGGTCTGTTGCATGTCAGGAACAGAATAAGTGGTTCTGGAGGTAAAGTTTGCCTCCATTTGAGGCCTAGAATGAAGAGTGCAGGTGGGACTGGTCTGTCACAAAAATGTAAAGTTCACTACTAAATAGACCAAGAAGAAGAGGCCAAGCGCAGTGTGGTCCCATGACCATTTTGGACCTTCTCATGTCCATGCTATCTGTGAATGCCATCCAAAGGTGTTAGTTTCCATTGAGCATGGAGTCTTGTTTGAATCCCTTAGAATTTTCAAATGCCCCTACAAGAAGGAATGGCAGGGAGCGAGGGCAGTCCGGAAACGTTTCTCCCAGTATTGAACCTGGTACATCTCACCTTGTTCTCTCTTTCCTTTTGAAGAAACTAAGGCCATTGAGGCAAATCTCCTTTAAAGGCTCTCTGCTATATTAAACACACAGGCGGACAGCCACACACGCAGACAAACATAGGTCATTTCATGGGTAACATGTGTATGAAAAATACAAGTGTTCATTTGCCACTTAGGTGTCCAGGTTTCTAAGCCCATACTCACTCACCTCTGTGTGACCCAGTCTTGTTTTCCCCTGAGTGTGGTATATTAGTGAGGCATTTTGGTGTGTGGTCCATCAGTGATGTTTTTTCTGGAACCATGTTCGGAATTTAGGGCCTAAAATTGGGTCGTTCGCTACTTGCATTCACCATGCATTACCACAGTTCAGCAAACAAGGCACCAGAGTGTATGTGTGCAGAAGATGGTGACCCTAGCATGGTTACTTGCTTTTTAATTGCCCTTCTTGGGGACTGATTGCTTAGCGAGCAGCCTTCTGTGCTGTGAAGTGCTTTGATCCCGCCCAGTTGGGAGGGTAGGAACAGACTTTGCCTGCCAACAATGTCTGTGCAGTTTATCCTCATGCATACCTCCAACGTGCTGTTGAATTTTTGCCTGGGATTTCCCTCCATAGCTCTTTTTTTTTATCAAGAAAGATGCCTTTACTGTCTGCTGATCCTTCCAGTGCTTGGGCGCCCCCATTCTCTGTTGCATGTCAGGTGCAGACAAAGTGGTACTCGACAAACTGGTTGCTTCCATATGAGCCCTAGAATTAAGAGTTCAGGCAGGATGGGTTTGTCACAAAAATTTAAAATTCACTACGAAGTGGATCAAGAAACTGAGTCCAAAGGCACTGTGTTACCATGACCATTTGGAACCTCTTCATGTCCATGCTATTTGTGCATGCCATCAAATGCTGTTGGTTTCCTTTGACGATTTGTGTCTTCCTTGTATGCTATAGACTTTTCAGAGTGCCCCTAGAAAAAGGTACAGCAGGGTGAAAGGCAGTCCGGGAACATTTTTGCCAGTATTTAACCTGGTACATCACTCTTTGTTCCCTGTTCCTGTTTGAAGAAACTATTGGCATTTAGGCAACTGTCCTTTAGCGGCTCTCTGCTACATTACACACACACTCAGTCACACACTGGGAGAAACATAGGTCATTTCAAGGTTAACTTGCATAGGGAAAACCTACACAAGGAATTTGTATGTTACTTAAGTGTCCAAGCTCATACTCACTGAGCTCTGTATGACCAGTCTTGTTTTTCCTGAGCCTTCCTATATTAGCAAGGCTTGTTCGTGTGTGGTCTGTCAGTGATGCTTTTCTGGCACCATGGACAGAATTTAGGACCCAAATTGGGTCCTTAGTTACTTGCATCATCCACTCATTAGCACAGGTCAGGAAACAAGAGACACCAGTTTATGTGTGAAGAAGGTGGTATCCCTAAAGTGGTTCCTACTTTGTAATTGTCCTTCTTGGGGACTGATTGCTTAGTTGTGTAGCCTCCTATGCTGTGAAATGGCAATAATTTCTTCAAACCGGAATCGGGAACAAAGAGTGTTGTACCAGGTTAAATACTGGCAAACAGGAATAGTGAACAAAGAGTGATCTACAAGGTTAAATACCTGCCAGTTGGTATGGTACGACCAGACATTGCCTGCCAACAATGTCTGTAGTTTTTGCTCATGCATACCTGCAACATGACTTTGAGTTTTTGGCTTGGGTTTCCCTCTCTGTTTTTTTTTTTTTTTTTTTTTTTTTTTTTCTCGTGCAGAGATCCCTTTACTGTCTGCTGATCCTTCCAGTGCTTGGGAGCCCCCATTCTCTGTTGTATGTCAGGTGCAGCCTAAGGGATAGTGGAAGAACTGGTTGCCTCCATATTAGGCCTAGAATGAAGAGTGAAGGAAGCAGTGGTCTGTCACAAAAATTTAAATTCCACTAAGAAACAGGCTAAGAAACTTAGGCCAAAGTCAGTGTGGTACCATGACCGTTTTGAACCTCTTCATGTCCATGCATTTTGTGCACGCTGACAAAAGCTGTTGGTTTCCTTTTACCATGGAGTCTTCCTTGTGTGCCATAGACTTTTCAGAGGGCCCCTAGAAGAAGGTACAGCAAGGAGCAAGGCATCCCTGGAACATTTCTGCCAGTATTGAACCTGGGACATCGCTCCTTGTTCTCTCTTTCTGTTTGAAGAAACTATGGCCATTGAGCCAAATCTACTTTAGAGGCTCTGTACTGTATTGCACACACAAGCAGACAGTCACACACACAGAGAAACATAGGTCATTTCATGGGTAACTTGTGTATGGAAAACACAGGAGTTTCCATGTCACTTATGTGTCCATGTTCCCAAGCTCATACTCACTTCGCTCTGTATGACCAGTCTTGGTTCTGCCTGAGCCTGCCTATATTTGTGAGGCTGTTTCCTGTGTGGTCTGTCAGTGATGTTTTTTCTGGCACCATGGTCAGAATTTAGGGCCCAAATTGGGTCCTTAGCTAGTTGCTTGCATCACACATTAGCACAATTAAAGTCACAAGGAGCCACAGTGTATGTGCGTAGAAGGGGGTTACCTTAATGTCGTTCCTTCCTTTTTTGAGTGCCCTACTTCGTGATGGATTGCTTGGCCATGCAGCATGCTATGCTGTGAACTGTTTTCATCCTGCCCAGTTGGGAGGATAGGACCAGACATTGCCTCCCATCAATGTCTGCCCCAGTTCATCCTCATGCATAACCTCAGCCTGCCATTGGGTTTTTGTCATGGGTTTCCGTGCGAAGCTCTCTTGTACTCCTAGAGAGATGCCTTTACTGTCTGCTGATCCTTCCAGTGCTTGGGAGCCTCCATGGTCTGTTGCATGTCAGGAACAGAATAAGTGGTTCTGGAGGTAAAGTTTGCCTCCATTTGAGGCCTAGAATGAAGAGTGCAGGTGGGACTGGTCTGTCACAAAAATGTAAAGTTCACTACTAAATAGACCAAGAAGAAGAGGCCAAGCGCAGTGTGGTCCCATGACCATTTTGGACCTTCTCATGTCCATGCTATCTGTGAATGCCATCCAAAGGTGTTAGTTTCCATTGAGCATGGAGTCTTGTTTGAATCCCTTAGAATTTTCAAATGCCCCTACAAGAAGGAATGGCAGGGAGCGAGGGCAGTCCGGAAACGTTTCTCCCAGTATTGAACCTGGTACATCTCACCTTGTTCTCTCTTTCCTTTTGAAGAAACTAAGGCCATTGAGGCAAATCTCCTTTAAAGGCTCTCTGCTATATTAAACACACAGGCGGACAGCCACACACGCAGACAAACATAGGTCATTTCATGGGTAACATGTGTATGAAAAATACAAGTGTTCATTTGCCACTTAGGTGTCCAGGTTTCTAAGCCCATACTCACTCACCTCTGTGTGACCCAGTCTTGTTTTCCCCTGAGTGTGGTATATTAGTGAGGCATTTTGGTGTGTGGTCCATCAGTGATGTTTTTTCTGGAACCATGTTCGGAATTTAGGGCCTAAAATTGGGTCGTTCGCTACTTGCATTCACCATGCATTACCACAGTTCAGCAAACAAGGCACCAGAGTGTATGTGTGCAGAAGATGGTGACCCTAGCATGGTTACTTGCTTTTTAATTGCCCTTCTTGGGGACTGATTGCTTAGCGAGCAGCCTTCTGTGCTGTGAAGTGCTTTGATCCCGCCCAGTTGGGAGGGTAGGAACAGACTTTGCCTGCCAACAATGTCTGTGCAGTTTATCCTCATGCATACCTCCAACGTGCTGTTGAATTTTTGCCTGGGATTTCCCTCCATAGCTCTTTTTTTTTATCAAGAAAGATGCCTTTACTGTCTGCTGATCCTTCCAGTGCTTGGGCGCCCCCATTCTCTGTTGCATGTCAGGTGCAGACAAAGTGGTACTCGACAAACTGGTTGCTTCCATATGAGCCCTAGAATTAAGAGTTCAGGCAGGATGGGTTTGTCACAAAAATTTAAAATTCACTACGAAGTGGATCAAGAAACTGAGTCCAAAGGCACTGTGTTACCATGACCATTTGGAACCTCTTCATGTCCATGCTATTTGTGCATGCCATCAAATGCTGTTGGTTTCCTTTGACGATTTGTGTCTTCCTTGTATGCTATAGACTTCTCAGAGTGCCCCTAGAAAAAGGTACAGCAGGGTGAAAGGCAGTCCAGGAACATTTTTGCCAGTATTTAACCTGGTACATCACTCTTTGTTCCCTGTTCCTGTTTGAAGAAACTATTGGCATTTAGGCAACTGTCCTTTAGCGGCTCTCTGCTCTATTACACACACACTCAGTCACACACTTGGAGAAACATAGGTCATTTCAAGGGTAACTTGTGTAGGGAAAACCTACACAAGGAATTTGTATGTTACTTAAGTGTCCAAGCTCA
Organism: Cavia porcellus; assembly: GCF_034190915.1. Taxonomy (NCBI): domain Eukaryota; kingdom Metazoa; phylum Chordata; class Mammalia; order Rodentia; family Caviidae; genus Cavia; species Cavia porcellus. The sequence goes on along the minus strand of NW_026947516.1, from coordinate 30,047,963 downwards.
TACTCACTGAGCTCTGTATGACCAGTCTTGTTTTTTCCTGAGCCTTCCTATATTAGAAAGGCTTGTTCGTGTGTGGTCCGTCAGTGATGCTTCTCTGGCACCATGGACAGAATTTAGGACCCAAATTGGGTCTTTAGCTACTTCCATCCACCACTCATTAGCACAGGTTAGGAAACAAGGGACACCAGTGTATGTGTGAAGAAGGTGGTATCCCTAAAGTGATTCCTACTTTGTAATTGTCCTTCTTGGGGACTGATTGCTTAGTTGTGTAGCCTCCTATGCTGTGAAATGGCAATAGTTTCTTCAAACAGGAATCCGGAACAAAGAGTGATGTACCAGGTTAAATACTGGCAAACAGGAATAGTGAACAAAGAGTGATCTACCAGGTTAAATACCTGCCAGTTGTTATGGTAGGACCAGACATTGCCTGCCAACAATATCTGTAGTTTTTGCTCATGCATACCTGCAACATGACATTGAGTTTTTGGCTTGGGTTTCCCTCTCTGTTTTTTTTTTTTTTTTTTTTTTTGTTTCTCGTGCAGAGATCCCTTTACTGTCTGCTGATCCTTCCAGTGCTTGGGAGCCCCCATTCTCTGTTGTATGTCAGGTGCATACTAAGGAATATTGGATGAACTGGTTGCCTCCATATTAGGCCTAGAATTTACGGTGGAGGCAGCAGTGGTCTGCCACAAAACATTAAATTCCACTAAGAAACAGGCGAAGAAACTGAGGCCAAAGTCAGTGTGGTACCATGACCATTTTGAACCTCTTCATGTCCATGCATTTTGTGCACGCTGACAAAAGCTATTGGTTTCCTTTTACCATGGAGTCTTCCTTGTGTGCCATAGACTTTTCAGAGGGCCCCTAGATGAAGGTACAGCAAGGAGCAAGGCAGCCCTGGAACATTTCTGCCAGTATTGAACCTGGGACATCACTCCTTGTTCTCTCTTTCTGTTTGAAGAAACTATGGCCATTGAGGCAAATCTACTTTAGAGGCTCTGTACTGTATTGCACACTCAAGCAGACAGTCACACACACAGAGAAACATAGGTCATTTCATGGGTAACTTGTGTATGGAAAACACAGGAGTTTCTATGTCACTTATATGTCCATGTTCCCAAGCTCATACTCACTTCGCTCTGTATGACCAGTCTTGGTTCTGCCTGAGCCTGCCTACATTTGTGAGGCTGTTTCCTGTGTGGTCTGTCAGTGATGTTTTTTCTGGCACCATGGTCAGAATTTAGGGCCCAAATTGGGTCCTTAGCTAGTTGCTTGCACCACACATTAGCACAATTAATGTTACAAGAGCCACAGTGTATGTGCGTAGAAGGTGGTGACCTTAATGTTATTCCTTCCTATTTTGAGTGCCCTACTTCGTGATGGATTTCTTGGCCATGCAGCAAGCTATACTGTGAACTCTCTTCATCCTGCCCGGTTGGGAGATTAGGACCAGACATTGCCTGCCATCAATGTCTGCCCCAGTTTATCCTCATGCATACCCTCCCCCTGCCATTAGGTTTTTTTCAGGGGTTTCCCTCCAAAGCTCTCTTGTTCTCCTAGAGAGATGCCTTTACTGTCTGCTGATCCTTCCAGTACTTGGGAGCCTCCATGGTCTATTGCATGTCAGGAATAGAATAAGTGGTTCTGGAGGTAAAGGTTGCCTCCATATGAGTCCTAGAATGAAGAGTGCAGGCGGGACTGGTCTGTCACAAAAATTTAAAGTTCACTACGAAATAGACCAAGAAAAAGAGGCCAAGCGTAGTATGGTCCCATGACCATTTTGGACCTTCTCATGTCCATGCTCTCTGTGAATGCCATCCAAAGGTGTTGGTTTCCATTGAGCATGGAGTCTTGTTTTAATCCCATAGAATTTTCAGATGCCCCTACAAGAAAGAATGGCAGGGAGCGAGGGCAGTCCGGAAACGTTTCTCCCAGTATTGAACCTGGTACATCTCACCTTGTTCTCTCTTTCCTTTTGAAGAAACTAAGGCCATTGAGGCAAATCTCCTTTAAAGGCTCTCTGCTATATTAAACACACAGGCGGACAGACACACACGCAGACAAACATAGGTCATTTCATGGGTAACATGTGTATGAAAAATACAAGTGTTCATTTGCCACTTAGGTGTCCAGGTTTCTAAGCCCATACTCACTCACCTCTGTGTGACCCAGTCTTGTTTTCCCCTGAGTGTGGAATATTAGTGAGGCTTTTTGGTGTGTGGTCCATCAGTGATGTTTTTTCTGGAACCATGTTCGGAATTTAGGGCCTAAAATGGGGTCCTTCGCTACTTGCATCCACTATGCAGTACCACAGTTCAGCAAACAAGGCACCAGATTGTATGTGTGCAGAAGATGGTGACCCTAGCATGGTTACTTGCTTTTTAATTGCCCTTCTTGGGGACTGATTGCTTAGCGAGCAGCCTTCTGTGCTGTGAAGTGCTTTGATCCCGCCCAGTTGGGAGGGTAGGAACAGACTTTGCCTGCCAACAATGTCTGTGCAGTTTATCCTCATGCATACCTCCAACGTGCTGTTGAATTTTTGCCTGGGGTTTCCCTCCATAGCTCTTTTTTTTTATCAAGAAAGATGCCTTTACTGTCTGCTGATCCTTCCAGTGCTTGGGCGCCCCCATTCTCTGTTGCATGTCAGGTGCAGACAAAGTGGTACTGGACAAACTGGTTGCTTCCATATGAGCCCTAGAATTAAGAGTTCAGGCAGGATGGGTTTGTCACAAAAATTTAAAATTCACTACGAAGTGGATCAAGAAACTGAGTCCAAAGGCACTGTGTTACCATGACCATTTGGAACCTCTTCCTTTCCATGCTATTTGTGCATGCCATCAAATGCTGTTGGTTTCCTTTGACGATTTGTGTCTTCCTTGTATGCTATAGACTTTTCAGAGTGCCCCTAGAAAAAGGTACAGCAGGGTGAAAGGCAGTCCGGGAACATTTTTGCCAGTATTTAACCTGGTACATCACTCTTTGTTCCCTGTTCCTGTTTGAAGAAACTATTGGCATTTAGGCAACTGTCCTTTAGCGGCTCTCTGCTACATTACACACACACTCAGTCACACACTGGGAGAAACATAGGTCATTTCAAGGTTAACTTGCGTAGGGAAAACCTACACAAGGAATTTGTATGTTACTTAAGTGTCCAAGCTCATACTCACTGAGCTCTGTATGACCAGTCTTGTTTTTCCTGAGCCTTCCTATATTAGCAAGGCTTGTTCGTGTGTGGTCTGTCAGTGATGCTTTTCTGGCACCATGGACAGAATTTAGGACCCAAATTGGGTCCTTAGTTACTTGCATCATCCACTCATTAGCACAGGTCAGGAAACAAGAGACACCAGTTTATGTGTGAAGAAGGTGGTATCCCTAAAGTGGTTCCTACTTTGTAATTGTCCTTCTTGGGGACTGATTGCTTAGTTGTGTAGCCTCCTATGCTGTGAAATGGCAATAATTTCTTCAAACCGGAATCGGGAACAAAGAGTGTTGTACCAGGTTAAATACTGGCAAACAGGAATAGTGAACAAAGAGTGATCTACAAGGTTAAATACCTGCCAGTTGGTATGGTACGACCAGACATTGCCTGCCAACAATGTCTGTAGTTTTTGCTCATGCATACCTGCAACATGACTTTGAGTTTTTGGCTTGGGTTTCCCTCTCTGTTTTTTTTTTTTTTTTTTTTTTTTTTTTTTTTTTCTCGTGCAGAGATCCCTTTACTGTCTGCTGATCCTTCCAGTGCTTGGGAGCCCCCATTCTCTGTTGTATGTCAGGTGCAGCCTAAGGGATAGTGGAAGAACTGGTTGCCTCCATATTAGGCCTAGAATGAAGAGTGAAGGAAGCAGTGGTCTGTCACAAAAATTTAAATTCCACTAAGAAACAGGCTAAGAAACTTAGGCCAAAGTCAGTGTGGTACCATGACCGTTTTGAACCTCTTCATGTCCATGCATTTTGTGCACGCTGACAAAAGCTGTTGGTTTCCTTTTACCATGGAGTCTTCCTTGTGTGCCATAGACTTTTCAGAGGGCCCCTAGAAGAAGGTACAGCAAGGAGCAAGGCATCCCTGGAACATTTCTGCCAGTATTGAACCTGGGACATCGCTCCTTGTTCTCTCTTTCTGTTTGAAGAAACTATGGCCATTGAGCCAAATCTACTTTAGAGGCTCTGTACTGTATTGCACACACAAGCAGACAGTCACACACACAGAGAAACATAGGTCATTTCATGGGTAACTTGTGTATGGAAAACACAGGAGTTTCCATGTCACTTATGTGTCCATGTTCCCAAGCTCATACTCACTTCGCTCTGTATGACCAGTCTTGGTTCTGCCTGAGCCTGCCTATATTTGTGAGGCTGTTTCCTGTGTGGTCTGTCAGTGATGTTTTTTCTGGCACCATGGTCAGAATTTAGGGCCCAAATTGGGTCCTTAGCTAGTTGCTTGCATCACACATTAGCACAATTAAAGTCACAAGGAGCCACAGTGTATGTGCGTAGAAGGGGGTTACCTTAATGTCGTTCCTTCCTTTTTTGAGTGCCCTACTTCGTGATGGATTGCTTGGCCATGCAGCATGCTATGCTGTGAACTGTTTTCATCCTGCCCAGTTGGGAGGATAGGACCAGACATTGCCTCCCATCAATGTCTGCCCCAGTTCATCCTCATGCATAACCTCAGCCTGCCATTGGGTTTTTGTCATGGGTTTCCGTGCGAAGCTCTCTTGTACTCCTAGAGAGATGCCTTTACTGTCTGCTGATCCTTCCAGTGCTTGGGAGCCTCCATGGTCTGTTGCATGTCAGGAACAGAATAAGTGGTTCTGGAGGTAAAGTTTGCCTCCATTTGAGGCCTAGAATGAAGAGTGCAGGTGGGACTGGTCTGTCACAAAAATGTAAAGTTCACTACTAAATAGACCAAGAAGAAGAGGCCAAGCGCAGTGTGGTCCCATGACCATTTTGGACCTTCTCATGTCCATGCTATCTGTGAATGCCATCCAAAGGTGTTAGTTTCCATTGAGCATGGAGTCTTGTTTGAATCCCTTAGAATTTTCAAATGCCCCTACAAGAAGGAATGGCAGGGAGCGAGGGCAGTCCGGAAACGTTTCTCCCAGTATTGAACCTGGTACATCTCACCTTGTTCTCTCTTTCCTTTTGAAGAAACTAAGGCCATTGAGGCAAATCTCCTTTAAAGGCTCTCTGCTATATTAAACACACAGGCGGACAGCCACACACGCAGACAAACATAGGTCATTTCATGGGTAACATGTGTATGAAAAATACAAGTGTTCATTTGCCACTTAGGTGTCCAGGTTTCTAAGCCCATACTCACTCACCTCTGTGTGACCCAGTCTTGTTTTCCCCTGAGTGTGGTATATTAGTGAGGCATTTTGGTGTGTGGTCCATCAGTGATGTTTTTTCTGGAACCATGTTCGGAATTTAGGGCCTAAAATTGGGTCGTTCGCTACTTGCATTCACCATGCATTACCACAGTTCAGCAAACAAGGCACCAGAGTGTATGTGTGCAGAAGATGGTGACCCTAGCATGGTTACTTGCTTTTTAATTGCCCTTCTTGGGGACTGATTGCTTAGCGAGCAGCCTTCTGTGCTGTGAAGTGCTTTGATCCCGCCCAGTTGGGAGGGTAGGAACAGACTTTGCCTGCCAACAATGTCTGTGCAGTTTATCCTCATGCATACCTCCAACGTGCTGTTGAATTTTTGCCTGGGATTTCCCTCCATAGCTCTTTTTTTTTATCAAGAAAGATGCCTTTACTGTCTGCTGATCCTTCCAGTGCTTGGGCGCCCCCATTCTCTGTTGCATGTCAGGTGCAGACAAAGTGGTACTCGACAAACTGGTTGCTTCCATATGAGCCCTAGAATTAAGAGTTCAGGCAGGATGGGTTTGTCACAAAAATTTAAAATTCACTACGAAGTGGATCAAGAAACTGAGTCCAAAGGCACTGTGTTACCATGACCATTTGGAACCTCTTCATGTCCATGCTATTTGTGCATGCCATCAAATGCTGTTGGTTTCCTTTGACGATTTGTGTCTTCCTTGTATGCTATAGACTTCTCAGAGTGCCCCTAGAAAAAGGTACAGCAGGGTGAAAGGCAGTCCAGGAACATTTTTGCCAGTATTTAACCTGGTACATCACTCTTTGTTCCCTGTTCCTGTTTGAAGAAACTATTGGCATTTAGGCAACTGTCCTTTAGCGGCTCTCTGCTCTATTACACACACACTCAGTCACACACTTGGAGAAACATAGGTCATTTCAAGGGTAACTTGTGTAGGGAAAACCTACACAAGGAATTTGTATGTTACTTAAGTGTCCAAGCTCATACTCACTGAGCTCTGTATGACCAGTCTTGTTTTTTCCTGAGCCTTCCTATATTAGAAAGGCTTGTTCATGTGTGGTCCGTCAGTGATGCTTCTCTGGCACCATGGACAGAATTTAGGACCCAAATTGGGTCTTTAGCTACTTCCATCCACCACTCATTAGCACAGGTTAGGAAACAAGGGACACCAGTGTATGTGTGAAGAAGGTGGTATCCCTAAAGTGATTCCTACTTTGTAATTGTCCTTCTTGGGGACTGATTGCTTAGTTGTGTAGCCTCCTATGCTGTGAAATGGCAATAGTTTCTTCAAACAGGAATCCGGAACAAAGAGTGATGTACCAGGTTAAATACTGGCAAACAGGAATAGTGAACAAAGAGTGATCTACCAGGTTAAATACCTGCCAGTTGTTATGGTAGGACCAGACATTGCCTGCCAACAATATCTGTAGTTTTTGCTCATGCATACCTGCAACATGACATTGAGTTTTTGGCTTGGGTTTCCCTCTCTGTTTTTTTTTTTTTTTTTTTTTTTGTTTCTCGTGCAGAGATCCCTTTACTGTCTGCTGATCCTTCCAGTGCTTGGGAGCCCCCATTCTCTGTTGTATGTCAGGTGCATACTAAGGAATATTGGATGAACTGGTTGCCTCCATATTAGGCCTAGAATTTACGGTGGAGGCAGCAGTGGTCTGCCACAAAACATTAAATTCCACTAAGAAACAGGCGAAGAAACTGAGGCCAAAGTCAGTGTGGTACCATGACCATTTTGAACCTCTTCATGTCCATGCATTTTGTGCACGCTGACAAAAGCTATTGGTTTCCTTTTACCATGGAGTCTTCCTTGTGTGCCATAGACTTTTCAGAGGGCCCCTAGATGAAGGTACAGCAAGGAGCAAGGCAGCCCTGGAACATTTCTGCCAGTATTGAACCTGGGACATCACTCCTTGTTCTCTCTTTCTGTTTGAAGAAACTATGGCCATTGAGGCAAATCTACTTTAGAGGCTCTGTACTGTATTGCACACTCAAGCAGACAGTCACACACACAGAGAAACATAGGTCATTTCATGGGTAACTTGTGTATGGAAAACACAGGAGTTTCTATGTCACTTATATGTCCATGTTCCCAAGCTCATACTCACTTCGCTCTGTATGACCAGTCTTGGTTCTGCCTGAGCCTGCCTACATTTGTGAGGCTGTTTCCTGTGTGGTCTGTCAGTGATGTTTTTTCTGGCACCATGGTCAGAATTTAGGGCCCAAATTGGGTCCTTAGCTAGTTGCTTGCACCACACATTAGCACAATTAATGTTACAAGAGCCACAGTGTATGTGCGTAGAAGGTGGTGACCTTAATGTCATTCCTTCCTATTTTGAGTGCCCTACTTCGTGATGGATTTCTTGGCCATGCAGCAAGCTATACTGTGAACTCTCTTCATCCTGCCCGGTTGGGAGATTAGGACCAGACATTGCCTGCCATCAATGTCTGCCCCAGTTTATCCTCATGCATACCCTCCCCCTGCCATTAGGTTTTTTTCAGGGGTTTCCCTCCAAAGCTCTCTTGTTCTCCTAGAGAGATGCCTTTACTGTCTGCTGATCCTTCCAGTACTTGGGAGCCTCCATGGTCTATTGCATGTCAGGAATAGAATAAGTGGTTCTGGAGGTAAAGGTTGCCTCCATATGAGTCCTAGAATGAAGAGTGCAGGCGGGACTGGTCTGTCACAAAAATTTAAAGTTCACTACGAAATAGACCAAGAAAAAGAGGCCAAGCGTAGTATGGTCCCATGACCATTTTGGACCTTCTCATGTCCATGCTCTCTGTGAATGCCATCCAAAGGTGTTGGTTTCCATTGAGCATGGAGTCTTGTTTTAATCCCATAGAATTTTCAGATGCCCCTACAAGAAAGAATGGCAGGGAGCGAGGGCAGTCCGGAAACGTTTCTCCCAGTATTGAACCTGGTACATCTCACCTTGTTCTCTCTTTCCTTTTGAAGAAACTAAGGCCATTGAGGCAAATCTCCTTTAAAGGCTCTCTGCTATATTAAACACACAGGCGGACAGACACACACGCAGACAAACATAGGTCATTTCATGGGTAACATGTGTATGAAAAATACAAGTGTTCATTTGCCACTTAGGTGTCCAGGTTTCTAAGCCCATACTCACTCACCTCTGTGTGACCCAGTCTTGTTTTCCCCTGAGTGTGGAATATTAGTGAGGCTTTTTGGTGTGTGGTCCATCAGTGATGTTTTTTCTGGAACCATGTTCGGAATTTAGGGCCTAAAATGGGGTCCTTCGCTACTTGCATCCACTATGCAGTACCACAGTTCAGCAAACAAGGCACCAGATTGTATGTGTGCAGAAGATGGTGACCCTAGCATGGTTACTTGCTTTTTAATTGCCCTTCTTGGGGACTGATTGCTTAGCGAGCAGCCTTCTGTGCTGTGAAGTGCTTTGATCCCGCCCAGTTGGGAGGGTAGGAACAGACTTTGCCTGCCAACAATGTCTGTGCAGTTTATCCTCATGCATACCTCCAACGTGCTGTTGAATTTTTGCCTGGGGTTTCCCTCCATAGCTCTTTTTTTTTATCAAGAAAGATGCCTTTACTGTCTGCTGATCCTTCCAGTGCTTGGGCGCCCCCATTCTCTGTTGCATGTCAGGTGCAGACAAAGTGGTACTGGACAAACTGGTTGCTTCCATATGAGCCCTAGAATTAAGAGTTCAGGCAGGATGGGTTTGTCACAAAAATTTAAAATTCACTACGAAGTGGATCAAGAAACTGAGTCCAAAGGCACTGTGTTACCATGACCATTTGGAACCTCTTCCTTTCCATGCTATTTGTGCATGCCATCAAATGCTGTTGGTTTCCTTTGACGATTTGTGTCTTCCTTGTATGCTATAGACTTTTCAGAGTGCCCCTAGAAAAAGGTACAGCAGGGTGAAAGGCAGTCCGGGAACATTTTTGCCAGTATTTAACCTGGTACATCACTCTTTGTTCCCTGTTCCTGTTTGAAGAAACTATTGGCATTTAGGCAACTGTCCTTTAGCGGCTCTCTGCTACATTACACACACACTCAGTCACACACTGGGAGAAACATAGGTCATTTCAAGGTTAACTTGCGTAGGGAAAACCTACACAAGGAATTTGTATGTTACTTAAGTGTCCAAGCTCATACTCACTGAGCTCTGTATGACCAGTCTTGTTTTTCCTGAGCCTTCCTATATTAGCAAGGCTTGTTCGTGTGTGGTCTGTCAGTGATGCTTTTCTGGCACCATGGACAGAATTTAGGACCCAAATTGGGTCCTTAGTTACTTGCATCATCCACTCATTAGCACAGGTCAGGAAACAAGAGACACCAGTTTATGTGTGAAGAAGGTGGTATCCCTAAAGTGGTTCCTACTTTGTAATTGTCCTTCTTGGGGACTGATTGCTTAGTTGTGTAGCCTCCTATGCTGTGAAATGGCAATAATTTCTTCAAACCGGAATCGGGAACAAAGAGTGTTGTACCAGGTTAAATACTGGCAAACAGGAATAGTGAACAAAGAGTGATCTACAAGGTTAAATACCTGCCAGTTGGTATGGTACGACCAGACATTGCCTGCCAACAATGTCTGTAGTTTTTGCTCATGCATACCTGCAACATGACTTTGAGTTTTTGGCTTGGGTTTCCCTCTCTGTTTTTTTTTTTTTTTTTTTTTTTTTTTTTTTTTTTTTTCTCGTGCAGAGATCCCTTTACTGTCTGCTGATCCTTCCAGTGCTTGGGAGCCCCCATTCTCTGTTGTATGTCAGGTGCAGCCTAAGGGATAGTGGAAGAACTGGTTGCCTCCATATTAGGCCTAGAATGAAGAGTGAAGGAAGCAGTGGTCTGTCACAAAAATTTAAATTCCACTAAGAAACAGGCTAAGAAACTTAGGCCAAAGTCAGTGTGGTACCATGACCGTTTTGAACCTCTTCATGTCCATGCATTTTGTGCACGCTGACAAAAGCTGTTGGTTTCCTTTTACCATGGAGTCTTCCTTGTGTGCCATAGACTTTTCAGAGGGCCCCTAGAAGAAGGTACAGCAAGGAGCAAGGCATCCCTGGAACATTTCTGCCAGTATTGAACCTGGGACATCGCTCCTTGTTCTCTCTTTCTGTTTGAAGAAACTATGGCCATTGAGCCAAATCTACTTTAGAGGCTCTGTACTGTATTGCACACACAAGCAGACAGTCACACACACAGAGAAACATAGGTCATTTCATGGGTAACTTGTGTATGGAAAACACAGGAGTTTCCATGTCACTTATGTGTCCATGTTCCCAAGCTCATACTCACTTCGCTCTGTATGACCAGTCTTGGTTCTGCCTGAGCCTGCCTATATTTGTGAGGCTGTTTCCTGTGTGGTCTGTCAGTGATGTTTTTTCTGGCACCATGGTCAGAATTTAGGGCCCAAATTGGGTCCTTAGCTAGTTGCTTGCATCACACATTAGCACAATTAAAGTCACAAGGAGCCACAGTGTATGTGCGTAGAAGGGGGTTACCTTAATGTCGTTCCTTCCTTTTTTGAGTGCCCTACTTCGTGATGGATTGCTTGGCCATGCAGCATGCTATGCTGTGAACTGTTTTCATCCTGCCCAGTTGGGAGGATAGGACCAGACATTGCCTCCCATCAATGTCTGCCCCAGTTCATCCTCATGCATAACCTCAGCCTGCCATTGGGTTTTTGTCATGGGTTTCCGTGCGAAGCTCTCTTGTACTCCTAGAGAGATGCCTTTACTGTCTGCTGATCCTTCCAGTGCTTGGGAGCCTCCATGGTCTGTTGCATGTCAGGAACAGAATAAGTGGTTCTGGAGGTAAAGTTTGCCTCCATTTGAGGCCTAGAATGAAGAGTGCAGGTGGGACTGGTCTGTCACAAAAATGTAAAGTTCACTACTAAATAGACCAAGAAGAAGAGGCCAAGCGCAGTGTGGTCCCATGACCATTTTGGACCTTCTCATGTCCATGCTATCTGTGAATGCCATCCAAAGGTGTTAGTTTCCATTGAGCATGGAGTCTTGTTTGAATCCCTTAGAATTTTCAAATGCCCCTACAAGAAGGAATGGCAGGGAGCGAGGGCAGTCCGGAAACGTTTCTCCCAGTATTGAACCTGGTACATCTCACCTTGTTCTCTCTTTCCTTTTGAAGAAACTAAGGCCATTGAGGCAAATCTCCTTTAAAGGCTCTCTGCTATATTAAACACACAGGCGGACAGCCACACACGCAGACAAACATAGGTCATTTCATGGGTAACATGTGTATGAAAAATACAAGTGTTCATTTGCCACTTAGGTGTCCAGGTTTCTAAGCCCATACTCACTCACCTCTGTGTGACCCAGTCTTGTTTTCCCCTGAGTGTGGTATATTAGTGAGGCATTTTGGTGTGTGGTCCATCAGTGATGTTTTTTCTGGAACCATGTTCGGAATTTAGGGCCTAAAATTGGGTCGTTCGCTACTTGCATTCACCATGCATTACCACAGTTCAGCAAACAAGGCACCAGAGTGTATGTGTGCAGAAGATGGTGACCCTAGCATGGTTACTTGCTTTTTAATTGCCCTTCTTGGGGACTGATTGCTTAGCGAGCAGCCTTCTGTGCTGTGAAGTGCTTTGATCCCGCCCAGTTGGGAGGGTAGGAACAGACTTTGCCTGCCAACAATGTCTGTGCAGTTTATCCTCATGCATACCTCCAACGTGCTGTTGAATTTTTGCCTGGGATTTCCCTCCATAGCTCTTTTTTTTTATCAAGAAAGATGCCTTTACTGTCTGCTGATCCTTCCAGTGCTTGGGCGCCCCCATTCTCTGTTGCATGTCAGGTGCAGACAAAGTGGTACTCGACAAACTGGTTGCTTCCATATGAGCCCTAGAATTAAGAGTTCAGGCAGGATGGGTTTGTCACAAAAATTTAAAATTCACTACGAAGTGGATCAAGAAACTGAGTCCAAAGGCACTGTGTTACCATGACCATTTGGAACCTCTTCATGTCCATGCTATTTGTGCATGCCATCAAATGCTGTTGGTTTCCTTTGACGATTTGTGTCTTCCTTGTATGCTATAGACTTTTCAGAGTGCCCCTAGAAAAAGGTACAGCAGGGTGAAAGGCAGTCCGGGAACATTTTTGCCAGTATTTAACCTGGTACATCACTCTTTGTTCCCTGTTCCTGTTTGAAGAAACTATTGGCATTTAGGCAACTGTCCTTTAGCGGCTCTCTGCTACATTACACACACACTCAGTCACACACTGGGAGAAACATAGGTCATTTCAAGGTTAACTTGCATAGGGAAAACCTACACAAGGAATTTGTATGTTACTTAAGTGTCCAAGCTCATACTCACTGAGCTCTGTATGACCAGTCTTGTTTTTCCTGAGCCTTCCTATATTAGCAAGGCTTGTTCGTGTGTGGTCTGTCAGTGATGCTTTTCTGGCACCATGGACAGAATTTAGGACCCAAATTGGGTCCTTAGTTACTTGCATCATCCACTCATTAGCACAGGTCAGGAAACAAGAGACACCAGTTTATGTGTGAAGAAGGTGGTATCCCTAAAGTGGTTCCTACTTTGTAATTGTCCTTCTTGGGGACTGATTGCTTAGTTGTGTAGCCTCCTATGCTGTGAAATGGCAATAATTTCTTCAAACCGGAATCGGGAACAAAGAGTGTTGTACCAGGTTAAATACTGGCAAACAGGAATAGTGAACAAAGAGTGATCTACAAGGTTAAATACCTGCCAGTTGGTATGGTACGACCAGACATTGCCTGCCAACAATGTCTGTAGTTTTTGCTCATGCATACCTGCAACATGACTTTGAGTTTTTGGCTTGGGTTTCCCTCTCTGTTTTTTTTTTTTTTTTTTTTTTTTTTTTTTTTTTTTTCTCGTGCAGAGATCCCTTTACTGTCTGCTGATCCTTCCAGTGCTTGGGAGCCCCCATTCTCTGTTGTATGTCAGGTGCAGCCTAAGGGATAGTGGAAGAACTGGTTGCCTCCATATTAGGCCTAGAATGAAGAGTGAAGGAAGCAGTGGTCTGTCACAAAAATTTAAATTCCACTAAGAAACAGGCTAAGAAACTTAGGCCAAAGTCAGTGTGGTACCATGACCGTTTTGAACCTCTTCATGTCCATGCATTTTGTGCACGCTGACAAAAGCTGTTGGTTTCCTTTTACCATGGAGTCTTCCTTGTGTGCCATAGACTTTTCAGAGGGCCCCTAGAAGAAGGTACAGCAAGGAGCAAGGCATCCCTGGAACATTTCTGCCAGTATTGAACCTGGGACATCGCTCCTTGTTCTCTCTTTCTGTTTGAAGAAACTATGGCCATTGAGCCAAATCTACTTTAGAGGCTCTGTACTGTATTGCACACACAAGCAGACAGTCACACACACAGAGAAACATAGGTCATTTCATGGGTAACTTGTGTATGGAAAACACAGGAGTTTCCATGTCACTTATGTGTCCATGTTCCCAAGCTCATACTCACTTCGCTCTGTATGACCAGTCTTGGTTCTGCCTGAGCCTGCCTATATTTGTGAGGCTGTTTCCTGTGTGGTCTGTCAGTGATGTTTTTTCTGGCACCATGGTCAGAATTTAGGGCCCAAATTGGGTCCTTAGCTAGTTGCTTGCATCACACATTAGCACAATTAAAGTCACAAGGAGCCACAGTGTATGTGCGTAGAAGGGGGTTACCTTAATGTCGTTCCTTCCTTTTTTGAGTGCCCTACTTCGTGATGGATTGCTTGGCCATGCAGCATGCTATGCTGTGAACTGTTTTCATCCTGCCCAGTTGGGAGGATAGGACCAGACATTGCCTCCCATCAATGTCTGCCCCAGTTCATCCTCATGCATAACCTCAGCCTGCCATTGGGTTTTTGTCATGGGTTTCCGTGCGAAGCTCTCTTGTACTCCTAGAGAGATGCCTTTACTGTCTGCTGATCCTTCCAGTGCTTGGGAGCCTCCATGGTCTGTTGCATGTCAGGAACAGAATAAGTGGTTCTGGAGGTAAAGTTTGCCTCCATTTGAGGCCTAGAATGAAGAGTGCAGGTGGGACTGGTCTGTCACAAAAATGTAAAGTTCACTACTAAATAGACCAAGAAGAAGAGGCCAAGCGCAGTGTGGTCCCATGACCATTTTGGACCTTCTCATGTCCATGCTATCTGTGAATGCCATCCAAAGGTGTTAGTTTCCATTGAGCATGGAGTCTTGTTTGAATCCCTTAGAATTTTCAAATGCCCCTACAAGAAGGAATGGCAGGGAGCGAGGGCAGTCCGGAAACGTTTCTCCCAGTATTGAACCTGGTACATCTCACCTTGTTCTCTCTTTCCTTTTGAAGAAACTAAGGCCATTGAGGCAAATCTCCTTTAAAGGCTCTCTGCTATATTAAACACACAGGCGGACAGCCACACACGCAGACAAACATAGGTCATTTCATGGGTAACATGTGTATGAAAAATACAAGTGTTCATTTGCCACTTAGGTGTCCAGGTTTCTAAGCCCATACTCACTCACCTCTGTGTGACCCAGTCTTGTTTTCCCCTGAGTGTGGTATATTAGTGAGGCATTTTGGTGTGTGGTCCATCAGTGATGTTTTTTCTGGAACCATGTTCGGAATTTAGGGCCTAAAATTGGGTCGTTCGCTACTTGCATTCACCATGCATTACCACAGTTCAGCAAACAAGGCACCAGAGTGTATGTGTGCAGAAGATGGTGACCCTAGCATGGTTACTTGCTTTTTAATTGCCCTTCTTGGGGACTGATTGCTTAGCGAGCAGCCTTCTGTGCTGTGAAGTGCTTTGATCCCGCCCAGTTGGGAGGGTAGGAACAGACTTTGCCTGCCAACAATGTCTGTGCAGTTTATCCTCATGCATACCTCCAACGTGCTGTTGAATTTTTGCCTGGGATTTCCCTCCATAGCTCTTTTTTTTTATCAAGAAAGATGCCTTTACTGTCTGCTGATCCTTCCAGTGCTTGGGCGCCCCCATTCTCTGTTGCATGTCAGGTGCAGACAAAGTGGTACTCGACAAACTGGTTGCTTCCATATGAGCCCTAGAATTAAGAGTTCAGGCAGGATGGGTTTGTCACAAAAATTTAAAATTCACTACGAAGTGGATCAAGAAACTGAGTCCAAAGGCACTGTGTTACCATGACCATTTGGAACCTCTTCATGTCCATGCTATTTGTGCATGCCATCAAATGCTGTTGGTTTCCTTTGACGATTTGTGTCTTCCTTGTATGCTATAGACTTCTCAGAGTGCCCCTAGAAAAAGGTACAGCAGGGTGAAAGGCAGTCCGGGAACATTTTTGCCAGTATTTAACCTGGTACATCACTCTTTGTTCCCTGTTCCTGTTTGAAGAAACTATTGGCATTTAGGCAACTGTCCTTTAGCGGCTCTCTGCTCTATTACACACACACTCAGTCACACACTTGGAGAAACATAGGTCATTTCAAGGGTAACTTGTGTAGGGAAAACCTACACAAGGAATTTGTATGTTACTTAAGTGTCCAAGCTCATACTCACTGAGCTCTGTATGACCAGTCTTGTTTTTTCCTGAGCCTTCCTATATTAGAAAGGCTTGTTCGTGTGTGGTCCGTCAGTGATGCTTCTCTGGCACCATGGACAGAATTTAGGACCCAAATTGGGTCTTTAGCTACTTCCATCCACCACTCATTAGCACAGGTTAGGAAACAAGGGACACCAGTGTATGTGTGAAGAAGGTGGTATCCCTAAAGTGATTCCTACTTTGTAATTGTCCTTCTTGGGGACTGATTGCTTAGTTGTGTAGCCTCCTATGCTGTGAAATGGCAATAGTTTCTTCAAACAGGAATCCGGAACAAAGAGTGATGTACCAGGTTAAATACTGGCAAACAGGAATAGTGAACAAAGAGTGATCTACCAGGTTAAATACCTGCCAGTTGTTATGGTAGGACCAGACATTGCCTGCCAACAATATCTGTAGTTTTTGCTCATGCATACCTGCAACATGACATTGAGTTTTTGGCTTGGGTTTCCCTCTCTGTTTTTTTTTTTTTTTTTTTTTTTGTTTCTCGTGCAGAGATCCCTTTACTGTCTGCTGATCCTTCCAGTGCTTGGGAGCCCCCATTCTCTGTTGTATGTCAGGTGCATACTAAGGAATATTGGATGAACTGGTTGCCTCCATATTAGGCCTAGAATTTACGGTGGAGGCAGCAGTGGTCTGCCACAAAACATTAAATTCCACTAAGAAACAGGCGAAGAAACTGAGGCCAAAGTCAGTGTGGTACCATGACCATTTTGAACCTCTTCATGTCCATGCATTTTGTGCACGCTGACAAAAGCTATTGGTTTCCTTTTACCATGGAGTCTTCCTTGTGTGCCATAGACTTTTCAGAGGGCCCCTAGATGAAGGTACAGCAAGGAGCAAGGCAGCCCTGGAACATTTCTGCCAGTATTGAACCTGGGACATCACTCCTTGTTCTCTCTTTCTGTTTGAAGAAACTATGGCCATTGAGGCAAATCTACTTTAGAGGCTCTGTACTGTATTGCACACTCAAGCAGACAGTCACACACACAGAGAAACATAGGTCATTTCATGGGTAACTTGTGTATGGAAAACACAGGAGTTTCTATGTCACTTATATGTCCATGTTCCCAAGCTCATACTCACTTCGCTCTGTATGACCAGTCTTGGTTCTGCCTGAGCCTGCCTACATTTGTGAGGCTGTTTCCTGTGTGGTCTGTCAGTGATGTTTTTTCTGGCACCATGGTCAGAATTTAGGGCCCAAATTGGGTCCTTAGCTAGTTGCTTGCACCACACATTAGCACAATTAATGTTACAAGAGCCACAGTGTATGTGCGTAGAAGGTGGTGACCTTAATGTCATTCCTTCCTATTTTGAGTGCCCTACTTCGTGATGGATTTCTTGGCCATGCAGCAAGCTATACTGTGAACTCTCTTCATCCTGCCCGGTTGGGAGATTAGGACCAGACATTGCCTGCCATCAATGTCTGCCCCAGTTTATCCTCATGCATACCCTCCCCCTGCCATTAGGTTTTTTTCAGGGGTTTCCCTCCAAAGCTCTCTTGTTCTCCTAGAGAGATGCCTTTACTGTCTGCTGATCCTTCCAGTACTTGGGAGCCTCCATGGTCTATTGCATGTCAGGAATAGAATAAGTGGTTCTGGAGGTAAAGGTTGCCTCCATATGAGTCCTAGAATGAAGAGTGCAGGCGGGACTGGTCTGTCACAAAAATTTAAAGTTCACTACGAAATAGACCAAGAAAAAGAGGCCAAGCGTAGTATGGTCCCATGACCATTTTGGACCTTCTCATGTCCATGCTCTCTGTGAATGCCATCCAAAGGTGTTGGTTTCCATTGAGCATGGAGTCTTGTTTTAATCCCATAGAATTTTCAGATGCCCCTACAAGAAGGAATGGCAGGGAGCGAGGGCAGTCCGGAAACGTTTCTCCCAGTATTGAACCTGGTACATCTCACCTTGTTCTCTCTTTCCTTTTGAAGAAACTAAGGCCATTGAGGCAAATCTCCTTTAAAGGCTCTCTGCTATATTAAACACACAGGCGGACAGACACACACGCAGACAAACATAGGTCATTTCATGGTTAACTTGTGTATGGAAAATACAATTTTTCATTTGTCACTTAAGTGTCCATGTTTCTAAGCCCATACTCACTCACCTCTGTGTGACCCAGTCTTGTTTTCCCCTGAGTGTGGTATATTAGTGAGGCTTTTTTGTGTGTGGTCCATCAGTGATTTTTTTTCTGGAACCATGTTCGGAATTTAGGGCCCGAAATGGGGTCCTTAGCTACTTGCATCCACCATGCTAACAGTTAAGCAAACAAGGCACCGCAGTGTATGTGTGCAGAAGATGGTGACTCTAGTGTGGTTACTTCCTTTTTAATTGCCCTTCTTTGGGACTGATTGCTTAGCATGTAGCCTTCTCTGCTGTGATCTGCTTTGATCCCGCCTAGTTGGGAGGGTAGGAACAGACTTTGCCTGCCAACAATGTCTGTGCAGTTTATCCTCATGCATACCTCCAACGTGCTGTTGAATTTTTGCCTGGGGTTTCCCTCCATAGCTCTTTTTTTTTTTTTAATCAAGAAAGATGCCTTTACTGTCTGCTGATCCTTCCAGTGCTTGGGCGCCCCCATTCTCTGTTGCATGTCAGGTGCAGACAAAGTGGTACTGGACAAACTGGTTGCTTCCATATGAGCCCTAGATTTAAGAGTTCAGGCAGGAGTGGTCTGACACAAAAACTTAAAATCCACTACGAAGTAGATCAAGAAACTGAGTGTACTGACAGTGTGTTACCATGACCATTTTAGACCTCCTCATGTCCATGCTATTTGTGCATGCCATCAAAAGCTGTTGGTTTCCTTTGACCATGGAGTCTTCCCTGTATGCCATAGACTTTTCAAAGTGCCCATAGAAGAAGAAAGACAGGGAACAAGGCATTCCAGGAACATTTCTTCCAGTATTTAATCTCGTAAGTGGCTCATTGTTCTCTCTTTCCATTTGAAGAAACTAACGCCATTGAGGCAGATCTCCTTTAGGGGCTCTCTGCTATATACACACACACTAGACAGTCACACAGATGGAGAAACATAGGTCATTTCATTCGTAACGTGTGTATGGAAAGTAGCGGGGTTTCTATGTTACTTAAGTGTCCAAGTTCCTAAGCTCATACTCACTGAGCTCTGTATGACCAGTGTTGTTATTCCCTGAGCCTGCCTATATTAGCGAGGCTTTTTCCTGTGTGGTCTGTCAGTGATATTTTTCTGGCACCATGGTCAGAATTTAGTGCCCAGAATGGGTCCTTAGCTATTTTCATCTACCACTCATTTGCACAGATAAGGACACAAGGCACCACAGTGTATGTGTGCAGAAGATGGTGACCGTAGTGTCGTTCTTTCCTTTTTCGAGTGCCCTATTTATGGACAGATTGCTTGGCCATGCAGCATGCTATGCTGTGAATTTTCTTCATCTGGCTCAGTTGCGAGGGTAGGAGCAGACATTGCCTGCCAACAATGTCTGTCCCAGTTTATGCTCATGCATACCCTGAGCCTGCCATAGGATTTGTGCCTCGGGTTTCCCTCTGAAGCTCTGTTGTTCTCCTAGAGAGATGCCTTTACTGTCTGCTGATCCTTCCAGTGTTTGGGAGAGTCCATTGTCTGTTGCATGTCATGAACAGAATGAGTGTCTCTGGAGGAAAATGTTCCCTCTGTATGAGGCCTCGAATGAAGAGTGCAGGCAGGACTGGTATGTAACCAAAAATTAAAGTCCACTACGAAATAGTCCAAGAAACAGAGGCCAAGCGCAGTGTTGTATCATGACCGTTTTGGACCTTCTCATGTCCATGCTATCTGGGCATGCCATCCAAAGTGTTGGTTTCCATTAAGCATGGAGTCTTCTTTTAATGCCATAGAATTTTCACAGTGCCCCTAGACTTAGCAAAGGCAGGCAGCAAAGGCAGTCTGGAAACATTTCTTCCAGTATTGAACCTGGTACATCTCACCTTGTTCTCTCTTTCCTTTTGAAGAAACTGAGGCCCTTGAGCCAAACCTCCTTTAGAGGATCTCTGCTATACTACACACACAGGCAGACAGTCACCCACGCAGACAAACATAGGTCATTTCATGGCTAACTTGTGCATGGAAAATACAAGTGTTCATATGTCAGTTAAGTGTCCAGGTGTTGAAGCCCATACTCACTCACCTCCGTATGACCAGTCTTGTTTTCCCTGAGCCTGGTTATATTAGTGAGGCTTTTTCATGTGTGGTCCATCAGTGATGTTTTTTCTGACACCATGGTCGGAATTTAGGGCCCAAAAAGGGTTGATGCCTTTACTGTCTGCTGAGCTTGCCCGTGTCTGGGAGCTTTCATCCTCTGTTGTATTCTGGGGAGAGATTATCTATTCCTGGAAGCACTTCTTGCCTCCATTTGAGGCCTATTGTTAAGACTGCAGGTCTGACTGGTCTGGCACAAAAAATTTAGTCTACTATGAAATAGCCCAAAACCAGAGGCCAAATGCTGTGTGGTGCCATGACCATTTTGGACCTGCTCATATCTTTACTATTTATGTAAGTCTTCTAACAGTTTTGGTTTCCACTGACCATTGAGTCTTCCTTGTACACCATATAGTTTTCAGAGTGCCCTCAGATTCCTGCAGAAGTAATAGCATGGATTGCAGGCATGTCCAGGACCATTTTTCACAGGATTGAACCTGGTGCATTGCCCCTTTTTGGAGTTGTAGCTTGAGCCAGCATGCGCTTTGAGGCAAATGTGATTTAGAGTCATTCTCTGTTATAGTACACACTCACAAACACAGTCAGAAACAGAAATTTCATGGGTAACCTGTGTATGCAGAACCCAGGAGGTTATATGGCACGAAGTGTTTCAACTTCCCAAGCCCATACTCCCTGAGCTCTGTCTGACCAGTGTTGGTATTCCCTGATACTGCCCATGTTTTGGAGACTTTTTCCTGTGTGGCCTATGAGTAATATTTTTTCTGGTACCATGGATGGAATTCATGGCCCAAAATCGAGTCCTTAGCCACTTGTATCCACTGTTGCATATGACAGATAAAGAACATGGTGTGCCAGTTTCTGTGTGGAGGATGTGGTGCACGTAGAGAGGTTCCTGCCCTGTTTGAGTCCTCTAAGTGGGCTTAGATTGCATTTGCTATTCAGCATTGTATGGTGTGAATTATTGTCAGCCTGCCCAGTTTGGAGGCCAGGACCAGACATTGTCTGCCAACAGTGTCCCTCCCAGTTTATCCTTATGTATACCTGCAACTTGCCCTTGGCTTTCTGTGTGTGGTTGTCCTTGGTGGCTCCTTGTACTGCTTCAGAGATTCCTTTACTGTCTGCTGATCCTGCCCATACTTCGGAGCCTCCATCCCCTGTTGCATGTAGTGAAGCGATTTTCTGAGTCCTTCTGGAACTTCTTGCCTCTATACAAAGCCTATGGTTAAATGTGCAGGATTGGTCTGAGGCAACAAACTAAGGCCTCCTTGGTATGATGTGGAGAAACAGAGGCCTAAGCAGTTTGGAACCCTGGCCCTTTGGGACCTTCTCTCTTCCTTGCTGTTTGTGCATGCCCTCGAAAGGTGTTTGTTTCCATTGACTATGGAGTTTTCCTTCTACCACCTAGACTTTCAAGAGTGCGCCCAGATTCCTAAAGGCACCAGGAGGCTCTGACATGGAAAGATCCTGCTTCTGGAGGGCTTATATTCTGTGCCCCTTATTACCTTTGGTGTCTCCTCAGCCTGCCTGTGCTTGGCATCCTTTTCTCCCAAGAATGTTGTTTTCATTATCTGCAGCTGGACCCCGGGTTTTTCTCCTTTTTTGCCTTCCTTCTCATTTTACCAGGTCTCCCATATATGACCACTAGACCTAACTTCTCTGGAAAAATCCTTTCTCAGGCATTGTTGCCCTGTGCTCCAACTAAACTTTGATGTCATCTGAGTCTGCCCAGATTGTTTGAAAGATTTCCTTCTTTTGCATATTTTTGATTATTTGTGCATTGCTTCTCTTAGTTCTTGCCTCCATAAATGAGCTGTAGCTCCATTAGAACCATGGGTTAAGACAACATATGTTGGCATCCTGTGTTATTTACCAGCAAGTAAGCATAATTACAATCTTGATTATTTGGGAAAGTGGTCCTATTTAGGTTTTTTTCCCTTTTTTTCATTTGAAACCTTACTATGGTATTTATGTCCCTTTACTGTTAACTCTTTTGTTTACTATGGAAACTGCTACTTGTTAAGATGAAGCCTACAAGAATAAAAGTTCTGTGCTGGGAGAAATTGTTTTTAAATTTTTGGTTGTATTATGTTTAATATGATACCTTTTGCTTTCAGTTGGGAAGTTGAAGATTTCTTGCTCTTTGCTGGACATTTGTATTTCAGAAACACCTTCTCCTACAGTATTTGTTTTTACTCAAAGGAGAGCTCTATGTACCTGAGTAACACTTACGTTCATAGGATTCCATTATTATATATTGGGGTACGTGAAAAACAGTGTAAAGCAAAGTTTGTTTGCATTGCACTCTGGATTCTATGGAACAAATGTATTAGATGTATTTTTTCTCAGGTGACATTTTTGTGCTCCAGAGATGCCTGCAATCAGAGATTGTACTATGGTGCTTCTGAGTTGTATATAGTGCCCTAACAACTTTGCCTCTCATTACTCCAGTTGAGAAAATGTGTCTTTTGCTGTGGACTAAATTAAGTGCATTATGTTCATAAGGATCTCTTGCCTCTTTTGCAATTTCTACTGATCTCCTGCTCATATTAAACAGCTCAAATGTATGTCATCATCATGCCTAACTATCCCTCTACAGTAGTATTGTAATTTCTCTGAATCTCTTAATATTATCCTGTTTTGTCCTAGAGTTACCTACTAATATATAACACCTATATTTTTTTTATGCATTTAGTTTTCGTCAATGTATAGATTTACTGAAGGAGAGATCCTTTTGTGGAATATGTTTTGAGTATATCTTATGGAAACGTTCCTGATATTCTTTCTCTGCCCCCCCATATAAATGTGTGTGTACATGCAGAGTTTATATGTACATATATGTAGATATGAAGAGTTTATATGTAGATGTATAGTAAAACACAAAGTATTTGTATGATCTGATGAGAAACCAGAGTAAATGTATGTTTATATAGCGTTTGTGTATGCTGAATGACAAGATACATAAATTAGTGAATTATATCCAGAGGAATTAATAAGTGCTGTGGGATTTGATCATAGAAAGTTAAAAGTTGAGTGTATAGGAGTATCACATAGAATACCCATACATTCGTCCATTGGAACCCAATACAGATAAGTATAATGGATGATACATAGCATGTTTTAGAAATGAGCTAGTGATAGACTCTTATTTTTAGTACCTAGCATTTATCTTTTAATTTTTTGAATTATCCAAATCATTTGAAAAACTTGTCAGTGTGAAACTTAAATTTGTATGCTTCTAGTTTTTTAAAATTATTTCCTTGTTTTGTAGATTTTAGTCAGTTGTATCTGCTTTATATACTTTGTAATATTTTTCTCATTGTCTCCTAGCCTTAGATAAGATAACCCCCAGATCTCTGAATACCCACAGCTATTGCTGAACCCTGGTGATCTCTGATCCACAAACTATACCTTGTGGCTTAATGATACTGTGTGGAAAAGCAAACCCCCTCTCTTGCCCTCTTTCCTTCTAGGCATGTCCTTGCTCTCTTTACCTTTTGGAAGATGGCTCCTTCATGTGCGTAGCCTCTGGACAGTTTTATGCTGTGAGAGACCTCCTCCACATGCAAACCTGTCAATGTGTCCAAATAAATTTGTGTTTGGAACCTTGTTGTGTGGGTTTATCTTTTTCTCTTATTAAAGATGAAATCCTTCAAACCTTTTTCTGTTTAGTGGCATGAAAAAAGTGAAATATTACAACAATCAGATGTATAATTCATAAAACCTCTTTTTGTAAGATTTCATTACATTTCATACACACTGAAGAATTACTAGGTTGTGATGATGACATTCATACAAGATGTCACTCATCTAAAACAGTAATGATTTTGGCAGAAATTTGTATAAGGTAGAGTGACCCAACACTTAAAATATAATTTTCAATTCATCAGGGATAGTTAATAAAGGTGCTAGTTTAGAAAATTGAAAACCTGAGAATCATCCTTGATTCCTCCTTTTCAAAATCAGTGAACAATTCCTTTCTTTCTTCACTAAGCATTTTGTTTTATGTCTGTGCATCTCAACAGTTGCACAACTTTTACCTTATTTTTAACTGTTCCATACATTGTTATTTAAAAATTTTTAATAATTTCCTGATTTGTCTCCCTGATTCCAAAGTCATATCCTTAAGATTCATCATCCACAATTGCACTACCTGAGTTCTTCAAAAATAAAAATGTCTTTCTTCTAATTTAAAACCTATTTGTGGCTTATCTTTTTTCATTTTCTGTTGCCATAAAACACAAACTGAGTAATTTATAAAGAATAAATGTCCTTTCAGATTTTGGTTCTGAAGCCTGGTAGGTCCAAAGTTGACAGATTGCATTTGGTGAGGGTCTTCTTGCTGATAGGGTCTCTCCAAAGTCTCAAAATGTTGTAGTTTATCTCGTGGTGAAACAGAAAACATACCAGAGAAACTTCACTTTTAGAATAAAACCATTGCCTTGATAACCCATTAATCTATTAGTCCATCAATGGATTAACTCGTTCATGATGATAGAGCCCTTATGACCCAATCACTTTTCAAAATCCATGCCACTGTCAAATATCATTAACACTTGATGTGGGAAATTATGTTTCCACTAGGTGAATTCTGGAAGACACTCATTGAAACTGTAACATTGGTGGGGACCACAAATTCACAATAGCTAGTTCTATATAGCTTCTTAAGGTATAAATGGAGACATAGGATTATTGCTATCACTCTTTTGACATTTCCCATTATCTCAGTAGGGGTGGGTCATCCTCTCCCACCTACTAAGACTAAAACTAAGACTAAGACATTCCAGTGCAAGGTCCTCATTGGTTTAAGTTCACTGCCAAGTCATCAGATAATCCCCTCCTCAATCAACAAAAGCCCAGGGTTTGGCTACCTCGTGGCCTTCTGTTCCTCATAAACAACTTGTCATCCCAGACTGCATCTGTACTGCCCTTTTGTCTCTTGCTCTTTTTTTTTCTCTTTCCCCTTTGTTTCATAACACCTGGCAGGAGATTGGGCTTCTCTGCAGGGTTGTCCAATAACTTGCATCTAACTTGGCCTGGACCAGAAGTGTTCTTGCCCATCTGGTGTATTTTCTACATGTTTCAGTGGTCAAATTACGCTTGGTGATTTCAAAGACATCCAGCACAGAGTTAAGGTAAGTACTTGCGAGTAAAATATTTGCTATGATTAAAATATGGGGCAGTTTCACTCTTTAAGATCTCTATTTAAAATCTTTCTGCTAAAAATATATATATATATTTAGTTGCTAAAATCTCTTTAAAAAGCCAGAATGCACAGTGCCAATAGTACCATCATCCAGATGCTCCCCGATATTGTTTCTTGGTTCCCACATGTGAGAACCCTTGATTTAGATACACGGGAGCAAGAACGTTCAAAATTTCCACAGTGCTTAACATTGGAGTGACTTCATTTCTCCCACACATTTACAATCTTGAGCCTTGTTTGGTCTGTGCTCTTGCCCCTGCAATCCACACATAATACCACCCACTCGTACTTAACAACTGAAAAGCCTTCTTTGGCAAAGAGGGTAGTTTCAGTTTCACAACCTAGTTTTCAGAGAATGATAAAAACAAAGTCCTCCAATAACCTCAAGGTGCCTAGTACATCTGCTGCCAAAGACATAGAATTCTTGCCGCCTCTTCCTTAAACGCACCCACCTCGTACACATTCCTCTACCCCATTCTATTGTAAAATAATAACTCAGTTATCTGACAGTGGTGAGGATTTAGACAGTTCTATGTGCTTCCGCATGTGGATGTGGATGATCCAGACCACACGAGCCAAAGGGTGGTTGCTCATCATTCTTCTCAAATCAAGGTATTAATAAAGTGTCATTAATAGTGGCGTTCAAAGTCCTTTTATGGTAGGACTAGTAGAAACTCTTTTACAGTCTTCCTTATTCCTTCTGATCTCCATCTTGCTAAAACATGTCTTTCACCTGCTCAACATTTCATGTCCAGACACACTTTTGATTATTTTTGACAGATGTCATCTTTCAATTTGAAATGCTGTCAACCTCTTTATCCCTCTAGTGTGGGATGAAATTGTTAATCATGTACATATTTATATATATTTTTCAATTGACATAAAACAAAAGATTTTTCTTAATGATCCCCATGGTTTTTAGTTCATATTTTATGTGTAGATAATTTTAATCTTAAATAATTTGAGTTAATTTTGTCAGTGCAGTGTAGATTTTTTTTTTAGATTAAGATTCGTTGAATGTTTTGTTGCATCAGTCTTTGGAGGAAAAAAAAAACAGCTCTGCACTTAAGTTGCTTATAAACTATCAGAAGACAGGTAGCATAGGTACTAAGTGAATGACATTGAAGGTTGTTGTGAGGTACCTGTGACATGCTGTTCTGAGTTTTCTTTGTGTTATCTTTAAGCATTGTGTGGACCATATTCATGATTTGACAGATTGGCCTCACTTTATAAAGAATTTATGTTGGTTGGTAGAACTTGAACTTGTAGAACTGGAGAGACCACTGTTTGTAGTATGTTGAAATCAAGGAAGTTAGAATAAACTTTTCATAGAAAAGACATTAATTCCACTCTAATTGGTAATTTAATTGGATCATCATAAATAATCACTATGTGCAAGGTACTCTGCCAGGTGTTAGAATAGTGACAGTGTAAAGGTATCCATAAGATGTCCTATAATTTAGACTCAACGTTTGTGGAGAAAATAATCATTGTGACTAGTATTGTTCCTGCTAGGGAAGAATAAAAATAAAGTGAATTCTCTTGGATCCCAAATGCTAAAAAAAATTACATTTGATGTTGAATTAAGATCTCTTATTAGATAACAGGCTGAGAAAAATGAAAATGAGTCTAAAAATAGTAACTCACACATTACTATGAATGTGTTGGTGGCATATATTCTGGTTTAGATGATCAGCCATGCTGCTCTGTGGAACTGTTTAGGCAAACTGCTAGTTTGGTGTACTGTACTAAGGCTTCCATCCTAAGAGGAGGAGACTGTGGGTTGAGGAACCAACTGAGCCATATTCTCAATTTGTGGTTCCTGTATGAGGAGCTGTAAATCATCAAATGGCAAATCCTGAAGCCGCTAATATTCTGATTATTAAATTAGCTTTAAGAAAACTCTCTAATCATGATTGTAAACAATTCCTTTTGTGTCTTAGGGGATCCAATGACAAAGCTTATATAAAAGCCTCCAAAAATATAGACTCATCCTCTTATAATTCAATCCTAATGGCCCAGCAACTTAAAGGGGACAAAAACTGAGAGCAAATGTCTTGAATGTAGAAAAGTGGGACACCTTAGAAAAAATTGTAAATGATCCAAGGACACAAAAGGTGATGTTACCACTCCTGCCACCTCTAAAACAAATGATCAGGTCCCAACTACATTGTGCCCTTGCTCTAGTAAAGCCAGTCATTGAGCCAAGTATTCCCATTCTTAATGTGATATAGATTCCTCTTTCAGGGAAAGGAAAAGTGGACCTGATCTCTCAGGCCCTTCAAACAATTAGGTAGACTTTGGGGGCCCTCCAACTGACCCTAAGACAATTGTGCCCTGTTCAGACATGGGACCAAGTATAAAACAAGATACTCCCAACTTGGATGCTGGAGGAACATATCCTCCCTCCTCTGTAAAACAGACAGGAGTACAAGATTAGATCTGCCTGTAGCCAGCAAAATGCATCTTTTAGAAGATGAAAAACCTAGCTTACTACTAACCTACCTTAATACTAACATAGGTTTCACCTCCTGGTACTATTGGACTGTTTGTTAATGGGAAAAGCCAACCTTATACCTAAGGAAATTACTATGATACCTTCTAATATTGAATGAAATTGTAAACAAGAAATCCAGCTACCTGTCTATTTCTGGAGAATTTGGATTTTCAAATGAGGTGAACATTTTACCCAGTTTCTTCTTTTTACCTAAGCCAAAAATCATACATAAAGGCTTACCCAAGGGCAGAGATTTAGATCAATCTGAAGCGCTATATTTTGCTCAGGAAATAACTAAAAATAAACCAACATCTCAAATTAAAATTCATGGAAAAAATTTTGTAAGGTTAATTGATACTGGTGCTGATACGTCTGTTATTGCATCACATTTCTGGCTGCCCTTTTGGTATACTAAACTGCTGAAGCCTTAGTGGGATTAGGGTCCCCTAACACAGATTTTACAGAGTATACCTCATCACTCCGTTATGAGAGACCAAATGACTAGAAGGGACACACAACATCATTCATTGCACCTATCCTTGTCACATTATGGGGCCAAGATTTACTAAAAGAATGTAAAGTAATAATAGCAACTATGCCCCCTTCTGTTTAAAATCAGAAAGCACCAGCTTCCAGTACTTACCTGCACCTAAGATGATGCTACATATGGGGTATGTTGAGGAAAAGGAATAGTGAAGCAGCTCCAGAGAAATCTAATGCCCATAAAAACAATGATGAAAAAAGATAGATCAGGAATTGGCTATGACTCAAATGAATCAATGGTGATGACTGCTGCTTCTATAACTAATTCAGCCCTGCCTTTACTATGAAAAGTCACTGATTCAGTATGGGTTAATCTATGGCCTCCAAATAAGGAGGACTTGTAAATATTAAAATCATTGGTGTCAAAACAAAAAAGGGAACCTTTGGAGCCCTCTTTCAAAGAATTAGGAAGCAATGGTTTAATGTTAAGCAGTACTTTACTTTAAACATAACAACACAAAGGGAAATATTGACTGTGGTGATATTTCACAGCTGGAATTGTACTGTAAGAAAGAGGAAAAATGGGAAGGAGATTTAGCTCAGTGGCATAAGTGCCTGGCTGGCAAGCGTAAGGTTGTAAGTTTAATCCTGGGTAACCCCACCCATAAAAAAATCAGAAAGAGAAAAAATGAACAAAATTGCCTTATGTTCAGACTTTCTTTGCACTAAAGAAATTATCCTTACTTGTGTTAAAATGTAAATGTGAGCCACAGGAAAATTAGACAACTCTGGCTCTTAAGGTATCCATTATCTCTGAGCCTGAGACTACTATTCCTTGACCTTTGGAGCCTGAGGGAAATCTTTCTAAAACACACTGAATCAAAACCTTGCCCACGCTATTGGGGCTCTCCCATGTGTAGCCAGAACGAGCTGGGAGAACCAGCCAGCTTTGCCTTGGAGAAGCCATGAGTGTCTGTAGAAGACTGTCCTGCACCACACCACTTCCTGGGGAACCTAGGTTAGGAGAAACCCAGATGCCTGACCCATCCACCTACCCTGTGGACAGAGAACCAACATGGGAAGTTCCTGGGATACCACAACCCAATCATTTGGAAGAGCCCAAGAAAATATCAAGATGAAGGAACAAAAGGTAATCCTGGGCCTCCAGCCCAAACAGATCAAGTCTAGGAGAAATGGGCAAGGAAGAAAGTGGAAGTCAAACATCTGAAATTTCTGAGAGGATAGCAACCAAAGTAAAGAAACAACTACATGAGACTGTAAAAGAAATCAGATCAAAATTATATATCAGGTAAAAGAAGTAGCAAACCATAATAAAAGAGTTACAAAGCATATCTGAAGAAGACATAGATTTAAAAAGACAAGCATAGGACAGTGAGGGAAACCTTGAATGAACAGTATAGAGAAGATTTGGAATGTGTGAAACAGACTCAGAGGTATCCAAGGAATTTAAAACTCCATTGAAAGCTAGCAAAACTGCTTGAAAAAACTGAAGATAGATGGTCAGACTTGAAAATACAATTGCATTTAGCAATGGCAAAAGGAAAGATCTGTTAAAAATGACAAGGAACCACAAAATAACAATTCTATGGCTGCAATACATCTCAAAGAAAAATAATGTAATAGAAATAGATGTCATCAATAGGAGAAAACTTCCCAAGCATAGGAAAAGGATGTGGCATACAAATCAGTGAGGCATAAAGAACTCCAACTAACCATAACCCAAATAAATCTACACTCTGACATAAAATAATCAAGATCCCAGAAATGCAGCACAAGAACAGAATATGAAAGGCTGTTAGAGAAAACAAACATCACCTATAAAGGAAAACCCTTCAGAATCATGATAGACTTCTCAAAACAAACCATCCAGTCAAGAAGAGTGTGGAGTGAAGTATTTCAATTCCTGAAAGAAAATAACTTCCAACACAGATGAATGTATTTGCAAAACTATCTTTCAAAATTAGTGGAGAAATAAGATACTTCCATGTCAAAGAACAACTGAAGGAATTCATGACTACCAAACCAAATCTAGATAGAGTACTAAAGGATATTCAAGGAAGAGATAAAAATGTCCATGGTCCCAGGAACAATAGCAGAGTGGGATCACTGAATGGGGCAGACAATTGAATGTAGGGGAAAAGTAGGGAGCCAGCAGAAGAAAAAAGCATGGCAGAGATGAAATAGTGCATGTTGGCAATAACCATTAATGTAAATGACCTCAATTCAACAATGAAAAGAAATACAGTTAGAGTGGATCAAGAAACAAGATCCAGGGTGTCAAAAATGGGGAGGATTGAGAGAAAAAAAAAGAAAAAAAGAAAACAAGATCCATCAATATACAGTGAAGCACAACCACACTAACTCAAAACTAAATTCATAGACTGAAAGAGAAAACAATGGTACATGTGACAGGGAGCCAGAAAAAAGCATGGGTAGCTTGTCTATCACCCACAAATGGGTAAGAAAGACACAGAATTTTTATTCAATGGAAAGCTACTTAGCTATAAAGGATAACCTTGAGGCTTATGTAGGGAAATAGATGCAACTTGAGATCATGTTCATGGCTTAAATGTTTTGGACTCATATGGGTGAACATCATGTTGTCTCCTTAGTATAAAAATCTGAAGTAGTTAGTGGGATCTAAAATGTACAATAGATATTGTGGAAGTGAAAGTGGAAGAAATGTCTAAAAAGCGAAGGTAGTAGACGTTGTGAATTTCCTATCATTTTGTTTTAAAGTCCTGTATTGTTTTCCGTATTTTGTTTTGATTGGCTCTATTCTACTTTGTTTTGTTAGATTCTATTATATCTGATTATATTGGCAGTTATTTTGAAAATAATGGTATATTATGGTAGCCATTGTTGATTTCTTATTATCTTGTTTTGAAGTCCTGTATCACTTTCACTGTTTTGATTGACTTTATTATATTTTTTATTTAATTTTCTTAAAAATTCAAAAATAAAATAAACACTTTGCCCACTACTACTGAGTCTGAGGCTTCTTGTATTTGCTCTTTGCATCTTGAGGGTGGAAATTCTAGGCCAGCCATAATTGAAGCCTCCATGAGGTTGTATCTGAGGTTGTATCATAGCTGATTTTGTTCAAGCTCCTGAAGGACAATATTTCTTAGGAAGTAAGGAGAGTTTTAAAACCACTCGAGTTTATGTGTTATTTTCTCTCAGTAACCTAAAACATCAGACAAGATATAGGGGAGTTTTCACATGTACTTGATAAGTACATTAAGGTATTTAAAGGACTTACTTAGACCTATGAACTAGATTAGAGAGATGTAATGTTACTGTTAAATCAAATGTCAATCTCTAATGAGAGACAATGGGTACAGATTTTGTGAATTTCTTAAGTGAATTACAGATACCCAGGGATACTTACTTTCAAAGTGACTTTAAATAGAGGCTAGCGGAAACTTCTATAGAGGTGACAAGATAAAGAAACAAAAATATCTCAAAGACCTCTTTGCCTTAGTGCTGAGAGTTCTTTTGGTCTATTATCTGCCTCTATTTTTCCTCAGAGACGATAGATCTCTTACAGGCTGGGATTTTAGAACCTTTGATTCAGAGTTATATATTAGAAAGTAAGACCTACACAGTGTAATTGGAGCACTATCATTTTCTTTCTCTTTTACATAAGGTTATAAATGGCCATTCAGGTCTTTTGATTATTGGTTTACTTTTCTGGTTAGCAGTAGTATTGGAGTCATTCATAATTTTTGCCTCCAGAGGCATGCTTTGCTAAGGATTAAATATTCATCCTGGGAAAGCTCTTGATCTTATGTTTCTGCACCTGAGATGAGTAGGATTTAGTTCTGCACCATGCTTCTTTCTCCACTACCTTGTTCTTGAGAAATAACAGTTTGCAACGTCTTTGGTTCAAGGCAATTTTCTCTTCTGTGACTGCTGAATTAAGGACAAGTTTCCAGAATGGTAAATTACCCCTCCCTGGTACCCTTCTAGAGTGACACTGATCTTCACTTATCTTTGGGTTATATTCATAAACATGTCTCCATTTAATCCTGTAGCCCTCAACAAATACATGTATAAGCTTTAGTCCAAATTTATCTGTCTTTTAGTCTTTAGGCAGAACTAGAGGTGAACTCCTTCCTATCTCCTTAAGAGTGATGCTGACTGGTTTTTTTATAGCACAGGGAAAACTGATTGATTTTTATAACACAGATAAGTGCATTGATAGAACAAAATATTCCTAGGAAAACTTATGAATTTAATAAGATTTTTAAAGTAAAACAAGTATTAAAGATAGGCACAACCCCAGTCTCTAGAGGACTACCTCTCTCATCATTGTTTCTCTCCAGAACATCTTGTAGGCCAGCCACCACTCAGAGATAAGCTCTTTTTACTCCCAAACCTAGCCTGCTCACTTATCTTTAATGGTCTCTCCCATTAGAGGAAATAGTTACATGTGACTATCAAAACAGCAGTTTTGGCCATCAACTGTGACTATGCAACTATGGTTATCAAAATAACAATGAGTGGGCTGAGTAACTGGATATTCCAATCAAATAAACCATCTTAAAAATGGTCTTTTATTTCACAGGTGTAAAAGATTTTATTTCTTTTGCTTCTTATTCCAAGAGATTGTTGTTAATTTACATACAAAATCTTCTGACCAATCTATTTATAGTTATGTATTTAAAAACTATATATAATATGTATGTGTGTATGTGTGTGTGTCTTACAATTCAATGTGGCCAAATACATCTTGAGTGCACTGTAGTTTTTTTAAATAAATTGTCTTAATCTCACTCTTGTCTTATGCATGTTTGTCTGTCTGTCCAATGTGTACCGAGTTACCAAACTTAACAGCTGTGTTTTGGTCGTTGTGTGCTTTTTGTACCAGAAAAACTCAGGACCTTGCTCTTGCTACACAGGCACTTGTGCTGCTGAGCTATATCTCCCTAGCACAGCTGTTTTGTTTGAGCTCAACAATTTTTTGGATTTTTTTCTTTACCTTTTTTGGATTTTTAAAACATTTGTCTGTAGCATAAGCTGGTTTATAGATCATTATAACTAAGAATATACTTCCACTCAGGTTGCCACCTGTTCAAAACAATGTTGATTAGTTTTGCAAATGTAATACGTATTGTTGTCTGTGTACCATAACTCGAGAATCTTTTGTTGGTTAAAAATAATTGTGTAAATTGTGTGATTTTATTCTCATAGGTCATCAAAAATTGTTAAGATAATTATACAGAGATCCCTTAGGGTGGGGAGCTGTTGGACAGGACTTTCATTGGTGAAAAACAAAAAACATCTGCCAGAAAATACTCTTATTTACATTGGTGATCTTCAAAAGGTTTACATTTTCTATAAATAAGACAATAAGGTTTTCTCATTACAAAAATTCTCTTGGTACAAACTAAATTAAGAAGTCCTCTCCATTCAGCTATAACAATTCATTATTGTTAATCTTATGGTATAGTAAATGTATTTATGCCTACCAGATGTATAGAACTTCTAAAATGTAAAACTGGGATTGTTTATAGTGATGAGCCTTTTCCTTTACATTCAGATATCTGCCTTTCTCTCGTGCCACAGCTACTTGTAATAAGAGATATATGTCAAAGCAACATGAGACCACCAACCTAAACAAAACAAAACAGAACAAAACAACCTCATGTTCATGTTGTATGTATCACTCTGTTCTGTCCTGAGATGGAAATTTAAGTGTGTTTCAAAGAAAACATCATGATTGTCATGCTGAAATACTATGTGTGGCTTTTGATCACAAATTTTCTCTTTAAAACTATACTAGAACTATGTCTGTTAACATTCTGCAGAGATTCAACTATGAAAACAACCATGATTAATAAGGAATAACAATCACCTGGCTATACTTTGTATTTCAAAATGCTTGCTATTAAAATGAAATTACCATAGTTAAGCTCACTTCTCCATCTGCAATTTCAATGCCATTGTTCTGGGAGTTCAAAAACTCAAGTTTGGAGACCAAAACTAGAAAGGTAACTGGGCTAAGAGGATAGTCAATATTTTGACCCCAGCCCTCCAGGGTCAGTGAGGACCCAGGACATGAGGGAATCTTTCTGCAACATCCTAAATCTCTTGTATCACACAACATCCTGACTAAGGAGATTGCTTTGAACCAGAGGATGAAAATATAGCAAACAGTGTGCCAAAGGAAGGTCACTAAAGGAAAAAGTCTCCCATACTTTCATAGAATGCAAATGGTCTACCAAAGGCCTAATGGCTGATGCTGACAAAAGAACTGAGAGGCTCTATATTTGGTTCCAAGATAATCCTGAGGAGACTGAACTGGTCTTGATAGATAGTGACAGGTTAATTTTAATTAATACAGGTCTCACTTTAACTTGGTCTTAAAGATGCAACCAAAAAGTATGACCAAAGTATATATATAAAACAATGTCATAATAAGTTATGTATAGGAAGCTCTAATGACTAATGCTTTCTGGCAGCTTCCACCTATACCTGTAGCTAAGCACTATTAAGGGTCATTAAGAAAAACTATAGGAAAGTCTATAGAAACTCAATAAGAATCTTTGAATTCTCTAGCTAAAATTGTCCTTCAAAAAAAAAAAACTATCCATCTTACAGCTAAAAGCACAGGGAGACTTTTTATGAAATAACAGACTTACAGATAATTTGTATCAGAAGAAAAAATTAAGAGCCAGCAAGTTGCAGTCCTATTGCAGTCCCTAAAGAACCAGTCTCTAGATTTGGCTGTTTTCCCAGCCTTTCTTTTCCCAGCCTGTCTTTCTGTTCTAGTGCTTTTACTTAAGATTATTCATACTCTCACTTTCTCAGAAAATTTGTCTATTTAAACTTCAAGTGATCATGTAGATGGAACCAGCTAAAAATGAGCTAGACTCCTCCTGCTGGTACTTTACCAGATCAACCTTGTAGAGTTTGTAACTGCTAAACCATAACATGATGTCTGAGTCCCATTAGACTACTTATCTAGAGAAGACCTCTGACTGGTGGTTACCCCTACACCAACCCTTCTCACTTTAAAGCAGTTAGATGAAAATTATACTCATTCTCTCCTAACAAGTTTGGGATACTTCTTCATAGGGGAAATATTATACAAAGCTAAGTTATGTAGCAATATTGAAG
Organism: Cavia porcellus; assembly: GCF_034190915.1. Taxonomy (NCBI): domain Eukaryota; kingdom Metazoa; phylum Chordata; class Mammalia; order Rodentia; family Caviidae; genus Cavia; species Cavia porcellus. Next base: position 30,012,579 of record NW_026947516.1, on the reverse strand, counting down.
GACGTCAGAAAGGACTGGGCCCCAGAAAAGTTAGTACAGAAAACAACTATGACTGGAGGCACAATTACAAAAATAAAAAGAGGAATGTACTTAGCTCCACAAGCACAACTCAATCTTGCTATCTTTACCTTAAATTTTTTAAACCTGATCGCAAAAAGTAAATGTTCTCCATCAGAACTTCACTGGTGAAGGAAGAAATAAAAATTATTACCTTTTGATGTTTATAAGTTTCTTGTTTTATTAGTAAAAAGTTTATTAAACTAAGAGGTACCAATAACTTTACTATCACAATAGTGGCAAGAAATAAATGATTTTTCATTTTTTTACCCATTGTAAATGTATGTAATTTATATTTCCAGAATTTATTTGTCTAGAATAGATGTAAATGAAAGAAGATTCTATTTCTCATTCTCTTTCTCTTGGGTGAAGTTATTTTAGTACACAAGATTGTAAAAAACAATATTTTTCTCTAAATTTATCTTGGAAATAACCGAACATTTTTGTTCTGATCTTTGTGTTGATATCCAAATGCATTCTTTCTAGATTTTTGAAAGACAAAAATTCTTAATATCCTAATCCTTATGCAGGAAGGCATTTATTAAGTTTTCATTTGGTAATTTGGTAGAACAAAGAAAAGTGCTACATTACAACACTATAGAAATTTGCTGTAAATCAGTAGCAGATATAGTGTTATAAAATGATAGTTCCTCATTAAATTATACCTATTAAAAGTTTACAAATATAATGAAATTTAAAATTATAAATTAATGTTCATCAAAAATTTTGAATATGAATGACTTTTGAAGACCTTTTACATAAATTATTTCTTCATTGTAATGATTTTATAATATTTTGTTTTTTGAATTTCATAAAGGATAGTTTTGAAACTTTTCTGAAAAATATCTCCAGTTATATCCTGCCCATAAAGTGTGTTCTTTATGGTTAAATATATCCATTTTCCTTGTTCATTTGTACTCCAAATATGCAAAATTCAGGTCAAACTAAAAGTGTTATAATAACGTCAAATTTAACGAAGTCCTCTCAAGCCAGTTTACTATGATGGAGGATAAAAATTGATAATGCAAAGCTCTATCACTTTAGTTTCTAATTCAGATAAAGTTTAAATAGAAAGAATAATGTAGAAATAAAGAGTATTCATTTGACTAGTGAATCATTACATAATTCTTGTATCAGGTGTGGTAGAAGAGGGAGTGTGAAACTGGATTAACCATTTCAGATGAATAAAAAATTAGAGCAGTATAAGATTCTTATAGAATTTAATTCATAAATTGGTAAGTTAAAATGTACTGATGTATTTATTTATTGATAAACCCTAGTTGTGTTCTGTATTTGACTGGCTTACTAGAGAGACAGTGGTTTTTTTTAGAACTGACCCATTGTTTCATTTAAATGTAGAAAACTTTCAGAAGTGATTTGTTATTAAGATAATTGTTTGTGAGAAATATATTTGATCTGGGAAGCTGTTATCAATTCAATCTTATCATGGCTATATAAAATTACTCCAAGATTGAAGTCAATATGACTTAAATGATAATTTCATTTTTCTAAATATTTCATATTAACATTAAAATGAATGTTTGGCCACTTACACTGATGTTTGCTGTTGGTGTTCACAGCTGGATTATCAGATTAAGATTAAAAACCATCTTGTCCAATTTGTAAGAAAATTATCATAAATGTGTGTTCTTTGTGAAATAATTTTTGTGCATCTATTGCGGTGAATGTGTGATCTTTTTCTAATTTTCCATATATATTACATAAAACATACTGTGATTAAAAAAATAAAATAAAATGAATGTTTGGCAATTATTCCATATTTCACTTAATAGAGTTTTTAATTAAGGCAGAGAGATGTAAAAACTAATAATTTTCCTTTTTCTTAATCAGAAAGGTCTCAAATTTATATTTAAAAAATATCAGTTTTATTTCTCAACACCATTAAACCAGTTCCAGTAAAGAAAGACTGACAAAATATGTGACAAGAGAGGAGTGCTATTGCCATGTCTACTTACTGTCCTACAAGACACTTTGGATACTGTGGTAAAGAGTGAAAATGTCCCCACTGTCTTGAAATCAATAAAACTATAGATAGACACTAAGATCTATGAGACTAGTCAACCCAAATGTCTCGCTGAATGATAAATCTCAAACCACTTTGTCAAGTGCACACCAGATTCTATCAACCACCGAAGTAAATATGCCCACAGCAATTTCTCTGAGACTCAGATTAAACTATCAGTGATAGATAATGAATCACTCATCATAAGAGCACTCCTACAAAAAGCATAGTGCAATACTTGGTACATTGATATCAGTCAACTAAAATAAAAGGATTATAATAACCATATTGAAATGCAAATATACAGTGAACATATATTTGCAGTGTCTTAATATAAATTGCAATTTTATATTCAAAACAGTGACCTGATTATGAGTAGGCTCATTATGATAAGGATATTTGAAAGCCTGTTACCATATGATTTAATTTGCTGTCAATCAGGTGTTTTATTTTAATACTATTAAAAATTAAAATTAGATTTTTTAAGACACCAGGGAAAAAGTGGAAAATTTATTGGAAAATTTTAAATGCTTTTCAAAACTGAGTTTTATTTCAAAATCATATTTAAAATGTATTTTATTGATTTTTCTTAGTAGTTCACTACTTATTGTAGATTAGCACAGTAAATAAAAAAAGGTCTTTTAATACTACAGTACATGTGTTTGAGGCTATCTGTCCTTTTTATATTTATGACATTATTTAAAGTCCTTAAAAGCAGTTTCTGGTCAGCATTTTGTAAGATTAACAAATTGTAGAAGCTCTTTTACCTCTAACTCAGATCTCACTTGGAGCAACTTATATGATATATCATTTTAGCTTTGATCATTACCTTTTTATTGAATATTTAACTCAATTTTGTTATTTTACAAGCATTATTTGAAAACATAATGTAATATACAATATGATGTATGTTCATTCTTTTAAAGGTATTAAAATAAGCCTTGTTAACTTGGTAAATATTAACTTTGCCCTTCAGATGATGAAGCAGTTTATAGAAGAAATATTGGAAGATGTTAAATGATTGCTTCTAATACACAGTTTTTGTTGTTCCTTTTTTATTTCTTTTTGCACTTGAGTCCCTTTTCCTTCTTCCATGAAATTTAAGAAGACAAGGGAAGCTGAGCCTATCTCTGTCCTATGTTTACTGCTATTGTATTCTAAAATGCAATGAGACTATGATAGCAGCAGCTTCATTAGTTTACATATATTGAACAAAACCAGTATTGCAATGCATGAGGGTTTTTTTTTTCTTCTTCTTCTTCTTTTTGAAACAGGGTTTAATAATGCAGTTCAGGCTGGTCTTCAGCTCACTTCGTAGTCCAGGCTGGTCTTGAACTTGCAATGATTCTCCTGTCTCAGTCTTTTGAGTTCTAGGATTACAGGTGTGCACTACCACACTCGGCTGAAATACATGAGTTTAAAACAGATATTAGCAATTTTTTCTGTAATGAGTAAGCAATAAACATTTTAGACTTTGGGAAAAATATGATCTGTCTCAACTCAATCTGACATTATAGCATGAAAGCACCAATAGATCATACATAAGTGAAAGTGTATGACTTTGTTTCACAAAGTCTTATTTACAAAATCAAACAATGGGTCTGTTTGGTTTATCGACTATATATTATCAACCAATGATTTAAGGATGCCCATTTTTCCCCTGGTAAATTTTATTGGCATGAAATTAATAGTTTTTATGCAATAATTATTTTCAAATGAATGATGCATGAAAAGTAAATTTTCTAAATGAAATTGAAACATTCTGATAGAAATTAGATTAACTGTATTAAATAATAAACACATGACACATTGGACTAAAGATAGGAGAAATTTGAATGCAGAAATACCTATATGAAGGTATAGACAATTTGAATATGTTACAGATCTATTTTGTGTAAGATGGCTATATATTCCATTAGGCTGAATTCATTCGGATGTCTTCTGTTAAATTGATTCATGTCACTAAAACGCAAGTACTAAGCTTAGGAGGCACATCTGAATTCTCTAGGGAATATTAGAAATTGTATAAGGAGTACTTCCATTCATGATAACTGATAATAAAATTAAAACTATGCCATGAATAGTTAGAAAAGTACATAAAACATGTAAATCAACTGTCTTCAGACTCAGACAACTACCAGCACGGAATCCATGGAAAAATGAAAGAACAAAGTGAGCACAATGTTACAACAGCCTCGTGTTTCTGCCTAGAAGTATTTATTAGCCTGGTTGTGGAAAGGTGAGCTCAAACTGAGGAGAGTAGACTTTCTGCACTAAGAGACACAGATAGAAGTTTGGAAGGCTGAGGAGGAGGATATTTGTAGGACAAAGTGGGGTGGTGCATGCCTGTAATCCCAGCACTAGGGAAACAGGGGTGATTGCTATGGGTTTGAGGTCTGCCTGGGCTACAAAGTGAATTGAATGCTAGCCTGAAATGCATAGCTAGACCTTGTCTCAAACAGACAAAAAAGTTGTTTTTTGAAATATATAGTTACAGTCTTGAAAGTTAAATATGAGTCTGATTATTAATTTGCTTTCATTTTCCCTTTCAAAAAATTTGTATACCTGTTCTAAATTTGAGAAGAATAATTTACTATATTTTCTCAAGCAATTGTAGAAGTTCTAAAGATATATCAGTAACCATCAAATGCTCCTATAATTAATGATAGAGTTGAGTCAGCATAGGAAAAATATGACCTTTGGATGGTAACTCTTGACTGAATTCCTAATGTTGTATTTCAAATTCTGATAAGGTGATGAAGTGGAAAGATTGTACAATGTAATTTTGCCATATTTTTTGAAAGAGGAGATTATTTTTGAAAGATGACCAGCATCTTAATCAGATGAAATACTTCAGCTTTTAGAGACTAATGAAGGTCAAAGTTAATGTTTTTTTGAAATTCTACCTGAAATGTCTGAATCTATCACAAATAACCCTAAATAGAATGACAATTATACTTTTTAGATCTACAGCACTATGATACAGAATAACTAAATTATAGTAAAATTTATACATAGTGCATGTTCAATATTAAGAAGAGACATACTTTTAATTTCCCAAGATCAACATGCCTCTACTTTAAAATTTAAGTGTTTCAATCTAAGCCCACTGCATGATCAGACTCAATTTATGAATATAGCTCTTTTCCAAAAATTATTTTAAATAATCCCTGTAGTAATATCAAATGAATTTATTTTGTTTGTTTGTTTGTTTTGACAGTGTTTCACAGTGTAGTTCACACTGACCTTGAACTCACTATAACTCAGGCCAGCCTCAAATTTACAGAGATCCTCCTGCCTCAGCCTCCTGAGTGCTGGAATTACAAGTATGTGCCACTATGCCTGGGCCACAGCAATTTATTCTGAATGAAAGTCAGTGTTTAGGATTTCCTTAAAATTCATTCTTTATAATGTTTTCATAAGATGAGCATTAAGCCTGAAAAACACCTGATTTAAAAAAATTTTAAAAAAAATTGTCATGGTTTTAGCTATCTGCACATGACTGACATGTAGTTAATTTAAATACAGCTAAAATGATACATTTGAATTACAAGATTGCAAAATTGGTTGTGGAAGCGGGTCCTACAGGGAGTGAATAAGCACAGAGAGGCATAAGCATATGACTCAATATAGTGACATTTGTTACACATCAAATATATATTCACTGTCACCATGATTTTGAATGAATCACTTAATTTTTCATTATGTTTTAAAGAGGAAATTATAAGCTATAAAAAACACAATTTACAAGATATACAGCCTCAGGATGTATTCCTCAGAGGAACAGATATTCTGTCGTAGTTACTTCTCTGTGCTGTAAGACATAGGAAAATGAACTTTTATTCTTACTTGAAATATATGAGTTTTATCATAGCCTTATGCCTTTTCTTAATTACCTATTTACATGCTAATTTTTACTTACAAATTAAAGAAAATTAGAAAGCATCCGACATACTTGACACATTGCAGATTGCTTTTTAGAATATATAATTGAGCAATTTCTGGAATTTTGTAAAGATCATTATGAATTGGCTATATGAAAAAACTAATAGCAATGTAATATATTAAAATGATCTCATATATACAATTCATTTTTCATTCATGCATTTTAAAAATCCTATTCCCTCATACTAACTGGTGTACTACATTCACACAAATTTAAGAACAAAATAGAAAAGATATATTGTTTGCTTCATATTGATTATTTCAGTTGATTGTTTTGAAGGAATAAAAAATTTGGAACCAAGTCTTCAAATAGCTTTCTCAATTATGAAGAAATTTCTATCATTCGATTAACATCAAAACTACCCAGTTTTGAGAATCTTATCTAGGAGTTAATAAATGTACAACTAAATGAAACCCACAACAAAATTCAAACTCACTTATGAAAACGTGTCAGTACAACTCACAGATAAACCCCAATGCAGCTAAACTTTTTTTAAAAATTTTTTAAAATTTTTTTATCGGTACCAGGGATTGAACTCACGACCACATGCTTGCAAGGCAGGCGCTTATGCCGCCGAGCTAAATCCCCAGCCCCTGCAACTAAACTTTTGCAGAAATATTTTTAAAGATATCTAAAAGGTTTATGAAGTGAACAACATTTGATTTATTATCCACCAACAGTGTTTACTTTAAATCAGGAAGTATAAAGTAAAATCTCAGAAACCCTAGATAGCCAAAGAGTATTACAAACTAATTCACCAGTCGATGCAGTTTAGCAGGCATTATGCATGTCATAGTCACCCATAGACATAGGCTGATAAGACACTCCAAATTGAAATGTTTTCCTGATCTTCCAGAATCAAGAACTGTAGTAAATCATGCACTGGTTTGTAAATATTCTACTTAAAATTGAACCACCTGTCTCCCTGATCTTTAATTGAATAATTCTTTTTTTCTGAGTCCTCATCACATGGATCAGTCTTCTCTTCTACATGGACCACTGTCTTCTCTCCTCTGAGAGACCTTCAATTTTCCTGAGAGTGAAGTGTGTTTCTTCTATACAACATACTGATGAATCCTGCCTCTGATCCATTCATCCCATGTTTCCTTGTGTTGGTGAGTTGAGGCCACCTAACATTAATGGTTACAATCAACATGCACTGGCTCATTTATATCATGGTATCCTCCTGCTATTGGTTCCCCCACCTTTTAACCTCCATTCAGTTGTCTGCCCTGCTCAGCTATCCCCCTCTTCTACTGTTCCTGGAACCATATCTTTATCTCTCTCTAGGAGGGGTGTAGAGCACAGACTCCCTGTTCCAGCCAGCCCACCCTGTGGGATGTAATGGAGGGGCAAAGTTTTTAATTGAAAAATTCATAATGGAAGTATAAATATTAAGAAAATTTAGAATAAAGATGCCCTAGGATATAAATATCCAACTATTTAATCTTTCTGACATTAGTTTCCTCTATAATATAGTATCTAGATTATAGTCATGATAATTGAAGTTGGTATACATAGAACATGTAGTATAATATTTGCAAACTAATTTGTTATTTTGTGATATACTTTATTTTAAAATGCACATGAAAGTTCTATTCAAATAAAACATTTTACAATCAAAATAAGTATTGTTAAGTATAGCATTAAAATATTTTGTCCTTATTAATACTATAAAACCTAATCTGGTATAAAATTTTAAAATTCATAATAATATCTTAGTGTCAGTATTTTGTATGTTAAAATTTTAAGTTAGAATTTTCTAAAGTTATATATTTAATTTTCTCTACATGCAAATATACATATAAACTTGTTTCATATGCCATATGTGAGGTAAGGCTAACATGACTTTAAAAATAACATTTTTGTTGATAAGTAAAGGGAGGAAACATTTCTGAAAAACATCTCACTAGCATAAAGAATAAAATCACTGAAATAAAAATTCCTTCACACAATAGACTACTATCATGTATAAATTTTTTAAAAAGCTCTTATGAGCTTTAGAAGTCTAGGGAAATGTCCATGAAGACATAAGCTGCCTATGAAGAACTAGCAAAAAAGAAATGGCCCATATTCTTTCTAATATGGGAGTTACTATTTTTGAGTTTGCATCAATATTAAAGTATTAATTTAAAAGATTTGTGAAAATGCTTACTGAACCTAACCTATGTGGGATACTGTGGTAGATCCTAAAGATAGAAAATTGTAATGATCCTTACCTTCAAGCAAATGACAACCTAGTTTAGGGAGAAAACAACAGAAAGTCAAAAACCTCAGCAGGGTGTGGTTGTACACACTTTTAATCCCAGCACTTGGGAGGCTGAGGTAGGAGGATTACTGCAAGTTTGAGACTAGCCTGGGCTATGTAGTGGACTGAAGCCTAACCTAAACTGTACAGCAAGATTTGTCTTTTTTTAAAAAATGTAAAAATAAAAGAAAAAAAAATAAAAAAAGAAAATCTAAAACCTCAAGAGCAATGAGAAGAAATTACTATGCAAGCATAAAATAATGAGTGCTATGTTCTTATGGAAGAGACAGACATTTTAAACTGGGCTCGTAAATTTTTAATAGAAGAGAGATGCATCGCAATGGAATCATGAGTGAGAGTGGAGGGGAAGGAAAAATAATAGAATCCAGATAATAAGAGTAAACTATATTTCACACAAAATATTTGTAATATCTATTTGTGTTAGTCAGCTTTCCATTTGTGAAACAAATATCTGAGACAATCGAGTTAATAAAAAACGTTTCACTTTGTTTTATGGTTTCCGAGGTGGTAGTTCATGATTAAATGTTGCTTTGGGCCTAGGGAATGCAGCAAGCCCATCCTGGCAGGCATGTACAATAGAGGAAGACCACACACCTCATAGCTGGGGAACAAAAAAGAGAAAAGAACAAGAAAGGGGTTTCACAGTTCCTTTTCAGGGAATACTCTCAGTTACCTAAAATCTCCTGCTAGATGATAAATTTCTACACCTCCCAATAGCTCCAGCCAGGACCAAACCTATAACACATTGTCCTTTGGACACCTTTAAATCACCATATGACTGCCCTATTTCCTTATAATACATTCTTAAAATAATTACTTATACATATATATGCAAAAGTATTCCTTTTATAAAACCTTAAATTTTCACAAAACATTTGTTTAGACTTAGCAAGAATTATCTTAATGTTTTTGTGAAGTGTTGATTTGGTAATGTGCATAAAACAAAAGAAACAAAATTCAGGAAAAAACAAAGCTTTATAGTAAAAATACTTCTGAAATAGGATTTTTGCCATCTCTTCTAATTTGTGTATGTGTGTGAACTTGTGTACTTGTGGAATGATGAAAGCATGCAAAACATGTGTGATCACATCAGACTTTTGTAAATAATATAATATTTTAATATAATTTTCCAAGTTTTTTTCTCATCAAGACATGAATAAATACAATATGCATGGTGATTGCCACAGGGAAACTATTTCAACAAAATTATCTGTTCAGAGCCTTGTCATAAAATTCAGAATTAGAATTGCTTATCTGATTTGTTAGAATTAGGTCATAATATGTAATAGTTGATGGTAGCTAAAACCTCATTAGGGAACAATTGGTGTTTCAGGTCTTATACAAAATTTAAGCCATTATAAGTAGATTATTATGTGGTATGAGATGAGGGTCCAATTCATTCTTCATGCATCCAGTTTTCCCAACACCATTCATTGAAAAGACTGTCCTTTCCCCAGCGTGTCTTCTTGACACCCTTGTTTAAAATTTTTTGGCTGTAAATGTTTGAGTTTCTAAACTTTCTGTTTTGTTCCATTGGTCTGTATGTGTGTGTGTTTATGACAGTAGCATGATGCTCTGATTAGTGTATTTTGAAATCAAGTAGTGTGATGTCAGTTTTTTTTTTTTTACTTGCTTTGACTGTTTGTGGTCTTTTGTGGTTTCTCATGGGTTTTAAGATTTTTTTCTTATTTCTGTAAGAATTTTCATTGCCGTTTTTACAGGGGTTTCATTGAATGCATACATCATTTTGGGTAGTATGAACATTTTAGCAATGTTTATTTTTTAATTCAAGATTACAAGATATCTATCCAGTTATTTGAGTCTCTTTCAATTTATTCCACTAATAGGTTTTAGTTTTCAAAACACAGATATAGTCCACACAAAAGTGAGACCACGTAATATTGGGCTTTCTGTTCCAGGCTTATTTCATTTAGCATAACATACTACATGATAATCATGCCATAAGAGACAGAATTTCTTCTTTCTTATGGCTGAGTAGTATTCCACTATGTATATATATAAAAATTTCTAACAATCATTCAAAGGATATTGACCCTTAACTTGGAAGAGGTCGACATTTAAAATCTATAAAGAACTCAAACTCACTAACAAGAAAATGACCTGTTTAAAAATGGACAAATAACATGAATAGACATTTCTCAAAAAATACATAAAAATGTCAAACAGTTATATAAAAATGTTCACCATCAATACTATGTGGCTTACATTGTTCTGTTCTGACCTGTGTTATTATGTTGTTATGTCCTCTTTTATCTCAATCTCCCATTTTTTCTAATTGATTTATTATTTTATTATTTTTTAATTAAGGGAAAAATAAATTTAAAAATAGCAGGATATATTATAGTAACTTTTTTGTTTTCCTATTCACTTGATTGGAACCCCTGTATTGCTCTCACCATCTTGTTTTGACTGATTTTACTCTAATTATGTTTTGTTTGATAGTATAAGTTTGAGGGTATAGGCAACTACTTTGAAGGCAATAAGATTCACTATGATGCCCATTCTGGTTTGACTATTATCTTCTTTTGGAGTCCTGTAAGTTCTCCAATGTTTAAGTTTTTATTGGTTTTGTTCTGTACTGTTTTGTTCAATTTTATTATATCTGATGATACAGGCAACTCTTTTTAAGGTAGCAAGAGGCATTTATGGTAACCATTGTTGATCACCTGGTATTCTGTTTTTGCACCATGTACTATGTCCATCCTTTTGTTTTGACTGACTCCGTTTTGTTTTGTCATATTTGGTTTTATTCTCTTCAAAAAAGTAATAAGAACTATAGGAGTAATAAAACCCAAAATGTGTAATAGTTGTTGTAAAAAAGAGAGGAAAAGAAAGTGGTCTAAAGGATATAACTGCATGTATATTTAAGTGTATAAGATAGAAAACCATATTATTAAGTTTTTGTTGGATCATTGAACAGAACTGTTTGCAATTTCACTATTTGAATGTCCACTTTGTATGCTTTAATTTTGTAATTTGAACAACTATTTCAAAGATGACAATATGTAATCTATTAACTAGTGATTTCTTACTGTTTATTTTTTTGAAATTCTGTATTACTTGTACCTTTTTACTGTTTTGTTTTGTTTCTCTTTAATAAAAACATTTTTAAAAATATTCACCACCACTAATCATTTATGAAATACAAACTAAAACTGTAATGAGTTCTTACCTCACATCTTTTAGAAGCACTTTGATCTTCTTGATAGATGAAAGATCCCTAGTTTTGGTGACAGTACCGGGAAAAGGGAACCCTTCCACGCTTTGGTAGGCATGTAAATAAGTATAACCATTATGAAAGACATTGTGGAGATTTCTCAAAATAATAAAAATAGAACTCAAATGTCATTCAGCAATCCCACTACTGAGTATATACCCAAAGAAGATGAAATCGGTATGTTGAAATAATTATGTTCATTATAGCATTATATGTTCATTACAGCATTATTCTCAAAATTTGAGATAGTCATGATTTAATTTTCATATAGGATCTATAAAAATTTAGCATATAGAAATGAAGAGTAGAATATTGGTTATCATGGTCTGAGATCTGGGACTGGGGAAATATTGTTTCAAGGATATAAAATTTCAGTTAAATGTGAGAAACCTCGAGAGATCCACTCTACCTTTAACTGCTACAGTTAATAGCAATATAGTATATGCATAAAGGTTTTGAAGATAGGTTTTAAGTATTCTCACAAAAATAGGTATCTCTGAGATAATTCATATATTAATAAGCCTGACAGCCATTCCAAAATGAACACACATTTTAATAACATCATGCTGTACACAATAGATATGAACTTTTAAATTTTTACCTAAAAATCAAACATGCAATAGTAAAAGAATACTAAAAAGTTTACAACATGTAAAATGTATACATATCATAGGGCTTTAGGCATTGTAATTTCATACAGACAATTCTTGTAAGTAATGAGCTATGGGCATTTTCGCTTAGCATGTCTTACTTCTCCTTCTTTTCCTACACATCTTCTTCCCTCTCATTTTTCTCCAGACAGTTATATACCATACACTACTTAGAACTCTAAATACTTTTTCCATACTCCCAAATCCAACCCTTGCAAATGATTTATATTGAGAGGCATTTTTTATAATCAGTGACAATGTTAGGATAGCATACATTACTTAATAATTTCTTAACCAAAAACAGATTTATCTTAAGAAGATATATCTTGAGAAGGTAAAACTAAATAGATAACTTAAAATTCTCAAGAGATTAAGTATATCTTATGATGAAAATAATGTGGTAAAGAGTTACTATAATAATCATTCTGTATACACTACTCAACTTAATCTAAAAAATGTAAGCTTTTAAAAATACAATCTGCCAAAAAATACATACACATTACAGGAAAAGAAAAACTTGTATATTTTAACATTAAATTTACTGAGATATGAGATTAATACAAATTATCTTTGAAGTCTATAATTACGAGAGGTGTTCAAAGTAGTGGCTATTAGCTTCCAGACATTTATTAGTACAGCAAACTGGTGCTTGGGTAACTATAGTAAATGAGATTTCTGCACATGCATTTTCAATTTCCTCATGAATGGCCAGCAGGTTAGTTAGCTTTCTGTGATATATGCCATCCTCTGGGGTCCCCAACTGAGGGTAACACACTATCTATTGAAAAAAAAACATCATATCATTTATTAATTTACATACTTATTACAAATATATTACCACAAGTCTATTGTATCTAAGCCATCAAACAAATTTTAATAATTAAAAGTCACTTTCATCCTTCAAATTGCGTTAGTTTATGTGTATTGCCTAGTTGTTTCCTTATTGGCCACCCATACTGTTCCGTGTACCATCAGAGTTGGAACCTTGCAAATACAGACCCATGTCAATTGTTGGATGACACTTCTCTGTACATATTCTACAAGTCTGCATATTGTATAAGCAAGGAAATAATTTCCCTATTGTGAAGATTCTGTTTTGAAGGAAGTTTATATACAAAAATAACAAAAAAAAAATAGATGATAAAAGCTAAAGGTGCATTGAGAGGCATATACATCCATGTTAAAAATAACGTTAATATAAATCTGATAGTAGAGTTGTAAAATTATAAAATAAAAATTAATAATATACATCATTAACAGTATTTTAATAGAGATCAACTATTTATTTTATTCCAGCTAAAACAAACTTCCTGTGTTCTTTTTATGATAAAATTACAAGCTTTGTTTTTTTTTAAAATTTAAAACTATATGAGAATATTATTATCAATATTTGTGAGATACAGTCAAAATAGTACCAGAAGAAAAATTATAGTCTTACAAGTTTATATTCAAAATGTAAAATTTATTCACCTGAGTGTTCAGCTTAACATATGACAGAATAATACCGGAATAAACCCAAAGAAAGAAAAGAATAAAAATTTAAATGAATAAAAGAAGGAGAAAAAGTATTATATAATGAGGAATTTAATAAAATCCCCAATATTTCTTTGTGTTATTATATATAATCAAAAGTTACTATAAAACTATAGTAGAGCATGGGTATAGTGCAGGAAATAATGAATTAACCAACAGAATAGTAAAATAGTTTCACACATATACAAAAGTCTAATGTTGTATTGAAATGTTACAGATCTAACTTTATGCATGGTGTTCAACATTTACTTTGGCACTTTGAATTTTAAATAAATTTAAATTTAAACAAAAATCTTTAGAACCATTAGTATAAGATCTGAGATACATTTTTCTTTCTTATATTCCTTTTAAGTGCCTAATCAAATTCCCCAAAGATTTTTGATTTCTACTTTTCCTTAAAATTGGCAATAAAACTCTACCCTGACCACTTCTAACTCACATTAGTGTGGTGTGTATTAAATGAATAAACGTAAGAGACACACTTTTCATATGATACATTTATCTATACAAGTTAAGTATGTATAATTTGGCGTAATATAAAAATATTTAGATGCAATTCTTTATGTTAGCAGATTGAATTTATACAAATCTCTTTCAGTGCTTTACCTCTGCCACTGTCAAATACAAGCATGTGGAAATTGTAAAGGAAATTTTGTTCAAAATATTTTAAATGTGTTCATGATTTCAAGTCAGTCTCAAAATAAATAAATGCCTATCCATAAAAATCAGAGTACACAACAAAAATGCAGTAGCAAAATAGTGATTTCATGTCATAGTAATTTAAATAACTAGTTTTATAATCTGGACATACAACTGTAAAATAAATTTCTCCATAACAACAAAGTCTGAGGTATGTATGAACCAAACTGATTCATGAATGAATCAAATGAAGCATGAATTGAGCTCGAAAGCATCATTCCAAGTGAGAAAAAGTCCAATTCAAAATTTTACATCTTGTGCTGTAATTCCATATGAAATGAAATAGAGTCAATTTTCTCTGTCCCTCCTGTGGTAGATCTTTTGGAGATATGAAAGGGGCAGGAGAGTGTAAGGGAATGGAAATGGAATTAAAATATGCTATGTATGTGTACCTGCTCCCTATGATGAATGTAATCATTATACTACTAAAACTTTAAAAATAGTAAAATTCTGGACAAAATAGAACAGGTGGTGGAGAATTCTAAAAAAATTGAGAGCAGAAGACAGATTGGTTAGCAAGTCTCAGATTCTAAGGAATGCTTAGTTCTCTGTTTTTTCCTCCTATTTTAAAAATATTTCATACATCTTAAGGAAGACACTAAATCAATCTACAATGTAGAATACAAAACATGTAAATAACCTAAACATATTCAAATAGAAGGCTCATTTCTCAGCCAACAAAACTGGGAAATTGGGTACCAAAGATGACAGAAAATTTTGTGGTAAATATCTATTTTTTTTTTAGCAACAAAAGGTAAGCAACTACTAAAACAAACACCCAATACCCAAATGTAATTTGATCTTGGCCGATATTATTTGGGGGACTAAATTGCTTAACTTTTAATAAGCTGTCTGTTCTAGTTTAATGATGGAACACATGTCACAATAATGACAATTTTCATTTACGGATAGCCTAAAGTCATTTTTATTTCTAAAAGCAATTAGACAATGTGCCCAGTTTTCTATTAGAGCCAACTATATGTACATGACTACAGAAATACATACACATTGATGCTGACAAAATCTTATTTTAAGTCTATACGTGTTCAGGCTTTTATTTTTTATACTAAAAGTAAAATAAAATGAGAGTACAGAAATACAAAGACAGCTTAGCCAAGTGTATTTAAGAAGGCTTATAGCACAGTTAAAGAGGTGATGGGTGGTTGAAATTAAAACACATTCTTGTTTTAGTTTACAGGATACAAGTGTGTTCCCCCATAAACAGTACATATTAAGATTTTTTGCATAGTAGCATTAAGATACAGGTTCTAAGAAGCATCAGTAACTGAAGATCTATATTTAGTTCTCCATTATTGTTTCATTTCAGAACAGTTCCTGCCCATGAAAAGATATACCAGGGAAATAGCAAAAAAAATCATTGTTAGTGAGAATTTAATTTGTTAATGTCTTTCTGGGGCACATGTACATGCTTTATGTTGAAATTTAAATTACTTACTGTGTATTGTAGTCTACTGTTGGGACAGTAGCATGGTTACTTCTAAGAGCTTTTGACTAGATCTATGTCGCAAATTTAAAGCAAAAGCCACTAGAGTAATTTAAAACATTTGACCAGAAAGAAAGCTCTAGTGGAATTGTGGCTTACAAAGATGTGAGGAAAACATAGTTGTTTAGAAGAACAGGACAATGGAAAAATGAACTGAAGTCTTTCACCTAAAGATAAGAGTGCATTTGAATTGTAGGAGATCTTTATATTTTAGTCTTGCTGTGTTAAAAGTTAATGGGAAGTAAGGACTGTGATTGTAAGTGTTCTCCACACAACCCAACTACAAGAAGTGTGGTCTCAAGTTTATTCTGTGTTTGATTGGTTTTAGCATGTTTTGTATTATTTAATTTCAATACATGTGAAGGTAGAAAAGACGGTGGATAGATAACAGCTGGCTACAGAGGCTCCCTGAGATAGTCAACTTAGAATTCAACATAATACAGCATGGGGAGCCCCGAACAGAGGGAGATGAATTCTCTCATCACAAGAAGAAACTAAGGTGAGAAGAACCAATAAAACATACAGTCCCAGTTCTATTATTGGAACAGCTAAATGTTCAGTGCTCCTGCCACAGGAGGTGACTTGTTGAGCCATCCAAGGTCCCACCGCTTTGACTCACTAGAGGAGCAGTCACACTGAGGTCAGGGCTTGGCCAGGCAAAAGGAGAGCTCAGCTGGTAGGGAGTCTGCATGGACCTGTGGTGAGTGACAGGAGTGGAGCCATTCCACAGAAAGGGGGGCTCTGACACAACATTCTGGGACTGGGCAGGACTGGCAAGTACAAGGGGCAGCAGTGACCTCAGTCAGTTGTTCCCTTACAGAATGGGATTGGTGGAGTGAGCTTGGCGTGGGTCACATGACCTGGCTGAGACCCAATAGGTTAGCTGAAATCATTTCCCTACAGTGGCAGTGCACACTAATGCACTGAAGCCTTAGAAGTTTGACTGACTCGGAGGGGAGGAGGTGCACAGTAATACAGTGCAGCCACCTACAACCAAAACAGAGCTATACCCAGGCATATAATAATCAAGATCTCAGAAATTCAACATAAGAACAGAATATTAAAAGCTGTTAGAGACAAGAAACAGATAACCTATAAAGGTAGGCCCATCAAAATCATGGCAGACTTCTCAACAAACCATCAAGTCAAGAAGAGACTGGAGCAAAATATTCCAAGCCATGAAATAAAATAACTTCCAGTCTAGATTGATATGCCCTGTTAAACTCTCTCTAGAAATTAATGGAGAAACAAGATGCTTTCAAGACAAAGAGGAACTTGGGAAATTTGCAACCACCAATCCAACTCTACAGAGATTACTACAGGGCATTCTAGAGAGAGAGAAAAGTACTAGGATTCCAGGAACAGTGGCAGAGAAGCCTCAATAAATGGAGCAGAAAACAGAATGAAGAAGACAAGCAGACAATTGGTGGCAAAAAAGAGCATAACAGAAATGAAACAGAGAAGGTTGTTTATAATCTCTAACATAGATGGCCTTGATACACTAAGTTAAAAAAAGAAAAGAAAGAACCACATGTGGTGTAGATCAGGAGGTAGGGTCCACCGACATGCTATTCATAGGAAATATAATTAACATGAAAAAGAGTACATGGACTGAAAGCCAAATATAAGAAAACAATGCTCTATGTGACAGAGAACTAGAGAGTAATAGAGGCAAGTAGACCAGTATTTGTGGATAGGTTTGAAAGACAGGCTTTAATAGGTAAAGGAATACAATTAGAGATCAAGTCCAGGAGAGAGAAGGTTCGAAACCCCTTAGATAAATAGCAGGTTGCCCCCCCCCCCAATTTAAAACCAAGGGTCTTGGTCAGACCCAAAAATGCACAGTGTACCCTGGGAAAGTGAAAGGGGAGGGGGAGTCTTAAAAAAGATGGCAGAAGATATTGTTAATAGTGTATCAGGACTTAAAACCCACATTACTTGCACCACTCTGCTTAGATAGATTTTGGTTTGTCCCAGTTTGTCTAGTTGCATTAGATTTGAGGGCACAGACAGCTATCCCAAAAACATCAGGATATAATGCAGTAATCATCTTTAATTTCCTATTAACTTAATCTGGAGACTTGCATGACTTATACTGTTTTATCATGACTGATCTTAGTCAAATCTGGTTTATTTGATTGCTGTTTGGTATTGACAGATTTTATTCAAAACTGGTATGATTGATAGTATCAAGTCTGAACGTATAAGCAACTACACTGAATATGACAAGACTCACTATGATACACATA
The DNA here is from genome assembly GCF_034190915.1 of Cavia porcellus. NCBI lineage: Eukaryota > Metazoa > Chordata > Mammalia > Rodentia > Caviidae > Cavia > Cavia porcellus. The sequence continues at coordinate 29,994,411 of NW_026947516.1, read as the reverse complement.
CTGGTTTGATTATTGCCTATTTTTGAAGTTTTATGCTATATACAAAATTGTGCTTTTATGCATACTGTTATGTACTGATATATTCAATTACTCTATGTCTGATGATATAGCTAATTCTATTGAAGACAACAAGAGACAACACAGGAACTATGGTAGAACTCCTTGTACAATGGTCTTACATGTCTTTTTCATTTCATGTGTTTATAGGAATATGTTTTGTTTTGTCTGGTTTTGTTTTGTTTCTCCCTCTAATATAGAAAGGATAGAAATACATGTTAAGACTCATGCATGTGTAGAATCTATAAACAGTTTATGAGAACTGATCTTATGACACATGATGAAATGAACAAATACTTTGAAGAAAAATAGACACTAAAGTACCCAATGCTGATCCTGGAGTGTCATAATGTGAAACCCAGCAATAGTATTATTCTTTGATCGGAGTGATATTAACCTTCTTGGGTTTGTTCAATCCCAACATAATTGAAGATATGGATAACTGCATGTATGTTTAACTGCATAGGATCAATAACCATATTTCTAAGTTCTTGTTGGATAGTTGAACAGAATTGGTTGCAGTCTCACTGTTTGAACCCCCACTTTATGTGCTCCACTTTAGTATCTTGAATAACTATTTTTAAGAGGACAATCTGTAATCATCAACTAGTGATTTCTTACTGTTTATTTTTTCTTTGAAAGTATGTATTATTTCTCCCATTTTCTGTTTTGTTTACTATTTCTTTAAATAAAATTTATGTAAAAAGACACTTCAGTACCCACTGCTGATCCCAGAGTATCATGATGTGAAATCCAGCAATACTATTATTCTTTGTTCAGAATGATTTTAGCCTGCTTTAGTTTGTTTAATCTCAACATAAATGAAGATATGGATAACTGCATGTATCTGTAAGTGTATATGATTGACAACCATATTACTAAGTTGAACAGAACTGTTTGCAGTATCACTGTTTGAATTTCTACTTTATATGTTCCACTTTTGTATCTTGAACAACTATTTGTAAGAGGACATTATGTACACATCAACTAGTGATTTCTTACTGTTTATTTTTTCTTTGAATGTATGTATTATTTCTACCCATTTTCTGTTTTGTTTAGTCTTTCTTTAAATAAAATTTAAAAAAAATACTTCTGAAGGTATGGACACATTTTTTGAAAAGAATAAGAGACATTGTGGTAGCCATTGCTGATTTTTCTATTGTTTGGTTTTGAAGGCCTGTAATATTTTCATTCTTCTATTTTGAATGATTTTATACTATCGTGTTTCAGTTAAATTCACTGTGTGTGAAGATATGGACAACGATTTCAAAGAAAACAAGAGACATTATGGTAACTATTGTTGATTTCCTGTTGTCGTGTTTGAAATACTTTATTGATTGCATTATTTTGTTCTGATCTGCTTTGTTCTGTTTTATCCCTTTTAAAATAAAAAATTCTAAAAAAAAGATATTTGTTAAAGGCAAGAAGTAGAGATCAATTGTTATGAACACTACTCCTTATGTTAGGCATGATGTGTGAAGTTCCTGGATCTGTCGCTCCCTGGACAGACAACTTAGACATGTCACTTTTTGCCTTCTGTACAATGAGAATATAGTAATAATATCTATTGATAACAGCATTCTCCCTAAAAACAATACTTGGCATATAATCCTTATCATTTGTAAAAATTTTATTTTATGGAAGAAAGGCAAAACAAAATTTCATAACAAGATATGGAAGAAAGGTGAAACAAAATTTCATAATAGTAGTTAATACATTCCGTATTATTATCTTTAACATAGTTACTCAGATGCAAGATATGGGCATAAAAATTCTCCAATCAATATTAGCACAAGTCTTCCTTTTCCCTTTGTCCCACCCTAGTTCTTTTTTCCATTTGAACAGTTTCTTCCCATTTCACAATATCTGTTGTACATTTTAGACTCTATTTACTCTTTTAGTTTCTCATACCAGGGAGACAATATGATGTTTATACATGTGGGTCAGATTTATCTCACTACTTAATATGGTCTCAGGTTGCATCCAATTATCTATAAAAGACTCAAGTTTATCCTTCTTTATGGCTGAGTAGTATTCTATTGTGTAAGATACCACATTTTTTAAAAAACTTATTCCTGGGTTAATGGGCATTTGGATTGTTTCCAAGATTCAGCTATTACAAATTGTGCTGCTATAAACATGGGTGTGCATATATCACTTTGACTTTGCTATGATGTTTTTAATTCTTTTGCGAAAATACATAGAAGGGGCATAGCTGGGTCAAATAAGGAATCTGCATATTGATTTCCACAATAGTTGCACCAGTCTGCACTACCACCAGCAGAGGAAAAAGTTTCCTTTTCCCTGACAGCCTCTCCAGCATTGTTACTGGTTGTTTTTTGATGATAGCCATTCTTTCTGGAATGAGATGGAATTTTGGTGTTGTTTTAATTTGCATCTCTTGAATGACAAGTGATGCTGAAAATTTTTTCATATATTTGTTTGTCATTTGTATTTTTTCATCTGAGAAGTGAGTATTCATCTCAGATGCCCATTTTTGGATTGGGCCTTTGAATTTTGGGGGTCAGATTCTTTAAAATTATTTATTTTTCTGGATAGAAATCCTTTGAGGGATGATTGGTTAAAATATTTCCCAATATATGGGCTATATTTTCACTCTGTTGGTGATTTCTTTTGATGTGTAAAAACTTTTTAATAAGAGGAGGTCCTAGTTGTTGATTCTTTGAAGTATTTCACTTGCATTTTGGGCTTTATTCATGAACTCTTTGCCTACACCTATGTTTTCAATATTTCTGGCTGCTTTCTCTTCCAATGAATTTAGTGTTTGTTTTAATATTTAGACCTCTGATCCATTTTGACTTTAGTTAAAATCATCACCGAAGTACAATCCGAGGCATATACAAGAGCATTCCTTAGAGAATATTATAAAAAGCTTTAAGTAATAAATTACTAAAATGACAATTTACCATAGAAAGAGCTGAATACTTATATTTACATAAATAAGACAGATTTCATATTATAGAATGGTGAGAGCTTCAATACAAATGAAATGGGAAAATTACAAATTCAAATACACTTATTTTACTCAAAAAATATTTTTAGAAATTCATTGTATTATAGCTATTTAACACACATTTATAAATTCCTAAAAAGAGATCTAGAGGTGTAAATTCCACATTGACAAAAGTAGATACTGCTAGGCATGGTGGTGCATACCTATAATCCTTGTACTAGGCAGGCTGAGGTAGGAGGACCGCTGCAAGTTCAAGACCAGCCTGGGCTACAAAATGAGTTCTAAGCCTGTTTGAACTGCATAGTAAGATCCTGCTTCAAAAAAATAAAGTAGATACTTTTAGGAAAGGATTAGAAATTTAGGGAATCAAATGGAACTTATTTTACATGCAAAGTTTTAAATTTTGCAAGCTAATTGTAGCTTTATTCACTAAAATCATGGACCTATTGGCTTAGTATGCCTTTATTAACATGTATTCTGAAATTCCTATTAAAGTGTTACCAGCCGCTTACATTCATGCTCTTAAGTTCCTTTGCTCTCCCATTTTCCAATTCAAAGGAGGCCTTTAATTTGCTGAAAAGGAAAAATAAGGGTGTATTCAAAGCTGGTTTGTAAGGAGGTGAGGGAGGAATTCCCTTTGCCTCCATTCACTCTCTCACTATGTAGGCAATAAATAGGTTGACAGTTTTCAGTGAATGGAGGCATATGTTTTTTAAAAAGTAAGATAAATAACATTTTTTGTCCAAAAACTCTGGACCTTACGCACAGAGTTAATTAATATCACAATTTAAAAAATAGAAGGTCTTGTCTGGATGTTTTACATAGTTTAAGATTTTAAATCAGCTGTATTATGTAAAAGGACATTTTCATTGCCCAGGCAGAAGTCTTTGGCTTATAAAATTCAAAGCACTGGTTTTCATTTATAAAAGTTATTTTGCCAATACAAAAGATATTGACAATTTATATTTGGACCCATAAATCCTCATGCACCAGTCACATGACCAATAACTGGTCTCCAAATTTACTCTTATTTCTGCAATAACACTCATCATGGAGCTGTTAAACAATCAAATGAAACACATATACTAAAAGTTAAAAATATATATAAATTTGGTTTTTCAAAAATGGATGCTTGCTAGGGGATTGGGCGGAGAGTCTCTCCAGAGAAATCATATTAGATGCTAGAATATGACAACATGGAGAGGGCCGGATGAATGGATAACGATTCTTATTAACCAAGACAGTGCGGCTGGAGGATTTAAAGTCGTGCTGAGACTGCGAAGGCTGATAACGGGAGGCTGCAAATCCCACGCCTTTAATGTGGCAAATTGACCAGTGGACCCAACAGGAAATGCTGTGTTAGCTTTTGGTGACTTCTGGAAATTGAGACCTGGGACCCTGCAAAGCAGCCAGAACTGCCCCACTGCACCAGAGGAGATTGTGAAAAGCTCTGGAGCTCTGAAGCCAAATGCTGTGCAGTTTTCTGACCATTCCACGCTGTGCCGGGAATGCAGTGAAGGCAAGCGGCGTAGTGTGCAGTAGACTCAAGAGAAAGACCGGCACTGAGCCCTGGTGAGTACTAGGGACCGGATCCTGCGGCTGCTGTGGTTGGCCAGAGGACATCTTGGAATTGGGCAGAGCCTGCCACCACAGCAACATCAATAACACAGAGAGTTTAGCGGAAGACATCTTAGAGTTGGGCAGAACCTGCAGCTCGGTGACATCACCAAGTTGCCCCTGGCGTAGAGAGGCCTGATGGAGGACATCTTGAAATTTGGCAGAGCCTGGTGCCATGTTGGCTCACCGTCATACAGAGAACTAGTGGAAGACATCTTGGAATTGGGCAGACTCGCTGTCCTGGTGCTCCTGGCACAGAGAGATCTAGAAGAGAACAGCTGGCATTGGGGCAGAACCCAGTGCCATGGTGACATTAGTCAGCTGCTTCTGGCACAGAGAGAACTGGCAGGATCTGCTAGGGCTGAACCGAGCCTCTGCTTGGGGCCCAATAAGCAGATACAAAATAGTTGCAACTCTGTGACATCCAGAAAGTACAGCCTAATTTACAATTGACTGGCCCAGAGGCTGGAGGCTAGCCTGCATCATCCCTGCATCCCTGCCTACCCAAGATAACAGCAAATTGGGGAAGACAGCAAAGACTCAAGTCAGCACGCTTCTGACTTAGGAAGTCAGCATTGCTTCTTCCTAAGCAATACGGAGAGGGCCAGAGACCCTCAGGACACTCCAGTCTGAAAGAAATCAGAAACATGACAAGAGATAAAAATTAAAAAAAATCTCCAGCTGCCCAACATGAGAAAATAAACCCAGGAGAAGTAAACACTGAAGAGAACAAGCACAGTAACCATCCAATACTGGGCACAGCATCAGCTGAAATTAAAAAATACCTCTATGACCTCATAGATGAATTTAAAGCTGTACTCCTGATCCAAGTGAGGCAAGATATAAAGAGATTAATTAAAGAAATGACAAGCCCCGCCCAAGAGAACACAGATGGAAGAACTGAGGAAATAAGAAAAGAAAGAGAAACTTCTGAAGAAGAATTTAAACATAACTTAGAATACATCAAACAGATCCAAAGAGATTACCAAGAAACTAAAAACTCCATTGAACACTGGCAAAATGCCCTGACAGAAATTAAAGCCAGCCTTCTGAAACTTGAAGAGAGATTTATGACATATGATCATGAAAGAAAAAACCTCTTAAAAATAACAAGGAACCAGAAAGAAACAATTCAAAAGCTAGAAGATGACAAAAGGATACATAAGAATAAAGAATGTGAGTGAGGAAGCAGGAGCAACCAAAAACGAAATACAAAGAATATTCACAGATATATTAAAGCAAAATTTCCCATCTATAGCAAAAAGAAATGATATCCAGATAAAAGAGGCATACAGAACACCAGCTACCTACAACCAAAACAGATCTATGCTTAGACATATAATAATCAAGATTCCAGAAATCCACCAAAAGAACAGAATATTAAAAGCAGCCAGAGAAAAGAAGCAGATTACCTACAATGGGAAAATTATCAAAATAACAACAGACTTATCAACACAACTCTTAAGTCAAGAAGGGAATGGGGAGAAATATTCCAAGTCCTGAAAGAAAATAATATGCAACCAAGACTCATATACCCGTAAAAAATTTCTCTCAAAATTAATGGAGAAATAAGATGCTTCCAAGACAAGGAGGAACTGTGGGAGTTAGTGGCCACCAATTCAACCCTACAGAGAGTGCTGAAGGACATTCCAGAGAAAGAGAGAAAGGGATACCAGGATTCCAGCAACAGTGGCAGAGAGGCATCAATGAACAGGGCAGACAGTGGAATGAGGGAATAAGGTGGACAAATTATAGTAGAAAAGTGGAGTAGCAGACATGAGGCAGAGATGGTAAGCTATAGTCTTTAGTATAGACAGCTCTGAAACACTATAAAAAAAGGCAGAGGTCATTGTTAATAGTGTATCAGGATTTAAAAGATACAGTAGTCTTATCATCATATTTAGTTTGAATTCAATTTGTTCTGGTCTGTCCACTCATGTCAGATTTGAGGGCACAGACATCTGAGCCAAAAATAGAAGTTATATCATGGTAACTATCCTTACTTTCCTATTAACTTAAACTGAAATCCTGTATTACGTACATTGTCTTACTATGACTGATCTTAATTGAATCCAATTCATAAGACCATGGGTGATCCGGCCTGCAGAGCAATCCGTGGAGAACTCCTAGAGGGGGAACGGGGATTAAATAAAAGACATGGGGGAGACAAAGAGAGATGAAAGCAAGTCGAAATAATCCGATCAAGCTTCCTGTTTATTCTGGAAGTGATTACATCTTTTATAGGCCAAGGGTGGGAGGTGGGACAGGAAGATGCTATGAGGATGAATACAACAGGGTCACCATCACGTCCGGGTATGTGATGTAAGCAGGAGAGGATTATGGTTAATGTAAGCAGACGTAGTGCCCATAGGAGAGAGAGAGGCAGGGAGGCAGCAATGGGCTGTTGCTCAGCTCCCTACACACGGGTTTGCCTTGGCTGATTTTATTTGAATTTGGTATGCTTGTTAGTATCAACCCTAAAAGTAGAGGCAACTACTCTGAAGATGACAAGATGTGAAGGATATCCATACTGGTGTTATTAACAGCTCTCAAATCCTACAGTGCTTTCAAAGTTGTGTTTTTATAAAAATAGGTAATACTATGTTTAACTATATTAACCCGATGATGTGGACAAATCTATTGAAAATAACAAGAGAAAACATAGTAACTACGGAAGATCACCTATATTGTGGTCTTATATGTCTTATCCATTGCATGTTTTTCTAGGAATTTGTTTTGCTGTCTTGTTATGATTTGTTTTTCCCTATAATACAGAGAGGATAGATAGATATATATGTAGAAATTCACACATGAGATTTTTTTAAAAAATTATTTACGGGAACAGATTATATAATGCAAGATGTAATGAACAGATACTCTGAAGAAGAGACACTAAGAAACCCAATGCTAATTTTGTAGCATTATGATATAAATTCTAGCAATACTATTATTTACTGATCAGAATGATATTAGTCTAGTCTCTTAAGTTCAATTTCAGCATATGTAATTTGAGGACGGCTACCACGAAGAGAATGTGAGATGCGATAGTAGTTATTATTGTCTTCCCCAATGTTAGATCTTGAAGACCTAAAAAGCCTTCATCATCCTGTAATGATTTGATTAGTTCTATAATATGCAATATGTATATAATGTGGGTGAAGATGGGGACAACTATTTGTAAAAACTAGAGACAGTTAGATAGAAAGTGAAGATCTCCAGTGGACTTGCTTTGAAATCTGTATTTCTTTAAATTGTTTTTTAACTGTTTTGATATGTTTCATCTTATCCTCTTTGAGATGTAAAACAAGTGTGTAGGACTGATAACCATATTACTGAGTTTTTGTTCGATCATTGAGCAGAACTGTTTGCAGTGTCACTTTTTGAATGTCATTTTAAATACATTAATTTTATAACCTGAACAGCTATTTCTAAGATGACAATATGTAACTTATCAACCAGCGATTTCTTACGGTTTATTTTTCTGTAATTTTGTTTTATTTGTACCCTTTTTTATCTTCATGTATTTTTTGTTTCCTTTTCTTTAAACAAAAAAAAGAAAAAAGATATATAAATTTGATCACATCCTTTAAAACACACCAATTGCCACAAACACGATCCTGGGAAAACTGAAATAAATTTTTTTCTATTTTGTCAGTTATTCAACTCAAGTCAGTTCTAAAGAAATACGGTTTAGAGGAGAATCAATGTGACTGGAGACAATCAAAGTGCTAACTCTCTTTTTATATTTAGAATTTGGCAATAAAATATTACCATTTTTATCACTTTCCTTTTCCAATAGGTTTAAGAAAGAATCCAAAAATATTACAGTGTAATTAATACAAGGCTCAGGAGAAAAGATAAATAAAATTGTGATATTCATATAGTTTCCTATCGATCATATTAACATAATCAGAATTCACACAAGCTGAAAAGTTTATGGCACATTCTTAAAATGTAATATTAATTTTAAGGCAATAAATGAAGCACAGGGAAGTATAATAGAGTTTTTCTTTATACTCTGAAGACATTGCTGGCCTTTTGTTGACAATATTTAACAAATCACTAACCAAAATTGGTATATATGTTTATGCTGCTCTACACATCATGATTAATTTGTCTTTTGGGTAAATTGGCATTAAATTTTATAAAAAACAGGAGCTGTATAAGTGTATTTACTTATTAATAAAGAACACTTAATAGTCTCATTAGAAATTATTGCAATCTTCCCAATTCTGCATATATTCTGGTACACAAGGAGAAAAAATTTACTTATTTATTATTTCTTATTTTTTGATCTCTTAGTTAAAACTACTTTATTAGCCAGGTTTGGTGGCACATGCTTGTAATGCCAGCACTCAGGAGGCTGAGGCAGGAGGATCACTGCAAGTTCAAGATCAGCCTGGGTTACAAAGTGAGTTCAAGGCCAGTTTGAACTGCAAGACCCTGTTTTAAAAAAAACCAAATATTTATTGCTTTAAATATTTCATCTCAATTCAAATGTCACTTTTAGCTTGTATACATTACATATATGCATATTTCGTTAGGATTTTTGTTTATCAATTATACTGAAGAAAAATGTGAAATATTATTTCACAATGAAATATTATTTCATTGATACATTTAATGAAAGGGATAAATCATAGATGCACAGATAGAATGAAGTCACGTTCTTATTGACAACTAAGTTAGAAAGTAATAGGCAGTCAGTCAAGGATTGGGCCCTTGGGAGAGTTAGTGCAGAAAATGAAACCACATTAAAAATGTGGCTCTGAAGAGGGGCAGTTCTCACAGTGGAGACTAATCACTAGGCCTGCAAATCTCCCTAGAAAAGAACAGCAATTGGACATATACTGTAAATAGCACCACATGGTTCATTAAGCCCCCCCTAGGTATCACACACACACATAGCTGACCAGAACATCTGGATTTCCAGGACCACCTTTGTTCTTTCTATGTTAAAAGTTGTAGACAAGCTCAAGTTCACAACACTCAACCATATACACTTGCTACGTGTTTTGCTTCCATATTGGACCAATATTAGCCAAGCGACTATACTTGTAATTGGACTGATCACATTGTACCTACATAGTGATTTTGCTGTATAAAATATTCTGGAGAAAGAGTCTCCATAGCAACCTTCTGAGATCCTTTCTGTGTCTTGGGAGCATTCTTTTAATAAATCTTTCCTACTCTTAATCTCCTTTGTCTCAAATTTCATTCTTTGGCATTTGGAAGACATGAACTTGCCACATCTGATATGTAACAGGTTGAGAGTTATTTTTTCCCTGTCACATTACTACATAAGACCATTGATATGTGAAGTTTTCAAATGAACAGTGTGTACTGCTGTAAACCAAGTAATTGTTTACTCATTTGCAATATAATTTTAATGTGGATCACACAAATTGACATTTCAAAATTTTTTCTATTTTGAAAGGTATAGGAAATCCCTTAGTTTTTGCAGATATAATTCAGAAAACAAAAATGTATTATTTTTATGTTTTGAGATTCTGAAAGGATGCAAGTTTGTCTTACCTTTTTTTCTGCAATCCTGAATCCCATGTAAAATGTATCCACTGTATATTGGTCTAAATTTAGTAAAGCAAAACTTAAGTGCAAAAACGGAAGACTCAGGTATCTGTTGGCAAATTTAGAGATGCCAGCTTATTGAATTTATAGACATTCATTCACAATTATCAAGATTTTCTAAGCCAATCTAAAGATATACAATGCACATCTTCTCAATCTTTTTGTGAATAATTAATAGTTAGTTATTAGACAATAGTTCCAATACAGCACATTTGTAACTCTGAGTTACTGATGTAGTTTTTGGTGACCTAGCTAGAAAACTACAGTTTTCTGGACCCACATTACCTTCATATCTATTTTGAGTCAGTAAAATTCACCATGGTTCTTTGGCTTGGTTTCCTTGATTTGTCCTTGCACACCTGCAAATCTAACCATAAAAAAACCCAGTTCACAGAGGTGAAAAAGTTGATGAGAAGAAGTAAATACTGGTGACATTCACCAGCTTTATCACCTCATAATAGATGCTTACTTGAATATAATCAGCTTCCTGAAAGCTAATGAAAAAATGGTAGTGATACACAATGGCCAACTGACTCTTGAATTGAGTACAAAAAGATTAATGAAAAAAATGCCACATTGAGAAAAATCAGTCTAATTGTTTTTCTGTTCAAAGAATCTTGAAGTATTTGTATCTCAAAGCTTAATATTTACTTACTGCATTCCTAGATAGAAATGATCCCAAACCTAATAATACAAATGGACATCTATTTTATCATGCTCATGGATTATGTTGCAGAAATTTAAAAAGGACACATCAAATTCAGCACATCTCTCTTCCACTATGTCAGAGGCCTCAGCTTATAGGATACAGCCAGAGTCTGAATCCATACCTGCAGTCTGAAATCTATTAAAAGTTCATTTACAAGTCTTCTAATTAATGCTAGCTTTGGCCTAAGAAGTGATGGCAAATCTTTTAGAGCTTACGGTGATAACAGCTGGCTGCAGCACTAGTGCCATAGGTTTACCACTACTCTCAGGAGGGGCTCTTGGTTTATCACCTACACGTGGCTCCTCTATGCGGTCACTTTTGTTTCCTCATTGAGCAGCTGAATTCCAGGAGCAAGCATACCAAGAGAATTAGAAGGTAGGCACATCACCTTTAATGACCTTTAACGACCTTTAACAACCTTTTTGACCTTTAACGACCTTTAATGACTGTCCTTACATCCTAAAAGATTGTCCAAATTTAAGGAACCAAAACATCTCTTGAGGTTTAGTGTGTTAAAACCACATTGTAAGAAAAGGATATGGGGGGCTGGGGACTTAGCTCAGCGGCATAAGTGCCTGCCTTGAAAGCAGGCAGTCGTGAGTTCGATCCCTGGTACCAATAAAAAACGAAAAAAAGCCAAAAAAAAAAAAAATTAAAAAAAAGAGAAAAGGATATGGGAGAAGAAGTATCGATGTGACTGATTTAAGAAAATGCATTCCTAAAACATGTGAATCGAGCATGTTACTAAAGAAGATATACTAATAGACAAAGAAGATGAAAACATAATCAGCATCATTAGTCATTATGTAAATGCAAATGAAAACCATAATAAAACATTAGCACACACCCCCTAGAATTGTTAACTAAACCTGACTATACCTACTGTTAGTATTTGGAACATTCATACACTGCTAGTAGGAGCAAAAATATTACAACCATCTTGGTCAATAGCCTATTGGTTTCTTACAAAGTCAAAAATGTCCTTACATGCAGAATCTACCAATTGTCCTCCAAGTTCTTTATCTAAGAAAAATGAATACATATATTCACATTCACACAATTGTTTGTGTATGAACATTTATAGCAGTCTTATCCATATTTTATATATACACAATTATTTTTTAAACAGTTAATAGGTTATAGTTATGTATAGTAAATACCTAAAACAACAATAAGCACATCAGTAGGTGAACAGCAACAAAGTCTGGTATAGATTTTTATCTAGCAATAAAGAGAACAAGTTACTAATATGTGCAATATCATGGAAAAGTAGAAAAACATACAAAAGGAGTCAGATTAAAATGAATATATACTGTATGATTCCATTTATGTAAAATTCTAGAAAACACCAAAATAAATTTTAATGGCCAAGAGTAGAACAGTGGTTGCTGTAGGCTGAGGAACAGTATTACTTTTTACTTCCTTCTGGAAGGTTAAGTATAAGCCTGTGTTTTAGATTTAGCCAATTACACACCAATTCTCAAGAATTTTAGTTGAAGGGAATGATGTGGTGATGGATGGGTAGTTGAGAATTGAGTCATACCTGTGATGATATGCCAAAAGCAACTAAGTCCAGGAAAATGATGCCAACTTTGTATCATATCATGATAAATTTAATGTGACATTGGTTGTGTCTGCCTTGCCTGGGATCCTTTTATTTTTTTTTCTCATCTCCCAAGTTTGGTTCTTAGGACTTCTTACTGATTCTGGTAGCTACAGCTATTCTTTCAAAAATTGACATTCAGCTAAAGATACTATGAGTCAGCTTCTGTTGCCTTTACAAAAAGAACCTTGATTGAAACAAACTCGTAGGTGCTGAATAATGGAAATTTTCCTTATTTTGCAGTAGGAAAACTTTGGCAGGGAAGTCAATGGGAACACACTGCTTTGTTCAGTGTGTCTAATGACATCTTTATTTTCAATAAATATTGGCTTTCATTAAAATTGTTCTAAGAATCATTGACTTCACATCAACTTTGCATATAATGATAATAAATACCTGGCTTCTTGATCTCCATAACATGCTTATTTCATGGCTGTATAATTTTCAAAGTCAGGCTCATAGAAATGACATCATCTGGAATAGATTCTTTTCTAGTGGAGCTTTTTTTTACAGTCATAGTTGATAGTTTTCTTGATCAGCTTCAAGCCTCTGACGCTGATTCTGCTCTCATTTGTTGACTATATTCTTGGCAAAGGTCTTCACTATTACTTCTTGTTTCCCCATCTACGACCACATATCTTAGGACTTGGTTGTTTTAATGCCTTCGTACTATCACTAACCAAGGCTCTGTTACACTGCAAGCATTGCATTTTAGCAATTCTATTGATTGCCAGTCAACAGATTTCCCTAACACCATTTTCCTGCCAGAACATCCACTGGCTGCCCTCCCGTGGACATTGCTGCTTTCATGGGCAGGCTGCCTGTTTGCTTATCTTTCTGCCTGCTGTCTACTGGCAAGTGGCCCTACTACCACACTTGGCCAGAACAAACACTTATTATTAACTGCCAGAAACTTCACAGACGATGTTTCCCATAACTTGGTCTGGTCCCTAGGGCTGTTAGTATGTCTTCTAAGTTCTGATGGGTGATTGGGTAAAAGCAGAACTTTTGCTTTCATTTATAGTGTAGTTAAAACCTATTATTGTTTTTATAATTGGCCTAGTTAGATTAGATTATGCTTCTCATATTGTGTGTTGTTTTTCCTTCTTCTTCATTTCCTTCCTTTGTCCATGTTTTAAATATAAGTAGAGACATGTTCATTCTTTTTCAAGCTACCAGGGAAATTTTGGGAAATATTATCCAAATTTCAATTTATAAAAGAAGATATTTTCAGTAGAGCCTTTGCAATATGGTGATTTACTTTCCGCCTATGGAAAAAAGAAAATAATGGAGGTTGACTTTCAAAAAGGGAGACATCAGATTTTCCTCAGTGTCTTACATATCTTCATTTCACTTTCTTTGTGTTTTAGATCAGATCATTATTTGATAAGATTGATATAATGGTAGAATATTGTTCATCAAGACACACATAATAGTAAAAATTGAGATTAAGGTTTTTCTCCTACTGTCTTATAGAAAACAATTAAAGACATTAATTTTAATGTATGTAAGAATAGAAGCAAAAGCTACCTAAACATATTATCTTTTTCAAAATATAAAAGCACTTGAAACTAGAATTCTGCCAAGTTCATAAATGTATCTGTGCTGTTTACTGGATTGTTATTTTAGAATATTTGTCAGTACATGTATATATTCTGTATGTCCTAATAAGAGATAGGCAAATGTGGAAATAGGCCATGAACTTTTTATATTTAGGATTACTATAAATACATGTTTAAACATGCCCAAAGAAAATTTAATTATGCTTCTTAAAAAGGGCATTTAATTTTATTTGGGATTTTATTCACAAGAAAAATACTAAACTAATATCGTATATACAGATATGATTAGCTTTCCTTGTACTTAAGTAATTGTAAGAAATTTATAATCTAAGGAAGGATAAAAATATAGAAACCACTTATCCATGATTACATATGACAGACTTTGAGTCTGTTAATATGATAATTAATGTTATCCAGCACTGTATGTATTTGAGTTGGCTTTTAATATCCCAAACTAGAAACAATCTTTGACAAAATTTCTTTCAGTATAATCTACAAAATAAATTACAGAATAATAAAATATAAAATAATGCCTGGAAAACAGCTATATTTGTGTTAAAAATTTCACTGGGTTAGGATTCTTAGGCATCGAAATGAACATTGTACATATATCCACATTTCAGGTGTTTATGGGTATGGTTTGTAGCTAATTCATTGTAACTGACCTTCATTAAGGCAATATTCTAACTTCCAGTACCAAATTATATGCCTTTGATTGGCCATTATTTTATTTTCAAATGAATGAACTTTTTCAGTTTTTTTTTTTTAAAGTTATTGAGGCTAAACTGACTTTTTTGTTTTCGTTCTAACTCATGCTGTGCTATCACGGCTGATTAAATCTACATGTATGGAAATCTAAACTGATTTTTAAGGATATTGTTGAACTTGCCTCCTATATTCTTATTTGTGATATTTTTCTGTGTGAAGATGTGGTAAATTTCAGAATGAGAAACATGTTAAATGCTTCAATTTTTACAAAAGTTTTATATATATTGCCTACTTATTTGAGGACCAAGAAAAGCATTTGCAAAACATAATTATTTGCATTTTAAGCAAATGTGTAACTTTGAGTTGATGCCCTTAAGGACTCGAGAAAAGTACTATTCACAAACAATGCACTATAGGACAGTTTAAGAGAAAATTTGCTATTTTGAGTGGTCCAGTGCACATCCCCAAAGGACAATATACTTGAGCAATTATTAACTCAGTTTCTTGAATACTCTTATTTTCACAGAGAACTACGTAAATATAGACATCTGATTATATATCTACATTTTCTGTATCTTATTTACTTTTTTCTGATTGCTGAGACAAAATACCCAGTGCCTAAAATTAAGGAAGGAAAGGTTTACTTAGCACACAGTGTGTGGAGGTTTCATCCATAATCATCTGGCTCCAAGGCAGGACGGCAAGGCACAGAGCCAGCACTTCAGCAGAAAACAGCAAAAGCAACAAGAACAAAAGAAGGCACAAGCCTTTTTTACTGCTTTATATTGCAAGCAAGCTATCTGCACACTGGTGGGGTGTAGCACTCACATGAATTTCTTTTCCTTCTCATGCACAGGTAGAGGATGTTTACAAGGAGAGGAGCCTGACTCCCTGCTGAGTCGCTGAGGTAAACTATTTTTTTTTTTTAGTTACTAAGTTTCTCATGTTGAAACAATGTATGGACCATAACACGCTGGCACCTTCATCTCTAAAAAGCTTATGGTTTTTATTTTCATTCTTTTATCTTGATTAATTGGAGTAGCCTATTTAAAAAAAAAAAACAAAGTCTAAATGTAGGTAAGAAATATTCGAGCATTACTATCTTTTTTGTTTAGGGATTTTGTCTTATCTATCTCTTCATAAGCTCTCCAGGATAGTAATACTGTGTACAGTGTTTACCAATGGCTTGATTGCTTTTCCATGTTTCAGTAATATTATTATTTTGGGTATATTTTTTGAACATTTGCTTACTCTGTATTGTACTGTTTTACATCTTTTTCTCATTATATGTTAGAATATTTTAAGGGTAAAATATACATTTAGATATCTAACAACTGGTATCTAATAGATAACTTAAAAATCAATACCTAATGTGCAATATGATGAAAAAAAGGTTTCTAACAATCTCTCTAAAATAGGCCTTTCATTGTTTTTGCACTATTGTACCAACAAAATCAAATACAGAAACTAATTTTAAAATGAATTAAAGGGGCTGGGGATTTTGCTCAGCGGGATAAGTGCCTGCCTTGCAAGCAGGCAATAGTGATTTCAATGCCTGGTACTGATTAAAAAAAAAAAAAAAAAGAAATCTTCCATTCTGGTTGTGCTTGGAGAACTGTGGAGTTCTAAACAAGCAGGCAGGTGCCCACTTTCCCCCAAGCCCAGCTTGTTTGGGACCCTGGAGCCTTCCAGGTGCACTGGAAGAGCTAGGTGAGTCTGAGGCACCTGCATCTGCCTCCCCGTGTGCTTGGAGGACTGTGAAGTTCTAAGCAAGTAGGCGAGCGCCACCAGTTCCAGAGGCCTGGCAGCCTGGGGAAAGTGGGTGCCAGAGTCCCAGGAGCTGTGGGCATAGAAGTGGATTTCTAACAGACCAAGAGGAAGTTTTTGAATAACACTTGAAATACATGAAATACAGAAATATAGGAAAATGACAAAACGAAAGACCAAATTACAATCTCAAACCTCCAGCCCATCCCAAGAAACCTTAGTAGCGATGTATATAGAAGAAAATATACGACATGCACCTCAAATATCGGACATAATAGCAACTGAAATAACAAGCAACTCCGGGAAGCTTTAAAGGAATTCAAACTAGAAAAAATCTCCCAGGTAAAAGAAGAAATGATAAAAGAAATGAAAGAGATGCTGAACATAACTAAAGAAAACACAGCTAAAAAATTGGAGGAACTAAACAAAAAGGAATCCCTAGATGAGCAATGTAAGAATCAAACAATACATAAAGCAGATGCACAGAGATATACAGAAAATCAAAAACTCCACTGAAAGCTGTAAAAACCGCGTCAATGAAAGTGAAGATAGAATTTCAGACCTTGAAGACAAGATTGGAGCCAGTGAACAGGAAAGAAAAGATCTTTTAAAAATAACAAAGAATCAGGGAATAACTATTCAACAACTGCAAGATGATGCAAAGAAAAACAACATAAGAATAATAGGGATTAAGGAAAAAGAAGGGGACAACATAAAGGATGTCAAGAGAATATTTAGAGAAGTAATAGCTGAAAATTTCCCAATCATGAGATTGGAAACTAACATCAGGTTCAGTGAAGCATATAGAACTCCAAATAGTCATAGGCAAAATAAAACTACACTCAGACATATAATAATCACCATCTCAGAAATCCAACCTAAGAACAAAATAATAAAAGCTGTTAGAGAGAAGACAGATTACCTATAAAGGAAAACCTGTCAGAATTACAGCAGACTTCTCAGCACAAACAATAAAGTCAAGAAGAACATGCAGTGAAGTATTCTAGACCCTAAAGGAAAATGATTTCAAACCTAGAATGATGTACCCTGAAAAACTATCCTTCAAAAATCAATGGTAAAATAAGACACTTCCATGACAAAGAACAGTTGAAGAAATTCATGATCACCAAGCCAACCTTGCAAAAAATATTGAAAGACAGTTTATATACACTTAGAAAAAATCACTAAGCAAAACAGATAATTAAACAGAATAGAAAGATAAAGATGCAACAGCAGAAAGATAACAGTCAACAATAAACCAACATACAACAGTTATAACCATTAATGTAAATTGTCTCAATGCACCAATTAAAAGAAACAGATTGGCAGAGTGGACCAAGAAACAAAATCCAACCATATACTGTCTACAAGAAAGCCATCTAACCCAGAAGGATACTCACAGACTGAAAGTCAAAGGATGGAAAACAATACTTCATGCAACAGGAACCCCCCCCCCCCCCAAAAAAAAGCAGTGGTAGCTATTGTGTTTGCAGACACTGTGAACTTCAGAACAATAATGATCAGAAGAGATAAAGAAGGTCACTACATATTTGTTAGGGGAAAACTTGAAGAGTAAGAGACAACTATCTTAAATATATATGCACCGAATTCCAGAGCACCCAGTTATGTAAAGCAAGTTTAATAGAAATGAAAAATCAAATTATCAGTGAAACAATTGTAACAGGAGACCTTAACACACCATTGACACCAAGGGACAGATCAACCAGACAGAAAATGAGCAAAGAAATAACATAACTGAATCACACATGTGAACAAATGGACTTGATAGACATATATAGAGTATTCTATCCAACAACATCAGAATATACATTCTTCTCATCAGTACATGGGTCATTCTCTAAAATAGACCATATATTAGCCCACAGAACATATTTAAATAATGCAAGAGTTGAAATTATCCCTTGCACGTTATCAAATCATAGTGCTTTGAAATTAGAAATTAAAGGTAAAAGATACTGCAAAAATCACACAAACACATTGAAACTGAATAACACACTCTTGAGTAATCAGTGGGTCACAGAGGAAATTAAAGAAGAAATTAAACAATCCCTACAAGAAAATGAAAATACAAATACACCTTACCAGAATCTGTGGGATGCAATGAAAGCCGTCCTCAGAGGAAAATTTATTGCACTAAGTTCCCACATCAGGAAAACAGAATGAATACAAATGAACAAACTGATGCTACACCTCAAACATCTAGAGAAAGAAGAGCAAGTCAAGCCCAAAGCCAAAAAAAGGAGGAAATCATAAAAATCAGAGCAGAAATCAAAGCAATAGAGACAAATAAAACAATCCAAAGAATGAACGAATCAAAGAGTTGGTTCTTTGAAAGAATAAATAAAATTGATAAGCCCCTAGCCAACCTTATTAAAAAAAGGAAGAAAAAGCTCAAAATCATGCAATAAGAAATGGAAAAGGTGAAATCACTACAGAGTCTATAGAAATACAGAAGATGATCAACACCTATTTCGAAAACTCTACTCTCAAAGGTTTGATAACACAGAAGAAATAGACAAGATTCCTAGAAACATATGAAGTACTAAAGCAAGTTCAAGAGAATGTAAAACTGCTGAATAACCCAATTTCTATTAATAAAATCGAAAATGTAATTAATTCCTTACCTACAAAGAAGAGCCCAGGCCCAGATGGATTCACTGCAGAATTCTACAAGAAATACAAAGAAGACCTAATACCGACACTCCTCAAACTCTTCAATGAAATCAAAAGTGAAGCAATCCTTCCTAAGTCATTCCTGGAAGCAAATATTACTCTAGTACCAAAACCTGAGAAAGACCCAACTAAAAAAGAGAACTATAGACCAATCTCCCTAATGAACACAGATGCAAAAATCCTCAATAAAATATTGGCAAATAGGATGCAGCAAATCATCAAGAAGATTATACACCATGACCAAGTGGGATTCAACCCACGCATGCAGGAATGGTTCAACATACATAAATCAATAAATGTAAACCACCATATCAATAAAGCCAAAAGTAAGAATCACATGATCATTTCTATAGATGCAGAAAAAGCTTTCAATAAGGTCCAACATTCATTCATAATAAGAACTTTATAGAAAATTGGAATAGATGGTCTTTACCTCAATATAATAAAGGCCATCTATGACAAACCAACAGTCCATGGCCAAAAATTGAAAGCCTTTACTTTAAAATCAGGCACAAGACAAGGATGTCCTTTATCACCACTCCTATTTAATATAGTACTAGAAATACTAGGCAGAGCTATTAGGCAAGACAGAGAAATAAAAGGGGTAAACATAGGAAAAGAAAAAGTTAAATTATCATTGTTTGCAGATGACATGATACCCTACATAGAAGACCCCTTAAACTCCATTGAAAGACTCTTAGATATAATAAATAAATTTAGTAATGTAGCTGGATACAAAATCAATACTCAAAAATCAATAGCATTCCTATACACGAGCAACAAAATCACAGAGAGACAAATAAAAGAAGCCACATTAACAACCAAACAAATGAAATATTTAGGAATTACTCTTATGAAAGAAGTGAAAGACCTATACAGGGAAAATTATAATACACTGAAAAAAGAAATTGAAGATGATCTCAGAAAATGGAAAGACATCCCTTGCTCATGGATAGGAAGAATAACTATTGTGAAAGTGGCCATTCTCCCAGAACTCTTATACAGATTCAATGTAATCCCAATAAAAATACCATCAGCATACCTCATAGATCTAGAGAAATCACTCCTAAAATTCATTTGGAGCGAGAAGAGACCTAGACTACCAAAGACAGTTCTAAGCAGCAAAGGCAAGGCAGGAGGCATCACAATCCCTGACTTGAAGTTATACTACAAAGCAACCATAGTAAAATCAACATGGTACTGGAATCAAAACAAAGCTGAAGATCAATGGAATAGATTAGAAGATAAAACCACAACTACAAACACACTCAACCACCTTATCTTTGATAAAGGAGCCAAACAGTTTCACTGGAAGAACAACAGTCTCTTTAATAAATGATATTGGAAAAACTGGCTCTCTATTTGCCGAAAACTAAAATTAGACTCATGCCTATCACCATGTACTAAATTAAAATCTAAATGGATCTAATATCTGAATATTAAAACAGAAATACTAAATCTATTGGAAGACACATTAGGCAGAAACCTTGAAGACATAGGGGTAGGTAGAGAATTCATGAACAGGACTCAAACTGCATGGGAAATACTTCCCAGAATCAATAACTGGGACCACCTCTTATTAAAAAGTTTCTACATGTCAAAAGAAATCTCAGCATAGTGAAAAGAAAATCCACAAACTGGGAAAAAATCTTAGTGAACTGTCCCTCAGACAAAGGACTTCTGTCTAAAACATATAAAGAATTTTAAAAAATCAGACTCCCAAAATTCAAAGACCCCATCCAAAAATGGGCATCTGAGATGAATACACACTTCTCAGATGAAGAAATACAAATGGCAAATAAATACATGAAAAAATGTTCATCATCATTAGTTATTAGAGAAATTCAAATTAAAACCACACCGAGATTCCATCTCACTCCTGAAAGAATGGTCAGGATCAAGAAAACCATCAACAATAAATGCTGGAGAGGCTGTTGGGAAGAAGGAACTCTCCTGCACTGTTGGTGGGAGTGTAGACTGGTGCAACCTTTTGGAGGTCAGTCTGGAGATTTCTCAAAAAGCAGGGATTGGAAGTCCCATTTGTTCCAGCTATCCCATTTTTAGTCATGTTCCCACAAGAACTGAAAGCATCTTACCACTGGATGATATATATGCAACTATGTTTATAGCAGTGCAATTTGTAATCGCCAGATCTTGGAAACAACCAAAGTGTCCATCAACTGAGGAATAGATTAAAAAGGTGTGGTATTTTTATACAATGGAGAACTACTCAGCTATAAAGAAGGATCACATTGAGATATTTATAAATAAATGGACGCAACTTGAGAGCATACTCATAAGTGAAATAAATCAAACTCATATGCATGAATACCGAAGAATTTCCCTAATGTAAGAAATGATTCAAATGTATAAAAATATGTGGTAATCATGAGTCCCCATTATGTGGCTTTGAAGTCTTATAAAGTTTTCACTCATTAATTGGAAAGACTTTATTCTGGGCAGTTTGATATTATTTCCTGTGATGAAATGAACAGCTATTTTGAAGAAAACAAGACATCATAATAGCTAGTGCTGATTTAATACCATCTTGTTTTGAAGTTCCACCAAACTGTTGCTCTTCTGTCTCCATTGGTTTTATCATGTTGTATCTTCCTGGATTTTATTATATGTGAGAGCAGAAACAAAAATTTTTATAGGCAAAGAGATAATACAGAAACCATTGTTCATTTTCTGTTAGCTGGTTCTAAATACCCTTTAATACTTTCATCCAGTTGAATGGTCTCACACTGTCTTGATATGTTTGATGCTATAGTATACGAAGTTATATTCAAATATTTCAAGGAAAGAGACACTATGGTAACTACTCTTAAGTCGGATTATCTTGTGGTGAAGCAGTAGGTTGCTGAAATTGTCATGCTTTGATCTGTATTGTTATGTTGTTATGTGCTCTTTTATCTCAATCTCCCACTTCTTCATAAATATTTATTTATTTATTTATTATTTTTTTTAATTAAGAGAAAAATAAAAAATTAGCAGGATATATTATAGTAACTTTTTTGATTTCCTATTAACTTGATTTGAAGCCCTGTATTACTCTCACTATCTTGTTTTGACTGATTTTACTCTGTTCGGTTCTGTTTGATAGTATCAAGTTTGACGGTGTAGGCAACTATTTTGAAGGCAATAAGATTCACTATGATGCCCATTCTGGTTTGACTATTATCTTCTTTTGAAGTCCTGTAATGTTTCCAATACTTAGGTTTTATTGGTCTTATTCTGTACTGTTTTTTTCAGTTGTATTATACCTAATGATATAGGCAATTCTTTTTAAGGAAGCAAGAGGCATTATGGTAACCATTGTTGATAACCTTGTATTCTGTTTTTACATCATGTGCTATGTCTTCATTTTGACTGACTGCTTTGTTTTGTCATATTTGGTTTTATTCTCTTCCAAAAAAATTAATAAGGACTATGGGAGTAATAAAACCCAAAATGTATAAATTTTGTTGTAAAAAAGAGAGGAAAAAAATGTCCTCTAAAGGATACAACTGCAAGTGTGTTTAGGTGTGTTAAGATAAATGACCATATTACTGATTTTTGTTGGATCATTTAACACAACTGTTTGCAGTCTTACTGTTTGAATGTCCACTTTGTATGCTTTAATCCTGTACTTGAACAAATATTTTTAAGATGACAATATGTAATCTATTAACTAGTGATTTCTTACTGTTTTTTATAATTCTTTATTACTTGTACCCTTATACTGTTTTGTTTTTTTTTTCCTTTAAATAAAAAAAATGAATTAAAAATAAAGGAGACTGATGAAATGATGAATGGATACAAGTGTGATAAAACAGAACAATATTATTTAAAGAACTTAGATGGTACATATATGTGTGTTTACTGTTTGATTGTTTCAAATTGTATGTATATTTGTAACTTTTCATTATATAATTCTGAAAAAAATCAATTCTTATTAACCTTATAGTTATGGAGAGATTTTCACATAAAATATTGACAATTATCAACAGCTGCATAAGCATGCTGTTCTGTGATTTGCTTGTACTGTTTTGCTGCTGTGTAAAGAAATGCAGTATGGTAGCTAAAACACAGTCTCTGAAGTAGCAGCCTCTTATTTTCTGACTCTTCCATTTACTATCATTTGAACTTCAGGATTCCTTATCTGCATATTAGGAAAAACACAATACCTACGCCATGTGATGCAAAGAGTAAATGAGGGGGTAAGTTTAGGGCATGTTCAATAAAGACTAACACATGTTAAAATTTCAGTAAATCCTAGTATTATCATGATGAAGGTCTTGCTTACTTTTCTCCCTGTACTCTTTTTATCTGAAAAGCAGTCTTGCAAAACATTAAACAATATATGTTTTCATTTTAACTTCTGAACTTATTCCAAATAAGAAATATTGGTAGAGCCCATATGTATCTTATTTTTGTATATTTTAATGATCAATAATCAATGTAATAATAGATATTGTAATAAATATAAATTTTTAGTATTCTTATATTTATTCTGTATTTCCTCTACTGAAGGAATGAAAGACTGTCAATAAGTTGAACCAATGACATCTTGAATTAAAAGAAGACAATAATATTTGTAATCTTCCCTCTTCAATTTTAAATGTTAAATTGGAGTTGACAGTTATTTGGTTAAAATAAGTAAAGGAGGTTGATTGCTAACATCGTTTTAAAACCTAAAACTCTTACTTGACATATGTAGCCTAGTCATGTAGTCATGATTTAAACTTTTTTGACCAAAATCTGTTTTGCTCAAAAGCAGGTAAATTACAACATATCATAAAGAAATAAAGTATTATTTACAAAATGTTCCTTTGAAAAAGTAAGGCTATAAACCCTCCATGATAGCCTTGTAAATATATCACATCAGATATCATGGTTTAGCTCAAAAATATTCCCCAGAGCCCTCATGTAGTCACAGGCAGAGCTTGTGGAAGGAGGTGGGATCATCTGGGCACTGCGCTCATCAGTGTGATCCTGTTCTGCTGAGTTCAGCCACTGAGTGTGCTGTTGGAGGGTGGAGCCTGGGTGGAAGAGGTGGATCACAGGAGAAGGATGTATCTCCTTCCCTGGTTTCTTCCTTCTCGCTCTGCTACCAAGCTGCCTTTATGTGAGCAGTTGTTCTTCCCAACAGGCCCTTCTGGCTTGTTTTTTTTTTTTTTTTGTCTTGGAGCTGGCAGTCTCTGAAATGAAACTTTTAAAACTGTGAACCAAATAAACCTCTAAGTTAGGGATGTCTGGGTATTGTGTCTTAGTGACAAACAAAGTGGCTTAGACATTGAGTAAGAACAAGATTCAATAAGTACAGTTGTGATATTTAAACTATAGCACAACTAACTAAATTTTGGGTTCTAGCAACTCAAGGAAAACAAGCAAGCTGTTTGCTTTTGATGTCTACTCAAGCCAGTGTCCTATAGCCAGAAAATTAAAGTATTTCTTCCTTTGTTTCTTCTCCCCAAATACAGATCAGAGTTGTAAATCCAATTATTATATCTGGTTGATTATTCCTTTAAGCCATATTTAAAACTCAGCTTATTTACAGAAGACTCTCACCTATGGAATATTTGGTACTTAATATAAATTATTATAGGAAGCAAAGTATAGTTTTAATTTTGTAAAATTATCAGACTTCTGATGAGCAAAGTATTTTTTTAGCGTTGAAAATGCTTTAAAAACATTGCAGGTGGATGACAAGGAAAGGAAGGGTAAGAAAAAATAAGCGGTTTCTCTACTCCATATAAATTTCCACTGTAACTTCCAAAACTAGCTTATATACAGGGAGTGCTCCATAGATATTGGTTGATGATGATGATAGATTGCACCTTTTGTATGCACTAATGTCAGTGCATGAGCACATTGCTTATGTTTCTAAAACCAACACAAGCGATAATGTTGACAAATGACCATGTTCTCAGCTACTTTTTTTTTTTTGTCTTTTTCCTTTTTTATGGGTACCAGGGATTGAACTCACGACTGCCTGCTTGCAAGGCAGGTGCTTATGCCGCTGAGCTAAATCCCCAGCCCTACTTTTAAGTACTAGTAGTTAAGAGGATCTCATCCATTTATTACAACTGTAACTCAAATTCAGGGGCAGTGTATTTGCTCAACTTGAGCATTTAGGGTTAAGCACATTTTATCTGGAGTTGTAGTCTTTTTAGATAGGTCTGGGCGTCAAACATGCCTTGAAATCATGTTGGACATACTCAAAATTACTAGTCTCCATATGAAATATGACATTTCTATGCCCTAAAAATATGAGTAATAGCTTAAAAAACCTGCATTCCATATTGTGAAGTTAACCTAGTTTATCGCAACAGGATCTCAGTTTTTGGAGCAAGAGTAGGTTATATTAGAATCTTATTCCATCTCTTTCTAATTTTGTGTCCTTAAACACATAACTGAAGTCAGCTCAGTGTTAGTAAAGCCTACTGTAAAATATTGTTTCAAAAACTTTCATATTGTGGAGCTTTGAGAATTATATCATATACATTATACATCTAACAATATCATATACATATATATATATATATATATATATGTTTATATTTAAGGGCCCAAAACTAAACTATCAATTTTGCAGGTATTTAAATTTTAAAAATCCACATCAGATGTATATTTTTTCATTCGCATTGGTACATTTCATACCATTTCGTATGCTAACCGAATCCCTTTCTTTCCCAATCCTTTGAAACCAAAGGTTTTATTTTTCCAAATATTCCTCTGCAACCAAGTAGCTTTTTTAGATTTTATGCAAGTTGATCATCTCAATCTCAACCCTATCACTTTTAAGTTTTCTTTTTATGGAAATTTTTAACTTAACATAGAATTATAGAAAAAAAGTAACTGTGCATAACTGTATATTGTTTCAATAGGTAGCGACATTTTGCAAAGCTTAATCCTGACTAAGATCATCTAGTTCAGTGTTGGTAAAACTATAGTATGCGTGCCACAGTGGGCTCTTTGCTATCATTGAAACTTCAGAAAGGTTTGCCATCAGGGGGATTTAATGACTTTATTTTTATTAGGTTTTTTAAATTTTGTTTTTGTTTTTGTTTCTTGTGACAGGGTCTCACTGTGTGGTTAAGAATGATCCTGAGCTCATTATGTAGCTCAGGCTGGCCTTGAACTTGCAGGGATCCTCCTGCTTCAGCCTCTGGAGTGCTGGGATTATAGGTGTGCACCGCCACACTTGGCTCAACTTTGTTGTAACTCAAGGAATCCTTTGCTCTGGGAAGGTAAGGCTGTGCTTATTAATAAATAACTTCATGCTAATAAATTAATTAATTCTTTTTATATCACTAGGACATGTTTCCAGTAAATAACTACTATATTTATTGTGAATAGTTGGTACATGTACATAACATATCTTAATTATTTTTTATACCCTATTCCTCCCTACCCTCCTGTTCCTTTCAACTCTTGGTCCCCTTTCCTTTTGCAAAAGCTCTGGGTAGAAAGTTCTCCCTACACAGGCCACATTTTCTTTCATTTATTCTTATCCTTCAAAAATTTTCTTAACAACATCTGTTTTGACTTGTGACTATAATTTATAAAAGATGATCAAAATGGATTTATAAAACAGTTACTACAATCAGAGTAACTTTTGACTAATATTCTTCTAATAAAGACAAAATAAATTCTATGTGTTGTTTCTCTGAAGCCCACGATGCAAAATAATAGCTAAGAATGCATACAAAGATAGTTTTTAATAATTTTATGCACTTTTTCTCTAAGTCAGTAGATTGTTTGTCACCAAGACTATTTATTATTTCACTTAAGAGATTGAAGAGTCAATTCAGAGAACACTGAGTGGAGATACCAAAACTCCAGGCCAAAGGACAGAAACTAATAAAGTGTTTTGGTCATCTAGAACATTTGAAAAAGAAACCTTTTGAAAACAGAATGAATGAAACAAAACAAATTTGTAAGAGGTGGGAGAGTCAGAAAAACTACATATACATTAACAACATAGAACATAGATTACCTTCGGAAAGAATCATACTGAAGAGTTTGCTTTTAATGAACTGAAGCTTTTTCTGTTTATTGATGTTTAGGTATGTTCAATGGGAGCTTCCAAAAATTTCAAACTAATTCAGTCTTGTGCAAATAAGACCTAAAAGTAGTTAGCAGATTTTACAGCGATATTCTTAGGTATGAGAAGAATGCACATTCTAAAAACAATGTACCAGACAAAAGTTTGACAAATGATTGCACCATAGGAGTTTTATCTACAGTTTACAAGATATGATTTCCTGCTAAATAATACTGTATTATGTGGTACTTATTATGGAGACATTTTAAAAAGCAGCTACTGACAGTTGGCTATCTTTTCACTTAACAGATTTATAAAAGTTTATATGAATAAGTCAGTTTCAATGTTCCGTCTGGAAGGGCATAAAGTCTTGACCTCACATACTACTAGATGGGATGGTCTCAGTCCTGTGTTAGTGTGCTGGACTGCTAGGGGGACTTTCCCCCTACTAGCCCTCTACACACTGGACTTCCAAGACAGTGATGAAAGTAAAGACAATAAAATTATTTAGGTTACAGATATAAATAAAACTTTAAAATTTATAATCTTATATGCAATATCGCTGTAAGTGAAAGAAGCAAACAAGGGAAATATTTTGCAGCTCAGAAACCTTCTCTCCCTGAGCTTATGATCCATTTAAAATATTTTTAGAAACTATTTACAATCAAATCCATCTTTACAAATCCATCTCTTGGTCGTATCTTAAATTAATTTGAACAATATTTTGCAAACATTTTATCTCAATGATATAATGGTGATAACCAAAGCTTTCCTTTAGAATAATCCATTTGATTGAGGTGTAATCAAGTCACAACAAGAACTGCAATCCCAAATATCCACAGAACACATCTGGTGTACACTTAGGATTGACCAGATGTGATAATACTTGGAGGGAAGTGGCCTTCCTTAGGTTTTCCAGAAAAATAATTTTTAACCTGGGGAAGGAAAAGTATAACATTTCCCTTGAACACTCAAGGCATGCATCACAGGGTGGTTCAAATCCTACCCCTCAACTCCCCAGTGATTTGAAACTGGGGTTTCGATGAAATACTGTCAGATTTACATTTACAATCAGATAGATGGAATTTCAAACAAGCCAGTGTGAAACACACCAAGGTCTTTCACTTTATACTATGAATATCTGAGAAAGTAGCCTCATCCTCCAAGAATTTATTCTATAATTTATAATTTAGCATCTTAAAAAACATTGAATTCTCTTCTGTTTGTGTGAAACACGCAATAGAAGATGCTATCTCTACTTACTAATAGGGACATGTGGGTTGTTATTTCACTAGCAAGAGAAAAACAGCTCTATTGCTATAACCAACCTCCTGCCCATATTTTAAATGGGAGATTAATTATTTTTTCTGGTGAATGTTATCAATAAACGTTGACATGAAGATGCAGAAATGTGAAGAAGATACACATTGTATGGTTAGCATAAGTCTTATTTAGGGAAAAATCTAAAGCTGTTTAGTATATCTTTTAATGTAAATGCAAGAATATTAGCTTTTAGAAAACAAAGGCATATAGCATATTAAGAAAATATTGTATTGCTCAAGTATTTGGTAAAGTCTTATTAATAATGATAACAGATAAAAATATAAATTTAATTTTTTACAGCAGAGTGAAAATAGTATCAATGACACTTCAGTCAGGTATTTGCTAGTGAACTTAGTATTTATATAAAGTTGTGTGCTTGAAATTATAAAATGCATTATTACTGTAAAAGATCCAAGCTAGTAGAACAAAAGAATCTCAGTTGCTGATAATTTCAATAGCATCAGATTCCCTAAATTATAAGGTTTGACATGATCTTACTTTCTATTACCATATACAAATAAATTAACCTTAGAAGGAATTTTTAGCTTAACTTAAAATTGTACCTAGAAAGGTATGGAATTATTTGTACTTAATACAAAAACCTGTTAAAATCAAGGGCCACTACAAAGAATGAGGTAATTGAAGACCCCACTATGCAGCCTTCAGATAAATGGCTTCTTTCCTAACGAGTTCTAGGTTTACACCACAATATTTTGATAACAAATGATTTGGAATTCCCTCCCAAGGACTGTTTGTATATGTGCATATATAAATTTTACACACACACACACACACACACACACACACATACTATATATGGCATCAACAAAATACACTTATTATATATATTTATATAAATATAAAGATTTTCCCCACCCACCCCAAACAACCTATCTTCAATATTTGATTTCTTTTTTTCTTGCTTTGGACACAGAAGTTAGGAAATTTTAGAACTGTTATATCTGTTTTGGCAAGCAAGTTTTGATCTATTGGCTTCTTGGTGTGGTAATGTAGCAGGAATTCATTCTGATACCCAAGGTTTAAACCATTACAAGGAAGCTGTGAATTCTAATTCTTATGAGGTGAGGCTAGCCCCACATGAACTTCTCTTGTATTCCCTCTGGTCTACTGTGATTCATAAGTGCTTATAATGTATTTTTCCATAAATAAATCATTAGACATTAAAAATGGAACAACAGAGTCACAAAAGCCCACATGCTTTTCAGTATAAAGCATTCTCCTTCAGTAGGTTGCTATCATAGTGCAGACTGACTGCCTGAATATACTCAGGAGATTTAGTTGATACTGTCTCTGTTTGGTAATGGAAAAGGATCGCCTCATTTTTTAAAAGTCCAAAGCGCATAGTGAGAACAAATCAAAGATTTTTTTCTATTCAATGTCAGTTTCATCTAAGCATCTTCCTATGAGAGGATTATTCAGATGTCTTGTCTTTGTCCACCCACCCTGTTAATAAAAAGAGTAAAGCAGTTTAGACATTCATCAGCCTGGTAAACAAACTTTGCCAGCAAATAGAAGTCCTACTATAGTAAAGAAAATCTGTAAGACAAAAAATAATTGTGATAGCCCGATTACTGTATTGTTTGGTAATTTATAAAGTTGACCTCTGACTTTAGTAATGTAAAATCCTTTTGGAAATAAGAGGGCAGCCATGCAGTAGAAAAGTATCATTCCAGTGAATGCTCTCCGATGATCATGTTTTGTAGCTGCTTTTTGCCAGTGGGAATCTACTAGCAAACCACACGTGACAGTCAATGAGATGATTCCCATGATGATTACAAAAAATATAGTGACCCACTAGGAGTAAGCTGGGGAGGCATGAATGTGGCTCTTCCATGGATTTTTGTTTGACACTGTCTCTCTAGGCCCACAGTGAGTGCTCCTACAGACACCTGGTTGGTGATGCTGGCAATGCGAAAGATATTGATAGCCAGAAAGAAACATCCTAAGATGATGGTCAGCTAATCCATCTCCCAACTGTGCTCCTCCTGCCCCAGCCTCATTCCTGGCTAGTGCAGCCACATGCCTCCTGTTCCTTGGGCCACCTACTCGGGGGGAGTCCCTATGAGCTGCTGTCTTGTGCCCCCTGTGTCACTCACTCTGTTGACGCCATTCTTGCAGTGGAAATTAGTGGAACTTTGAATTTTCTGCTGTTCTCTTTAGTCTCCTTTTTCAGCGTGATGTAATTTTTGCTTTAGAGGACTTTCACTTCCTTCAGTAGGTTAATTTATAAGTATTTAATTTTGGGAATGTTATTATGAATTATTATTTTTCCTAATTTCTTTCTCAGTGAGTTCATTACTAGTGTGTAGAAATGCTATTGATTTTTGTATCAATTTTGTACTCTGGGAGAGTGCTGAATTTAGTTATTCTAGGTATCTTTTGATAAAAAAATTTTTGGGTCTTGTTAGTAGGCAATATTGCCATCTAGAAATAATGATACTTTTAGTTCTTCTTTTCCTGTATGTATCTATTTATTTCTTCTCTTGTTTGATTGCTCTGGCTAATGTTTCAAGGACTATGTTGAAGAAGAATGGTGATACTAAACGTCCTTGACTTATTCCTGATTTTAGAGGGAAAATTTTCAGGTTTTCTATATTTAATATGAGGTTAGCAGTAGGTTAATTATAAATGATTTTTATCAAATCAAGAAAAGATCCTAATACTACTGTCCTGAGGGTATTTATTATAAATGGATGTTGGATTTTGTCAGAGGCATTTTCTGCATGTGTTGAGATAGCCAATGTGATTTTCGTCTTTGCTTCTATAGATTACATTAGCTGATTTGGGTATGTTGAACCATTCTTGAATCTCTGGGATTAAGCCTACTTGGTCATGATATATGATTTTTTTTGTCAGAAATTGAACTCAGGCCCTCACACTTGCCAGGCAGGTAGGTGCTGTGTTGCTGAGCTACATCCCTGGCCCTAGGATCTTTTTGATGATTTTTTGCCTGTGTCTTGCTGAGGATTTTTGCATTCATGTTCCTCGCAGAGATTTATCTGTATTTTCCTTTTTTGGTTGGATCTTTGTTTTGGCATCAGAGTAATGTTAGCTTCTAGGAATGACTTTGAGAGTATTTCTTCAATTTAAAATTTATTAAAGATTTTTGAGGTGATTTTGAAGATTAGATTTTAAGAAAGTTCTTATAGAATTAGGCAAAGAATCCATCAGGTCCAGGGATTTTCTTGGTTGGTAAATTTTTTGTTACTGCTTCAGTTTTACTTATAATTATTGAAGTAGTCATGATTTTTAAGTCTTATTTTGTCAGATTTGGTAAATCATCTGTACGTAGGAATCTACCTGTTTCTTCTGAGTTCTGCAATTTATTGGCACAAAGATTTGTGAAATAGATGATAATAATCTTTTGACATTCTATAGTATCTATTGTGATTTCATCTTTTTCATTTCTAATTGAATTTACTTTTGTCCTTTCTTTTTTGGTAAGATTGTGTCATTAGGAATTGTTTATTCTTTCAAAGAACCAACTCTTGATTCATTGTTTCTTGGTATTCTAGTCTCCATATCATTGATTTCTGTTGTGATCTTTATAATTTTCTTTATTGTTTTAGTTCTGCATTTGGATTTTTCTTGTTTTTCTAAATCTTTGAGTTATATTCTTAAGTTATTTATTTGGGCTCACTTTTTCTGATTGGGGCATTCACAGCTATAAACTTCCATCTTTAGACTGTTTTCATTGTGTCCCATAAATTCGGATATAGTGTACTGGCATTATCATTTAATTTAATAACTGTCTTATTCCTTCCTTAATTTCTTTTGTGACCCATTGATTATTAATTATACTGTTTAATTTTCATACATTTGAATAACTTCTGTTGTTTCTTTTACTATTGATTTCTACTTTCATTGCACTTTGATCTGATAATTTGCTTAGTAAATTTTCGATACTTTTGCACGTGCTTAGGCATGCTTTATTGCCTATGATGTGATGTGTTTTGGAGAAATTTCTGTGTGTTTGATCATTTTTTATGCCTCTATCTTGTAATCTGAACAACTTCTTTGAAGATAACAATACACAATATTTTAACCACCATTAATCTCTTATTATTTTGTTTTGAAATAATGTACTATAGTTTTTATTTTTTTTTTCATTTTTTAAAAACTGTGAGTTTTTTGGTTGGTACCTTCTATGTGAATATATATATACTTCTATATATATAAAAAGCATTATATATATATATATATATAAAGCATATATATATATATAAAGCATATATATATATAAAGCATATATATATATATATATATAGCATTTTGAAATTGTTTTCTTAGGGCTTAAAACAATTCACCATATATATATATATATATATATATATATATATATATATATATATAAAGCATTTTCAAAGTCCATTTGTTGAAGGTTTGTTTAAGCTCTGACAGTGCTTTTTGATTTTTTTCTAGTTTATCTGTCTAGTTGTGATAGTGGTATATTCTGGTCTCTAGCTCTAATTGTATCAATGTTTATCTAGTCTTTTATGTCTGAAAGTGTTTGCTTTATGAAATTCAGTGTACCATTGTTTCATGCATGTATGTTTATAATTATTATCTCTTCCTATTGAACAGTCTCCTTAGCCACTATGTAGTATCTTTCTTTTGCTCTTATGATCAATTTTGGCTTAAAGTTCATGTTTCTTAAAGATAGAACAGCCACTGTCACTTGTTTTAAAGTTCCTGTTGCATGAAATACCATCCTTTAATTTTTTTTATGGTGGGGGGAGGGACATCAATAAATTTCTTTTGGGGTTAAGTGTGTTTCTTGTTTATAGGATACTTTTGGATTTTGTTTCTTGACCCATGTGAAAATCTGCATCTTTCCATTGGTAGATTGAGACCATTCATATGAATATTTATAACTGATAGATATTAAATTATTCCTAGGCCGGTGATAACGTTCAGCAAAACAAGGTCCTGAGTTTGATTTCAGGTACCATAAATAAATCAATAAATAAGTAAATAAATAAATCCTGTCATTGTATTTTCCCACTTTTGCTTCCCTTTCTTTGCCTTTAACTAACTGTTCACTCTATCTGGTACATCCACTCTATTGGGTTTTGGGAATTATTATCTACATAGTGTGTTTCCAGGGTACCCTTGAGAATTTTTTGTGGTGCCTAATTGTGGTCATGAATTTCTTTAATGCTCTTGGTATGAGAACACTTTATTTTTTCCATTAATTTTGAAGGATAGTGTGGCAGGATATATCTGACAGGCTTATCAATTGTTTTCTTAGGGCTTAAAACAATTCACCTGAAAATCTCCTCACCTCTAAGATTTGTATTGAAAAAGTCTTTTGTAATTCCAATGGACTTTTCTTTAGAAGTGATTTGCTGAAGTTGCCTAATAGCATTTAAAATTCTGTGGAATTTTTGATATTTTGATTATGATATATCTTGGAACTGTTCTTTTCTTATGGCTATTGGAGGTTCTGTACGTATTTGTTATCTGTGAATTAAATTCTTTCTACCTATTTAGAAAGTTTTTCTATTACTTCTATAAACATGTTTCTATGCCTTTTGAGCTATCATCTGAGATTTCATTAATTCTAATTCATCTTTGATTAGTCTTCTTTGTGTCATTACTGGCTCTTGGATACATTTTTCGTATTATCTTGTTGTTTTAAGGTATTGATCATTAATGGATCACCAACTGCAGCCCTATATTTTACACCTGACACTGTGTCCTAACATTGGATGCTTCCACTACCCATACTTTCAATAGAATTTTTAAACGGGGTTTCTGTTTGAAACTATTTTATAGATTTAAATTCTTTTCTATGCTGAGCATTCATTCATGTTTTGCATCTTTCTTTACATTCATTAGCTTTTATTAGTATCTTCTGTAGCCTTTCTGATTATTTGTTTCATTAGGAACATTACCTGTTTAGTTGCATCTTCTTTGAATTCCCCAAACACATTTTCCATATGTTTTGTTATCTCCACCATTACTCTTTCAGATATTTTGGCTGTGTCACCTTTGATTTCCATGACCTTGATGTCCCTTGAATCATCTTTGGTGCAGTTTAGACTTTTTTGAGAGACATGTTTTTGGGAGACATGTTTTTTGAGTCTTATTTTTTGTTTGTTTTCTGTGCTGAGGTTTGTGCATGGATTGTAGTGCATAGCTCTGTTATTAGCAATAAGACATCTATAGTTAATGTGCACTTTTCAGAGATATTCTCTGGGCATGCCTAATGTTTTGCCTTTTCCTCAGTCCTAGGATCTAACCATTTCCATTTATTTGAGAGGGGAGGTTGAGGCTTATTGACTCAGTATTCAGTTCTTCAAGTAGGTCTCATTATATGACCTACAGCAATCCAGATATTGGCATATAGAGAAAATTAATCTATAGCAATAATTATGTCGTCTTGCCTATAGTAATATCAGCCACAGTAACAAGTTGGATATTGACAAATATTGTGGAATCCCTAGTGTACCACACTGTATTCATAGATATCTTTTCTGTGGTATAGTACTAACACCATGACAGATCAGATACTGACCTACAATAAATATCTACCAAGTGGAGCAACTTTTCTTTCACCAACAACAGAACAATGTTCAACAGAATAAGATATAGTTACTATTTATAGGTTCATAAACCTTAATGGTTATACTAGTAAGAATAGAGCGTTATGGGGGAATGAGAACATAAAAAAGTAGAATTTGAAAGATTAAGTGATAGATGATGAGAAGAAATGGATAAAAGTAAAATAAAGCATCCTGTTGAGGAGTAAAAGAAAATTAATGGTGATATACAGTGATGACACCTCATTTCATGAGTTTAATTTGTTCTATGAGTTTAGAAAAGCTGTCCACATTTGTGTATCTGTGGGAAAACTGACAGCAAGTCTGTTTATCATCTGATACAGAGGTCGCAAGCAAAACAACTTTTTGCCAAACTTCTGTTTTCTAATTGTTGGAACAGTTAGAATCTTGCAATGTGGTTAGATTAATGGAACTGGCCCTCTTTCAGGGGTACAAAGGAAAGAGCCTGTGCATCTCTGCAAGCAGGAGGCAGCAGAGCTTACAGCCTGCCGTTTTGACATTCTTTTCTGTGTAATATGTCACATTTAAACACTTTTCTAAGTAGGTTACTTCTCTCTTAAGAAACAAATTTCCCCTCCAAATTCCCCTTTTGGTCCACCCACCATGGCCTCTAGTCACAAATCCAGTAACCAATCAAGTAGTGATCCTCCAAGGGGGAGCTGGGATGGAACCCTAGCCCTATAAGATCAGAATTTCTGGTCCACACTCAGCAGTGACTCAGCTCTGGGTGACCCCCTTCTTTCCTGGAGTGGATTTCTACTGTTTCTTGCAATACCTGCAATAGTTTTTGCTTTGCACTTGTCTTCTCTTATGCTTTCTCTGTATCACACAAGAGCAGCAAGGATGAGTTTGGGGATTCCTAGACCCAGACCTACTAGATGTAACACTAACCAAATCGTCTCCCAACTAAAGTGTTCGTGAACTGAATTATTAGATAAAGTAATAGAAAAGAACAACAAAAAAGGACATATAAGAAAATGGAGAGTAAACAAAAAGCAAAAAAAAAAAAAAAGATCTAGGGAGCAAATTAAAAAGGAGAAAAGAAAGGAAAGAGAAGGGAAAAAAGAAGACCAAAACAAACAAGCAAAGATAATTACAGAGATACCATTTGGAGCCAGCTTGGTTTGTGAGCCAGGGTTTGGGCTGAGGTTGTCCTTGCATCACCTCCTAATCTCTGGTCCTTCAGCAGTGTGACAGGTGGGGTGATGCTGTAGTGGCCCATGGAGTTTAAGGCATTTCTGTTAAGCCTCAGTTCCCCAAAACAGTAGTAGTGCTGTGCACCTCTGCCTGGCCGCCTTTGGGCTTCAGGCTGCTGGACACCAAGCTACTGCCTCCACTACAAATGCAGATCCATTGGACAACTCCACAACAATCTGCAATTCCCAACATTGAGCAGTGCCTTCCAACCCTGAAGCAAAATTTTCAGAACATAAAGCAAGAAAATTTAGTTGTCATCAATGGTGGAGAAACTTAGAAGTTGTTCTCAGTCTGAGTGAAGTTCACATTTCAGAAAGCCAGCCTTACTCCTTGACATGCATGGCACGGAATTGTTTGGTTTCCTCCTGAATAAAGAAGGACTTGCCCAGATTTACCCATTGAGAAGCTGAAATAATATATAAGAGGCTCTTAAAAGATTATGCATATAGAATTTGAGAAAAATATAAGTAACTCCATACCAAACTAGCAGAAGAGTATGAATCTTTTATGAAACTCATTATGAGCAATAGGGGACCAGGCCAACAATCCATGTATACTGAAACTTTTTCACATATCTAGGCACCAGCTTTTACCTCAAAAGAATGCAGTTATACATTTTTTGCAACAGGGTTCTTTTTAAAAAAATTATTTTAAAATTTTATTTAAAGAGGAAAAAAAGCAAAACAGAAAAAAGGGTAGCAACTTTTTTTTTTGTACTGGGAATCAAACTTATGACCTCACTCTTGCCAGGCAAGTGCTGCACCACTGAGCTATTATCCCCAGCCCTTATGACTGACTTGATATCACATTTCAGCTCCAAACTTTGCATCCAACTTAAATGTTTCTGTAAGTGCATTTTGTACAGCCTGAAAGACCTTAAACTTTCTGGTTTCCACAAGCATCTCTTTTTCTTCTTGTCCATAAACAGGCTCTTCCCTATTGTGATAGTTTGTCCAACCAAAAATATGTGAAGCAGAAATTTAACAATACATACTTTCAGTGGCACTCAACAAATGGAGTTTCCTCAAACAAAGTTCTGTAAAAACGTGTGTGACATTGTGTGTCCATGTGCATATGCATATATATATATATATATATATATATATATATATATACACTTTTTGAGGTAGGATCTCACTATGCAATTCAGGCTGGTCTTGAACTCACTTTGTAGCCCAAAAGGCTTGTTTCAAACTTGCAACAATCTTCTTGCCTCAGCCTCCAGCATGCTGGGATTACAGGAGTGTACCACCAAATCTGGCATGATGCATATTTTTAAACTGTTGGTATTGTGCAAACTTCTTTGATCATGGGGATTCTGGCTGTGAATTGATGCATGACAATTATGGTTAAAATATTTGCTTAGTTTATAGAAGGTTGTTAATGTTTTTGTGAGTATATAAGTTTCAACAGTGGATCATTTTATGCGTAGGTATTATAAAATACAGGGACCATTTCCAGCACGGAATATGAATCATAAGTTAGGATGGACATTAGGTATGATTATGATGATATAGAAAAATCTGCAACCCTAATTCTACAAATGCATGATGAGAAATTAGAATAAACTGGAGGTAGGCCACTGGCACATAGACCAACCCTGTTTCAAAAATGTTTTGACTCTCCAAGCTTTCAGTTATCCCATGGAGTCAGCACTCATTTCATTCACACAGTCTGAGAGCTCCCTGCACACTGAACATCTAAGGGAAAATTATCTCCCTTAATGCAGAACCATTCTGATTATACTCAGGAGCATAACATAGGTGAGCACAAGACTGAGCTAGGAACTTGGGAGGAGTCACTGCACATTTGAATCCATTATTAATAATAGAACTCAGATCCTTTGTTCAGACATCCCACCTCCAGCAATTTTCTGAGATGTCCATGTTCAATTACTTGATATTTATTTGGTAACCACTTGCCAGAAGTTTCTTATAGGCTGTTCTTCACTTGTTTCAAGACTGTGAAACAGAAAGTAGCCTCTATTTTTGATGAGGTGAAAGTTAAGTATACATTCACATTTTATTGTGAATTGTTCAGGACCACATTTTATAACATGCCTTGTTTCTTTTATTGTTGTTTCTGGAAAGGAAAGTTCTACTAAATTTTTTAGTCTGACTATAGAACAGTTTTTAATTACATCTTATTTTGAAAGATTCTGAGTTTAATTCAAATGTATTCCAAGGCCTTTCAAAACAAGGTAATATACAGACAGATGTTCTGATCAGATGGCTTAGAGAAATTTCTGGAATAATCACTTTTGAAGATTCCTTGTTAATGAGTGTTTTTGACTAACCCCAAACTGCAGCATTATTCTTTGTACATTTTCATTATAGAGTATTAGGAGGCTTAATTCTAAACAAATAAAAAATGCTTCCTTGAAAAGATTATGATAAAAAAGGAAAAGAATAAAACTCCAAAAACCAGAAAACCAAACCAATAAAAGAGAAAAAAATGGGAAAAATACCCCCCTGCCATTTTTCCAAGGGAATGGTTTCCTTCTAAGATCTTCAAACTTTGGAATCCAGCAAGTCACAGTCCCCTTTGCCCCATTTTATAGTGTGGATTTGTGAGGGGACCACCCCATAAACCACCCCCTATCTGTAAATCCCAGACTGGGACAACTTTCCAAGCTAAGTAGCATCCTTACTCACATTGGTATGTGGGGATATAATCAGACCACTGGATATAGGCAGTGGAGCAAAAGCTCAAGCAGACCACTGGACTGCATGCTTTCACATTCAGGAACAGCCACTTTTGAAAGCCACCCTGCCAAACTTAGCCTCTCAGCACTGAATGTAGGCCTGTGTCATTCCTGGCCTGAGCTTGAACTTCTCAGAGGATCTCAAAGAATCTGTGTCTGGTCCTCAACTTCTCCACATCTGCTTCCCATGGCTGTCTCTCACCCAGTTTCTGTGGTAGTGTAGGTATGTAATGAAACTGTAGAATAGGTGTTCTGTGGCTCGGTCCTAAATGATCGACCCCTCCTAAAATGGTCCTGATTAAACTCTTTGACAATATAGTAGGTGCTGCACTGGAATTTTTCTTTAAATCTGTTCTTCCATAAAGAAGTTACTCTCAGGGTAAAACCCCATGCTGTTTTTGCTACTTTACACTAACCATGGGGTTTTATTAGGGCTAGCATCACCTTCCCATCTGTTATTTCTCCATGAAGCAGCCAACACTTCTGGACTTACATCTTCTCAGGGGAACTGGCCTCATCTTCAATCGGGTTGGTCCTTTGTTATTTGCATGTGTACCCTTGTACTGAGGGGAACCAAAGTACAGAACCAGTTAGGAGCTGGCAGTTTGACAGGCACGATGATAGGCCCTCCTCGTAACCATGGCAGGGGATCCCTTGTTCATCTCCAGATGCCGAGGAAATGAGAGACAGGTGAGGTGGACAAAGGATCAACTGGTCATAAATGATGAGGATGGCCAGGGGCAATGGCAACCATCTCAGACCACACATCAGGCTTCCAAATAATTTCATTCTTTCTTCAGAAATTTTCTACACGTCAGTTTATCAAATAGTTGACTCATCTGTATGAAGAACTCACTTTATTTTGCAAAAATTCACTTCTGGACTGGGAATACAACACTGGAAACATTCCTGTGTCCATTAGTCTTAAATTATTTTATTGTGAACTTTGTACAATCCCATTCAGTTCCCTCCTTTAAATAACCTAGCCTGAGATATTGTCGAAACTCTGTAACAATAGTGTCCTTTCTGAAATAATTTTGAAGAAATTTAACATTGTTATATTAACAACTTGTGATATTTAGGGAAATCTATAGATAGATATGTCAACATCTATATAATTTGTGTTTGTATAAGCAAAATTTTTGGAGACATTGGAAAACAAATTTGTCATTTCAACTGTAAAGGTTTCAACTTGCATATCTAACCAATCAGGGCCATTACAATAGCAATCACTATGCAATTATACTTAATGTAGTTATTCTTTAAATCAACACTTGATCTATATTTGATTTCTCTTGACTAACTGAAAAGATACTTTTAAAATGCTTTTAAGTTAGAATTTCAAACATTCCATGCCTTTATTTGATTACTAGGTCTTTCTCTTTTATTCTATATCAGAATCCTGACGTTTTGTTGGTGTCCTCAATTTGTTGAATAAACCAGGTCACTTGTTCTATAAAATGACCTATATTCTAAATTTAATTTTCCTTTCTTTATGATATTTTTTTATATTGGATAATTCCCCACATTTCCTGTAAACTTCTAGATCTATAGGCTTTGTTATACTAAGAAAAAAAACTATTCTGGAAAAGATCTTATAGGTGGTGCTGTGCATTTTCCATTAATTTTAACAGGAGGCACATAACATAATGGTAGCCAATAATTAGCTATACTAAGAATGATTATTGGATTCATATGGTGTCAGTCTTATTCCCCCATTATAAATTTATCCATTAAAACTTTATCTAAAAGTTGGAACATACATTGAGGATTATTGGCTACTTCTATTATTTCATTAGACTGTAAAACTGAAATTTTATAATGGTATCATTTCTTTTTAATTATTAGCACTGAAATTCTTTTATGAGAAACAATAGCCCTTACCAAGTATTTGTTTATTCTCACATAAGGTTTGTATGAGAAATGGGGGATAAATTTTATTTTTTTAGATTTATCAATTTGCAGAGTGATAAAACTGTACTTTTGCAGTATATAGCAGTGACTAATAAGATTGAGTACTGTCATGATATCATTGATTTTATTCATATTTGTTACATTTTCAAAGTTGAAAAGTTGATCTTCATAATCCAGTAGAAGCTTACTTTTATCTTTTAATTGCAAAATTCTTTCAGATTCACAAGGTGAGAATATTTTTTTAGGGAATTAATACTAGTTAATATATTGCATATTGTTATCTCAGAACTAGTTGTTTAGATTATAAAATATAGACACAAAAGTGATCAATCAAACAACGAAAGCACAAATTGTTCTTTTTGATAAACTAAGAGATTAGTAGTATAGTTCTTATCTAGCATACATATACATACATACATTTATATATATTTACTAATATACATATAATCTTTTCCTTTCATCCTTTTTCCCTTTTTCCTACCCCAATAGTTCTGCTTTTCTGATCACTTTCTTTCCCTTTCTTTATTACAGTATCTATTGTTTATTTTGGACCTTATTACACTTTTAGATTTGTACTTATTATTATTTTTGTAGTAGAGAGACAATATTATATTTGTAACTGTGAGTTTATTTCACTTATGACTATGGTCTCAAGTTTCCTCCATTTACTTAAAAAGGCCTCAATATTATCCTTTTATATAGCTGAGTAATAGTCCATTATATAAAAATACCACGTTTTTTTATCCTTTCTGTGGTTAAGGGGCATTTTGGTTGTTTCCAAGATTTAGCTATTACAAATTTTGCTGCTGTAAACATGGGTGTACATATATCAATGTATTATGATGTTTTTAATTCTTCTGGGAAAGTATCCAGAAGGGGAATAGCTGGATTAAATGAGACTTCTAATCCTAGTTTTTTGAGGAATCTTCAAAGTGATTTCCACAATGGTTGCACCAGTCTATACTCC
Source organism: Cavia porcellus (assembly GCF_034190915.1). NCBI lineage: Eukaryota > Metazoa > Chordata > Mammalia > Rodentia > Caviidae > Cavia > Cavia porcellus. Next base: position 29,952,407 of record NW_026947516.1, on the reverse strand, counting down.
CACCAGCAGTAGAGAAGTGTTACTTTTTCCCCACAACCCCACCAACATTTGGTACTGATTGATTTCTTGATGGCAGTGATTTTCTTTGGAGTGAGATTGAATCTCAAGGTTGTTTTAATTTGCATTTTTCAAATGATCATTTTGCTGAGAATGTTTTCATGTATTTATTTGTCATTTGTATTTCTTCATCTGAGAAATACATGTTCATTTCAGAGGCCCATTTTTGGAATGAGTCTTGGAACTTGGGGAGCCTGATGTTTTTCACTTCTTTATATATCTTAGATGTAAGTCTTTTGTATGGGGGACAGCTGGCTAAACTTCTTTCCCATTTTTTTGGGTTTTCTCTTTACTATATTGATAATTTGTTTTGAAGTACAAAAACTTTTTAATAAGAAGAGATCCGAGTTGCTGATTCTAGGAAATACTTCCTATGAAGTTTGCATTTTGTTCATGAACTCTTTGCCTACCCCTATGTCAAGATTTCTACCTATCTTGCCTTCCAGTAGATTCAGGGTTTCTCATTTAATATTTAGATCTTTGATCCATTTTGACTTTAGCTTAGTGCATGGTGATAAACATGGGTCTATTTTCAGTCTTCAGCACACTGAAAGCCTATTTTTCCAGCACCATTTATTAAATAGGCTACTTTTCTTCCAGTGAACATGTTTAGCCCCTTTATCAAAGACAAGGTGGCTGGCCAGGGATTTAGCTCAGTGACATAAATGCCTGCCTGCCAAGTGCAAGGTCATGAGTTTGAAAAAGATATGGTGGCTGTCTTTGTAGTTGTATCTGCATCTTCTAATCTGTTCCACTGATCCTCTGATCCTCTGCCTCATTTCTGTTGAGCTCTTTTTCTGTCATTAGTTGTCAGTTTGTCCTCTTCTTTTCGCTTTCTGCTCCATTCATTGTGGCCTCTCTGCCACTGTTTCTGAAGTCTTGGTATTTTCATTTTTTAGAATATCCTGCAGTATTCTCTGTAGAGTTGAATTGGTGATTGCAAATTCCCCTAGTTCCTCTTTATCCTGGAAGCACCTTGTTTTTCCATCAATTTCTAGGGATAGTTGTGCAGGATATATCAATCTTGGCTGGAGGTTGTTATCTTTCAAAGCTTGAATTATTTCCCCCCACGCTCTTCATGATATGATGGTTTGTGCTGAGAAGTCTGCTGTAATTCTGATGGGTGTTCCCTTGTAGGTGATATCTTTCTTGTCTCTGATGGCTTTTAGTATTCTTTTCTTATATTGGATTTCTGGAATTTTGATTATTATATGCCTGGGTGTAGCTCTGTTTGGGTTGTAGGTGGCTGGAGTCTTGTATGCCTCATACATCTGAGTATCTTTACCTTTTGCTAAATTAGGGAAATTCTCTTAGATTATTTCTGTGAATAGCTTTTGTAGTCCATATGTTTGTGTCCCTACTTCTTCTTTTATGTTCTTAATTCTTAAGTTATAGATCCTCTTATCATCTTCTAGTCTTTGTATTATTGCTGTTTCTTTCTTTGTTATTTTTAAGAAATTTTTCATTTCCTGCTCCCATATTACAAATCTGCCCTCCAATTCAGATAATCTGTTCTTAGTTTCTTTCAAGCTGTTATGCCAACTTTCGATAGAGTTTTTAGTTTCCTGGTAATCTCTTTGAACCTGCTTCACGTATTCTATGTTTTCTCTATTTTCTCCATCAAACAATTCTCCCCCCCTTTTTTTTCTGTTCTTCCATTCCACCATCTGTTTTTTCTTGGGCAGTGCTTAGCATTTCTCTAACTATTCTACTTATATCTTGCTTTATTTCATTAAATACTTCATTTTTAAACTAGCCTATGAGGCTCTGGAGATATCACTTTATGTCTGTTGGTGCAGTGTCTGATATTGCATGTTTTCTGTCTTCTTTGCATTTCCCTTTCCTGGATCAGTGTTCTCAGGATTGGGGACTGAGGACCCTTTCTTGTTGCTTCCTCTTCCCATACTTTTTGTTCCTTCCATACAAGCAAATGTAGGAGGCCCAATTTTTTTCTCTGTTTCAGCTACAGTTTGTTTGAATTGTGCTGGCTAGGTGTCCCCACCCACTGCAGTGTACTAGGGAGAAACAGACCTGTGCAGCCTCTGCTGGGCCCACCTCTCCAGGTCAACCTACCGAAGGCTTCACCGCTACAGTGTACCTCCAGGCCCTGGGACCTGGTTTGGGCTAGTCTACTGGGTCTTAGCAGCATCACGCAGGCCACGCACTCCCCACCAATCCTGCTTGAGAGGGGAATATGTGACTAATGTCACTGCAGTGCCCTGTTCCAGCAAGTCTGTCCGGTCCCAGTATGTCCTTTGCTGGAGCCTCCTACTCTATGAAAGGGTCCCCGTTCTGCTCACTCACTGCAAGTCGATGTAGGTCTCCCTGCTAGTCCTGCTCTCAACTCCATTTGCAGATTCCCGCTCTCAGAGCTTTCGCAGGTCTCTCTCCCTGCCATGCCGATTTGGACGTAGCAGTGGCAGCAGGAAATTAAAATTGCAGCTTCCAGTGGTGCGGGTTCTAGCTTCTGTGCTGAGATTTTATCTGTTCCTATTATAGCACCAGGATTAGATTTCCAGTTAGTTTCTCTTAGCTTAGTTCATTCCTAGGTCAGCAGGGTGTATCTCCCCTGGTTTGGGACTCCTCATACCACACCATTCCTGGATTTTAAGTGGTGTATCTCAGAGAGCCTCCATAGCTGCTGCTCTCTATCCACCATGTTCTTCTGGAAGTTGAGGAGAAGATTCTTGTGTAAGCTCCGTGTATATTTTCATGTCCCAGTTTAATCTATATAGCTTCCTCTTTGACAAAAGTAACTGCTATGATTACTTATTAACATACATTAGCTTTTCTTTTTTTGGACTTGAATTTGAATTGTCCAGTATGTGTCCTTTTCTAGAATAATGTTTAGGCTCAACATTATATTTTTAAGATTCAACCCTGCTAATGCAAGAAGAAGTAGTTTACTCAGCTTTGCTGTAATATGCATGAATGTTATAAAATATAGTCCATCATTCACCAGTGTAACACTATCATAAGTATTTAGGCACTACAGTAAGTCTTGGTATCCTATAAAATAATGTCCAATGTATTCTTTGAGATTTTTCTTCCAGTAAATTTTAGAATCTGCTAGTTAATTTGCAAGGAAAACCAAATTAAACCCTGCTGAAATTTTTATTGTAAATATAATGGATCTACAAATCAATTTGGAGAAAATTGAAATATTTTAAATTCTGGAAAATCTAATATAGGTATATAGCCAAGCATAGTCTTCATAAAGTCTCACAATCCAATCTCCACATTCTTTCTTGTTCAGAGCTATGTATTTGTATGTGTTAAAGTGATTTCATTCAATTATTCTTTTCATGGAATATGCCCACTGGTGTTTTTGTTGTTTTTAGTATAAAATTATACTCTTGACAGCCTGATTCCCACCTACAGAATGTTTCTGTTATCTCTGAACAATTATCCATTGTTACATTAAAGTTCCATTAAAGTTAATGATAATCAATATGACACACTTCAAGTTTGAGGGAGACAATGTGTAATCATCAAACACTCCATTAAAGTGTGTGGTGTGGCTGGTTGTTAGATTGGGGTACCGTAATCTGCAATATTATTTGTAGTTTCTAGTTATATCTAGATTTCCAATGTTGTCTATTTATTTCAGTAAATTATATCTAAAGTCATATAGATTCAAGTATCATTTTTTTTTGCCTCACATTCCTTATTTCTTCTCCTCTGGGCTTGCTTTTATCAGATTACTACTGAGTCATTTAAAATAGTACCAAAGGAAATAGAGGAAGAAATTTTTCAAAAAGTAGTTATTTTGACTTGCCCCAGATTACTCTCAGTAAATCTACTTTATGTATCAGTTAATAGTTTTTATCTTTTTTATCTCATTACTCTGTTAAGCTTTTATAGCTTTTTAGTGAATAAAAGTCTAGATACTCTTTGTTTTAACTTCACCTTTTATAAAAGAACAAGTTTGGAATGGACTACTTTTTTATTTAGATTAGTAGACCTGAGCTCTGATATATTTTATCACTTTTGAAATGTTTTCTTACAGGCAAGCTGTCATTTCAGATCTTTGAGAAAAACCTATCAAATTTTCTGATCCATCACAGAAATTTTACTTAGAATGAAGTGACTTTTGATCTCCTAAATCCTATCTTTCTTGAAAATTTCAATAAGGTGTAGGATCAAAAATTTCTGACAGTTTGCAATGAACTGTGAATTATTGCCAGAATCTGCATAATCAGGCTGAACATTTCCTAAATAAAAATAATCTAATGTATCTGGAAGCTTAGTTTCTATTTATGAACAAGTACCTGAAACTCCCAAATAGTCTCTTTAAGATAATTCACATAGGAGAGAACAATAAAGTTTCAGTACCAGGTTTCTTATCATTGGCATACCAAATTTTAGGCTAGATAATTTTTCTTGTCATGACATGCTTGTGGTACAATATAAAACTTTTAGTAATTTCATAGGTTCTTAACTACTAAATGACAGTACCTCACTCATTTACCCCATTGTGACAATTGAAAATGTACTTAGAAAATTTCAAATATTCTTGGGGAATGGTTTCTGTTTCTGGAGAACTACCACTTTAGAGCCTACTAGCCATGAGTATTTTATCTTTTATTAGTACATGTTTTGAATACATAGCGAATGCATGCGTTGTATAGAGTTGATACACACACATAACATACGTTAATTCTTTCAACACCTCCTCCTATGTTGGTCTCTTACCTATTTGCAAAAGATTATCTTGGTTTCTCAGTATATTTTAGTTTGATCTTTCACTTATATTTTGAGTTTCTCAAGTAAGATGAACCATGTGAAATTTAAGCTTGTTTGTCTGATTTATTTTGCTTAACATTATGATTAAATGTACAATGTCTCAAACTTATCCTTTATAGCAGAGCAGCACTCCAATGTGTATAAATACAACATTTTCTTTACCCATTCTTCTGTTGTTGGACTTATAGGCTGCTTCCAAGATTTACCTATTATGTATTGCACTGCTATAAACACAAATAGGCATGCATAACTACAATCAAAATGTTTAACTTTTGGGAAGATACCTAAATGGGCTATACTGATTTCTATAGTGCTTGTACTAGTTTACATCCCCAACTATAATGTGGAAGAGATCCTTTTCCCTGCAAGCTCACCAAGATTTCTTATTATTTGATTTCTTGAGGATAATCTCACTCTGTAGAATACGATGAAATCTCTGTGTTGTTTTAAATTGCATTTGTCTAATGGTCATCAATGTTGACCAACGATTACTTAAAAAAGGATAAAAAATTGCCTTTTTAGTTTTCCTCAGCTAATATTTTTTATTTGTGAATAATACTTGAACTAATATTGTTAAAATCTTGTTAAAATATTTTGAGATTGTTTCAGTGAAAACAAATAGTGGTTCTACTTTATTGGCTTCATTTCTTCTCCAAAATAACTTTAAGAAATAGACAAGCCAAATACCGAACATAATAGAGGAACATGAAATATTGCTTAAAATATCCAGATATCTGGTTTCAGTTTTGTTAAGACCATTTTCCTCTTAGATGTCAGGGGTGAAGCCAGTACATTTTTTTGGTTGGGGGGTGGATTGAACTCACAACTTAGTGTTGGCCAAGCAGGCACTTACACTGCTGATCTAAATCCCCTTGCCCCTTTTTATGAAAGCCATTAAAATTTAACAAAGCAAAAGTAATAATTTTTCTCCAGTGCCCGTTGGAGAACTAGTAGCTATAAAAAAGTAAGTGAAGAGTACTAGCTTAGTCTATCTGGAAAGAGGGTTTGGAAGAATTGAATATAAATATTTTGTCACTAAGCCATATGTGGAAATGCAATGACAGGTAGTCCTACCTGAAAACATATTCAAAATTTCCCTGTACTGGACAGGACTGCAGCACAGAGGAGGGCTCATTTACCCAGCTCTGCAGGCAAGAGTACTGAGGAGGATATATCCCTGCTCTATGTGTTTGGAGAGCTTTGCATCCTTCTTCCTACAGGCGTATCTTGCGGATCCCCATCAGAGCCATGGCTTCCTTAACTGCTCTTTGTCCCTATAGTCTACATGACACCGAGATTTTGTGCATATTTTAGATGGAAGAGCCTTTGAGCATTATTGTCAGCTAAGGTCACCTGCCCAGTCAGGGAGGCACTAAGTGTTGGTTAAACCCACTAGTTAGCTTCCTGACCTCGTGGTCTATAGGACTTAGAGTGCAAGTACAGCTGACAGACTTGGTACAAGTGTCTGTGACCTTCAAAGATTTGGCCGTGGCAGTCACACAGAAGGAATGGAGGCAGCTGGACCTGGCCCAGAGGATTATGTGGTAGAAGATGGTGCTGGAGACCTGTGAGCTTCTGATTTCTCTCGTGGTTCATGAACTACTGAAGAAGTCTAGGCTCTCATCCTACTTCCTGAGGCATGATTCCTTTCACTTGGGTCCCTCTCTTAGCTCCACTGACCACCTGGTTTGAGGCCGTTAGCCCCATACAAGCATTCTTGTCATTTACTCAGTGTAACACTGGGAGTCAAGGGACAGACGTCAGATCCCAAGACTCCAATCCTAGTTGTGCTACTTAACAGCTGTGTATTTCTAGGCAAGTTCCTTAACTCCCCCGTGCCTCAGTTATTTCATGGGGAAAATGGATCAATAGAGTATCTATGGCACAGAACTCATGTGAAGGTACATGATTCAGAACAACACTTGGTGATAATTGGTTATGTGTAGGTTAGCAATTTTAATGTTTCCTGCAGGTAGTGATATCCTCACATCAAAATCATTATCTGCACACTGGGATTTGGCATTTTAGTAACAATGTCTTATACATTTTTGGGTAAATTTGCCAGATGCTAGAGACGATTTGGTTTCATCTTGACTCTAACAGTCACCATTTCCTTGTTTCTGGCAAACCATTTTATCTACTTGATTCTCTCTTTTTCCATCAAAAAAATTGGTGCTGGTCACAGTATACACATCATGTGGATGCTGTGAGTTCTTTAAACAATCATATAAGGCCCACAGGAAGATCATGGTAACATTTTCCTTAGTGCCTAACCCTAGTCTCCCAGTGTTATGCTAAGGAGGAAATGATAAGCATGTCTCAGTGGGCCAATATCCTCAAGCCAGATGGGCTGTAGAGCTAAGTAGGGGACTCAGGCAAGAAGGTTCATGGCTCAGGAATCAGGAGGAGATAGAAAGACAGACTCCCTGACTTTAGACTTCTTTAGTACATTATGAGCCACCAAAGAGATCAGCTCAGTATTTTTCCTAAGTATTTTAGACAGATGGCCTTATAGAAGTCACGGGGTGCTGTAGGTGAAGACAAATGGAAGACCTTCATTCAGCTCTTAAATAGAATAGAGGTTTTTCTTTTTACTTGGAGTGGCTAGTGATACCTTTTGTCCAAATCAGAGATGATCTATCAACTGGAGAATGGCCAGAGGGTAAGGGTGGTGAAAAAAGACCTCACCCAAAGCTCCTATCTCAGTATCAGCACAAAGCTTGAAATCACAGAGGCCATGAATGCTCACATTTGCTGACCTGCAGAAGCCTCATTTCAGGAACAATTGACATAGGTACCTTCAGAGGACTAGCATTTGGAGCTGTCCAAGGATCAAGATGAGCCATTTGAAACAGAGGAAAGACTCCTGAGACCAGGGGTAGAAACTCCCTGGGAAATTGACCCTTGGAGATGGTAGCATGGGGAGAGCTAATATTGTGTGTTCAAGGATTACACGGGACCACATGCCTCTAGATGATGCTCTCAATGTCTGTAACTCATGTGGACTAGTTACAGATCCCTTCAACAGGAAAAGCAAAATTCCTGCATATGCAAGGAATGCACAAGTGTTTGACATGAATTGCCTCATTTACCATGACAGGCTTTGCAGTGGAGTGAAGCCCTACAGATGCACAGAGTCTGGAAAGATCTTTAGTAGGGCATTCATCTCCTTCAGCTGCATGTTGCCTATACTGAGGAGAACCCCTATACCTGCATGAAATGTGGGAAGGCCTTATATGGCAGGTCACATTGTATGCAGCACCACTAGATTCACGCTGGTAAGAAACATAAATTCAAAGAATGTAGAAAGATCTTCACTTGCTTCGTTACTGCCATCTTTCATAAGGGGAACAACTCTGAGGAAAAACCTTTTGTATGAAAAAAATGTGATGAAGCCTTTTAATATAGGCCAGGTTTGATACTCTGTCACCCACACAGGAGAAAAACTCTATGAGTACATGGAGTGTGGGAAGGCCTTCAAAGAATGGTAACCACACAGGGCACCCTCAGATTCACACTGGACCAAAATTTTTTTGAGTACAGTGAATGTGGAAAATCCTTTTTGAGAGTGCAGACCTCATTCAAGAGTACATAATTCACACTGTGGAGCAGCCCTATAAGTGGTGGTGTGTAGAAAAGAGTTCAACTACAGGTCTCACTTCAAGCAGCGCTAGTGTATTGACCCTGGAGACTGTAAGGATACAGTGAATGTGCAGAGGCCTTATCTTGCTACTCCATTGTCACATTGCATAAAGAAACCATATTGGAGAAAAACTACTAGAAATGCAAAGAATGTGGGAAATCCTTTAGTGATAGAAGAGACCTTATTTGACACCTCAGTGTCCACACTGGATAAAACTCCATGAGTACATGGGCAGGCTGTCAATTGCAGGTCAAAGCTCATGGAGCACCAGTGGACTCACAGTGGGAAGAATCACTATGTGTACAGTGAATACAGCAATACTTCAATTGCAGCTCATCTCTTGCTCTTCATCAGATGATTCACACTGTTTACCAGTGGGCAAGTTTCAGTCAACATCACAGAAACCATTAAGGAAATACATATTTATTGTAACCCCTGAGGCAACTTAGTGGTTAGAGAAAATGGCTCAGTCTCTGGTCATTCATAATGGAGAGGAACTGGTAGTGCCATTTTTTATGGAAAATGTTGTCATTAAGTCATCATTTATTACCTAAAGAATCATGTTTGAAATTGACCCAGCCTATGATCCTCAACATCTAAGATTTCATCCATCATCCATGAGAAATGTCAAATTATTACTGGGATTTCAGGAAAAACTTATGGCACATCTTTTTTCTTCTGAATTTACATTGAAATGTTATCTCAGGGATACATTTTAAAAGAGGAAGACAGAGTGGCAGATATAACTTAGCTTGTGCAAAGCCCTGGGTTTATACTGAGAAAACCTGTATAGCAACAATGACAACAACAGCAGCAACAAAACCAACAATTAGATTAGAAATGAGGAAGAAATATAAACATCATGACATATTATTAGCCTATTATAGAAGAGTTAATGGAATACATGCACTTTGATGTTATGACATTTGACCTGAAAACTGAGCCAGTTACTACCTGATTAATAGGTCACTGTATGTGCTGCTTTGTCTTTGCCTTCGGCTCAAAGTAAGTTTTATGTCAGAGGCATATTTTGAGGTTACACATTATGTTTTCCATCCACATACATCTGGATATAATAGCCAAAATTAATCTGAGTAACATTTCAGAAATGTTTGATATTCTTAAAGAATGTAAGAAAACAAAATTTATGTGCTAAAGTGTAAGAAAATCAAAAGTCATCAGGCCCAAATGAAAACACGACTAATTGAATGAAGGAAGGGTAGAAGGAACGAGGTGAAATTATGTCACTAAAACAAGAATAAATAAAATGGAATAATAGTTTTCAAATCTATTTTGGAAAAGAAGCAAAGAATAGCATAAAAAACATTGTGTATATACACAAACATACATTCACTCATTCAATGATGAGGTTCTTTATATTTGCTGTAGTTCATTTTCACAGAAGTCTGTGTTAGGCAATATGGAACCAAGGCATGACTAATGAGTAGAAAGAGCAGGCTTTTATTGCAATGCATTCTTGGGACTGGTTTGCCTGAAAAATTCTAGAAGGTTGGGAAAACAGAGCTGGTTGTGCTAACAACATAGATACTTAGTATGGAAATAGATGAGTAGACAAACGTGAAGAAGCAATAGCCATTTGATCAGTTATAAATAATGAAAATTTAAATTTTGAATAATAAGAAAAATTTCCACTGAATTTGAAAATAAAGATGACCATTAGATATCAACAAAAATGATGCCAGGGAAGATATCTCCAAACACTTTGTCAAATGAAATCTATTAGAAATTTTAATGTGAAAAGCATATGAGATTTTTACAAGAAATTAGAAAAGAGTAAAAATGAGACAGTTTTTAGTCCATTATTGTCAATACAAAGTATAAGAAGATAATGAATACACACTTTTAGACTTCATAACTTAGGGTAAAAATAGGAACAATTGAGAATCTCATTGGTAAACTAAATTGTTTTTCAGACATAGAAACAAATAATGTGATACTTGTGATAAGCGCTTATAATATATATAACCCATGTATTTTGGGATGTATGACATTTTTAGATTTTTTTTACATGTTCCAGATATTAGTCCTTTGTCTGAGGAATAGCTGGAAAAATATTTTCCTACTTCATGGATTGTCTCTTCATATTGTTGGTGACCTCTTTGACTGTGCAAAAGCTTTTAATAAGATGCGATCCCAGGTGTTGATTCTTTGTAATAGTTCCCATGTGATGAGAATTTTGTTCATAAAGACTTTATCTACACGTATGTCTTTTTAATTTTTTTCTTTTAAAGAGGGTAAAACTAAACATAACAAAACAGATCATAAGCAAACAATTTAAGAAACAGATTTCAAAGCAAGACCACTAGAGATCTTCACTGTCTATCATATTGTCTCTTGTTTTCTTCCAAATAGTTTTCTATAACTTCACACACAGTTAATTAATACCAAACAAAATAATACTGAACTGATCAGAACAGGATGATGAAGGCATTTTAGGTCTTCAAGACCAGATAGTAGGAAAGTCAACAATGGCTGCTATAACGTCTCTCATTCTCTTCAAAGCAGCTGTACATATCTTTACTTGTGTTCAAATTAAACAAAATCAAACAGACTACTATCACTCTGGACAGAGAATAATAATATTGCTAGATTTTATATCATGATGCTATGGAATTAGCACTGGGTATCTTAGTGTCTCTTCTTTATAGTATCTGTCCATTATGTCATGTATTATATAATCTATTTTTATAAAATGTTTAGAAATTCTACACATGCATGAATCTCTACATGTATACCTATCCGTTTTGTATTAGAAGGAAAACCAAATCAAAAGAAGACAACAACACAAATTCATAGAAAAACATAAAACAAAAAAGACATATAAAACCACAATACTAGATGATCTACAGTAGTTACTATGATGTCTCTTGTTATTTTCTATAAAATTGTCTATATAATCAGGCATAATATAATTGAACATAGTACTACATAGTAATATTGATAAAAACACAGCATTAGAGACATTATAGGACTTCAAAAGCAGTTAATCAAACTGGACTGGGTATCCTATTGCATCTTGTCATCTTCAGAGTAGTTACCTCTACTCTTAGACGTGATACTATCAAGCATACCAAATTTTATAAAATCAGTCAAGACAAAACAGTGATCCAGCAAACCAGATTCAAATAAGATCAGTCATAGTAAAACATTGTAAGTAACACAGGGCTTCAGGTTAAGTTAATAGGAAATTAAGGATAGTTACTGTAGTATATTCTGCTATTTTGGGGGTAGGGTTCTGTGCCCTCAAATCTAGTGTGAGTAGACAGACAGGAACAGAATAAAATCAAACTAAACAGAGTGATAAGACTAATGTGGATTTTAAATCCTGATACACTATTTTCAATGTCCTCTGCCTTTCTTTTTTAGACAATTCCTCCCCTTTTCCTTTCTCAGGGTACTTTGTACATTTTGGGTCTCACTATCTCCTTTAGTTTTTTAGAGTAGGGGGCAACCTGCTATCTACCTAAGTGGTTCTGAAGCTTTCTATCCCTGAGCTTGATTTTAAGCTGTATTCCTTTACCTACTAAAGCCTCAAGGTTTTCCTTCCTTACAGCTGAGTAGTTCTCCACTGCACAAAAGTGTCATGAGTTTCCAATCTGTGTGCACCTGTTGGATTAGCTGTCCCTATTTCTCTCTGGTTCCCTGTCACATAGAGAATTGTTTTCTCTTCTTTGACTTTTGGTTCATTAACCCTCTTTCAGGCTGAGTGTATTTCCTATTCAGAGCATCTCAATGGGTCTTATCTCCTGATCTACTCTGCTTGTGTTTCTTTTTGTTAGTGTATCAAGGCTGTCTGTATTAGAGATTATAGCCCACCTTCTCTACCTCATCGCTGCTATTTTATTTTTCTGTTATTATTTGTCCACTTTTTTTCCTTCATTCCACTGTCTGCCCCATTCATTGAGGCCTCTCTGCCACTGTTGCTGGAATCCTATATTTTCTCTCTCTCTCTCTAGAATGTCCTTTGGTATTTTTTGTAGGTTTGGATTGGTGGTCACAAACTCCCCCAGTTCCTCTTTGTCATGGAAACATCTTGTTTCTCCATTAATTTTGAGAGACAGTTTTTCAGGGTAAATCAGTCTGGGTTGGAGGTTATTTTCTTTCAGGGCTTGGAATACTTCACTCCAAGCTCTTCTTGATTTGATAGTCTGTGCTGAGAAGTTTGTAGTGATTTTGATGTGTTTTACTTTATAGATGATCTGTTTCTTTTCTCTGGTCACTTTTAATATTCTATTCTTGTGATAAATTTCTGGGATCTTGATTATCATATGTCTGGGTGTAGATCTGTTTTGGTTGTAGCTGGCTGGAGTTCTGTATGCCTCATATATTTGAATGTCATTTTCTTTTTCTAGGCTTGGGAAATTTTCCTTAATTATTTCTGTGAATAGCCTTTGTATTTCATTTCTGTTTACTCCTGCTTCTTTGCTCATGTTTTTTATTCTTAAGTTATAGATCCTTTTGTCATCTTCTAGCCTTTGCATTATTACTTTCTGGTTCCCTGTTATTTTTAAGAGATCTTTCATTTCACGGTCACACATTGCAAATCTGTCTTCAAATTTTGAAAGTCTAACTTTTGTTTCTGTCAAGGAATTTTGCCAGCTTTCAATGGAGTTTTAATTTCCTGGTAATCTCTCTGGATCTGTTTCATGTATTCAAGATTTTGTTTATATTCTTCATTAAAAGTTTCTTTCCTTTTTCTGAGTTCCTCTGTTCTTCCATCTGTGTCTTCTTAAGAGGTGCTTAGCATTTCTTTTATTAATCTTCTCATATCTTGCTTCACTTGAATTAGAATTTCAGTTTTAAGTTCATCTATGAGGTCATAAAAGTATTTCTTTATGTTCACTGATGCTGCGTCTGATATTGCACGTTTGCTGTCCTCAGTCTCTTCTGTATTTACCTCTCTTGGAATTATTTTCCCTGTGTCAGTGGCTGGAGGCTTTTCTTGTTTATTTCTCTTGTCATGTTTCTGGTTTCTTTCTGACAGGTGTATGGTGGAGGTATTAGGCCCTTTCTGTATTGCTTATAGTTTTTCCTGAAGCGTGCTGGCTAGGGGATTGGTGCGCTCTTCAGTTTGCTGTTGATCTGTGAGTTGTATGCAAGGACGATGTGGGCTGGCAACCAGCGAGTGCCTTTACCCAGTTAAGCTGTGTGGTGTACACATCACTGGTTCGAGACAGTTTTGTCCTTGGCTATTGGGTCCTGACCAGAGGCATGACCCAGCCCAAGCAGATCCCACCTGTCCTCTTTGGGTCAAGAGTGGCTGACTGACACCACTGCGGTTCCAAGTTCAGGCCTGTCCTGCTCAACTCCAGTATGTCATCCAGCTGGTCATTCCCACTCCATGGGACTAAATTCCTAGCACTCACTGTAGGTTAGTGCAGCTCTCCACATTGGTTCTGCTCTCTGTTGTGCCACAGCCTCCTGCCAAGGGCCTTGGGCTCACCAACCCCCGATTTGGGAACTACCATGACTTCAGCATGACTGTGAGTTATTTGACTTCAAAGTGTGCCCAACACAGCACAGGACTGGCTCCAGTGAGATTGCATCTGGTTCCAGTATTTTGTCCACATTTTTCCTTCCTTTTTTTTTTTTTTTTCTTTTTCCTCAGTGTCTTACTGGTCATGAGAATCCTTCTCCATTCATCTGGTCTTCTCCATGGTGTTAAATTCTAGCATCTGAGTTTTTCTCCGAGAGGCTCTCTACCCTGCTACCTATCTATCTCCCATCTTCCCTCAAGCCTATCCTACATGTATGTTTTAAAGAATTTTACCTATTTTATCTTCCAGAAAATTTAGTTTTTCTGTTTCAATATTTACATCATTGACCCATTTTGATTTTAGTTAATACATGGTGAGAGACATGGGTCTAGTTTTAGTCTTTAGCATGTGGAAAGCCAGTTTTCTTGGCATCATTTAGTAAACATGCTGTCTTTCTTCCACTGCAGGTTTTTGGCACCTTTGTTGAAGATAAGTTGACTGAGTGTTTTTGGAGTTGTTTCTGCATCTTTAGATCTGTTCTATTGATCCTAAGGTCTGATTTTCTTTTTTTGTTTGTTGCCTGTACCACGCTGTTTTTATCATAGTAGCTTTATAGTATAATTTCAAGCTAGGGATTGTGATACCACCTGTCTTGCCTTTGTTGCCAAGAGTTATTTTTGTTATTCTAGGTCTCTTTAAACTTCAAATAAATTATAGGATTCCTTTCTCTAATTCTGTGAGGTGTGCTATTGGTATTTTGATTGAGATTGTGTAACAATTTTTAGAGTATGGCCATTTTCACCATGTTGGTTCTGCCTAGCCAAAAGCATTTCACTATGTTGGTTGTTTCCATTTTCTGATGTCTTCCATGATCTCCATTTTCAGAGTACTGTAGTTTTCAATGTAAACATTTTTAAATCTCATTTGTTAGATTGATTACTAAGTATTTCAGTTTTTTGATGGTATTACACAAATTTTGATTTCCCTAATTTCTCTCTCTCTGAGTTTGTTATTTTTGTGCAGGAATGCTATTGATTCTTTTGTTTCCAGATATGGCATGTAATTTGGTTATTAAATGTAGAAGTCCTTTGGTGGAGCTTTTGGTGTCTTCTATGTAGAGTGCCATGTTATCTGCAATTAATTATAATTTAACATCTCCCTAACGAATATAGATGCAAAATTTTTTAGTAGAATACTGGTAAAAACAATGCAGCAAATCATCAAGCACATACAGCATTCCCAAGTAGGAAACATCCTAGGGTTGCAGGGATAGTTCAACATAAGCAAATCAATAAATGTAATACACCACATCAACAAAGCCATGGACAAAAATCACATGATTGTCTCCATAGGTGCAGAAAAAAAACATTTGACAAAGTCAAATACCATTCATGATAATAAAAAAAAAACTTGCAGAGAATTGGAACACAGGATCTTTATCTAAATCTCATAAAAGCCATCTGTGACAAACCAACAGTCAACATCATACTAAATAGAAAAAACTGCAAGTTTTCACTGTAAAGTCAAGAACAAGACAAGGATGCTACTGTCACCACGCCTATTCAATACAGTTCTGGAAGCATTAGCAAAATAAATTACACAAGAGAAAGAAATAAAAACAATGAAGATGGGAAAAGAAGATGTTAAATTAACCCAGATATTAAAAAAATATTATTTGAAGACTTTCTGCCAAAGTAATGAACACCAAAATCTGTGATAGTTAAATTATTACTGAAATTTAATTTGTTTAATGGGTTCAATGCCCTGAATGCCATCAATTTATCTTTGGGTGATTTATTTATTCATTACCTGGTATTTTCTGAAGCCCATAGGGATAGTGTCTCACTGCTTTCTAAAGTTTCCTTCTTAGAGTAATTACAAGATTAGTCTATTACTTAAAGGTTTTGTTGTTTGTTTATTTCACATGTATCTTTCTTCTTGGAGTAATTATAAGATTAGTCTAGTACTTAAAGCTTTTGGTTGTTTGTTTATTTCACATGTACCTCTCATTTTACAGTTTAGTGGGAAAATATTGACATTTTTGAAGATAATTACTCTTGCTGTCTTAACCCAGTAATTAGTAATAATGATTAAACTGTTTTGGAGAATTTTTCTGGATGAAATTTTATCCATAATGAGTTTTCATTCTAACTAGAAAGCTACTTAAATAGCAAATTACAAGAGTTGCACTATTATTAAGGAAATATAATGGTTTTCTGTAACTTCAAATATATGATTTTTTTTCCTTTTTTATTGTTGATCAGTACTCTTTTTCTGTGTACATAAAGTTTTGTTCATACTTCTGTTGATGGCTACCTTGGATGTTTACAATTTGTGCTTTATGAATGCAAACATCTTGAATGATTTTGTAGGTCTTATTGTGAACATATTTTATTTCTCTTGGCTAGTACCTCAGAAAAATTATTGTGTCATATGATAGATGTTAATTTTATAAGAAACTGCCAGAAATTTTTCTGAAGTGCTGGTACCATTTTACACCCTCAGCAACAATATATGAGAGCTCTGCTTACAGCTTGATACACATTTAATTTTATCATTCTTTTAATTTTAGCCATTCCCTTGAACATGTAATAAAATCCAATTATGTTAGCTGGTAGAGAAAATTTATCTCTGGTCCTTAGCTGTAAAATAATTTTGCTTCTAGACTTCAGAAACTCATTCTGATCAACCTTGTAGTTTTCACCTGCTGTGCTGATTTCACTACTTCGTGTTTGGTGAAAAAGCCCGAGATGAGAAACAGCCGAGGACTCCATACTGAACATTCCCAGCAGGGTCCTTTGGAAAATATTCTGCTATGTTTTCCTAGCAGACAGTTTTGTGTCTGCACCCAACCTCCTTTTTTCATCCAGAACCAAATTGCATTGTATTAGATACCCATGCTCTCAACATATTGATTAGAGCCTTTGCCTGTGTTAGTCATAAATGATGCTTTGTCCCTGATTGTCATTATTTTCATCTTACTTTGGAAGAGAATGAGAGATATATATCTACATCTATATCTTTATTTTGCCAGGCCTTCATGAGGAAATGTTCAAGAGGTAAAAAATGCAACAGGACACATACTTTTAAAATTATAAAGCAACATTGTCAAAAATCCCATTAATTCCTAATGTCATTTTTATCATCAAATGCTAGTAGTGAAAATTAGTCTATCTGCAGTCCATTTTCATCACTATATTAATGAGTTTTGAGTGATTTTTTATTTTGATCTCTAATTGAAATTTCACCCCAAGCATGGTTTTCTTATTGAAAATCATAATAAGCAGATTTTCCTTGTAGTTGGTAGATTGGTTTAAGGCTTTTTAATTTTTTATAACAGAAACAAGCAGTTTCTAAGCTGTGACATGACAAGACCTTCCTTTTCTACTGTACTGAGAATACAATTGAAGTAACTTACTGGTCTAGGAAAAAGAACTAAATGTGAATTATGATATAAAATTTACATTTTCCAAATCAAAGATCAGATAATATGTTTAAAAGTTCATCTTCTGTTATTAAATATTCTGATATCTAGCAGTTTTCTAATCCTTAATGTTGATTGTTAAGCCTGTGCTGAAAATATACCATCTGAGATGCAGTCAGCTTCTGTATAGATGTCCTAAATGAATTCTTAAAGATATTTAAAAGCAATATCTTGATTTTAAATATAATCTGGTTGTGGATGAGCTATCTCTGCTGATGGTGGATAAAGGCATGCCACATACCACTTTTATGAACAGGTGGTCCTTGTGTACCTTGTGAAATGGCTGCTTACCTCATTCAAACTGTGGGAATAAACAAATACAAACCAAGAAAATGATCATAGGCTATTTATTCACAGGTTGCTATAGCAAGACGGATTAGTCACTACCCCTTGCATTTTAATAGAGACACAAGCAGGCAGAGCAGTGGGAAAATTTTATATTTGAACTAAAGATTTCAGATGTGCCTCCCTGATTGGAGACTGTTGGCATAGGCAAACTATTGTGAGCACCCTTAGAAGGTGGACACCCTATATAATTAATGTTAAGTGGAGTGCATATTTAGTCTTCTCAGGATGCTACACAGTTGGAAACTGAAACAGAACATGGGGAAACTGCCTGTTATTAATTAAATCCTAAGCATTTTATTGAGGTTTATTATTTGTCTCCCTGTTTTATTACTCGAGATAATAATGCAATTTCCTACAAGTCTGACAAATAGACAAGAGGTTGGCTTCCTGGGCTTCTTTCTATTGATAACAAGTTGGTTTCCTGGGCTTATTACTACTGGTTGTGGATCAAAATCCCCTTTTATTTATGACCTGGACAGCTTTTAGTTAAATGTTTAATCTCTCAAAGCTGAAGAACAAAACTTTTACACAGATACAGAGCAGGAATGGAGTATTGCTGTCAGCATGCAGATAATATGTAACTTTGAACAGACCACATATACAGCCAGTATCTCAAAGACTCCATTGCTTGTATTAATGTATGAAAACTTAGATGATAAGGAACAACTGATAAGCAAAGTCTTCCATTCAGACAATGATCTAGTTTGTCCTGTCACTTTGTATTGATAATCAGATTGGAGCATTTCCCATGCTGTACACCACCTCCAAGATTGGGAATAGTTCATCAATAATCTCTATGAAGAGATACAGTATTTACATATAGTCTCTTAGATCTCTAGGGCATAATACTATTATCAGCTAAGAATATATTAAGTAGCCCATGTACTACTGTGAAGCAGTTTTTGATAGTTTGATTGTAAAACTCCTAGAACAGTTTCCAATTTCTGCAACTTACTGTACACTTAGATTAAATGACAACAAATATAACCTATAAATTCATATGAGGGATGTCCTTAAGTTCTTAAAAGACAAGATGTTATAGTCAGGGGTTGTACAGAGAACAATTAGAATCAGGACATGGAGTTTATAATATTATGTATGACGGCCACCCAGAGTTAATACAAGAAAATGCAGGACATCTATCCACAGCACTAAAGACATAGAATATTTAGCCAAGGGCCTGAATCCCACAGCAATGTCCCACGTGAGTACAGATGAAGACCCAGAGTTCATGACAATGCCTCCCATGAGTCCAACTGGAGGTCTAGAGCCCATAAGGACTCATGCCAGTCTCTTCTATGGATCTGTGCTCGAATGTCCAAAGGTCAGTGGTGGAAGCTAGGAAGTCTTTGCCAGCAGGATAAAGGAGCTGTGATGGTAGGTTGAGGGTTTTATGCTGGAGCAAGAAGTCATGCTTAAAACAAAGACCTGGGCTGTCCTAAAAAGCACCACAACCATCCTCAGTGACATGGAGGCCCCAAGCTCCTCCAAAGACAAGCACAGTCGAGTGTATGCCAGAAAGCCAGCATGACAAGTTCATCCTGGAGATTAAGTGGCACACATCTACCTCTCCAGAGCCAGGAAGCAATGCTCAATGTGAGAACCAGAGCTCCTCCAGGAGAATCAACAATTCAAACAGCAACACGTAAGAGAACCACAATGCCTCAACACCTCAATGCCTTTTTTCTCCTTATCCACATCTCTATTTATGCTGGCAACTTTCCTTAGGTGAAACATGTATGTTCAGCATCATGCTGATTTAATTCCTCTGGCATCAAGTTGACCACCAGTTTCCAATCCATAACAAAGAGATTTAAAAAGTTTTGTATCATACATATAATAATAACTGATCTTTGTCAAAGAATCTTTTGGAATGTTGTCTCTGAACACACTTCTTTGGAAGATAATATGGGGATAGACAGATTTACCAGATATGACAGTTTTGTGTTTAGATCTTTCCCTCTATGTATGCAAGGGGAAGAAATGAAAATACATTTAAGTGTCCATTTTTCGTCACTGCTATATTTCTGAAATCCTTAGTATTTTGCCACTTTGATCCTATAAGTCTTTAATCCATGATATTAGACACCTATTATTCTGACTTACTAGTGACTGGCAAACCTAAAGCAAGGCATCAGTCTCCTGAAGACTATGACTCCTGAACCTTTGCCTATTCTGTTTAGGTAATATAGAGTGTGCTACTATTAACTTCAAAATTGTCTAAAATGCATTCAAAGCACTTGTGAAGTGAATTAATGAGGAATCTACTAACATACCCAGAGTAAACCTGAAACATGTTTTTGAGGATAATATGAATTCAGTAAAGCCTTTGAGGAATGGAATGAATGTGTAATGAATGTGTTTCTGTTCTCAGAAATAAAAACTTTCAAGTGGATATAATTCAAATAAAATAGATGCATATTTACGGTATATTCTGGTAATTACTGCAATAAGAATTTATATTTAAAATTTAATCTTATCAGATTCATTTCTTTCTTTTATTCAGTAGTTTTTCTTAGCTTTTTTTAGTGATGAAGTTTTATCAATGTGTTGTGCATATTCTGAATGGTGTTATGTAGTTTACTAGTAGAAATATAAAAATTAATATTTTCTCCTATTTATTAATGTTAGATTAGGACATAAGGATTTTTTTCTATAGTAAATCAATACCTAGGACCAGAGTAGATATACACAAAAACGTTGCAAGGTAACAAGGAGATTGAAATTCACTGGACATTTCGTGTTTACCTCCTGAAACAATGCAACCAGGTAAAAACAGACAGAAGTCCTGTTGAAAAAGGAGAATCAGTGATCATTTGAATCTAATACCATCAGCAGCAGGCATAGGTTAAAGTGAACCTTTAGGGGAGAAAAATTGTGTTCATCAGTACTCAAAATATCAATACATGAGGTGACCCTAATGAAGATACACCTTGAAGTATATAAATGTAAGCTCAGGTAGTTAGGAAGAGACAAGAAAATACGTATCTTCAGGGGCTTAGGGCCAGTTGAACCAAAAGACTGACATGACATTCAAAGTGAATCTCCAGTATACCACCCCTTGCCTCCTAACAAAATAATACATGTGATTTATATTTTCAGTTCTTTCCCTCTACTCCTGGCTTTAGAGAGAACATCTCTCTGAAAATTGGAAAGTAGATTTTATATCAATTTCAAGAGCATATCCTTGCAGCTAAGTCAGGAAAAAGAAAGTTGAGTTTTTCAGTTATCATGTATTGCTTCCCCGAGACTCTCAAGAGATGCCCAGAATTATGTAAAATTGTATTTTATCTATACCTGTAGAAATAGTGGCAATCAAAAAGGTTTGGATTATTAAGTAAATTCAAAACTAAAGTTTTCAAATCTGTATTTTAACACAGGAATAAAGATACAAATCAAGAGTGAAGATACATCACGGCCACAGGCTGCTTCAAGGCAAGAAATTAGAACTCTTCTTAGCAAATTCCAATTCTTCTCCCTCTTCAAGGCTCATAATGGTCATTCTTTGTCATTTGGATCAGAAACCACCAATATTTTCATGGACAGAAAAGCACTGATCAATGTTAGTAGCATGTTGACTTAATTCCTACTTCCACAAATCATCTCAGGCTAATTCTAGGTCTCCTGAAATGAGTTCTTAGAGCACAATAGCCAATGCTCTTTTAAAAAAAACTATCATTTGATTCCACCCAGGTGTCTAAACACCAAGCTTCAGTCTTGCTGATAGATCTTATGTCATCACTCTCATAATGTTACATTCTTTTCATTCACCTACTGTTCAAAGTACCTTTGATTATCATTCCCTAAAAGAGCAAGAGTTCCATAAAATGGATTTCAACATTATTTTGTGTTTACGTAAAGGCATCAGATCATTTTTAACCTTCATCTGTCTCCTGAATTATTATTCTATGTCAAATTTTCTTTTTACTGATTTCTTTCTTAGTTTGCTTACATAATCTCCTGCAAAGCAGAGAATATGAATTAAGCAGTATGACTTATCTGTATCTAAAATATCACCACATTGAGACATTTATAAATAAATGGACGCAGCTTGAGACTATACTCATAAGTGAAATAAATCAAACTCACATGTATAAATACTGAAAGTTTCCCTAGTGTAAGAAATGATAAGAATACACAGAAGTATGTGGTAATCATGATTCCCAGTCATATTGGTTTGAGGCCATATAATGTTTTCACTCATTAACCGCAATGGTTTTAACCTGGGTTGTTCGATTTTAATATCTATGATAGCACGAATAGCTATTTTGAAGAAAGCAACACAACCTAAAAGCTAGTGCTGATTTAATATCATCTTATTTTGAAGTCCCATCAAGCTGTAGTACATCGGTTTCCACTGGTTTTAACATGTTCTATCTTACTATATTTCACTATATGCTATAGTATAAACAACTTTTTATAGGCAAAGAGATAATATAGAAACCATTGTTTGTTTTCTATTAGCAGGTTCCAAATACCCTGTAATTCTTGCATTCTCTTGAAAGGCTTCACACTGTCTAGATATGCTTGATACTATAGCACGCGAAGTTACACTCAAATAATTAAAGGAAAGAGCACTATGGTGACTACTGTTATGTTAGATTATCTGGCAGTGAAACACAGTGATGCTTGAATTGCTCGGTTCTGCCCTGCGTTGTTCTATTACAATGTCCTCTCTTATCTCAATCTTCCCCCTATTTTTAAATTAATCTATTTTCTCTCATTTTTTTAATTAAAGGAAAACTAAATTAAAGAATAACGGGACATATAGTAACTTTTTTGTTGTCCTATTAACCTGACTTGAACTGCAGTATTGCTCTCCCCATCTTTTTCTGTCTGATTATTATATATTCTATTTTGTTTGATAGTATCAAGTTTGAGGGTATAGGCAATCACTTTGAAGGCAATAAGATATACTATGATGCCCAATATGGATTGACTATCATCCTTTTTTTTTTTTTTTTGAAGTCCCATAAGGTCTCCAGTGTAGGCTTTATTGGTCTTGTTCTGTACTGTTTTGATCAATTCTATTATACCTGATGATATAGGCAACTCAGTTTAAAAATAGCAAGAGACACAATGGTAACCACTTTTGATCACCTGGTATTCTATTTTTGCATCATGTGCTATGCCCACCCTTCTGTTCTGACTCTGTTTTGCTTAGTCACATTTGTTTTTATTCTCTTCAAAAAAGTAATAAGAACCGTGAGAGTAATAAAACCCTAAAAGTCTAGTTGTTACTGTAAAAAAGAGAGGAAAGGAAGGTGGACTAAGGGATATAACCGCAGGTATGTTCGAGTGTGTAGGATGGAAAACCATATTACTGAGCTTTTGTTGGATCATTGAACGGAACTGTCTCCAATTTCACTGTATGAATGTTCACTTTATATGCTTTAATTTAGTGATATGGACAACTGTTTCTTGGAAGATAATGTGTAGCCTGTTAACTGATGATTTCGCACTGTATATATTTTTCTAGAAATAATGTATTATTTGTACCCTTTTACTGCATTGTCTTTTTATGTCTTTTCTTTTTTTCCTTCTCTCTTTAAATAAAAAAAAATAAAAAATATCTTTGCTCACTTAGTCCTTAATAGGTAGGTTAGCTTAACACAGTTTGAAAAATTGTGCTTCACATTTTGCCTCATTTTACTGTAACATCATCTATTGCTGTCATGATGTTAATTTCTGTCATGTAGGAAAAAATCCGTGTTTTAAATTATACTTGAAAACGTTTAAAACATTTTCTGTATACCAAATTAATTTAACTTGTCAAACTACTTTGGCTATTGTCTCCAAAGCAATATCAGTTAATTGTACTGACCATAGACATAAATTGTACATAACTCTTGGAGAAATGCTTTTAATTTTCCATGTTAATCATATTAACCATAAAACCATTTGTATTCGCGAACATATGCTTTCCTATTTCAGTACTGATGCAAAATTGGTGACCCTGTTTAATAAATTTTCTACATCTAAGTTGTCATTCTAATCTTCACTCTTCTAAATTTATGAATTTTTAAATTTTGTTTATTATTTGTGTCTTTAATCTATAAGTCATGACTATAAGTCAGTGGGGTTTTAGATGTTTAGATGTTTGCATGTTAAAAAACAAAATTTGTTGTTATAAAGATGCTCTCTATATCTTTCTTACTTAAATAAGTTATATACATAGGTCTCTACTTGTAAATAGCATTTTAATTAACTAATTCTAGGTTGAGTCATAGTGCTGTTACTTTTCTTGCCAAGAATACCGGTAGCTATCTTGTTGAAAAAGTCAGTATATCTTTAAGACTATTTTATTTAACAAAACATGCATTTAATTGTTAACCACTCTAAAAAACACTTTGCATTTTATTATTTATTGTTTTCTTTTTAAATTCCTAATCATTTTTTCCTTGTAGATGGAATTTATTCTGTTCATTCCTCAAATATTAAAATTCTTACAGTTTCACCCCTTAATATCTCCTTTGACTACTGGATAACATTTTCTCTGGACAGTTCTACCTACCACTGTAAGGACTCTAGGACTTTAGTGCCCTCTGACATACACCTATCATTTAAACTGACATTTTCTAATATTCACTTCCCAGGGATTTATCTGCATCTGCATATGCAAGAAGCCAACAGCTTTATAGATATTACCAGTTGGACTTCCCTCAAGACCCAAAACTGATTATAATGCAATTGTTCCTCAAAGTTACATTCAATTATAAAGTTTTACATCTTCCTAACTCTTTATACTCACTTTCCAATAAGTCATCTAGAGTGTTTATCATATAATTTTAATGGTTTGGCGAAAATGTTCATGACATATTCTTTTTCTTTTCAGTTTTATTGGTACATATTTGCCATTCATGCAATTTAGAACCATCTTCGGAGTGGCTACATGTGCATGCACCTGGTGGTTGTTTTTTCCCTCTTGTCCCATTCCTTGTCCCTTCCTTCTTTCCCAGCGATACAGCCTTTTTCATACTTTTTGATATTTTCTTAGCTCATGTTATAGCATATAGTGTTTACATTAATTTGGGTTATTAGGCCGCTATATATGGCATATCTTTATTCTTATTTCCCCTTCTCCTTCTCACAACCCTTTATCTTAGTTTTCTTGGTCTGTTTCCCTACTGCTAGAGATCTGTCTTTTTGTCTCTTTCTATAGATTTTTATAACACTTTCTTTGTTCTGTACCTCACTCTCATGAGCGATGCCATGTGGTATTTAAGCTTGGGTGTTTGATTTATTTCATTCAATATTATACTTTCCAGGTATATCCATTTCCCCATAAATGTTTCACATTTGTCATTCTTTATAGCTAAGTAGTATTCCATTGTGTATGGACACCACATTTTCTTTTTTCAGTCATCTGTTGATGGGCATACAGGCTGATTCCAGGATTTAGCTATTATTAATTTTGCTGCTATAAACATTGGTATGCATGTGTCACTGTAATATAATGATTTAAACTCTTTTGTGAAGATACCTAGGAGGGGATACCTGGGTTGCAAAGAATTTCTAATTTCAGTTCTTTGAGATCTCTCTATACTGAATTCCATAAAGGTTGTGCTAGTTGGCATTTCCACCAACAATGACAGGGGGTTCCTTTATCACCACAGCCACACTGGCATTTGTTATTATTTGATTTCCAACTGATTGCCATTATTTATTAAGATTTAAAATGCCTTTGCAACTATATCTTTCTTTTCTCAGTATTTACTGCCTAAACGAAGCCAACATCCCTTCAATGAGGTGACTACTCATACCCAGATTCAAATAGTGTTTTTAATCTTTTCTTGAAAATTTTCTTCATGCCTGGCTCAAGTTTCTCTGCTGTTTTCTCACCCACTGCAGACTTCTGAATACAAGAACAGTATATTACATTGTGCAGTATATTATGCTGTGTGACAAACATTGATCTATATTTTGCATCTGGTGTCTTTCTCTGGATTAGTGTTTCTTGTTGGTCATTGAAAAATTAGCATCTAGCAAAATGACAGATGCAATATACCCAATAAAATTAGCATAAATCAAACAAAATGTTTTAGATGTTTGTGTGTGGTGGATAGTAATCATTTCCAAAGTTTATCTCATAGTCTAAGGACTTAATATACTGCATTTCTCGAAAAATATTTATTTCCCTGAAAAAAAAACAATGAAAAGAAGGAATTTTTAATATTACTGGAAAACCTACTGACCAATATAATTTATGTGTCATTTTTGTTTAATCATAAATCTATACACATTTTTCATTATTTGTTAATACTTAAGGCACACTTGCTATGAGTATTTGACCAATACTACTACTAAAAGGTTAGAGAAGAGCATACTCAAATTTTGGTAAATTGAGATGTTGAGTTTATATATAAAATGAGAAATAAAAAATTCCATTCATTCCGCAGGAGTCATTTGTAGGAACAGACAATTGCAATGCTATTTCAGTTCATGAGCTTAACTTATGTGATTCTGTTCACAAACTGAATTGCATGTGAATCAAGTGATATTTCCCTTTAAGGTCAATATTGAACCTAACCAACTGAATTTGATGCAACTCTCCCCCATTTAATTTATAACCAGAATTGTGGAAAGAATTAAAATCATGAACCAAAGCACCACTACACTTGTTGCCTGTATTGAGGTTGAAATATGATTGATTTATATTTCAGAGCATAATATATTTGGCAGGTTGCACTGATGTCTTGTGTTTGCCTTGCCCCATATCCATGCACTTTAGCATGGCCTTCGTAGCTTATTCTTCCTCCTCAAAATGGTCCAGTGGAATCCTAATATATGTGATGTCTGCTGAGACTTGAAGTGTGTACTCTCTTGTGCCTCTGTCACAACCCTAAAAATAGTATTACCTTATCTACTGGAGGATGAGACATATTTGTTAATCACATTATCTCCCAAACCAAAGCTACCTACATTTGCTGATGGCCCACCCCAGGAATAAGAGCTAGCCCAGTCAAGTAGGCAGAAACTTCTAGCCAATATTTAGCTCAGCAAATGTGCAATACATGCTCACTACTGTATTCTGCGATGTTGTTTCATATATAGTAAAATTTAAGTGCTATATCATTGATCTTTCAGGTTTTGTAATTCATTCAAGATACTTGCTGAAATGTTACTGTTATATAAGTGGCAAATTTAAAATCAGTTCCTTTAAATAATGGGACAGAGTGATAGAAGTCCTCTGATTTTGTGCAAAAAAAAATAAAAATAAAATTCAGGGAGTATTTATTTAATGGCACAGCTTTTCTTTTTTTAACATATTGAGCATCTCTCCTTTGGTACTATGACTCTAAAGGTAGAGTCAGGTTGTAGACACAATGTTACCCACTAAATGCAACATTTCCTCTTCCATGATATAGAGACTATATTTACCAGCTTCTTTTGTAGTTTGATTAGGTTTGTGTACTTAAATCTTTTCAAATACGTATATGAGAAAAATTATGTGTTATTTACAGTCCAAGTCACTTTAAGAATAGGTATGAGTTCTTCCTTATTCATATTTCTACCTTGTGTACATTGGAATGTGAATATATTTTATTATTGGGATTTGTTACAAAAATGAAACCTAGATCTACAATATATCTTTGAGAGAAAATCACGAAGTAGAGTCACTGGATTGGAAGTGGACTGTGACATGAGCAAGACATAATCATTTGATTTCTTTTTGTGTTGTGGCAGCCAATATTAATTATGGATTGTTCTAAGTAATATAAGGTAATAGTCTCAAAATCATTTAAATATATGTAGGTGAACGTTTGAGGTACAATATCACATTCAATATGTATTGTATAGCAAGTTTACCTTGAAACTTGGTGACTGTAGCAATAGCATTCATTGTAATTATTTCACTCTTTCTATGAGTCAGCAGTTAAGGAGTGGCTTAGGTGGATGAAGCTAGCTAAGAATCTCTCATGAAGTTTCATACATGAGGTTGATTGGGGCTGCTGTCCCTGGAAGCTGGAATATCCTCTTCCAAGCACATTTCTGTAGTTGTTGGCAGACTTTGTATGAGTGTTTGCATAGACTTCTATGAGAGTCTGGACAACAAAGCAACTGCTTCTCCTATAGAAAATATTTCTGAAGATAATATCAGTCTTTTAAAATCTTATCTCAGAAATGACACAGTATCAATTGTTGAAGTTTTTTAGTCATTCAGAGTAACCCTGCTATAAAATATACTTGAATACCATGAAAAAGGGGGTTACTGGGATTCAACTGGATATTCTCTATTCAAATAGAATATCAAATGGCAAGGCCTGACTGTGTGTCTTACTAGAGATATTATATTTCAACTTTTAAACACTAAGTCAGAAAATGAAGTCTTCTGGTCTGGTTAACACTGAAAACCGCTGTATATATTGGGCATAGATGACTATAAAGATATTTGAGTGAAAAGGAAATGCTATTGGAATACGCTATTCTCAGATTCTGTCAAGAAAGAAATGAGAAAATATTCTTTCTTGTATCTTTGATTTGAAATGATAAGATCTTTTTCAGTCATTGTTAAGGGGCAGGTGGCGCAATTGTTTCAAACTGGAGTACTTAGTAGCTATCATTATATGCACATTAAGATAATGTAAAAATGTGTTTTGCATAAAATGTCATCATAAGAATCTTTAAGTTATTTTGCCTACTCTAAAGAGGACCTCAAAGAAAACCATCTGGCTACAAAGTTAATTCTCACTACTTGTTATCCAAATACCAAAAATGAAAAACACAAAAATTGTGGTCATACCTTGATTCTTATAAATATAGATTTCCCTTTTTGCCATACATTCCATTTTTGCAAAGAAAATGTGGGAGTTGGAAGAACATAGCTACAAAAATAATTCCCATGTAGGTGGCTCACCAATTGAGAAAAAAGGAAGTGGGCTGAATACTAACGCATATAAAAGAAAATCTCTGTAGGTATTGCAATTTCTGGAACTTGAAGAGAATAAAGGTACATTTCTATTATAGATTAAGTAAATTGCACAAAGTGATGGCATTTGTAATTGGTTGAGGCAAAAGGAAGAATTTATATTCTGAGACAATTGGATAATAGATTTTGTTCTACAGTATTTCAAATGTCACAACTTTCTTCACGGATTAATTTCACATCTTTATTACTAGCGATTTGTGTGTTGTATGTATGATTTTTCAGCACATAGCGCACAGATAATACCCGTGTTTATCTTTCAGTTGTGTCAAGTGTTGTGTTTTTATTTTTTTTTTGACAATTTCAGACCTCTATGATGGAACAAATTGCAGCGCAGAGCAGATGAAAAAAGTAAATATTTAAGAGAGGTCTACTAAAACACAAATTACCATTGGAGAAGTCCAGATTTCATTAAAATAGTCATAAAAAGGCTCCATTTTGTTACTCCTTTTTTATTTTCAGGCTTTTATTTAATATTATGGAAAAATTCAAATTTCCATAATGGCAGAAAAGCATGTTGATGTAAGAGAAAATTTTAGATCCATAAAATATAATCGTTGATATACTTATGAGAAAAGATTATTTTAGAAATCAATATGCAGTATAAATTTTATCCCATTTAAACAAATAATACTGACTTTACATTCAGTTTTCATAGCATTGTGTTGGTCATCGTTAGGGACAATATGGTGATTGGGCAGAATATTTATCTTGGGTATTTACCTAGACCTACTGCTCTTAGTTTTGGCAACAGTTATTAATCTTAGGCTCAAGTAAGCAATTGTGAAATAAACGTAATGATGGCTGCCTTACTGGACTTTTATAGAGATGAGAGGAACAAGATCATTTGCAAAAATTGGAAACCTAAGAAGCATTTAAAAATGACTATACTCATTTTAACCCTGTACCAAAATGAACTCTATCCCCTTTCATGCTTCAGTCTCCTTCCTTTATACTAATACATTCCTATTAGTTCTCTAGCTGTCATAGTCTCCAGTGACTTTACTTAGAGGCTTCTTATGGCTTTGTGTCCCCGATAATCTAGGTACTAAAACAGTAAGTGAAAAAGACTACCCGATAAGCTTGACATGTTCACTTTAAACACGTAAGACTGTATTTTAATGACTTTTTTAAAACAAATGACATTCTTCGTGAAGCAAAATGGTAGCCTTGTTGGAATGCTTTATATCATCTACTGCTTATTTCCTGTAGTTGAATTCTGGGAAAATGAAAATTGTGAAACTAGAGTAAGTAAAAATGAATTATAAAATTAATTCAGAATTGTTACAGAATTGTAACATGTGAGATAGATAGACAGACAGATAGACGAAAAACCTCAGATAATCTAATGCTTTATCTCAAATCATTCTCCTACCTGGAATGCTCTTAAGAAAAATGAAACACAATTTTATTTGTTAATTAATCTCATACAATGACTCACTAATATATCAGAATATTAGTATGCAATCATAGTAATTGAAATATGCAATATGTTTAACAAATATTAGATAAGACAACTGTGTGATATAGGAATTTTAAAGCCCATCTATTATCTCCTGTGGCTCCAGTGAATAGTAACATCAGAGAATTTGTTCCACTGTTCTATACTTGCTTATTTTCTTAAGTGTCTCTTACAATAGTCAATAAATGCCTTTAAAACATGAATCACATCCGTGTTATTGTGTCCCAAAGAACTAGAAGAGATTGATTTGGTATTTATTAGTTATCAATGAATGTCTTCTGAATTGATGAATAGAATACAAGAGCAAAGAGGAGGGACAACCGATGCCAAAAGTAACAAGGAAAACACATATAGTATTAATCTCTCTCTCTCTCTCTCTCTCTCTCTCTCTCTCTGCCTCTCTCTTTCTCATATACACACACAAATTTTGCTTTTATCTTTTTAGTTTTACTTTAACTTTTTCCAGTTATTAAGATATAATTTACAGTTTATTGATCAACTCAATGATTTTAGTAAATTTAAATAATCATGAATCGATTAGCATAATCCAACTTTCCACAATGTACTTCACCATACCTTCATTTCACAAAGTTTGTATATTCACATTTGTGGCATTTGCAGTCAATCCTCACACCTCCAACCCCCAACAACCACTCCTCTGCTTCCTGTATCTTCTAAAATTTCCACGTCAGGTGCAAATATAATATGATATGTTTTGTGACATGTTCCTATCACTTAACATCATGATTTCACATTTCTTCCATGCTCTACCAGGACTTCACTTTGTTACTGAATAGTATTATGTTGTACAGATACATCACATTTTTTTATCCATTCACCTTAGCATTGGCAGACCTATTTTTTCTGTTTTTTTTTAAATCTTATTAGTAAACATTTGCAGTACATAATGATTATTTCTTGAAGGGAGTTTGTACATGTACATAACATGTCTTAATTATTTATTATTTCCTTCTCCTCCAATATCTTGATTCTCCTTCAAATTCTTATTCCCATTTGCAAAACTCTATTTGCTCAGTTCACAATTTTTCTTAAATTCCCTTTTTTCTTTTTTCCTCTGTCATTCTAATTGTTGTTCCCCTTCCCATTTGATAAAAATGTCCTTATTCTCTACTATCTTTTACTGAATACTTTGGGTTTCTCTTAAGGGAAACCATGCTATATTCAAACTTTGATTTATTTCACTTAAAATTTTGCGATCTAGAAGGGCATCCATTTATCTATAAATGTCTCAAGTGTATCCCTCTTTATGAAGGCAGAGTACTAACCATCACTCCACAATTTTTTGTCCATTAATCTGTTGATAAGCATACAGACTGTATCTAAAATTTAGTTTTTTTTTCTTTTCTTCTTTTGAACCAGGTATCAAACTCAGGACCTTGCATTTGCCAAGTGTGTAGGATTTAGCTATTGTGCACTGTGCTGATATAAATATAGGTATGCATGTTTCACTGTAATATGATGGCTTTATACCTAGAAGAGAAATGGCTAGAAAGGAATTACTATTTTTAGATTTTTGAAGAATCTTCATACTTATCTCCATAGTGGTTGTACTATTTATATTTCTACCAAAAATGTAGAAGGCTACCATAAGAAGTCAAATATCAACAAGTGCTGCAAAGTCTGTAGGGAAAAACGAGCCCCTTTCTTTTTTGGAAAAATTAACCTGTCTTGGAGCTCTGCTAGGTATACAAGTAATTCTTAGGCCTGATTGCCCTCTAGCTATGCTCATGACAGAGCCTTTTCATGAGAGAGTCTTCTTACAAGATTTTCATGTTTATACTTAGATATTAATTGTCAATTGGTCACAATCAGCTTTTAAAAAATTCCAAAAATGTCAATTTTAACTAAAATCACCTACTTTATTCCACTGCCTTTATAGTAACTATTTCCCTAATTTTTCCTCCATACCTGCTGATGGCTTATAAGTCATCATACCTATAAGTTCATTTCCTTTCATTGAAATAGTGCCCAAGTTCACCTCAGTATAAGTCTTAACAATGTCATTGTTACCTTTTTCCTGGGTCTATGTGTGTTCTACCTATCATCAGTGCTGGAATCTTCCTTGCCAACTGAAAATTGAATATTATTGTCTGTTCACTCTGACCGTGCCTAGACGCACCTCTCAAAGGTAGGATTCTGAAAGAAATAAAATGAAACTTGACATGTGTGGTAACTTTTAAGGAGTGTTCTTTTTTATCAACACCTATAAGAAAGAAGAGAGAAAAGCAGAACTTAACAGAAGGAGAAGCTGTGCTACAATGCAGTGTTACCAAAAGCCTCATACTACTGAACAGGCAACTCTAAAACAAGAATGGCCCTATAGTTATCCAATCTTTAAGGAAAGGAGGAAGCTACCCTCCCATATGGATCTGTGAGAATGACTTTGAGCAAGCTAGTTCGCCTGAGGCAATTCTTGAAGCAGGCTGGTGTACTGGAGTTGTCTATCAGCAATATTCCAACAGCTGGGGGCATAAATCCTTCAGCTCGGAAGGGAAATGTAAGCAGTATATCACAGCATTCACTACATAGAGCCAAAAGGATTTTTTGACTGATAACATGGGGTGTGCAAGGCAATTGAGACCTAAAGGATGACGCGAAGAATTTTGATCTGAGAAAGTAGAAAGTTGGAATTGTTTTTAACTGAAATGGCAAAGACAGCAAGTGAGGATTTTTTGGGGGGAGGGATGTATTTCAGGATTTTTGTTTGAATCACATCAATGAAACACCTAAGTAGATATGTCATGTTGACAGTTGGATATATAAGTCTGTCAAAGACTGAAGGTGATTTTATTAATAACTGTCAGTATTTTTGACTGCACTTTGCAAGTTGTTGGTTTGTTACTTTGTTTTGGTTTCCAGGTGGCCTTTGAAAATATTTTCAGTCAGCTTATCACAAAGAGCTGCTTGTTCTATTTACTGAACTCTTGGAGAACTAAGAATAACTTTTTGGGGGTCAAACTCGAATGGCATCTTAAATATATGTCAAATCCTATAGAATTTGATGAACTGTCCTTATGTCTTAATATGTTTTCAATGTATACATATTTATTAATATTCCTACCTGTTTATATTCAAATAAGGTATATTATATTCTCACAAAGTCCAATAGTATTTGTTGCCTCCTTTTTGAACATAATCAACAGTAAAAATCTACATATGTTTACAGTTTGAAGACATTTTATGAGTTGATCGGACTTAACTATTTCTCAATCACTCAGGCTTGTAAATACTATTTATTTTCTTAAGATAGAACATACATAGATATTTTTGAAACCTGATAGTACTCTTGCTTAGTACTTTACACAAAAATATTTTGGATGCTTAATACCTAAATTACTATTAACATATTGCTATGGTTTGTGTTTGGATGTCCCCTCAAAGCCTCATGAAATCATGGGGGCAGGTTGTAGAGTTTGTGATGGATTCATTGTTCATTCTAGGATTATGAATATGAACAGTTCACCTACTATAAGTGACAGAAAGAATCCTTCTGCATTCCTCCCCTTTTCCTCTTGTTTCTTTTGCTGTTTTCTGCTGCTATGACCTATTGCTCTCTGCCATGAGCCACTATGCTTTGGAGCTAGCAGATTATAGACTGAAACCTCCATAAACTGTAAGATTTCCTTCCTTATTTCTGGGTGTGGGATATTTTGTCTCAACCATGAGAGAAAAGTAACCAAGACACATATTTTGTTTTAATTTCCGTTATTATAGGAGGCCATATACAATGTTTTTCCTTGTATTTTTCACTTTAGACACTACTTTTATTTGCTTATTTGTAACAAGATTAGTAAAGTTTTCAGTCAAATACCATCATTACTTTTATATATTGATTTGTATGTTAAAGTGGATTGCATGAATGGCAGGTAATAAAAATTAAGTCCAAAATGATATCACAAAAGATTATATATAAGATCAAACTCACATGTATAAATACCGAATAGTTTCCCTAGTGTAAGAAATCATAAGAATACATAAAAGTATGTGGTAACCATGATTCCCAATCATATTGGTTTGAAGCCATATAATGTTTTCACTCATTAATTGCAATGGTTTTAACCTGGATTGTTTGATTTTAGTATCTGTGATAGTACAAATAGCTATTTTGAAGAAAACAACACAACATAAAAGCTAGTGCTGATTTAATATCATCTTGTTTTGAAGTCCCATCAAGCTGTTGTACATCTGTTTCCACTGGTTTTAATATGTTGTATCTTACTATATTTTACTATATGAGGTAGTATAAACAAAATTTTTTATACGCAAAGAGATAATATAGAAACCATTGTTTGTTTTCTATTAGCTGATTTAAAACATTCTGTAATTCTTTCATTCTCTTGAATGGCTTCACACTGTCTTGATATGCTTGATGCTATAGCATACAAAGTTATACTCAAATAATACAAGGAAAGAGGCACTATGGTGACTACTATTATGTTAGATTATCTGGTGGTGAAACACAATGATGCTTAAATTGTTTGGTTCTGACCTGCGTTGTTCTATTACAATGTCCTCTTTTATCTCAATCTCCCCCTCTTTTTTAATTAATCTATTTTTTCTCACTTTTTAATTAAGGGAAAACTAAATTAAAAAAATAGCAGGATGTATTATAGTAACCTTTTTGTTTTTCTATTAACCTGATTTGAACTCCAGTATTGCTCTCCCCATCTTTTTCCGTCTGATTATACTATGTTCTATTTTGTTTGATAGTATCAGGTTTGGGGGTATAGGCAACCACTTTGAAGGCAATAAGATATACTATGATGCTCATTATGGTTTGACTATTATCTTCTTTTGAAGTCCCGTAAGGTCTCCAGTGTAGGTATTATTGGTCTTGTTCTGTACTGTTTTGATCAATTCTATTATACCTGATGATATAGGCAACTCAGTTTAAAAATAGCAAGAGGCACAATGGTAACCACTTTTGATCACCTAGTATTCTGTTTTTGCATCATGTACTATGCCCACCCTTCTGTTCTGACTCTTTTGCTTAGTCACAATTGGTTTTATTCTGTTCAAAAAAAGTAATAAGAACTGTGGGAGTAATAGAACCCATAAAAGTGTAATTGTTATTTTAAAAAAAGAGAGGAAAGGAAGGTGGACTAAGGGATATAACCGCAGTTATGTTTGAGTGTTTAGGATGGAAAACCATATTACTGAACTCTTACTGGATCATTGAACGGAACTGTCTCCAATATCACTGTATGAATGTCCACTTTATATGCTTTAATTTCATAATTTGGACAACTGTTTCTAAGAAGACAATACGTAACCTATTAACTAGTGATTTCTTACTGTATTTTTTCTTGATATTCTGTATTACTTGTACCGTTATACTGCTTTGTTTTTTTATGTCCTTTTTTTTCTTTAAAAAAAAAGAAACATAAGAAATCAGTAATCATAATGAGTTCAAGGGCACAAATAGTAACCTATTTTATATCTAATGTTATATTTCTAATAATATAATATTGAAAATATATTTGGCTTTAGTTTCATACAGATTCTTTACTTTTGCTTATAACACTAGTAAGGTAATAAAGATTCTTACATCTTAGATATGCTTTTATGAATATTTCTATTACTGACTTTGTCAACAATAAAAAAAATCCCACAACTTGATAGACAGAATTTAGGATATTGAATTAGTGAAAATAGTAATTATAGTGAATATGTTTTGAACAGCTTAAAAATTATAATCTTGCTTTAGAAATATGAACTCAATATTATTTTAGTAACAAGGACATGAACCAGTTTTGGAAGAGAAACTTAGTTCTTTTAAAAGTGTTGATTTTTCAGTCGATCAGAGTGACTAAATTAGACTAAATTGCTGTGTTTTCAACACCACTTTATAGCTATTATCAATATACCTTATAAACAAAATTTAGGGCTTCAGTTCAACCTGTATTTTCCATTGTGGATATTGATTTCCTAGAGAATAAATGAAAACTTCTGATGTGTTCTTATGTGCTTTGTTGACATAATAATCTTTAATTGATTAGGGAGACTTGTGTGGCTCTTTAATGTATATCACTACAAATTTATTTTCATAAAGCTTCAGTGATAGCTGATTGCAGTTACATATACTAATAAATGGAGCTACTAACTTATGAAGAGTTATTATGGCTGTAGCTGGGTTATGGGCTTGTCTTGATCCAAATAAAATCTTCAGTGAATTTTATAAGGAACTTTTTAATTAAGGTCACATTAAATGAAAACAGGCATGACAATAGAATGCAGGTCATTGAATCCTTCAGTTTTTGCTGACTTGCAAGGAAGCCATTGAATTCAGTGAGAGTTATGATGTATTTATGAATAAGTTATAAATGACACGTATTGTTACATAATTCTACAAAGCCACACCTTGGTCAAGTTTAAAATATTTTTCATCTCCACTGAGACATGAAAGGCTAAACATTTATTGCATTCTTCTTCCATATTTCTCATCCTCATATTCATTTAATATTAATTTAGTTAATTTTCCTGTGTATTGGTTATTATCAGGATTTTGGGTATCATTTATTTTGATATGATAAATTACCATTTAAGTTAAACACATACACACACACAGGAGGGGGAGAGAGAATATTAGTCACTAAGTAGATCAAAGACAAACTTCCATATCATTTTCCTAGTCTCCACTGGAATAGTAGAAAAACTTCATGGAAAAATGATTTGCTAACCTATGCAAACTTGCCTGTTACCTCTTATTTTATCTCCTCAAAATCTATAATAAGTGCAGATCTGGAGATGTAGAATATGAGAAGCAAAATGAACTATACATTGGTGTTACAGATTTCAAAAAAGAGTCTGATGCTGAAAAATCACAGTAAATTGTTTTGCTGTCAATAAATATCAGATTTCACATTGTCAAAATAAAAATGAACTTCCTGAACCAATTTTCATTTCAAGTAATCCTATCAAATTATGTGCTTTGGTTAGAACCATTTCATTGAACAGTATCATTTAATGAATGAATATAATTGCTATTTTTAGGACACTCCAAATAACAACAGAATATACATTTTTTTTCAAGTCCATAGGGAACACAAAGCAAAACAAACCATATCCTTGGTCATAAAGTTAAATAAAAAATCTAAAGAACTTAAATCATAGAAAGTAGGTTTTTTGTGAGATATTAATCTAACAGTCAGTAACAGAAAGATAACAAGAAAAATCCCAAATATTTACCAATTTAGTTAATGCTTCTCAATATTGTATAGGACAAAAAAGGCTCAGATAACTCAAAATACACCAAAATGAATGAAATAAAAAAAATTTACCTAAATTTGTGGGATATAGATAAAATAGTGCTGAAAATGAAATTTATAGCACTAAATGCAAAAGAGGAAACGAATAATTCAAGCCACTAGATCAAGAAACGAGAAAAGAACAAATGTTTAAAGCCAACAGAAAAGAGATAACAAAGGCCAGAGCAAAAATTAAATAAATTGAAAAACTAAAACGACAGAGAGAAGGAATGAAACTAATCACTGTTTCTGTAAATAGGAGCAATAAGGTATCTAAGTCTATAGCAAGATGGACAGCCATAAAATGGAGAGGATGATATTTTCTTTTTCTTTCTTTCTTTCTTTTTTTTTTTTTTTTTGTCTTTTTCCTTTTTATCAGTACCAGGGATCGAACTCACTGCCTGCTTGCAAGGCAGGCGCTTATGCCACTGAGCTGAATTCCCAGCCCCAGTATTTTCTAATATTGAAGGCTGAAGCAATAGACATCATTATAGGTACACAAGGGGGTATTTATGAATAATGAACAAAATCTGGGTAAGATGTGTGTGTGAGAAACTACAACACTGCTGAAGGAAACGAAACAAACTGGGAGACATTCCGTATTCATAAACTAGAAGATTGACCATATGTATTAAAATTTTTGTTTCTCTCTTAAATTAAGCAATGGATTTGTTGTCAATACATGAAAATTTCAAACTTTTATGTACGGAAGACATATGTATGTTGTACACATATTAATTCATTTTCAAGTTGCTCTTCTAGATTTTTTGAAACAAGCAGGAATCATTGTAAAGTTCCTACTTGATAACACCTCCAATATACATCATACATTTTAATTTTTGTGCAGTTATTGGAAACTAACTTTATTTAAAAGGTTAATGTTTAGAATTTGTTCAACAATGAAATGGAAGGATGTTAAGGCATGCAGGCTTATGCTTTGTAACAGAGAAATTCAGTTCATGTTCTATTTATAGTGAAGGTGGTGAGAAATGTTTGGGAATGATTGCTTCATTCCTTCTTATTTTTCCCATTCTCTATTCTTCCTTCAACACCCTTCCATTTCTAATTGTAAACAAACAAACAAAAAAAACTTGCTGTCCAATTTTTTCATCTTTTCTTTTATCTGCCCTTTCGTTCCCCCTCCCTGCTCCCTATTTCCCCTTCTCAACTGAGTGCTTTCTTTCTATTTCGTAATACCTTGTACACATTCTGGTCCTTTTTTACAATTTCACTTTCTTGTATCAGAGAAACAATGCAATATTTACACATCTGTCTGGTTTATTTAACTTAAGAGTATGCTCACAAGGTCCATCCATTTAGCTATAAATATCTCAAGTTTATCCTTCTTTATTACTGAGTACTCCATTGTATATTGAAAAAACTTCTTTATCCATTCAAGGGTTAATGGACATTTTGGCTGTTTCCAAGAGTAACTATTGCAAAATCTGCCGCTATAAATATTGATGTCATATGTTGCTGTGGTACGATGTTTTTAAATCTTTCAGGAAAATACAAAGAAAGGGAATGAATAGCTGGGTCAAATGGAGCCTCTAATTTTAGTATTTGAGGAGTTTCCACACACACCAATTTCCACATTAGTTATACCATTCTAGACTCTCACCTACAGTGAAGAAGAGTTCTTTTTCCCCACAGCCACACCATCATTTGATATTGGTGGATTTCTTCATAATTGCCATATTTTCTGGAGTGAGGTGGAATCTGAGTGTTGTTTAAATTTGCATCTCTTAAGTAACCAGTGATGTTGGACATTTTTCATATTTATTTGCCATTTCTACTTCTTCGTCTGAGAAGTATCTAGTCATTTTAGAAACCCATTTTTGAATTGGGTCTTTAAATTTGGGGGGTCTAATTTTTTTCTGAGTTCTTTACATTAGACTTTAGCCTTTTCTCTGAGGAATAGTTGACAAATATTTTTCCCACTATATGAATTGTCTCTTCACTATGTTGATGATTTTTGATTGTGCAAAAGCAAAAGCTTTTTAATAAGATCTAAGCCTTTGATTAATTATAATATTTCCCTTGTGACCAGAGTTTTGTTCATGTCTTTAAGAGTTCTACCTATTCTCTTCTCCAGTAGATTTAGTAGTTTTGTTTTAATATTTAGATCTTTGATCCATTTTGACTGCAGTTTATTCCTTGGCATGAGACATAAACTAAAACAAGTGTTTTAGTCATAAGCATGTGG
The DNA here is from genome assembly GCF_034190915.1 of Cavia porcellus. Taxonomy (NCBI): domain Eukaryota; kingdom Metazoa; phylum Chordata; class Mammalia; order Rodentia; family Caviidae; genus Cavia; species Cavia porcellus. The sequence goes on along the minus strand of NW_026947516.1, from coordinate 29,912,768 downwards.
AAAGCCCATTTTCCCAGCATCATTTATTAGAGAGGCTGTCTGTCTTCCAATGAATGTGTTTGACCCTTTTGTCAAAGATAAGGTGGCTGAGTGTGTTTGGAGTTGATTTTACATCTAATCTGTTCCATTGTTCCTCAGGTTTGTTAGAAGCATTAGAAATTTCTCTTTTACTTTTCCTGGTTTCTGTATTTTTACTGCAGTTGTATTGGTTTTGCTTTAACGGGTCTGTATCAATTGTTTACTTAGCAAAATATGTTCTAGGGTATAGTCAGACCCATCATTCCTGTTCTGTATCTACTGGTAGGAGGTTCAAACTTCTCCATAATGTTGCACTCAACTCAACACCTTGGCCGCTTTATTCATGAGTGACAAATTTGTACTGCTTACGTTGGTATGAGAACAAGCATCCTAGGTATTGTTTTAGTTGTAGATAAAATTATTCAGCAATATTTTAAAGACAGACTGTCGTCATTATATTGTTATACTGTACAGTAAAAATTAAAAGAAATTAAATACATTTTGTGAAATAAACCATATTGTGATTTGTTTATTATAGTACTCATTGATGCTAGTATTTGTAATTCAAAAGAAATAATAAAAATAGAACATAAATATGAAACATTAACTATTGTTAGAGTTGTCTTACTTTGGCAAATATATGGTCAAATATCTAAATCTTTACATACTATTTTTATCAGTCATATCTCCTGCTGAAAGATTTTTATTTCCTAATTGAATGTAGGTAGCCTTCCAGAATAAAAAAAAATGTAAGGCTTTTCAGTGGTTTTGCTAAAGAATAGTAATGCACATTTGTGTACTTTGTCAAAACATTTGAAAAAGCCACTCATACATATTCATTTAGAAAATTTTTGGAATTCTTTGGAACTTCATATTGTGACATTTAAAATAAGTGGCTTTCATTATATACAACTATTTTTATCATTATCATAGCACATTGTTGTTACTACCCATATTAGTCACTTTCCTGTCACTGGGACAAAATATCTGACATCCACAATTTAAAGGAGATCTTTATTTTGGTTCATAATTTCAGTAGATTTAGTCCATGATCATCTGGATGAAAGGCAGAAAGGGCATGGGAAAAAGATATGGCAAAAGAAATCTCTTCACCATGTGGCTGCCAGGGTGCAAAGAGAAAGGAAAAAAAGCCAAGGATAAGAATGTATGCTTCCAAATCTTGCCCCCAATGAACTTCTCTTTTCAACAAGGCCCTACTTCAAAATGTGAGATGCTTTGGGGACATTTTAGATGTCAACCATAATATTCTGTTCCTGACCCCTCTAAATACTCATGTCCATCTCATAATCCAATATACATTTGGTCTAAAAGTCACTAAATACCTAACAGTTTCAACACTGGTGAAAAGTCCATGTCCAAAAACCTCCTTTGAGACTGAAGGCAAACTCTTAGCTGTGAGTTCATACAAAAATGAAAAAGAAAGTGAAACACCTCTGATGCGCAATGCAGCAGGGTAAACAATCCCATTGCTAAATGAATAAATAGGGAACTAGAAGTAAAATGGACCAAAGCAAGGCCAAAAGCCAAAAAGGAAAACATTAGCTGCTTTCCAGTTCCTGTGGCATGTATGACCAGCTCCTAAGATGTGAGCTCCAAAGGGTTTTAGCAGACCCTACCCTATGACCTTGCTGATTGAAACCCAAATGTCCACTTTCTTGAGATGGATACATCTCACTGTCTGTAGCTTTTTCTTAGCAGCTATTCCATGTTCCTGGTATCTCCCACATCCTGGTGTCTCTATTGATTCTTCAACTTCACTCTCAGAGTACCATGCACAACACTTTTACAGGCTCCTAACAGCAACTGCAATCTTATCACACATTTTTGTCTGGCCTCCCACGACTTTTGTTGAATTTGGATGGAAGCCACCATGGTCACATAAACACTTGCATTCTGCATCCCTGAAAAACAACACCATGTAGATGATGCCAAGGTCTGCTTGCAGCTCAGTCAGTCACAGGGCCTCCTTTGCCTCAGAAGGCCTGTATGGCTGAATTCAGGAATACACTTACCTAGATAGACTTTCATGAACAAACATTTCAGGGACCATCTTCTCAAAAGAAAATCTGTATAGTTTTGCAGCCTTTACACTGTCATGGATGAGTCTTGCTGATTACTGAGATTGCCTTCAAACTATCCTTCTTCTTGTTCCTATACAGAATACTTGGCTTCTTTATAATGCTACTCTTTTCAACAACCATGCTTTTCTTTCCCCCACATTACAGGTACTTCCTTTTTTGGTGAAACTGCAAATATTTAAAATCATTTAGTTATTTTATTTCTCATATTTTCACTATTAATCTAACTTTAAAAAAGCCAGAAGTACCCATATCACAGCATGAACATTAAGGCTTAAAATTTTCTCTATCAGATTATTACACCCCTTTTAATTTCAGCCTAAAGTCTTAAAATATGAACAAAACCTAGTCAAATTCTTTGCTAAAATGAAATATGCACAGCTATTCATTCAATTTCCAATAAAGTCCTCATTCCCATCTGAAACCTCATCATCCCATCCTTTCCTGTCCATATTCCTGTCAGTCTTCTGGTCTTCTGAGTTCTGATCAGACGCTCCCCTCCAGCTCAGTTTACAGCACTCCAAGATTTCCCTAGCCCACATTTCCAAAACTCTCCAAACTACTCCTGCAAATTGTTTCCAAATATTTGTAAACCATGAGGTCAGGCACAGTTAGAGCAATGATACCAATGTTTTGTATTAATCATTTTCCCCTCACAATCTCCAGTTTGGCTCACAGTTTCATGGGATTCATTCTGGGGTGTGCTGACTTGAAGGCAGACACAGTGTCACAATGCCATGGTAGAGGAAAGCTGTTCATCACGTGGCAGCCAGGAAAAAAGAAGAAAACCAAGGTAAAAGCATATATTCTTGTAGGCCATGCTTCCAACTAGGCCCCAGCTCCAAACGTGAGACACTTAGGGAACATTTTAGATTTCTAACACTACTTCTTCAAAAAACTACCAAGGCAAACTTGATTGGGATATTGTAGATTTTAAAACTTAGTGATTGCTTTTGATGATTACCTATAAGTGATGGCTCTTAAGAATATTGCAGTATTATTTTTATTATCAATACCAAGCAATACAAATATTTGAATGAAATGCAGTTAAATTTTTTCTAATAAATTGTAATACATAATTTTAAAATTTCTAAACAATATATATAGGAAGACATAAACCAATATATATGTACAAGAGAAAAATATGTGAAATAATGAATTAAAACTTTAAGCTTTCCTATCATGAACCTTTCCTCAAATACATGGTAAATATTTTGTGTATCTACCTATAATTAAGTACATTCTATAGAGGAATGTGAAATTTTCTTAAGTCTTTCTTTTTAAAAGAAATTTACTCTGTTTTTTTACATGAGTGCACATGTTTTTGGTTATTTCCAAAATGTTGCCTAAATGGTTTAAATTTTTGTGTTAGCCACTTAAAATATACTCTGAGCATCACTCAGGCACTGTTTGTTTATGTACTGACTGTCCCCAGTATCACTCAGGCAGGTGTAATTTCAACCAGTCAATTCTTGTATTGAATATATTTGGTAAAGTTGTTGTGTTTATATTTTTTGTAGTATTATCTAAAAAGTAATGAAAAATATACAATTTTTGTTCATCCTGTATTTAAATAGTTGGACTGGTAAGTGGTTAAAATAAATGCAAAACTAAGTAATATAATACATAGTTCTTCCACGGTTTTCAAATAGGACTATGGGGGCATTGCATGAAAAGCAAAACAATGCGACAAAGTTCTGGAGTTTAAATTATCTTGCGTATTGGCAAATTAGTCTCCAAAATGTCTGACTTATTTACACACTTACTGGTAGGTTTAAAATGGACTTTCCCATCTTTTATTTTATTTTTTACTTTAAAAGGATAAAATAAAACAGAACAAAATGTAACAAAGCAGATCAAAAGAAAACAATGCAAGTGACAAAGGATTTCAGCGCAAGACAACGGGATGGCTACCATACAGTGGCTACTATAATATCTCTTGTTTTCTTCTAAATAGTTGTCTATATCTTCACACACAATGAATTCAAATTAAAAATATTATAAAACTGATCAAAACAAAATAATGAAAGAGCATTACAGGCATTCAAAACCAGACATTAGAGTAATCAACAATGGCTACCATAATGTCTCTTGTTCTCTTCAAACTAGCTGTTCATACCTTCATATACATTGTGATTAAATAATACAAAACAAACTTAAACCACTCTAAGAAAATAATAAAATCATTGACTTTTCCATATCTGTACCAAATCAATTTTATTTAACTATTAAGTTGTTAACAATTAGATATTTAAATATATTGTTTGCAATGCTTTAAATAGAAATTAAATATTATTTTATAGGGGCTGGGGGTTTAGCTCAGCGGCATAAGCACCTGCCTTGCAAGCAGGCGGTCGTGAGTTCGATTCCCGGTACCGATAAAAATGAAAAAGACAAAAAAAAAAAAAAAAAAAAATATTATTTTATAGTTTTAGGCATTTGTATGTCTTTCATATAGCTATCTGCTTATAATCTTTGCACTTTTTTATTTTATAGCTTTTTCTCATAAACACACAGTTAGACACACACACATACACAACTTACATTTAAAGTTGAATTGCTTGACTATTACAACAAATTTAAAGAATAGCATTGCTATTTGGGGCTCCTTAGTTTGTCTAAGTGTTCATGGATTTATTCTAGTGCTTTTTACATTAATGATGTTGCTTTCCTTATTTTGAAATACAGAAAACTATTTTTAAAAATCAAGTTAGAATATTTTATTTATATTTCTATGTAATATTATAATCATAAATATTTTGTTTAATACATTTGAATTTCATATGTCTATATATGTATAGAACAATATAGAATTTAATGAAATATGTATATATATTTTTTAAAAATTACCAATTTTTAACCACTAAAAATTTATTCTTCATTAATTTATGCCATTAATATTTATTCTGTGCATAAAATGTGATGCCCAGTTACCACACACTCAGATACAGCATATATGATCCTTTTTAAAAATGTATAACAATTTTAGGCTTTAAGTATTTTTTCTTTTTGTGTCTTTTTCCTTTTTGTCGGTACCGGGGATGAACTCACGACTGCCTGCTTGCAAGGCAGGCGCTTATGCCGCTGAGCTAAATCCCCAGCCCCTGTATTTATTCTATTCTAACGCTTGAAATTTTTCTTAGATATTGATATTAATAATTTATATTAATCTGAATTTTATTATCAGTATTTTTCTCACATCATAAAATAATATTAAACATCTTCTTAATTACTGCCCTAAAAGTTTAAAATTTTTAAGTTTCAATCATTTTCTATGAACAATGTCAGCCTTTTAATCTCTAATTAGATAGTTTCTCAATTTTTCAAAATCAACTCAACATATTATCACTGTGAACTGATATGTGTACTTTTTTATTTCTTGTGGGACTGAATCTTTTAATTTATTTTTTGTTAAAATGTTTAATTGTGGTTTTTAAAGACTTTTAAGCAAGTCATTCTAAGAATCTTTGATACATCTTTCAATTTCCTTTGCGGTTCTTTCCTTATTTCCAATTTTGACATAGCAAAATATTTTATCCTTTTCATATACTAAGCTAGTATCATTTGAAATACATAAATAACTAGTTTTGGACCTTCTGATAGTGTTGATCAAAGACTTTAATTTTTTATTGCTATTTTAATGGCTATATTTTGTTATTTTTTTCTAAATTGGTTATCACTGAAAATTTAACTGTTGTGAAAACTATTATTTTTGTCTAGGACTACACAAGTTAATGAGTATGAATATTTTTTCACTGAGGATAGTTGTAGCATCATCCACTAAAATGAAAATCATCAATCACAATTGCTTCTATAGTCTTTATTATTGATTTTTATTTCTCTTAAAGAGGTACAATAGTGTTTATTCACATTTTAAAATATTTTGAGGCAATTTTAAGTATTATTGCCCTTAGTTTTAAATATTATGCCATTGTGATAAAGATATGGATTTCTGTTGTTTACATTCTGAAATTTATTGCAGTTTTTAATGTGATATAATAATTTGGTCAATGTTAGTAATTTTTTTATTGCCACTTTAAATTTTTGTTAGTATCAGGTTATGCAAAATAGCATATGTAAAGCACGTATCAAAAATACCAATGGCATATTCTCCCTTATGCCACAGTTTTCAGCATGCTCCTTTAAAATTCAATTACTAGTGTGTCTGTTTCTTTGTAACAAAAGTCTTACTGAGTTCTCAGAATCTTGTTTCATTTCCATACAGTATCAGACAATGTGAAATGGCTAACACACCTCTAGTGACTCCCAACCAATGAGTTGCTGGGATTGGAAGATTGGCCCATATTTTATATCATTTCTCAGAGCTTTTCTGTGTGATTAATTACATAGTTGTTTGTGTGTAGCTTAATTATTCACCTATTATTGAATACTTTTATTTCCTATATAATTTCTCTCCTCGCTTGTATTTTCTTTAATAAATTTAATTGGAAATCTTATCTTAAGATTTGCTTCTGGGAGAAATGAAGATAAAATAATGCCAATCTAATCCTTCTAGATTTCTTCTGTAAATTATGTGGTTACTCTAAAAGATTTTGTGATTCCTTCACCATTTATTCATTTGGGGTTAAAGTCTGTTTCTCATCTTTTTTCTTTATTTCCTGGAGTGTTTCATATTTTTGTTATTCTGAAACTAAATATTAATCACAAAGTTATATCATCAATGTAGATAGTAATCTTTATCACTATAAAATGCCTTCCTTTTTCTTATTTAAGAATTCTAGCCATGCGTGGTAGTGCACTCCTGTATTCCAACACTCTGGAGGCTGAGGCAGGAGGATCATTGCAAATTCAATACTAGCCTGGGCTACAAAGTGATCTTAAAACCAGCATAAACTGCATAAGGAGAACTTCTTTCAAAAGACAAAAATAATTCTGTATTGCTCAATGTTAATATTGTGGCACAACTCAACTCATGCTTTCTAATAATTTTAGATATCCTTGTCCAATACAACATGTATTCATAAATGTTATTTGCTTTTATCTCTAATATGTTAACATCCCATTCCGTATGTTTACATATAAATATTTTGTCTTAATTCATCTAATTTTTGTTATGCTTTATATTCAATGTACTGTTTTTCCCTCTTCTGTGGGAATCATGTGAGTGTAGAATTTTTCCTAGTGTTAAAGTTTATAACCTTAGGTGAGAGATGATGATTTTTAAAGGATAGAAGGAACCTCTTTGCTCTAGGTTGACCACAGGTAAAAGTACTTCCACGAGGAGAGATTAATGTGTTCCTTTGCACGGGAAATACATGTTGATCTAGAGAGAGAGAGAGCATGCCAGTAGAATTTTACTGAACCACGAGTCCTTTCTCTGTTACTGTTCTGGAGTTTGGGGTTACTTAAAAGAAAATCACTGTAATTGTAATTCTTACAGTCCAGGAATTTAAATCTTCATAATTTTAAACACTTTAAGATATCGAATACTTTCTTTCCCCAACCCTTTCAAATCTTGCATTAAGTTAGTTTGAATTCGGGTACATCTCTTTCAACTCTAAAAATTACTGCTGAAGCTCTTCTTTTTAATGACTCTTGCCTTCGTTTTGAGATTGGGTGAGTATATGAAGTGTTACTTAATAATTGGCTTAGTTTGTAGAGTTACTTGTCAATGATTTTCCAGATAATTGTAATAAAATTATATTAACGATAGCAAATCTTATTACATAAAAATACTACCCCATATTATTTATTCATAACTCATTTAGCTCTCTTGAATTAAATGAGGATTATATTACATGCATCTATGAGTTTTATATTAATGCTATATAATTTTTCATCTATAAAACTAAGTAACAGGAAATTGTACATCCTGCCTAAACTTTCAAACCCTTTGAATAGTATATTCAGAAACTGAATTCATACTACCTAGCTCATCAGTGAAAACCCTTAACCAGGGTATGCTTCAGACAGGCTTCATCTTTGAAGAATACTTACCTTAGAGATTAAGATAATGTAAGCACATTTCATCTTAGTTCTCCTCAATTATTGCACCTAAAACATAGAAGATAGTTGCAAAATATAAAACAAGTAGAAGACTGTGAAAAGTAGAGAAAAGGCAGACCAATGTGCCCACTTGGGATTCATGGGAAGACATACTAGAGGCTCTTGTGAATTTTTTTCCAGCTTCTATGTACCCCAATATGTGTGCAGGAAAAGTTATAAACAAAGAAATGATAACAAGTGCAGAAAAAAATAACCCCCAAATGTGGAGAAAACACTAAAATAAGCATTTCTCTCTGATCAGAAAGCTGAGAGGGTAAAGGTTATCAACTAGGAGTGATTTTGTCTCCCAAAGAATATTGGAAAATGCCTAGAGATGTGTGCTTGTCACTTCTGCTGTAGAAGTTTTTTACTAGCCTTTAGTGAGTAGAGACCAGGGATAATCTTCAGTATCCTTAAATAAATAGTGAAGTCCAGTATGATCAAGAATTATCTGACCCCTATTATTGACAATATCAAGGTTCAGAAACTTTTAACTGCTCCATACAAGCAGATCATGGCTCCATGGACTATATCTAACCCACAAGCCATTTTGTAAATAAATACTCTAGAGGAACTTTGCTTACCTGTAATAATACAGAGTGGAAAAGGAATATCATAGACAATGTTAATATCAAATTTTATTCAAGTTAATGAAAAGATTAGCATTTCAGATAGAATCTTTCTGCAATATACAGAAGGCTAAAATTGGGCCGTCTCTCTTCATTTTTTTTTTCTTATACAGATTTCCCTGAGATCTGGTGGTATTGTTTTTCTGACCAGCAAAATTTGAAGAAAAGCTAATTTGGTATAGGCCTTGAATGTTCTCTTATGCTTCTCTGTTCAGCTGTTCATCCTTGCTTTTGCATGTATGTTATTAAAAGTATGCAGTAGACCATTCACAGAAGTAAATATTTCCACGAAATTCCAGAATATTTCCAAGAAAATAGTCTGTCAGCAGCATAAACAAAATTACATTTTAAAGTTATTATTTCCTTTGGAATTATTTTTCATTCAGTCTTTTGCTACAATGTATATATAGGGTGCTTTTATAACACTTAATACAGTGTGTGAATTGGTACACAGTGCAAATTCCTTGAAATATTTACATTTTTTATAATTATATTTTTCTTGAGATACATATCAATCACAAAGTAGAAAGTAGTAATTTATATTGGAGATACATAACCAGTATCATCTTAATCAAATGATCAATATAATGTCATCAGTAATATAACTAATAGGTTATATCCACATCATGAACCCAGTGATGTTATCACTGAGAAAAACTCAGTTTCATCTCTATAGTATTCATTTTGAAAAATGTGCAACCGGAATTCATCATGAAGAAACATCAAACTTGAACTGAGAAACATTGAGTGAAATGACTAGCCAGTACTTCAAAAGTGACAGATCCCTACATTGAATAATGTAAATGAAATGTGCGGAATTCTGGATTGGATCATGAAAATGAAGGGCATTAGTGTGATAACTGGTGAAATTCAAGCTTTACAAATTTATCACTAGTATTCTCTCAGTAATAATGTTCTGGTTGTGGCAATAGTACTATGATTACATATGATGATGAGATTTGGGTAAGTCAAATAATGATAAATAAAGACAAACGAACTCTGAGTACTATTTCAGCAACTTTTAAAGATATGCATACATACACACATATGAGCATATATAAGTAGAGACAGACAGACAGACAGACCCACTGAAAGACAGAGAGTGACTAACAGAAAATAAATGTATACATACTTCAGGAAAAGAAAAATAGTATGTTTTTTCAATAGGTGATGTTACCCTTATATCGGGGACCCTAGAGAAAACCCACTACACTGCTGGCCCTTCCAGAAGAAACTGAAAATGCATGTGCAGCAATCTCAATGATCAAGGTTAATCTAGGAGCAGTTCACCACACTAGTAAATGTCTGGAAGCTAATGACCACCTCTTATAATTGTAGAACACAAAGCTGGCTTGTATTAATCTCATGCCTCAATAAATTCAGCATTAAAATATCTACATGCATTTTTCCTTTCTTGAAATGAGTGTATACATTTTTTTGGTACTCACATTCTCTTTCTCCATAATCTATCTATCTAATCTATGTATCTTTCTATATATATATATAATATTTTCCCACAAAATATCGAATTAATATATAAATATTCATTTTATTATAGCATAGTATATTTATGTATTTCCCCATAAAATATCATATGTTCTCTAAAGAAACCAATTATATTTATATTTTTTGTGTAAGCCTGAAAAATCCTGATGCTACACTGTATCCTCATTCATTTTCAATTCTAGTTCATAATTTCTACTAGAAGACATGGCACTAGCAACTCTCCAGAACAATAGAGAAAAGTATTGTACAGATAACATAAACATTTAAGGGCTTGGTTTGACCACTCAGACATCATGACACTCAAGGTCTTGATTTGAATGTTAACACATAATTCATATTTATCATGAGACTCATGAACTGGTGTTAGTAACTATACGCTTTGAATCATGCTTTTTAATTCATCTTTACAGAAATCCTTCAAATATGCACTTGAAGTCATTTTGAATTAATTTTAAAGCTGTCACATTTTCCCCTTCCTAAAACACTCAGATTGTAAGTACTTCAGGAACTTCACACAAAGATCTCTATTCGTAAACATTTCATGTTTAACAGCTAACAGAAATACAAGTATTTTGTGTTATAATCTTGTTAATATTATAACTGTTCTGAAAATATTTGAAAATACTACTGTTTGAAACAAAGCAGTGATTCCTTGAGTAGCCTCTAAATTAAAAAATTCTAAATCTGAACATTTGCTACTAGAAAGCAACTAAGTCTATAGATATGTCAATTATTTTTATTGATATCAGTGGTTCTGAATTACAAATGAACTTCAAATTGAAATGCATTATTATTATTATGACTGTTTTTTTTTTTTTGGTACCAGGAATTAAACTCACGACCTCATGCTTGCCTGGCAGGTATTTATGCCACTGAACTAAACCTCCATCCCTGAAATGTATTATTGCCATGATTAGAACAAAATTTGACTTCATCTCCTTTCATAAATTATAATATAAATGTTAAGAAATCTATAATTCTATAAATGCATCGGCTCCCACGCTAGAATTGTTGCAAAATAAAGGAAGCTTAGTAACAAAATCCAAACTAAATTCTTAGTCAACAGTGAGCTCAGGCATCTCTTGAATGTGGCTAAAATCATAGATGTAGTCTGCAGAAATAGAAAATTTTAAAACATAGTATGTAAAGTCACATCAAGTGAAATTCCCTAGTGACTCAGTAGAAATAGATGCAATAAGGTAGACACATAACTTTAAATTTGTCATCGTGTAAGTGATATCCGTGTTGAAAACTAATTTTAACATTATCCTTTTAAGTTATCCCCGTATAATCGGCAGTGACAATTCTAAATATTGATTTCACTGGATTTAAAATACTTCTGACATAAAATTGAAAATAGATCTATTTAAATCAATTGAGTATATAAATAATTACATGACTTTATAGGATATTGCACTTGCTTTAAATTGTGATACAGTTATGGCCACGGTATATACCTAATTGTTCTATCAATAAATTCCTAAATTCAAGGCATATTTTTCTTGTACTTGTATGAGAATAAGGCAAGGTTTCTAAGTTTAATGCTATGGTTCTGAAGGATTTTTTCATTGGGAGGATTTTTTTATTTTTGAGATTGTCTTTTGTTGTTGATAGTTTGTCAATCTTTATGTTGTTTTATATGTGTGATATCATTTATTTTTGTTATTAGTATAAAAATATAAAGAAATAATGCACAAGTTTCAAATCCATATACACTAGGACAAATTAAGTATAAATAGATTAGATGCTCTATTTTAAAGGTAATGATTGTTACTATATTTCATATATATATACAGTATGCAAATTCTTAAATGCTAACTGCATGGCCAATTGAAAATGGAGAAAAGAATTGGAGAATATACAATGGAGAATTTACAATGGAACAATTAACTGAAGAAACATGTTATTATTCTTATGGAAGATTATATGGTGAATTGTTATGATGAAAAAAATATTTATTTCAATATAAGAGGCTGAATACAAGAGGACGGTATAAACATCTCGATATCTTATGATGTAATATAGCCTCAAGTTCCAAAATGGTAGGAAATTAAGTGAAATAAATCAGACACAAGTTTAAATATTGCATTGTTTCTCCTATCTGAGAAACCCAATTATAAATAAGGAGAAAGATAAAAGATATTAGGACATAGGGAGATCTTTTTCAAGTGAACAAGAAATAAAATAGAGGGAGAACTGTGCGTGGTGGTATAGGCCTTTAATCCGAGCACCCAGAGGTTGAGGCAGGAGGATCACTGTGAGTCCAAGGCCAGCCTGGGCCACAAAGTGAGTTCATGGTCAGCCTGAACTGCATAGCTAGACCCTGTCTCCAAAAGAGAAAAAAATAGATAAATTTAAAAAAATATATAAAGAGTGAAGAGAAGGGAGGGAAAAAGGAATTAAAAAACTCATTGAAGTGAAAAAATATAAATATAGCATTTGCAGACAAGGAGAGTAAAAAGTTGAATGGGACAGATAGTATGCGGAAGAAAAAAAGACATAAATTACAGTGCGTTATGAGCATGCACAAATACACCACAATAAGCGTAATCACTACGTACTGCACATGTGTACTAATAAAAAATGTAGGATGTGATAGGACTAGAAGTAGATTGAGATAAACACATGTGGTATGCAAATTAACCTCTACTACTTCTAAAAATAATAAAACCAAAAAGAATACACTAGTCAGGAAGAATATTTTAAAATATTGCCCCAACTTATTCATAGAATAGAAGCGTCCACTATGGAATACATATTCTCTTGAAGTACACATGAAAACAACTACAAAATTGGTCATGCACTAAGTTGATAGGTAATATTTGACAATTTTCAAATGACAATACACATTATATCTTATGAATAGAATGGAATTAAACTAAAAATAAACTAGAATTTTAGTTACCCCCTAATTTTTTCAAACTATTTGTAATACTTTCACAGACGTTTAGTTTTGATTATATACTGAATTTTCTTTGTGAAATAGTATAAGAATAATTTAAAATTCTATTTTTGTTAGTAGTACATGTTTACAGTACATAATGGTTACATTCATTGTGGGGGGTTGGTACATGGGCACAACATATTTTGAATCTTTTTTCTTTAATTCCCTTTTTTTCCCTCCTGTCCTCCTCCCTCCATTTTTTGGTCCCTTTCCTAGTTGGAAAAGTTCTATCTCCCTGTTTCATATGTTTTACTTTGCCTGCTATTTATACTTTGGGTTTCTCATATAAGAGAAGCCATGCAATATTCAAGCTTGTGTGTCTAATTTATCTTACTTAACATTATACTCTCAAAGTGTACCCATTTTCTTACAAATGGCGCAAGTTTATCCTCCTTTATAGCATAGTAGAACTTCATTGAGTATAAATACATTTTATCAATTTATTTGTTGGTAGACATATAGGCTGCTGCCAAGATTTACCTATTATGAGTTATGCTGCTATAAATATGAATATACATGTATCACTGTAATATGATATATTTAACTCTTTTGGGATGGTACCTAGAAGGAGAATAGCTGGGTGGCATAAAATATCTAGTTTCAATTTTGAGGAGTCTCCATACTGATTTCTATAGTGGTTTTACTAGTATACATTCTCAGCAACTATGGAGAAGGAGTCTGTTTTTCCAGCAGCCTTGCCAGCATTTGTTATCATATGATTTATAGATATAGCCTTTTTTTCTGGAGTAAGATTTAATTTCAGTGTAGTTTTGATTTGCAAGGCATAATTGGATATTCTAAGGTAGCAGTCCTCAATGATTTTGGTACCAGGGCCCAGATAATTTTTTAACAGATTGCATAGGGTAGTGGTTTCAGAGTGATTTAAGTGCAGTTCATTTATTGTGAACATTTTCCACCACCACTATTACATGTAGTATATAATGAAATAATTACGCAGCTTACCACAGAATAGGCAAGAATTTTAAACTTGTTTTTCTGCAACTAGAGGCTACCTCCCAGGGATGATGGGCAACAATGATACCTGAAGTGTGCTGCTTATGTCCATTCTACTCTCTAATCTTGTTTTGGTTCTTCTTAGCTGAAAGTCTTGCCGTACAATGATAAGATACTGGAAATGGAAATGGGCTTCTCAGTGCTTTGGGGGAAATCTCAAGATATTTTGCCTTGACTCTGGTCCAGAAAGTATGATATCTTAGTTACTTTTCTTGTTGCTGAGACAAAATACCTGACACTCAACGTTAAAGGAGGAAAGGTTTATTTAGCTCACAGTTTGTAGAAGTTTCAGTTCATAGTTGGATGGCTCCAAGGCAGGGTGATACTTGACAGAGGTGTAACAATTCATCATGACAGAAGACAGCAAAAGCAACAAGAGAGAAGAGACAAGCCTTTTTATGTTGCTTTAATTGTATTCAGACTACCCCTCGTCAGGTTGGTGTAGCACTCATATCCTCAATCCAAGCACTGGGCCATGAATCAATTGCAAACTATAGAGTTGGATATCTCTGTTATTTCTTTGCTGATTATTCATTTGGCTGTTCTGTCTCCTTGTGACAATGGGATATGCAGGTCCCCTGTTACAACCTAATTATTTGATTTTTCATGTCTATTAAGATTTGTTTTACATAGTTGAATGATCCTATATTTGGTGCTTATATATTTACGATTGTAATCAAGAAGAAGCTCTTGAAGTTTCTCCCTAACAAACATGTAGTGAATTTATCTGTTTTGATTATTCTTGAATTTATGAAAAAAAATCAAACAGCATGGGAAATAATTCCCAGAATGAACAACTGAGATTTTGTTGTGTTAAAGAATTTTTGCATGTCAAAAGAAATCTCCAACAATGTGAGAAAAACCTGCAAATTGATATCTAGAACATATGAAGAATTAAAAAAAATCAGGCCCCCAAATTCCAAGACCCAATCTAAAAATGGGCATGTGAGATGAATATACTATTCTCAGATAAAGAAATACAAATGGCAAGTAACTATTCGAAAAAATGTTCAGCATCATTGGCTATTTGAGAAATGCAAACTAAAATATCACTGAGATTCCATCTCACTCCAGAAATAGTGGCCAAGTTCAAGAAATCAACCAATAACAAATGCTGAAGGAACTGTGGGGTAAAAGGAACCTTTCTCCACCTCTTAGTTGGAGTGTAGGCTGGTGCAAATACTGTGGTAATCCGTCTGGATATTCTTCAAAAAGCTAAGATTAGAGATTCCATTTGACCCAGCTATCTTGCTTCTGAGCATTTTCCCAGAATTGAAAACATGATACCACAGTGATACATGTGCAGCCATGTTCATAGCAGCGCAATTTGTAATAGTCAGATCTTGGAAACAACCCAAATGTTCTCCAAATTAGGAATGGGGGGAAAGGATGTGATATTTTTATACAATGGAGTATCACTCATCTATAAGAAGGATCACATTGAGGCTTTTGTAAGTAAAATGTGACTTAAGACAACACTCGTAAGTGAAATAAAACAAATTTGCATGTGTAAATACTGTATTGTCTCCCTAGTGTGATAAACTGAAAGAGCAAAGAAACTACATCTATAATAAATATCATGTAAGTAAGAAACAGCTCAAAGATAAAAAGTAACTTGGATAGGGTACAGGAGGAAAGAAGAAAGGGAAACGTAAAATACGTAAATTTGTATATAATTCTCAGAAAAGAATAGTTAATGCTCATATGATTAGGTCAATTTTACGTGTTTATATCGGATAATCTAAGCAATCTTTTTGAAGATAACAATATGCAATATAAAAACCATTGTTAAATTCCTATCACCATATTTTGAAAGCCTACATTGTAATTGTTTTTGGTTTCTTGTTGTTTGTTTATTTCTTTTGTGTTCATTTTTCTTTCCCATGTTTTTTTTTTTTCTCTTTTAAATAAAAAAATGATGCTCTCAGTGCAATGCAGGCAAATTTAGTGAAATGACAGAGTCAATAATTGTTTGCAATTTTCATGTTCAATTAGAGAAAAACTCCAAGGGCTAGTTTTTATTTTTAATTTTTATTTTATTTTATTTTACTGCAGTCTCCTTGGCCTCCATGTGGTAAAGTTGTTTTGAAGGCTTTATAGCTTCACCACAAAGTGGTTTTGGAGAATGTGATTACCTGTTACAGTGAACCTATAATTGAAGTAGGACTCATGGTATTTTCTAGTAAATGCAGTTCATAGCTGGAAATCTAGAGTTTTCTACTGTTTAATCGTTGGCTCTTTCCCTCTTTCAAACAAGCTCTCCAGTGGTGTTTGGTTTTTACTTATCTAGGTTAGGATGAGCTTGTGGGTTTCTAAAACTCTGACTGTAACAAATGTACAGTGCTACCAAGAGATTCAGGTGGAAGTAATAAGTCAAACAATGGATGGGCTGTATATAGACTGAAGGTAATATCAGGTTCTGGCTTACACTGCCACCAGATGCACTTCAACTATTGAAGTCTGGTAAGTCCTGGATTTACAAAAAGTTCTATTCTGGGCGAATTGTCCCTAAGTTGAATTCATTCATAAAGTGACAAAGTGAATCTTTTACAATACACCCATAAATTTGCAACTCCAGTGTTGGTAAGTTATAGATTTACTGGACTGTGCATCAATTCACTTGCCACTATAAAATCTGGCACAGATACAGCTTATCACTTGCCAGTCATGGATTGAATGTGAAATCGATCTGTAAGTGATTAACACATATAGTCTCTGTTCAGTCAAACCTCCCTGCTAGTGTTAATCTGTGTTTGCACTTGTTCCATAGTGCTAGTGCCACTTAGCACCACTGCCTTAGCTCTGCCTCAATCATCAGGCACTAGATTTTCATAAGTAGCATGCAACATAGGTCCCTCACATGTTCAATTCACAGTAGGGTTCAGGCTCATATGAGAATCTAATGCTGCCATTGATTTGACAGAAGAAATATTTGAGGCAGTAATGTTGGCAATTTGGAGAAGCCATAAATACAAATGATGATAGTAAAATCTTAGAAGCCACCTACATGTTTATCAACAGACAAATGGATAAAGATAATATGGTACATACACACAAAACAGTACTACCCAGCCATAAGTAGGGGAGGGGAGGGAAAAATGTACAAAGGATCAAAATGTGATATGTTGTGTACCAATTCCTCACAGTGAATGTATTTATCATGCATTGCAAATATATACTTATCAAAAAGGGAAGAAAAAATGCAGGTGAATCTTTGCTCTTTTGCCTATTGCTCACTTCCAACTGTGCCACCTGGGATTTGGAGACCACTGTTTTAAGGAATTTTATTTTTGCTAATGACAGATAAATTTAGGGCAAATTATCTCATAATACTCAGCACTTGAGGAATTTGAAAACCAGATCTAAAGGTTGGTGAAATTATTTCCAGTTCATATACACACTTAGATCATAGTCACTTGGGGGATACAAATAGAACTTTGGGAGATTTTCCAGAACCAAATATTGTAGGAGGATCTGAGTCTAGTCTCTGTCCTTTGAGTTGTATGAGATTGCAAATTTTCTATTCAGCTGTTTAACTTCTGGGCTGCAAATTTCTTCTTTTATCTTATAATGTCAATTACCTCCTTTTAATGAGCAAAACCCTCTAATTGAAAAACAGTACCAAGTATGTTTCTCATCATCTGGGTGACTATTCAGAAATCTTACCCCTTTAAATCCTTGCATCCTTGAATTTCTGTTTTCAAACAAGGGTTTTCGATACTCTTCTTTCAGTGCTTTTTATTTCCTCACCAGGATGGACCTCCTGAAATAGGCTATTTTACCATCACTAGAAGTATACATCTTAACAAATCTTATATTTTATGATATCCCTTAGTTTTTTATTTTATTCACAAAGCCAATTAATATAAAATTAAAAATATAACCTATTATGTCATGTAGTCATTACTAGTAGTGGAATTTTTAAATTATAAATTTGACTGAATTATTTCAATTAATTTTGTTTAATACATTCAAAGTATCTTCATCACACATGTACCTGGTATGGTCCATCTACTGGAGGTACATTATAGACATACCACCTACTAGGAAATAAGTAAGGTCTATGTATTAGGCACAGTCATGAACATGTTATTATATTAGCACCTATTAATATAGATAATATACTAGGCCTTAAAATATCAAAGAACTCCAAAAAATGTATCTAACAAATCCCAGTCTTTAATAAGCTTGTTAGTGGTGTATGAACTATGAAATATCTAATGATTTATACACTTGAGATATGTTTCTGATCAGGGAAGACTAAATGAATTAGAACAGTTCACCACTTCTCTTCTGAGTAGAACTTGAGTGGAAAAAGAGAAAGGCAGAAGGGAAGAGACTAGGCAACTGGCATACTATGAAAGACAAATGAATGTTAGAGCAAATATCCACAGAAATTACCTTATCATTTGAGACTGTTTTTCCTCCTTGATAGATCCCAAAGTTGGTCCTAACTTAAAAACTGGATGTTAAAGCAAAATGACTTTGAATCCTTTCACCAGACCACAGGGCAAACTACAGTGTAGGATACATTACTTAGTGTCTTTGTGTGGTGAGAAACATATAAATTCTATGGCCTTTGAGTGGGCAACTGAAGCTCATCATTTGGGAGCTATCTGAAATTAAATGATTTTAGTTTATGGCCCTACCACCCTGAGCACACCTGATGTCACTTTTGCCAGATACTGAAACCCAGCTTTGTATCATTTGAGTCTCTAATTGGATTAAGTACCAATGAAAATGATTATGCTATTCATTGTTCAGCCAGGGTAAAATTAAATTTGAATTCTCTCTCTCTCTCTCTCTCTCTCTCTCTCTCTCTCGCTATATATATATATATATATATATATATATATATATATATATATACTTTCTGTCATATAATTAAAAAAATTAATGGGTTATGCCAGCCCTCTCCTTTTAGTTGGTACCATCTGCAGACTGTGGGAGAGGAGAACAAGGAGTCAACAAGCTAAGGCCTCTTGTGGGTTGGCGCCATGTGTGGGCTGACTGGGGGAAAGCCAGATGTCTGCCTCTTCAGGTGCTCAGGCAGGGAGAAGAGAAGAGCCAGGGTCCACCCCCAGGCTCCGCTGTGAGCAACTGGCTGATTCAGGAAAACACAGGCTGTGATGATAGTCAATGAGGTAAAACACAACTTAATTCTTGTAGGTTTTAGTGTTTCACTGACTTTGCAGGCTAAAAGCTGATCATCTATTAAGAGGATAACAATGTGCAGTGTATCGTATATGGGGGATCTCTTTCTAAAGGTGGTAGCCATTGTTAATTACATATTATCTTGTTTTGAAATCTTGTATCATTTTCATTGTTTTATTTGGTTGGGTTTTATTCTGTTTTATCTTATTTATTTTATTATATCAGATGGCATGGGCAGCTATTTCAAAGATAACAAGATCTGTTAGCCACTTTGGATTTACTATTATCTTGTTTTGAAGACCTGTATTGCATTCATTGTTTTGTTTTGTTTTTTTTTTTTTTTTGGTTCTATTCTGTCCTGTTTTGTTTCATTTTACTATGTCTGAAGGCATGGGTGGCTGTTTTGAAGACAACATGAGACATTATGATAACCATTGTGATTTTCAATTATCTTGTTATGAAATCCTGTGCCACACTGTTTTGTTTTGATTGACTATTCTGCTTTATTTTGCTTGGTTTAACTCTCTTTAAATAAAATATAAAAAAATTAATGGCATAAGTATAAGAAAAATGTGTTCTCATCAAGCCAACTGATCAGCTAGAAGTGGACAGAAAAGATAACCAGATAATAGAGCTGCAGACATGCAATTAAAATGCCTAACAAAAGATGGGTGTGGTGTCAGAAATCTGTAATTTCAGTACTCTGGCAGAGTAAGGCAAGAGTATCACAAATTGGAGCCCAGCCTAGGAATCTTAGTGACTTAATGAGACTGTTTCAAAACAGTGTCTAAAAGTCTGGGGATACAGCTCATTGTAAAGGAAATCTCCAATATACTCAAAGAAATAAATTGAGAAATGAATTTTCAGACCCTTTGGTCATTTGAAAATTAGGTTATTGTTTTCTTACTAGTGAGTTATTTGTATAGTTATTAACTCCTTGCTAAACATATGGTTTCAAAATGTTTGTCAATCCACTACTCTCCTTGTGTTTCTTTTATTGTTGAACTAAGGCCTTCTACATCAATGGTTACAACCAGCATACATTGGTTTGTCTCTGACATTCTCTCTTCCTGCTGTTGGCACTCCACTTTTCCCCTTCATCTCAATTGCCTGTCCTGTTTGGTGTTCTTTCTGTGCTGCTGTTCCTGGAACCCTATCATCTTTATCTCTCTCTAGAATATCCTTTAGCACTCTCTATTGGGTTGGTTTTGTGGTCATGAATTCCTTTATTTGTTCTTTATCATGGAAGTATGTTATATTTACATCAGTTTTGAAAAATAGTTTTTCAGGGTACATCAGTCTGGGTTGGAAGTTGTTTTCTTTCAGGATTTGACACATTTCACTTCAAAATCTTCTTGACTTGATGGCTTGTGTTGACAAGTCTGCTGTGATTCTGATTGGTTTTTCTTTATAGATAATCTTTTTTTTCTATAAAAGCTTTTAATATTCTGTTCTGGTGCTGAATTTCTGGGATCTTGATTATTATATGTCTGAGTGTAGATTTACTTTGGTTATGACTAATTGGAGCTGTATATGTCTCACTTATCTGGATGCCAGATAGTTTTCTGATGTTACTTCTGTAAATAACCATTTTTATTTCATTTATGTTGACCCCTGCTTCTTCACTGATACCTATCACTCTTAAATTATTTTTCTTTGCATCATCATGTAGCTGTTGAATTGATAGTTCCTGGTTCCTCTTTTTTAAGAGATCTTTCCTGTCATGATTACTAAATGCAATCCTCTTTTTAAGGTGTGGAAATCTATCTTCAGTCTCTTCATGTGGTTTTGCCAGTTTTCAGTTGACTTTTTAATTTCCTGAATATTTCTTTGAATCTGTTTCATGCATTGTAATTCCTTTCTATATTGTTCATTTGAGGTTTCCATCATTTTCCTATGCTCCTGTTTTTTATGTCTTCTTTAGATATGCTGAGAAATCCTTTTTTTGTTGTTGTTTGTGATTTGTTCTTTTACCTGAGACATTTATTCTGATTGGATTACTTTTATGGTCTCATGAAGTTCTTTCTTTACTTCAATTGCTATAGTCTCAGAGATTTCAGGTAGGTGACTTCCATTTTCTTATACGACTTTATCTCTCAGACTTGTTCTGTGAGGGTTGGAGGTCTGAGATTGCCCTTTGCTCCTTTGTCTTGACATTCTCCTGGGTTCCTCCCAAAAACCTAGTATTGGGGTCCCAGGCAGTTACCACATTGGCTGACCTTCTGCAGTTTTGGGGAATGGGAAAGGCAACTGTGTTCCTCTGACCTCACATTTACAGGGAGATATCACGGTGTGAGGTGGGCTTCTCCAGACCTGTGCACTGGGACATCCCTGATGGCCAGGGGTACATGGTGATGGGGCTGCTTCTTTCGGCCTGCATGTCTACATTGGGACTCCTGTAACGGTGGCATGCACAAAGAGTTGTGTTTGTCTGATTCTCCCAGTGGGTGGTGGCTGCCTGAAGGAAGTAAGGGCCTCGAATGGTGGCCCACAGGTACATGAAGCTTGCCTGGATATATGTACCAGCTCTTGCTGCATGCCCACAGAAAGCAAGTCTTTTGGTGGCTGTGGCTGGCAGCAGAGGTGGACCTGCAGTTTCTCTCTGCCCATACTAGCTGCCCACAGGAAGCAGCCTTCCTGTGTTGGCAGCTGGCAGGTGGAGGTGGACCTGCTGGTTCTCTCTGCTTGTGCTGGCTGCCCACAGGAAGCCTTCTGCCGGTGGCAGCCAGTAGAAAGAGGTGGCTCTCCTTACTAGCTTTTGTTGAAGAAACTATTATTTACCCATTGTGTATTCTTCACATCTTTGTCAAAAAGCAATTGACCAAATAAGATTTGGCTTACTTTCAGTCTCTCCATCATGTTTCATTAGTTTATATGTCCATTTTATACCAATCATGTGGTATTTTGGTTATTATAACTTTGTGAGTAGTTTATGTATAATATTGTATTTTTTTATTTTAAGGAGGATAAAACCAAGGAAAATAAAACAGAATAAAACCAATCAGAATAAACCAGTACAAGTGATACAGGGCTTCAAAACCTTACAAAATCAACAATGGTTACCATAATGCCTTTTGCTGTCTTCAAAATAGCTGCAGATACATTCAGACATAGTAAAAATCAAACAGAACAGAATAGAAACAATAAAAACAAAACAATGAATGCAGTAAAAGCCTTCAAAACAAGCCAATAGTAAATCCAAAGTGGCTACCATAATACGTCTTGCTATCTAGCTACTCATGCCAACAGATTTAACATAATCAAACAAAGCACAAGAGAATACAAGCCAGCCCCAGAAAACAACAGAAATGATATGGTTTCCCAGCAAGACCTCCAGAGAGGCCTGGTTCTCTCCCCTTACAGTCTGCAAATGATGCTGACCCATGGAGAGAGGTTTGAGTCTGGCTGTCCCCACTCCAGCAGTAGCCCACACATCTTGTATTATTTGTTTTGATGTTATGTCTTCTTGGCTTTTAGTATTTCACATTACCTTACATTGATGTCAGTGCATTTGAAGAAGTAGGGACTCACTTATTCTTTGCAGACTAGCTTTGTGTAGGAGAGCCTTTAATTACTCAGCCAAACCAGAGATTCTCTGCAGGCCATCTGACATGATCCATGGTAAGTCTTGGTGATGGAGTATGATGGTAGAGTGACTTGATCCTGGTTCAACAGGTAGATGGAACTATTGCTTGAATCTATGGGAGTGGGTCTAAAACCTAGGTTCACTAGCGTAGATCAATTTACTGTATGCACAGGAATGGACCTGAAGCTTGGATTCACCATGTCATGTGTAAATTTTTAGGGTCCAGCCTGAAGCATGATTGCACAGGAGCTCACCCAGTGTTGGGGAAGACCCCTGACCTGAGTCTTCTGGAGCTGACAAGGCCCCTGTATGGGACTGGCATCTGGGACCACTGAGGAACTTAGAGCCTTGATCCACAAAGTTTGATCTGGTGTTCAGGTGAGCCTAGAGTCTCAATCTATGGAGTGAGTCAGACTGTGGGATCCATAATGACTGATTTGATGTCTGCATTGCACATGTGTCTTATAGTCTCAGTCCATTGGATCTGACCTGGCATTGTGGTCTTTAAGGATAGAGACAGATCCCAGATCTGGAACTGATCCGAAGCCTGGGATTCTGGAGCTTGGGGGCATTGGTATCATCCTGGAGACTATGAGTGCCTTGATGCTGGTAGCAGTGTGAAAACTGATTCTAGATGACTGGTCTAGTGCCTATTCCTTCAGATTTTGGCTTGTGCCTGGAGCTTTGGACTGTGTAGGTCTAGAACCTATGTCAGTTAGTGTTAACCTACAGGTGAGATGTGCAGATCCTGACTTTGAGGCTAGATCCATGTGGTCTGGCCTGAGATCTAAAGCCTGAGATCTGGTGTCTGACTACCTTGGGGTTTGTTCCATGGGCCATCATGGCAATCTGGTTTACTGGATCAGGCCTAGCACTAGATCTATTTGATCACGGAGCAACAGGAACTAGCATGGTGGGTTTGACAGGAAGGACTAGCCTGGAACCGGGAAATCCTAGAAGATGTGCCTGTGAATGCTGTCAAATAACTTATGCTGATTTGACTCAGTTAGTACCGAAGCTTGGAGCCACAGAGTCTAGCCAGCATCTGCCCAATCCTGAAGCTCATATTTTTCAGGGGCCAGATGGAGGCAGTTTCCATCAGTTCCAGCCTAGTGACTAGGACTTCCTGGATGGCCTATGCCTGAGACTTTTGGGTCCTGCCAGAGACAGAGGGAGGTATGGAGCTTAGGGTCACTGGTGTTGCTTGGTTGTGGTGTAATGTAGAGACCGAGTCTGCTTCATAGGTCTAGAGCATGAGATTGAAGGATCTTACCTGGTTCCAGGGTAGGTGTGGAGCTCTAACCATGGATATTAGCACCTGGTTTCCTTTGCTCTTATGAAGGCATTTTTCTGTATAGATAATTGAATTTATATTTCTGTAAGAGGATGAGCTTTGTGGGATTGTATTTCTTTATTTCTCTGTCGGTTTCTACCCAACTGATTTTTGTATGCCCATCTGTATCCTACAAATTTTACATGTTTATCTACTAGTACTGTTACTTTTTAAAATTTTCCTTCAAATTTTCTATATATATAATGATACAATTCCTGAAAAAGACAATTATAAATCACATTTTCTATGATTTATATAATATTTTATTTCCTTTTGTTAGTAGGACCCCAATACTGACATAGGAGAAGCATATTGAATATATGACTTAGAAATCAATACTCTTGACTTATTCTCAAATCCGTGGCACATCAATATTTTACTTTGTCAATATCATGCTATCGTGTATTTTTTTGACTCAAATAATTAAGAAGAAAATCACTTGTATTGCTATCATATCAAATTGCACTAACTTAATTTTATGTAAATTATCCTTCAGGACAGTAGACTTAAAACAGGAGAGCACCTTAAATATCCACTGGGGATATTTTTCAGGTAGTTAAATAACGCAGAAAATTGGCTGAGTTAATACAACCAGAAGATGATTTCTAATTTTCTGTTTCTCAAGGATGTCATTTTCTCATATTTATTCAGTATTTCTGCATTCACGTTCATTATTGTATGTTGGAATACGAAAACAAATGAGTATCATACCACATGGTATTAAAATTACATGACATGAAGTTTAGGAAAATATTTATAAAGAACTACAGAATTATTAAATTGTTGACTTCTCTTCAGAAAATCAATGAGTGGTTAGCTGATGTTTCTAAGATTTGGTGTGATTGTTAGTCTCGGTACATAGGCAAAGTGATAGTAATTGTAGAATATGCCCAGCTTCTTCGTTGTCAAAAAATCAACTGGACAATGTCGCTAAAATATTAGTAGAAATAGACTAGGCTTGAAATAGAAAAAGATAAATAAAAGCAATTACATAGTGTTCAAAATGATATCTAAGCTCAGAAACAAAGCATTATTTCCTTTAGAAGCTTTAACAATGATATTTTATCTTCTCTTCATTTTATGTCTTTAATAGTTAGCAATTATTTCTTGGACATTTATTCTAGATTGTTGATAAGCAATTACTACAAGTTTGTGTCTTCTCATATTTTACCATTTGCTACATAGAATTGCTTACACATCTCTGCCAAGACATTTCTTTCCACTGTAAAAATTAATAAAATATGCTTAAGTTAAGATTTAATGCAAGTTTTTCTGCATAATACAGTCTTTAGGGAGAGAAAATGAAACTTGTGGAGTCATTGACTTAAATATTTTGTTGAATTTGTAATCACTTTTTCAGTATGAACACACACGTGTGAGTTTGCACAGCCATAACTACAACTGAAATAGAGCTATAAGAGGAAGCAGAGCATGACACCACTATGACATATAGTTCATCAGATTCGATTTAGATCATTTCCATTGAAGATATGACTACTGGATCTAGAACATTTCTGCTTATTTTGAATTCACTAAAAGGCCAATTATAAGCACTGCTATATCATTTTATAATCCTATTTGTAGTTTTATGCTCTATTTTGTTAACTTGATTTAATTTATTTTTTGTGAATTAATGAAACTACCCAGACTTGTTGGCATAGTGCTAATGATAGTCACAGTCATAGTAAAAGGGTCCAAACTGAATTGATGGTTAATAAGTTCTTGAGAAAATAGTTAAATTTCTGAAAAATCTCAATGACCCTCTTGGCAAAATGAGAGTAATCATTTCTCATAAACCTAAGACAATATAAAATTATGTGCAATCCTCCCAACAGAGTATGTTAACTCATCACCCAGTGTACTATGATCAAGATCTAGGGTAAGGCAATACCTTTTGTTTTTTTTTTATTTTTTTTTAATTTTATTTAAAAAGAAAAAGAGAAAAAACAAAACAAAACAAAGCAGTGCAAGGGTACAAGTAATACAGAACTATCAAAAGAAAAAAACAGTAAGAAATCACCAGTTAATAGATTACACATTATCATCTTAGAGATAGTTGCTCAAGTCACAGTACCAAAGCATACAAAGTGAACATTCAAACAGTGAGACTGCAAACAGTTGTGTTCAATGATCCAACCAAAATCATTAATATGGTCAGCTATTTAACACCCCTAAACACACTTGCAGTTGTATCCTTTAGAGCACTTTTTTCCTTTTCTTTTTTACAACAAAATTTACACATTTTGGAGTTTATTACTCGTTAATTCTTATTACTTTCTTTGGGAGAGAATAAAGTCAAATATGGGAAAACAAAGCTGTCAGTAAAAACCAACGATAGACATATACCTGTCCCCTTTTTACTATTTCTCATTTATTTCTATGCCATTCCTATGTCTCATTATAATCCTTATTATCACACTGATAATCCTTACTATCACAACTGAATTCCCTGTGAATTTGTTTAATTTGTATTAAGTGGGATAGTATTTTAATTCTAAGTAATTTTTTGTTTATTGTTTTGTTTTTTGAGACAGAATCTTGCTGTGAGGTTCAGGCTGGCCTTGAACTCACTTTGTAGCCCAGGCTAGTCTTGAACTCACAGCAATCCTCCTGTCTCAGCCTCCCACGTTCTGGGATTATAGGTGTGTGCCACTATAAGTAAATATTTTAAAAGATCATCCTTTCATTGATTTTATTATCATGCTTTTTTTTGGGGGGGGGTCTTTTTCCTTTTTATCGGTACCAGGGATCGAACTCACGACTGCCTGCTTGCAAGGCAGGCGCTTATGCCGCTGAGCTACATCCCCAGCCCCAATTTTCTTATCATGCTTTCTTTGCATCACAGACCAAGTCTTCTATTTGTCTTTTTAGACTGCACAGTGGAACTGTCTATCAAAAACCTATTTAGAATTTTTGCAATGTAACCTTTATTTTGATATATTCAGAATTTTATTTTTCTTATCTGTTACTGAAAATCTAAAATACAGCAAGTATTTGTACTTATATTTTTTTATATTACTCATGTTTTATGTAACTCAAAAGATATATATTTTGGTATTTTATGTTAAGAATGGATAATACTTGTCCTATAGTCAGTGTTTACTCTAGTACTATTTTATAAATAATTCTAATCCTCTGAATAAAAGGTTTCATTCATATCTTAAAATTTTATAGACACTAAAATTTATTTCTGGACCCCTTCTCTTCCATTTTATTAGGTTGCCTACTTTGGTAGCATTACTATACTTTTGTTTTTATTAAATCATTTTGTTGTCTGTTAGCAAGGTTCCTAGCAATCTTAATTTCCAGACTTCTGTAATGTTTGTTTTGCTCTTTTTCTTAGCAATGCATTTGAGAATCATTTATGTTAATGAGATGATAATCTTACTGTGACAAATCTGTACACTATTCAAAACAGATATTTGTAGAGCAAATTGGAAAGTAGAGGTAAGAAAAGGAACTGAATTACTATTGTTTGGAAAAATATTCTATTTCTGATTTATGCATTTGGGTTTCCTCTATAGGGAAAAAAATGCAGCTTATACAAAGATTTTTCCCAAATTTCTAAGTGACTAACATATTGCACTTGGTTCAATCAGATAAGTACAATACTCCCATCATTATGCCATCATGGAACATCATTATGAATGTTTATTTTTAAATGTTCTTTTAAGATGAAGGACAAAAGTTAAACTATGTTATGGTTTATGGCAATTGAACTGTGCCTCCTAACTGTTCAACCATTTTCAGAACAATGCCAGAAGATTTCTGGCTTTGCAAGAGTTACATTTTTATATTCAGTGAAGAAACACTGGCAGTTATTAAAATGGAAAGAAAGCAGTCAATGATATTCCCTTTTGAAGTTCATTTAAATGCTGCATTTTCTTCTGTCAGTGAGACAATTATTTGGTCAATTAATACTCATGAGTAAGTCAGAATTAAAGGGATAAAAAGCAAAATGATAAATCAAAAGATGATTCTGCTGAATGAATATTTTAAAATGTATGAGCTCTGCATAAGTACTTTTAATGCATATTAGACTATGATGAGGGCCTAAATGAAGAATCATTGTGTATAATGGAACTTAGGAGGAAGGACAAATTAATGTCATATTATAGCAATCTAATATGATTTCATGGTTGACTCGACATATTAGCTACACCTTGATAGGTGGTTTAGATTTTCAATTGGTCAGATGGCATCACTGGAAGAGTTGTGACAAAGCCACCAACATATGAAGACTCTTGAAAACTTGGTAATTTATTTTGGCTAGAACATAGACTGTATGAGAAAAACCAGTGTGAAATAATTTTGGAAAAATAGTTGGAGATCAGGTGGCAGCATATCATGAAATACCCTTAGATTATGGATTTCATGTTGGTAAAGTGAGGCCCATAAAATATTTTTCAAAGGTATTGGTAAGAATGGTGCTATGGTTCAGAAATATTAGGAAACAGGAAGAAACAACTGGGATGAGGAAAAAGAGAAATGGAAATAAAAAAGTATATATATATACTTTTACAATTATTTACAGTACAATTATTTTAGGTAAAAAATATATATACATATATATATATATCTATATATATGTGTGTGTGTGTATATATATATATATATATATTACCTAAAATAATTGTACTACTATTCTTAATTCATGGGAAGAAAACGTGAGTGTTTATATTGTTTGGTCTGTTTTGCATTCCTGTATCTTGTAATATGAGCAAGTATTTCAAGGATAACAATATGCAATGTAGTGACCATTGCTAATCCTGTATCATCTTGTTTTGAAATCCTTTGCTATTTCTATTGCTTTGTTTTTATTGTTGTGTTTTCTTTTAATCTCTTTAAAATAAAAACGTGCAAAAAATAAAATAAAAATAGAAGCTAATAAAACCACTGTTTTCTAATATTAGTGATTATTATGGTTTTCATAGTTCCAATAAGAGACTTGGATTCTAAAATCTGAGGTCACCAGCTACCGAAATGTCTAGATAACATTTTTTTAGCCAACTATCATAAAAGCTCATCCACTAAGCCCCTTCTGTCTTTGTGTTATTATGTGTGATGTAAAATTAATATTCCTTGTCTTTCCTTTATTTAAAAAAAGTTAATATTCTTTGAAAGAAGTTAACTAAAGTACATAATCTTTGCCTTCTAGATTATTATAATAACAAATGTGATATGAAATTTTAAATCAATCTCCAGTACAGTATAATAATTATAAAGGAGCATTTCATTTGAACATACATTTGAGTTAAATGTACTTTATTATATTTTTTCAATATGTCTACAAGCCAATGTGCTTCCAGGATATCCTTGCTATCCCCAGATTAAGGAATTTAAATTGTGAGGTTTCACATGAGATTATTTGCTTCATGTACTTTTTAGATAAAATGCATACAAAATAAACTTGATTTCATTTGCCATTTTCATTATTTATTGAATTATTGAGCCTGATTTTATATTCATCTTGACAAAAACTAAATCTGTAAATGAAACCAATTCAATGAACTTGAATGCTCATGCATTAAAAGATGTAACTAAGGAGTGAAATGTAATTGTCACTGCTGTAGTCCGTTGGTGGAAACCAAGTCAGATCTTAGTGATATGTAATCTCATTGTATTGCAATAGTAGCATAATATTGTTATTAGAAGTTGAATATCTCTAATATCAACATAAAGGCTGTATAAAACTCTGTAGCATAAGAATTTAGAAACTAACATTAATTAGGCTATGTACTTCTTAGGCTGTACAGAGCTTTTCAAAGTTTAATGTTTGTTTTGCATGTGTGAATTTGTGTATTATATACTTGCTGTCTCTTTAAATGCTAACATATGGAAATATGTGAGAATTATACAGGATTTAGTAATGGATTAGATACAGTACATGAAGGAAGAGTATTAAGGCTCATCCCTAGATTTTGGCGGGCAAAACCAGACTATCTTGCTAGTTACTAATCATAAAAATAATAGAGTATAAAATAAAAGAGCTGAGAGATTTTTTAAAAATCTCAATTTGTTTTTTTGCACATGGTTTTAAGTACTTCACATCCAACTAAGTGGAGATGGTATGGATGCTATTAGATATTGTGACAGAGACATGTATTTTAGGAGTTATCAATATTTATGCTGCCAAATGAAGGTATAGAAATATTTACTCTTGTCAAGAAGACTGAAGAGAGAGAAGAATTATTGTCTCAAAATTTACATGGGGTATATTTAATTATTTATTGAACTAGTAAAAGAGATTGATCATGAAAATGAGTCCTAGGAATGGCAGTTAAAATTGTAATGACAATTTAGAATTGTTACAGAAACTAGAGGAGCAAAATAGTTAAACACACTGCTGGGATTAACGTGAGGATTGACTAATGATAAAGATAATTAACGTTTATGGAGTGATTATAATTTTTCCTAGTACTAAGTATTTTACCTTAATTGATTTTATAATTTCTAAAAACACCATAAGGGGCCGGGGATTTAGCTCAGTGACAAGGGCAAGGGCAAGGTTGTGAGTTCGATCACTGGTACAAAAAACAAAAAGGCATGAGCTTGATATTATTATCTTAGTTTTATATATAAGGAAAATGCAGTATGGAGAAGGTAAGAAAAGTGCCTAAGATAACACAGGTAGTAATTAGTGCTATGAAATTGGATACAGGTCTGAAGACTGTACTCTTGGATAACAATATTTGCTAAATTACATTAAAATGGTCCGCCAAAATGTTCACTAAATTTTTTCCTATCCATTCAGAACAGAAATTCATTAATTCAAGGACTGAAGGTTGCCAAAGGTGTGCTTTCTTCTGTACCAATCAATACTTAAGATTCTATTTAACGATAGAATGAAACAATACTGACTTCCCTAGAGCCTACAAAATGTGGTAGTTATGGATCCGTGAGTGACAAGTTAGCAAAGTACATCACATATGGCAGAATGGTTGGTTTTGATATAGAGTGAAAAATTTGCAGCCAATTATTTCTCTAAGAATATTGGAAAATTGTATATCCTGAGATCTCAATTTAGAAAGTTTAAGTGAAAATAATTCCTTCACTATCCCCACCACGGCTGCAAAATTAAAGCAGATAAAAAAGAATCCCGTGTCCAACTACTCAATGGAATGATTGACACTGGATTCCTTGATACATAAAATTCTATTTGTAGAAAAATCGCCTCTAAATCTGCTAGTTTGCCGTACTTCGGAAGGGTGAGTCTCTGATACTACCCTGATTTGTGGAAATTATATTATTCTTTTAAAATATAGTATGCTGAAGTGAGGAGTGTGGGGTTAAGGGTAATTTGGCAGATTTTTTTCTGGATCGAGAAAACTGTTTAGATATTTTAAGCAATTTCCATGTTATTCAAGTTGGGAAAGTATGTTCACATTCAGACATCGTTTATTCCTTTATATACTGTGGCTCCCCAAGATCACCCTCGGGAGAGATGATTTGTTAGAATTCACAGACCCCTAAAAATCTATCATACTCAAAATTTCAGTTTGTTAGATTAAAAGGAAACACATTAAAATCATCAGTGGAAGAAGACAGAAATGAAGTAATGCAGAAGAAACCAGACAGATTCTTCCAATTATCCTCTTCCTGTGGAGTTACATGGACATGGTTTAATGCTTCTAGCATCAATGTGTGCCAACACATCCAAAGTGTTCTCAACCTTAATATAGAAGCCTGAAGTGTCTATATCATTGACTTTTGCTACTCAATTCTGTCCCCAAGCGGCCATAATGATATAGCATGCCCCAAAGCACCAGGAATTAAAAAAAGCAATGTTCTCTGTAAATCACGTGCTGGTATAATCTATCTGATGTGACCAAAGCATCTGATAAAGAAAGACACTATTATCAGCCAGGATATTTAAAGGGCTCAGAAAATACCTCACAAGAGTTAGACAAGGCACAGTCCTGGAGGCCTTTTACATGTACAGGCTTTGGACAATTCATTTCTCTTAAACTTTTATTGTATAGTATATGACATTTTATTTTTCATATATACAGTGGTACATCAGTTCATGAACTTAATTTGTTTTACAATTTTGGAAAAGACGACCATGGTTTTGTTTGTGTGGGAAAGATAGCTGCAGTTTTATGATTGACAGGATACTGAATTTGCAAACAAAACAAAACTTTGATGAATGTTTCTATTTGCAAATCAAATTGTTTGCAAACAACTGTGTTCATGAACCAAGGCATTTTGGACGATTTTCACTGATTTTTATATATGAAAAGATTTGCATTCTCTTTATTTTTCCATTTTGTATAGTGCTTTTTTTCATTTCAAATACAGATTCCCTATTTTATTTTATTTTTTAAATTTTATTTTAAGGAGAATAAAGCTAAGTAAAACAAAACAATAAAGTCAATCAAAACAAACCAGTGCAAGTGACACAAAGTCTTCAAAAACAATACAAAAATCAATAATGGTTACCATAATGCCTCTTGTCTTCAAAATAGCTGCAGATACCTTCAGACATAGTAAAAATCAAACAATACAAAATAGTATAGAACTGATAAAAACAAAACATTGAATGCAATAAAGAACTTTGAAACAAGATGACAGTAATCCAAAATGGCTACATAATATATCTTGCTATGTCTGAAATAGCTACCCATGCCATCAGATGTAACAAAATCAAAGCTAAAAAGAATAAAACCCAACTCAACCCAATAGAACAATGAAAATGATACAGGACTTCAAAACAAGATAACAGGGAATTAACAATGGCTACCACTTTCAGGAGGTCCCCCATAGATGCTCCACTGTATGCTGTTATCCTCTGAATAGATCATCAGACCTCCGGCCCTAGAGTGCCAAGTCAGTGAAACACCAACCAGCATAAGAATCTAATTGCATTTCACCTCAATAGCTAATATTGCAGCCTGTGTTTCTCTGGATCAGCTGGTTGCTTACTGAGTGTGTGTGAACGAGAGAGTTGGCTCTTGTTTCCCAGCCTATATACTGGAAAGGGCTGGGGTCTGGCTGTCCCCTGCCACCAGCAGCCAGTGCATCGAGCTGGTTTGCAGGGAGGGCTTGCTTCTTGGCAAATTCTTTTTCTCTTCCCCCACAGTCTGCAAATGGGGCTGACTAATGGGAAAGAGGTATAATGTTTTTATAAATTCTAATAATTTTCAATTGCTCTTCACTGGCTTCATACATCCATTCAAAAATACTTATTTACAAAATAGTTATCTTTGAGTATGTTCTCATATCGTTGTGCTTTACTTTTATATAATTATATTGCTTTGAAATTCAGTGGAAACATTTAAATGATTGGAATAGTAATTTCTTATTGATAGAATAAATGAGAAAATATACAAGCCTTACCATATGTATCAAATATAACATGAAAGAAAAAAGAATAAAAAATTTATAAATTGAAATGTTACTATGTCTAGAGAAATTAAGAAAGTTAATAGTGTGAAAAGTTCTGATGCAATTCTATGAAAATAATTCAGAAAACACCAAAAGGAATAAGAAAGGAAATTTAAGAAGTACTTTGCAATTGAAAAAAGTATGAATGTAGGCATTATATACATTGAAATAAGAAACAAATATAAGCAAAATAGTCCCAATAACAGATTAATGCTGAATCCTTTTCTTTGTCTTTTTAACTTTCCCTTTTTTCTGATTGCCTTTTAAATTACCTCCCAATGAATCTAAATTAAAGTAAACCTGACACTTCCTTATGCTTCAGGGAGGAAAATGTTAATCCAATCAACCTCTGTTTCTCTGGCCATCGTTCTTGGTGTAGGAATGAGTCTACCATCTGCGTTGGGACAAAAAATGTCTTTCTTAATATTCATGAGAAAATCAGATATTTTCCTGCTGTATTGGTAAAGTTGGAGAGGATATGCCTACAACAGTGCTTCTCAACGTACTGAGCTATAAATCCCACATGTAAGTGAGATAATATGACATTTGTCTTTTTGTGCCTAGATTATTTCATTTACCACAAAAATCTCCAGTTCTATTCATGTTGACCATTATTATGTACTTATTTTCTTTTGAGAAATGACTTCTAGATATATTCCCCTTTTTAAATTCAGTTATTTGGGGATTTTATTATTGAGATTTTGAGTTTCTTCTATATTCAAAATATAACCCCTTGTCAGATGTTACTTTGCTAATATTGTCTCCTATTTTGAAAGCTGTCTTTTTCATTCTGACAGTCATTCCCATTGCTGTCCAGAAGCTTTTTTGGTCTGATGTAATCCCATTTGTCAGTGTTGGCTTTAGATCCTGTATTTGTAGTCATAAACAAGAAACTCTTGCCGTTTCCAATGTCCTGAAGCATCTTGCCTAGGCTTTCTTCTAGCAGTTTTAATGTTTTGGGTATTGCATTAAATCCTTTAAGCATTTTGAGTTGATTTTTGTAATTGGTGAGAACTGTAAGCCTACCTTCATTCTTTTATATATGGATACCCTTCTTAAAAATTTATTGAAAACTGTCTTTCTTAAATATATGTTTATAACATCTTTGAAATCAGTTTACTATAGATGCTTGGTTTTCTTTCTAGATTCTCTGTTTTATTCATCACTGTGCTCATTTTATGCCAAGATCATGTTTTTTAAATTACTACAACTTTGCTCTACATTTTAAAGCCAGGTAGAATAATACATCTTGATTACTTCCTTTTGCTCAAAATGGATTTTTGTTATGGTTGTTGTTCCTACACATTTTAGGACTGTTTTCGCTACTTCTCTGAAGAAGGACATTAGTGTTTTGATAGTGATTTCACTGAGTCTGTACTTTGCTTTGGTGTACATACAATTTAATAACATTGTTTCTTCAGCTACATTTGCATAGAATTTCTTTGCATTTTTAGGTCTTTGATTGTTTCACTAGTAATTTATAATTTTTAAAATCTTTCTTCTCTTTGGCTATTCCTAGGGTTCATAGGGATTTTGGAATTTTGTTTTTATCTGTAGCTTTTTTGTGTGTGGTTTTAAACCAGGTTCTTGTGCATGCAAGGTACGAACTCTACCACTGAGCCACATCCCCAGCCCTTTCTGAAGCTATTATAAAGGTTATAATTTCTTGATTTGTTTCAGATAATCAGCTGTTGGCACATAGAAACAACTACCAATTTTTGTACGTTACAACTTTGTATCTTGCAAACTCACTGAATTTGTTTTTTAGTTTTGGAAGGGAATCTTTGCAGTTTTGTGTAATATCATGTTATGCACAAATGGTTATTTGACTTTCTCTTTTCCAACCTGAAGGCCTTTTGTTTTGTCCTCTTTACTGACTGCTTTCTAGTGTTTTGTCAAATAAAAGTAGTGAAACTGGAATCCACCTCTTGTTCCACATCTTAAGGAGCTTTCAGCTTTCTCTCATTTATATGATGCTAGCTGTTAATTTATTTTTAAATGACTTTTATTGTGTTGAGATACATTTTATATGTATGTAATTTGTTCAGCATTTTTATCACAAAGAATATTAAATTTTTTAAAAATATCCTTTTTGTCTCTATTGAGATTGTCATACGATTTTTGTCCTTTATTCCGTTGATGTGCAATATCACATCTACTGCTTTGCATATGTCAAACTATCCTTGCATCCATTTGATCATAGTGATAGTAAATAATCTTTTTAATGTGCTGTTGGATTTGGTTTTTGCATTTCATTTTTTATTTTAATTTTAATTTGCATTTTGTTGATAATTCTATATCTGTGTTCATTAAGGATATTGTCCTGTACTTTTGTTGTTATTGTGTTTTTGCCTGGTTTTGGAATTAGAGAAATGTTGGCATGTGCGAGTGTATTTGTAATAATTTCTTCTACTTCAAATTTTGGAATAATTTAGGAATTGGTGTCAGTTTTTCTTTAAATGCTTGACAGAATTAAGAAGTAAAACCATGTGAACCTGGGCTTTTCTTTTTTGAGAGACCTATTATTCCATCAACTTGTTTTTTGCATTTTTTAGGTTTATTATTTCTTTGTGATTCAATCTTGATAAGCTATGTCCAGAAATCTGTCCATTTGGTCTAGGATAAATTCTTTGTTATATAATGTTTCAAACAATCTCTAAAGTTTCTTTATATTTCATTTGTATCAGTTGTAGTGTTTCTCTCTTCATCACTCATTACATTTGAGTCTTCTCTTGTATTTTAGCTAAGGTTTTGTAAATTTTGTGTATCTTTACAAAGAATAAATTCTTTGTTTCATTGATTTTTTTGCATTTTGATAGTTTCTATGCTATTTATTTCTGCTCTGATCTTTATTACTTCTTTTCTTCTAATCTGGGGTTCGGTTTTTCCTTCTTTTTCTAGCTGTTGAGATGCAGCAATGGGCGATTTATTTGAGCTCTTTCTGTATTTTTGTGATGTTGATTGCTATAAACTTCTTAGAATTGCTTTTGCTGTATTCCATAAGTCTTATGTTGTCTTTCTGTTTCAAGATTTAAAAAAAATCCTTCTAATTTCTTCCTTGATAGATTGCTAGTTTAAGAGTAAGTTGTTCAATTTCTATGTATTTGTACATTTTTCAAAGTTTCTCTTGTAATTGATTTCTAGTTTTATTGCATTGCAGCCTGAATAGATATTTGGTATGGTTTCAGTTGTTAAATGTTCTATAAGTTCATAAGTAAAATGTGTCATCTTCACCTGTGAAATGAAATGTTCTATAGTTACTTGTTTTGTCTCTGCTCTAATGCCTGATTATTTCTCTGAATGATCTGTTCATTTTTGAAAATGTAGTGATATTGTGTTAGTCCATTTCTCCTTTTAGGTCTATCAATATTTGATTTTTTTTTTCCTTTTTATCGGTACCGGGGATAGAACTCAGGACTGCCTGCTTTACAAGGCAGGCGCTTATGCCGCTGAGCTAAATCCCCAGCCCCTCAATATTTGATTTAAATATTTACCTATTTTCATTCCCTGACATTGATCTCATATATAGGAAGTCACTGTCTTATGAACAAGTTCTGTTCTGAGAAAATGTTTGTAAGTTGGATTTTTTTCCAATGTCTGACAAAGTGAGTCTTATGCAGTACCTCAATGAAAACTCACAACCTGGATGTTTGTAATTTGGGACTTACTGTTTTTATTATTGCTATTTCCTTTGCTAAAACAACTCCTTTATCATTAATGATCCTCATTGTCTTTTTTCACAGCTTCTGATTTAAAGTCTATGCTACCTAAGTATGGCTACTCTTTCTTTTGGATTTCATTTGCATGGGATATCTTCTAAACCTTCCCTTTTAGTTCATGTCCATTCTTAGAATCCTTACACATGAACTGAATTTCTTTTATGGTGGATTTTTTTAAACATTCACTAACTCTATGTCTTTTAATTGGAGAATATAGTTTATTTTAATTTAAAGTAATTACAAGTAAAGTCCTACAAGTTCATACCACTTTTCTAGTTTATTTTAGTTTATTCTCACTCTCTTATAGTCTTCCCTGGTAGTTAAGTGATTTATTGTAGCAGTGTGTTTTGATTCCTTGCTTATTATTTTTGGAAAGTCTATTATAGATTTTTGCTTTGTGGTTACCATGAGGCTTACAAATAGCAAGCTATATGGAAGTGATAGCAACATTGTGATTGTAACAAACAGAAAAGTTACAAAAAAGAAACAGGAAGTATATTAACAAAAAATTCACTTGCAGTCCATTCTTCCCCATAGTTTGAATTGTTGCTGTCTTCCTCTCTGTTTTCTACATTGGTTAACACACTAATATAAAATTTATTTTAACTGCGTTTTTTTCTAATCTTCACACTAAAGATATGAATGGTTTGTAAACCATTTTTATAATATTGAGCATTCTGAATTTGTCTGCATATTTATAGTAAATTTTATACTTTTCTTGTTTTTTTTTTACTCATTAATGAAACTTTCTTCCAATTTGAAGCTCTGTTTCATATTTCTTATAGGACTCGTTTGATCAAATTACGTTGTCTCAGCTTTTGTCTGGCTGGGAATCTATCTCTCCATTTGTAAAACATAGATTTGCTGGGTACAGTATTCTCAGTTTGCAAGGTTCCTCCCATCTTTATTGTGTGAAAATCCCATGCTACTCTTTAGTAGCTCCTAAGGTTTCTTCCACAAAGGCAGCTTGATTGGGATATCAGTTGTTTCTTTTTTCTTCCTTTCTTGAGAAACTTTTCTTTGGTTTTTACACTTGAGAGGTTGATTATGGATATGATTGGGTTGTGATAAACCTGAAAGTTTTCTTTAACTTTCCTGGATATCCTTATCAAAGTTTTGGAAGTTCCCTGTTATTATTTCTTTAAAAAAGCTTTCTAATCTTTGGCATGCTCACATTCATCATAAGCTCCGATAGCAGAAATATTTGGTCTTTAATAGTGTACCAAGTTTCCAATTGTTTTTGTTTTCATTCCGATGTATTCCTTTTCTTTTTCTCCTCCAACTATATCTTGTGAAATAGACTGTCTTCAAGCTCCCTGGGTTTTCTCTTTGGCTTGTTCTATGCTACTATTGTGCCTTCTATTACAGTTAATTTCATTGAGCATCTTTTTCAGCACAGTGTCTTCTTGATTTTAAATTGCTTTTCCCTCTCCCTTATATTTCTCTTAGCAATTTCTCTGTGCTTGCTTGAGGCTCTTTGAATTTACTTAAAGCACCTATTTTAAATTCTTCTCCCATGAGTTCAGCTATACTGGTTACTAATTGATTTTTGGTACCTTACCTTGACTGTCATAGTTTCCTGAATTCTCTTACTGGTTGCTTTATGGCATCATCTGGTCATTGAAAGATCAAATATTCATTCAAGTCTTCATAGTCTAACTTCCACTGCGCCTTTCCCCACCATATCTATTCCTGAGATGATGCCAGGCACTTAATCTACTTTCACTGGCCTGTGGTCAGGTGCTGAGATATTCTGCCTTGCTCTGGAAAGAACCATTATGAAGAGATCACATCTAGGACTCCATGTCAAGTCTGTGGCCACCAAAAAACAAATCCATGTCATACTTTGAACCTATATGCCAGCAAGACTGACACATCACTAAGATAGAACCAAGGCCCATGCTGCTATGAGTTATGAATTTTGAGGTGGACTAGTGACCTAAAGACCACTGCAACTATGTACAGATGATGCTGGCAATAATAAAGGCCCAAGACTGCAGCTGCATTGATGCCTGTAGAGAATGGCCGACTTAGGAGAGCACTAAGGCCTATAATAAGTCTCACAAACCTAGCAGTATGTTCCATGGCAAACTCTTGTGCTTACTGCCTTGTCCTTCCCTCTGTGAGCAGATTCTTACTCCATAATGTGTCACCCAAAGCTTTGGCGCTGTTGGTGAAGGCAGACTCCTGTCCACAAAGGCTAATGCTAAGATGGATCATGCCTGAATCCCACAGTCATAAACTCTGCACAGTTTTAGTAGTCCACTGGGGTTCATGCTCTAGCTGCCAATTAACTGGGCTGAAACACAGGTCTGTGCCACCTGGATTCAGGTCTCTGCCTGGTTCTAGAGTGAGTCCGCAGTCTGAGATCACTGACCTGGCATTAGCTATAGTACCTGAGTTTAGGGGTGGATAGTGGAATCAGTTACTTGTCCACTAAGGTTGATGCTAAGCAGAGTCACACCTGAGTCTCACATCCATGGGGATCTGAACACTTGGGGGAAGGATGAGCCCTAGTCTTACTGCATGGCTGGTCAGGATGTAAGGCAAAATTCAAATCTGTTCTCCCTCTCCTCAGTCTCTGCCTGATGCCAGGATAAGTCTAAGAGATTAGTATTTGAGCTTTGGCCTTATGTAGAGGCTTTTGTTTTCTGCCTGGTGCTGGGTACCAGCAGAACAGACCTGACTCTGAGCTCCAAAATGGGAAGCCTGTGATAGCTCTCCTGCCCTATTCTCCAGCATATGAAGTCTTGTTGTCCATTCTCTTGTCCAAATTTGGAGGAGGAGTGGTGGAGGCATTGAGCTACACCTGGCCTAACATAATTTCAGTGGCTTATCTCGTAGGTAGTAGGTGTCAATGTAGTAGGCCTGGTAGTAGGGGTCAATGGGATCCCACAAAACTTAGTTTGACTGTGGCTTAGCAAGTTTCAATTTTAAAGGCTACACGTTTCCGTTTTCCTCCCTCTAGTAGAACATACCTCTTTCTGCTTTGAGTTGCTTGAGACATTAGTAATTCTTTCTTTTCTGCCTTTTTAAATGCATCTTTTCTATCATAATAAAATTAGATATTATGGTTTCTCTCCTAATTTCCTTAACTCTTTTGAAGACAGTTTGGTACATGAATTAATGTTCAGTTTGACATGTCTGTGGGGAGAGATTGCTGGAGTATCTTACTCAGCCAGTATCTTTCTTTGCCTCTTTCTAAATTGAAATTAAGTAAAATAATTGAATTTCAAATGAAGGCATCCAAAGGGAAACTGAATTTTTAATAAAAGTTCATTTAAATGCCTATGTATTTAAGCTAAATTTAAAATCTCATTAAATTAATGGAATGATTATATAATTAAAAACATACAAAAGATCCATGATGAGTTACAGATGTCTGTCACTGAGTAAATGTCAGATTTTATTTAAAATTGTTTTGAATAAAATTGTTAAAAATATAATTTAATAATTTAATAAACATTTTAAAATGTTCAGAAAGAGGAATGAATCTACCTGGTAGAAACGGTATACTGAATCATTTAATTTCCAGAAGCCAATGTATATATTAATGATGCATATATTTCAAGATTGATTAAAAGGAGATTGGTTTATAAAATGTGTGAGAGTTGAATATTAAAAGTTTAAAAAATATAGGAAATCAGTATTTTAAAATGTACTATTCAAGTCTACTCAACATTAAAATACACTGAAAATGTCATGATAATATATGCATTTTTGAATATACTTAATCTTTAGAAAAATATTTATTTTCAGATACCAGAATTAAGTATTAGCAGTGTTCTTATAATTGTTCTTGGTTGTAGATTCACGTCTGTTTCATAGTTATTAGAAAACTCAATAACTTGGAAAAGTGAACTTTATTGGTAATTTGGCCAATCAGTGAAATACAATACTCATCTGAAAGTTTCAGTTTCAGCACACTGATTTTTAGTTTATTTACTGAAACTGGACTATGGTAGGCATCTTTAATTTTGTTGCCCAGAGTTATTCTTGATAGATTATAAAATAATATTTCTAAAAAAATAATTTTTTTTTTAGAAAATGTCTTTCTGTTCTAAATATGTTATCTTTTTTTCTTACAGAAGATCACTTTTTGCTTTTGTTCCAATTTATGGATATTGTAGTTCTTTTTTTCTAAATTATGATGGCATGTTGAACTAGTACCATGGAATTAAAGATACCTCAGCAGATCTTTGGTATGGATTTCTGGACACTTTATGGGTAGTTAAAGGGAGGATTACCACACATAATTTAAGTTATATCTATGTTATTTCAATTAGGTGAAACGTATTTACTTCAGATATCATTTATTCCTTGTGTCAGCCAACCATCAGAGCACAGTCAGACGCAATAATTCTGTGGTACAACTCATAGAACCTTCAAAAGTTGTTATAACTCACTAATGGTGTTTTGCTTCTACAGAGAAAAGTAAGAAGCAGTTTGCTACTTGGAAGGGTAGCATTCTCAGGTCCCTGAAGCTTTCCGTGTATACCTGAGTGGGTGGGAATCCTGACAATTTGCATTTCTAAAAAGTTTTCAGGCATTAAGGCCCTAATGTTGACTAGGAGATTCCACTTTGAAAACTACTGCTCTACCTCATTTTTGTCACTATGTTAAATATCTGAGAGAAAAAAATTGTGGATTGCTTTACTTTGCCTCATGGTGGAAGATGTTTCAGTCCATGGCTGGCTGTCTATATTACTTTCAGACTTGCAGTTAGGCAGAATCATGGTAAAAGGCTGCTCACTTTATGATAGTCAGGAAGCAAAGAGTCTAAGAGAGCCAGGGAAGGGACTGGGAACTAGAAAAGTTCATTTCCACTATGCTCCACTTCCTGTTTCTATCACCTCCCAATAATACCATCCAATTGGATCTCATTAGCCTTCATGATCCAGGTGCTTCTGTAGGCCCTCATCTACAAGTCCTCAATACATGAGTCTTCTGCAGCCTCTCGATTGAGTTATGTGATTCGGGATAGGTGGGCTGAGAACTTGCAT
This sequence comes from Cavia porcellus, assembly GCF_034190915.1. NCBI lineage: Eukaryota > Metazoa > Chordata > Mammalia > Rodentia > Caviidae > Cavia > Cavia porcellus. The sequence continues at coordinate 29,870,370 of NW_026947516.1, read as the reverse complement.
CTCTAACAAGTGCATTGACATTACTACACAGGTACCGCCATCGGGGATGAGCTTTTCTAATGAGGACAGATCTCAATATGCCAGGAGAAATGTCCCCTGAATCTGGTAAAGGAGAAACATATGTTTTTGTTTAATTTTGTTTTTTGAAAGTCAGAGTTCTCAGGCAACTAGGATTTTACAGTTTCCTATGTTCAGTGGGCATCTGAGAAGATAAAAAGATATACCATTGTTGCTACTATTACCAAAGGTAATAGTCTGAACCACTGCTGTAGTCCATTCTCTGTCATTTCAACTCTGCAGTGAGTCTGATCCTTACTTCTTACTAAAAATGAGTGCTATCTTACTTACGCATCAGAATTCACACTAAGATTATATATTTGCCATCGCATTTCAACTTCATTGAATGGAGAAGTTATTGAAATATGTTTCATTAATTAAAAAAGAAAACTACAGTCAGAAAAAAATAAAGAATGATTTTCAACCTTGGTAGACAGCCTTTGAACAACCGTGGCCTAAAAGTATGAACTTTTAACCTGTACATTTTCTTAGATGATTTTGTTATAAGTATTTAGTTTTAAAATTGAATACTTCACAAATTTTTAAAACATATTAATAAGTTCTTATTTTTATATTGCTGTGGAATATGTACATTAATACATATTTATGTGCAGACAGTAGTTATTACTAATTTCTAAGGTTGACATAGATTATCTCAATTTGTCTACTAAAATTTGCTTTAATTAGAAAACTTTTAAATATTAAATGTGATAATTTTCTCCATGTGAGTAAGCCATTAGCACATATAAGAAATTTATACAAGAGCACATAAATCAGCACTTTTAATAATTGAGTTATTCAGTTCAAGATACATAAAAAATTACTGAAAAACATGGCAAGTCCAATAGAAATGTTAATTGATAATTCAGAAAAAATAAAGGGGAATTTTCCACAAAATAAACTTATAAAGAAAAGGTAGTGAATTCATGATGATCCCTGATACAAATCGGAAACAGTCCAATAAGATAATTGGCAAGAAAAATGACAATAGAAATTCTTCCCAAATAATTCATTAATTGAACGATTTTTTTCCCCTCTAAATACTGTTCAGTTCTCAGACTGCAGTCCTTTCAGGGGGAGAACCACCAGTGTCTCCTGAGATCCCTGCCATGTTGGAACTTAGGATGCTGGGAAGCCAAGCAAGTACCTCCCCTCCCTGGTAAGTGGCTGTGATGTGGCAGACTGCGGCCCTTCCAGGGGAGAACCACCAGCAGCTCCTGAGATCTGCCCCATGTTGGAACTTAGGACCCTGGGAAACCAAGCAAGCAGTTCCCCGCCATGTGAATTGGCTACAGTGGGGCAGACTACGGCCTCTCCAGGGGGGGAACCACTAGTGTCTTCTGAGATCCACACCATGTTGGAACTTATGAAGCTGGGAAACCAAGCAACCAGCCTGCCTCCCTGCTAAGCAATAGTGAGCCTACAGGTGCACGGCCTAGAGTCAAATATCCTACTTCCCCTACCCCTTCTCCTGCCCCCCCCCCCAGTAGCACATGGGAATCAGAAATCTGAGCATCTCCTGGGAGGTTGACCATAGCAAATAAAGGGGATTTCCTTCTACCATCTCTTTGAAGGAAAATATTTTTATTGCTGTTCTGCTCTATTCTGATTAATGGTACTGCTCTATTCAATATTCTGTTTTGATAAGTTCTATAATGTTCAGTATTTCATTTTATTTTGATACACGTGATTGAAAGAACAACTATTGTAATGATAACAAAATATACTGTGATATCTATTACTGTTATCCTGGTAACCTGCTGTGAAGTTCTGTACCAATTTCACTATACGATCTTAGTTGGCTTTATTCTGTCTTGTTCGGTAGTATTTTACTACTTTCAAAATAAAATTTTAAAAGATACTGTTCAGTTGTGAAATTTCCTATTAGAAAACTCTTAACACCAGTTTTCATTCCAAATATTTTCTTTGGTGTTCACCACTCCTCACATGCCAAAGTAGTGGATGGCTGGACTCTTTATCAGGCAATCTTTCCCATAGAAAGTATTTGGAGTTAGGGTGACATTGAACTAAATTTAGGTCACAGGAGTTTGTTTTCTTGAGATTGATGAGAAGACGTTCCACACTACATTTGATAATGTTGAGCAGATAAGCCTAAAAAATCATTTGTAAAGTGGACTTAAACTTAGATTTGGTAAGGAATCTTGAAAACATCTACTATTCTGGTGATACATCACCTCAGATTTTCCAGAATCTGACTATGGAAATATCAGTTTTTCTTCAAGGATTATCAGAGTACTCCACATTCCAAAAATTCTAATTGTTTGGGAATACTGGGTTCCTTGGAAGACATATATTTGGATCAGTTAGGTCTACTTTAGATTATATAGCTGGGGTAGTGGAGGCTAAAGATTTTTATCTCTGACAAGTGCACAGATGACATCAGTTAGCAATCGCAATCAGAGACACATGTTCTATAACAAAGATGGTCTGAGCACATCAGTAAAGAGCCTAATTAATTTCCGAGTGGATAGAACCTTGAAAAGTCTTAGGTTAATGTTGTTTCTATTAAGAATTTATTTTAAGTTAACTGAGACCTTACAGCTATCCTGTGCTAATAGGCAGTGGAGAATATTCATTTCTGCAGGAAGTTTCACTGCTAACTATTTGGGCTTCCATATTGAAAAATGTGGCCCTAGTCCCCTCTTTGTTCTCTGAACACATTAGTGTGAGCCTGACCTTTGCTATTAACTAACAATGAGAACTTACTATGTTGAGAACTGGTACTGGAATAAATGTATTTGTCATTTCCGTTTAGCCTCACTTCCTGGAGAGTTTTTGAAAAGTATGTTGACCATCTAAAAAGAAATGACAAGAATAAAATATGTTCCAGAAACCTAAGACCTAAATAGTTGACAAAACTCAGGATGGGCCAAGAGGAGTTGTCTGTAAAATGTGTAATCTTAATTGGAATGAGTTAGAGGTTTTAAGCGACCAAGAGGTGCCAATTCTCATGTAGTTCTATGAGGAAATCTGAAGCTACAGTGGTAGAAAGCCACTATTACTTTAAGTGTTTGTCTCAGAGCACCCTCTTTCCTTTCCTGTCATGTAGCAATAGTGCCTATAATTAAGGATGTGTGAATACAGTTGTAGTGGGCCACCATTTCCCTGACAACTTATATGGTACAAGGTTTTGCAAGCAACATTTTCTCTCACATGAAAACTTAGCCAGAGAAAGTATGATTGATTGGAACTCCCGAATTCTAAAATGTGGTACTGAAAGACCTTTCAGAGGGCCTGGACTCAAGTTTCTTACACAGGAGTTGGAAATAGCACAACTGAGTTACAGAAAAGGGTTGAAATAATAAAGAAAGCAAGGTCTAGGGCCACGGGTTTAGCTCAGTGGCCTAAGTGCCTACCAGGCAAACATAAGGTTGTGAGTTCAATCCCTGGTACCACCAACAAAAATTTTTAGGAAGTTCTATTTTGAGATTATTGCTATCATTGCAGGCATTTATTTCATTTTGACTGGAGAGTGAAAAATATTGTATTCCAAGATATTACTGAGATGATGCCCATTGTGAAGATACTCTGAGAACAAACAGATCACAAACGTGAAGAGAGCTGCGGGAAGTAAAGTGCTCTTGGGGTGACTTCTGCATGCAACCTCCCTATCAGTTATTCTGGAATCTCATTAAACTTCAGTGGCAGAGAAAGAATCCTTTCATGTCGAGAGGAGGAGCTGGGCGGATCCGGAGTCCCTGCAGAAGCCCTTTCCTTTGTCTGAAGGACTGAATACTTATGCAGAGAGGCATCGCAGCTTCCTGAGGCACCTCAGCCTGTGGTGAGTGCCCAGCACAGTCTGCCCAAATCTCAGACTGTTCCGGACCCCCCAGGCTTCTGGGTGCAGAGAAGTGGAACAGTGGGTTAGAGGCCACTACAGCTGCCTCCCCATCCCCCCCGGCTACACTTGGAAGTCTGCTGAGCTCCTGACGGATGGGTGGGCCTACACTAACCCCCAAGCCCAGCCGCACATAGCCATCTCCTGCAGAGGAGGAGCTGGGCGGATCCAGAGTCCCTGCAGAAGCCCTTTCCTTTGTCTGAAGGACTGAATACTTCTGCAAGCAGAGAGGCATCGCAGCTTCCTGAGGCACCTCAGCCTGTGGTGAGTGCCCAGCACAGTCTGCCCAAATCTCAGACTGTTCCGGACCCCCCAGGCTTCTGGGTGCAGAGAAGTGGAACAGTGGGTTAGAGGCCACTACAGCTGCCTCCCCATCCCCCCCGGCTACACTTGGAAGTCTGCTGAGCTCCTGACGGATGGGCGGGCCTACACTAACCCCGGAGCCCAGCCGCACCTAGCCATCTCCTGCAGAGGAGGAGCTGGGCGGATCTGGAGTGCCTGCAGAAGTCCCTTCCTTTGCCTAGAGGACTGTGGATATCTCTGCAAGCAGGGAGGGATCACAGGCTCCTGAGGCACTGTGGCCTGTGGAGAGCACCCTAACCCGGCTGCAATTGAAGAGCTGTGGATCTTCCAAGGGGCAGGTGGGCGCACAGTGTCCCTGAGGCCCAGCTTGTCTGGAACTGCGGAGTTCTGAGCAGGCAGAGGAGGGACACTGGTTCTGCAGGCCCAATGGCTTGGGGTAGTGCGGTGTCAGAGGCTCAGTAGCTCCAAGCATAGAAGGGGATTTTCAACAGATCCTGAGGAAGCTTTCAAATAACACTTGAAACACAGAAATATACAAAATGACAAAACGAAAGACCAAATTACAACCTCAAACCTCCAGCCCATCTCAAGAAACCCTAGGAGCAATGTATATAGAAGAAAATATATCCCATCCACCTCATATATCAGACATAATAGCTACTGAAGTTGACAAACAACTCCAGGAAGCTTTAAAGAAATTCAAACTCGAAATAATCTCCCAGATAAAAGAAGAAATGATAAAAGAAATGAAAGAGATTCTAAATATATCTAAAGAAAACACAGATAAAAAATTGGAGGAACTAAACAAAAAGATAGAATCCCTAGACGAGCAATATAAGAAACAAACAGAATACATAATGCAGATGCACAGAGATATACAGGAAATAAAAAACTCCACTGAAAGTTGTAAAAACCGCCTTAATGAAAGTGAAGATAGAATTTCAGACCTTGAAGACATGATCGCAGCTAGTGAAAAGGAAAGGAAAGATCTTTTGAAAATAACAAGGAATCAGGAAACAACAATTCAACAACTGCAAGACGATGCAAAGAAGAATAACATAAGAATGATAGGGATTAATGAAAGAGAGGGAGACAACATAAAGGATGTCAAGCAGATATTTAGAGAAGTAATAGCTGAAAATTTCCCAAGCATGAGATCAGAAACTGACATCAAGATCAGTGAAGCATATAGAAATCCAAACACTCATAACCAAAATAAAACTACACCCAGACATATAATAATCACCATCCCAGAAATCCAACACAAGAATAGATTACTAAAAGCTGTCAGAGAGAAAAGACAGATCACTTATAAAGGAAAACCTATCAGAATCACAGCAGACTTCTCAGCACAAACGATAAAGTCAAGAAGAGCATGGAGTGAAATATTCCAGATCCTAAAGCAAAATGATTTCCAACCAAGACTGATATATCCTGCAAAACTATCATTCAAAATAGATGGTGCAATACGATACTTCCATGATAAAGAACAGCTGAAGAACTTCATGAACACCAAACCGACCCTGCAAAAAATATTGAAAGACAGTTTAGATACACAAAGGAAAAAACCACTAAGCAAAGCAAATAATTAAACAGAACAGAAAGATAAAGATGCAACAGCAGAGAGATAACATTCCTACAATTAACCAGCATTTAACAGTAATAACCATTAATGTAAATGGTCTCAATGCACCAATCAAAAGAAACAGACTAGCAGAATGGATCAAGAAACAAAATCCAACCATATGCTGTTTACAGGAAACCCATCTAACCCAGAAGGATACTCACAGACTGAAAGTCAAAGGATGGAAAACAATTCTTCATGCAGCAGGAATCCAGAAAAAGGCAGGAGTAGCCATTCTGTTTGCAGACAACGTGAACTTTAAACCAACAATGACCATAAAGGACAAAGAAGGTCACTACATACTTGTAAGGGGAAAACTCCAAGAGGAAGAGATAACTATCTTAAATATATACGCACCAAACTCCAGAGCACCAAGTTATATAAAACAATTATTAACAGAAATGAAAACTCAAATTATCAGTAACACAATTGTAACAGGAGACCTTAATACGCCATTGACACCAAGGGACAGATCAACCAGACAGAAAATGAGCAAAGAAATAACAGAACTGAATCATACCTGTGAACAAATGGGTTTGATAGACATATACAGGATGTTCCACCCAACAACATCAGAATACACATTCTTCTCAGCAGTACATGGATCATTTTCTAAAATAGACCATATATTAGCTCACAGAACATATTTAAACAAGTGCAAAAGAGCTGAAATCATCCCTTGCATGTTATCGGATCATAGCGCTCTGAAATTAGAAATTAATGATAAAAGATACTGCAAAAATCCCACAAACACATGGAAACTGAATAACACACTCTTGAGTAATCAGTGGGTCACAGAGGAAATTAAAGAAGAAATCAAACAATACCTAAAAGAAAATGAAAATACAGATACAACTTACCGGAACCTGTGGGATGCAATGAAAGCCGTCCTGAGAGGAAAATTTATTGCACTGAGTTCCCACATCAGGAAAACAGAACGAATACAAATAAATAACTTGATGCTACACCTCAAACAGCTAGAAAAAGAAGAGCAAGTCAAGCCCAAAGCCAAAAGAAGAGAGGAAATTATAAAAATCAGAGCAGAAATCAATGCAATAGAGACTAAGAAAACAATCCAAAGAATCAACAAATCAAAGAGTTGGTTCTTTGAAAGAATAAATAAAATCGATAAGCCCCTAGCCAACCTTATTAAAAAAAGGGAAGAAAAAGCTCAAATTCATGCAATAAGAAATGAAAAAGGAGAAATCACTACAGACCCAATAGAAATACAGAAGATCATCAACACCTACTTCGAAAACCTCTACTCTCAAAAGTTTGATAACACAGAAGAAATAGACAGATTCTTAGAAGCATATGAAGTGCCAAAGCTAGATCAAGAGGATGTAAAACTGTTGAATAACCCAATCTCTGTTACTGAAATTGAAAATGTAATTAAGTCCTTACCCACCAAGAAGAGCCCAGGCCCAGATGGATTCACTGCAGAATTCTAGAAGAAATTCAAAGAAGACCTAATGCCGACACTCCTCAAACTGTTCAATGAAATTGAAAGGGAAGCAATCCTTCCTAAGTCGTTCCTGGAAGCAAATATTACTCTAGTACCAAAACCTGAGAAAGACCCAACTAAAAAAGAGAACTATAGACCGATCTCCCTAATGAACACAGATGCAAAAATCCTCAATAAAATATTGGCAAATAGGATCCAGCAAATCATCAAGAAGATTATACACCATGACCAAGTGGGATTCATCCCAGGAATGCAAGGATGGTTCAACATACGCAAATCAATAAATGTAATCCACCATATCAATAAAGCCAAAAATAAGAATCACATGATCATTTCTATAGATGCAGAAAAAGCCTTCGATAAGGTCCAACATTTATTCATGATAAAAACTCTACAGAAAATTGGAATAGATGGTCTTTACCTCAATATAATAAAGGCCATTTATGACAAACCAACAGCCAGCATCATTCTAAATGGCCAAAAATTGAAAGCCTTTACTTTAAAATCAGGCACAAGACAAGGATGTCCTTTATCACCACTCCTATTTAATATAGTACTGGAAGTACTAGCCAGAGCAATTAGGCAAGAAAGAGAAATAAAAGGGGTAAAGATAGGAAAAGAAGAAGTTAAGTTATCATTGTTTGCAGATGACATGATACTCTACATAGAAGACCCCCTAAACTCCATTGAAATACTCTTAGATACAATAAATAAATTCAGTAATGTGGCTGGATACAAAATCAATACTCAGAAATCAATAGCATTCCTATACACGAACAACAAAATTACAGAGAGGGAAATAAGAGAAACTGGACTATTCACATTAGCAAGCAAAAAAATGAAATATTTAGGAATTACTCTTACGAAAGAAGTGAAAGACTTATACAGTGAAAACTATAATACACTGAAAAAGGAAATTGAAGATGATCTCAGAAAATGGAAAGACATCCCTTGCTCATGGATAGGAAGAACAAACATTGTGAAGATGGCCATTCTCCCAAAACTCTTATACAGATTCAATGTAATCCCAATAGAAATACCATCAACATACCTTCTAGATCTAGAGAAATCACTCCTAAATTTCATCTGGAACCAGAAGAGACCTAGAATCGCAAAGGCAATTCTAAGCAGCAAAGGCAAAGCAGGAGGCATCACAATCCCTGACTTGAAATTATACTACAAAGCAACAGTAGTAAAATCAACATGGTATTGGAATCAAAACAGAGGCGAAGATCAATGGAATAGATTAGAAGATACAACCACAACTACAAACACACTCAACCACCTTATCTTTGATAAAGGAGCCAAGCAGGTTCACTGGAAGAACGACAGTCTCTTTAATAAATGGTGCTGGAAAAACTGGCTCTCCATTTGCCGAAAACTAAAGCTAGACCCATGTCTATCACCATGTACTAAATTAAAATCTAAATGGGTCAAAGATCTGAATATTAAAACAGAAACACTAAATCTATTGGAAGACAAAGTGGGTAGAAACCTTGGAGACATAGGAGTAGGTAGAGAATTCATGAACAGGACTCAAACCGCACGGGAAACACTACCCAGAATCAATAACTGGGACCACATCTTATTAAAAAGTTTCTGCATGTCAAAAGAAATCTCCAGCATAGTGAAAAGAAAACCCACAAACTGGGAAAAGATTTTAGTGAACTCTCTCTCAGACAAGGGACTCTTGTCTAAAACATATAAAGAATTAAAAAAACTCAGACCTCCAAAATTCAAAGATCCAATCCAAAAATGGGCATCTGAGATGAATACGCAATTCTCAGATGAAGAAATGCAAATGGCAAATAAATATATGAAAACATGCTCATCATCATTGGTCATCAGAGAAATGCAAATTAAAACCACACTGAGATTCCATCTCACTCCTGAAAGAATGGCCAGGATCAAGAAAACCAACAACAGCAAATGCTGGAGAGGATGTGGTGAAAAAGGAACTCTCCTGCACTGTTGGTGGGAGTGTAGACTGGTACAGCCTTTGTGGAGGTCTGTCTGGAGGTTTCTCAAAAAGTTGGGATTGGAAATCCCATTTATTCCAGCTATTCCACTTCTAGGCATATTCCCAGAAGAACTGAAAGCATCATACCACAGTGATTTATGTGCACCTATGTTTATAGCAGCACAATTTGTAATCGCCAGATCTTGGAAACAACCCAAGTGTCCATCAACTGAGGAATGGATAAAAAAGTTGTGGTATTTCTATACAATGGAATATTATTCAGCTATAAAGAAGGATCACATTGAGATATTTATCAATAAATGGGCGCAGCTTGAGACCATACTCATAAGTGAAATAAATCAATCTCGCATGTATGAATACCGAATAGTTTCCCTAATGTAAGTAATGATTCAAATATATGAAAATATGTGGCAATCATGATTCCCCATTATGTGGCCTTGAAGCCTTATAAAATTTTTACTTATTAATTAGAAAGGCTTTATTCCGGGCTTCTTGATATGGAAATATTTGAAGCTATAGTATATGAAGTTTTATCCAAATATCTCAAGGAAAAAGACAGACACTATGGTAACTATTATTCTTTAAAAAAATTATTTAGTTATTTCTTATGTTTATTTTAATTAAGGGAAAAATTTAAAAAATTAGGATATATAATAGTAACTCTTTTCGATTTCCTATTAACTTGTTTTGAAGTCCTGTAATGCTCCCACGATCTTGTTTTGACTGATTAGACTCTGTTCCATTCTGTGGGATAGTATCAGGTCCGAGGGTATAGGCAACTACTTTGAAGGCAGTAAGATTCACTAAGATGCCCATTCTGGTTTGACTATTGTCTCCTTTGGAAGTCCTGTAATGTTTACAATGTCTAAGTTTTATTGGTCTTGTTCTCTACTGTTTTGTCCAACTTTATAATATCTAATGAGATAGACAAATCTTTTTAAGGAAACAAGAGACAACGTTGATAACTATTGTTAATAACCGTATACTCTGTTCTACATCATGTGCTAAGTCTATCCTTGGTTTTCACTGACAGCTTTGTTCTGCCATATTTGACTTTATTCTCCCCCCCAAAAAAAGTAATAAGAACTAAGGAGTAATAAAATCTAAAATGTGTAAATTTTGATGTAAAAAGAGAGGAAGGGGAAAAAAGAGCTCTAACGGATATAACAGCAAGTGTGTATAGGGATGTTGAATAGCTGACTATATTAATGTTTTTGGATCATTGAACACAGCTGTTTGTAGTCTCTCTGTTTGAATGTCTACTTTGTATTCTTTGATACTGTGATTTGAGCAACTATTTCCAAGATGATAATATGTAATCTATTAACAGGTGATTTCTTACTGTTATGCTTTTTTTTGTAGTTCTGTATTATATGTAACCTTACACTGCTTTGTTTTGTTTTGTGTTTTTCTCTTTTTCCTCTTAAATAAAAAAAAAAAAAAAAGAATCCTTTCATGTCACACCTCAATGCTAAGTGTTGTCTGCTATGAATTTTGGTCATTCTCAAATGTAGTATGCTTTGTAATCATCCACAAAGTTTTTAAAACACAGGTGTGTGGAAATTTCTTCTACTTCCAAAATTTCTGTTTCAGTACCTTTGGTATAGAATGTGGGGTTTTGCATTTCTAAATAGTACAAAGATGATGTTGATGCTGCTAGTTTGAAAATCACATTCTGAACCACTAAGCTAGCATCTAAGGTTACCATTTAAGGAGATATTATTAAAGAAATAAACCCACATATTTAAATTGATAACCTCAATATCTTTTATGACTTGAGTTCCTTCCATCAGGAAAACTAGAACAGTAGTAAAACTATTATATATACCATATAATATCTGCAACATATTATATACATTATATGTTATTATTTATGCAGATTAAGTTTAATTCATCATCTGTTTTCATACTTTCACATGAAATTGAATTATTTTACCCAATTTAAAATTTAATTCAATTTAAAAGGACATAGAATTTTACATGAAAAATAGATTAAATGTGCATACTAACATTAAAGCTTAATTTAATAAATTTATTGCATACAACCAAAACCATATCAATCCTATAATTAGTTGAAACTATTCATCATTAGGAAATACTAAAATTCTAGATTTTTAGGAAAAATGATGGAAATGTATAGTGTGTCTGGGCTTTGCAAAATGATTCAAAATTTTATAGAAAATGAATGAATCTTCTTATAATGGATAAGGCTTCATGACTCCTATTATTTGTACCTGAAAATGATTATATATTAATAGTGTGAATTTGCAATGTGTTTTCAAGAGAACTTGTTTTAATTAAAATTATATTTGAAATATAAAATGTTTAAAAAAGAAAATTTACTAGAAATAAAATTTGGGAAGATACAAAACACACACATGTGTAAACATCGTATTGCCTTCTGGTCTGAGAAACTGAGCATAAATAAGGATCAAAATGTACAATAGATATTATAAAATAAGGAGTAATTATTCAGAAGGAAAGAGGAACTAGAGCATGTGAAGGGGAAAGGAAAAAGCGGAAAAGAAAAAAAGTATAAGACCGTTATACTACTAGTTTCTGGTAGTTCATTGAAAAGAAAGGTTTGTGCTAATATCGTCTGGGGAAATTTTTATTCCCACATCTTGTATTCTGACTCATTACCTTGAAGACAACAATGCACAGTGTATTAACTATTGTTATTCTCCCATTATTTTGCTATGAAATTTTGTTTTATTGTTTTCCACAAGATAAAAACAGACAGACAGACAGACAGACAGACACACACACACACACACACACATACACACACACACACACATGTATGCCATATTATTATGGTAAATATTCTTTTCGAATACATTTAATATCCAGAAAATATTTTATCTTCAGTTACTAATTTGAGACATTAGCTTTGTTTTTATATCATATCTCTCTCTGGTCACTGATCTTATGGAACTTAATAATATGGCAAAATAAGCTTCAGCAAATTGGCTCTTCAGTTAATTACTCACTTTGAAAATTCAATTTCAGCACTTTGGTTTTCAGTAACTTGAGTTAAATGCGGACTCTAGTAGATAACATTAGTTTTGACTGCTCAGACTCTTCCCTTTGTTTTGTTAATTTGCAGAGCAGTCTGTTTTGGAGAATTGCCCTTCCTGATGCCTTAATTGGTGAGGTTTATGTGAAGATAATTCTATCCCTAAATCCACTGGGGCTACACAAACTAAACTGATCAAAAACAGTGCCATATTTAAATACCAAATGAATTGATTGATGCTGGTTTCATTGATATGTCAACCTCTGGTTTATAAGTCTGGTTTAAATCTGGTACAGTAACTCTATTAAATCCTAGAAATATCTCCAAAAATCTGTTATCTTGCATTCTTTCAGCAATTCAATTCTTTGGTATTGGCCTCATATGGGGAAATTCCATTACTTCCACTGGCATCACAGAGATAGTACTTAATTCTCCCAGTAGGAGTGTGGGAAAACATGTGTTTTAGAGAACATAACCCTATCAACAGCTCCACTTCCACTGCATAAACCAATCTGCTCAAAAAGAGTGCCTGTTGGACTAATTGTCATTGGTTTTGTTGATGTATAGACTTCTATATTTATATATGTGAAATCCTATGCATATATATATATATATATATATATATAGTTGAAATACCCTTTCTAGACTTCCTACCTTGTTTTCTTCCAACATATTGACCACTTCTTACTGCCCTAATCATTGGTATTTTTGATACTGTTACTCTAAATAACACATACAAGTAGAAACATAGATTCTTTCTGACTGTAGCCATAGGTTTTCTGACTGTAGCAGATCTTTATTCTGCTTTCTTAGTGACTGGGGAATGCAGGCAAAAAAAAGTTTTTCTTGGTTGGCTGGAATGTGTTTTCAGCATATATGGAAATCCTATGAACCTATCGGATTGCTGTGAGGAGAAAAGTAATGTTTTGAATCCACTCTTAGTTGAATTTTCATATTTACATAGCTCAACATAATTTCAGCTGGTGGAATCCTTAATATAAGGAAAATTTAATTCAATTTCCCATGTGGTTTCAGACTTAGGATGATTCTTTGCCTCCTATTTACATTAGTAAATTTGATGTCAATCCACGGCAAGAGTTGGTGATTATAAAGCTGGAAGCTAACCAGTTAATCTTAGCTAAATTGTGGTCTAATTGATCTGCATTTTAGGAATTATTTTGTGAGGTCCTGGGAGGTGTACCATTCCTAGAGGGAATGATTTATCTACTAGCATGAAATGACTATTCCTACTATTGGGGTTGGGGGAAGCCTCAGTTCTCATCATGATGTAATGGTTCCTTATTAGAGGAGGTGACCTCATTATGAAGTAGTCTATGTGGATCTGCTTTTTCTGAAATCCAATGTGGCTCTAGGTGTAGGACAATAACTGGAGATTTCTTGGCACTACTTCAGAGTTTCTGGAACTGGATGTTGTAAAAGCTGTCAATCAGATGTTCCTGCAAATCTTAAGAAGTACTGTAGTTACTCTTACCTTGGTACCCTCAGACTTGAAAGGGGACGAGGTGGGCTAAATAATTTAGGGCTAATACACTTGCAACACAGACAGTCCCTGAGTCATTGATATGAGCATGCCTATTTGCAGAGCTGAGCCAGAGTCTGACAGAAGGTTTTAAGGTAGATGAGGCAGATACAAAAATGAAAGTAAAAGCGCTAAGCTTTATTGTGTTTTTAATAACCCACTGGGCACCTGAGGGCCTAGATTATGCCAGTGCATAAGAAATGTATAAATAAGAGAACAAAACAGATAAATTGGAATTAATCAAATCAAAACCATTTGTTTCAAACACATTTGCAAGAAAATTAAAAGACATTTCACAGATTGGAAGAAAATGTCCCACACTTTAGAACTGTTTTTTTATAATTCATGAAAATATTTTATTGAACTTCAGATGTCATGGACTGAATTTATCATCCCCAGTTTTATGTCAAAATAATAGTTTCCAATATAAATATATTTGGAATTAAAATATTTAAGAATATAATCAAGATTAAAGGAGACTTAATAGTAGACACTGAACTCAACACTGGTGTTATACACAGAAGAGATACCAGAGATATCGCTCTTTTCCAGCCCTTTGTGTACACCAAAGACAAGCCATGTGAGGAGACAGTAACTGTGACCTACAAAGCAGGAAGAGAAGTTTCACCAGAAACCATCAAACCATTTTACCATCTTGATCTTGAACTTCCAATCTTCAGAATACTGAAAAAAATAAATTTTTGTTGTTTTTTCATCTTAAAGAGAAAAAAAACCAGAAAAACCAATAAGCAAACAAACAGTTAAAAAAATTAGCACCACCACTACCAACAAAAAACAGTAGTGATACAGGTTTTCAAAACAAGATGATAGAAATTTAACAGTGGTCGTTATTTTGCATATTGTTTTCTTCACAATAGTTACTCATATTACCAGGTACAGGCATGCAAGATTGATTAATTTCCTTTTGAGCAGTTACTTTCCCTTTTACTATATCTATTGTAACTTTTGGATCTTATTTACTCTTATAGTTTCTTATCTTAAGGAGATAATATGGTGCTTACACATGCAAGTCTGATTTATTTCATTTAAGAGTATGGTTTCTAGTTACATTCATTTACCAGCCTTGAGTTTATCATTCTTTAAGGCTGAGTAGTACTCTACTGTACGAAAATACCACAGCTCTTTATCTATACCTCAGTGGATGGACATGAATCACTGTGGTATGATGTTTTCAATTCTTCTGGGTAAATATCCAGAAGAGGAATAGCTGGGTTGAATGGAACCTATAATACTAGTTTTTGAAGAATCTCCAGACTGATTTCTATAGTGGTTTTATACACTGTATCAATAGAGTAAAAGAAAAAAATCACAAGCCCATCTTAATAGATTCAAAAAAAGCTTTGGATAAAGTCCAACATTCTTTCATGTTAAAAATTTTGGAGAAAATCAGAATAGATAGATGATCTTTATCTCAATCTGATAAAATCCATCTATGACAAATAAACAGTCAACAGCTTACTAAATGATCAAAAACTTAAAACTTTCACTCTAAAATCAAGAACAATGGAAGGTTGTCTACTATCACCACTTCTATTGAATATACTTCTGGAAACAGTAGCCAGAGCGATTAGATGAGAGAGAAATAAAAGGAATAAGGATAGAAAAGGAAGAAGATAAATGATCATTATTCAAAGATGACATGCTACTCTACATGGAAGACCCCCAAAACTCTACGAACAGACTTCTAGACTTAATAAGCAAATTCATCAGTATAGCTGGGCACAAAGTCAATACATGAAAGTCAATCACATTTCTGGACTCAATCAACAAACTCACTGAGAGAGAAATAACATCAATATAACAAAGGAAGTAAAACATTTATACATTGAAAATTACACTACTCTGAAAAAAGAAATTGAAGAGAAATTCAGAAAATGGAAAGATGTCCCTTGCAGGTGAATAGAAAGAGCTAAATTATGAAAATGTTTGTACTCCCAAAACTGTTATACAGATTTAATGCAATCCTGAACAAAATACCATTAGCACAGATCACAGATATGGAGAAAGTATTCCTAAAATTCATATATAACCATAAGAGACCTAGAATGAAAAAGGCCATCCTGCACAATAAAGGTAAGCCAGGAGGCATCATAATCCAAAATATGAAATTATTCTACAGAGCTGCTATAATAAAATCAGAATGGTACTGGCAAAAAAGAGATCTGAGGAACAATGGAACAGGACAAAAGATAGACACAGTTACAAACACACTCAGCCACCTTTTCCTTTGAAAAGGGGCCCAACATGTTCACTGCAAGAAAGACAGCCCTTTAATAAGTGGTATTGGAAAAACTGGCTTTCTACATGCTGAAGACTTAAACTAGACTCATGCCTATCACTGTGCACTAAACTAAAGTCAAAATGGATCAAATATCTAAATACTAACTGCAACATTAAATCCACTGGAAGACAAAGTAGGTAGAAGCCTTGAGGACACAGAAGTAGGAAAAGAGTCACGAATAAAACCCAAAGTTCATGGGAAGTACTTCAAAGACTAAATAACTGGAATCTCATTTTATTAAAAGTTTTTGCATGTTGAAAGAAATTGCCAACAGAGTGAAAAGAAAACCCACAGATTGAAAGATTTTTGCTAACTGTCCCTCAAAGGACTTTTATCTAGAATGAATAAAGAATTGAAAATACCAGGCCCCACAATTTTAAAGACCCAATCCAAATATGGGCATCTGAGATGAATACACAATTCTCAGACTGCAAAAAAATATGAAAAAATGTTCAACAAAATTGGCCATTCAAGATATACAAATTTAAACAAGTTTAAACAGTTTCTATCTCTAGAAAGAATGTCTAACGTTGAGAAATTAACCAGTAAAAAATGCTGGCAGGGATGTGGGTAAAAAGGAACACTTCTCCATTGTTAGTGGGAGTGTAGACTGGTAAAGTTATGTTATGTAAGGTACCCTAAGTGTGGAACTTTGTTATGATAGCCTGAGCAAATTAATATAGCAGAAAAAGCCTGAAATTCAAAGTCATCAATGGTAGCCAACAATGATATTAGGAAAAAAAAATCTTAATATTAAATTTATGTGAGTTGTCCCTTCTGATCATTAGTATTTTCATGAGTTTTGCATCATCATGCTGAAATTTCCATATTAAAGGCCACATTTATCTCTTTTTCATTAAGACACATTCTCGTTTGCTCTCCTACACTGATCTTATCCATGACCCCAACATCTAAGAAATTTTAACACATTCCTTACCGGTGGCTTGAATAATCAGTATAATTCAAGAATCTGACAGTGTTAATACTCTGCTTTAAAGACTTTTATTGTACATTCTGTTCATTGTTTGTTTATTATCTGCCTTTTCTAAAGTCTCTAAATGTATTTGCACTTCTCTCTGTGGTGCTGAGCTTTGTTAACTCAAATAAGTAAAACAAATGGAAATTAAGTGGCAGTTGTTATGAGTCATATAATGCTAAGATATGCAAAATATAATCCATAAAGATCTATGGAATTTCAAAGTTAAACATCTTGGAAAAAGAAGGCTCAGGATGCCCTACACCAGATAGGAAAGAATAAATATAAGGTTTTTTCTCTTTTGTTTTGTTTGTGTTGTGCTTGTTTTTCTTTTAATTTGATGTAACTTTCTTAAGGCAAGATGTATTTTTCAGTCATATTCACATCATTGCTTCTAAGTTTCTGTCTCAATGAATGCATTCATTAATAGAAATTAAGGAGATGACATTTCCTTTAGAAAACACCTAGAGAGGTGTAATAATGAGAAAAGTGAAAGTTCAACTCAAACATAAGATTGATAGAGATAAATAAAAAAAAAGGGAACAACACAAATGATATCAAGAGGCTATTTACAGAAGTAATAGCTGAAAATTTCCCAAACATGAGAATACTGACATATGAATAGGTGAAGCATATATAACCACAAATAGTCATAAACAAAACAAAAGTATACACAGACATATAATAATAACCATCCCAGAAGTCCAACAAAAGAAAAGAATGTTAAAAGCTATTAGAGAGAAAAGACAGTTCACGTATAAAGGAAAACCTATCAGAATTACAGCAGACTTCTCAACACAAACAGTGAAGTCAAGAAGAGCATGGAGTGAAGTATTTCAGATCCTAAAGGAAAATGATCTCCAACCTAGACTGATGTACCCTGAAAAACTGTCCTTCAAAATGGATGGAGAAATAAGATATTTCCACAACAAATTACAGCTGAAAACTTCATGATCACCAAACCAACCCTTCAAAGAATACTGAAAGACATTCGAGATACACATAGGAAAAAAACATTAAGAAAGGCAGACAATTAAACAGAGTGGAAAGGTAAAGATGCAACAACAGAAAGATAACATGTCAACAATAAATGAATATATAACAGATATAACCATTAATATAAATGGCCTCAATTCACCAATTAAAAGATACAGAGTGGCAGAATGGATCAAGAAACAACACCCAACCATATGCTGACTACAAGACACCCATCTGACCCAAAAGGAATCTCATAGACTGAAAATCAAAGGATGAAAAACACTACTTAATGCAACAGGAACCCCCCCCCAAATCAGGTGTAGCTATTCTGTTTCCACACAATGTGAACTTCAAACCAAGAAGGATCCAAAGAGATAAAGAAAATCACTACATACGAGTTAGGGGAAAACTTCAAGAGGGAGAGATAACAATCTTAAGTATGTGCACTAAATTCTGGAGCACCCAGCTATACAAAACAGGTATTAACAAAAACAAAAAATCAAATAAGCAATAACATAATCTAACAGGAGACCTTAACATGTCATTGACACAATGGGACAGATCAATCAGACAAAAAGATCAGCAAACAAATAAAGAACTGAATCACACCTGTGAACAAATGGACTTGATAGATGTGTACAGAGTGTTCCAACCAACAAGATGAGATTATACATACTTCTCAGCTGTACATAGGACATTCTCTAAAATAGAACATATAATAATCCACATGTACTGTGGACTATACTTAAGTAAATGCAAAAGAATTGAAATTATCTCATGCATGTTATTGGATCATACTGCCGTGAAACTAGCAATTGATCATAAAAGAAACTGCAAAACCCCACAAACCCACGTAAATTGAATAATACACTGTTGGGCAATCAATGGGTTACAGAGGAAATTAAGGAAGAAATTAAACAATCTCTATAAGCAAATGAAAATACAAATACAACTTACTGGAATCTGTGGGATGCAATTAAAGGGATCCTCAGAGGAAAATTTATTGCAGTGAATTCCCACATTAGGAAAACAGAATGAACACAAATAAACAACCTGATGCTACACCTCAATCATCTAGAAAACGAAGAGCAAGTCAAGCCCAAAGCCAAAAAAGGGAGGAGATTATAAAGATCAGAACAGAAATTAATGCAATAGAGACTAAGAAAACAATGTACAGAATCAATGAATCAAAGAGTTGGTTCTTTGAAAGAATAAATAAAATTGATAAGCCCCTAGCCAACCTTATTAAAAATCGAAAGAAAAAACTCAAATTCATGCAATAAGGAATGAAAAGGGTTAAATCACTACAGACCCTGAAGAAACACAAACGATCATCAACACCTATTTTGAAAAACTGTACTCTCAGAGGTTCAATAACACAGAAGAAATGGACAGATTCGTAGAAACATATGAAGTACCAAGACTGGGTAAAGAAGATGTAAAACTGTTGATTAGCCCAATTTCTATTATTGAAATTGAATATGTAGTTAAATCCTTACCAACAAAGAAGAGACCAGGCCCAGACGGATTCACTGCGGAATTCTGCAAGAAATACAAGGAAGACCTAATGGTGACACTTCTTAAACTCTTCAATGTAATTGAAAGGGAAGCAATTCTGCCTAACTAATACCTGGAAGCAAATAATACTCTAGTACCAAAACCTGAGAAAGACCCAAATAAAAAAGAGAACTATAGGTAATCTTCCTAGTGAACATACATGCAAAAATTCTCAGTAAAATATTGGCAAATAAGATGCAGCAAATCATCAAGAAGGTTATACACCATGACCAAGTGGGATTCATCCCAGGAATGCAGGGAAGGTTCAACATACATAAATCAATATATGTAATCCATCATATCAATAGACCAAAAAAGAAAAATCACATGATCATTTCTATAGATGCAGAAAAAGCTTTTGATGAGGTCCAACACTCATTCATGATAAGAAACTTACAGAGAATTGGAATAGATGGTCTTTACCTCAATATGATAAACGGCATCTATAACAAACCACCAGCCAGCATCATATTAATTGGCCAAAAACTGAAGCCTTTTACCTTAAAATTCAGCACAAGACAAGGATGTCATTTATCACCACTCCTATTTAGTATAGTACTGGAAATACTTGCCAGAGCAATTAGACAAGAGAGAGAAATAAAAGGTTTAAAGATAGGATAGAAATAAGGTAAATTTTCACTATTTGCCGATGACATGATACTCTACGTAGAAGACCCCAAACTCCATCGAAAGACTCATAAATATAATAAATAAATTCAGTAATGTAGATGGATACAAAGTCAACCCACAGAAGTCAATATTATTCCTATACACTAACAACAAAAATCACTGAGAGATAATTTCTATAAGGGAAGCCACACTCTTCACACTAGTATCAAAAAAAAAAAAAAAACCTTAGGAAGTAATCTAATGAAAGAAGGAAACTATCTATTCAGGTACTATTATGATACTCTGAAAAAAAGAAATCAAAGAGGGCCTCAGAAAATTGAAAGACATCTCTTGTTCATGGATATGAAGAATAAATATTGTGAAAATGGCCATTCTCCCAAAATTGTTATACAGATTCAATGCAATCCCAATAAAATTAGCACTAGCATATCTCATAGATCTAGAGAAATCACTCCTAAAATTCCTATGGAACCAGAAGAGACCTAGAATAGCAAAGGCAATTCTAAGCAGCAAAGGCAAGGCAGCAGAAATCACAATCCCTGACTTGAAATACTCCAAAGCAACCGTAGTAAAATCAACATGGTACTTGAATAAAAACAGATCTGAAGATCAATGGAATAGATTAGAAGATACAACTACAACTAGAAACACACTCAGCCACCTCATCTCTGATAAAGAAAGCAAACACAAACACTGGAAGAAGGAGTCCTTTTAACAAATGGTGCTGGAAATATTGGCTCTCATATGCTGAAAACGAAAACCAGACCCATGTCTAACACCATGTACTAAACTAAAATCTAAATAGATCAAAGATCTAAATATTAAAACACAAACACTAAATCTATTGAAAGACAAATTAGGTAAAAAACTTTGAAGATATAGAGGGAGGTAGAGAATTTGTGAACAAGAATAAACCACGTAGGAAATAGTTCCCAGAATCAATAACTGGTGTCACGACTGAGTTTCTCCGTTTCGAAACAAATCTCCAGGATAGTGAAAAGAAAACTCACAAATTTGAAAATATCTTAGTGAAAGGTCCCTCAGACAAAGACTTATGTCTAGAACATATAAAGAAATTTTAAAAAGACGCCCTAAATTCAAAGATCCAACCCAAATATGGGCATCTGAGATGAATACACAGTTCTCAGATGAAGAAATACAAATGGCAAATAAATATATGAAAAAATGCTCATCATCAATACTCATTAGAGAAAAGCAAATTAAAACCACACTGAAATTCTATCCCATGCCAGAAAGAATGGCCACGATAAACAAAACTTCCAACAACTAATGCCGGAGAAGCTGTGGGGAAAAAGGAGCTCTCCTGCACTGGTGGTGGGAGTATAGACTGGTACAACCATTGTAGAAGTCAGTGTGGAGATTCCTCAAAAAGCTGAGATTGGAAGTCCCATTTGACCCAGCTATTCCACTTATGCGTAATTCCCAGAAGCACTGAAATCATCATATCACAGTGATACATGTGCACCCATGTTTATATCAGCACAATTTGTAATAGCCAGATCTTGGAAACAACCTAAGTGCCCGTAAACTGAGGAATGGATAAAAAGATGTGATATTTTATACAATGCAGTACTACTCAGCTATAAAGAATGATCACATGAGGTATTTATAAATAAATGGATGCAACTTGAGACCATACTCATAAGCGAGATAAATTAAACTAATATTTGTAAATACTGCATAGTCTCCCTACTATAAGAAATGTAAGAGTACATAAGATTTTATGGTTATCATGCCTCATTACATTACTTTGAAGTCTTATAACGTTTTCATTCATTAGTTGGAATTGTTTTATTCTGTTTAGTTTGATTTTATTATGTGTGATGGTATGAACAACTACTTTGAAAAAACAATGCATCATGGCAGCCATTGCTGATTTAGTATCATCTTGCCTTGAAGTCCTACCGTGCTTTTTGCTCTTCTATTTCCAATGGCTCTATCATGTTGTATCTTATTGGATTTTAATATGCATGATAGTATAAACAAAATTGTTATGGAAAATGATATATTATAGTAGCCATTGTTCATTTTCTGCTATTTGGCTTTGAATGTTCTGTAACATTTTCATTCTCTTGAGTGGTTTTGTACTATTATGTTATGTTTGACATTAATATATATGAAGATATGCTCAACTCTTTCAAAAAAAAGAGACATTATTGTAGCTACTGTTAACATCCAGTTGTCTTGTTGTGAAGTGCTGTGTTGCTTACATTGCTCTGTTCTGATTTGCTTTGTTATGTCCTCTGTTGTTTTATTCTCTTTAAAATAAAATTTAAAAAATAGATACTGATTTACAAAAAAAAGCTGTTGGAGAAAAGCAAAGACTCAATTATAGATGTAATCACATTAGAATTATAGCAGCCTTTTAAAAAGAAACATTGAAGGCCAGATCCTAGTTAATAACTTTCAAAAATAACTCTCAATGTAAATGGTCTCAAATCCCCAATCTAAAGAAATAGATTGGTAGAATGCATCAAGAAATAAACCTGCACAATATATAGTACACAAACAAGCATTTAAACCAAGAAGAAATTCACAGATTAAAAGTCAAGTGATAGGGAAAAAATACATTTCATGCAATGGGACCTTGTAAAAACAAGGAGTAGCTATCATATTCTTAGACAAAATGGACTTAAAGCCAAAATTGATCAGAGGAGGCAGCAAAATCTCATTACGTAATGATTAAGGGAAAAAATCATAATGGTTAAGGAAAATATAACAAATATAAGCATATATTCACCAATGATATTCAACTTCATAAAATTAACACTACTTGACACAAAAGATTAAATAAAGACTGGCACAATTATAAGGGGCACCTCAATACTTACTTCGCAGAAATAGACCAATTAGACAAAAATCAAAGTAGTAATGTCAGAGGTGCCTCAAAACTCAAATACATGTACTTAATAGGTATTTATAAAACAACAGACGACACATTCTTTTAACCATCACCTGATATTTTCTCAAGAATACTACACACTAGCCCATAATCACACTTCAGTAAATGCAAAAGAATAAAAAGGTCCATGCATTTTGTCAGGTGTAAAGAAATTAGAAATCAATAGCACAGAAACTGCAAATTATGCAAACACATGGAAATCCAAAAATATCTTCTTGAATAACCAGTGGATCACTGAAGAACTCAAGGAAAAAATTAGTTCCTAAAATTAATAATGCCACTGCAATATACCAGAATTTGTAAGACACAATTAAAGCTGCCCTAAAAGAGAAGTTTGTATCTGTTAATGTCCATATCACAAAAGCAAGCAATCCCAAACAGCCTAATAATGTACCTCAATGTCCTAGCAGACCAAGAGCAATCTAAAGCAAAAGCCAGTACAAGGAAGAAAATTATAGAGATCAGAGTAGCAATTAGTAAAACTGAGATTGAAAATAGAGTGAAGAATAAATCAAAGAATTGGTTCTTTAAAAGAGTAAAAATAGATAAACACTAGCTCAATATGTTGGAGAACTTAGAAACAATGGATATATATATATATAAATATGTAAAAAGTATATAATATATATATATATATATATATATATAAATTATCAAAACTGAACCAAGAAAACATAAAAATCATTAATCTTAACAGGAAATGAAATTGAAGAAGCAATTAAAAGTCTTTAGAAAATTTTTTTTTGTACTGGGAATCAAACTCAGGCCCCTGTGCTTGCCAGGAAGGCACTTGTGCAAATGAATTATATCCCTGAACCTTTAGGGAAGATCTAATCTAAATATTTCTCAACCTATTTAATGAAGTTGAAAAGGAAGCAGTACTCCCAAAGTCATTTCTTGAGGCTGGCATTGCCCTAATTCCAAAATCAGAAAATGACACAACCAAAAAAGACAATTACAGGACAAATTCTTTAACAAACATAACACATAAACTATTCAACAAGATTCTGGTAAACAAAATGCAGGAAATCATCAAATTCATCGTACATGATAACCAAGTAGACTTCATCCCAGAGATACCAAAATGGTGCAGCATATAGAAATCAAATTCCTTTTCAATCTTGTTTTTTAGACTACTGTAGTTACTGTTACAGAGGTCTTTCATGTCCATGCTTAGATTAATTCCAAAGTATTTTTCTGGGTGCATGAATAGAAGCAAGGACAAAAATCACATGATCATCTCAATTGATGCTGAAAAATTCTTTGGCAAAATCCAACATCCATTCTTGATAAAACCCTGAAGAAGAGAGATACGCAAGTCTTTCTCTCAATCTGATAAAAGCTGTTTATGACAAAACGTCTTCCAACATCATATTATATGGGTAAATGCTGAAAGCGTTCCCTTTGAAGTCAGAGAACAGATATGTCCACCATCATCACACCTGTTCAATATATTTATGAAAACATTGGCCAGATCAATCAGGCAGTAGAAATAAATAGGTTTAGGAAAGGAAGAAGCCAAATTATTATTTGCAACTTAAAAGAACTTCTACATAGAACACCCCAAAATACCCCTGTTACAAGCAAATTCAGTGGCACTGCAGGATTTAAATCAACATGCAAAAATTAATACTATTCCTATACACCAATAATGAACTCACTGAGAAAGAGATTAAGAAAACAAAACCATTTGCAGTAGCACCCAGAAAAATACTTTGGAATTAATCTAAGCATGGATATGAAAGACCTCTGTAACAGTAACTACAGTAGTCTAAAAAACAAGATTGAAAAGGAATTCAGAAAATGGAAAAATATTTCCTGTTCCTGGACAGCCAAAATGCTGCACCATTTTGGTATCTCTGGGATGAAGTCTACTTGGTTATCATGTACGATGAATTTCATGATTTCCAGCATTTTGTTTACCAGAATCTTGTTGAATAGTTTATGTGTTATGTGAATAGTTTGCGTGTTATCAAAATGGACATATTTGCAAACTGATACATAGATTTAATGCAATTCCAGCCAAAATGCCAATAATATTGAAGAAGTAGAAAGGTAAATAACAAAATTCATATGGAATGAGAAGACACCCAGAATAGTAAAATAAATCCTGGACAGTAAGTGTAAAACAGGAAGCATCAAAATCCTGGACTTCAAGGTATACCACAAAGCTACAGTAATTGTTTTGAAACTCTGTATCACTTTCATTGTTCTGTTCTGAATAGATTTATTCTGTTTTGTTTTCATTGATTTTATTCTCTTTAAATAAAAAATAGCATGATATCAGCATGAATAAACAGACATGAGGATCACTGGAGAAGAACTAAGAATGCAGGAAATACTGCAGATACATCTAATATCTGATCTTTGACAGAGGGGACAAAATCTTTTGGAGGAAAGATAGCCTCTTTAACGACAATGTTGGCTTCCATGTGCAGAAGTTTAAATCCAGGCCCATATTTCTCACTATGTACTGAACTAAGATCAGAATGAATCACAGATCTAAATGCTGAAACACAAACATGTAAATTGTTGCAAGCTAACATTAGTAAAACTTTTAGAGACATAGGCATAATCAAGAACGTATGCTTTGATACTGTGATTTGAGCAACTATCTCTAAGATGATAATATGTAATCTATTAACTGGTGATTTCTTACTGTTTTTTTTTTGTAGTTCTGTATTACTTGTACCCTTACACCGCTTTGTTTTGTTTTGTTTTTTCTCTTTTTCCTTTTTAATAAAATTTTTAAAAAAAGAACTTTGTGAACAGGACCCCATTTGTGCAGGAAATAACAATGTAAATAAACCAATGGCATCATATCAAACTAAAAAGTTCTGCACATCAAAAACAAAACAAAACCCAAAAGTATGTATGAAAAGACAACCTTCATAACAGGAAAAAATTTCTTCTAAAAACTCCTTGGTTAGAGGACTATTGTATAGGATATGTATATAAAGATATCAAAAAGTCTTTCAAAATACAAGACCTAGTAAAAAAAAAATTGACCAATGAAATGAACAGACATTGCTCAGGAGAAATACCAATGATGAAAAAATACATTAAAAATGTTCAACATCCTTGACCATTAGAGAAATGAAAAATAAACCAAAATTGAAGCCAGGTGTGGTGGTACACATTCATAATCCCAGAACTTGGGACGCTGAGGCAGGAGTATTGCTATGCTTTGAGGACACCCTGGGCTACATAGTGAGTTCAAAACCAGTCTGAACTACATAGGGAGACCTTGTCTCAAACAACAACAACATCAACAACCACAATAACTAAAAAAAAAAAAAAAAAACCAAAAACTAAAACATTGAGATTCCATTTTATTCCAGAAAGAAAGGCTATCACCAAAAGTCAAATAAAAGCAAGTGATGCTGAGTATTCATGGCAAAGGAATCCTACATTGTTCATAAGAGTGTAAACTGTACAACCAATATGGAAATAAGTATGGAGATTCCTTAACACATTTAAAAAAGAAATTCCATTCAACTTATCTATTACTCCTCTAGATGTCTTCCCGAAAGAGTTAAAAACATCATATTACAGTGACACATGCATACCTATATTTGTAGTAGGACAAGTCATGATGTGTAAATATTGGAAGGAGGCTGTATATCTGTCAACAGATGAATGGGTAAAAATAATGTGACATTCATTCATACTTTGTACACACATACCTCTCTGCAATAAGATAAACTTGAGTCATTTGTAAGACAAAGAACTGAGACATTAAAGTTAAGTGGAATAAGTCAGACACACAATCTTAAATACTGCATAAATTCCTTTATATGAGAAACACAAAATATGAAAAAGCTAAAGATAAATAATAGGAAATAGAGATGTAATGTAGATCTTTTGCAAATGGCAAGGAAACCAAGAAATGTATGGATGGGGAAGGAGAGGAGAAGTAGATGAAAAAATTAAGGTATCTTATGTACCAACTCCCCATAAAGAATGTGAGAATTATGTATTATAAATGTGGTAAAATACAAATTGAGAAAATTTGTGTTTGAAGGTTATTAAGTGATATGATTCTTGGTTTAGTTTGTGTTTTTATAACTTCTAGATTAAACAATTATATTTTGCCAGAAATAATTTTTTATAACAGAGATAAAGATCTTTGATCAGTGACATTACGTACCGACAGTTTTTGAACAATGATTGAACTAATTATATTTAGAATTTCTAAAGCAGATGAGGAACTATATAAATTATTTAAGGAACTGCCACAAAACAATAAGCATACCATACTGTCAATAGATAAGTGCGTAATTTATAGAAGAGAATATGTAAAATATCACATCATGTATTGAACTTGGTGTTTTAGTTATTGACCAGTATATTAACAAAAACATAATCTAGTAATGATTTATAGTAATAATAGATTGGCTCTATTTGGAAAGCTGAAAAATGCCAGGATTTGATGGGAAGTGGAAGTAAATGTCCTGCTAATATATCCATTCGTTTTGTTGACAAATTCTATGTGACTTGTGATCTAACCACTGAACAACTGCCCACATTTGCAAGAAAATTCGTGCTCATAAAGAAACGTGTAGGATGATGGACACTGCATTATTGTTTGTATAGTTTTGCAAGTTCCTTAGATATGTCTGGTTGGGAGAATACATAGTAAAGCAATTTTAGAAATAATTGACCCTGATACAGTATCTAGACACACCTGAATAGAAATTCTGAGAGAAATGCAGTTTCATCCTAAAAATGCAGCTACCTGAAAAATGTGATTTATTAAAATTCAAAGCACATATTTATAAAAGGAGGATATACATTTGGCTGTAATAACTTGGACTCAAAAGTTAATCATCAAAAGTAGGTGCAACAATGATAAAGAAAGTAAAAATGAAATACAGGTTTAGGAATGTAACAAAATTATTTATCTTAAAAATTTATTTTTAACAAATGAATAAAATTGTATATATCCAGTACCGCATAATGTTCTATGAATATATTTTGTACAAGTCTTAAATCAGGTTAGGATTATCTCCTCAAATATTTATGATTCTTATAAACTTAAAATCATTTAGTGTACCTTTTGAAATGTAGTATATAGTACATTATTATTATCTACAGTCACTATGTGTATGGTGGTACACCAGGATTTCTTATTTCTATCAACCTGTATCTTAGTAACTCTTCATCAGTATTTTCCCATTATCCACCCTGTAATTCTTCCCTGCTACTGCTAACCATCATTGTAATCTCAGTTCCTATGAGATCATTGGCTTTACTCTTTTAGATACCATATATGAGTAAGATCATGTGCTTCTTGTCTTTGTGAGTCTGACATATTTCACTTAGTGTAATGGTTTCTGGTTCTATTAATCTCATTGAAAATGGTACAATTGAATTGTATTTTAGTGTTTATAGTATTCCTTTGTTTATATACATATTCCAAATTTTCTATATCTATCAGAAAATAGATGGACACATTGTTAGAATTTCTTAGTTGTTTTGAATATGAATATTTTACATATAAATAGTTTCAAATTGAACATCATAGTGCAAATATTTCTTTGATGTACTGACTTTAACTAGCAGTGAGATTACTGGATCATGTGGCAGTTTTATATTTAATTTTAGAAAGATCATACTGGATGTACTAATGTACACTCCAGCTAACAGTATGCAAGTGTTCTCTGTTCTCAGTATCCTTACCAACACTTGTGTAAGTGTTTACACTGTTACAGAACTAAAGTGCTATTTCATTGTAGTTTTTATTTGAATTTCACTAATGCTTCACAATGTCAAGCAATTTGAGATATGTACTGGTCATTTATTTGTACTTTGAAGAAATATCTACTTAGGTCTTTTACCTATTTTGATTCTTTTTGAAATTTTTGAGTTCTTTATATATTCTGAATATCAACTTTTTATTAGATGTAAATATTACAAATATTTTCTCATGCATTGTAGGTTGTGGCTGTCCTCCATTGACTGTTTTCTTGGCTGTTTAAATGGAAGCTTTTTGGCTTATAATCTTATATGTTTATCTTTGCTTTTGTTTCCTGTTTCTTGCAGGGGGTCTTTCCTAAATAATCTTTGCTCATTGCTATATCTTTGAAGCATTTCCTCTAGTTTTTCTCTGTTTGTTTTATAGTCTCACATTTTACATTTAAGTCTTTATTCTGCTTTGAGTTGATTTTTGTAAATGGTGAAAGATGGAGATCAAGACCTAGCTACTGCACGTGGATATTCAATTTTGCAAATAACTTTTTTAAAAACAAGATTGTCCTAGGTGCTGGGGATTTAGCTCAGCAGCATAAGCGCCTGCCTTGCAAGCAGGCAGGCATGAGTTCGATCCCTGGAACCGATAAAAAAAAAAAAAAAAGAAAGAAAAAAGATTGTCCTTCCTTCAGTGTCTTTAGTATTGTCAAAAAGCAGGTGGCTCTAGGGGGTAGAGTTTACTTCTAGTAGACATTCATTCTTTTCCATACATATGTTTGTCTATGTTATGCCAACACCATGCCGCTGTTTAGAATGCTACAGCTTTGTACAATGATTGAAGTGAGAGTGCAATGCTTCTTGCTTTATAGTTACTCTCAAGGTAGCTTTAGCTGTTTGGAGATTTTTAGCGCTTCCAAATGTATTTTAGGATTCAGTTTTTGAGGTCCCTGAAGATGTCACTTGGTATTTTTATGTGGATTACACTGAATTTTTGAATGACTTTAGATTGTATTGGCATTTTAACAATATTGTTTTTCCCAGTCCAGGAATGTGGGATATTTTCTACTTATTTTAATCTCCTTCAATATCTATTATCAATGTTTTAAAATATTCATCATAGATATATTTTATCTCTACATACATTTATTCCCAAGTAATTTTGAAACTATTTTAAATGGGATAATTTTGTTTATTTCCATTTCAGATATTTGATTATTGGCATATAGCAATGCTATTGAGCTACATATGTTGATATTTATATACTTCAAATTTGCTTAATTTACTAGTTCTAATAGACTTTCAGTAGAGTCTTTGGGATTTTTCTGTAGATAGATAATAAAATCTGACCATGAGATAGGAAGGAGGTTAGATGGAGGAGGGACAGGGGACATAAAAACTAAAATGTGCTGTGTATGTGTACCATCAGCCTATGATGAATGTGACCATTATGTACTGCAAACATGTACTAATAAAAATTTCAAAAACTTTAAAATGTAATGGTCTCAATATACAATGATAATTTGACTTTTTCTTTTTCAGATTGGATGCACTTTACTTCTTGTCTAATTACTCTGGAAAAGACTTCCAGTATTAAATTGCACAAAATGGTAATAGTAGAGATGGCTTTTTTGTTCCAGATCATAGTCAACTTTCATGTTTTGCATTTGATATAATGTTAGCTGCTGTCTTAGTGTAAATGGCTTTTATTATTTTGAGGTCCATTCTGTGCGTACCCAATTTTTTCACCTTTTATATGGAAAAAAGTAAAACATAATTTCATAACAAAATAATAAGAGAATAACAATACTTAATATATTTTATGCTGTTATCTTTGAAGTAGTACCTGCTCAGAGTACAAGACATGAGCACAAAAATTTCTCCAGCTGATATTAGTGCAAACCTTCCTTTTCAATGAACTAACAGACACTAATAGAATAACTAAGTTGCGTTTTTTCCCTTTTCCCTTCCATCCTTTCCCCTTTCCCACATCCTAGTTCCGTTTTCCTTTTGAATGATTTCTTCCCATGTCACAATATCTATTGTACATTTTAGACGTTATTTACTCTTTCAGTTTCTCACACCAGGGGACAATATTATGTTTACATATGTGAGTGTGATTTATTTCACTTATGAGTATGGTCTCAAGATGCATCCATTTACCTATAAAAGTCTCAAATTTATCTTTCTATGTTGCTGAGTAAGTACTTCATTGTATAAAAAGACCACATCTTTTTTATCCGCTCCTCAGTTCATGAGCATTTGGATTTCCAAGATTTAGAAATTATGAAGGGTTCAATGGCTCAGCAATAAGCTCCTGGGAAAAAATTTGTATCTTGTTCTATCCCCAATGAATGGGATCTTATGCTATCTTATGCCTGCAAAAGTTGAGGTAGTATTGGTGAAGGCAGTCCCTTGGTCACCTATGCTGATGCTAACCTGGGAAACTCCCGCCTTTCACATCCATATGGATCTGCACAGTCCTGAGGGTATATCAGGGCCCATGCCACAGCTGTTGTAATGCAGGGCAAAAACGTAATTCTATTACTGGAGTGTGTAGCCTCTGGTATCAGGGCAGTCCTGGAGCCCCATCTTGGAGTACTGGCCTGAAAATAGCTAAGCTGCTTGAGGCTGGGGGTTGGTTGAAGGCAGCATGTTAGCTACAAGGACTAGTGTTAAGCTGGGTGGTATCTGGTCTCCCAACTGCAGGGGGCTACACATTCTCAGGAGAGCAGTTACACCCCAGGTTCACACAGTGACTGAAACTAAGGTGTTTCCAACCAATGTGAATATTTCTTCTTGATGCTGGCACTAGTCTAGAGGCTCCATTTCTGAGTTCTGGCCTGTGTAGGGGGCCTTCAGGTTTTTATGGGTGCTAGGTCTCACTGCACATTCCCTGACACTAGGCTCTGAGACAAAGTCCTGCTCTTTCTTTTGTGATCTGCTTCCCAGAAGGTAGAATCTTCCTTACACTCTGCTGTCTGAGTTTGGAAGAGGGTGATGAAGGAAGCCAGACATCTGGCCTGAGACAGGTCTATTGGCTTAGTCCTAGATTTTTTGCCTGGTGGTTAGTGTCTGAGTTTTACTTTGGGGACTTAGAACTCTATTTTAAGTCTTAATTGTGTCTTCCTGAGTGGAAGGCACCTCTCTTCTTGTTGGGCTGATTAGAATTAGTATGAGTGTCATGGTCAACTATTTTCCTGTCTTCTTAAATGCATCTTTTCAGGTCTTTTTTTCTTTTTATACAAAAGCATGCCCTATATTCTCTCACTTGATTTTCTTACATATTTTAAAAGTAGTGTGGTACATAAGTCAATCTTTTACTTGGTGTGTTTGTAGGAAAATATCGCTATAATTTCTTATCCTGCCACCATTTGCTCTTCCTCTTACTTATCTTACTCAGCATGATTTTCAAATAGATATGTTTCACGAAAGAATTTAGAAATTCTGTATTTTTTGGCCTCTATGTATTCAAAATGAGTCAAAGTTTTAATAAGAGATTGTAAACATATGTGTAATATGTATGCCTATACAAGCCATATCATCATCATCAGTACCACCATCGTCGTTATTATTTCTGCTACCACATGGGGGATAATTTCTATGTTCCCTGTAAAAGTCAATATGTTATTTGACCTCTGGGTACTATAGAGTTTATCATACAGAAATTTAAAGCTATCTTTTGTGAAAGATACTTTAAATATTCATTTCACTAGCAGATTTCATCTCTGAGCTTTCTAAGATATTGGGTAGTAAATTTGCTTGGCTAAATGAAGAATTCTGGTTCTTCTCAGAACACTTACTGCCACAGATTTTGTAACCTAGAAAAACACTGTTTTTGAATGAATGAATATATATTAAGGAAGTCTGCACTAATGCACTGCAATGACCACTGCTAAGCTCTGAATCACACCTAGGGATGATATATGTGGCATAGTAGAGGCAGAATTGAGGCAAGTGATTAGGGAATGGCAGATTGGCTGGGGAAATTGTCATGATTCATTAGGTGCAAAGTTCCACAACACATGTATAGAACAGTTTCTAAAGCCCTAGACATGGATCATTCTAGAGAACCTAAACAGTTTGGGATGTAACAGCCTAGACATGACATCAGTCCAAGGAGTGGGACATACCACTGAGCTCCTGACTACTATATTCTTTCACAGTAGTCTGCTCTCTTGCTGTAGAGTGTACTTTTTTCCTATTTTTACTTGACCCAAACTTACTCTGCAGAGCATGTTTCTTTTTCTACCTTTAATAAATGTCAAACTTCACTGTGGCTTTGTGCTTCTTTTATCTGCTTCTTTGTTCAAGGCAAAAAGAACTTGGAAGATATCTCTAGAAGGGGACTCTAACACTGCAGATCCCAGTAACATATTGGCATAGATCGACAGATAGTAAGAAAGAAACTGTGGACTGTAACTTTTTCAGTGAGTGTTCTATAAGATGAGAAAATATTTCTAATAATTTTAACTTTATCAATTTGTGATGCCCTGCAGTACGAGTTGTACATAGTGCTGAATATCACATGACCATCAGTGAGTCAATAGTTCTTCTTTCTCACTACAGGGTTGTGTGTGATTGCGTCCCAGCAGCAAGAAGTTATGAAAAAGATCTGCTCTGCAAAGGAGGAGTAAAAGGCAAAGGAATCCTGCACTTCAAATGATATTAGAGGATGTGCAAAAATGTGAGAAATAGTGCAAATTCTGTAGAAAGAACTATCAAATAAAGCTGTAGCAGTGTGAGTCTTTAATGACAATGCAATGTCTCATTTCTACAAAATCCTCTAAAGTAGGCAAAACCAACTGTCATTGAATAGATTCCTTGTTAAAACTGCATGAGAAGAAAAAAATTCCACTGAGCTAATAGATAACAGTGATTACATTAGCAACAGTGAAAGTCGTCCTATATAAAAACTCTCCTCTGTCTTGCTTTCCTCACACTAGCCACAAAAGTTTTCAAAGATAAGTGCATGTTAATTTATTTTTATTTATATTTTATATTTGCTTTTATTATTTTGTATTTTATTACTTTGCATTGTAATCATTTTTATATAACTTTTTGGGTTGCTGAATTAATCATCTAAGTTTCTGTTGTTTCTTTTACTTTTTTTTTTTTTTTTGTACTGGGAATCGAACTCAGGACATTGCATTTACAAAGGAGGTGCTTGTGTTGCTGAGCTACATCCCAGGCCCCAATTTCCATTATTTCCATTGTGGAAATTTGCTTTGATGTACAAATGCTTTGGATTGCAAACATGTTTCCAGAATGAATTACACTTGCAAACCAAAGCTTTACTGCATATACTACCTGGGGACTAGAACACTATCTGACATGAAGTTTTTTTCACCTAAGTCAGAATTGGTATGTTGTGAGATAATACAATGAAAATATCTTTATTTTCACTTTACAGTGAAACTACATGTAGATGATGTATGTACAATTTGAAGTGAAATATGTTTGCCTATTGTTATCTTGATTCTAAGGCAGAGATTATTACTGGAACAGTTTTGTTCCCCTAGAAACAATTGACAGTGCCAGAAACATTTTTAGTTGCTTTACCTTGCTGTGGGGTGCTACTAATTTATAGATGGTAGAGCATAGGATGCTACTAACATACTGTAAAATGAGACCATCCCAAAACAAAGAATTATATGGCCCTATGTGTCAGTAGTGATGAAGTTAAAACTCTGTCTGAAAAGTGTTATGCTAATCAAATGTGTTCTTAATGCTCACACACTTTTAAATAACAACTTTTGCTTCCTTTGTACTTCCTGGAAAACTTCTTAAAGTATTCATATTCATATGAGTCTTTCTCTTAATTCTGTTAGATATTAAATCAAATGATACCTTCTCAATAAGAACTTGTTTGATCAATTTAGTAATATTGAAATCTTTATCCTGTCTTTCAAAACACATTGTCTAAGCGTGGCGTGATGGTGCACACCTAGACTCCTAGCTCTCTAGGAGGCTGAGGATTGCCTTGAGTTCGAGTACAGCCTGGTCTACATAATGAGTTCTAGGTCAGCCTAGACTACAGAGAGAGAGTCTGTCAAAAACAGCAAGCATAAAACACTAGCTCGATTGCCTTCTCACATCCTTTTGACTGATTAATGCATGAAATATGCTTTACTTTCTTAGTAGTCCTATTACAGGTTAAATATTATTTGCTGTTTCTGAACCCCCAAAGGTGAGAGGATTCCCTGACACATAATAGGTATTCACTGATGTCTGAGTAAACAAATGAATGTAATCCTAAGAATCTTAGTGAAGAATTCAAATACAAATGTGATACTTTTTTCAGCCCATATATGCAAGGTCACTAAGATTTGCGTTAGTACTGATCAAAGCATGAGATTACCTCAAGTTGTTTATTCTCTGTGTATCAAAGATCAAGGCAAAGAATGAGAAGATCCTCTAGCTTTATTGTAAATATTTAAAAAAAGTAAAGCCCTTGCTCACTTAAAACAATATATTCCATTAAATTTATTTCCATTATTATCATATAAAAGAGCACCTAAATTTAAATTGATTAAAAATTGCTTGATTTTGTTTTTCAAGTTTTTGCCAGAGCAAACCAATGTCTGGTCAAGAGAACTCTATATTTAAGGACAATGATGGTTTCCTTGTCTCCACCATGCCATTTTCATTTACAACTCTGTCAGATTCAGTCATGTAAAGAAGAGGACAATTTTCTTTGCTAGGCTTAATCCTTGGTATATACTAAGCACTCCCTCTCCCATTATAATTCTTGTCCATAAATAAATGACATAGGGGCTGGGGATTTAGCTCAGCGGCCTAAGTGCCTGCCTTGCAAGTGTGCGGTCATGATTTCGATCCCTGGTACCGATAAAAAACAAAAAGACAAATAAATGACATAGGCTTAGAAACAGTCACTTTTAATCTTCTTTTGATTGGAATTTAGGAAATCTGTTACCCTGTCTTTCACAGCATTATTGTTGGGGTCTACTGAGTTGGTTAAATAGATCACTTTTCACAGAGTATATTTCGCCGATTAACTACATTAGTGGTATTGTCTAACTACTTGAATCCAATACAGCAAAAGCTCTATTTAAAAAACTTTTTGTTCTAGTACATTTCTATACTTTTTCTGAGGATTGCCTTGAGTTCGAGTACAGCCTGGTCTACATAATGAGTTCTAGGTCAGCCTAGACTACAGAGAGAGATTAAATTAAGGTAAATTAAGGTAAAATTGTCATTTTTATTACATCTGCATTTTTCAGAGTCTTTGGGGTAACCAGAATGATAACTGAAAATATTTTACTGAATTTAGTGAATGATTTGGGCTACTTGTCTGGATCTGATGAGGTGGCAGAAACTGAGATAAGGGTACTTAACCAACCCCAAATATAGAGCTTTTGGAGGTTTGCTGACTTCCATCACATAAGAAGAATTTTCAGAACACATAAGTAAGAGGCATGGAAAGGATTTATTACGTAGATCTTTTAGTATATACTCAAGAGTGAGGTTCAGGCTCTTGCAAGAGAAGGGGAACCAGGCATATTTATGGGGTCTTGAGAATGTATTTAAGGCAGCTGATCTAGGATGTGTGTTTCTGTTTTCTGTCAGGTTACCCCTGTGGCAGGTTATCTGAGAATGCAAGCCATTTACACGTCTGAAGTTGAAATATGCTGCCCATTAATATTGTTTCTTCCTTGGGAGTGGAGAAATTACAATGTACAAGTAAAACAAACAGATCCACAGTGCAATATGTAGGCTTATTTTGTCTTTAAGACCTTAAGGATATCTCGAGTGAGTTTCCTGGAAGGGGAAAGGGCTTAAGTAACTTTTGTGTCTTGAAGCTGAAGTTGTTAAAAATACAATTTTAAAATATTAATTCCCTTGTCTTCTTTTTGCCTTTATATTTTCTTCTTCTATTTTACTTCAAGCTTCCTCATCAAACTTTGATCCCTTAATTTTAAGGGGTGTAAAAGGCCTGGTAGTCTGTCTGTTGTCTTTGCTTTAGGCTTAGAAGAGGCATTAATTTTGCCTAGCCAGGAACCAAAAGTCTTATTTTGACTGATAAAGAAGACATAGGAATATTTGGTTTCATTTTTTGAAGAACCATGGTCTTTTGACAGTTTGGAAAAAAGGACAAAGTTATTAGCAAGCTATTGATCCTTAAGGTTTATTTTAAACCTATGTTAAACAAATACTAGTAAAGAAAAGCTAAATGTATTTCTTGATAACTGAAGCTCAATAAAAGTCAGTAGTATTTGGTGTATGCCTTTTATCTTTAAAAATCAATCTCTATTTACTTTGAGGTGTTCATCAAAATATAATAGGAGAATTTTAAGAATACACAGACATTTCCTTGTTTTGTAAATATGAATTTTAATTTTCCCTTATTTTAATTGTGACCATAGTGAGTGAATACATTAAAGATATCTAGCTTTTTTATCATTAGGCTATTAAAACTTTTATACTTTTTATTAAATTTGAAGAAATTATAAACATTTATTACCTTGGTATATCATACTGGTCTTGTCACACTTCCTTCACATTTACGTGGTTTTCTGTTCAGACCCCCTCTTCCCATAGTCTGGTTACACAGTGCACCCTTGAACTGGCAGCCCACAGCAGCAGCATGCTTATTCCACGTTTGCCTACCACGACTCACTCACAGGGTCATGGGTGTGATCCACAAAGCCCGTCCTGGAAGTGCAATGTTTGAGAAAGAACTTGTAATAAACCAGGCCTCCCAGGATGATGAGCTCCAGTATGATGACGATGGAAAGCAGTAGCTTGTTGGTTGTCACTTTTCTGGACAATGAACGGAAAATCTTTCGACTTTTGTTTAAGTTATCACTTGTGCTTACCAGTCTGCTCTTGGTGCTTTCCAGCTGGTCTCGTTGCTCCCCCAGCTCTTCTGTGTTTTTCAAGCCAATATGGTCAGTTTCTGTGGCAATCCGATGAGACCTCTCAATACTCTGGGTGGCCCAGTTGAGGCTTTCAGTGCATTGCAGAAGCAGTGCCCTCTGAGACTGTAGCCGATTCATCTGCTCATTCTCCATAGCATATGTGCCATACTTCATGTATCCCTCGGCCGACAGGTACAGCTATCAAAGGCATGCTTCTCACTTCCCGATGTAGTTTGGCAAGATCCTTCTGGTAGTTCCGCAGCTTAGACATCATGGGGTTACGAAAGATAGGGGTGCATACTGTAGCTCCTCCTCCATCTCTGCCAGCATTTCATTTGCTTCCTGCTGCTTTTTATCAAAATCTCTGATCAACTTCTTCTTCTCCTCGGTCCCAGTGATCCCCAGCAGTCGCTCGGGCACCCCCCATAGGTCTTCATGGAGGCCGTGGTGCAGCTATTAAAATTTTTATTATAGGACTTTTATTTTGTGGGCTTTAAGACCATTGTAATGACAGCTCCAGATATTATAAATGTATAAAGTTACTTTAGATATCAAAGGTGACAAAGGTTAGTAGCTAAAATATTTATATTGCCATTTTTATTTTATAGGCATACCTATTCAAGAAGATAAATCTTTATTTGAGGGAAATTTGAGTGTATATCAGAATAAGATAGTAGGATTTAATATTTTTATCTGTAAGTTCTATGTAAGTGGTGAACTTAGCAGTTTTTACCCTCTAGTCTAGCATTTTAAGTGAGTTTGGCTATTCATATAAAAGTATAAAAATTTATTTAGTTTTTAATGGAAAACCCCAACAGAGCCAGAAGTCTATAAGAGCAAAAAATAAAAATAAAATGATCAGCTCAAAAACAATTTTAACAAAGTAGCTGTAGGTATTTTAACTATCAAAAACAGATTAACAGGCAGATGGATAAAACATATAACACATAAAACAATTACGTTGAATCAAAGTACACTTTGACATGTATTGGCCCTGGCCTATACATAAACTAGTAAAAATTTTTCCTAGGCATTTTTAAAGTGCCTTTTCATCTAAGCCTTAGCTCATTTTCCTTTACTACTTTAAGCTATTTTGAGTACATTTTTATTAGTTATCACTATAAACTTATAACAAGTAATAGTCAGAAGAAGGAAAGTGACAGGAGGTGTATTTTGCTAGATAGGATCTTTATCTATTTTTCCTCCTTACTGTAAAATCAAGTTTCAGGCCTTGTCTATTCACTCCATCATGTGCATTTGCAGAAAAATCAAATTTTAAAATTGTATTCCTTAAGTTTGTAAAGTAAAACTTACAGGTAAAGTTTTGTGAACAAAACTTGAGTTACCAACAGTCATTTAAGATGTATTAAATGCCTTTAATGTTTTTTCTTCTGTACTTTTGGAAAGGGAAAAAGAAAAAAAAAAAGGAAAAGATGAGATCCTATTGAGGTAGCCCAGGTCAGGCTATGTGAGCTGCCCACCTCCTCCTGAAGTCATGCTGTGTGTGAAGCGTACCCCTCAAAAATGTGAAGCAACAAGCTGTCTCACTTTTTACCATGGCCAATTTAAGCATTCATGCCAGTCACACAGAAATCTGTCGCTTGTGTCCAGAACAAGTATCACCAATGAATCAACAGATCCACAAATGGACTTATACCCAATAGGTGGGCTTTCCTCAAAAATTTATCCTTAAGAACTTTATATCTAGGGAAATAAAACATATTCAAGGAAATCACTGAGGGTTTGGTAATTCTGGGGATGTTACTTAGCAACTGCTACTATTTTTGATACACAGATAAACTTGAGGCCAAAATTGTTATAAGAATACCAGAGTTAAGTAAGATGAAGAAGCAAGCTATCATTAGAGAAACAAATCTGAGAAGCTCCAGAAAAAACAAGTTTGGGAAGGGATGGACAGGAAGCCCTAGGATCCAGGAAGGAAATATCACACAATTCTTGAAGGGCTGAAATAAATTCCTTCTGGCACGTCTGTAAGTCTCTCCCACTGCTGGGGAAAAGTCAGAGTCCATGTCCTTCCCCTCCTCTCCTTACATGCATTGGGTAAGCAGAGGACTTCCTTCTTTTCCACAAAGGTGGAATCTTAACAATCCATACAGCCATGACAAAACTTTTTGAACTCCCCAGTTCCCATTGATCCCTCTTTACCCTTTACTTCTCTGACTTTCACTATAAGTGTATATTGGGAAAAAGTTAAAAGATTTTCATTTTCCCACAGATAAAATATTTAGAGTGACAGAGAAAGGACAAGAAGGGGATTGGAAGAAATCGAGAGTGAAAAATGAAAAGTTTTCAGCTGGATTTATCAAACTCTTGATCCTTCTATGGCTTTTTTGCCTCCTGGATGTCTTGCCAAAACAAAATGTTAAAGACTGGGTCTGAGGAAGTTCTACTGGCTAAGATAAATAACTTAAAATCACCCTAAACATAGAATGCTTGGAGTTTTGCTTACTCGTATTGTGGGAAAAGAATTTTCAGGATATTTCTGTAGAGACATGGGAAAGATTTATTGATAAGAAATTTTAGTACACATGCAAGAGTGGAGTGAGCACCTTCAAGAGTTGGAAGTGGCTTATGAGCCAAACTTAAGTGTATTTATCAGGTTATGGGAGTGTTGTCAAGGCAAGTGATCTTGGATATGTATTCCTATTTTTTGTGAGGTTATGCATGTGGAACACTATATCAGTTGGGTTCCCTAGAGAAACAGATTTAATTTATGTGTGTGTGCGCGTGCGTGTGTGTGTGTGTGTGTGTGTGTGTGTGTGTGTGTGTGCGTGCGTGTGTGTATGATGTAAGAATGCAAAAGAATCATCTGCATGCAGGAGACAAAGGATCCAATCAAAATTCAAAGGCCTGGAGCACACTGCAGAGTCCTGTGTAAGCCCATATTAGATAGCCATAGTGTCTTAGCAGGAAGGCAGAAAAGTCTGTTGAAAAGCTGAAGATTTTGTGCTAGAAGACTGGAAGCAGACATCAAAAGGTGATGGCAAAGAACTGGATCTCCTCTTAAGAAGCAGAAGCAAGACTTTACTCTTCTCTTCTTATTCCAGTCAGGTTACAGACCTATTGGTTGGTGTCACTGACATCCAGGGTGGATTTTCCCTCTTCAGTAAGTCCACCATTGAGAATGAATACAGAACACTGTTAAGCCAATAGGCAGGCTTTTCTTTTTCAAGTTAACGAAAAAGTTAACTATCACAATCCACCTCTTGTCAACTTGACACATTTCCTTAAACCATACATGGTATATAAATAAAATATTAAGTTCTTAATTATCCCTAAATTGCTACAACTATCCTTTATACAAATAAGCACAATAATGCACTCCCCGAAATAGAAGGAAATGTTTTTCTTTTGGTGATACTCACTCTTAACATTTAATGAACTAAACATTACAATTATGAGTTTAACAATTAGAACCAATATTAGCTCTATCAACATTATGTGACAAAGGAATAAAATAAAGATACTTGCTTAATTTATGAATATATATGCACAAGCATATTAACAAATAGAGAACAATTACAATTTAAATCCTTGTTTTTTTTAAACTGTGCATGCATTCATAGCTGTCATTTAGAACTACCCTCTACTATCATTCATTCTGCATTCCCTTAGCTTCTTGAAAAGACATCAGCTAGTCTTGATTCTTTTCCTTGCTTGGTGACCTATACTTTCATTCCTGACTGATCATTTGTTATCCTGCCTGTATTGTATAGTTTCCCATTGACCATAATAGCAGGGTAGATAATACTAAAAGATAGCCTAAGGAATCTTCTGCATTCCAACTATATTCTTCCTTTTCTCCTTTGTGGATTAATAATCCAGTCTCCCTGATAGTCTGAATCAAGCTCCCACCAACACTATAACTCTGTTTTTAGCTTGTTTACTCAGAGGCATGAAGAGCCAAAATAACCAATGGAAAATTTTAGCTTCCAGTTTAATGGACTCATTGTTGTGATTCCTCGTACAAAACTTCCTTCCTCTAGTATTAAGAATTCTAGGACAACAGAGATGTGAAAATAAAGTAGAAATATGATAGTGGATATAATTGGATGTAATAGTGATTGATACCATTTAAACTTCCACCACTTGATTCCTGAACTCAAGAGTCCTCACTAAGGTGCACACATACAGTGGATACTTCCTCAAAGCATATACAGCCATTTGAAGAACCATAGTCCAACTCTGTAATATATTTTCACCAAATAGTGCTGTAACTTCATCTTCAAAAGACAATCTGCCTTTCTATAAGTCCAGCTGCTTCTCAGTGGTGTAGAACATGGTAACAGCAGTGAATTTCATGAGCATGAGCCGATTTCTTCAGTTCTTTGGCCATGTTGTATGTTACTTTGGTCAGAAGCAATGCTATGTAGGATACCCTGACAATGGATAAGGCATTCTGCAAGTCTACGGATGGTAGTTTTGAGTGAAGAATTAAGTGTAGGAAGGGCAAATCTATACCCAGAATAGTATCTATGCTAGTATGTAAAAAGTGTGGCCCTTTCTATAATGGAAGTGGTCTAATATAATCAACCTGCCATAAGGTCACAGGCTAATTGCCCTGATGAATGGTGCCATATTGTGGACTAAGTGTTGGTCTCTCGTGTGGTATATTGAGCATTGTGCGAATTTAATCCATTTACATCTGTTTGAAGTTGAGGTATACTGCGCACTAGGAATGTTGTTGCTTACCTGAGGATAAAGGAAGTGCAATCACTGATGAAAGGACAAGTGCAAAGCACAGTTCTTAGGCTTACTGTATCTCTAAGACCCCTAGGAATATTTCTGAGTGAAATTCCTGGAAGATAAAAGGGTTCAGTAGCATTTAGGTACTAAGCTGCAGTTTTTCTTAAAAGTACAGTTTTAAAATACTGATTT
This sequence comes from Cavia porcellus, assembly GCF_034190915.1. Taxonomy (NCBI): domain Eukaryota; kingdom Metazoa; phylum Chordata; class Mammalia; order Rodentia; family Caviidae; genus Cavia; species Cavia porcellus. The sequence continues at coordinate 29,827,687 of NW_026947516.1, read as the reverse complement.
TATTGTGTCCTTGTTGCCTATTTTTATATTTTATCTTCTACCTCAATTTATGAAAGTAAGAACATGGTCAAAGGAACTAACAGGGAATTCTAGGATACCCAAGAGCCAGAGTGGGAACCCACATACCATCCATAATCCCCCTGCTGGTGAGAAGAGAAAAGGGTCTTCATAGAATTCAGAGACACCTGTAGTCGTGAAAGAATGAAAACAACAAAAGATCTGTGGCTATTTACAGGGAAAATCAGCTGAAAAACAAGCAAAGAAATAAACACTTTCAGTAGTGTTACCCAAACTGCCCCTAAGTTCACTGTGGAACCTATCTGAGAAGCTTTCTCTAATAAAACAAAATATACAAAATGTGTTCTTCAATATTCTGTCAAGACTTTTCTTTATGATACTGTGTGAGGAATACTACTTAGTGAGACTGAAATACAGGAATTTACAGTACACCCCAAAGTTAGTCTACAATATCATAGCACTTCACTAATCCATTGGAATTTAGGCTCTAACAGTACTTTTTTTAATTTGAAAAACTGGGGTGGTGCTTTCTTCATGCATGCACTAAATTAGATACTTTCTTTGTATGAGAACTTACATTACTTACCTTTATTGCTCAACTCAGTGATTTCAGTGATTAGGAGGATGGGTATACTGCAATATTTCTATTGTTGGCTAAGGATTCATTCAGCAAATATTGATTAAAATTCTTACAGCCTCTCTTTTAGAAGTAGCAGTGAGAATATCAGAGTTATTTCTACATTCATATAAATCTTTCATACCAGTACATAAAGACCAATAACAACAAAGATAAAAATCATTGTATGCTATATGGCAATAAAAAAGACAAAAATAAAGCCCAAGATGAGAATAGAGATGGTATTGTAGCAAGGTGGTGATTGCATGACTGCAGTTTTAAGGAAACTGACCAGATATGTCCTCATTGAGAAGATATGAGTGAGGTCTGCAAGTGTCTGGGGACAGAGAAAGCAATAAGTATGTATATCTTGAGGAAGGGACATGCCAGACAGATTTGATGAACAAAGGAGTCAAGTGATATAGAAATGGTGAAGCATAGATAAAATAAAGCACAAACGAAGCTTAAAAATTAGCACCAGCAGATGGAACTGAAAACAGCTTATATAGTTTTTGTCTGTGGATGAGATAAATTCAAACAAATGGATTTCCCATAATCATTAGAAAAGAGCAAGGGAATTTTTAATGATAAAAGGGGATTGCCTACAAAGTGAGCTCAGTGTGCAACTCTGTACTATGTGATCCCAAATCTGTAAATCTATAATTGTAAAAATAGATCATTTTCAAATAATTTAAAGCAGAAAGGGAATTCACCAACAGGTTTTGTCTGATTTGTAGGATTTTGGAAACATATTTTTTCTTTTTATTCTTTTATGAAATACACACAATAGCTTTAGTTCAGGTTTTTTAATTTTAAAAAAACGTGTATAAATTGCCCCTGTATCATGAGCAGTTAAGGGCTACATATTTGAATCAGAGAAACCTCAGTTGAAGGACTGAATCTATTTAATTTCTGTTTTACTTTAGGCAAGTGACTCTTAGCAGAATTCATATCTATGATGTAGGAATAAGAGAAATTACCTTATGGGGTTATTTTAGATCATGGCATGTGATTTATAAAGGCATTATTATATTGTGTGATTTGTGATAAATTCTGAATAAATGATAACCAGTCATTATTAATACTGTAGTTTACAGATTTTATAATCATTTTTCAAAGGCAGAGAAAGATAAAACCCAGTAGCTCACATAACACACACACACACACACACACACACACACACACACATACACACACACACATATACACAATCATGAGATTAAATAACTTCTTTTCTCAGAATTTTAAAACAGTTATATTTCACAGTGATTTCTATGCATAAATCTGTAAAAACTGCTGCATTAGCAGTTCAAAGAAGATTCTCATTCTGAGTGACAAGAGTATAAGTGAAAGTATATATTACAGTTACAATAAATTTCTAATTTTGAAAGTTTTACAAGATGAGTTTAAACAATACGGAGCAGGCAAATCATATGAGAAAAAGTGAAACTAATTATAGCCAGATAACCGCTATAATCTTTGTGTTTCTTTTCAATATTTTAAAGTGTATAAAGTTATTTCTCAGTATGCTCTGTAAATTAGTTCTTTCCTTAAGAAAATTATATGGTATTTTCAGAAAACCTGGTCACATCTTCTTTTAGACTTAAAATCAGAAGTGAACTACCCAAAAAATCTAATACAACACAAATACAATGAAAATTGTTTTTATATTGTGTGTTTCAGAATAAAGATAAGAAAAATAGTCTGTGTAAGTGCAATACAACCATAATTATTTTCTAATGTCCCACAATATGTTGAACATGCAGATACAAAACTTTCAGATGTAGAAACTACATATGCAAAGGAAGAACTGTATTTTTGAAATATGAAATTATTTATATGCAAAATAATACACTTGAAATGACAGATTTTTACAAATTAAATCATATGAATATTTTCTTTAATTTAAGCATTTAAAACACTAACTAAAATACTTAATTATTTGATAATGTTAGAGAGCAAGAATAATATGGTAGGACGAGTTCTTCAAAAATTGCTGCTGTATCATCAGGCTTAAAAAATATGTGAGTCAAAGTTTAAATAAGTATGCTTTATTTACCAAAATAACCATAAATTCTTACATGATGAATAATGTATTTTCTTCTCAAAAATTTTAAATTCTAGACAATAAGCAATTTCCTAGCAAAAATAATTATAATCTACTTCTTTTAATGTGCTTATTCCTAATCTAAGCAAGCCAGTCAGCTTATTTTCAATCTGATGTAGCAAACTCAAATGCATTCTAAATATTTCTTAACGGAAGTTTCTGTCAAGTTCATGCTATTGTAGAGTGGACTAACCAATCTGTTTATAGGAACATTTAGAATATGTATTATATTTTGTAATTACTAAAAGCTTTGGAAGTGGAGGGGCACCTTTTAAGTGCTAAATAGTAACATTAGTTGTCTGTTCTGAGGAAAGATGGAAAAATAATTTCGTTGACTTTTTTCCCAGTGACACAAAATAAAGGTAAATTGTAAGGGTAAATTTAATTCTTTTAATAAGTATTTCAATAGGCTTAAAATATGTATAAAATTTAAATGAATAGTGAGGAAAACCACATAGAGTATCTAGAAGAGCTTGACTATCATTCCCTTGTGAACAATTGTGCTTACATCAGTATTATTAAACAATGTTATGGAAAGGGAACCATCCAAACTTATGAGGTTGAAATTAAATTTAGGAAGATTTTATGTTATTAAAATATATTGAAACCAACTAATCTATTAGCTATATCTTAAATAACAACATATTTTAAACAGTGTTGTACTGATTCACTATAAAATTCAGCAAGAGTATTCTTGCATTTATGAAAATGAAGTTTGATATAGAATAATCATTATGTTTTATGTAATTTCATTCATTATGCTGTCATTTTTATTGCAATTTTCTCATGTTTTGCCATTTTTTTCAGAGCTTCTTTGTGTGTCTCACTTTTTGACTTCTCTCACTTCTATACACATTAATGGTGGTTTTTAAAAAACATTTTCTCTGTATTCCCAAGTGTCTCACTTGGTTATTTTTATGAGCTCTTCTTATTGATGAAGTATGTGCAGATGATAAATAAATAAATGCTAGTCTCCTACCCAATACTCTTGCAACTCATTTCTAATTCTCAACTCTTTTTCAGTTCCCAGTTAATCTGCATTAAACTTCAAGAATCAAAGAAAAGAAAAAAATCCATCGGAGGTGACTTCTAAATCTATTCCCTTGCTAATGTGTGTTTCTCTGGTTATCATTAGGAAAGGTAAGATCTGGTTGAGTATTTTTGGCAATCAATCTAAAGCAACACAGGAGAGATAAGAAGGAGACAAAATAGTAAAAGGTCTTTAATGAGGACATGGGGTAGCTTTATAGGGGTGCAATGGCTTTCAGCAAGAACAAAGAAGTGGAACTAGGTTTTTCAGTTTTGGATGAAGGAGGAGCTTTGGGAGGTGGTCAAAATGAATATTAACACATGATTTGAAAGAGTATCTGCTTGTGTAAAGCAGGATTTACTGGGAGATGGGGTGGAGGCTTGGGTACTTGTGGAATCTTGAGATCAGAGAGGGCAAGGCACATGCACAAAAAGGAAGTGGGAGGTTTATCTATGGAATAAGAAGGAGAACATAGAAGTTACTTTTGGAGAGATAAGTTTCTCTTGGTTCAGTAACATGATGGATAGATGTTATGTTGCAGATAGCAGGCTAGTAGAACCTAACAATATCTACTAATATAGACAGTGATATCCAATAGAAATGCTTCACTGATAGAAGTATTCCATATGTGTACTACTCAATATTGTAATAATTTGGAAAATTATCGAATACTTGAAATGTAGTCTAACTGGAAAGCTGGAACTTTATCTAATTTTAATTAGCTTTAAATTTGAATTGTCACATATGGCTGGAAACTACAGTAATGGACAACACAACTAACAAATATTCTCTTTCTAAATTGATCTCGAAAGTTCCAGGATAAAGACCTTCCAACCAATTTTAAATACAGTAAACTGTACACATTATTGTGTTGATTAAAGACTATCAATACTTTTATGTTAAAACAGTCCATATGTCATACATGCACATGTAGTGTTCACTTTCATCTTGCTGCATCACACTTTTCCCATCAATTTTCCATAAATCTCTTTCTTACATAATCTAATGTATTGAAAGAACAACTATCTTTGTCCTGTATTCATTGCTTATACTTTATCCTCACTTACCATTTTACTCATACAGTATTCTCTTCTAGAAGTCCCTGGCTCAAACTACATTTCCAAATCATATAGCTGTGAAGTTTCAGCTTAATTTTTTTGTTTATTTCATGAAGCTTTTCAAAATTTCTCCTGTCATAAGTCCTCTCTCCACCGAATCACTTTTGATACCTACCTTTGTCAAATTCTGACATATATTTATCTTTACATTAGCATATAAGTTTTTTTTGCTCATGTTCCATTTGTGATTTATCCTATAATCTTTAGTCTTTTGTTCACTGGCATCTATTACATTCAAAATAACTGATAATCAAATTAATACTAAGTAACTTGGAAGTTTGGAAGTCTTATTGATATAACATTTCAAATGAAGGTAATTAAATCATTAATGAATATTAATATATAAATGTAAATATGGAGATATATACTTACTAAAATATGCAAATCTGAGATTTGAACGATTCGCATATTTTGCAGATTTATATGCATATGTAATACATATATAGTGTACCATGTTTTGAAAAAATTAATTTTTATTTTTTATTTTCTGCATAATTAACTATTTTCTATTTGCTACATACAAAGCACTTTTAAACATTATATACACCAAAATTAAATAATTTATGAAATATTTATTCAAAATTAGAACTTTTTTAAGTACTAAGATTCAAGCCAGAACATTCACACTAAACCATACGCCCAGTCCATTTATATATAATGATGTATGTATGTATGTGTGTATGCATGGACATATATATGTACGCAAAAAATTCAGTGAGTCACTAAGTTGCCCAGCCTGGATTTGAACTTGCAATTCTCGTGCCTCAGTCTTCCAGAGTGCTTTAATTATAGGCATGTGCCACCAAAGCCTACTTGAACCATAGTATTTTGTTATTTGTACTGTAAGCATATTTACCATCTGTATTCATTTGAAGAAAACTGTTCATTTCTATTAAGGAAAGTGGCATAGTGAGACAGTGAACAAAACTTCCTTCATGAATTATAAGGTAGTAGTAAATTAAAAATCAGATACTCCATTTCATATTTTATGAAGTCTCTCTGGATAACCATGAGATGTTCATAGTTTTCAAAGAGAAATTAGTCCCAAGGAGCAAATCGGTATATTGCTGACACACACACAATCCAGGTAATGTGTAATTCGATTTTTTCAATAATGATTTTTATTATAGAATGAATTCATTATATTATTAAATGACAAAGGTACTAAAGGTGGTATTAGATAGGTTTCAATTGCGAAAGATGACTTACAAGATTATAACAAATAATGCAAATTTACAGTTCATTGCATTAAAAGGCTACAAAGACAACAGGATAAAGGCAAGTAACAGATCACAACCAAATGCCCCCTCAGAGAAAAGCTCTGGTAAATTCCAGGAATAATCCTTTATTTTCTTCTCTTGGTCAAAATCACACAAGGATATACCTTTGCTTTCAGACCAGGAACACAATTTTCTCTTACATTTATAACCTCTTATGTGTGCACATAAGATCACAAATCTAAGGAGACAAAGCTGTTGTCTCAACAAGGAATTTTTATGCGTTTACTGTCAATTGGTTATATTCCTGCTCCATAAGCACCTGCCATTAGCAGAAACCTCAAATTTTCTCACCAAGGCAAGGTGCACATCATCAATCTTATTTCTTAAGGAAGGATGTAAATAGCCAAATCATCCTGAAATTTTTCAGATTCATAGTTACAAAGAAATACTTGTAGTCAGTGTTTATGCCTTAACCAAGATCAGTGTTACACAAGTACATTTTGATTTCAGGTGAACAACAAAGAACAACTCCAGGTTTTGGGAAATTAACTCTCCTATCACAGAAACCAGATTAGGGTCCTAGTTCTAACAACACAAACATGACAAATGGTCAGTATTCAAAATACATAAGGCACTTGTTAAGTAAAAATACAAAGACAATCCAATGACAAGAAAAAAAAAACCTCAAATATTACACATAAACGTACACGTATAAAAAACATAACAATTAACTAATGATATAGAAATGGCATAATAATACAATACTCCACACACTGCCAAAAAATTTTTAAAAAGTTACTAAAAGTTTCAGTATGAATATTGGATTTCAATCGCTTTCAACTACTGCCACATGAGTGTAAAATGGCTGTCACTTAAAAATGTTAATTTGATAAGTCTTACAATAATTAAAGCATGTTTATACTTTAAAATTAACTCTAAATTTTAAAGAAGCATACTTTAAAGACACTAGAAAACATAGCATGAAACATTTGCATGATTATTCAATGTAATATTGTCATAACAATTAGAAACAACATACGCTTTATGATATTATAAATTATATAGTTCTTCAATGAAGTACTCATAAGATGTTAAGATGAATAAACAAGTACTCATGTATCAGGAGTCATAATTATAATGTTGAACATTTTCTGAGTTGTCTATGTGCTATTAATAGTAAAATTTAAACACATAGAGCTGATTTCCTTAAAATATTTGAGGCCCTGGGTTTGATCCCTGACACCACAAACAATGAAGTTTAGAGAGGAAATCAAATTTCAGAAAGACACAGATTATATTGTTTTTTTTAAATTTTATTTAAAAGGAAAAGAGAAAAACACAAAACAAAACAAAGCGGTGTAAGGGTACAAGTAATACACAACTACAAAAAAAAAAAAGTAAGAAATCACCAGTTAATAGATTGCATAGTATCATCTTAGAAATAGTTGCTCAAATCACAGTATCAAAGCATACAAAGTGGACATTCAAACAGTGAGACTGCAAACAGTTGTGTTCACTGATCCAACCAAAAACATTAATATGGTCAGCTATTTAACACCCCTAAACACACTTGCTGTTGTATCCTTTAGAGCTCTTTTTTTCCCTTTCTTTTTTGCAACAAAATTTATACATTTTGGGTTTTATTACTCCTTAGTTCTTATTACTTTTTGGGGGGGAGAGAATAAAGTCAAATATGGCAAAACAGAGCTGTCAGTCAAAACCAAGGATAGACATAGCACATGATGTAAAACAGAGTACAAGCTTATCAACAATGGTTATCAACAATGTCTCTTGTTTCCTTAAAAGGAATCGTCTATCTCATTAGATATTATAAAGTTGAATAAAACAGTAGAGAACAAGACCAATAAAACTTAAGCATTGTAAACATTACAGGACTTCCAAAGGAGACAATAGTCAAAGCAGAATGGGCATCTTAGTGAATCTTATTGCCTTCAAAGGACACAGATTATATTGTATCACTTGTATCAAATTTGAAAACACAAATCTATATAATACATTGTTTATGTATGCAGAGAATTTTAACAGAATAGAAAATTTAAACACTGCTTTCTGGATACTGAGTATCTCTGGGGAGAAAAAAAAATGTTCACAGTGAATGGTCACAAGTGATTCAGTCCTTTTTTTTTTTTTTTTTTTTTTTTTTTTGTCTTTTTCCTTTTTATCGGTACCGGGGATCGAACTCACAACTGCCTGCTTGCAAGGCAGGCGCTTATGCCCCTGAGCTAAATCCCCAGCCCAATTTAGTCCTTCTAAAAGCAGTGCTCACAGTAAATATGGTAAATTGTTAACTAACCATTTAGAAAATGATTACTTCTACTTTTGGAGGTATTTTGGACAAGTGACTGACTTGCATCTGAAAAATAATCTAACAAATTGCCTATCCAACCAAAGCAAAAAAATATGTATTAAAATGTACTTCAAAACTAAAATACATCATGTGTTTGTGCTTCTGCTTAAATCATTCTTCCTAAAAATCATTACTGGTTGTAAAATTTTACCAAGAAAATGAAAGCAAATAAAGAACTGGGTTGTAGGGAAGAAGGAGGGAAGGAATATGAAATTAAAAACAATTAAGATGTGTGATGCGCATGTAACCACTCCCCACAAGGAATGTATATTTTATGTACTACAAAAATATACTAATAAACTAAAATAAGATGCCCAGCAAAAATTAAAACCAATGCAATTCTAAAAAAAAATCACTGTGAAAAATATTGTAAACTGCCATCCAGAATACAGATATTTTCAAATTGAGTAATTAACTTGGATGGCTCCTGTTGCTGTATTTATTAACAATATTCACAAGTACAAAGGATACTACATGAAATAATAATTGACCTAAGAAATCTATAATACTTAAATAAACTAATATATTTATATTACATTCAAGTAAAATTTTTCTTTGTGTTTAGTCTATCTATTTGAGGTAGGAAACTGGTGAAAGGAAGAAAAATTTAAAGTAAGGTAGAGATAATGAAGAACCAGATAATATCCTCCAAATGAGGCAGTAGTAAGAGAGCCAGATTTTAGTCGAATAAAATTATACAACTTAATAATTATGAAAACTGGATACTGAGTTATAAAAATTAGACTACTCATATGACTAAATATGTCTATCACTTAGGAGTGACCCTACACATTATGGGACCTGGATCTGTCTAAAATTTCATGTCAGATGCAGAAACAATAAACTCCACAGCACACTGAAAAAGGTCAGTGAGAAGAACAAACATTCTATGTTCAGCCAGGCTTGGTAGCTCAAGCCTGTAATCCCAGCACTCGGGAGGCTGAAGCAGGAGGATTATTGTGATCCTGAGACCAGCCTGGGCTGCAAAGTGAGCTCAAGGCCAGCCTGAATTACATAGAGAGACTCTGTCTCAAAATTTTTTTAAAAAAATTCTATGTTCACAGAGAACATGTATTTTCTTTTTTTAAAAATTTTATTTAAGGAGAAAAGAAAAAAAAGCAGAGAAAGGGTACAAGTTATACAGATTTACAGAAAAAAAATAAACAGTAGGAAATCACTAGTTAATGGATTACATATTGTCATCTTAGAAATAATTGTTCAAGTCACAAAATTAAAGCTTGTAAAGTGGACATTCCAACAATGATACTGCAAACAGTTCTGTTCAATGATCCAATAAAACTCTGTGATATCATTTTCTATCTTATACACTTAAATATACATGCAGTTATATAGTTTAGAGCACTTTCTTCTCCTCTCTTTTGTACGATGACTATTACACATTTTGGGTTTCATTGCTCACACGGTTCTTATTACTTTTTTGGAAGAGAGTAAAACCAAATGTGACATAACAGAACAGAATCGGTCAAGTCAAAAGGGTGGACATAATAGATAATATAAAAACATAATACAAGGTGATCAACAATGGTTACCATAATGCCTCCGGCTATCTCTAATAGAATTGCCTACATCATTAGTTATAATACAATTGAACAAAACAGTAAAGAATAAAACCGACAAAACCAAAACATTGGAGACATTGTAGGTCTTCAAAAGTAGATAAAAGTCAACGAGAATGGGCGTTATAATGAATCTCATTATCTTCACAGCTGATGCCTAAACTTTCGAACCTGATACTATCCAGGAGAACATGTATTTTCTATACAGCAGTTGTGATATTGAACCTAAAATACTCCTCAAAGATTCACAAGCACCAATATAATAAACTAGAGAAAGGAGAAAGAATTAGGCCAGTACATATGTTACTGACTACTTGACGATACTGATTGAGTTAGAACTTTCATGGTTAAAAACTGGGTGGTTTTAGTTTCCTGTGTTTTCTTCATTTTTATTTTTATTATTACATGTTTGTGCAACATACTGATTTCATTCATTATGGGAAGTTGACACACACACAAACAGATGTTCTTTTTTTCATTCCCTTTCTTCCTTCTCACTTCATATCTTGGTCGCTTTCATTTTATTTTATTATTATTTTTTGGTACTGGTGATTGAACTCATGATCTTACACTTGCCAGGCAGGTGCTGTGCCGCTGAACTATATCCTCAGCCCATGTTGGTCCCTTTCACTTTGGCAAAAGATTTATCTTCCTGACTCCAATTATATATCTTTTATTTTGATCTTTAATTTGTTGTCATATAAGACAACACAGTATTTTAGCTTGAATGTACAATGTATTTTTTTGAACACTATGTCCTCGAGGTACATCCATTTTTCTACAAACAACTCAGATTTATCCTATATGGAAGATTAGTACTCCATTATGTATAAATACTCCATCATTTTCTTTAATCGTTTATCTTTTGATGAGCAAATAGGCTGCTGTCAAGACTTAGATATTATTAGTGTGCTGATATAAACATGCATATGCATGTGTCACTCTAATATAATGCTTTTAATTTTGGTGGAAGATACATAAAAAGGGACAGCTGGGTCAAATGGAATTTCTAATTTAACTTTCTGAGGTTTCTCCACACTGGTTTCCATAAAGGTTGTACAAGTTTACTGATATTGAGTGTAGGTTTGTACAAATGGGTTTTGTTAGATTGAGATGCAGTCCTATAACTACTTATCTCAGGGTTGTTTTTCAATAATAAGTATTGGATTTGGTAAAAGAATTTTTCTGCTTCTATTGAGGTGGTTATGTGATTTTTGTCTGTGCTTCTATTTACGTGATATATTTAAACCATCCTTGCATCCCTGGAGTAAAACGTTATTATGATATGTGTTTTTTTTATATTTGTAGCATTATATTCAGAAGTATCTTATTAAGGATTTTTTTCATTGATGTTCATTAAAGCAATGGACTTGCAGTTAGGTCTTGGTCTTGGAATCAAAGCAATTCTAGCTTTCAGGAATTTTTTGGGCATATTCTTTGCTTTTCAGTCTCATTAAAGATTTTCAAGTGTATGGTGTGAGATCTATATTGATGTTCTTGTAGAATTTGGCAGTGAATTCATTGGCTCATGGGATTTTCCTTTTGATCAGTTATTTTATTACTGCTTCATTTCCATTTATTATTATTATTGTTGTTGTTGTTGTTGTTGATGATGTTGTTATTGTTATATAATTCATATTACCAAAACTGAACCAAATGGTAGAAGCAAAGAATATGCCCAAAAAATTCCTGAAAGCTAGAATTGCTTTGATTCAGTTTTGGTAATTCATATATATATATATATATATATATATATATATATATATCACTCTATTCATTTCTTTTAAATTTTCCAATTTATTGATGTAGAGATGTTTGAAGTAGTAACTAATAATCTGTATTTTGGCTGTTGTCTTTTTTTAGTTGTATTATTATGCATCTTATATTTTCCTTTTTTGGGTAAAATTGGCTAAAGTTTTATTTATTTATTATTTATTATTTTATTTATTTATTATTATTTATTTATTTTGTTTATTCTTCGGAAGAACCAACTCATTGATTCTTCATATAGATTTTCATTTCAACTTCTCCTCTTATCTTTATAATTTTATTCCTGTAGTTGATTTGGATTTGGAGTTGGATTTTTCATGATATTTCTAGGACCTTGAGGTGTATCACTAGACTATTTAGGCTCACACTGGTTTTCTGAGATAGTCATTCACAGCCATAAATTTCCCTGACAGGATTGTTTTGATTGTGTAGCATATATTCTTGTATGTTGTTCTGGGATTATTGTTTAATTCTAGGAATCATCTTGTTTCTTCTTTAATTTCTTCTGTGATCCATTGATTATTCAAGAACATATTATTCAATATCCATATGTTTGCATAATTTATGTGGATTTTAGCCATGATTTCCAGTTTCATTGCTCTATGACCTGCTAATATGCATGGGATAACTTTCACATTCTATTTACTTAAGTATGCTTTAAAAGCTAGTATGTGGTCTGCTTTGGAGATAGTTCTATGTGTTGCTGAGAAGACTATATTTTGCTTTTACTGGATGAACATTCTGTAGATATATACTAAGTTGGTTCAACTCTGATGTTCATGTTTTCATATTTTGTGTATTTGATCTGCCTACTTGTGATTATGAGTATTGAGTTTCCCCATTAAAATTTTGTTGTTTACCTGATCCTTTATGTCCAGTATTGTCTGTTTTGTGAAATTAATCATGCTATTGTCCAGTGCACATATATTTATAATTTCTTACCTCTTCCTGTTGAGTTGTTCCCTTACCCAATATATATAGACCTTATCTGACCTTTTTGATCAACTTTCTCTTAAAGTTTATTCTGAAAATAGAAAAGCTACTTCTGCTTGTTTGGTGGCTTCTGTTGCATGAGATATTTTTCAGTCCTTTGATTCTTAAAGTATTATTTTTTGGATGAAATATGTTTTATATGTACAATATAACATTGGGTTTTATTTTTTGACCTGATCTGACAGTCTATATTTTCTAATTGCAGAAGATCTTTCACGTTGTGAGCTATTACTGAAAGGTATTGACTTTTTCTTGCCAGTGAATTATTTTTATGTTGGTCATTTCTTTTTCTCTTCTGTTTAACTGCCTGTTGAATTTATTCCATTAGAATTCTTGGTCTTATTTGGCTCATTATCTCTTTCTATGATATCCTGGAGAGGTTTGTTTTTTTTTTTTTTTTTTTTGATTGCTGGCTTGGTGGTCTTAAAATACTCTTTGGCATGATAATACTTTATTTCTCCATCAATCCTTTTCTAGCTTTTTTTTGAGACAAGGTCTTGCTGTGAAGTTCAGATTGGCCTTGAACTCAGGGCAATCCTCTGCCTCAACCTCCTGAGTGCTTGGATTAGAAGCATGTGCCACCACACCTGGCTTTTCTATCAGTTTTGAAAGATAGTTTTGCAGGATATATCTGTCTGTGTTGGAAACTGTTATCTTTTAGGGTTTGAAACACTTCATTTCAAGCTTTCCTGACATTTAAAGTTTGTTTGAAAAGTCTGCTGTAATTCTAATTGGGTTAACTTTTATTTTGCTTACTTTCCTTATTGCTGGAACACAATATCTAACACCCACAATGTAGAAAAGGTAAAGTTTATTTTTGTTCACATTTTAGAATTTCAGTCCTTTTGTCATCGGCCAGCTCTAAGGCAGGATACCATGACAATTTTGCATGGCAAAGTGAAGCTCTTCATGGCAGACAGGAAGCAAAGAGTGAAGTGAGGAGTTGTAAAGGGACATTAAACTCTTTTAAATAAGCCCCCTGTACCTTCCCCTTCTTACCAGAACCTGCTTTCTAACAAGTCACCTATAAGACTCCATAATCTTTTTTTTTTTTTTTTTTTTTTTTTTTGGTTGTTGTTGTTGTTGTTCTGGGGATAAAACTCACGACCTCACGCTTACCAGGCAAGTGTTTATGCCGCTGAGCTAAATCCCTGGCCCATGACTCCATAATCTTATTAGCTTTGCAAAACTCTACTTTTTAAAATCTTGTTTTATTAGTACATGTTTAAAATTCATACAGTGTATAATCATTCCAGGGACTGGTTATATCTGCATATTATATCTGATTTCTTTTTTAGAATACTTTCCCCTTCCTTCCCTTTTGACCCTCTTTCTCTAGTTCTCCTGCCCCATTTTTCATACTTGTTGCTATTATTTGTTTTAGCTTTTTTAATGGCATATAGTGTTTACATTAGCTAGGCTTATTAGGCTCATGAACATGGCACTTCTTTAGTCTTCTTATCCACCTTTCCCTCCTCCTCACTTCTCATCCTAGTTTCCCTGGATCACTTCACTATTCTTAGAAGTCCATCTCTTTGTCTCTTCCTATCCATTACATATCACTTTCTTTGTGCCTTGCCTCATTCAAATGAGAGATGTTGTATTTTGTTTGAGCTTTCATATCTGTTTTATTTTATTCAACATTATATGTTTCAGGTGCATCGATTTTCCTACAAGTGTGTTAAATCTATTATTCTTTATACCAAGTAGTATTCCATTATATGTAGACACCACATTTTCTTTATCTAGTCATCTGTTGATGGTTATATAGACTGGTTCCAGTATTTAGCTATTATGTGTGTGCTGCTATAAACATTGATATGCACATATCACTGTAGTATTATGACTTAAGCTCTTTGGGGATGATACATAGCAAGGGGATAAGTAGGTCTTATGGAATTTCTAATTTCAGTTCTCAAAGTCCCATCTTTAACATCATAAGGCTGTTGGGGGACACCTGTATATAATCTATAACACATTCTTGTGATTTGTTGTTTTTCCCTAAAGCTTTTAAGATCCCACTTTTGTGCTGGACTTCTGGCATTTTAACTAAATATGTCATAGAGAAGTTCTTTTGGGGACATGCTTAGTTGGGATTTTATATGTCTTGTTTCTCTCTGTTAAATTCACTCTGTATAGGTGAAAACTTTTCTGCTCTTATTTTTCTCTACTTGATCTTATTTTTTGTGTTGTCTTCTTATTTTTTATTAATTCCAGTTCATCATTGATTAGGATTCATCTAGCAGGTTTGGGATCTATTTTCCATATTCTACGATTAGATGGTCACCTGCATCAACCCTGTATTTTAGTGTGACACTCTGCCCTCATATTAGTCATTTCTGCCCATACTTTCAATAGAATTTTTTTTAATCAGCCAGAGTTATGCCTGGTACCTTTTAATGGACTCTAATTCTTTGGCAAATGGGCCAGTTAGGCTTTTTATCATTTTGTGTAGATCAGCCAGCTTTTTAGTAGTGTCTTCTGTAAGTTCACTGTCATTTTGTTTATTAAATCTACTATCATTTAAGTTTTCTTTTATTTGAGCACCATGAGTGCATTACTGATCTGCCTGTTTGTCTCTTCTTTATCATTTTATGTAATTCATCTTTCTGGATTTGGATTTCTTACCCATGGATAACACCTGGGTCAGATTTGGGTGAACTGGGAATTTTTGTTGCCTTACTTTCTCATGTTTATATTGGGGTGTATGTGGGTGTGTGCACATGAACATGCATGTGCACACTGAGGTTTGTAGGTTGATTAGATAGGAAATAATTTGGTAATAATATGTCTTTAGTTACTTTCTGCTTTATAGGGATGCACTCTGGGCATGGCTAACTATAAGCCTTTGTTTTTGTCCCAAGATACAAAGATTCCCTCTAATTTGGGAGGGGTGGGGACAGTTTAATTTGCCTAGTACCAAGTGCTCTGGAAATGGACTGAAGTCTATGATACAAAAATAATTCTGGAATTAGTGTACAATAAAAACAAATTAATAGAAACAACTGTGTCATCTTGGCAATATCAACACAATCAGCAAAAATAATAAAGTAAAAAACAAACTGGATATTCACATCACATAAGAACTAATAGAAGACCATCATAACTGACTTAGTTATAGAAAAATTACCTATAGTTATAATTTAGAAACAAAGATAGCCAAATATTGACATAAAATACCTACTGAACACAACATGTCTTCCAGTATTAATAGTGGAGAATATTTCAAGAATAGTATAATAGAGTCAACTAAATATCTAAAGATTTTTAATGCTCAATAGTAATAACAGTAAAGACAAGAATGAAAAAAGAGATATTTGAAAAAAAACACAAGACATTATTAAGGACAAGAAAAAAGTGAGATAAAGGATCCTGTTAAGGATTAAAAGAAAATTAATAGAATTAGATAAAAGTAACAGAAGAAAATCAGGAAAAGGAAAAGAACTCAGAAAACTATTGAAAAAAGAAAGAAAAATAAATAAAAGGAAAAGGAAAAACAGGGGAAAACCCCCAACTATTCCTAAAAACCAATGAGAGGAAAAATAAAAACTGAGTCAAAAAAATTCCTTTATGATTTTGAAGAAGGGTCTGCAGTGTTAAAATCCACTTGGTATGGAGGAAGGATACAGTGACAATACTAAGTCATATTTTGTTTGTACAATCATAATTTTTATGTATAAATGTAGATTCTTGCTCAACTTTCCTACTGAGTGTGGAAAGTCATTGTATCCTGCACGAAAGGTGCATTCATTACAGGCTGTCATAGCTTTCACTTCCCAGTCTAAAACTCAAGTCATGGCTTACCCGGCCTAGCTTTATGGCCTGCAGATTTTAAGTTGCCCCCTCCAGCTGTGGAGGTACTTCTGTCCACTTTTCCAAGGCTATGAAAGCCATGCAACCAAGGTGTACCTCTGCTCATGTCAATAAATGCAGAAAGCAACCAGGCTCCTGTTTTCTGAACCGGATGTGAAAGCAGGGCAGGCATTCAGGTAGACCACTGGCCTTAATGCTGGCACTTGCTGACCCAGCCCCCTCCAGAATCCAGACACAACCAGCTCAGCTTCTCCCCACAGATGGCAGAGCCCCCTTGTTTTTTCTGGCCTAAGCTTAAACTTTTTAAGGATTCTATATCTAGTTCATGCTCTCTCTGCAACTGCCTCTTGTGGCCATTTCTACCCAGTCACTGTAATAGTTGGACCCTAGAAACCCTGAAGAATATTTGTTCTACAGTCATTCTGTGACTCCATCTTAAAGAATGAACTCTTTGCAATTTGGCTCCAGATTAAAGCCCCTCATATACGGAAGACCCTGTAATTGAAATTCTCTAACTCTAGCCTGACATGCAGAAGGAGTCACTTTCAGAGTAAAACCTTTCACTTTTTTTGTAGGTTATAATAGTTGAGGGCTTTTCTTGGGGCTAGCCTATTGGGCCAGTCTGTTGTTTCTCCCTGGGGCTGCTGACCCTCTCTGGCTTTACCTTGTTTTAGTGGATACAGGGCCCCTTCCTTAGGAGCCAAGGGCAGCTTTTCAGACTGATGCATCTTTTTCTCTGCATCACACTCCATTTTTCCAGCTTCTTAGTATTTCTAGTTTTTCTGTCACTTTCTTTCTGATTACCAGATATCTACTTACTTTTTTCTCTTTAAGAAGTTTTTCTTTTCCAGGTGTTTTAATTCAAAGTCCCACAGAGGCTCTTTTACTGCTATTCTTTACTCTTCCATTTCTCTGATTTTGTTTTTCGTAAATATGTGTGTGACAAGGTTTCACTGTGTAGTCTACACTGGTCTTGAATGCATAATCCTTCATCCCTAACCCCCAAAGTGCTTGTATTATAGATATGTGCCACCACTACCTACTTGGATTGTTCTAATTAATTACCCATTATGGCTTTACCAATCCTACGGATTTAAAAAATAGACAGCCAGAAATGACACTTTGAAAATACAGCAGAAAAATAAGAGCTCACTTATGGAATGTAAAGACAAAAATTTGTTAGGTGAGTTTAAATATTTTTGCCTAAATGATTTAATTAAACTCCTCCATCATCAATGTTTGAATCTCCTTAAGTGAGTGGCTATAATACTTAATGCAGAATTTCTTGTGGTAAGATTCCATGATTGTGACATGACCCTGAAGCAGACAGAAAGCTTATTTGTTGAATGCAATGTTTGCACAAAAAGGTATATATATATATATATATATATATATATATATATATATATAACATATTAGGTGATGTGTTAGCAATCTTTACAGAGTTTGAAAACATAAAACCTGTACAGTCGTAGTATTTGTAATTAATTACATGATATTGAATGCTGACTGCTCAATAAAGCCAAAATTTGTGTTCTACTCATAGGATGGAATGGTTATCAGTATAATGATCTATATCAAAGTATCAACATTGTTCATCAAAGTTAGGTCCAGTAAGCACTCTATCTCATATATTTCTGCAAATATTACCTTATTTCCTTCTAGAGGCATAATCTGTACCATTGAAGACATTTGATATTTTACACAGCAGTCGCAATGATGTTGCAGTCCTTTGGAATAGTGATCATGTATTCTTATCAATATTTTTTTGAATGTATATAACACATACACACGAACATTTTAAATTTGTAACATGACAATTTCCAAGCACACTGAATTCCTTATGAACTATATATAAATACTAGAAATATAAAATTTATAACTTAATGGTATAATAAGCAGTATTTCCATAAAGATACTTAACTGGACTAGACTAAACTTAATTGATTTTACCTTTGAAATATTTAATTTAAATTTGAACTGAAAAAAAAACAAATACACTGCATTAGTGCCTCAGTGGCTACTTCTATGGACACTCTTTTTGGAAGCAATATGATTATGGGATTTTGTACCTTGGGGAATATAAACAGGTCTTGAAAAATAATTTAAGTTGTTGATATAAATTCAATTATAAATCATGCAAATATTTTGAGGACAAATATATTGAAGGACTAAGAGTATGCTAGTAATATGGATTGGAAAAGAAAATATTAAAATAATTACCATCTCTAACATGTTGAAGTGAACAAACACTATTATATTGCATTTGTGGGACAGACACAGGGATCTGCATATACACTAACATTTTTCAGATGAATTAATTTGCACAACACAAGAAACATGGAATTAATGAATTCTGCATAAAGAAAGTTTTCTATTTTTCTGTTGAACAGAGATATGCTATAAGACCTTACTCAGATGGGAACTCACAGAAAACAGAACAGTACATAAGATGGAGGTAGCAGCCACTGGAACTTGTCCCAGGTAACCAGATACACACATTCACAGAAATCATGTTCGATCATTCAAGTGGTTGCATAAATGTGATTATTGGATATTTGAAATAACCATTATCTATTGAATATTTTCTTTTGTTGTGCTAGGCACTCACACAGAATTATATCCCTAGTTTTTTTTTAAAAAAATATTTGTTTGTTTTGAGACAGTCTTGCTAAGTTGCCAAGTTGCCCAGGCTGGGTTTGAACTTGTAATCCTTTGTCTCAGTTGGGTTTGCAGGCATGCACCATCAAGCCTGCTTTGTGCAATTTTTGATTAAGTGTAGACACTAAAATTTCCGTGAAGTTACTAGAAAGATCATGATGAAAGATAATAGTCTGTTCAATGAAAATTTAGGAAGGAAACAAAAAGTAAAATAACTATAAGATACTGACACACTGTAGAAAAATAAATAGCTGTAAATGAATCCTATACATAATCATTTCTCTTGGTTTTTACTTGGGGAATGTTTCTACTACTTGCACTGAAATGGCTTCAGGAGTTAAAGTAAGAATGCTACTGTAGCATTCCTTAATATTTCTGCAATTATAGTTCTAAGAGAAATAAATCTGTACTCAAAAACAAAGAGTTTTGTGGCAGTATAATCTAGAACAGATCTCTGTAAACTACAGTCTGGGTCAAATCCAGTGCACTAGCTGATTTTAAATAAAATTTTACTGGAATGTAGTTTCTCCTTTCATTTATGTTTTATCTGTGATTATTCACACAATATAATAGCAGAGTTGACTGGTTACACTAGAAATCATATTTCCTATAAAACCTAAAGTACTTCTTCTGTGATCCTTTACAGAAAAAATATTATATTTATAGTTTCCTGGGAAAAGATACAAATTATTAAAGTCTCTTGAAAAGCAACTTATTAATCCAACGATATTTACTGCCTAAATGCACATTTTAGCCTTCTAGGAAAATAATTGTACATATATTTAAACACTTTCTTGATATTTTACCTGGAATGTCTGTTGTATGTATATGTATAAACTATTTGGTACCTAGCATATTATTTATGTGGATTCAGCCATTATCTGTAAGTCATATGAGATTTATTTTCAGAGTTGTAAAACTAATTTTATCTTAGGTACAGCACTGTTTTTGTTGTTTCTTCAGACATCTGCATCTAGAATATAATAAAACTGAAAATTACTCATAAAAGATTCTTGAAGATAGAAAAACAGGCTCATTAAGAAACAACCTTTCCAAAAGAGTCCATTTCTGCTGTATTATTGTGCCATTTACCACATAAGAATGATTTAGGAAAGACATGGAAGACTATATAGTCATTCAGATTACTTTTATTTTAGTTTAAAAGTAGAATATGTCTCTCCCAAAGTATCTTATGTAATTTACCTGGATATTTCATTTTTATACTGCATCTCTCTACTAAGTAAAAATCTCTGTTATGTACCACCATTCTGAATCTCTCCATAGGCCTAAATGTCTGCACAAATGACTTTGTCTCTTAGTAAGGTTTATGTATGACTGTAGGTGAAAACAATCATTTTCACAATTGCTTTTTCACTAGATATTTTACTATTAAGATTAAATTCTGAAGAAACAACATTCCTGCATTGTTTCATTGTGCAGTTGGGGTAATGCATATATAGGCACAATCTGAAGAGACATTTGTCCTAACTGTTCTCTCCCAATTTGTAACAATGCTTCATTTAATTTTGTTTTAGAAACTTATTCAGGTCTGTAACATTTAATCTAAATTTTTTTGCAAAAATTCTAAGGATGACTACTTAATATATTTATATGAGTTAATTTTATAAACTACAGTGGTCCTGAGGAATGGGTAGGTATTATAGCAGTAATTTCAATAATGATTGGTAAAAGGACAGGATTAAAGCTAGGGTTAAAGCTAGGAACTACTGTAGGCTTGGAAATTAGGATGGATATAAAGCACAGAGAAACACTGAAGAACTTGGTAAAAATAATATGCATAATCTTCTCTGTAAAATTCTGCTTAAGGTCAAGTTTGCTTAAGAATTCAGTATACTGTCTGTTTACTGAGAGAGAGGAATACAGAGAAAGAAAGAGAGAGAGAGAGACAGAGAGAGAGAGAGAGAGAGAGAGAGAGAGAGAGAGAGAGAGACAAAATATGCCTGTTAACAACCAGAATTTGTTCACTACTTTAGAAATTTCCTCCTTTCCTTCTTTCCTTCCTTGCTTCCTTCTTTTCTTCCATCTTTTCAAGGTCTCACTGTGTAGTCTAGGCTTGTCTTAAGGTTGCTGTGTAGTCCAGGTTAGCTTTAAAGATCCACCTGCCTCAGTCTTCTGGGTACTACGATTACAGGCATGTGCCACTATGCCTGGTTCAAGAATTTTATTAAGAATTTTTTGGTTTTGCTTTTTTCAGAAAGGTATTCTCTCAAATACAAGTACTTTGCCAGAGTGACTTCTAGTAGAATTACTACCATTCTCAAAATTCTTGACTTACAACTGCAAAATTTTCCCATCAACGTGTATAAAATATGTACATCAACACACAGTGCCATGAGCCCTTGGAAGTAACTATCTATGTACATGATAACCAAGCAAAAGGATGAGATAAATAAGTTGGAATTTTAACAAAGGACATAGAATTGAGGACATTAAACAGTAACTTTTTTTTGCTTTAAAAAAGTAGTAGTAACATTTTTTTTACTTTAAAAAATTAGTCTGGGGCTGGGGATTTAGCTCAGCGGCATAAGCGCCTGCCTTGCAAGCAGGCAGCCTTGAGTTCAATCCCTGGTACCGATAAAAAGAAAAAAGACAAAAAAAATTAGTCTGAATGCTGACACTACTGAACAAACTAATGAAATAATGCCCTTAATTACCCTCAGACTATTAGATATTTATTTAAATTTTGGATTATATGTATGAAAAATGGATAATCTCATGACATAAAAGACAGTATCCTTAAAAGCAGAGTATTTTTTTTTTTTTTTTTTGCTTTTTTCCGTTTTTTACCGGTACCAGGGATCGAACTCACGACTCCCTGCTTTTGAGGCAGGCGCTTATGCCGCTGAGCTAAATCCCCAGCCCCAAAAGCAGAGTATTTTATTTGCACATACTCATCACAGCCTTGGGTCACAAAGGTTAATTTGCCACTCTTTAGCTAGCTATTCACTGGCTCAAAATACCAGATTCATCCATCAGGGAGTCACATGTTAATAATGGTTCTTGGGATGCAGAAGAATGACAGTAGTAGGAAAAGAAATAGAGCTCATATTTTAAAATCCTTGGAAAGGATATATTTCATAACAAGCATGCCAATTTAAATTGTCCTATTATATTCTGTTCTTTGTTGTCTCAGTGAAAATTATGTTATTTACGTTCACTGAGAACAATGCTTAGATGTGCTTTAAGCTATTCTACTTTGTCTGAACAGTTCTTTTCTTCTCTTCCCCAAATTTGCTAATGAAACCTTAGCAAAAACTGACTTTTTTCACTTACTGTGCCTTGGGAACAGTTATTGTGAATTCAACTGCACATTTCCTTAATTTAAAATAAAAATGAGAAATATACAAAATGTATTTCATTACCCAAATTTCATTTACTTTCTTGCTAAAAAGATTTGATTATTGCCTTTGCTTTAAATGGAACACAAATGAGGCATGAGATTTCCTACCACTTTTTCTCAGTTGAAAACAACATTGAGTATTACCACAGTCATTAATATTATATATAAGATCCAATTTAGTTGGCTATTGATTTGTGTAGTTTCACACAATGAACAGTATTTGAAAGAATCTGTAGCAGAACTGTGATAAAAATCACTGTGATTATTGGCATAGACTAAACATACTGAATGTTTTTTGATTAACAATATAATCAGGAGGTATTAGTTAAATGTTTAAGAACTTGAATTGTTTATCATGTCACTACATAGCTACTAAAGCAGATTGAGTTTTATTCAGCATATGCAGTTGTACTATTTTTATTTGGTAAAACACCAATTATGAAGCCAAATATGTAATTAAAATTTATATTGGAAAACTTAACCTTTGAAAGTCATAACCAAGGAATTTATGGGAAAATCCATTCACTTCAATTTGTTGTTTATATGAATTTCAACTGGCATCATTTGGAAAATAGATTTGTCATTACAAGAATGATACTATGGAAAAGATGACATTTTTAAAAATGTTGCATATTTAAACTTGAGTTTCAATCTTCATATTAACTTTAAGGAAATGTGCTCAAATTCACATTTTATGAACATTTTCTTTTTTTATTTCTATATACGATTCATTCTCCCTTTGTAACACAATGGCTTTGCACTTCTACTAGGTGACATTAAACATAATTATACTAATTATATTAAGTAAGCAAATGAAATGCTTTTAAATTTTAAGTATCTAATTTTTCACAAATCTAGTATGATACAGTTATGTTTAAATGTTAAGAAGGCACCGCTTTATATACTGTAGATTAAATGTTCCCAAACTGGAAAAATTTCACCCACTGTATAGCTTTATATATTTAATAGCACACCCGAATTCAGAGTAGCCACACTTCAAGTGCTCAGTAGCTACTTGCATCTAATGCATAGTGTACTGGGCAGGGAAGCTTGTTTATATTTTTAACATTGTTGCTATTTACCCATATTATGTATATGGAAGGAAGCACAGCATAATATTGATCCTATTGAGTTAGCCCACCAAGTGTGCCTATTGTTTTATTGTGCGTACTCAAGGAGCTTACACATTCATATTAGTGTTCAATCTTATCCTTGAAAGTATCACTCTTAGTATGTCTAGTCATAGTCTGAAGGAATATTAAGGGAGTGTAAAACTACCTCCAATCAATTCAGCAAATATGTTGCTTACAATCATATCTACTGAGACATGTCTGTGTCATGACTCAAAGTAATTTTGATAATATTAAAGCATGTGGCAGTTTCTTTTCTCAGAAGAATTCTAAATATCACCTTTTATACACTTAAAATAACTCTGGTAAATTAAGATGGCCAAAATATTTAAGCAGAATTCTCTCTTTTAATGTTAAACACACTATTTCTGACTCAGTTTGAGATCAGCCAAATCAGTTAGACTTGGTTTGCTCCAGTTTAACATGACATTGGAGTGATCACTGTGTTTTCTTTGGGGCAAGGGATCTGTGGTTGGTGGCATAGAGATGATATTATCACAGCAAAATGTACCCCTTCCCATTTTTAGTTCAGTTATTCTGGCATTAACTTTTCTCTGGGCAAATAGCAATAAACTAAGAATATTACATGAGTGGTTAGATGATGCTAAGTGGATCCTGACAGTTATAGGAAGTTATTTGGAAAACCATCTTTCGTTAGCTTTCCTCCCTGAAATATAAATGATTATTACAAATATAAATGAAACACAACTACTATCATTTTATTTGCTACTTTAAAGCAAAAAAACAATTCAAACTATTTGCAAAGTATTATATTCTGTCCTGCAGAAAGCAAAAGCAAATGGATTAAGTGATGGAATTAGTGTTGAAAAGTTTTGTACCGCTAAACATGTTGTATCTAGAATGAATAATATATGTTATGGCCCATTACATAACTCATCCTAATTTTGGTGCTTTTCCCCCCCATGAAATTTTCTATTCAAATGGCTAGAAGTTGTGGGGAATTTCTGTTTCTGCTTTGAAAACATAGCTTTAACTCTTGTAAATTTTAGATGTACTTGTTATAACAGCAAAGTCTTTCAGTGCTCTGAAGATTTCAACTCACAAGAGATGGGAATCACAGAATTGAGGAGAACAGATTGCCAAGTGAAACACCAAATGGTAGGTGGCAAAATTGGTTCAAATATAATTATCTACTCTTTAACAAATGTTACTGAAAATGCATTACTGACTTCAAAAGAATAATTATTTGTCCCATACCCTGTTAATACATTCTTGAAGACGAATCAGTTTAATTTATTTGTGAAAATTCCATTTATCTAGAGTTATTAATTAAGTATCCGAACACCTGTGGTAGGGCAGGACTAAAAAATTTCCAGTGAGCTGCATGTTATATTACTCAGCGAGTTGATCCCGTAATATCTGGTTTAGAATGATTGTCTCGGCTCTCTCGAAATTCTTTGGTATAGAGAGTTAAGGAATATGTTACAAGTGAAGACAAATGATATAATATGTATTGATGAAATGTATTTCTTAATGTTTGCAATATTCTGGGGTAAGTCAACTTTCTTAAATATTCATTGTCATACTTTTTAGCAAACATCTACCAAGTGTACTTTATCAGAAAAAAATACTATGCTTCTGTTTTGCAAGGATTCACGAACAATATCCTAGTAGTATAAGCAATTGAATTAGTCTAAAAATAATGGTATTACACGTGTTATTTTTAATTTGCTGTAGAGATTACTAAACTTTGAAATAGGCTTCCATTAATTTTTGGATACCTGACTTCCAGCATCTATTAAATTTGCTTTTCTATTTTATATCAGCACAGTATAGTTATCACAAATTTTACATTATATTTAAAATATATATGTAATTTATATGTAATATATTCATTTTCATGTTATATGAAACAAAATGTATCTCAGGAAGACAGTATTAGGTAACACACTAAATATTTTAGTCTGATTCTCCAAAAACCAGCTAACTTTTTTCTTGAAACATTTTTATTCCTTCTCAATTAAATATGATTGATATTTATTCCATAATATAGTAGTTATTAATTTTATCTTGAATTTATTGGTCACATTTTTAATTAACTCTATTCTTGGTATCCCATTCCTTTTACAAGATAAGCATACTTAACTGCAGTGACTTTAATTCTATATAATTTTTCTCAAGCCTAACATATGCATTACATATAGTAGACTCGCAAACAATATTGATTTTAATTAAATAGAATACAATGTACTTTTATCTATTTTGAGATTGTCTGTGGTGTCTTAAGGAAGGGATTTAATATACAAGTCATTTTTTGAAATGAAATCAGCCAGATGACATTTTTTTCATGTAAGTGGTTGACACTTTTGTATATATTCCATGTGGCATGCACTGTTTCTGTCACATCTCTCACTTTAATGAGTTGATAATGTCACCAAATCGTTTTGGGCTATATTAGAACAGGTATGTGGAGAAAGCAACTAGAATTCTTCTACAAATACCTACAAAAATCAAACGAGCTTCTAACACAAGCGTTAGGGGAATAAAGAAAACATCTATGTTTAGGAGAAAAGGAGCAACACACTCCCTGTCTAAGCTGCAAGGGAAGGAACCAGGACAATGTTATGTTGATAACTGTCTAGTTTCATTGCACACACACACACACACACACACACACACACACACACATAACATGTTACATTATGTAGTATATATACCAATATGAAACATCTTGCCTTATTTTCTCAATTTTAAATATGTTTATATCTTGCTTTAGTATATTTATGCACATATACAGAGTTGGTTTTGTCACTGTACTCTGAAGAACTCTTAAAATATAGTTATAATATTTAAATGATAAATAGCTGCTCTAAGTTTCCTCTAGATACCAACTCAAAGCCTGGCCTCTACCTAAAAAATATAGTAAGCTCAGAGGCGCTAGCTTCTTAGTCTCAATTTAGTTCTTAGTATCTGCATGGACTTGATAAGATATTGAATGTTTATCTGAATTCTATTTCTATAAATTCATAGATTTTGATGTCAACTGCTTTAATGCATCTTCATTCTGAGTGTATTGGTGTGTGGTTGTGGTTATTCTACATGATTTATTAGCTCTATTTGGCATATTATTTAATATGCATAAAACTCAAAATAAAATAGGAATTTATTATGAATACTAAATAAAATCATGGCTATATGGGTTTATGACACATAAAATCTCTCTTTAAATATGAGGGTACTCAAGCTAACAGATACCTCTGTTGCTCTTAGTGGAAACACTCTCATTTTCAATAATGAATGTAAACTTTTCCTGATTAATTTTCTTAATCATGTTTCAAAATAAGACATAAAAATGGAGTACATTTTATTACATTGTTTTTAAGATATGGAGAAGTAAATTCTAAAGGTGAGTAATATCAAAGGCTAAGATTCCTAATCAAACAAAATATGATTTGAACTTCCTTAATGGATGATCAATATAAAATGTCTTCTACAAGGATTTTAGGGTAGTTTGAATGTTTCTCTTGAGAAGTGTATCATCAAGGTATAAAGCAAAATAAATGTCGAAAAAGATATTTCAAAGTACTCCATACCGATAAAAAAGATAATTTAAAGTAGTTGATCGTAAGTACAGATATTAGTTTTGTGAATTGGTCAAGAGAGGGAAAAGCATATGTTTTGATAATAAGAAATATGTCAGAAAAATTTCGTCTTCAACTGAAGGTTGGCAAAGTGATGAAATTGCAATGGAATGTAATTGTACATGAAGCCGGGGAATAGCGTGAGCACTGGGGTGTGATGAGCGAGCCGAGGATATGTTCATGAGACAATGGATGATTAGTCTGGAGATCTTTAAGCAGATAAAGCTAAAATGATGTAATCAAGATTCTTAAATGTCACTTTAAGATCCTTAAATGCCACTTTAAGAGTGAAGACATTTTTCATCTCAACAGGGAAATAGAAATCATAAAATTGTCCCCTCTCGGGGCTGGGGATTTAGCTCAGCGGCATAAGCGCCTGCCTTGCAAGCAGGCAGTCGTGAGTTCGATCCCTGGTACCGATAAAAAGGAAAAAGACCAAAAAAAAAAAATTGTCCCCTCTCTAGCAAAAATCAAATAAAACAAAACCTGGCAAGAACAACTGGAACTGTGTCTAATAAAAGTGTTTTGAAAAGATTCGTATTATTGTTTACATTATTATATGGCATTAACAACTTAGCCCTTTTTTGTTACCAAGTCAATTTAAAATTTAGATGCCATAAAACTGAGAAATAGTTTATAATTACACACTCAATGTAAGGAATATGTCTCTTTGTCTAATTACTTTTCTCATTGCTGAGACAAGTTACCCAACACCCAAAATTAAAGGAGGAAAGGTTTATTTGGCTAATAGTTTGCAGAGTCTTCAGTTTATAGTTGGCAGTTCCAGGTAGGGTGATAGCCAATGGACGTTGTAGAAGTGAAACAGAATTGGCAAAGCAGGACAGGTAGAAGTTCAAAGCAGGTGAGGTACAAGCGACATGCCACTACATTAGTCCTTTTTTGTTCTTTATATTTTTAATCCGGGTTCCTGCCCTTAAGGCAAGTAGCACTCACATTCAAAGTCGGGTGCTCTTAACCCTACCAGGAACTGTGCCAAAGTAATCAATGTATTAAGTTACTAATCACACACCATAATCCCAGCACCATACTCTCTAGTTTTAGTTATCTCTGAAAAAGCCCACCTATGGCTGCATGAGATTTTGGGAGAACATCTAGACACAAGCCATCATATTCATTTATTGAACAGTAAATGATAGGACATGACATATGATACGATACTTGCATTCATAATATTCATTCTCCATTTTTCTTCAAGACTGTGTTCTGGAAATCAATTAATTTGGAATAATTTAGATGATATCCCTTATATATTGAGATTACTATTGTTTTATAGAAGAGCAATATCAAAATTACATGAAAAATTCAGTTAGTCTCTTCATTTATGAATTAGAGAGTAAATGCCAAAATAAGCATATTTTTGGATAAAATTACTAAGATTTTTAAAAAAATTTATTTAAAGAGAAAAAAAGCAAAACAGAAAAAGGGCACAAAGTATGCATAATTTAAAAAGACAGTAAAAAATCACTAGTTGATAAATTACATATCGTTTTCTTAGAAACAGTTGTTCAAGTTACAAAATTAAAGTATATAAAGTGGACATTCAAACATGAGAGTGCAAACAGTTCTGCTCAATGATCCAACAAAAACTTATTAATATGTTTACCGATCCTACACACTTAAACATACATGCAGTTATATCCTTTAGAATATTTTCTTTTCCTGTCTTTTTTTACAATAGCAATTACAAGTTTGGGGCTTTATTACTCCTAAAGTTCTTATTTCTTTTGACACCAGAAACACAATGTGATATTTATAAATATGATACTCATTTATTTCACTTCTGGGGATAGTCTCAAGCTGTCTCCAATTACCTATGAAAACCTCAAGATTGTCCTTTTTATAGCTCAGTAATATTCCATTGTATAAATATGCCACATCTTTTCCCTTCACTCTGCAGTTGATGGGCATCTTGTTGTTTCCAAGATTTACATATTATAAATTGTGCTTCTATTAACATGGTTGCACATATGTCACTATGACACGACCTTTTCAGTTTTTCTGGGAAAATATCCAGGAGGGGAATCGCGGGATTGAATGGAACTTCTAATCCTACTCTTCTGAGAATTCTCCATACTGATTTCCATAGTGACTGCACGAGTCTACACTCCCACCAACAGTGCAGCAGTGTTCCTTTTTCCCTGAATCCTCATCAACATTTGTTATCAGTTGATTTCTTGATGGCAGCTACTCTTTACGGAATGAGATGAAATTACAGTGCTGTTTTAATTTGCCTTTCTCGAATGAACAATGATGGTGAACATTTCTCCATGTAAGTATTTTCCATTTGTATATCTTCATCTGAGAACTATGTGTTCACCTCAAATGCCCAGTTTTGGAGACAGTCTTTGAATTTGGGGGGCTTGATGTTTTTCAATTCTTTATATGTTCTAGAAATAAGTCCTTGGTCAGAGGGGTTGGTGACTAAAATTCTTTTCCATTCTGTGGGTTTTCTTTTCACTCTGTTGGTGATTTCTTTTGAAGTGCAAAAACTTTTCAATTATATGAGATCCTAGTTTTTCATTCTTTGAAGTGCTTTCCATACAGTTTGTGTTTTGTTCATGAATTCTCTGACTACCCTTATGTCTCCAAGACTTTTACTGATCTTGTCTTCCAGTAAATTTAGTGTTTCTCATTTAATATTTAGATCTTTGATCCATTTAGACTGTAGTTTAGTGCATGGTGATTAGGCATGAGTCTAGTTTCAGTCTTTGGCATGTGGAGAACAAATTTTTCCAACACCATTTATTAAAGAGGCTATTCTTCCACTGAACATGTTTGGCCCCTTTGTCAAATATCAGGTGGCTGATTGTCTTTGTAGTTGTACTTGCATCTTCTAGTCATTTCCATTGATCCTCAGGTCTATTTCTTTGCCAGTACCATGCTGATTTTATCACTATAGTTTTGTAGTATAGTTTCAAGTCAGTAATTGGGATGCCTCCTGCTTTGCCTTTGTTGCCCAGAATTGCCTTTGCTATTCTAGGTTTCTTCTGTTTCCAAATGAATTTTAGGAGTGTATTCACTAGATCTGTGACATATGTTAATGGTGTTTTGATTGGGATTGTGTTAAATTTGTGTAACAGTTTTGGGAGTATGGCCTTTTTCACAGTGTTGGTTCTTCCTAGCCAAGAAAAAGGAATATCCTGCCATTTTCTAATATCCTCTTCAATATCCTTTTTTGGAGTAACATAATTTTCAGCATATAGATCTTTTACATTCTTAGGTTGATTCCTAAGTATTTCATTGTTTAGATGCTATTGTGAAGAGCAATATTTCCATAATTTCTCTCTCAGTGAGTATTTTGTTTGTGTACAGGAATGCTATTGATTTTTGAGCGAAGACTTTGTATCCAGCTACACTACTGAATTTATTTATTACCTCTAGTAGTCTTTTAATGGAGTTTTTTGGGTCTTCTATGTAGAGTATCATGTCATATGCAAATAGTGATAATTTAACTTCTTCCATTCCTATCTTTATTCTTGTTATTTCTCTCTCTTGTCTGCTTGCCCTGGCTAGTGTTTCCTTAAGTATTGAATAGGAGTGGTGATAGTGGGCATCCTTGTCTTGTTCTTGATTTTAAGTGAAAGCTTTCAGTTTTTGTTCATTTAGTATAATGCTGGCTGTCGGTGTGTCAAACATGGCCTTTATAAGATTGAGGTAGACACCATGTATTCTGAGTTTCTAAAGGGTTTTTATCATGAACATGTGTTGGACTTTATCAAAAGCTTTGTATGCATCTATTGAGATGACCATGTGGTTTTTGTTTTTGGCTCTGTTGATGTGGTGTATTACATTTATTAAATTGCATATGTTAAACCATCCCCATATTCCTAGAATGAATCCAACTTGGTTGTGATGTATAATCTTCTTGAGGATTTGCTGCATTCCATTTGCCAGTATTTTATTGAGAATATTTGCATCAATGTTCGTTAGTGAGACAGGCCTATAGTTCTCCTTTTTCGTTGGGTCTTTCTCTGGTTTTGGTATTAGAGTAATAATTGCCTCCAGGAATGATTTAGGAAGGATTGCTTCCTTTTCAATTTAATTGAAGAGTGTAAGGAATATTGACATCAAATATCTAAATTTCTTGTAGAATTCACTGGTGAATCCATCTGGACCTGGGCTTTTCTTTTTTGGTAAGTTTTTTTTTTTTATTATGTTTTCCATTTCAATAGCTGATATTGGGTTATTCAAAATTGCTATATCTTCTTGGTTGAGCTTTGGTAGCTCATATGTTTCTGCAAATCTGTCCATTTCCTCTGTGTTTTCCAGTGTATGTGAGGAGAGATTTTCAAAGTAGGTATTCATTATCTTTTGAATCTCCATGGGATCTGTAGTAATTTCCCTCTTTTCAGTCCTTGTTGTGTGGATTTGTTTTTTTGTTTCTATTTCTTGATAAGATTAGCTAGAAGTCTATCAATTTTTTATTCTCTCAAAAAGCCCCCAGCTTTTTTTTTTTTTTTTTTTGTCTTTTTCATTTTTATCGGTACCAAGGATCGAACTCATGACCACCTGCTTGCAAGGCAGGTGCTTATGCCGCTGAGCTAAATCCCCAGCCCCTACCCCCAGCTTTTTGATTCACTAACTCTTTGTGCTGTTTTTCTTAGTTTCAATTGCATTGATTTCTGCTCTAACGTTTACAATTTCCTCTCTTCTATGAGCTTTGGGTTTAACTTGCTCTTCTTTTTCTAGAACCTTGAGATGAAGCATTAGATTGTTTGTGCTCTTTCTGTTTTCTTGATATGACAATTTATTGCTATATAGTTCCCTCTTAAGACCGCTTTCATTGCATTTCACAGATTACGATATGCTGTTTCCACATTTTCATTGAATTGTTGGTATTGTTTTATTTCTTTTTCAATTTCATCTTAGCCCACTGGTTTGTCAGAAGGTTGTTATTTAATTTCCATATATTTATGCAGGTTTTGCAGTTTCTTTTGCCATTGATTTTCAGTTTCGGTGTATTTTCATCAGATACTACACATGGGATAATTTCAATATCTTTACATTCAGTTAAGAATGTTTTATGGGATAATGTAGGGTCTATTTTGCAGAATGTCCCATGCACAACTGAGAAGAATATGTGTTCTGATGTGGTTGCGTGGGACTCTCTGTAAACATCTACTAAGTCCAATTGCTCGCAGGTATGATTCAGTTCTATTATTTCTTTGATGACTTTTTGTCTTGTTGTTCTATCTGTTTGTAACAATGGGGCACTAAGGCGCCCTGTTATAGTTGTGTTCTTGTGTATTTGGTTCTTCATATCCATTAGTATTTATCTTAGTCGGGTGCTCCTGTATTTGGTGCATGTGTATTTATAATTGTTAGTTCTTCCTCTTGAATTTTTCCACTAACGAGTATGTAGTGACCTTCTTTATCCTTTTTAATCATTTTAGGTTTGAAGTTCATATTGTCTGCAAATAGAATAGTTACCCCTGCTTTTTTTCTGGGTTCCTGTTGCATGGAATACTGTTTTCCATCATTTGACTTTTTTTTTTTTTTTGTCTTTTTCCTTTTCATTGGTACCGGGGATCGAACTCACGACTGCCTGCTTTCAAGGCAGGCGCTTATGCCGCTGAGCTAAATCCCCAGCCCCTATCATTTGACTTTTAATGCATGAGCTTCCTTTTGGGTCAGATGTGTTTCTTGTGTATAACATATTTTGGAATTGTGTTTCTTGATCCATTCTGTCAACCTATTTCTTTTGATAGGTGAATTGAGGCCATTTACATTTACAGATATAACTGATATATACTGATTTGACTTTGCCATGTTATGTTCTAGTTGTTTACTGTCTTCTTTTCCCTCTTGTTTAATTGCTTGTCCTACCTGGTGGTTTGTTTCTGTTGTTGTTCTGGAGATTGTGGTCATTTTTATCTCTATCTAGTATGTCTTTCAATACACTTTCTAGGCTTGGTTTGGTGCACACGAATTTCTTCAGTTGTTCTTTGTCATGGAAGTATCTTATTTCTCCAATAATGTGAATAAAAGTTTTGCTGAGTACATCAGTCTGAAAGGTTGTTTTCTTTCAGGGCTTGAAAGACCTCACTCCAAGCTGGTCTTGACTTGAGAGTTTGTGCTGAAAAGTCTGCTGTGAATCTAATAGGCTTTCCTTGATAGGTGAGTTGTGTCTTTTTCTAACAGCTTTTATTATTCTGTTTTTATGCTGTATGTCTGAGATCTTAGTTATTGTATTGTGGGTTTGGATTTATGTTAATTGTGATTGGGGTTCTATATGCTTGACTTATGTATACATCAGATTTTCCCCCATGTTTGGAAAATTTTCTGCTATTACTTCTGTGAATATTTTAGTTATGTCATTTGCATTGACTCTTGCATCTTCACTGATAATCTTCTGTTGTTGCTCTTGGCATCATCTTGAAGCTGCTGGATTGTCATTTCATGCTGCTTTGTTATTTTTAAAAGTTCCATCCTTTCATGATTACTAATTGCAATTCTGTCCTCAGGATCTGAAATCCTATCCTCAGTTTCATTTAAATGCTCTTGGCATCATCTTGAAGCTGCTGGATTGTCATTTCATGCTGCTTTGTTATTTTTAAAAGTTCCATCCTTTCATGATTACTAATTGCAATTCTGTCCTCAGGATCTGAAATCCTATCCTCAGTTTCATTTAAATGCTTTTTCCAGCACTGAATAGAATTTTTTGTTTCTTGGATGTTTGAGTTTGTTTCATGAATTCTGCTTGTTTTCTGTTTTGTTCATTCACGATTTCAATCAGTTTTTGATGCTCCTGTACTTTTTCTCTATTTCTTCTTTAGCTGTGCTCAGCAACAACTTTACTAAGGTTGTTATTTCTATTTTTACATGAGAGAGTACTTCTAATTTGATTTCCTCTGTAGCTTCCTGGAGTTTCTTTTTTTATTTTTATTTTACTTGCTATCTTTTTAGAGATTCCCAGTGTGTTACTTTTGAATTCCTCTATTTCAGTGTCTCCTGAACTTGCTCTTGGTGGACTAGATGGTTGAGAATGCATTTTCCTTTTTCACTTTGTCATTATCCCATTCGAGTTAATATTTGGCCCTTCAGTCCCACTAGTGTCAACTGTTGGTAGTATGTATCTCGGAGTCTTACTGTAAAGTTGATGTTTGTCCAATTGCTGGGCCCCACAATGAAGTGATGGGCCAGTCACCTGATTCCCCCTGCAGGGCCTGTTTGGTGAGACCTGTGTTTTGCCTGGGCTGACAAGTCTAGTAGTATTGATGTATGTCAACTTTTAGTTCTTGCTCTTACTTTATCTTCAGGTTATTCCAGGTCACCAAATCTCCCAGTCTATAGTATTTGTGTTAGCTGAGGTCCTACTGTGTCCCTACTGTGTGTCTGTGTGTCTCATAAGCCCTTTTGATTTTCTCCAAGTTGGAAAAGTCCTTATTGGCACACTCCTCATCCTGCCTAGTGTTCTCTGTGTGCAGGAAGGAGTCACCCACACTCTTGTCAGACTCACCAAGGTCTTACAGTTAGTTGGTGGGAGCTTTATTACTGGCCCTATTTGCCCACTGTACACCTCTGTTTTAGGGGCATACTCACAACATTGACTGGAGCCTGCTGAAATCTTCTATTTGGGTGAGGCAGTTATTGAATCTCCCTTCAGGCTAGCACAGTTAATCCACGGTAGTCCAATGTTCTGGGAGAAAGGGTGGGAGCTGAAGATCAACGTCAGTATTAGCTCCAGGAGGTAGGCAGTGTTCCTGAGGGGCCAGCAGGTGTCCTGGGTCCAGGCGTCAGCTGGGCATGTGGGAAGCACGGCATAGCAGTGTAGGTGGTCCTGGGCTGAGGAGCAGGCAGGTGTCAGTCCAGGCATCCATGGGGCATGCGGGAAGCACAGTGAAGTGGTGTATATGGTCTTGGGCCAAGGGGCGGGCCAGCGGCATCAGTCTGGGCATCCAAGGGGCACTATCTTGTTTTGAAGTTCTATATTGCTTTCATGGTTTTGTTCTGAGTGGGTTCATTCTGTTTCATTTTGTTTGGTCCTATTCTACTTAGTGAAGCTGTAACTTCAACTGGTTGTTGAAGTTGTAGGACAAATTCCAGGACAAGCACAGGAGCATAGTGATTGGAGCTTGCTGAGGTCTTCTGTTTGGGTGACACGTCACTGAGTCTTCCTTTAACTCAGCACGTTTAATCCACTGCAGTTTAAGGTTCTGGGAGGAGGAGTGGGAGCTGAAGATCAAGGGCTTGGTCTAGGAGAAAGGGAGATTCCCAAGGGCAGTGGCTATTGGCATGTTGCTTCTCCAGGCCTGCAGGAGTCCCACAGGGAATGCTTGGAGGCATGGGCCAAGGTCTGAGGGAAGCATCATGTTCCTCATGGCCAGCTGGGTTGTGCAGGAAGCATGTGGCAGCATGGGCCAAAGTCCGAAGGTGGCATGTGTTCCTCAATGCTCATGGGAGTTATGCAGTAAGTGTGCAGAGGCGAGGCCAAGGTCCGAGGGCAAGAGCGCTCCATTCCTCAGGGCCAGTGGAAGTTACACAGGAAGACCATGGAGGAGGCGTGGGCCCTGATTTTTTTAAAATGTGATTTAGCTTTAACTTATTAAAATTGTAATGTCTAGGAAAATGAACTAATTTTCTTTTTAAAGCAAAAACTCATATCCACGTGTATTTCTACAAGTGCATAAATTTTCAAATATCTGTGAGTAATGTGCAATATAGCAATGTTAAAAAGCTACAAAAGTATGGGTATGTGTATACGGATATGCAGTTTTAAATAATTATGTTGTCATGTTTGGAGTCACTAAAAGATGTATATTATCCACAATAACTAAAAGGAAAAATTTCACCACAGAAGGAAAAATTATCCATAAGAAGAAAAAGTACTTTCAGTGTATTTTACTTAGAGCACACCTGATATTCTTAACGTTTCAGTAATATGTCATGACAGTTTCTTATATTCACACATTGCTTACCATATATTTATTACCTCCAGAATATATAAACACCACAAATTAAAAATTATCTTAATAAATACATTGGAGTATTACAGTTGTCACACTGTACTGTCTTGAGTATATAAACCAGGCATTTAAATTGCCAAAATACGACTGGCATTTAACGGTAAATGTTTTTCAATTGCATCAAAAGTGAAGGACTTGAAATTATTGTTATTTAAAGAGTTAATAAGTAAGATTTAAGATTTACTCTGCACAGGAACCAAATAAGCACAATGAATGTAAACATTATATGTCATAAACATGAGCTAGGGATAGTAACAGCAACTAGAATGAAAATGGGGCTAAAAGACTTAAGGGCAAAGCAAGGGAGGTAGGTGGGAAAGGGGGGATAATTACAAAAAGAAAAAGCTGTATTATGTACATGTTCCTACTCCCCAAGATGAATGTGGACTGCATGTACTACAAACATACACTAATAATTAAGAATAACACAAAATATGAGGGGACCATAAAGAATTAGAACTCTGAGAAAATAGCATAATGTAGGAGAAAACTGAAAGGCACTTTAATATCAAGTATCATTTTGAAATGTATAAGTTAAAATAATTATTTAAAATTTCTAAGACTTAGTGCCCTGCATTGAAAATTAAAGTATAGGGAATTTAAAGGGGTCAAATATGCATTATAAGATTAACATTTTCTATAATCATATCAATTATTTCAGTTATTTTATTAATGTATTTGAATATAGATATATTTTGTTTTATATTTATATAAATAAGATATTTTCTTTTAAACCTCCTGTAATTATACATACTACTTTTTTTAATCAATATTTAAATGATTTATTGTAAAAGTTATCCTAGAATGTAGGTCTATGATAAAACTTTTCCTACAATACAAAATTTGCTATCATGTTAGTTCAACCTTACTGCTGCATCAAAAATAACTATTTTTGCTTGTGAATATTAATTTCATTAATATGATTTTAATTCTGAAATGAAATAAAAATATGAAAAGTTCTTATCGTCATATTCCTTATTTCAATATATAATGTCAAATCTTTACAGCTATCTCATATTTCCTTTTATATATGACCTCAAAATCAGAGAAAAATGGTTAAGGTCTATGAAGTAAAAAGAAATTTTACATTCTTTTTCATTAAAATTTCATGAATATGTCTATGCTTTCTCCTCACAATTCATTCATAATTCTTATATTTTTATTTCTCAGCACAGTAGTTTGGATTAAATATGTTGCTTTTCCTCAGGGACTAGATATTATTGCACACTATGTGAAATACAGAAGGCATTTTATTTTGTTGAATTTCTCTACCACATCTCAGGAATGAATTCGACAAGTTTCCTCTAGAGACTCTCGCTTGATATTTTAAAGCTTAATTATTTAATGTAAAGTAATATTTCACATTTTTGGATAAAGTAGTTTTAATTCAAGTTATGGACATAAAAATTTGCTATAATGTAAACTTTGATAAAATTTATTTTTATTATTAGTCTAAAATCAAGAACATATTTTATTTTCATATAGTTTTACAAATATATTCATACTTATGCAGCAGCATTCAGTGCTTACTAAAGAGAGATTTAATGTAAGATATACAAATATATTAAGTTTATAAGATTGGTTTACAATGGCTACCTACAGAGTCAGATGTGCAAGAGTGCAAAAGAGCTGTCAGTGCACTGGAGACCCTGAGGATCCATCCAGTCACAGGCCTGGAGCTCACTGTTGTGTCCTGTGAGA
Organism: Cavia porcellus; assembly: GCF_034190915.1. Classification (NCBI taxonomy): domain Eukaryota; kingdom Metazoa; phylum Chordata; class Mammalia; order Rodentia; family Caviidae; genus Cavia; species Cavia porcellus. The sequence continues at coordinate 29,789,615 of NW_026947516.1, read as the reverse complement.
GTCCATAGCAAGAGGCCGAAGGGTTGTGGTGCAAGGCTGAAGATGATGTCCAAGGTGAAGGTGAAGACCAGAGCTCCTCGAAGAAACAGAAGTAGCAGCCTTTCTTTGTTCCCCTTTTATGTGGTTCTGGCAACAATCCTCCATAGAGTGAGTCTTCCACACCCAGAAATATGCTGAATCAATTTAGTTTGGTTTTTCTTACTCAAGTTGACATAGTTCAGTATCACATATGTATAGAAGTGTGTGTGTGTGTGTGTGTGTGTGTGTGTGTGTGTGTGTGTTCAAGAAAGGGCATGAGTTTCTGATACTTTGGAAAGAAATATTCAAGAGCAGGTGACAGGGAGGCTGTAAAGATTAACTAGAATTTTTTTATAGTTGTCTTATTGGTCTGTTCTACTTTTTCTAACCTACATAGCCAAGGATGTACTGTAGTTGTCTCTGTAGCTCAATAAAATGAGTTGTTTACATCTCTTTCCAACTCCATGTTTAATCATGCAATTGGACATGGATGGGATGGCACCAATCAGACTCTCTCTGTAAACAACTGGATTTTTTTGTTTTTGTTTTTGTTTGTACAGGGGATTGAACTCAAGACCTCGTGCTTTCCAGGTATGTGCATTCATACCACTAAGCTAAATCCCCAGCCTCACCAATTGTTAGTAATTCCCAGAATGTCACTAGATATGCCAAGTATTGCCCAAGTTTAGTATCTGATGCTTTCTTTGTTTTATCCATGACAATTTATGCCCATGATTACAAAGAATTTAAAAGCAAATAAATAATACAAAATAATATATTTCTTCGTGAGAATATAATAGGTTGGGAATCAGAGACACTGAAGAGAAACCAATGAAGGACATTCGAGCTAAGACTCAGGGCTTGGGAACAGACTGATGGCAATGGAGATTAGGAAATTGTACTGTACTATGTGGAGGTCATGCATTAGAAACTGATTGGCCAGATCCTATTTCAAGTTTTCAGTTAAAACTTACAGAGATAAAGGAAGGTTAAATGGTTTTGTAGGGTTATCAGCCTATCATATATCCAGAAAAATTATGAAATTATATTAGATAAATAATTTTCTTCATTGAAATATGGATCATTAATTGAGATGTATGTGGAATTGTATGTGAAACCTAAGTAAATGTAACTGTGAGTAGTGTAGAAGAGAAATCAGAGTAAGTAGATAGGAGCCAATTCAGCTCTATATTATAATTTTAAGTGATTCTACACAGTTTTTACTTATCCATAATCAAAATTCTTATTGATGTAACAAAGTATACCAAAATGTTATGTTAGAAGTAAAGGCAAGGCAATATAGAAAATAAGACATGAAGACTGAAGAAATTGCTCCATGTGGACAGAAATACGGTCTGAGAGTGTACTTTATTCATTTCTCTTTAGGTTTGGACTCATGAAACCTGAGTTATAACATCATAATCTGGGAATGAATATTTCCTGTACAGATAACTTTCTGATTATTTAAGAGGCTTGCTTTCTGCTAAACTGTAGAGAAAAGGGAAAGTGTGTTCATGTTTAGAGGATATGAGTGGGGCCCATTGCCAAAAATTCATTTTAGACTATAGTAGTTCTTTTATTTTATTATATAAAACACACCCACAATTGTCTTCCATTGAATCACACTAATTTGATTTACCATGTCCTCAATAATAACCATAAGTACATTTGAATTACATGTTCCAAAGTTAAGGATCATAATCAAGAGTAGGTCAGATAAGCCGTAGAGGAGTATTCAAGAATTTCTACTTTTTCTCTCTCTAAATTTTCTATATCCAGTGATTATTCCATTTTTCAGATCTATTTTGCATTTCTTCCTTATTGGTTGTGTTATGGCTTGCATCTAGATGTCTTCGCCAAGCTTCATGTGCTCATAGGTGAAGATTTTTGGAGTTGGTTGATTCTAGGCTGAGTGAATAGAGATTAAGGCTGTGGAGACCCTGTCCTGGGTGTGGGTGGCACCAATCAATAGGCTGTTAGCCTGAATGGAATATAATGGGACAGAAAGAAGGCAGGCTTGCTCTTCCTGCTTGCAATAGAACTGTTTCTCCTTTGTGATGTTCCTTTGCCATGCCACCCTGCCTTGGATCCAGCTGATTATGGACTGTAAACTACAAACTGTGAGCCAAATAAAGCTTTCCTCCTTTAACTTTGGGTGGTTGGGCATTGTGTCTCAGCAACAAGAAAAGTAATTAAGACAGGTGCTATCTTCTCTCAAGTTACAGACATGTTCTTTTCCATTATCAAAATCAGAATAGTAATAAACATAAGTCATACAACTCTCTTTTTCTAACAGTTTCCCATTCTGAACACCTCAAATTTATTGTGATTTTTAAAAAGCAGACAACACTTCAAAGCGTTCCTCCACAATTTATATCATGTTGAGAAATTAGCATATAAAATGCATAAATAGAAATCAGGTTGTGTTTCTCCTCTACTTATAAATTATTGATGATATATTATCATTTTGACAAATTTTACAATGCTTTCCTATGTTCTCTTTGCCTAATTTGCTTTCTATTAACCAGCATTGTACAGATCTTTCCCAGACAAAACAGAGAATTTAGAAAATTGTTCTGTGTTCACCAGTTGGGAAATATTCTTCTCTGTTGGTCACTTTTTTTTCATAGAATGCTGCCCCTTGCTTGAGCAGTCTTCGTTTGATGCATTCCCATTTGCTCATGAAATTGCATGGTCTCACGAAGATTTTTATGCTTTTTATGCCATGAATTTCCTAGATAAACTGGTGAAATACAAGAATTTCTTCTGAGAATAATATTTTAAACACAAAACAAAATACTTAAGATCACAAAGAAAGCTTTTTATATTAAAATAGAATTATTAAAACACAAAATGCGTGATGTTATTGTGGGTTTTTCATTTTACTAAATGAGAAGATCTAGAGACAGGTTTAATAACTATCAACTTTCAAATAATCATAAAATTGTGATAAATTATATATAACCTCTGATATTAATATACCACTGCTATTTTGAATATTAAGGTGTATCTATATTCATAGTTTAGCTAAATGCAAAAGTTAGAAATTACGTGTTTTCAACAGACAAGTTAACAGAATTCTTTAATCCAACCCAAGAAAATCTATCAATGTAGGAAATAAATTTCTCTCTCTTTAGGTGTTTGTTGACCTACCATTTTTGGATTATGTATACAATCCCAAATCAATTCTAATTTTCACATAGTATTAATAATCTCATTAGATTTACTAATTTATTTTTTTTCCTTCTTGGAGTTTTAGAGAAAAAGATTGTTTATATCTTTTTTTATTATTTGTTGTCCACATAGCAGAATAAAAATATGTAGAAAGGGCAAAAGAAATAACATATAGAAATTTTCATCTCATTAACTGTTGATTCTTACTCATAGTAAAGAGAAGAAAAATGAACAGAGACATTTTCATTTTCTCACTATTTCTTTTCTGTTCCTTTTTATACATGAGTCAAATCATTAGGGTTTCGTGTTGATTTTTAGATGACAATGATAATATAAATAAAACATAATTTATTTTATGAAGAAAAAATCTTGAAACTCTTGAAATGAAAAATGCAGAGCTTGAAGTCATACCTCTCATATAAAATTTACTAATTTGTGCACAATTAAAGCTCTAAAATGAGTCTAGACTTGATTAACCACCTTTCTTCCCAGATTATTGCTAAGTTACTGGCATAAACTCACAAAGTTTCTCCATAAGGTTTAGCTGATATAGAAATATATAGATTTTGAATTCCCATTTATGAGTTTTATATCTCTTACTGTCTCTTGCAGTAAGACTATTTTGTAATTTTTTAATTCTACCTCCTCACTCCAGTCATTCTTAGAGTCAGTATTAAAAGTTGGTGACCTTTGAGATAAATGGAAACGTACAGTGTCTCATTCAAAATAGATGTTTAACAAATAATAGTTTATTTTCCTTTCCTTATCCACAGTGTTAGCTTCTCTACATTGTCTGCTTGTATTTTTGTTTCTCAGAACTTTCCTTGACAATAAGATGTATTCATTTATAGCAATTAAAATGATAAATTCCCATAGAATAGTTAATAGTTTCTTTTCTTCACTGATGGATTTTCTGATCTCTGGCAGTTACTCATGACATATTCACTCTTCTCTCCTCCCAGAGTATACATTCAAAATCATTATCTAAATTCCTCCAAGATAGAAAAGTCTTTGACTATACAGTATTTATTATTGTAGAAAAAAATACACTCTATAAATCAATACTTTAAACATAGAAGAGGCAATTTGTGTTTTAATTTTATGCTAAATCTTATATTTGAATGTGATTTGGGTAAGCTAATGATTTACTGCCATATTGGTGAGCCTTTTGATTGTATGTTAGAGATAGATGTCTTTGTGCATTGAATTATATGACCATGGCATCAAGTATAAGGAAGCTTTCTAATTAGGTGACAAAGGCAACAATATACAGCCTCATCATCCAGTACTATATTTTCCCCTACATTAGACAGAAAACAGGGAAAAATAAACCTAAATGGGAGACAGCCTTTCCACATTACTCACAGAGGAATCCATTCTGCATTACTTACTATAACTCCTGTAGTAATTTGAAGGACCTTTTGCATAATGTCCAGAACCTTGATGTCTCCCAAAAAAGAAGAGGAGAAAATCCTAAAATTCTTTATGGTAGGAAATCATTTTGATGATACAAATTTTGATTTCTAGATAGAGCAATGCATGTATGAAAGGAAAAACTATAAACTATAAAGTAAACTATAAATCTGAAGAACAGCTGGAAGAAAAGCTTCTTCTGGCAGCTTGCGCCATTGAAGCCACTGAAAACTCTGCTGGTGCCAGTGTCACACTCAGCAACTGTTCAGGACTGTGCCACTGGAGCAAATCCTATTGATTGTAGCTTCATTTCTGGAACCTTTACTAACCACACCCAGCAGTCCTTCTGGGAGCCACCTCCTCTGGTGTTTACTGGTCCACTGGTGCCAGAGCTTATGAGGTAGATTATATCCACCTGTCTACCACTGCTCTGTGTTACATAGCTCTCCTCTGGTAATATGTGGATATCACCAACCTGTGAAATAAGAAGGAAATTCACTTAATGGGTCTGATGTAGTAGGGATTGGCCTGGGAAATTCTGTGACTGTGTACCAACATCTCCTACTCATGGAAAGTCATGGCTAATCTCCACTTTTACAAGAAACCTGAAGAGATGGAAGTGAATGGACAGCTCACTACTCAAAAAGTGTGACCAAAGAAAACTTTCAGAATCAATGGACTACTCTAGTTCCTGAGTTTACTATTAGTTAACCTGAGAACACACACTAGCGTGAAGGCATGTGGGTACCTCTGTGCCTATTAGCAGTTCACTGAAGATGACGATGCCCAGACACACAGTGAGGACTGGACTGCCACTCCCCATGTTAAGCGACTGAATGGGTAGAAAAAATGTAGAGTGATCTTAAACCATTAGGTAGACACTTGAGCAAGATGAAAATAAGACTGATAGGAAGTGAACATCAGTTTCTAACAGTAAATAAAACATTTATACTTAAGATTTACATGGTAGATATATAACTTGTTAATACCTTACATATTATATATGTATCACATATTAATGTATTAATGTGTTCACTAGTATATCTTTTTTATGTTAACTTGAGCATTAATTTCACCAAAAATTACCCTATAGTATTTCTATATAATTTTTCAAAGAAATGCTACAATTTGATTTCTAGATAGAGCAATGCATGTATAAAAGGAAAAACCATAAATTCTAATTGTCAAACACAATAGTTTAAAATATGAAAAAATGGAAAGACATTGATGATTCTGAATTAAAAGATAAATTATATGTACAATAATAATGCATCTTAGAATCACTGACACTGTAATAAAAAATAATATATAGCATAAAATCCTTTAGAAACCACTGTCCCTTGAAAGAAGAGGACATTAGCTGTTCACTTCTGTCTGTGTCTATTTTCTGATAATTATTTTTGTATTTGACATACAGGCATTACCATATTTACTTTTTAAGTAATAATAATCTAGTTCTGAACTTTTCAAACTGAGACTTTGTACTTTAGTTCTCTCTATGAAAAATGATTAAATTTCCATTGTCCCTTGTAAATTTTGGCTTGTTATTAAGTGGAGACATATGAAGTTGCATATTTCCCTGGTCAAAAACAACTGACATTTGACAATTTCCTATAGCCCAGCTTAGCATTTATTTTTGTTTTCTTAAGTGTTCACAATTTGAATTTACATAACTATATTTCACTTAGAGCCAAAGAAATTTATATACATACAGTAATTACTCCTCTGTAAATTTTACAGCTATTTTCTAAATCATCTCATCCTGTGCGTGGGTATCTAGGACAAGTATTTCTGTCTTTAAATAGGAAGTAAACTGCGTTTTCTCATACGACTTTGCAGATTTTGATCATGTAACCACAACTAAGTTCAAAGAAGGTTAAGAAGGATACTTTAAATTAGACTGCTAAGTTGCCCTGTTCAATCCAATATAACTACTTTTAAAATAAAGGTAGTAGCATAGGATATTTCAAGATAATAAGCATCATCTAATACAGATATTGTCTAAATCTTGATTGTTATAGTCACAAAAATTAGATGATTGTTAACTATATGTTGTTTGCTTAAAATAAAAATGAAGCTATAATTTCTAAGGAACAAGAAAAAATGTAAAATGAGAATTAATTATAAAAAATTTGAAAGATCAAACTAGAAAAGGACAAAATAATTGGAAAAGTAGTCACAACCAGAAAACATGATGTACAAAATTAGACCAAACATGATAGAAATTACTATCCTTATAGAATAGAAATAACATCCTTATAGAAATAAAAATGTGCATACCAATGTACACTTAAATGAACAAAGAAAGGAAAAAATGCTAGGTTTTAAACACAACACCTTGATAAGACTATGACCAGTATAGTCTGAGAAGTAAAATTTAAAAACATTCATTGGTGTAGATGTGAGTACTGTGTGTTTTCAAATAATATGGATTACGTGTGTGTATGTGCATGTGTGTCCATTAAAAATGATAATATGCACATATTTATATTCAACATGATTATAGAACAAAGTAATATCAAAGTATATACTAAAATATCTTCTAAGATTACTAAAAATGGATAAGCCCACAATCATAGATGCAATCCTTAATATTTTCCTCTGTGAAATTGACATATTAAATAAACAAAACAAAATACAAATTTTGAGTAACAATTCAAAAACTTAATAAAATATTTCCATAGAGAAAATTATATTCAAGGAAAAGAAAATGTAAACTCTTATGTATTCTAGAGCACAACTATATTATCAGGTAAAAAGAAAACTAAAATTTTTTTATTGATAAATTTATATAGGCTACAACATCTGAATATACATTACAACAAGAACTGAAAATTCATTGCAAATCTATTTGTGAATTTATTGTAAAAACAAAGTTATATTTTAGAAAACTATACAGTAGAAAATATAATGGAAATGGTAAAATAATATTTAAAATATTATACACAAAAATGTGTGATGAGAATTGGGCTGAAGATGATAGGTTAAGCACCAACATTTCTTTCATATTGACATATTTTTCTGATAAAAGTCCTCAAAAGATATAAAATATGAAAGAGTTAATTAGGTTAAAAAATTATGAAGCTACAATATGTGGTTAAATGATATACAGTGGTATAAAGAACTTGTAAATTAATTCTATTTGTCAGGTTAGTTCTAAGAGGAAAACCTGGCTAAAAAGAATACTAACTGAAAAGAAATTGTCAATTTCACTTAGGACGATACGTGTATAATTTCCTGAAATAACATTTTAAATAATAAAATATGACTGGTTCGTTAAAAAGAATAATCTCACAGCTAAATGACATCGCCAAAACTTAAACAAATGCCATGATCTGAAAATATAATCTTTTTAGAAACACATTTAAGTAAAAAAATAAGCTATTTTAATATTTTGAAATCCTCAGGAAAAACTGACAACTTGAACAGTGATTCTTGTTTAAATTCCTGGCAAAAAACAGATCCATCTTAAACTCATAAAAAGGTAATTTACTAGAACTATGAAGTAAAAACAATACTTTAACTTGAGCTGATGAAATAATACTCTCAATATAATCTGTATGTGAAAAACATGCCTAAAGTAACATCAACCACTCAAAATTGATCTAGCTTATAAAATGTATTTAAAATGAACAAAGAAATATGGATATTAGAAAGAGATGAAACTACTGTATTAATATATTTATACTATTTAACTATAAATATATTAAGTTCTACAATTAAAAGACAAGGAATGACTGGATGGATACAAAAAGTACCTCAACTATATACTGCTTACAAGAGACTCACTTCATCTTTAAACACCCAAATAGGCTGAAAATCAAAGAGCTGGAATAAGATACATTCGGGCTTCCTGGAGAACATGGCAGACAGATAACGGATACTACGGAGGCTCTCTGATTCATGCTAAAAGAATGAAAAAGATATCAGGATTAGCTATACATATCAGATAAAATAGACTTTAGTAATATATAATTATACAAAATGAACACACAAAAATCAATAGAATTCCTGTACACTAACAATAAACCCATTGAGAAAGAAAATAGAAAAAGCTTATTCAAAATAGCAGTAAGATACTTAGGAACTGACCTAACTAAAGTAGTTTTTGTAACAAAAACCACAACACTCCAAAAGAGGGAATCAAAAAATAGAAAAATATCCCATTCCGGGATATGCAGGCCAATATAGTCAAACTGTTCATACTTCCAAAATTGAAACACAAATTTAATGCAATGCCAAACTTCCAACAGCATTCTTCAAAGAACTGGAAAAAACAATTGTAGAATTCATCTTTCCATTTTCTGATGACCTCTTTGATTCTCTGTTTTAGAGTGCTATGTTTTTTGTTACAGAGGTTTTTCACCTCTTTAGTTAGGTCAGCTCCTAAATATTTGGTTATTTTTAGTTCTCTTGTGAAACTGACGAGACCAGAGTAGCAAAAGTAGTCTGGGTAAAAAGAGAAAATTGGGAGGGATCATAATTTCAGAGTTGAAATTTTATTACAAAGCAACAGTGGTGGAAAAAAAAGTAGCATGATATTGCACCAAAACAGACATGAAGATCAATGGAACAGAATGTAGAATTCAAAAACAACCCCAGCATTCAACTATTTGATCTTGAAAATCTAGGCAAAAATATGCACTGGAGGAAAGATAGACTCATTAATAAATGATGTTGGGAAAACTCACCATCTAAATACAGAAGATAGAAACAAGGTCCCCATCTTTCACCATGTACTAAAGTGAAATCAGACTGTATCAGAGAATTAAATATTAAAACACACACAACTTACTGGACAATAAAATACATAAAATTCCTGATGTCATTGGTATAGGCAAGGATTTTCTGAACAGAACTCTGGCTGCACAGAAAATAGTACCAAAATTTCAACAACTGGCATCATATCCAATTAAAAAGGTTCTGCACACCAAAAGAAACAACCAATACAGAAAAAGACAACCTACAGAATGAGAAAAAAATTCTCCTACTCATACTTCTCACAGAGGACTAATATCTAGAATATATTAAAAAAAACTCAAAAATTTAGATCCCTCAAATGAAAGACTTAATTTAAAAATAGCCAAGTACATCTACAGAAGAGGAAGTACAAATGGCTAATAAGCACATGGAGAAATGCTGAACATCACTGACCATTAAAGAAATGCAAATTAAAACAACACTGAGATACCACTTTACCCTAAAAAAATGGCCATCATCAAGAAATCAAATAATAAGTGCTGACGAGGCTGTGGGGAAAAAAGCCCTCTTCACTGTGGTGGAAATATACAGTGGTACAATCACTGTGAAATTCAGTATGAAGATTTCTCAAAAAACCAAAATTGGAAATTCCATTTGACTCAGCTATTCCTCATGTAAGTATCTTCCTGAAAGAATTAAAGACATCACAATACAATAATACATGCTTATTCATGTCTACAGCAGCACAATTCATAAGAGGTAAATATTGCAATCAGCCTTTCTTGACAAAAATACACAACTCTAGAACTTAATAGCAACAAATACCTTGGAAACTGTATAAATACATGGAGAACAATTTACTTTTGAAAAGCAAAGAGCTCAGGAGGAAACCAAAATGGAAAGTGAAAACTTTCTTGACACAAATTAAAATCTAGGCACAACATACCAAACCCGATGGAATACAACAAAGCAGTGAAGTGGGGAAGTTTATAGCAATCAATGCCCACGTGAAAAATGTGGTACATCTCAATATCTCAAATAGTAACCTATCATTACATGTCATAGAACTACTGTAAAAAAGTACAGACCAACCCCAAATTAGAAGAAAAGAAATAATAAAGATCAGAAAAGAAACAAATGAAATAGAGCATGAAAAATACAGAAGATCATCAAAATAGCTAGTTTTTCAAAAGGATGCAGAAAATACTAAACCATTAGCAGATTAAATAATGAAAAAGAAGAATGTAACAAATCAGAAATGAAAAAGAAGACATTAAACTACACCACAGAAACACAAGATGTCATTGAAGGTTATTATGAATAATGTATGCAAAAAATTGGATAATCTATGTGAAATAGAAAAAGTTCCAGACACATAAACCTTATGAAGACTGTATAATGAAGACATAAGAAACCTGAACAGACTAGAACTAGTCAAGGAACCAAATCAGTGATAAGATTTTCCTCATCAAATAAAATCCCATAATCATTAGGCTTTACTGTTGAGTTTTATTTAAAGAGGTGCTAATGCTAATTTTACTTAAATTATGCCAAATTAATGAGAGAATTTCCCAAACACAGTCTGAGTCTTAAGTTAGCTTGATACACAAGCCAGATCAGAACACTGCAAAAATAACAATAAACTATATGATAATATCCTCAGTAAACTAAATCCAACAGCACATTAAAATTATTACTCAATCTGGTTTTTTTTGTTTGTTTGTTTGTTTTTGTCTTTTTGTGACAGGTCTTGCTATGCAGTTCAGGCTTGCCTGGAGCTCACTTTGTAACCCAGGCTGGTCTCAAACTTGGAATGTTTCTCCTGTCTCAGCCTCCAGAGAGTTAGGATTACAGGCATGTGCCACCAAACCTAGATTTTGAAAAGATTATTCAATGTGATCAAGTAGGATTCATTCTAGGGAAGGAATGGTAGACGATATATACATACAAATATACATGGTGTACTACATCAACAGAATAAAAGACAGAAGCTATATGGTACCTCACTTAATGAAAAAAGAAATGACAAAATTCAAAATCTTTTTATAAAATACTAAATAAACTAGGCATACAAGTAATATACTTCAATATAATACAATTTGTTTCTAATAAACCAATAATTTGCTGAAAAAGGAGAAGGTAAACACTTTTTCTCTAAAATCATGATCAAGAAATGAATTTTGTCACTTTTATTTAACATAGTGCTGGAAGTTCTAAACGTAGTAATCAGGCAGGGGAAAGAAAAGGCAGCAGTGTTGAAAAGTAAGCCAAATTGTCAGTGTTCACAAATGACATGATTTGATAAATAGAAAACCCCAAATACTATATGTAAAAAGCTATTTGAATTAATAAATGCATCCAGAAAAGTTGCAAGATACAATTTCAAGATTCAAAACTCAGTAATACTGTTATTGTCCATAGTAAGTTATCTAAAATACAAATAAAGAAAAACAAACATCTCATTTACGACAGTTACAAGAAATACCTAAAAATAGATTTAACCAAAATAAAGAGATCTCTAGAGTGCAAATTCTGAAATATTGCTTAAAAGAATTAAACATAAAACTGTGGAAAGGGATCCCGGTTCAGGGATTAGAATAATCAGTATTATTAAAATATACATGGTATCCAAAACAACTTACAAATTTAATGCAATTATTATTAAATATCAATAGTGTTCCTTAGAAAAATAAACATTCCAAAATTTATATGGAACAAAAGATTCTGTATAGCCTAAACCATCTTGAGTAAAAAGAAAAAAGCAGGAAATTATATTACCTTACTTAAAGGCATGTTACAAACCTGTAGTGATCAAACAAACAGTATTTGTATAAAGACAAACACACACACTCAGACCAATGAAACAGAATAAAGCAAATAAATGTAAGCCCATGAATCTACAGGCAATAGATTTTCAACAAAAGTGCTAAGAACTCACATTGGAGAAAGACTCTTTTTAGGAAATGGTCTTGAGCTGGGGATTTAGCTCAGTGGCAATAAGCAACTGCCCGGCGAGCACAAGGTCATGAGTTCAATCCCTGAACCTCCACTCCACAAAAAGAAATGGTCTTGAGAAAATTGTATATTCATATGGAGAAGAATGAAACTAGATCCATATTTCTCACCTGTTACAAAGAACAACTTAGAATGAGTTAATGACTTAACTCTAAGACCTGAATCTATTAAACTTCTAGAAGAAGTTATACGGAAAACATTTTAACACCTAGGAATGGGCAAGATATTTGTTTTGTTTTGTTTTTATGTAAGGCCCCAAAGCACAGGAAACCAAATTAAAAAAAAAATAAACAAAGAAAAATACATAGAACTAAAAAGATTCTGCACAGCAAGATTTAAACCCAACAGCCTATTTAGTGGGAGAAAATATTTGCAATACCTACATCTAAGAATTGGTTGACATCCTGAATATGTATGCACCTCCAAAAACTTAATACTAGTGAGAAACAAGTAAGCCAGTTTAAAAATGGGCATTAGATCAAAGTACATATTTCTTAAAAGGAGAGATACAAATGGCCTATATGTGCATGGAAAATTGTTCAACATCATTAGTCATCAAAAACTCAAAGAAATATCACTTCACTCTGGTCACAGAGGCTATTATTAATAAGACGAAGATAACAAGCACCGGTATGAATGTAGAGAAATGTGAACTCTTGCAAATTACTAGTGGGAATCTAAGTTAGTACATCTGTTTTGGACAATTGTGTAGAGAGACTTAAAAAAAATACAGCTACCATATGATCCAGAAATGTCACTACTGGGTATACATCCAAAGGAAATGAAATCAATAAGTCAAAGAGACATCTGTACTCTCATGTTCTTGCAGCAAGATTCATAATAGCCAAGAAACTGAAACAACTCAAGTGTGTATCAAGTGATAATTAAATACAGAAAATGTATATGCACACAACGGAATGTTATTCAGCCCTTAGAAAAAAAATTCAGGCCTGTAATTTGGAACAACATGAACGAAAATACAATCATTATATTAAGTGATGAAATATGTCAGGCATACATACAAAGTACACGTTTGTACTTGTGTGGGATATAAAAGACGTGAACTCATGGAATTTGAGTGCAGAATGGGAATTAGAAAGGCCACGGAGGGTAGCAGTCATGGAGAGATGGGAAAAGGTTAATGAGTGATAGTGTTACAGTTACATAAGAACTACCACTGACATACTGTTGGACAATAGAGTGTCTATAGATAACGACTCTGTACTAAGATAGAAGATACGATTTTGAAAGTTCTGGGCAGGAAGAAATAATAAATGTGAAGATAAGTATGTCTAACATGATTTAAGCATTGTAAAATATATGCATGTATTAGACATGTAAAATTTTAAGATTTGTTTATTAGTTTGAAAATAGGACACACATATTCTATGCATGATAAACAAACCATGAGGAAAATGTAAACTAAAAAATATACCATTTACGATAAGGCCCATTAAAATCTCATTCCACTAAATGCTACTATCCTAATAAGCCTAAACCATAATCATCTCGTAATTTTTGTCTCTCTCCAACATTGTCTACCTGCATTCATATTTTAACACTGCAACCAGGGGATCTTTTAAAGCTTCCATTAGCTTTGCAAATAACCTCTGATGATTATCTTCTTCCTCGGAGTCAAAGCCTAAGACCCTACACAAATAGATATCATAATGGCTTTCTTTATATTTGTGACCTCATTTCCTGAATCTACCTTGTTAGCTCACTCTTCGGAAGCCACATTGGCCTCTTTATGCTTTTTAGAACATCCAAAATACATTTTAACATCTCAGATGCTGTTCCTTCATCCAAGTGGAATGTTCCAGTTATCCACATGACTTACTCTCTTACCTCCTCCAGTAATTTATTTAAAGGTCGTCCTCTGAGTGAAGGTCTTCCAAGTCCATCCTACTTAGAATTTGTTTTGTTTATCTTAAGCATCTTACTTTTTTTTGTTTTCCTCTTAATCCTCATCATTAAATTACATATTTTACATTTTATCGATTATGTTGTTTATTTCTATCTTTTCTAGTATAAGAATTTAAGACTCTGCAGTTTGAGAACTATACAACTTCAGCAGAAATATTTACATAGATTGTGTTACTCCCTAAAATTTTGTAATATGCAGCCCATGTAACTGTGTTAGGTGTCCCTGTTCTCACAGTAGTGATTATAGATCTATAAAGGTATCAATGTATGCTGAAGGTTCTTTGTGTCACAGAGAGAAATAAAGTGCAAAGAAAGATGCAGTCAGAGAACTAGTGAGACCAGCATTTGGTAGGAATTTAGAGGTCATTATAAGAATTTGAAATTTATTCAGAATGTGATTGGAAAACCACTGGAGACTTAGAATAGTAATATAATTCAACCTTTCCTTTAGAAGTATTACTCTGGCTGCATGTTGAGAATACACTATTTGTGGTAGAAGAGGGATGGTGGGAACCAGTTAAGAAGCTATACAATGGATTGGGCTAAAGAGGGTGAGGGATTATATAGCACACTGGAGCTGAAGAGTCGTAGTTTCTGGATATACATTGAAAGCAGAGCAAGCAGGAATAGCTGATAGGTTGAATGTGAGACATAGAGAGAAAAGTTCGAGTCAAGGATAAACAAATGCTGTTGGTTTTACAATCATGAACATTAGACCAACTAGAAGTATGAGGCTGTCACTTGCAGTGACAGAAGAGGTACCAGGAAGGGCATGTCAGGGCAGGAAATGGGAGAGAAGCAGTGGCTTTGGAGTATTTCATATTTCTATCAGACACTTATTTGTATGTCAGACATTATATATGATAGAATTTAGAAACAGCCAAGATTATAGTATAAATTTGTGATTTATCAGTCTATAAAAGCCTTAATTTTAATTGTGATAACAATAACAAAGCTTAATATCATCAGCATATTAAGTGAAAAGTTCTAAAGTGTTCAGCAGTGTTAATTTTTATGTTATGAAAAAGTAAAATATAACAATAATAAGAGCATAATAAGAGTTGATACACTGTATAATTGTCTTAAAAGTAGAGTACAAAACATACCCAAAAATGTTTTTCTCTTAAAGATAAACAAATAACAGCACAAAACTTTCTTTTCAATGAACTAAGAGAAACTAGCAGTACAAACGAAACAAACTTGCATGAACTACAATGCTTTTGAAATAATGGAATAGATAATTTGGGAAATTATATGAACTTCTCCCTACTTTCTATTTACATAGCTTCAATTTTCCTATTCATATATATAATTTGAATTTTTCATGTAAGAGAAGCCATGTAATATGTAATCTTGTGTATCTGTCTTGTTTCACTTAACCATTATGTACTCAAGTTGCATTCATTTACCTACAAATGCCTCTAGTTTACCTCTTTTTATGGCAAGGTACATAGTAGAGTTCTATGTATAAATATGTCATTTTGTTTATCCATTCATCCGTCAATGAACCTACACACTGTTTCCAAGATTTACCTGTAATGAACTGTGCTCCTATAAACATGGATATGCATGTATTCTTGTAATATACTGAGTTTTACCTTTTTGGAGAACATAAATAGAAGGGGAATAATTGGGTCATAAGGAATTTCTATTTTTAGTTTTTTTTTTTTTTTTTCAGTATCTCCACACTGATTTCCAGAGTGGTTGTAATTTCCATCATCAGTGTAGAAGACTTCCTTTCTTCCCATATCCTCACCACTATTTGTAATTACACTTTGTTTTAAAGCTATGATCATAGCGGGAAATCATAGAATAAGTATAAAGAGAAAATGGTCCAAGGCTGAACCCTGATGTAATCGAGTATTGAAAAGATGTGAAGCACTTAACAATGTATATAGAAAGGAGAGGAAATGAGAGGCAAAAGGAAAACCAGGAGTATGGGTTGAGCTAAAAACCAAGGGTAAAGAGTTTTAAGGTAGAAGGAGTAATCAGTTGTGCCACATGCAGCTATATATTAAAGATAGATGGGTACTTATATTTGACAGTGTAATTCAGTACTATGAAATACATTAATGACAGCAGCACATTAGTGTATTGTTCTTAATTATTTACCCTGTACCTATCCATGAACTTTGCTTGTTGCTTTTCTCTTTTTTCTCACTGTACATTCTAGTTCCTTAATTTTTTTCCTCCCTCTCTCTCTGGCCATGAGAAGGACCTAGCCTGGCTAGTCTGTTGATTCAAGGAGAATGAGGTTCCAACAAAGTTGACCCATGTACAAGCTTCAGCTTAGAGCTTTCAAACTAAATACAAGACTCTATCAACTGACTAAATCAACTGCCATTGATGGATGAATGCTTGAAAAAATTATTTTATAATTTTTTCAGCCTACATACAGTTAAATACAATGCTACATAGTTGACTTTTATGTTGACCTTGACAAAAGCCATATTATTGCAGTGATAGAGAACTGTACTGTACTGTAGAAATTTCCAAGGAGTATCAGAAAAAATGATTAGAAATTACTTCTGTACAGCATTCACAATTTTCTGTACTGTAGTGACAATTTTCCTACAAAAAGAGTCTAATAAATGAGGGAGTATCTGGAGGAGTATGTAGAGTAAATCTAATTTTCTTTAAGAATGAAAAGAAATGACAGTAGTTTTGAGGATGATGAGAATTATCCACTAGGGTAGGTGGGGGATAATGCAGAAAGGTTGTAAAGGACTCCAATCATTCTAGAGGATAGAATCTGAACAAGTGGATATTTTCATATAGGCAAGTTTCAAAGTCAGGTTATTTGATGACAGCCCAAGCGTATTCTATTAAAGTATGTGAATCTCTCTGTCACTGCCTCTGTCTCTGTCTCTCCCTCTCTCCCTCCTTCTCATTTTTCCTTTTTCCTTCCCTACTTCCTTCCATTATCCCCACCCTCAGAATAAGTATGGATTGAGGGAGGGAAGATAAATAAATGTACTGGAATCATAATTTAAAGTACAGATATCCTCCTAGGGTGTGACTTTACTTCCTTTAATTAGATACAAAATTTCAGGCAGGTCCTTGGATCACAATGTTTCTCCATTTACTAAAAAAAAATGAATTCTAAATTTTCCTCATCTAGCTCTAAAATGGTGTTATTCCAAGACTCAGCAATTATGTTTCAAATGAGAGTTTCTGAGAGCTGTTGCAACGTTATGTAAGTATACAGCTTACTGGCATTCTTCTTTGTAACAGATCTGTTCTGTTAGAGAACACTAACATCTCCACCTCACCTAGAGTCAGATATTTAGAATATCTGACATCTGCTTAGTCTTCCAATGCTAGCAGAATGAATTAAATAATAGTTATTTTAAGATGCAGTTACTGCACTGGTAAAAAATTAGCCCCTCTTCAACTAAATAATTTTGCAATTCTGAGCCACTTATATAACCAAAATGATTTTTCCAAATAAAAAGCATGATTTGGGGAAACATTTAAAGGCACTGCACATGCCTTTCATTACTAGCCTGCTGTGTTGTAAAAGTGTGATTTGTTATAATGTAGCTAGTAGCCTTGTAGAACAATAACAGTTTTGTATTATTAAATGTGAAGTAGTCTTAGCTTATTAGTAGCAAATTAAGTTAGGAAACAGATTAAAGGAATGGTGATAAGAAAGTACCTATAGGCCCCCGAATTCATTTGGGAGCAAACAGAAGCTAGCTGTAAACAACTATGAAAAGAGCTAAGAAAGCTGCCAATACTGATCAATTCCTATATAAACAATACAGGAGTACTTGACAATGGAAGAGGGACAATGTAAATGCAAATGAAAGCCAAAGGGGAAGAGATTGAAGAAAAGGAGGGGAGGATATTTTTAGTAAGCTTAATTTTGTATCTTCAAGCTTATCTCTGGGCAACTTTTAGTTTTAAAGAATAATCATTCAGCTGAATAACCATTCAGGGGGTTGAAGTGTGTATAAATAGTGAAAGATAAGTGAATATATAGTTACATAGAGAGGGAGACAGAGAAAGACACACAGAAAGATAGTATTATACAAGTTTGACCAAATACACTTTGTGTATAATTTTTAAAACCACAAAAATTCAAAGTTTGATATAATACACTAACTATAATTGGATCCTGCCAATACGAATTCAAACCTCAGTAGTTGACTAATAAACATCACATGCAGAGGAGTTGTGGGTGGGTATAGGTATAAACGTATCTATATGTGTGACACAAGGATTTTGCGATGCATTTCCAAAAGGAATCTATGTTAAAACAAAAATTAGAATATCAATAAAGTCCTGAAAGTTAAAACTAAACTATGATATTTAAATATGTAAAATTACTAGTCAAAAGTATCATTTCAACTAAACAGTGGTTCATCGTTATATAGACAACTTGGTAAATGTTATCCAAACATGGATTGAACTTTCAATCATCCACTCAAAATAACATTATAGTACTTTCATACTAACAAAGGACAACACGTACCATTTAGGTTTAATTACATTTCCAAAAAATATAATAAGCTGTATCAGTAAAATTCAGATTGACTCATTAAAACATCAAATATGTGATACAGTAAGTAACCTTCTCCTTATCTATGGTTTGCTTTATGCTATCTCAGCTAATGTAGATTAACCATGGTCCAAATATATTAAAAGAAGAGGTTCAAAAATAATCCATCAATTTTAACATATGCTTTTCTGAGTAGAATGATGAAAACTTGAGTTGTCCCTCCCCAAAACAAGCAGATGATCCCCACCCTCAGAAGGAAGCTCTTTTTTTTTTTTTTTTTTTTTTTAATGGGTACTGGGGATCCAACTCAAGACTGCCTGCTTGCAAGGCAAGTGCTTATGCCGCTGACTTAAATCCTCAGCCCCTAGGAAGTTCTTTTGAATAGTAGCCTAATGATATGTCACAATGTCCCCATCATTTGGTCTCCATCCTGTCATACAGGAACTATATCATCACATAACATCATGAGAAGGATGGATGAGTTCAGTACAATAGCATATTTTGAGAAAATATGATAATATCTGTGTGATAGTATTTGTTATCATTGTACTATTTTATTATGAGTCATTATTATGAATCTTTTTCTGTGCCTGATTTATAAATTAAGCTGTAGCACAGTTATGTATGTATACAAAAATTTGAGGCTGGAGGAGTAGCTCATTGATAACATTCGTTGCATCTGTCAGGCCTGGTTCAATCCTTAGCACCGAAACTGCCAAACAAATGAACAGAAAAGCCAAAAGCACAGCCTACATAGAGTTCAGAATTATCTGTGGTTTTATGCATCCACTGAGGGTATTGAAACGAATAAAGGGGACACAACTGTACTGTGCATCACATCACTCCTTTCAGATTGCCAAAGATTTAAAGAAGAAACTAATACTAATTGGTAGATAAATAATTGATTAGCATCATAGTCCCTAAATAATTTTAGGAAAGCAAGGACTGCACTAAATTTGATTTTTAATACCGTGTTTCTTATTGACTTAGTGACTTTTTATTGTCATTGCTCCTGCAGGTATGCCCACACTGAATTCATTAGAAATAATCAAGGTAAAAATTAGCTATTCTTTGCTACTAACATAACAAGGATTGATTTTCAAGTAAATTAAATATTTCATGAAAAATTAGTTTGCATCATTTGAATTATTCTTTGTGATATAGGGGAATGAAACACTCAACCTACTATGTCCCCGAGTTCATGTTCTCTAAAATTGAAGAATGAATTTTAGGAACAATGGAGGTAAGAATAGAATATATTTATTGAGAGAAAGTAAGCTTCTGTCTGTGAGAGAGACAGAAGGGGTCCCTAGCGGGTTGCCAAGGACTCTGTCTTTTCCAGGGACTTTTATAGAGTAAACCCATGGGTTCAAGGTGAGGAAAGCCTGGGAACTCACAAGGCAGATGGACATAAGGTGGGACATAACTATAGCTAGCCAATAAGATCAATAGTTTAAGTAAAATTAATTACATTAGGGACAAATGGGGAAGCCAGTCACATAGAAAGCGGGGGCATTCTTACAGAGCAGTGACTCTTTCCTAGGGGGATGGGATCTATGTAGGGTATCAATCCCAGGATATGAGTGCATTTGTATGTTTTTTTTTTTATCTTGAAGCCTGGCTCACAGCAGGAGGCGTCAGCTTCCCCAGCAGCTGCCAGATGTTTGCACTGGCTCCATTGAGGACCTAGCCCTGTCTCACTACCTATAATATTTCTAACTAGCTCAGCTGCCTGCCACATTTGCATTTCTATAATAATGCACACCTGAATTTGGCTTCCTTTGTGAAGAAATGTTATTACATAGACTGTTGCAGTCCCTAGACTAAATATTTAAGGTGTGTTGCCTCACTTAATATTTATTTTTTCTCTCATGTTTTATGTCAAAAATACCCTAACTAACAATAATAGAGCCAGGACCAATAACACCTAGATTTATTTCCTTCAAAATCTCTTTCTACTGGATCTATTTTAAAATTGTACTGTGGGGACAAGGGCCAGAGTAAGAATATATATTTATAGCTAAAGCCACTATACAAATATACATCACTAGCTAAATTGATAGGGAGAATTGTTGTATACTATAGGTAGATAATTACACTTTATTGATAGTTATATATTTTTAAAGTATAGCAAGCAACAGTATGATCTGGCACTAAACTAAAGTTTTATCATCTCCTTAAAAATCACAAACAGCATATTTACCACACACTATATTCAGCACAAATTGCTTTTACTATAACTAGGATGTAAACAATTATTAAGCAGAATTCAAGTGATTATTTTGCTACTTACTAGTATCTCATTGGCAGTAAACAGGCTTATATGAGCATCAGTTTCCTTATTTGTAAAATATAGGCTTAGAATACATTTTTCTCAAAATATTCTTGATTAATAAATATACCAAGTGCATATAACATTATAGCATGAGAAAAAATTTCCATAAATTTTCATTAAAAAGGAACAATCTGGGGGCTGGGGATTTAAAGTAGCGGCATAAGCACCTGTCTTGCAAGCAGGCGGTTGTGAGTTCGATCCCTGGTACCAGAAAAAAGAAAAAGAAACAAACAAACAAAAAAACAAAAAAACCCTGAACAATCGGAATTCAAATGAGACAGTTATGGACAATGTTAATTTGAATGCTAAGAAAATAAGTATTAGGTCTTTCTTAGCTTGTCTTTTAGATTGATGTATCTCTGACCATGTGAAGACATGCTTCTTTGATACATAATGTATTTAATCCAACTAAACCTAAACATGATATATATCATTTGGATAATTGTATCAAATAAATGATTATCTCAACAGTTAAATGATTGATAGCATTATTCCATGTTGCTATGCTTTGAATATGGTTTGTCCCCTCCAAAAACTCACGGAGAAATTTAATCTCCCTTGTCAGATATTAAGAGCATGAAAAGTTAATCCAACTATTCTATTTAACTGAGGGGTCTTTGCAAAATGATTGCTATTAGATAAATTTACCAGATGACCTCAAAAATCTAAAAGTAGAAACTCCTTGCAACCCAGGTATACTCCTTCTGGATATCATATCAGAAAATTTTAAAGGCATCAAATTACAGTAACGCATGCATACCATATTTATATCAGCACAATTTAGAAATGGTCTATATATCCATCAACAGATTAATGAATAAGCAAAACATGGGGTATATGCATGATGGAGTAGTACTGAGGCATAAAGATAGACAAATTTGAGTCATTTGTAGGAAGATGGATACACCTTGAAACAATAAACCTAAGTAAAATAAGTCACACAGAGAAGGTTAAATACCAGTGGATTATTCTATAAGAGAAACTCAAACCCAAAGTGTAAGTAACTTAGAGAGGCAGATCTTTAGCAGATAGGAAAGGGATCCAATCATGTAGGGAGGAGTGAAGGGGAGGGAAGGGGGTAAATGAAAAAGATTGAGACTATATATATATATATATATAATTATTTATTAAAACATGTTTATTTTATTTTAAAGAGAATAAAACTAAAGTAAAAACAGAATAAAGCCAAACAAAAGAAAACAGTGAAAATAATACCAGACTTCAAAAACAGTATAAGAAATCAACAATGGCTGCCACAATGCCTCTTGTTATCATCAAAATTGCTGCCCATACCATCAGACACAATAAAATTAAAGCAGAATAGAATTAAACCAATCAAAGCAGAATGTTGAAGAAAATAAAACAATAAAGTTGAACAAAATCAAACAATGAGTAAGTAAAACATTGGATTTCAAAAACAAGACAGAAGAAAGTCTCCCATAGTTGTTATATTGCATATTATAATCCTCTGAATAGATGTTCAGACTTAGACCTGCAAAGTCATTCAAACAACAGTAATTATGTTGCTTTTGTACCTCAGTTGCTGTCAGCTCAGCCTGTGATCCTCTGAATCAGCTGATTGCTTATGAGGAAAGCCGGGGCTCTTATCTTCCAGCCCACACTCCAGCTGACTCACAGGAAAGGACAAATGGCTTCTTGTTTCTCTTCTTGGCCCTGCATGGCTGCAGGTGACTCATACAAGGGCAAATTGACTTCTTGTTTATCTTCCTGGACCTGAATGTTTTAATAAAAATAATCATCATTATGTTGGGTTATCTTGTGGTGAAACACTATGTTGCTTAAATTGTTCGGTTCTGACCTGTGCTGTTGTGTTGTTATGTCCTCTTTTATCTCAATCTTTTTTATTTATTTATTTATTTATTTATATTTTTTAATTAATGGAAAATAAATTTAAAAATAGCAGGATATATTATAGTAACTTTTTTGTTTTCCTATTAACTTTATTTGAACCCCTGTATTGCTCTCACCATCTTGTTTTGACTGATTTTACTCTATTCTGTTTTGCTTGATAGTATCAAGTTTGAGGGTATATTCAACTACTTTGAAGACAATAAGATTCACTATGATGCCCATTCTGGTTTGACTATTATCTTCTTTTGAAGTCCTGTAATGTCTGCAATGTTTTGGTTTTATTGATTTTGTTCTTTACTGTTTTGTTAAATTTTATTATAACTGATGATATAGGCAATTCTTTTTAAGACAGCAAGAGGCATTATGGTAACCATTGTTGATCATTTTGTATTCTACTTTTACATCATGTACTATGTTCATCCTTTTGATTTGACTGATTCTGTTTTGTTTGGTCACATTTGGTTTTATTGTCTTCAAAAAAAGTAATAAGAACTGTAGGAGTAATGAAACCCAAAATGTATAATTGTTATTGCAAAAAAGAGAGGAAAAGAAAATGCTCTAAAGGATATAACTGCATGTATATTTAAGTGTGTATGATAGATAACCATATTACTAAGTTTTTGTTGGATCATTGAACAGAACTGTTTGCAGTCTCACTGTTTGAATGCCTACTTTGTATGTCTTAATTTTGTAACTCGAACAACTATTTCTAAGATGACAATATGTAATCTGTTAACTAGTGATTTCTTACTGTTTATTTTTTTGAAATTCTGCATTACTTGTACCCTTTTTCTGTTTTGTCTTTTTTTTCTCTTTAAATTAAAAATAATCATCATGGTGGATGATTATGACCTATTGCTCGTGGTTTATACAAAGAGGGTCAAATACCAGGATATTCATGTGTGCCCCCTGTCTCCCTAGATGTAATGTTCTGTGCTGCTGGCTCAAATCTGCCAGTAAGATGATTGTCACCAGAGACAGTCTCCTGATGGTATATCACAAAGACAAGCCCCCCAAAACTTGTTTTCTTCACAATACATGCAGTCTGTGGCATAATGTTAGTAACAATAGAAGACAGAGACATTGGTATAAAAATATCTATTTTCTTTTACTTTGAGGATAAAATTATTTTTAAATATTAGTATTCAGGATTGCATCAAAATTGGAAATCTTTTCTGTATTTTACTGTTATCTATGTACAATTATACCCCTGGAGCCTAACTCAATGTCTGGCAAATTGTCAATATTTCCAAAAATTATTCACCAAAATATTTTGAATAAATAATGGAATTATGAAGTTATTACTAAATAGTTAAAGATGTATTTTACACAATTTTATGTAAAATACAGCTATGTTGTACAAAAAAACTATAACAAGCCTTTAGAGTTATAGATACTAGCATTTAATAATGACTTTGAAATTACGCTTGTGACAAAAATAAAAATCAAGTCTGAGTAAAACATCATTTCTTAGTGGCACCTTTATGAAACCTTGCCCAAAGAACGTTTTAAAGTTAGAAACATAGAGTCTTATGAATAAAAATTAAAATTTACTTTCCCTGACACTAACATGCATCATATTACAATCAATATTTTGTTTGTTTATTTCACTGTCAATGGAATAGAACATTTTTTGTTACCAGGAATCGAACTCAGGACCTTGAAAATTTACTTTCTCTAACTCTTAGATGCATCATATTACAATTAATATTTTTGTTTTTTTACTTCACTGCCAATGGAATAAAATTATGTATTTGTATCAGGAACTGAACTCAGGACCTTGAACTTGTCAGGCAGGTGCTTATGTTGCTGAGCTATACCCCTAGTGGAATATAATACTTTAGATCTTCACAAAGATGTGACTTTTAAAATAAACAACATGTTGTTGGGAATCTAGTTGTGTATATTATTAATGACACATTGACTGTAATATACATTGTCCCTTTCATTTTGAAAATCAATAGTCTTAAATTATCACAGTTCGAATACCAAAGGCTAATTTTAAGCAAAGAGTCAAAGTAAGTAGTTAAGATCTTTGCTGTGGCTGTGGTTGTTACTGTTTCGGTTATTTTTATTCCTTTTCTAAAGGCCAGAATGTGCATAGAGACCAATCAATCTGTGAGAAAATTAAGTTCAGCTTACATTCCCTCAGAGGATGATCTTTCCATGGTACATTTTAGCACAGAAATCAATATTCTCAGTGACGAAAGTTGTTATAGACTTTATTAAAACAAGGAATTTCCAGATGCATTATGATGAATAAAGTTAGGTACTACTATGTATAATTTTTTCTTATGGTGCCATACACTCTTTTTTTTTATTTACTCTGGAGGAATGTATTCTCCTTATGATTTCCTCTACTATATTTTCCTAATTTGAACTAGTGAAAGATTGTGTAAACTGTGGCTATAGTTAGTTGATGGACAGTGCTATATTAGCCTTTTACATTCTAATAATTTTACATAAAATTTGTACAAGTTTATAGCTAATATAAGCTGTAATTTATAGCTTACATTAATTTACAGCTATATTATAAAATTTTATAATACCATATTAAGTTATTTAGGTAAATGTTGAAATCATCTAATAAGTAAAGATTATACTATTTCAGGCAGAAAAAATCAAAATTACTAACTGATCGTATGCAATAACTTTTAACCAGTAATTCTAATTCAAAAATAAAATTAAGAGCAAAAATTATGAAGGTAAGGATATCTATCAATCTCATAATTCCTTGAACTTTTTTGTCAATATTTGTGCATGTTGCATACATATTTATCATTTACTCAAAAATATCCCTATTTTCAATTTTCCAAATATTTGAAAATATATTGCATGTGCATATCTTCTAGTATATTTTTTGTCCCCATATTATTATTGCCTTTAATAACTGGTATTCATAAAATTATAAGCATTAAACTTTTTAAAAAATTTTTATTTAAAAGGAAAAAGAGAAAAAACAAAACAAAACAAAGCGGTGCAAGGGTACAAGTAATACAGAACTACAGAAAAAAAACAGTAAGAAATCACCAGTTAATAGATTACACATTATCATCTTAGAGATAGTTGCTCAAGTCACAGTATCAAAGCATACAAAGTGAACATTCAAACAGAGAGCCTGCAAACAGTTGTGTTCAATGATCCAACCAAAAACATTAATATGGTCAGCTATTTAACACCCCTAAGCACACTTGCAGTTGTATCCTTTAGAGCACTTTTTTTCCCTCTCTTTTTTACAACAAAATTTATACATTTTAAGTTTTATTACTCCTTAGTTCTTATTACTTTTTTTGGAAGAGAATAAAGTCAAATATGGCAAAACAAAGCTGTCAGTCAAAACCAAGGGTAGACATAGTACATGATGTAAGAACAGAGTACAAGGTTATCAACAATGGTTACCATAATATCTCCTGTTTCCTTAAAAAGAATTGTCTATCTCATTAGGAATTATAAAGTTGAACAAAACAGTAGAGAACAAGACCAATAAAACTTAAACATTGTAAACATTACAGGACTTCCAAAGGAGATAATAGTCAAACCAGAATGGGCATCTTAGTGAATCTTGTTGCCTTCAAAGTAGTTGCCTATACCCCCAAACTTGATACTATCATACAGAATGGAACAGAGTCTAATCAGTCAAAACAAGGTAATGGGAGTATTACAGGACTTCAAAACATGTTAATAGGAAATCAAATAAGTTACTATAATATCTCTTGCTAATTTTTAAAATTTTTCCCCTTAATTAAAAAAACCATAAAAAATAACTAAATAATTTTTTTAGTGAATAAGGGAGAGATTGAGATAAAAGAGGACATAACATCATAACAATACAGGTCAAAGCATGACTGTTTCAGCAACCTAGTGCTTCACCACCAAATAACCCGATTTAGTAGTAGTTACCATAGTGTCTATCTTTTTCCTTGAAATATTTGAATATAACTTCGTATACTACAGCTTCAAATATTTCCATATCAAGAAGCCCAGAATAAAGCCTTTCCAATTAATAAGTGAAAACTTTATAAGGCTTCAAGGCCACATAATGGGGAATCATGATTACCACATACTTTTATGTATTTGAATCATTACTTACATTAGGGAAACTATTCGGTATTCACACATGCGAGATTGATTTATTTCACTTATGAGTATGGTCTCAAGCTGCGCCCATTTATTGATAAATATGTCAATGTGATCCTTCTTTATAGCTGAGTAATACTCCATTGTACAGAAATACCACAGCTTTTTTATCCATTTCTCAATTGATGGACACTTGGGTTGTTTCCAAGATCTGGCGATTACAAATTGTGCTGCTATAAACATAGGTGCACATATATCACTGTGGTATGATGATAAGCATTAAACTTTAAATGCATACTTTATGTCACAGTTATCAATTAGAAATTATGGAATTGCAATTAATATCGAAATTTATATTGATAAAAACTAAGAATTTAGTTAATAGAAAACTAAGTTAACAAAATGTTCTTTTAAAATAATACTCTAAAAATGTCAAAAATTCTGTACATGACCACAAACTTGTTTTACTTTTCTAAAGCATGAACCATTTATGTGTTAGATTTAGAAAAATAAGTGTGACAAAGTACATTGAAAAGCATGCTATCTGATCATACAGAGAACATAGAGGTTATGATAACATAATTAAAACCTCCATAGCACTTATCTGACTATGTGCTATGTAGTAGTTGATAACATTGCAATTGCACATCAAATCTGCTACTTGAAAGGGCTATCATGGTAAGCAGAAGAGTGTTTTAAGGAACAGGATTTTTGCTATATGCTGAAAGGCTAAATTTGATTTCCCTTTGTTTGTTTCTTTCTTTCTTTCTTTCTTTCTTTCTTTCTTTCTTTCTTTCTTTCTTTCTTTCTTTCTTTCTTTCCTTTTTTTGTTTTTGTTTTTGGTACCAGAGATTGAACTCACTACCTTGTGCTTACCAGTCAAGTGCTTGAGCTGCTGAGATAACCCCTGGCTTGATTTCTGTTTTTGTATATAAATATTACTTATCAGAAATAAGGTTAAAGCCAAAATACCTTTGAAAATATCATAATTTCCCCACTGATCTAGTTGTTACAAAAGTAATGATTATTTAAGTATATAAACTGAAGTTAATTTTTAAATATATACTCTCTTATTAATAGAAAAATTTAAAAAAACACTTAACATGATTGTCAAGCATCCATTTCCTCCTTCAGGATAAACAAAACTCAATGGAGGTACTGCAGCATATGTCCTCTTGTTATTAGTAAAGGCTAGTATTTGGTAGCATGGCTTTGGAGTTTTCTTTCCTGTACTGCATCACTAGCTACATCTGATGATTGGTATACAAGTGACTGTAAATCACAGATTCTGTATTGAACTTACAGTGAATTTGAGAGTGCAACTGGGCAGGTAGGCACAGTTCTGGCGGCACTACAGTGGAGATATACAGGATAAATGGTAACAGGAGTTCTGTTGGTGGTTAACATCACCAACATCTTCAGTGAACCAGTTCTTCAGCATAGTAGACTACTTTGTGTGGCTCAATTTCTGTTCCTTCTGTAGCCTTCCAGGGAGGTCTGGGAATTATCATGTCTCTTTGAATAAAATACTATTTGCTTAAGAAAGCAGAGCAGGTCTCTGTTGTTTGTAAGATGCTAGCTAGTATTGCCTGTTTCTTTCTGAAGTACTTTTTAAATTCTTATTGGCCACACAAGTATTACTTTATTCTTTGAAAAAATTTTAGCTTTAGCCAATTTATGAGCATGTGATTACTAACCAGAATTACTAAAAAATGAAAGAGTATATAAATGTTTGGGAATATAATTAAATGATCAAAAATCTTTTATTTTTAATTACCATATGAAAGAATAATAATTTTCAGGGGAAAAAGTAACTTGAGTAGTGGAATTGTGAGAAAACTCACCAGAATTCTGATAGAATATTAATAATATGTATAATATTTACAAGATATAACCTACATCTATTTTCATACTTAAGCATTAACTCAAAAATATCATACAGTAAAAGGAAAAGAGGAAACTCTGCTTTCTAAACTATGACAATAGTTTCGAAACTTGATTCATTTTAGAACTTTAAACTACAATTTTGTAAGTACAAATGATCTGATTTATATTGGTTCCCTACTCCATATTTCTTTATAGTTATTCTACACCTAATTCTAATTCATAATAGCCAAATATTGTGGTTCTCAGCAGTATATAAATTAATAAGTGAATAAATAAATAAGTACAATTCATAGAAAAACGACCGATGCAGCAAGAATTTTTGGTCTCAAGAATAACTTTGCCTCCAATTTCATGGCTTTATCTCATTCACTTTTGGCTTCTAAATATTAGGCATTAGTGATCATACTTTCTTGATACACCATCCTTTATTAATTACTGTAGTCATTATATTCTCCTGAATTGCTAAACTCCTCTCCATTTGTATGCTTGTATACAATTTTACATTGTGAAATACACAATTATTCCACAATACAAAATGTAATATAAAATATCACATGTGACAATATCGCAAAATAGATTGTTATTATAGCTTTTGGATTTTAGAATCCAGTCTCATGATACTTATCTATACACCTTATACTCTAAGGATTTGCTAATAAAGTTTTATGGAAATTTTTTTTGCGTCTTTAGATAATTCAATCCTTGTTGCTCAGTAACAATGTGTCATATCAAATGTCTAAGTTGTGTGTAACTGAATCCCTGGAGAGCACTTCAAACAAATGAGAGCTTTCAGTCACTTAATTCAGTGCCCTTTACACAAAGATTATTTTAGGGACCCTGAGGTTTGGGATTTAAAATGTCCCAGAGCTCTTGTTAACTCTAGAGTTTCCATAGATGATTGTTGCAAGTAAGTGCCTAGTGTTTGAGAAGAAATTCACATCGACACAACTGATAGCATCTCTGGCAGGAAATTTCTACACAGACTTCAAGTGAATAAAATGTCCTATGGAGATCGTACAGAGAAAAGAAAACAAGAGCCTTAAAATGTTGAGCATCATTCTCCTGAATAAAATGAGAAAGGTACAAATAAAAGCATACAAATGTAGAGGTGTTCAGAATTTCAGGAGAATATAAGAACTACAGTAATTAATAAAGGATGGTATATCAAGAAAGTATGATCACTAATGCCTAATATATAGAAGCCAAAAATGAATGAGATAAAGCCATGAAATTGGAGGTAAAGTTATTCATGAGACCAAAAATTCTTGCCGTATCATTTGTTTTTCTATGAAGCGCGTCAATAACTAACTTTTAAGTTTTCAGAGATAGTGTTCTTCAAATTTTTTAAATTTCTCATCATCCTGACTATCTAAGGCTAAAATAAAACCACTAATAGGCTGGGACACCCATAAAAGAGACTATATCCCGGGAAATTGTAGGATTGGCAATGATGGAGTCATTTATTCATTGTTAGCATCAGGTCATAGAAGAAATAATCAGAAAATCTATAATATAGTTAATGCACAGAAGCCATAAAAGTAGCCACTGTGGAGACTGAAAGATGAGTATATTAAAATGCAAAGGAAAAACTAAGGAAAAGGAAAAATCAAGAAAATGGAAATTTAAAATGTTGGACAAACTCAAGAATTTTGTGATTTCATCTTCAAATACCTAAGACCTATCCAGTTATCATAACTTGAAACCTTAATAAAGTCTTCCAGCTGAGTCAGAATCAATAAGCTTATTCTAAGATATCTAAAATCATAATTCCCATTAAATCCTCTCTCTGTGTATTTCTCTCTGTCTCTTTTTCTGTCTTTCTCTCTTTTTACACATTTATGCATCTTTGGAAATGCATCAGGTTCTATATGGTATAAATTTATAAAATCATTATAAATAAACATCTCTAGTATTGAAGTATAGCTTTCTTCATGAAAGAAGAAAATGTCTGATGCAATGTTTCTAATACCTAGCATACATTACAAATTGCAGGATTATTGTTGAGATGGAAAATTAATTTTGAGTTAATAAGATTTAAAATTTCCCACTGTGACTATTAATCATGTGCAATTTTAGTAGATTAGTAAGCACCTATGGATTAGTAAAATACACTGCTAGGTGTACTAAGATTGGTCACAGAAGCATGGCCCTGCGTACTATATATGGTCCCTGAATCTTTCCTCTCCAACACTGCTTTCCTGTTCTGCTACCCTGCCATCAGAACTAAGAAGCTTTGCCCTTTCAAAACTCTTGGTCATGCTATTCCTACTTGAGTCAGGCAACTATGGATTAAAATCCCTGAAAACATTGAGCCCAATTAAATCTCACCTCTTATAAGCTGTGGATGTTAGGTAGTGTGTCTGAGCAATGAGAAAGCTAATATATCTACAAAGTAAAAAGTATTTAGTCAAAATTATCTTAGAGGAAATCTAAAAATATCTTTAGCCATTTTACTCTGTACTCCATATCTATCCTCCTGTCCTTTTAAGTTAGTCAATAATAAATCTCTTATTTTAGTAACTGTAATGATCATTGAAGTAAAAATGCATCCAGATAAAAGTACTACTTTCTCCACGTGTCATTTGTAGCTGGTATGGGTGAGTACCTGCCAGTGAGAGACAGAGAAAAATCAAGTGTCTTGGTCTTGTGAGAACAATTTAGTTTTCCAAGTGAAAAAAGGAAGATTTGGCATATATTAATTTTTTTTCTTTTTTAAAAAATGTTTTGTTGTACATATTTATGTGTACAACACTATGATTATATATGATCATATATGTAAACTATTATAACAGTCAAGTCAATTAAGATACCTCTTATCTCACAATTAAGTCTGGGTGTATGTGAGTGGTAAGGGCACCTAAACTTTACTCTCTTAGCAAATTGCAAGGGTAGAATGCATCATTATTCTTGAGGCTGTACCTTATATTTCTAGATTTATTACTCCTACATAACTTTAATTTTGGATCCTTTAATATGTATCTTTCTATTTTTCTCCCTTTCTTTCTGCACCGCCTAGCTCTGTTAAGCACCATTCTACTCTGCTTCTATGTATTTCACTTTTGTAAAAAAAAATTCACACATACACGTCTAAGAGGGATTAAGTATTTGCCTTTCTATATCAGGCTAACTTCACTTGGCTTAATGTCTACATTTCATGCCTGTTGTTGTTAATGGTAGGATTTCATTTTTCTTTTCGCTAATGGCATTACATTGTATGCACATTTCACATTGTCTTTATTCACTGATCTGTTAGTAGACACTTATTTTAGTTCCACATCTTTTCTATTCTGAATAGTGTTTCAGTGAATATAGGAGTTCAAAGATCTCTTTCAACTTATATAATCAAAAAAAGATTGCTAGGTCATATGGAAGTTGTATTTTTAATTTTTTAGGAATCTTCATATTGATTTACAATATCAAATCATATTCCTATTACTAATGTACCACAGTTTCCTTTTCTCTACTTATTCACTATCCGTTCTGTTTTCTTTTTTGTGCCTTGAGCTAAACTTTGACGTCTAGTAGTGGAGTAGGCATTTTAGCACCATAACTTAAAAGATTATAACACAGTAGGCCCTAACTTACAAACATTCAAGTTGTGAACTTTCACAGATATAAACAGTGCTCACATTACAAACATTTATAGAAGTGAACAGATTGCAGAAATAGCTCATGTGTCTGCCAGACCTTGTCACAGCTCTGCTGCTGTGGCCTGCTTTACAGTGCGATAGTTTACAGTAGGACAGTTCTCAGTCAGTGCCCATGATGTTTGGAAGAAAGAGGAAAAGCAGAGGTGATGAGTAGGGGACTGCTAGCAAGTGAAAAACAGTATATGTTATATATTTGTGTCAAAGGTGTGTAAGATTCACTTCATCAGACTTTCAAATGAATCTGGCTTACAAATGTTCTGTAGGATCACAAGTCATTCATTAAGTTAAGAACTTATTTTAAGAATAATGGGAGTCAATCAGGAACCCTCAGTGAGGCTCTTGGGGACTGAAAATCTGTACTTCGAGGCCTGCCCACACCTGCACAGCATCTATGAGGCATATAGAGAACACGAATCTGCACTCAGCAACTTGAAGTCATCCAGAAACACTTGATGAGGCTCTCGGGGACTGAAAATCTGTGCTTCGAGGCCTGCCTACACCTGGACATCATATCTGAGGCCTGCAGGGATAGGATGCCTATTTCCAGTGACCCATAGTCATCCAGAAACCTTCCACAAGTCCTTCAAGGACTGTGAAGCTATAGCCAGTGACCTTCTCACACCTAGGAAATCTTGGTGAAGCTTGTGGGGCCTGGGAGTCTGTGCCCAATGACATATATCCATACCTAGGAACCATCTCTGAGGTCCACAGGTACTGGGAATCTGCACCCATATACCTGCAGTCATTTGGGAACTCTCAGTGAAGCCTGCAGGGACTGAGTATTAGTGCCCAGTGACCCAGAAACAACAGCAGCCATCAATGAGGTCCACTGCTGGACAGTCAACCAGAATGGGAAGCCACCAGGACTTGGCATCTGGATGATTTGGAGGAAAACAAGACAATGCCGAAATAAAAGAATAAAATGCAATCTCAACTTCCAGCCCATCCAGATCAAGTACAGAAAACACAGATGTGGATGAATTTGGCAATAGCACACCTGGAATCTCGAACTGATAGCAAGGTACGTAAAGAAAACTACTTCAGGAAGTTGTAAAGGAAATCATAACAGAAATAATTGCTCAGTTAAAATGATAAACATAATGAAAGAATTGATGAATATATCCAAAGAAGACAGAGCAGCATACGAAAGTGATGGAAACCTTGAATGAATAGTACACAAAACAATTAGAATACATGAAACAAATCCAAGGAGGTATTCAGGAAATCAAAAGTTCCATTGAAAGCAGGCAATACCATATGAATGAAACTAAAGATAGGCTCTCAGACCTCAAAGTCATGATTGTGACCAATGATCATGAAAGGAAACAACTCTTAAAAATAACAAGGAATCAAGAAATAACGATTCAACTGTTGTAAGACAATGCAAAGAGAAACAATATAAGACTGATAGATTTCAATGAAAAAGGAGACAAAAAATTACATAAAAAACTATTTGTAGATGCAATAGCAGAAAATTTCCCAAACATAGGAAAAGAACCTAGCATACAGAGAAGTGAGACACATAGAACTCCAATTAGCCATACCAAAACAAAATTTAACTCAACATATGATAATCAAAATCCCAGAAATTCAGCATAAGAACAGAATATTAAAAGCTGCTAGAGAAAGGAAAAGATCACCTATAAAAGAAAGCCTGTCAGAATCACGATACATCTAGCAAGACAAACTGTCAAGGCAAGGAGCATGAAGTGACTTATTTCAAGTGATGAAAGAAAACACAGTGCTATATGGGCAACTATGTTTATAGTAGCACAATTTGTAATAGCTAAAACTTGGAAACACCAAAATGCCCACCAACCAAAGAATGAATAAAAAAGATTTGGCATTTTTATAAAATGGTATACTACTCAGCTATAAAGAAGGGTCACATTGAGTATTTTATAAGTAAATGGATAAGACTTGAGACCATACTCATAAGTGCAATAAATCAGACTCTTGTGTGCAAATATTATATTGTCTCCCTAGTGTAACTAAAATAGTAAATAAGATGCAAACTCTGTGATAGAGATTGTGGAAGGTAAGAAACTACTCAAAGGGGAAATTAACTGGGATAGGGGAAAGAAGAAAAGAAGGAAGGGATAAGGAAAAAGATATAAATTTATTTGTATATACATAAAATAGCTGATGACTATCATACTAATTTTATTAGTTGTTGAAAATGAATAGTTAATACTCATGAGTAGATCAATTTTCCAAATCTATATTCGGTAATCTAAGTAACTCTTTTGAAGACAACAATATGCAATATTACAATTGTTAAGTTGCTATCATTTTGTTTTGAAAGCCTACATTGTTATTGATTTGAGTTTATCATTGTTTTTGTAGTTGTTGTTTGTATGTTTCTTGGTTTTTTCTTTCTGAGCAACTTAACAAGGCCTTATTGTAAAAAAAAAAAACACAAAAAACAAAAAACAAAACAAAACAAAAAAACAACAACTAAAACTAAAAAACAAATGTGTTGGGGTGAGGACCTGGAGGATATACAGTGGTATCTCAGTTTTTCTTTTCTTTCTTTCTTTCTTTCTTTCTTTCTTTCTTTCTTTCTTTCTTTCTTTCTTTCTTTCTCTCTTTCTTTTTGGTACCAGGAATCAAACTCACAACTACCTGCTTGCAAGGCAGGCACTTATGCCACTGAGCTAAATCCCAGCCCCAAGGTACCTCAGTTTCTGAATTTAATTTGTTCTGCAATTCAGCAAAAGGCGACCATATTTATGTCTATGTGGGAAAGATGACTGCACTTATGCTTGTAATCCAATGCAGAGTCTCCAAAAAAACCCAAAATTTTGCCAAATGCTGCTGTTTGCTAATCAAACTGTTCATAAACCAAAGCATTCATGAACTTTATAGCACTGTCTGGTATAAAGTCTTGCATTCAACTCCCAATACAAAAGAAAAGAAAAGAAGAGAAGCAAAGTAACGTCATGTTTCTTGTAATGGTAACTCATCAGTGTTGAGGACCCAATACAATATAGCAAACATTTTCATTTAATTCAAATGAAAACTGTAATTAGAGATATGAAAAATAGTAATTACAAATTATTAAATATATTATTTAAGAGCATCCAGGAACTAGAGTAAATGGTTGTATTCAGATTGATGGCCCATCATTTTGAGAAGAAGCTTAGTAAAAAATGATTCCCTAAAGGTTTTGTCAGACAACATGTAGCAAAAGAAAATATTGATTCTTGGGTCTAATATCTAGTAGAGGCGAGCTAAAATGTCAAATATCTAATGTGAGTAGTTCTCATAAAAACACTGACATTGTATGGTCATTTATCACCTTTTTTATTTTGTGTATGTGTTTATTTTGGCAAGATGAAGGGTTTGATCCTATGTTTTCTTGTAGAGTACATCTTGCATGAATATATTTCAGAAGCAGAACTATCTTACATTTGGGACTACATAAGAAAGGAAAGATATCGATTTTGAGGAAGAAAACAATTTATGACTCGTTCTATATCAGATTAGAAAAATGTAGTCTTGATAAATAGCAATGAGGGGCTGAATCCTTTTTCGCTGATGACCAGACAAATAAAATTATCAGACCTATAGAAAAGTTACCGTGTTTGCCCATCTTTTTGCTATATTTTTTCATTTATAAATACTAGTCAAAATAGCAAAACATTCTAGATAGGAAAGGGAAATATCTTTCCTCTGTTAACCTCTTTTTGTTCTCCCGTCTTCTGCATTATGTCTTCCACTGTATTATCCCTTAAGAATTAGTGAACTGATGCTGCATATGGATAATAGCTTAACTTGAATGTAGCTTTCCAAATGAGCTACACTGATATGCTCTCTAGGATTATGTTATATTGTTCCTTTTGCTTTTTGATTTTATGTAATCATCACTTAGGTAATAGTGTCTACCCACCAATTTCGATGCCCCTTACGCTGATGCACTATGTTGTAAGCCTAGTCTGTGGCCTATGCCTGCCTGATATAATGCTTACATGTGAGAAAAAAAAAAAACTTTAAGATAGTCTTCACTGATCATTTCTGTAAATGCACTGCTTCAGCCTGTCTCCGATAGCTTCCCTTGATAAAGCTATTTGCTGAAAAAGTTGTGCACAGCAACATCTGTGGGCTGCAGGGACTCACACTGTCTCGACACATATGAGCAGAGACAAATGTCTATGGATTTTTGCAATGATTTTTCTCCTGTAGTAAATAAAGTAAGCTAGGGAATTTTTAACTTTCCATTGTAACTGATGAACGGTTAACTTTCAACTCTGCTTAGAGATAATGTGCTCAGGCTTTAGTGAGTTGCATATTCTTCTCTGGAATGCTTCCTATAAGTAACAGTGTGTTTATTTATTTTGAAATTACACCCATGTAAGTCTATTTTGCAATTAGAGGAGATAATGAGACAGCAAGAGTAAGTGTGGCTTCACTGTCTGATATTTATACATTGTTACCTACTCAACTTTTAAGTGTTACTGGTAGAAAAGAAGGGAAAACAAACTTTATATAGTGCAGTCAAGACACAATTGGAATGATGTAAGAAGCCAAAAGTTTCCTGTTGAATAGTACTCTGAGTATGATATCAAGTTTTAAATTCCAAAAGAGGAAACACTTTCATAGTCAGATGTGTAAAATAAACTACACTTGAAATGTATGTGTAGCCATTTTATATTCTTAAATAACTTTGTGAAGTGGATAATAACTTCTTCCAGTTTTCCAGATGACCAAAATAAAACATAAAATGGTAATTTGATATGCCACTTAACACAGAAATATTTTGTTGGTAACAACATCCCACTTTTGGACCAATAAAGTAAATACATATTTTTTAAGTAATGATAAATTTTCTAAAAATTAAACTATGTCACTTCTATCTTTTACAAATATTTTGACCATAAGCAAATGAACTTTGTTTTCCACATTGTAATTAGTAGTGCATTAGCAAAGAGTATGATATGCAGGAATTTATTAACTCTGTCTACATTTATTTTTCTAGATGTTTCCTACTTACTAAAATCCCCATTGTGGATTTCAATGTGAATATTTTAAATTATCTTTCTCCTTTTTATTTCTTTTAAAAGAAACATATTCAGCAAAGTATATTTGATTAATTGGTGATACATACGGAGGAAGGCATTGGCTTAACAACGTATCTTTTCTGCTATCTTCTGAGAGAACTGTGCAACAAAAAATGTGTAGAGTGTTCACTTCAGCAGCATATATACTAAAAGGCATAGAAATCAGTTGCAGAGTTGAAGTTTCCAAATTCTTATATTTTAGGGGAGGATATTTGTAAATATGAAAGTAAAACATTACTAGTATATTCAAATATGGTAGATGGGATGGTTTCATATGTCTATTAATCTGAAAGCTGTATTCTTTCTGGGAAGTACCATGGAAGTATGAAGGGCTCATTTTACTAGCAATCTAAAACGAAAATGTAACATTTCATTCCATAGGGTTGTTACTGTTTTTTTTTTTAATTTTATTTAAAAGTAAAAAGAGAAAAAACAAAACAAAACAAAGCAGTGTAAAGGTACAATTAATACAGAGCTACAAAAAAAAAAGTAAGAAATCACCAGTTAATAGATTACAATTATCATCTTGGAGATAGTTGCTCAAGTCACAGTATCAAAACATACAAAATGGACATTCAAACAGTGTGTTGGACATGCAAACAGTTGTGTTCAATGATCCAACCAAAAACATTAATATGGGCATCTTTTTAACACCCCTAAACACACTTGCAGTTGTATACTTTAGAGCACTATTTTTTCCTCTCTTTTTTACAACAAAATTTACACATTTTGAGTTTTATTACTCCTTAGTTCTTATTACTTTTTTTTGGAAGAGAATACAGTCAAATATGGCAAAACAAAGCTGTCAGTCAAAACCAAGGATAGACATAGCACATGATATAAAAACAGAGTACAAGGTTATCGACAGTGATTACCATAATGCCTCTTGCTTCCTTAAAAATAATTGTCTATCTCATAAGGTATTATAAAGTTGAACAAAACAGCAGAGAACAAGACCAATAAAACTTAAACCTTGTAAACACTACAGGACTTCCACAGAAGATAATAGTCAAACCATAATGGGCATCTTAGTGAATCTTATTGCCTTCAAAGTAGTTGCCTATACCCTCAAGCTTGATACTATCATACAAAATGGAACAGCGTCTAATCAGTCAAAACAAGATAGTGGGAGTATTACAGGACTTCAAATCAAGTTAATAGGAAATCAAATAAGTTACTATAATATATCCTGCTAATTTTTTTGATATGGGTTGTTACTGTTAATATTTTACCTGCTTACGGTGATGTACTCTTTCCCTCCCTCCCTTACACATGCATGAGCACTTTAAACATATAAATTTTAATTATTTTGTAAAGGAAAAGTGTTCTAGAGTATGTCTAGTTGACTTTGACTTACTAAATCAGAACAGTTATGACTATATAGAGGCACATGATCTGAACAGGATAGCATCTCTGGAAATGATGGAGTCACGCCAACAAAAACTTTTAATCCCGATTCTGTCAAGTAATAGCAATGTGATTTGGTAATCATACTGTATTAGTCAATCTTCTTGTCACTTGGAGAATATAGGAAACACACACAATTTAAAGGAGAAGAAGTTTATATTAACTGATGGCTTTCAGAGGATTTGATTTTGGTTTGCTGGCTTCAAGGCAGAAAGATGGTAGAATGGGATGGTAGAGGAAATCTGAAAAGGGAATGAGGATTTCAGAGAGGGAAGTATATCTTCCAAAGTCACATCTCCAGTGACACACCTCTTCCAACAAGGCCCTAACTTCTAACAATGCATTGTCATGACCCCATGAATGGTTCAATCTGATGATGAGTATGGCACCTTAATGATCCAGTCACCTTCAGAAAGCCTACTGCTGAATACATGAGACTTTAGGGAGATCTGTATCTAAACTGTGATACAGGCTTAATGCCCAACAACAGTTTACTAACTTGAAACAAATAGTACTTGGACCATGAAAAATGATCTGAAAATTTATCTACTTTAAATAGTTAGTACAAATCATTTCTCCTTATTAACATTGTAACTCTTTCCTAAAATGTTACTAAGGTGGTTGAGCAAATAAACACTTTAATTAGAAAATGAAAAGGTATGAGTTTTGTGAATGTTTTTAGTGTTTAAATTAAAAATCATATCACATCAAGCACATTATCTTACTGCATGAATTCCAAATTTGAGAAAAGAATATCTTTAACAGTAAAACTGTAAAAAATAATATCTATTCCAAGTGATAAAACAAAGTATACATATATCTATAAAGAAATACATAGTTTATATATATATATATATATATATATATGTGTGTGTGTGTAATGATCTCTTTAATATATTTATTCTATATATTACTATTATCATGCATATTTTTATGTATATGCATATGTATCTTTAATCAAGAATAGACTGCAGGAAATCTATGATGAAATAGAGTAAAATACGCTTTAACAAATAAATTTTCAACGTAGACTTTGAACTTCAACTGAAAAAAAAAAAACCCTAAGAAATATTACCTTTACCTTCAATGTCATTAGTTTAAAAATATTGAATTTTGGAACACAGATTTTATTGATACCCCTTTAAAATGTATTGTATTATTGTTTAGTTTTCAATTCATGATATGTGCTACTATAATTTAAAAATCTATTTGGTGTCTGCATGATTATAAGTTATATTGCATTTGTGTGTATGTTTGTGGGATGACAGATTGAACTGAGGACCTTTCCTCTGAATTGTATGTCTAGTCTCTTTTGAAAAGTTTTATATTTTATGACAGGATCTCACTAAGTTGCCCAGGTTGGGCTTGAATTTATGATCCTCCTGCCTCAGCCTCCCAGAGAAGTAGGATTACAAGTGTGTACCATCATGCTTGGGAACTCTTCTAATTTATATTTTTGAGGTTATAGTATTATTCTATGGATTTATTTTTATACTTATTTCTCTTTGACATGATAATTATTCTATACTGCTTCTTGTATACATATTATATGTTAATTATTACAATTCTTTTTATTTAATATTGTCTTGTTTGTCTTTGAGATATAATATTTCAGACTGAAATGCCTGCTATGATGGCATACTAGGTTAAAAACCTTCAAAGTTAAGGCAAACAACAGTGAAAATTGCTTTCAAATATTAGTCTTTAAAATTAGCTGTAAGAGGTGAGATCTGAAATTAAAGTTCACTTTCAAAATAAAATACATATTAATTTTCAGGTTGAGGAGAATAGCTTTTGTAAAATTAGTAGCAAGTGAGAAAAATTACAACTTTATTTATCTTAATGTGTGGAATCAGGAAATTTTTGTTACACTTAAAATATGATGTCAGGAAGCAAATGACTCATCTTTGCTAGTTTATGTAAAAAAGAAAATTTTCTCTAAATGTGAGAAAGTTTAGATTGCTTCTAATCCAGCAATGAATATTTATTGATGAAATCCTATGAGCTGAGAAAGATTAATAGGAAAATAGAGATGAACAGAACTCACTCAGAGTAAATCCACAGCCTAAAAACTCTGAGCCAGGAAGAAATATCATCTGTTCATTCTGTTTTGCCAAGTACAAGATTTTAGCATCTAATAATGGGCGTGTGCAACACTATAAAATCACATGAAGATAAGATATAAATCAACCTGAAGACTTTTAAATATAGTAATATACTAGAAGAGATAGCTTCTACTAGCCATAGCAAATAATTGAGAAGTGGAGATAGGTGCATACTGAGTCTCACACATTAGAGAGAGGCATAAATCAAGTCCAAAGTTCATGATGAACATTGTCTTATTTACCTACCCATTCATTAAACAAATATTTATTGGCATCTCTGTGCCAGACATTCTTCACATATAGACACAGAAATAGCTGTAAAACACACATGGTGCCTGACCTCATGGCACTTACAACTTTGCTAAATAGACTTACCTATACAGGATTTTTGACAACTGTTTATTTTTATGATAGCCTGATTTTCTTGGAAGATACCGACCTTCAACATTTCTACCTTGCTACATATATTTGGGGAGAATT
This sequence comes from Cavia porcellus, assembly GCF_034190915.1. NCBI lineage: Eukaryota > Metazoa > Chordata > Mammalia > Rodentia > Caviidae > Cavia > Cavia porcellus. The sequence goes on along the minus strand of NW_026947516.1, from coordinate 29,747,991 downwards.
CTTACTGTAACTAAAAATGTCCTAATTTTTACAATGTGATACCCATTTTTAAACAACATGGAGAATATAGTCAGTAAACTGAATGAAAGTTGTGTCTAAACTATGAGTTTCTAAATTTGCTGCGAGAAGGAAGATCAGCAATTATAAGCCATTCCCCAGGAGCTGCTTGGCTGAAATAAGGGCTCGTGAGTACTCAGAAGTGAAAATCTGTAAATCCTCTTATTGAGGTCTGTGCTGGCCACAGCCCCCAGTCTGATAATTCAAGCATAATGGGCCAGATTAATGTATAAAATTACCTTGAAAAATGTTTATGACAGAAGCTCAAAATATAAACACAATCATGCTATTTCAGCATAGTTAAAGATGTTTCTGAGTTTTAATACTATTACTAGGCTAGCCCTTTGAAAGAAAAGAATAATGGAGTAATCAAATATGGAAATTTAATTATTAAAAATAAATATAAGACATGATCTTGGTTATCCCTTTGGTTGCACTGAAATTTCAAGAGATGTATATTAATGAAATGAATACTTTCAAAGACTTGTTTTGATGATCTTGGCCTGCAGAATAAGTTAATCCTGTTTCACTGGACTTAGATATGTTTACCAAATTGTGTTGGCTCTCATAGTTTTGTTTTTGGTAGAATAGCATTATATGAATTCAAATAAAGGAAAACCAGATGGATTGGACATGTAGCTCAGTGGTAGAGTGCTTGCCCAGCATGTGCAAGGGCCTAAGTAAGCATCAGAAGAAAAAAAGAAAAAAACTTAAATTGTAATAACTTCAGAAACAAAAAGTATACAAAGGAACCAAAAATAACATCCTGGTGGAAAGAAAGCCTCATTAACAAATAATGCTGGAAAAACTGAGTATTAACACGCAGAAGATTAAATCTAGACACATATGAATTATCTTGTACTAAAATAAAAAAAAAACAATAAATCACAGATTTAAATACTAAAACAGAGACCTGTGGTCTGTTGTTAAATAAAATAGGTAAATCTCTTGAAGACATAGACAGAAGTAAATACATCCTGAACAGAACCACAATAGCACAAGAAAAAACATCAAAAATCAACAAATGGTACCAACATTATCTAGCATGATCTTAAAAGAATGTCCAAGCATAAGTGCCTCACAGTTTCTTGCAGATGAGAAACCCCAAATACAAATAAATAGCCAAAGAAATGCTACATAACAGGAAGAAGGGAGATATAACATTTTCAAATAAGAGGTTTAAGGAATGAATGGGGGCATGGAGAGAAGGGGAAGAGGATGCAAACAGAATAAAGATGTGCTACGTACACGTGCCAACTCTTCACAATGAATGCCCTCATTATGTAGTAAAAACATGTTATAATAAAAAATGAGAAATAAAAAGTAATGCTGAAAAAAACTTGAAATGAAAATGAAAAACACAAAGAAACGTTTGCTTCATTTAACATTCATTTTAAAATACAAATTTCCACTACATATTGCAAATTCTAAAATATTTTAACAATTTTTATTACTAATACAGTTATTATGGATATGATTAATACTTCACTTTTTGACAATCTTGAATTATCTCAGTAATAACTTTGTTTTATTTTTATGTTTACTGTTATAAGTACACTCATATCTTTTTTTGTTTTCATTGTCATTGTTCATTATTGTTTAAGGTTTACTTTTCTAAGTGTTCCTTAACATTAACTCTAATAGACTATAATAAAATTTCTCTGAAACTGTATGCTTAATTCAGTGCTGTACTTCTCCATTAGAAAGAGATATTTCAATTCTCCTATCACAAAAGTCTTCTTTATAAATATTCTTTAATGGCCCTGATCAGTATCTTCTTTTAATTACCCATTTAGTTTTTATCCCAGTTTAATATGAAGACCTCTTTCAATGCTCATTCTATCCCAGTTTTTACAGCTGATACATGGAAAACAGATTGTGCTATCTAAATTTATTTTTCCCATTTAGTCCCATATCTGATAAAAGTGTGCATTGTTTCAGCCATACCATTTCTCCACACTTAACTGAAGATGCATAGAAATGCTCCTTTATAGTATCTGTACTTCCTTCCTAATTGCTGATGATAGTCCAAGAGTTGTACATAAAATATTCCCCTGACATAAAAGCTGCTTTTTTTCCTTATGGCAAATTTTTAGGCTAAGCATCAAAACTTTTGCAAAGTTTATTTTTATTAAGAAATTTTGTCTTCAAATGCCTACACATTTTAGATTGAGTAAAAGGGTTACATTCATTGTTCAGAGTTGGTGCACATATATACTACATATTAATTCTCCATCCTTCTTTTTCCTCTATTTGAAGCTAGATTATATACTGTATTGTAGACCTGGTTAGAAAATAGTCAGCTTGGAACACTAGGGATCAAAAATGCCAGTACCAATCAGAGTCTCCTAGCCTCACTTGCCCTAGTCACTGAGCAACAGAATAGTGATGGCAGGTCAGGCCAGGGTAGGTTGAGTGGGGCTGGCATTTCCGATCTCTAGTTTTCAAGGCTGATTATTTGTTGCTATGTCTTATTTTTGGAGAAAGAGAGTATTACCAATTTATATAGTATCTTAATTATTAACTTGCAAACCTCCTATTACACCAAATATCTTCAATTTTCTGCATAAATTCCATATAGTTTTACACACTTTTATACGTATCTTTTCTCCTGTTTTCTTGTGATGAATTCAGTAGAGAAAAACCAGTTTGTATGACAAGCACAAATCTGTAAGCACACATCTGATGCTAAGTGAAAATCAGTTACGTTTTTTGAAAATCACCAAAAGGTATGTTCAGGGCAAATATGAGCTTGTTAAAATATGGCACAAATAAAAAGGTAGTGCTGGGATGGAAGAAAAGAAAAAAGTACTGAACACATAAGAGTATATTGCACTGTACACTACACACAGATAAAGCAGTCTTTCAGAATTTAAAGGACATGCGCCTCATCCCAGGTTCCTGCCATTGCGTCTCTGGGTAAGACTGACAGGAATGACTGATAAGAGTGCTGAGCCATGTTTAGGGCTCGCAATAAACATGCTGGTCCCAGAATTCACTTGCAACTTAATTACACTTATGAGATGGAGTGCATGTTCCTGAACCCTTAAAAAGCTTGAGTAGTATGACTGTCACTGAAGTTAGGCTAGGAGATCCTAGAGCACAGGTGGTGAACCTTTTAGAGCTTTCAGTGTTACAAAGAGCCCACAGTGGCACTTGTGCCATAGGTTCGCCACCACTATCCTGGACCATCAAAGGGTTCCTGGATTCTCTACCTCTCTTAGTGAAAGGATGCCTGGCCATTGGGTGCTTGTTCAAACTTAAAAGAGTAAAAGAGAATGATTTCTTCAGCTCCATTGTTCTAACTGCACTACTTCCACAGTCGATCAATGAGAGTCTCAATGGTATCAGGTGGACCTATTGAAGAAATGTGGTTAGGTAATGTCTTTTCTCATGTTTTCCTTAATTGGAGATGTCATTCATTTTTGTACATGACAAATGGTAGCATACCCTTGATAATACTGCTTGTTGATTACCAATTAGTTAAAATTATTAGTTGAAGTAAGCATAACTTACCACATTAATTTTCTATATAATTATTTTTCTTTATTTTATTTTAAAGAGAATAAAACGAAAGAGGACAGAACAAAGGCGATCAGAACAAACAATGTAAGCAACACAGTACTTCATAACAATACAACCGGATATTAAAAGTAGCTACCATAAGGTCTCTTTCTTTGAAATAGTTGAGCATACCTTCACATACAATAGTATCAAACATAACAAAAATAGTAAAAAGCCATTCAAGATAATGAAAATATTGCAGGGAATTCAGGACCAGATAACAGAAAATGAATAATGGCTACTACAATATCTCATTGTCCACAAATATTTGTATATACTGTCACACATATTAAAATCCAACAAGACACAATATGATAGAATCAATGGAAATAGAACAAAAGCATGATAGGACTTCAAAGCAAGATGATATTAAATCACAAATGGCTTCCATAATGTCTTGTTTTCTTCAAAATAGCTGTTCATACCATCGCACATAATAAGATCAAACGAACCAGGATGAAACCATTCCAACTAATGAATGAAAACATTATAAGGCTTCAAAGTAATGTAATGGGGAATCATGATTGCCATAAACTTTTATGTACTCTTAGCATTTCTTACACTAGGGAGACTATATGGTATTTATACATATGAGTTTGATTTATTTCACTTCTGAGTATGGTCTCAAGTTGCATCCATTTACGTATAAATATCTCAATATGATCATTCCTTATAGCTGAATAGTACTCCATTGCATAAAAATATCACAACTTTTTATCCATTCCTCAGTTGATGGACACTTAGGTTGTTTCCAAGATCAGGCTATTACAAATTGTGCTGCTATAAACATGGATGCACATAAATCACTGTGGTATAATTTTTCAATTCTTCTGGGGATATGCCTAGAAGGGGGACAGCTGGGTCAAATGAGACTTATAATCCCAGCTTTTTGAGGAATCTCCTGACTGACCTCCACAATGGTTGCACCAGTCTACACTCCCACCAACAGTGCAGCAGACTTCCGTTTTTTTCCCCACAGCATCTCCAGCATTTGTTGTTGATTCTGTCCATTCTTTCTGGAGTGAGATGGAATCTCAGTGTGGTTTCTAATTTGCATTTCTCTAATGACTAATGATGCTCAACATTTTTTCATGTATTTATTTTCCAGTTGTATTTCCTCACCTGAGAAGAGTGTATTCATCTCAGATGTCCATTTATGGATTGGGTCTTTGAATTATGGGGGTCTGATTTTTTAAAAATTCTTCATATGATCCAGAGAGAAGTCCTTTGTCTGAGGGACATTTCAATGAGATTTTTTTCCCAATTTGTGGGTTTTCTTTTCACTATGCTGGAGATTTTGTTCAATATACAGAAACTCTTTAATAAGATGTGATCCCAGTTATTGATTCTGGGAAGTATTTCTTTCGCGGTTTGATTCTTGTTCATGAATTCTCTACCTATCCCTATGTCTTCAAGATTTGTACCAACTTTGTCTTCCAACAGATTTAGTGTTTCTGTTTTAATATTTAGATCTTTGATCCATTTAGATTTTAGTTTAGTACCTGGTGATAGGCATGGATCTAGTTTTAGTTTTCGGCATACGGAGAGATAGTTTTTCCAGTACCATTTATTAAAAAGATTATTGTTCTTCTAGTGAACATGTTTGACCCCTTTATCAAAGATAAAATTGCTGAGTGTGTTCATAGTTGTGGTTGTATCTTCTAATCTATCCCATTGATCTTCAGATCTGTTTTTATTCCAGTGTTGATTTTATTACTGTAGCTTTGTAGTACAACTTCAAGTCAGGAATTGTGATGCCTCCTGCCTTGCCTTTGCTGCTTAGAAATGTCTTTGCTATTCCAGGTCTCTTCTCGTCTCAGATGCATTTTAGGAGTGATTTCTCTATATCTATGAGGTATGCTAGTGGTAGTTTCATTGGGATTGCACTGAATCTGTATAACATTTTTGGGAGAATGGCCATTTTCACAATATTTATTCTTCCCATCCATGGACAATGGATGTCTTTCGGTTTTTCTGAGGTCCTCTTTGATTTCTTTTTTCAGGGTATTATAATTTTCCCTGTATAAATCATTTACTTCTTTCATGAGGTTAAATCATAAGTATTTCATTTTTTTGGATGCTAGTGTGAAGGGTGTGGTTTCTTATTTCTCTCTCAGTGATTTTGTTAGTGTATAGAAATGCTATTGATATTTGACTATTGACTTTGTATCCAGCTACATTGCTGAATTTATTTATTATATCTAGGAGTCTTTCAATGGAGTTTTGGGGGTCTTCTATGTAGAGTATCATATCATCTGCACATAATGATAATTTAACTTCCTCTTTTCCTATCTTTACTCCTTTTGTTTCTCTCTCTTGTCTAAATGCTCTGGCTAGTATTTCCAGTACTATGTTGAATAGGAGCACTAATAAGGGACATCATTGTCTTGTGCCTGATTTTAATGTAAAAGCTTTCAGTTTTTGTCCATTTAATATGATACTGGCTGTTGGTTTGTCATAGATGGCCTTTACCATATTGAGGTAAAGACCATCTATTCCAATTTTCTGTAAGTTTCTTATCATGAATGAGTGCTGGACCTTATCAAAAGCTTTCTCTGCATCTATAGAAATGATCATGTGATTCTTACTTTCGGCTCTATTCATATGGTGTATTACATTTATTGATTTACATATGTTGAACCATTCCTGCATGCCTGTGATGAAATCCCATTTGATGGTGGAGTATAATCTTCTTGATCATTTGCTGCATCCTGTTTGCCAATATTTTATTGAGGATTTTTACATCTATATTCATTAGGGAGATTGCTCTGTAGTTCTCTTTTTTAGTTGGATCTTTCTCAGGTTTTGTTACTGGAATAATATTTGCTTCCAGGAATGACTTAGGAAGGATTGCTTCCCTTTCAATTTCATTGAAGAGTTCCAGGAGTGTCGGCATTAGGTCTTCTTTGTATTTCTTGTAGAATTCCACAATGAATCGTAGGTCGGGGCTGTGCTCTTCTTTGTTGGTAAGGGCTTAATTACATTTTGAATTTCATTAATATAAATTGGGTCATTCAGCAGTTTTTACATCTTCTTGACTCAGCTTTGGTAGTTCATATGTTTCTAGGAATCTGTGAATTTCTTCTTTGTTATCGAACCTATGAGAGAAGAGGTTTTTGAAGTAGATATTGATGATCTTCTGTATTTCCACAGAGTCTGTAGTGATTTCACCTTTTTCATTCCTTATTGCATATATCTGAGTTTTTTCTTTCCTGTTTTAGTAGGGTTGGCTAGGGGTTTGTCAATTTTATTTATTCTTTCAAAGAAACAACTCTTTGATTCATTGATTCTTTGCATTGTTTTCTTAGTCTCTGTTGCATTAATTTCTACTCGGATCTTTACAATTTCCCCCTTTCTTTTGGCTTTGGACTTGACTTGTTCTTCTTTTTCTAGATGTTTGAAGTGTAGCATCAGATTGCTTATTTGGGTTCATTCTGTTTTCCTGATGTGGAAACGCAGTGTAATAAATTTTCCTCTGAGAACCACTTTCATTTCATCCCACAGATTCTGGTAAGATTTGTACTTTTTTATCATTGATTTCTAGTTTCATGGCACTATGATCCAATAACATGCATAGGATAATTTCATTTCTTTTGCATTTACTTAAACATATTCTGTGGGCTAATATGTGGTCTCTTTTAGAGAATGTCCCATGCACTGTTGAGAAGAATGTATATTCTGATGTTTTTGGATGGAACACTTTGTATACATCTATCAAGTACATTTGTTCACAGATGTGATTCAGTTCTGTTATTTGTTTTCTGATTTTCTGTCTAGTTGATCTGCCCCTTTGTGTCAATGTCATGTTAAGGTCTCCTGTTATAATTGTGTTATTGCTCATTTAATTTTTCATTTCTGTTTATACTTGCTTTTTATAACTGGGTGCTCTGGAATTTGGTATATACATATATTTAAGATTGTCATCTCTCCCTCTTGAAGTTTTCCCCTAACTAGTATGTAGTGACCTTCTTTATCTCTTCATGTTATTCTTGGTTTGAAGTACATATTGTCTGGAAACAGAATAGCTACCCCTGCTTTTCTTGGGTTCTTGATGCATGATGTACTGCTTTCCATCATTGGACTTTCAGTCTATGAGTTTCCTTTTGAGTTAAATGGGTTTCTTGTAGACAGCATATGGTTGAATGTTGTTTCTTAATCCATTCTTCCAGTCTGTTTCTTTTAATTGGAGAATAAGGCCATTTTCACTAATGGTTATAACTGTTATATATTGGCTTATTGTTAACATGTTATCTTTCTGCTGTTGTATCTTTACCTTTCCACTCTGTTTAATTGTCCTTATTGGTTTTTTTCCTATGTATGTCTAGAATGTCATTCAGTATTCTTTGCAGGGCTGGTTTGGTGATCATGAAGTTCTTTAGCTGTTCTTTGCCATGGAAGTATCTTATTTCTCCATCCATTTTGAAGGACAGTTTTTCAGGGTACATCAGTCTGGGATGGAAGTTGTCTTTCTTTAGTATCTGAAATACTTCACTGCATGTTCTTCTTGACTTTATTGTTTCTGCTGAGAAGTCTGCTGTAATTCTGACAGGTTTCCTTTATAGGTAATCTGTCTTCTCTCTAACAGCTTTTAATATTTTGTTCTTATGTTGGATTTCTGGGATGGTGATTATTATATGTCTGGGTGTAGTTTTATGTTGGTTACGGCTATTTGGAGTTCTATATGCTTCACTAATCTGTATGTCAGTTTCCATTCTCATGTTTTAGAAATTTTTAGCTATTACTTCTGTAAATAGCCTCCTATCACTTGTGTTGCTCTCTTCATTTTCATTTGTCCCTATTATCTTATGTTGTTCCTCTTTGCATCATCTTGCAGTTGTTGAATTGTTATTTTCTGATTCCTTGTTATTTTTAAAAGATCTTTCCTTTCTGTTCACTAGCTAAAATCTTGTCTTTGAGGTCTGAAATTCTATCTTCACTTTCGTTGAGGCAGTTTTGGCAAGTTTCAATGGAATTTTTGATTTCCTGTATATGTCTTTGAATCTACTTCATACATTCTGTTTGTTTCTTATTCTGTGCATTCAGAGATTTTATCTTTTTGCACTGTTCCTATAATTTTTTAACTGTGTCTTCTTTAGATATGTTCAGCATTTTTTCATTACTTCTATTCTTTTACTTAGTAAATTATTTCTGATTTCATATCCTTTGTAGTGTCCCGGAGTTGCTTCTTTATTTCAGTTGATATCATTTCAGGGATTTCAGGTGTATGACTTATATTTGCTTCTATGTACATGGCTCCTAGGCTTTCTTGGAATTGGCTACAGGTTTGACATTGCATTTTGGGATTTTGTCTTATCATCTTCGTTTATATGCATGTTTTGAGAGATGTTCCAAAGATTCACCCTGGGCATGTTGGAAATGACCTCCTGCACCCTTGGCTCTTGGGACTGAATGGAGGTTGCTGAGTGTGGCTCAGTCAGGCCCATAGGACCTCCATGCCACCTCCAGTGTTCCAAGAGCCTGGGAAGGTTTCTAACATCTGGGGGTGATGGTCCAAAGCTCTCCCCAAGCTAGAGCCACTGTCTTGAAACTCACCCTGCATGCCCTCAGCTCCCAGGATTGAACGAAGGTCACTGTGTTTTATTCAGGCCCACAAAACCTCCTGAACCTAGTCCAGTGTTTCAGGCACCTAATTGCTGGATGTGATGGTCTTATACTCTCCCCAGGCCAGTGAAAGCACACTGGGACTCACCTCATGCAGCCTCCCTCCCGGGATTGAAAGAAGCATAATTATTTTTCTTTGAATGCAACTTCAAATTATCCCCTTGCCCATGGCTAGTATTATCTAATATTAACTGTTTATACTTAACATTAAGCTGAGAGCTTCAACAAATCTCTTACTAATGTTTTGTAGAAACATGAAGAAAGATGGACAATGCATGTTAAAGGGCTATCTTGTTTAGTTCTGAGATAGTCAGTAAAACCAGTGAGGGCATATGTACAATGGGAGCATAAAAGCTGAATTGCTTATACCTATACCCAATGACTAATACTGAAAATTTTAAGAACCAATGATTTGATTCCACTTGTAGAACACAATGACATACTTCATCTTCGACTCTATCCCGTAATATACATTCACTCACAAGTGGCAGAATGTGTCTTACACCAGAGTAAGACATGTGTATTATGACTATCACAAAGCTGAGCATAAGAGAGACTCTGAAGTTTGGTTAGGTATTTAAATGGCTCAGTGAAGCAATGAATTACACAGTTTCTTTCAAATTGTTTTACCTTCAATTCACTAAGTTGGCTGCCTTTTGACCCTGATAGCTGTATTAGACACTACAAAGCCCAGATGAAGAAGAGATGATTTTTTTAGTCTCTTAAGAATAAGGACATTTTTTATTTTTTATAAGCTTACAAACATACTTGTCCCTATATCTTAATGGCTACAATAGATCTCTGATCATTCCAGATCCAATCAGACTCAATTCTTGATAAGTTTCATGGCAGTGGAATGAAAGGATATCTGACTTTTAATATTTTCTGTCTTTTCTTTGTAAAGAAAAATATTGAAATAGTATTGGGTTAAACTGTTCACTACGGCCTGGTAGCTAGGACACAGGCAACAGCATGGTGATCTGAATTGTATTCTCTTATGGTAAGGAAAGTTGTGATGATACTAACTCAGGAATTTAAGTAGTTCAGATTACAGAAATGCTGTGATATTTTCAACATGTATCATCTATCTATCCATGTAATTTTCGTCCCCACTACTTAGGAAGGCCAAGGAGATATTCCCTTGCTGAAGATAACAATCATGCTGGTGACAGAGCCACTGTAATCATTCAAAGATGGTTTGGTGGATGTTATACCTAGGATTATTGGTTAGAGATTTTAAAATTGAGTGATTCTTGGCCTTGACAGATGCCTTGGTCTTACAGTGGGAAAAAAAGGCTAAATAGAAACAGAGTAGTATGCTTACATAGCAAATAACGTTAGCAATAGCATTCCAACTGACCTGGTATACAGAATATTTACCAGTGCTTGCAGTCATAAGCTCCTTAGGGCTAAACTAGGTATCTAACTGAAGTCTTGTTTTACTTATTTAAATTCCAAACACAGCTGTTTTGTGTGAACCCTAAACTTAAGTCATTTTTATTTTTCTCAGTTATTTACAGTTCCTGTGGCCCTTGAATAAATGGGAGACTGGTTACCTCTTATAAATTTTTTAAGGGCTTCATTTTGTTCCCTTTTGATGCAGTAACTAAGACAAGGTGCCTCTGTATCATAGTCCCCTCTAAGAACCCAGATAACCTCACAAAAAGAGATGTCTCACAAAATAGCAGTAGATAATCATTAATGTACTTAATAAGTGGCTTACTTGTATGGGGTTGCCTTACTGGAATCAATTCGTACAGTTTTTGACATCTGGTCACAGCTGTCAATCTGAAAACAGTCCCTGGCACTAAGTCGAAAAACAAAAGCAAAACAAAACAAAATTGATGTTGTTTGCTATCACCTGAAAAGAAGAGACACTTTGCCTTACCAATATGGAATCCAAACTCAAGTTTAATCTGGAATGTATTTCAATACAATACAATTCATCTGTATCATGGTGTGATACTACAGACATCTCACATACTTTTTAAGACACATGCTAGACAAAGTGAGAAGCAGAAAGATGCAAACATAATGAAAAGAAATAAAACATTCTGTTATAGCTTGTGAAAGACTTTTTTTCATTTTGTATGATTTAATTCACTTTATTGATTGTTTCTTTCACTGTGAAGAACTTTTCTAACTTGATATAATCCCGTTTGTTGATTCTTCATACTATTTCCTGTGCAGTTGAGGTTTTGTTCAGAAAGTTCTTGCCTATGTCTATTGACAATCATCATGAAATCAAACGATAACAAATGCTGGTAGTGTAAATTAACCTTTCAACAGAGGGTGCTGAAAAATGTATACACTTCAGGAAAAGAAAAATAATGTGATGATTTTTCCATAGACAATATGTTACCCTCAGATGGAGCACCAAAGAGAATATTATACATTGCAGAAAACCCACTGCATTGCAAGCCCTTAGAGAAGAAATTGTAAATGCACATGCAACAATCTTAAAAACCGAGATTATCTAACTAGCAGTTTGTCATGCTAATAAATGACTGGAAGCTAGTGGGCACCACTTTCAGCATCTCTTATAATACTAGAGTCCGAAGGTGATTTGTGTTAATCTCATGATGCTTCAATAAACTTAGTATTAAAATACATGTACAAAATTTCCTTTCCTTCAAGTCTGTATACATTTTGTTTTTTTGAGAACTCTGTATATTGTTGGTGGGAATGTAAGCTTAGTACAACTATTATGGAAATCATTACAAAGATTCTCCCCCAAAAGTTACAAATGCAAACTCCATTTCATCCAGCTATTTCTCTAGTAGACATCCTCCTGAAAGTGTTAAAGACATTGTATTATATTGATACACGCATACCTATGTTTATAGCATCACTGTCCATCAACAGATACATGGACAAATAAAATGTGGTAAGCCTCTATTCTGTGAAATACTTGAAAAGAACCTTCTTACTTCAATGAGAGGAAAGAAAGTTAAAAAGACGAAAGTATCACTTTTATTATTCTGACATAAATATATGCTATTTGAGACTTGATTTATAGATGGGAAAAATGTTTTGCACTAGTGGCTCAGAGTAATTGCTTCTGATCTTATTTTTCTATCAAATTGCTTTTACATTGCTTCTTAAATGTTTAATGAATGAATAGATTCATTGTAACAATAATTAAATTGCACATAATGTTTCCAGATTTGTTTTAAAAAGTGTAAACATTATGAGATCTTTTCTCTTATGCTAGGGTGATTAAACATAATGATAAGAAATTATTCTATTAATGATATCTGTCAGTAAAATGTTATTGCTAAATATAAGCATATTTATACATATCAATTAGACAAATAAATTCTATCTTTTTCAAAATATAGAAGTGTGGAAGCACGTATTTAACTAATACAAAACAACAAAAATGAGAGAAACTTTTTATTGGATAATTCTGTTATAGAAATATGATATCTAAAAGCAACATATCTTTTTTTATTATAAACCAATGAATATATGGTTTTTTTCAAATCCAATATAATTTTAATTATAAAAACACAAAAACTCAAAACAGAAGAGTCTTCATTACAATGTTTTATCAATTCACTAACTTTATAAGTTAGAAGAATGAAGGATGGATTAAAACATTTGTAGAGAAAAAGTGCCTTGAATATATTTACAGGCATATGTCAGTATACACGTGTTTGTGCATATGCATATGATGTGGGATTTTAACAGATTAATCAAGTGACTAGTTTAAAATAATATATAAGCAAAAATTCATGATTTTAAGACCTTTTATTTTTGAGAAGAAAAATATACTTCAGGCTGAAAATTTTGTCTATTTAAATTTTATCCCTAGTTAGTGATATAGACAGCCTTGAAATAGTACTGTTTTTATATATTTGATTGTCCTTTCTTCCATAGTGCTTTTGTGTAACAGAGAATTATAACAGAGAATTATCTATTAAATCCTTTTTTTGTACTTGTAATCAAATTCAGGACCTACTGCTTGCCAGGCTTATGCCTTGCAGCTGAGCTATACCCCTGGCCCAATAAATTCATTATTGAAGAAGCATTTTTCAAGGAAAAATCAGAGGTAAAATTTTTAACTACAGAATACAGTTTATAAATTTTAAACAATCTCAACTTTCTTTAAGTTGTATAGATTATATAGAAACAGAATCAACATTTTACGCCAAAATAAAAAATTAAATTATATGTACATGTGCAATATGCTTTAATATAGTACATACAAATACATAAATAGTAGTGATATGTATATGTAAAACATTACATATTATATATTAAAACTATGGTGAAGCTCTGATAAACTCCCTCTCCCATGTGGGCACACACACAAGGATACTCACATAAGAAGCATGGTGAATAAAAACTATTTCTGATTTTACAAGATTAACAATTATGTCTGCAAAATAGAGTTATCATCTTGATGGCATATGATTATGAGTATATGATTTTCACTCAGTTATGAAATTGCCTTTTACTTTTACATGCACCTGCTGTTCCAGAGTATATTATTCTTTTGGACTCTACTTTTTCCAGAATTAAACTTTCAGTTTTTGAATAAAGAGTAACATCAAAAAAATTTCTTTCAGGAAGACAGAAAGAGGCACATGTGATACAGGAAAAAGATCCAATTATTTTCACAACATACATGGTTTTGTTCATTTATTGCTGTTCTTTGGTTTGAAAACAGGTTACCTGTTCTGAAATTATGTTGTAATGGTGCTGAGAGGTGGTAAGACATTAAGAAGTGTATGAGTCATAACAGCTCTACTCACATGAATGGGCTAAAGTCGTTTTTCTTGGGGATTTGGATATTCTTGGGAGAATAAGTTATTTCTTCTGAGACTGGAATAGCTACTTTACTATGATATTAAGCTGTTCTATAGTGAAATTGTAAATTATTTTGTGAATGAAAATATACTTTTTTTATAAATGACTTAGTGTCCAGTATTTTGTTACAGCAATATAAATCAGCCTAAGATACATTGGCAGCTGCTTCATTTAGGAAACTGCTAAAGAACAAGAAGAAAGTCTTTCTTTTCCCAGTTTCAAGGGTTTCATGCTGATCTACAGTCATGGTATTTTTTTTTTTAAGAGAATAAAGCCGAACAGAGTACAACAGAATAAAGCCAATCAAAACAAGACAATGAAAGTGATACAGGACTTCAAAATAAGATAACAGGAAATCAATAATGGCTACCCTAATGCCTCTTGTTATCCTCTAAATAGTTATTCAGACTACTGGCTTTAGGATTGAAAAGTAAATCAAACAATAGAAATGTTAACTTCTTTCTTTACTTCAGTTGCTCTCATCTCAGCCTGTGTTCCTCTGAATCAACTGGCTGCTGGAGAAGGGGGCTCTTCTTCTCTCCTGGCCTGTGTACCTGCTGGTGGGGAGCCAGGTGGGGGGCATGGCTTCCTGGTTTTCCCTCGGTCAGCACAACTGCTGCTGACTTTAAAATGATTAAAAGTTTTATGTCATTTAAGCACTCATGCCTTGTTTATAAACTTTAGACTTCATTCAAAAATTTTCAAATGTAGAATTTACAAATTTTATAAGTAAATTTAGAGCACTTTTCTACTGAATTCAGAAAAGAAGTTTGAAATAAAGCATTAGAGTAAGTTTTCTACTGTTTACTTTTTAAAATGTAGTATATTAGAGATAAGATATTAGCCGATTCAGGGATCAATTTTTAAACAAATACAAGGGAATATTCATAATACAGATTAAAAACGTGTGTGTGTGTGTGTGTGTGTGTGTGTGTGTGTGTGTGTAGAGCAAATATGTTACAAATGTAATAGGACAAATATTAAAGTGGTCTGTGAAGTTTTGCAGCACTCAAGGAGGGCAAAGTCCCCAAAGCTTGTTGGCAATGTGGCCAATAAAGCTAATGATAAATGAGTATTATGAAGAGATCAGCATCATAGTCTAGCCAAAGACTTTTATATGGCAGATATTCATCACAGTAGTTGTCTCACATGCTGCCATCTTGCTATGCATCAGTAGATTTTAATGTCATGCTTCCATTTTGTAAATATAAGATTTTATTGTACTTTTCCTTTTCCTGATATGAGTTAGAAGATGGTGGACTATAACTTCCTTTTTGAGTGCCTATGGTTCCAGATCATGGGGAATCATGACCACAGTTGAAAGAGGAGAATGCATTCTCTATATCTGGGCTTTGATATAGATGTTATATCTGCATTAGACTTCTGCTCTTCCTTGTGTGTGAAGTTTATCAATATGGGGAAAATACCAAACAGATAGTAAGAATAGCTGAATAAGAAAAACACACTAACTATTGTTATAAATGTAATGTCTACCTTTCTTCTAGGTACAAAATTGAATAATATTTTTTAATATTCCAAGAAATTATTTTTAGTCACAAAGCTGAGTTCCTATGAATGAATGTGGGTCATTTGTAGACAACATCTTTTAAACTGGCTATGGAAAGATCCTCCTCTACAGTGCCTTTCCTATTTGCAGGCAAGAAAAAGAGCCTCAAGGTGGAATGTGACTGTTGTCTGAATCAATGCAGGGAGAAGTGCCATTCCCAGTTAGAAATATCTGCAGTAGGTCCTCAGGTAAATGAAAAAATAAAACCTACTGACTGTGTTATGTTCCTTGTATATTGTAAATGTCTTTTTCATTGTCAATTACTCTTCCATAAATAAAGTATATCATTCATTCTCACAATTAAAGATCTGATGTATTATAGAGTCAACTACTTGTTCCTATTTCTTTTCCTCAGTTTCTAATCCACAGTATGCAACATAGTCTCATTACCTTTATTCGTTATTTTTAACTGTGGAATAAAATTTCTGATGCACAAACTGGACATTCAAAATCTTTTAAGATACACCTTTAACTTGATTTTATTATTTACTAACTTGTATACACATACTTCAATAAAATTATTCCTTTCAATGAATCTAAGAGAATAGCTTCCCAATTCCTATCTCCTTTGACTTGCTTGATTTTTAGAAATGTTTTCAAATGAAACACATTTTCAAGTAAAAGTTACAGTGAAAATAAAGTTAAACCAAATTTAGTAAAAGTAAGCAAATAAGAGACAAGTTGAAATTAAAGATGCAGATAACACAAAACAATAGAGCAATTTAATGAAATTAAAGGAAATTTTTCCTAAAAGAACAATAATGTCACAAATACAAAGAATAACAAGACAAAAATCAGCAAAGAAAATCAGAGTCATACCAAACCTATGAATAAATGGACTTAATTGATGTCTACAGAGTGTTCCACCCAACAGCATCAGAATACACATTCTTCTCACTTGCACATGGAACGTCCTCTAAAATAGATCATATACTATCCCATAGAACATGGTTAAGTAATTGCAAGGGGATTAAAGTTATTCCATGTATATTATCTGACCATATTGTAATGAAATGGAAAATTAACAACAAAAGAATCCACCAAAAATTCCAAAAACACATGGAAATTAAATAATGCTGAACAACCAATGGCTCACAAATAAAAGAAATTAAACAAATACTACAAATAAAACAACAATGCAGATTCAACACATTGTAATTTGTGGGACACGATCAAAGCTATCTTAAAAGGGGAATTTATGCCAGTAAACTCTCACATTAGAAAAAAAGAAGAAGCACAACTAAACAATCTGATGTTGCACCTCAAGCTTCTTGAAAAAGAAGAGTAAGTCAAGCACAAATTCTGTAGAAGGGAGGACATTTTAAAGTCAAAGGAGAAATTAACACAATTGAAACAAAAAAAAAATAAAGAATTAATGACTTGAAGAGTCGGTTCATTTAAGTAATAAATAAAACTGATAAACTGTTAGCCAATCTTATCAAAAAAGGAAAGAAAATACCCAAATTCATACAGTGAGGAATTTAAAGGGTGAAATCACTACAGTTCTTATGGAAATGTAGGAGACCACCAATATCTACTTTGAAAATAAAATAAAATAAAATACTTTGAAATAAACACTTTGAAAATAAAATAAAAGAAATTAAGCTATGTGTAAAAATAAACAACAAAGGAAGTAAAGGATTTACATATTGAAAATTACTGCACTCTGAAAAAGGATATCAGAAAATGCAAAGATATCCCTTGTAATTCCAATCAAAATAAAGTAGGCAAAAAGTATGTCCTCAAGAAGACTTGTACCTAAATGTTCATTGTATCATCATTTACAATAAATAAACTGAAAACTCTCATGTCACTCAATGGATTCCTGGATTTAAAAAACTGTGTAACATTTTGTGATCTACCCGCAAAGTGGGATAGTAATTTTTAACAGACTAAATACCGTTCATAATGCCCCATAAATGAATATGCACAAAAAGGTGAAATAGACAAAAAAGTTCCTCATAATCTGATTTCACATATATGAAACTACATATAAAGAAAAACTGACCCATTTTGATCAAACGCAGATTGATGATTACCTCATGGGGAGCATGAGGGAAATTTTGAGTAATGAAAATGCTCAACACAGTATCTTGACTGTGGTGATGGCTAGATGGGTTTCTTGTAAACTGTTATTTTAAAGTAAACTTGTTATTTTAAAGTAAGAGTTTAAAAATCAGTTCCATCTGTAAAATGCACATAAATTAAAACCTATGCAATGCAGTAAGTCTCAAAATTATAAAAATTCAAGTTGCAAAATTTCGTAGTTACTAAGGGACCTCACATTACAAACATTCATAGATGTGAACAAATAGCAGAGGTAGCTCATGTGTCTGCTGGCCCTTGTCACAGCTGTGCTGTTGTGGTCTTCTGTGCATTGCAATAGTGTAAAGTAAGACAGTACTCAGTAAGAGCCCAGGATGTCCAGAAGAAAAAGGAAAAGCAGTGGTGATGGGAAGGGGACTGTGAGGAAGCACAAAGCAATATGTATTGTATATTTGTGTTGAAGGTGTGTAAGACTTCCTTTGTCAGACTTATAAATGAATTCAATTTATAAATGAACATTCTCCTGGAATGAACTCATTCATAAGTCATGGATTTACTATATATATATATCTTTAAGAATCACAAGACTTCACGCTGTACCCTGATAAACGGCTAAGCGAATAAAGAGCTTTGTTTAGCAATATCAGTTGTTAAACAGTATACAGAATACTGGAAGCACACATTGCTGATGGATATCATAGATTGGCAATTCACTTTGGAAAATTTATTTACAAAAAAGATGGACATTTGTGTACTTATGACATGTTGGAGTTTATACCCAAGATAAATACACTGTGTGTTCATATGTGTATACATCCAAGAACACTCATATCTGCACTATGGTAATATGAATGTAATGTAGATAGCCATCAATCAATAGTAGGGTGGAATTGCTGAGGCTGTATCTCATTCAGTGTTACAGTGCTTGTCTATTATGCAAAAGGCCCTGAATTTGACCCATAGCACAGAGAGGGAGGGAAGGAGGGGATAAGGAGGAAGAGAGAGAGAGAGAGAGAGAGAGAGAGAGAGAGAGAGAGAGAGAGAAGAGGAGAGAAGAGAAGAGCAAAGCAGCACAATATGTGAAAAAAGAGACATTACAGAAATAATGTTGAACAGATGAAGCTAAATACGTATTCTGCCAAACCATTTTAATAGAAATCAGAATCATGGGTACCTTGGGTGGTGTAGTAGTGTGATCTTGAAAATGTTTTCTTTTTATCTGTTTTTACTAAAGTGTCTGTATTTTAAAAATTCATCAACTTATGTAATTATGATTTACACACCTTTCTGTATATATACTAAAAATATTTACACTGTAAGAATCAAATCATATTTCTGTTGTTAAAAATTTCCTATGATTTTTCACTAAACTCCTAATCAAATCCTAAATCCTTCTCATGTCTACAGCCTTTTATTGTCTCATTTCTTGGATTTCTCCACCAACCATAGCCACACTGGGCTCCTCTGTCTTCCTTGAACAAAGAACAGAGCAAGTTCTTTATCAGCTGTGTCTGAAAAATATTTTCCAAAGCTCTCAGCCCTCATTTTATTGGCATGCACAGCTACTCCTTTCCTGAAATACAAAAGCAGCTCTTCTCTTGCTTTTATTAGAAGCCTGCATATTTTTAACGTCTGTGTAAATCTCACAGCTAACATTATTTTATTTGTTTATTTTGTGGCTTCTTGTTTTCCTGCTTAGGATACAACATCTATGATTGAAGTAGACTGACTGTCTTGGCCCTGTTGTATCCTCACTGACTATGGCAGACAAGGAGCTAGATGTTAAATAAATAATCAAGACAGGAGTACATTCATAGAGTAACAGGTGGCTGAGTAAGTTAGTGAATTTATTGCACAGAAATGAATATTGATTTATTAAATAGAAAATGAATTTATGGAACTTCAGTAGATGGAGGATAGCATTTGTGAGTTGAGTTTTTCTTCTGCTTCTTAAATGAAATTGAGCTACAGCACAAGGAAAGGTCCTAGAGGTTAATAATTTCACCAGTATCTGAACATTTTTATTCCAAAAAGTATAATATTAAATTAGTGTTTCTGAGTTGATGTATAAGATTATGATATTCCACAGTATTTCTCTGAGGTTTCAAAGGTAAATAATTTTGTGTAATGATTATATGGTACATTGGAAACCTGAATAGTATGAACATACATTTTCTCAGTATACTAAATGTATATTCTAAACATATTTTTCATAAAACATATAAACATCTTTTTACACTAAATGTAACATAACATCTAATTTATTTTGTTCACTTTCTAAAAAATTCCAGGTTCAGGTAAGCACTTAAGTGCTTTATGATGATGATGATAATTACTGAAATTTCTTATATAACAACATTTTCCTAGCAAAGTCTCAGCACATATGTTATCTTTTATTTTTATTATATGTTGCTACTTGCAATATTTCATTTTCCCAGTTTCAGCTGTTAGGTGGTTTATAATTCATAAGAAATTTTCAACTTTTAGCCTTGCAGTGAGGTGATCTCATACTTATGTTCCTTCAACACCTAGTATTATAATCAATAAAAGGTATAAAACAGTAACCCATATTCAGAAATGAGCAAATTTTAAGAAAGGTCACTCTTTCAAAGCTCAGTGAATAGAATTAATCCATTATGATTAGAATTGAGCCTGTTTGGCAGAACTTACTCTAAATAGCTCATTATAATGATAATTAAGACAGAATTCCAAAGAGCACCAATGGCGTATTCTTAGGAAGATATATTTGGTGCTGATTTCATATGAAAAAGAACCCTGCAATTGTCTTAGTCTAATTCTAATCTATAAATTTGAAATCATTATTTCTCAGATTGGTATTCTGAATAACATAAAACCATCAATAGTTACTAAAATTCACAGTGCTTTTCTAGCAGTGCCTAGATGAAAGGAATTATACATTTTTGCATACATGATTTCTCTTGATCCTTACAACAACCCTCAATGGTAAGCTTTTCATGTAATAATTATGATTACTTTGAAATCTCTTCCTGTTGGATTTTTCTGGAACTGATTGTATTAGTACTGTCTCAACTACCTTTTCCTGCTTCTTTGTATGTCTTATTATTTTTTTTTTTTGAGTAAAATGTCACAAAGAATTTTATAGGTTCTCGATTTTGCTATTTTCCTTATGAGAAAGAATATTATATCTTATGGGATTATGTCTGCAGTTATATCAATATCTGGATTTAAATTTGTAAAAGTAGATCTATTTTTGTTTTGATTCTATTCTGAAGATATTTTCAGTTTAGGTCAAGGTCTTGGTGTTGTGTCAACTGAAAGTCTGATAACTTTGTAAGTCTTCCCAATTGAGATGAGCCCAGACACCAATGTCATATCAGTATTATATGATCTCTAAAATAGCTTTCTACTTTACCATCATATTAGTGCAGTTTTTTCCTGGAACTTCATATGGCATATGCTTAATTTAGGAATTGGCCACAGATCCAAAGGAGAATTTTTATATAAGAATTTGGCACTCTTTTCCTAAAGTTCTTTCTTCTCTAGTTCTCTATTCACTATGTCCAAACTGTCTTCATAGTCCTCACTTTTTGTCTCTTTCCTAGAAATTTCACTGTTCTGCTTGAGTTTTATGGATCTGTATTGTGACTTGAAGAATACTTTCAGATGTGTGACTAACCCACTACCTCCTCTTCCAATTTAAATATGGTCTCTTTTGCTACAATAATCTCCCAATACATTTTCTATCACCCAAAGAGGCAAGTTCTACCTAATTTCTTCATTATTTCTAGGTCCAGTTCTTGTGCATTTTCCTAGTAATGAAACAACCCATCCCTATATTCCAGGAATATAAAGCATCTATCTTATCCATTCTAAGACCTCAACATTTCCTAACCTTGGGCCTCAACCTTGGTATAGATAATTATTTCTAAATCAACTATTCTGTATAATTTCCTTGCCACAGTTACAACATTCATTTATCCAGCCACCTTTATTAAATATGACCTTGTTTTGCACATGATAATAGCTCTTAAAATATCAGCTTTACACATCTTGATTAAAACCAATTTGTCTAAGAGAGAAATCAAACATACTTCTGCTATAACAGTATCAGATATTTTCAAACATAGAGTTTTTCTCTCACAAGGCAGAAATATGTTTCCATTGAGCATCAATTAACTTGAACATTACTTCTGAATCTAAGAAAAGATTTAAGGGATTTCAGAGCTGTTTGGTGAAGACAGGTGAGTAATATAAGCCTTTTTCTCTATTTATCTCATTTCTAAAATGGCCAGCCTTATAATAGTTGTATTCAATACAAGATTTGTTCAATATATTGTGGAAAATGGAATGAAAATAGAAAGGAATTGGTGCACATAAGCAGTGAAGACCCTCAGCAACTGTGTCTTCCAAAATAAGTGAGAAATTGTTTCTATTTTAATGTTTGAAATATTTCCCTTTATAGGTCTACTGACTTGTATTTTGTCAGTTTCTATTACATTATGGTGTCATAGATATCTATAAATCTTACAGAGTATAGAAAATTCTTTATTTTAGCTTTATAAAAGCCTTTGCAAATGGGGGAGGGAGATGGAATATGATTTTAATGAGACTATCTGATGTTTTGTGTGTTTCTTTACATCGCCTATAATAAGAGGACACTTGGTTATTTAAGCTTATAAAAATCTCTAGTTTTTGAGTACTTGTTATGGTTTAAAAACTGGTGGTCAACTGAACACCGGCTGAACTAAATCAGTGTAGTGCTGAGCATGTATGGACCACCTGAGGATTCTTGCCAGCATGAATAGAGATGTGGAGAAGGAGAAGTTGGCATTGTAGGTTCTCCTGCATGTTGCTGCTTGAGTTGCTGGTTCTCCTGGAGGAGCTCGTCATGACTAGCTTCCCCGGTGTGAGTTCAACCATTGTCATCAAAGGAGCTAAGGGCCTTGTTGGTGAGAGTGGCTGTGGTTCACTTTGGGACTGCTTTGTGCTTACATCAAGCATTGCTTCCTGGCTCTGGAGGGGAAGATGTGTGTTGTTTAATCTCTAGGACAAACTCGTCATGCTGGCTTTCAGGCACGTGCTCCACTTTTCTTGTCATTGGAGGATATTGGGGCCTCTGTGTCACTGAGGATGGCTGTAGTGCTTTTCAGAACAGCCCTAATTCTTATTATGGGAAAGACTTCATGGCTCCAGCATAGAACACTCAACCTACCAGTACATCTCCTTCACCTTGCTGGCACACACTTTCTAGTTTCCACCACTGACCTTTGGGTCTTCCCAGCACAGATCTGTAAAACAGATTGGTGTGAGTCCTTCTTGTGGGCCGTAGACCTCCAGCTGGACTCATGGGAGCCATTGTCATGGGATCTAGGTCTTCAGCTGGACTCATGCAGGATATTGCTGTGGGATTCAGGCCCTTGTCTGAATATCCTGTCTTTAGTATTGTGGATAGATAGATTTCCTACACTTTCTTATGTTAACTCTGGATGACCATCATAAAATAATATCATAAATTCCATGTTCTCATTCTAGTTGTTCTCATCACAACCCTTGACTAATACAGTACGTATAAACACAAGTCATTTTTCTAATATGTATGAAATAAAAATCTAATTACTTTGTGAATTTTGAGATGGTTTCAATTTCTATACAATTAAGTGTTCTTCAACTCAAAAATATGCACTCAGTTTGTGTGTGTGCACACAAGTGTATGTATTTTCTCACTCTGTTAATGTACACAGTATTTTAACCTGTATGACCGTAGTTAAAACGCAACGTAGTATTTCAATCATGGATTATTAACAAAAAATAAATTGAGTCTGAGAATACAGAAACTAACTCAGAAATTAACTAACTCCTGAGAGAGCATAGTTCATATTGTGATAGTCTCACAGATGTCACTGGATAGGGTCTGAGAAGGTTCATCGAAGAGGAGACGGGGAACCCGGATTTACCTCACTCATGGTTGTAGATTGACTGACTTTCATCACAGAAAATTTATTTACAAGGTGCATTAGCGAGTGACATAAAGAGGTTTATTAATTAGGCAAAATTAGAAGTGTATGCTAAAGAAAATAGAATGCAGGGTTTCAAGAGAGAGAGGCAACTTATAGTCTGGACCTGGGAATATTTAGGTATTTGTTCTATGCAAGAAACAGAATGTGAAAAGTATTTAGCAGTAGTCAAGAAATATAGAATATTTAAGTATTTATTGATATACTGCCAGAGAGTGGCAGATGAGTCCACAAGTCAAAGGCTGAGATGTTTATATTTGATTTTAATCTGAGGAACAGGGTCTGGAAACATCAATTCAGGTTTATATTCATCAGATCATGGTAGTTCTATTGTCCATCCATTCTGGGACACCTAGGTGTTGTGGTCTGAAAATTAACATATTTTGGTTCAACTGGGTCCTGTGCCAATTTCATTATTAAAAACAGTACTTATGCATAAAATTGATTAACAAATATGATAAAATTGACCAAGGCTAATGGTGAAGGAGATCAAAATAAAAAATATATGTTTGTACTGGAGAAGGCTTTTTATGTTGTATTGGGATAGAGAACCAAATAGTGATCTATAAGACATGACAAACAGCTAGATGACCTCGTAACATCTGCATAGTTCTGTGTGTAGCTTGCAAAGTGGGAAGCCATTGTTCTATTGCAACGTATCACTCATTTGCAATGTACCTTTAATGAAACAATGGTAAAATAACCATGATGCCCTATTTTTGGGAGTAGAAAACTATGAAATTTGTGAATCTATGGAAAGCCTGTGATTGGTTTTTGAAGAGAAAAGAGATGGGTCACCCACAGCTAGAAAGTGAATGACTTATTTTAAAAGTCAAATGATGGAGCATTTTATAGGAAAAATGCAAAAGTCCACCTCAGTGTAATTTTTTAATGAGAGATCATCTATTTTCTCCAAAACTATTCATTGAAATCTTTAAATCTGATTGTCTTAAGGTCAGATTTCTCTCCTTTATCAACGAAAGTAATTCATGACTTTAGAATTCCTTTAAGAGATTTTAGGTATGATGAACTTGAAAGAAAAACAATAAAAAAGGCTACATAGCCTTCCAGTTATTATAATAACTAGAGGCAGCCTTACTTCCTTTAGTAAATAGGCCTAGGGAGAAAAATACGGAGTACAGATATAGACAACTTTGTAAAACTTTTTGCTCTGAAGTGTAGTCATAGAAGTACAATTTTAAAATTACAATGTTTCTTCTCTCTTCCCTATTTTTATTTATTCTATCCTACCTCAGAGTGTGCTTTCTCAAAACTCTCACTCTAAAGGGGAAAATGACCTTGTTATAGCTGGAAAGGGATAATTTAACCTGTTCCCAGCCCCCTCTTTCCTGTTTCACCCAATCATGGATAAGGCAGAAAAACTTTTGAATCTTACAGTGTCTCAGGGAAATAGGCCTGCTAAAAATGGGTGAGTTAATCATAATATTGTAAAATACTTCCCCCCAAAATATAAAACACTTTGCCACCACATTGACGGGGCTTCAGTATAATAACTGCATATTACACTTGTCAGAGTGTCAAGATATATACTCTTCCTGAGTAGAATTTATGGAAGTCTAAAGTGAAGAGGGGAAACCAAGAAGGCAAAACAAAGAGAAAGGGAAAAAAGGACTATTAGAAGAGTTTTAAGCCTCTGACACAGCCACAGAAAACATTAAATATACTCGAATCGCTACCCAGATTAACATAAAAGATCTCACTCAGATTTAATTAACTTAGCTCTTTAACTCAATATATCACATCTTATTTTCAACAAAAAGTGACAAGGCATGAAAAAACAGAAGAAACAGAAAAATCTTCAGAATCAGAGTCAAATATGCCACAGATAATGGAATTATTAAAAGGGACTTTAAAGTTGCTATGATTAACTTAATAAGAGTGAAGATGAAAAAATACGCATGCCAAAACAGATGAGTAGTATAAGTGAGATGTCATGTAAATTCTAAAACTGAATCAAAAGACAATGCTAGTGAAGTAGAAGTTTCAGCCTGGGCCAAACTACTCAGGTAACTGGGTGGAATGTGCCAAAGTTCATAAAAACCCATGGATAACAGGTTCAACAAGATGTTT
Source organism: Cavia porcellus (assembly GCF_034190915.1). NCBI lineage: Eukaryota > Metazoa > Chordata > Mammalia > Rodentia > Caviidae > Cavia > Cavia porcellus. The sequence goes on along the minus strand of NW_026947516.1, from coordinate 29,722,233 downwards.
CCTGAAAGTACATCCACAGGACAGAGGACACAATAAGACACCAGAGTTCCTGAGCACTACACATGGAACTAATCATAAAGTGATATTCTCAATCATTTATTTGAATAGTGTGTTGTTTATAGAACCAAGCAGAAGATACCATTTCAGTTCTTCATTTACATGTGGGCAAAACCACTTAAAAATATTTTCGTGACCCTTCCTGTGCATCTGGCAGGAAACAAAGCAAGTTTTTCAGTAGGAAAGATTATTCTTGGTGCCATGCCAAGTGAGCTTGTGATGCTATTATTAGTGGTATATGAGGAAACACCCGGATTCACAGACTTATGTGAGGAAAAGGCTGGATTTGATTCTATCTAGATACAGGCAGGCCGAGATTTTTAATATCAGTGATTGGCCAGAGAACTTCAGTTTATACTGTTTCTGGGTAGAGTCCTAATCTCAAGGAATCTGGATGGAATATTTGGGGTCAGAATCCAAGGATGGTCAGTACAAGTATATAAATAATGCTGGACCCTCCAGAGCATGGGAGTTTGTATGTGTGTGCACTCCTAAATTTTCTGTCTGGTCATATGTTCTACTTGCTGAGGGCATCACAGTCCTTTTAGTGGTATCCTGTTTTTTTGCTGAGAGTGCCCAGTTTGCTGAGAAGGTCTTGCTTAGGTCAGGCATGACACTCCCTTCTTTTTGTTATTATATACAGAGAGGGGTAGGACATTTCCCATGGCCACTTCATTCATGACAAATGGGATGGCATGGACAGCCCATTTGGGAGAGAAATGTGAGGGGACGAGTAGCATTGTGAAGTGGTCAGAGACAGCATCTGTCTGTTGGTAAATGCCTGAACACAGTCCTGGAAAAACTGTGAGAAAAGTCTTGTCATCTGTTCTGTTTGTTGAGTGCAACATGGTCTTTTTAGTAGTATCCTGCTGTTCGCTGAAAGTGACTTGTTTGCTGAGGATGTGTCATCAGGTCATATATGACAGGACAAATTTCCCAATGCCATATTTGCATGAGGAAAAATCCAACCCAGGAATTTTAGATACCAAAGTTCCTTATCTATTTCCCTTACATCCTTGAAACTGCTGTGAACCTTTTCATCAGCCCCCTCTTGACCTATATGGATACTTCTTTCTTCCTTTAATGAATGTATACTTTAACTATTTATTTATTTTTTGGGGGGATTTTTGGCTACCAGGAATTGAACTCACAACCTCATGCTTGCCAGGCAGGTATTATGTTCCTGAGTTACATCCCCAACTCCATCCTAGCTGTTTTTTTTTTCCTGTGTATCTTGTCCAGTCTTTCTTTAAGACACCAGGAACCTGGAAAGTAGTCCCACAGGATCTGTCATACATTAGCACTAGAAATGAAACAACATTGTAACAGAAAGGAATAATCAATTTAATGGGCAATAGCTAGACTGGATGTGGCAAAGGAGAGACCAAAGAACTTCAAGATGTGTGAATAGAAGCTTTCAAACTGAAATGCAAAGAGAAATAAAATACTGTGGAGAAAAATAAGGCAGTCTCTTGTAGTATGTTACGTATCAACTATCTGTGATAGCTACCACTGTAATGGACTAGACTGTTACTGCTGTAGTTGATTTGATTCCCTAAGAATAATCCTGACCCAGTGGATAATTTAGTGCCAGAGAATTTATTTGCTGAATCCACCATCACATGCATCTAGACAGACAGCAAGAATGTAGATCAGACTCTGCAATAATTCCTGCAACTTGGTAGAAAGAAATTCTGAGTCTGAGTTAACTTCAGTCTGCAGTGGGGGGGGGGGTTTCAGAAGATTTATCGGGATCTGAGCTCAGACTCTCTGGCAAAAAACTGCTTTGGAATCACATATGCAATGCCTCATTAGAATATTTAATCTGTGTTCTTATCAGATATTTATTGATTTAAATTTTTCTATGTTCATTGATTTATTTAGTAATGTGGGGTTATGTGATGTTCTTTTAGTTTCCTGTTTATTAAGTTGTTACTTTTGTAGATTTGCTATTTCATTGTCTCTGATTTAATAGATATCTAGATTCTCTCCCTTGTCTCAGCTTTTTATCTAACATCTTCAACTCAAATGCCTGAGACAATATTAATGCAGTTTCTCATTCTTTTTTCCAAACATATAAACTCTTCCTCCCAAGTATTATATTCCCCATACTTCATCACCTCTGAGTCCTCACTTCACTAGTATTACTCCTCAGTCTTCTTCCTTGTAAGTCTTTGGTTTTCCATGTATTATCTAGCTTCTTGCTCTTCCCTTTAGCAAGTTCTGGTAAATGTAGAACTTTCGTAAATCACAAATTATCCCTCTTTCTCCCATATTTCATCCTTGTACCACAGAATAGCCTCTGAAAACTCTCAACAATAACCGTTCAACTCAATTAAAAGTATTACAATAAAATCAGGGCCGACATCAAACTTTTCTTCTCATCTATCACTGTTCCCACTTCAATCACCTCCCGTTCTCCCCACTCAACCTCACTTACCTCACTGTAGAGCAATGGCCACTTATAAACTGTCATACTGTGCAGAGCATAGGTGGGAGTGTAACTGCTAGGACTATCATATAGAAGTGTTGGAAGATTGAACCTGTGGGTGCTGTGATAACCAGAGGTAATTCTTTTATCGAAACAAAGGGACAGATTTGAAGTCACTTACAGTAAATAACAGGATGAGTAAACACTAGCACTGGAAATACAAAGCTGAAATTATTTATAAAGAGGCAACAGGTTACTAAAAATCTCCATATAAGGCACAAACTCTCCCACTTGTCTAGTCCCCAAACTGTGGTAATATCCCCAACCCAAGGGAAAAAAGAGAGGGCCATATGTAACTTTAAAAGATATACCAACAAATAAACCTAGATACACATAAGAGAATGGGGAAGCAGAGAAATGGAGGATCTCTGAAACCCTATGTCTAATAAGACAGAGTAAGGGATCATAAAAGGAGAAGAAAATAAATACCAGGTATCAGAAAACTTTGAAAAGTTCTTAAAAGGACTAACAAGATTGATTATTTTAAAGAGGAAATGAACCAAATGTTCATAGCAATTTCACTCACCAGACTATGATAAATTTCAGGGATTGAGGTTTAAAAAACTGGACGAGTTAAACAAAACAGTTCAAAATCCGAATGACAGATTTAACAAGGACGTGGAATCCTCAAAAAGATGTCAGATAGAAATACCTAAAATTAAAAAAAAAAACTGTATAGAATTCATACATCAGAAAAATGCCCAATGTGAAGACAGGGTGTCTTATATTGAGGACAAAATAGTGAATTGTGATAAAGCACTCAAAAAAGCCAAAAGAAAATAGAGCAACAGAAGACAGCCCAGTCACTACTATATGACCACAAGAAGACCAGTGTAAGGCTAACTGGAGTTACAGAAAAACTAGAAGATACAACAGATGAATACATAAATCGTGAAAGAAAATTTTCCAAATATAAGAAAAGATTTTAAAATACAAATCAGTGAAACTTACAGAACATCAAACATTATGATGAAAGGAGAAGCTTAGCAAGGCATATCCTTGTTAAATTACAAGATATCTAGCATTTTTGCTGCATTTTAAAAGCAGCCAGAAAAAAAATCACATACAAAGGTAAACCAAATAGCATCATATCACACTTCTCAATTCACTAAAGGCTAGAAAAGTTTGAGGTGAATTATTTCAAGCCCTAAGAACAAATAACTTCCAACCCAGATAGATTTATCCAGCAGAGCTCTTTCAGAATAGATGAAAAAATAAGGAAAAAAACCTAGTTCAGGAGATATATGAACACTAAACCAGCTTTAGAAAAAAATATGAATATTCTTTATCAAAACAGTGAACTGTACACAGCTAAAAACAGGACATAACTGCATTCAATGAATAAACAGTAACAAAAAATTTTCAGGAATGAAAAACTATATACTTACAGATAAAGAAGGCACTCATAGTAAATAGCCAACACATCTCAGAGTCAGTTGTGATTCATCACAATCAGTGCTAACAGTAGGAAAACAGATCAAGCTCAAATAGACAACCGTGAGAGAAATCTTAAAATACTTGAGAGACAGAAAGAAACCCGATCCAAATTGAAATTGAGTTGGGAAATCATAAAGATAAGAGCAGAAATCAATTAAACTGAGACTAAAATAAAAAAAATAAAAGAACTGAACAGCTGGTTCTATGAAAGAATAAATAAAAGAGTTAATCCTGTATCCAGAATTATCCATAGAAAGCAAGAAAACACTCATATCGATGCAATTAGAAATAAAAAATATGAAATCACAACAGACACTGTGGAAATCTACAAGATAGTAACTCCTTTAAAAATTATATCCCAACAAATTAGCAACTTTTAAAGAAAGATTCCTAGACGCATACAAACTGCCAACATTAACCCAAGAAGTCATAAATATGCTGAATAACTCAATAAGCAACAAAATTGACACAATAGGAAATAATCTATCAACTAAGAAAAGCCCAAGACCTCATGGATTCACTGCTGAATTCTACAAAATCTTTAAGGATATTATATCACCAATACTCCTCAAATTATTGAAAAAAATTGAAAGGAATTTAAACTCATTTATGGAATCCAGTATCACCCTTATCCTAAAACCAGATAAAGAACCAACTGAAGAAGCAAACTGTAGGCCAATCTCTTAGACATATGTGCACAAATCCTCAACAAGATATTAGCAAATAGAATGCAACACATCACTAAAAGATTATATATTGTGATCAAGTCGGTTTTATCCCAGATATGCAAGAATGGTTCACCATACCTAAGCCAATCATTGTAATATATCAATCACATAAACATAAACAAGGTAAAAAAAGGACTATGTCAATAAATGCAGAAAAGGTTTTTAACAAAGTCCAACACTGCTTTATGATTAAAAGTCTGAAGAAAACAGGTATATAATAATCATACTTGGATATGACAATAACTGTCTATGACAAGCCAATAGCCAGCTTCACACTAACTTTGGAACACTGGAAACGTTTCCTCTAAAGTCAGGAATAAGACTAGGATGTACACTATTCAAAATAGTGCTTGAAATATTAGAGCAATTAGGCTAAAGAAATAAAAGGGATAGATAAAATAAAAGAACTCACAATATCATTATACGCCAATGACATGATACTCTACATAGATGACCCCAAAAAACACAACCAAATAACTTTTAGAATTAATAATGAACTTCAGCAAAGTAGCAGGATACAAGGTCAGCACACAGAAATCATTAGCATTTGAATACAACAACAACCAGAATGAGAAAGAAATTTTGAAAATAATGCAATACATATAGATTCAAGAAAAATGAAGTACATAGCAATTAACCGAGAAAGTAAAAAAGACATCTACAAAAAAACTATAGTACTCTTAAAAAGGAGACTGACTTAAAAAGGAGACTTAAAAAGAGGACATCGGAAATTGGAAAGATGTCCCTTGGTCCAAGATGTGCAAAATCAATATTGTCAAAATGGCTATACTCTCAAAACTGTTATACAGATTCAGTGCAATTCCAAATTACCAGCAGTATACTTTACAGATTTAAAAAAAAAAATCCTAAAACACATGTAGAATCAGAAGAGACTCAGAACAGCAGAAGTAATTTGTGGAAACAAGAGCAAAGCAGGAGGCATAGCAATACCTGGCTTCAATTTATATTACAAAGCTCTAGTGACAAAAAAACACATGCTACAGGAGCACAAACACATGCATGCATCAGTGGAAAAGACTTGAGGATACAGAAACTTCCCTACACATATTCAACTGTTTGATCTTTGATAAATGGGCCAGAAGCATATGTTGGAAGAAAGATAGCCTATTCAGCAAATGGTGCTGGGAAAACTGGCTATTTGTGTGCAGAAGATTGAAACTGGATCATTTTCTCTCACCATATAGTAAATTAAAATCAAAATGGATCAAAGATATAGACATTAAAACAGAAACATTAAACCTACTAGAAGATAGAATAGGTAAAACACTTGAAGAGATAGGTGTAGAAGAGTATTTTCTAAGAAGAAACCCCAACTGTGCAAGAAATAACAGCAATGATCAACAGATGGGAGTATATCAGTCTAAAAACTTCGGTATAGCAAAAGAATCACTGAGTGAAGGGGCAACTTACATAATGGGACAGAATTTTTTTTCCAGCAACAACTCAGTCAGAAAACATTAGAATATTCAAAGAACTACAAAAAAAAATCAAATCACCTAAAATTAAAGACCCAGTCAAGATATGAGCAAGAGAAATGAACAGACACCTTGCACAGAAACAAATACAAATGGTCAATAAATATATGAAAAAATGGTCAACATCTCTGGACATTACATAAATGCAAATTAATGCAATGCTAAAGCTCCAGGTAAGAGTCCATTGTATCCCAGAAAGAATGACCATCATTACAAAATTAAGCAATTACAGATGATTGCATAGCTGTTGTGAAAGTGTAGCCCTCCTTCATTGTTGGTGAGAAAGTAAAACCATAGCTATTACAGAAACCAATATGGAGATTTCTCAAAAACTGAAATTAGAAAGTCAGTATGACCCAACAATCTCCAGGCTAGGTATCTTCCCCAAAGAGCTTAAGACATCATATGACAGCAATTCATGCATATCAATGTTTATACAGCACAACTTATAACAGCTAAATCCTCGATACAGCGTTTTTACCAACTAGCAGATCACTGGGTAAAGAAAATATGGCATTTATATATAAAGGAATATTATTCCACTATAAAGCATGACAGATTTATAAGAAAATTGATGACCTGAAAATTATGTTGAGTGAAAGACACCAGACACATGAATTTGAACACCATACGGTATCTCTCATTTCAGTGAGGCGAAGTACAAACCAAGAGTATAATAATGAATGAATGGATAGAGGGGGACTACGCGATGGATCTCTTGCAACATAGAAATGGTACAAGGGCAAAAGCATGAGGGATGAGGAGGAGGGGAGATTTGAATACAGACATGGCATTTACAGGAACATAATAATCTCAATGAATGTAAAAATTATATGTTGTATATGAACTAAGGTTAACAATATCAACAAGAATAAAAAATGGGACAGGAAAGTTAGAAGGGGAGAGGAGAGGGAAGAGGAAGAGGACTTAAAAAAGAAACAAGCAGTGGTATGCATGTGTAACAACACACCAAGATGACTATAAATTGCATGAATGGCAAACGTGCTAGTAAAATTTTTAAAAAGACATAGCCATAATAGGTCTGTCATAACATGTCTAAAACAGATTTCAAAGCCATACTGTAAACATGTACTAATAAAAATTAAAATATTGAAGAAAAAAATATCTGATGTAGTATAACGGACATTTCCAAAATAATGACACCTCAAACCACCAGTTCAGGTAGCTAGGAGACCATAAATACAAAGAAGGATTAAATATCGCACAGTAAAGAAATCAAAAGCCAAAACTAAGCAATCCAGTAAACTATATATGGATCTATTGTGTTTAAAATGCAGGAAAAAATGGCACAAAGAGAAAATCCAGAGTATCCCCAAGTAAGAAAATATGGGAATAAAATTTCTTATAGATAAGCAAATATAAAAATTACAAAAGAATTATCAAAAATTGTATAAGTAAGAAGAAAGTATAGCATTAAAGGTTTATTTTTGAAAAAATAAAATAAAAAAACCATCCAGATTTGGTGGTACACGCCTGTAGTCCCAGCACTTCAGAGGCTGAGAAAAAATAATCATTGACAGTTCAAGGCCAGCCTGGGCTACAAAGTGAGCTTAGGGCCAGCCTGAACTGCATAGTGAGACCTTGTCTCAAAAAGAAAACAAACAAACAAACAAACAAACAAACAACAATTATGAACCTATGAATTTATTTAAAATTAATAAAGTTTCCTACCTAAATAAAAATTGATGGAATTCTTTGCCAACAGACCTGCCTTGCAAGAAATGTTGAAAGTTTGTCAAGCAGAAGGGAACTGGTCAGAAACTTAAATCTATATGAAAAAAAGTAGCATTGGATGAAAAAGGTGTAAATGAAGGTAAACTTCTAATTTTTATTAATATAAACTATAAATAGTTAAAGTGGTAATGAAAATGATGCATTATGTTTTAAAGCAAATGGTAAAGTGAAATAAATAATATTGTGGTAGGATAGAAGAATCAAGATAAGTATAAGGGAGACATGGAAAATCATGACTTTAAAACTGTACTCAGTAAAAAACTGTAGTTCAAGATACAAACCCTATTTTGCTTTATTTCCATTAAAGCTATATTCTAATCGTTCAGGTAGAGGAATCTGCAGGAAGCACATAGTGCTTCATGAGATATATATATATATATATATATATATATATATATATATATATATAGAGAGAGAGAGAGAGAGAGAGAGAGAGAGAAGAAAATGACTCACTATAGGTCTGAGGGTCTGAGGTTCTTCTGACAACACACACAGAAAGTTGGAAACCCACTGAGCCACTGAGCTCCTGCTGTCCACCTAGAAATTCAAATTTCATAACCAGACATCTCTGACAAAGAGAGTGGAACTATTTTTCTAAGACCTCTCCATGTCATGCAGCCCAGGATGATTCCTTAAAGACCAGGTGAAATTTTTACTGGCTTTACCTAACTACTTGAGAAATAGTATTCCTAACCTTAGTGGTGATAATAAAAGGCTTTGGTAATTTTTTAAGGCAGGGGCTAGCTCATCGGCATAAGCACCTGCCTTACAAGCAGGCGGTCGTGAGTTCGGTCTCCAGTACCGATAAAAAAAAAAAAAAAAAAAAAAAAAAAAAAAGAATTTTAAGATACAAGAGAAAAAATCTATTTCTCAGCGTTTGAGTAAAATACCTTGGAAAGTTCAACGTACGAAGGTTCAGTTTGTTATTCATTGACTAAAATACTACCTTCTACTTTCACGTACAGCATTTAAAATAACGTTCAGTGTGTGCTCCGTGTTCCACTCAGGCCCTCAGGCACGTGTTCCTACATTTCCTAAACTTTTCTTAGAAGAAACAGGGAAGGAACTTACACAGATTTTAAAAGGAAAGGAGGATGTTCACATAATTCTGCATGGTACACCCAGTGGATACTGAAATTGTCTATTCTAGGATCAGGGTAGCCACAGACTTGCTAGCAGCTCTTAGCTGTGTGACTCTTGCCCACACTGAGCTACCACACACACATACACACACACACACACACACACACACACACACACACACACACACACACACACACAGCAGGAATGAGAAAGAGAAGACAAAGAAAAATAATTACCCAAAGGAGTCTTACCTACTATTTGGAATTCGCAAGAAATGTTACTAGATTCTGGGGCTCCAGGGAGTTGGCCCCAGGTACTTGGTGCCCTGATAAGGAATTGGTCAAGACACAAGAAAAGGTAACCGGGATGTACATCTATTGGAGGTGGAAAAGATGTACATACTGCAGAGTAAACAGGCCAGTGACCAGAATCCAAGGGACTCTGGGCATAAAGGAAAGATCTCTTCTGTGTCTGAAATCCTTGGATTGGCTTCTCCCACATGCAAATTAGGCACTGGGACAGTTTCCCTATCAAAAACTTAACTTATCCTGGTGCCAGATTTAATCCCATTGAATGACTCACTTGACTTTATACCAGATGAACAGAAAAGAGAGGCTTTGTGATTGATTCTGTGTACATTGCTCAGGACCTGCATTGATCAGTGATCCTGGATCCTGTGTTCTGTACAGGACCCCTTGGTCTCCATGACTGACAGATTCCAACCAGTTGTTTGACCAGTGCCCCAACCCTCATCTCCTATCTTGAACTTATTATGTGGGTAGGGCAGGTCTTGTTTTATATCTGCATTAGACATCCATGGACCCTGTCTAGTGACAGCTCCAAAGTAAGAAAGGAGAAGAAAGAGAAACAAAAACATTCTGTTACTTGTTTTCTGCATCACACACAAAGTGTTATAGCATTATTTGAAGGCATTTGTTAAAAAGTGTATTGCAACGTAGCACAACTACATTTTTTTTAAAAAAAGATGTGAAATTTGTATGCTGAGCCAATAAAATGTAATCAAATAAAATGTTCATAGAAAAACAAGAGAAGGAACAAAAATGGGAGAAAAATAGGTGGAATGAATATAAAACATTTACAAAAGTGGCAGATAGCCCATCTGTATCAATAATGACCTTAAATGAGAATTATCTAAATATACCAATTATATGTCTAACATTTCCATTACTTTTGAAAAAGATTATATGTGGTCTATAACAAATACAATTTAAATATCAATAATAAGAGAAGTTTCTAGTAAAGTGATAAAAACAAATCCATCATATGAACACTAAAGAAACCTGTAGTTGCTCTTTTAATTCAGACAAAGATAACTTCATAGAAAGGAAAACTAAAAGAATAAAATCCCTAAGACATAACATTCCCAAATGTGTAAGTATCTAAATTAACACCTGAAAATACATGAAGCAAAGCTGATAAAATAGAAACAGAGAAGAAATAGACTAATTTATTATTATCATCGGAGTTTTCTTTACCCTTCTTTCAGAATTTGATAGATCAACAGTAGAAAATCAGCAATTATATAGCCAACTTGAAAAATGTTATCTATCAACATGATGTAATTAACATTATAGATACTCCAACTAAATACTAGAAGAATACACAATAATCTCAAGTGCACATGAAACATCCACTAGGATAAAGCACACTCTGTGTCATAAAGTGTACCTTGACATGTCTTTAAAAATAGAAATCAGGTTAATTATTTTCTTAGAACATGATTAAGTGAAAGTAGAAATAAAAAACATTGAAAGATAGGTAGAAAACTGCCAAGCATTTGGAAGTCGAGCAACATATTTCTCAAAAGCTCATGGCCAAAGAATTTTTCAAGAGACAATAGAGATACTTTATATACTTGCATTTATATTTTAAATGAAATAACATACACGTACCATATATATGTGAATATTCCATCAATAATTGAGAAATACAGTAAAACCAATACATTCATAACATCAAATGCATGTAAGGTGAAAGTTCTAAAATAGATTGAGTTTTATACTAAACTTAACTGAATTTTATACTTGAGAAACCTAGAAATCACAGCCATTTAATCTAAAAGGAACTCAAAGCAAATAAATAATAAAACAGATCAAAATTTTACATTAAAATTTTGAAATCTATAAATAAATGAAACCAAAACCTGATTGTTTGAAAATATCAACACAACTAATAAAGCTATCTCAATGGCAAGAAGGAACATAGAAGACACAAATAACTAATATCGGAAATAAAAGCAAGGAACCACATCACTGATCCTGATCCCATGCATGTTCAAAGGGTAATAAAGGAATACTATGCCCATGAGTTTGATAAGTTATTTGAAGCAAGCTAATGTTTGAAGTTTGATAAGTTATGTGACGGAGACCAATTCCTTGAAAAGTAAAAATCGTCATCAATAATTTATATACTCATCCTAAATAAATTATATACGTAATTATTGGCATTCTAAGAAATAAACTTCATTCAAGTAACATCACTAATGAATTCTACTAAGATGTAGAGGAAGAAATGATAAAAAGTCATGACAATAGCTTCCAGAAAATAAAGCTGAAGTGACACTTCCTAAGTCATTCTATGAGGAAAGCATTTCCTTAATACAAAAATCATACAAATAGTGTGGGAAAGAAAACAAATGATTATTTTTCATGAAAATAGATGCAAACCTTCTTTATATATTATTAGAAAATCAAAGCAATAGTGTATAAAAATATTTGTGCACAATGACCATTCTATTCAAGATTATACTAAGTCTCCTAACTATTAAGAATCTAAGATATACATAGATTGTAAAGGAAAAAATGAAACTGTCTTTATTAGCATATTACATGATTATATCTGTAGAAGTTTCTAAAGAACTAAAATCTTTAAGAGCCTTTTGGAACTAATAAGTTTCTATGACAATATAGCAGTATGCAGTTAATGTACACGAATTAATTTTTTTCCATACACCAATAATAGATTCTAAAATTTCAAAAAATCACAATAAATTTTCACAATTGACCAGAAATGTAAAATACATGGCTTTATAGCTAACAAATTAAGTTATTTAAAACATATGTAAAAATAATTTCAAATAATTTATGTGACTACTCTGCCATCAAAGAAGACATAGAATATAACTCCTCACTCCAAGTATCAGGTTCTCATAATGAATTCTTTCCAAAAAGTATACTGTAGACTAGGACCAAAAATACTAACTTTACTTTGAAGAAAGCTGATCAACACTATGTCAGCCAGGTGACTATGGTCAACACCAACAAGTGTTCTCAAGTGTTTTTTCTCTTAATGACTCGGCAGAAAATATTACCAAACATCCAGCCCAGTGATACACTTTGCTGTCATTTTAGAATTTGAACTTACTGACCCTCCATGTTGGATTTCCTGTTTTCCAGATTGTACATCATCTTCTTGTTTGTTTTCCTATAAATTTCCGGGGGCCTAATTCATGAAGTTCTTAATGTACGATCTTTAGCAAATTAAGAAGAGGGAGGCTATTTTCCTCTGGAAATATATTTAATCTATTATAAGTAGCCAGTCATTTTATTCAACTTTTGAGGTATAGAACAGTAATCTCTTTCAAGAATTTAAATTGCTTTCTCTTTTCCTTTCCAAATTTCACTATAACCTTTATAAATATCAGTATTGTTTTCATAACCATTCTCTTGTTTTTAAATCATGTGTTAGGATTTTTCTTTTTTTAAAAAAAAAATTAAAGAATATCTCCTTGGCACCAGTATATTGAAATATCACCATTATACAGCACATAATATATTTTGATTTCAAGAGCCAATTTAATCTGAATATTTATTTCTTCTGTGTGCTTTATTTCTTTGGTACCATTGTCTGTTCTCATTTAAGATTATGGCTAATGGAAGAGGAATGATTTATTTGGATACTGAATCTCCAGAATGAATTCCCTGTTTTTCTTATATTTCCTGTACTCTGTCTTAAAAAAAAATAGTTTTACCTGTACATGACATAATTCTGTTCTTCTTTCACATTCCCCTCCACTCTCTTTAACCCCTCTGCCCCTCCTTATTTAAAAAAGTTTTTCTCCCCATTTTTTACTTCTTTGCTCAAGACTTTGTTCTTTGCCCTTCCTGTCTTTACCCTTGCCCCCTCTCTAGTTCCTTTCACATTTTAACATTTTCTTCATATTTTGCAATATCTATCACACATTTTGGTTCTTATTTACACTTTTGATTTCTCACACCAGAGAAACAATACAGTATTTACATGAGTGTCCAATTCATTCTACTTAAGAAAATGTCCTAACGGTGCATCCATTTTGCTAAAAATGTCTCAAACCTGTCCTTGATGCAGAACAATATTCCACTGTATGTATTAAAAACCCCTCTTCTTTATCCATTCATCTATTGATGGGCATGGGGCTGTTTCCCATATTTTGCTGTTACAAATTGTGATGCTATAAACATTGGTGTGCATATATTGATGTGGTATGATGCTTTTTATTCTCTTGGAAAGATAACAGGAAGTGGAGTAGCTGGGTCAAGTGGAACCTCTAAAATTTTAGTTCTATTTTCCAGTTTCCCTGTCATGTATCTTCTACTATGTTATGTTTTTCCACTATACGATTTTATTTTCCAAGAGCTCTTTTTATTCTCAGTTCATCCTTTTTGTAGCATTCTATTGTCATTTTTTAATATATATATATGATATATGATATATATATATATATATATATATATATAATATCTTTATCTAAGTTTATTAACCTTTATCTTACTTTCATGTTTTCTTCTGCCAGTTTTGGAAATTACCTGATTTCTTCTGCTCTTTTTAAATTTATATTTAATAAAATTTAAATTATTATAGTACCTTTTCTTTCCTTTGGTTTTTTATTTCTGTTAATTGCACTTACCATATACAGTGTTTGCTGCATCTTGCTTCTTTGACAGTAAACGTTGATAGAAATTCTTTGCATTTATTTAGCAACTGTTCATTTATGAGTATAATCTAAGAGGTACCTAATATAGGATTCTGCTCAAAATTGGAGGTAAATGGATTTTTAAAAAGAAGTTGTTTTCACCTAGGAATTTATCATATATTGAAAGGGAATGAGACAGGAAGTGAAATTTTAATATGATGGAGAAGATATTATATTCTATAGAAAATAGAATTGAAATATAGAGGGAAATGCAGCTAAGTCTACATATAAATTTGTCAAAATACACTAAAAACTTGAATAAATATAAGATTTTTGTTGGACAAGAAATGAGAGTAGAAAAATCAATTTTGTTTAGAGAGAAAATCCAGTAAAAAGCCAGTGATGAAAAGTTGTTTGATATCTGTTATAATTTAATTTGTCTCCAGTAAAGGCATCAACTCTTTTATTGGGCTTAGGTTCTGAGTTCATATTTAAGAACCATATAGAGGAAAGACTGCAGGAGTTGAGTGGTGAATTGCCCACAAGCATTTCTTCTGTTTGACTGACAAAATTACTGAGAAGCCAAGATTAGTTCTGATTGACTCAGGAAAGATAATTTTCTTGGACACATTGTTGTTGGGCAGACAGAGAAGAATGATTAATATTTTAGCTCGCTGTTAACTATCTTGATAGAGAACCTAGAGGACTGTGGCATTACTCCACCATACATGACATGTACAAGACTCCAACTCTCCTATTGGAACTAATGCTCCTTTGAAATTGTAGCCCAAAGTAGTATAGTAGGACCAGAGAGCCAAAATCAAACCATAAGAAAGGACGAGAGAGTGAGGGAGTAAAACAGAAAATATTGTTGGAGAGGTGGAATCACAGGAATATTTCACTGCATAAATCGGTAGAAGATCTGTATGTCTGTGATTCTTGTGATCTTATAATTATTTCTGTAGAATAGTTTCACAGAACCTTACATACTTCAGCCTAGAATGTTTGTTGATAAAATGAATAGAGCACACAGTCTTAGGAAAACAATCACCTTGCTGTACACACACACATGCATACACACACACGCCCCAAAAATGTCTTTCAGTCAAATCAATTGAGTTTCAGTAATTTTCTTCTAGGTCATTTGGTGTATAAAATGAACACTCAAAAATGTCAGTTTCTAAGTAGTGCAAAGAATTATGCATGTGACTAGGATATATATTTTGAATGTCACAAGGGAAAATGTTATACAAATAATTTATTATTCCATATTCTGTAATTTTGTTTTAAATTATTTATTATCACTGCACATGTGTTGTAGTCTGGGGTTGTACACAGAGAACAATTCAGGTCAGGACATGGAGTTTATAATATTTTTATAATGGTCACCGGAAGTTAACACAGGAGAATGCAGGAAATCTATCCGCAACACCAACGACATAAATTATATAAGTCAAGAGCCTAAACCCCAAGGCAATGTCCCACATGAGTCCAGATAAAAACCCAGAGCTCAGGACAACGCCTCCATGAGTCCAACTGCAAGTCCAGGGCCCACAAGGACTCATGCCAGTCTCTTTTACGGATTCGTGCCGGGAAGACCCAAGGGTCAGCGGTGGAAGCCAGAAAGTCTATGCCAGCAGGATGAAGGAGCTGTACTAGTGGGATGAGGGTTCTACACTGGAGCCGAGAAGTCACACTCACAACAAAGAAAAGCACCACAGCTGTCCTCAGTGACACAGAGGCCCCGAGCTCCTCTGACAACAAGCACAGTCGGGTACGTGACAGGAAGCAGTGTGACAAGTTCATCTGGAGACCAGGCAGCACATGTCTTCCCCTCCCGAGCCAGGAAGCAATGCTCGATGTGAAGACCAAAGCTTCTCCAGGAGAACCAACAGCTCAGACAGTAACTCGTAGGAGAACCAACAGTGCCTCCATAACGCCTCCATCCCTCTAACACCTCTCTTCTTCTCCACCTATTTATCCTGGCAACCCTCCTCAGGTGCAGCATCTTCTCTCAATGCTTGCTGATGCAATCCAGCTGGCGTTAAGTTGACCACTAGTTATCAAACCATAACAACATGTTTGTGGCACAAAATGATTACATTCTTCCTGGGGAGTCAGTGCACAGAGACAATACACCTTCATTTCCCCTGCCCCTTTCTCAACAGGGAAATAGAACTTTTAAAATCTGTCATTTTGTAAAGCAGTGAGGTATTTTTAAAAAGCACCTCTGTACCTGGCCATGTGTTCATAAAATTTTAAAACAAGATGATTTTAGTTATGGGAATTAAAATAAGTATTTAGAAAAATTATAATAATTTTATGTTTTCAAACTCAATTATATATATATATGTATATATATATATATAAACCATCCTAATACCAGAGTTCTTAACTTGAATTTCCTTATAGAGTAAATGCCTCAGTTCATAATGACTTCTGTTTCCAAATAATTCCATTCTCAAATAAAAGCATTCGGTAAAATTTTGCTTCCATTAGTGAATTTCACATAGAGTGACAAACACGACCACAGTCATCTTCCCTGTAAAACATAAACATGAACACAAATACAAACATGGCATCTTCCCCAGAATTGTGAAACAAATCGAGTCCATGAACCAAGGTAGCACTGTACTAAATACATTATTTGAACCACTAGTGTTTAACTTGATCTTCCTATGAAGTACCAGGTTCTCATTTCACTCTGCTGTGTTATCCAAGTCCAATGCACAGCATACAATGCAGTAAAATAAATGTTTTATAAATAAAGAAAGGTAATACAAAGACTACAAACTAAGGACTCTCTTACTAAAATCGAGGTTACATATATAATTCAAAATCTCATAATTTAAAATGGAGAGTTAAAAGCAACAGACACTGAGGAAAAAAAGTACAAGAAAGATACAACTGTACTGTTGATCAAGATTTTTCTTAGTAAAGATCATATGAATGACAAGAACATAAAAAGTCATATTTTCTTTCATTTTGCTATTTATACATATATAAAAATAATTTAGAGAATGTGAATCTGTCATTTTTATGACAATAGTTTTATTATCTGATAGTTGAACATAACCATAGTGATATTGATGACAAATATTGGCCCTCAGGAAGAGAAATAATAACTTAATAAAATACTTTTAAGTTTTTATAATTTATATCTCACAAAGCTTTTAAATTATTCATATTTTTATGTGCAAATACTATACATATTTTAGTCCAGTGGTGTCCATATTAGTTAAGTAGTATGTTCTCAATGAATTTGTGCCATAATAGTATGTTACCTACTGCTTCGTGAAAATAATTGTTGTATTCTTCCCACAACATCTCAAATATTTGTGATAATCAAAAAATGTAGGAGAGATGATGGCATGGAAGACAAACTATGGAGATGTTTTTAGGAATTTTAAGAACTGCATAAAGGATGAAGAAAATGAGGGCTCAGAATAGGCCACTGGATTTAGCAAGGTAAAATTTGTCGGTGATCTCAAAAATTTTTCTGAGAACTGGGGGTAATGGCATGACTGAATCAGGGGGAATGACGAAAGCCAAAGGAGACAGTATGTACAGAAACTTCAACTACATCAATATAGCTAAGGTTAAAATCTTGAAATGATTTAGTGAATCTTACCAGCGGTGTATATAGGGTTTGTTCTACCAAACTCTATTTTTAAATGAATAAATTGAAGTCCAGAATAAATGTATGTGTTTCTTCTCTTTTTAATTTAAACCTTAGTTAGACTTAGGGTTTTCTCTATCTCTACAGTTAATATAGATATTACCTATGAGCAAGCATCCTTTCAGATTTCAATAATTTTTGAATCCTTATTACCTAGCTCCATGTCTGGGACATAGCACTTCCCTAAAAAACATTTGTTTTAATTGAGTAGAACCAGGAAGTTTAATTACTCAGAAATTATGGGAATAATATGGCAACAAAGTTGTTTAGAAATTGTATCAGAATGTGGAGCAAGATGACCACTAATTTTTCTAGAACACTCTTCCCATAGATACCACAAGTTGAATAGCTATTCATGGACCAAATCACCTTTACAAGAAGTAAGGAAATCAGGTGAGTGTCCATAGTGCTTGCTTTTAGTATAACAAAATGAAAAGATGCATTGAAAAAGACAGAAAGGAGTTGTCACTGTGACTTTTCATTAACCCCAAGAAGCCCAGCAGAGAAATATGTGAGTGTCACTTCCCACTTTGTGAAAGCAAGACTCTGCCCTCTGGAAATCATGGTACAAAAGCTATCAAGGGTCTTGTTTGGAGCTCTGAGAGACCAGCATCCATGAGCACTGAAGTCCGCTTACATAGGCCAGAGCCCACAGTTTCAGCTAATCTTCAATGTGAAGAGGAGACCTGAGAGCAGGAGAACAGACTGTAGTTTCAGCGTTATCCATTAAAGTCTTGGAGTGGGTCTGGGGCACATTTGCTCTATTCCTGAGACGTTGTAGGTACCCAGCTGTGAGACTCAAGTGTGACCCACCTTCTTTCCACCTTTGATGACTAACTGGCTGTCTTCCACTCATGCCCCGACCTCAGGCAGTAAGTACAGCTACTGCCCAGTCAGTGTTCACGGCTGAGACTTGTGTTAAGCTTGTTAACTTGACTGGAGTAGAAGCCACCAAGGGACTAGAAAATCATACTTATTGGTGCATCTGTGTGGTCATGGAGGCGTCATCTTGTGGTTTGTATATGCTCTCTGGCCCCTTCCTAAATGGCATTTTTCCCTGCTCTGATTTCTGACTGACACAGGTTGAAGTGCTTTCGTCTGTCACACGCTTCTGCTGTGATGTCCCTTCCTTGGAGCCAGGTATCCATGGACTGAAATCTGTAAAACCATGAGCAAAGTTAAACCTCTCTTCATTTAACTTATGTCAGTTGTTTTGTACTAGCAAGAGGATGATTGACTAATACAGGGCTCTAAAACTGTCCTTGCACAAGTTACACTCCTTAAAGGGACAGATTTATGCTTTGGCCAGCATCAGTACTGGTCATGGTACAGACCTTGGTGTATTCCTAAGAATATGCAAGTCCCTGCTACTGTGGGACTCAGATGAGATTCAACTTAGAATTAACATAGGTGGGTAATGGACTGCCTTCACCAACACTGCTTCAACTTTGAACAACATAACATGGAATAAGAACCCATTCCATAGGGATACAACAAGATAGTACACCAACACTTTTGCCTGGGCAGATACTGACAGCCCCAGCCCCAGGCTTGACTGTGGATAGAACCTCTGGAACAGTTCCAGTGGAAGACATCTGACCACAGTCTGTGAGACTTCTAATCTAGCTAGCTTTATCTGTGGTTGATTACAGGAGATTGTGCGATGAGTGCACCTCAGCAAGAGACACCCCGTGGCATTGTAGCCCTTGATCACACGCTGGTTTAGCAGGGTCAGGCTGTGGCCTCAAGGCACAACACAGTTATGTCGATTTGACCAACACAAGTGTGACATAGGTATGTGAGGTTGTTCTGTCCACAATGACTCTGTCCAGTGGAGAGCAGAATTCTGCAGAATCTGGCCACAGGACAATAATTGTTGATATGACATCTGACCCTACCATGGCCCCAGGGAGAGGCTTTTGGGTACAGGATAGTTTTTTTTTGTTACTGGCCTGTATCTTTCTGAACAATATACCAAAAGAGTATTTAGGAAAAACCTGGATTTGATTTGTCCTTCTTTTCAGAAACAGTGACAAACACGAAGAGCAGAACCTAGCTAATCTGGACCTGGGTACCTACAGTGCCAGAGTAAAAGTGACTACAGGCTCTGAGAAAAAAGTAGACTACTTATAACTTCTGGAAAGACAGACACAAACAAAGCTGAATTAGGAGGACTTTAATATATATCTGATCCTTCAATACTCATATGATGTTGAATGCCAATATGTATCAAGAGCTTTCAGGAAATCATGATCTTACACAATACTCAAAATAAGGGGCCAGAAACTGACAAGACAGAAATTTAAAACAGTTGGAAAGGAAACTCAATTATTCCAAAGGGGAAAACAAATAAAATTTTGAATAATATGCAAATTAACAGAGATGGAAGACATTTGAAAAATCAAGCAGAAATTCTTGAGATGGAAATGCAATAGAAGGCAACAGTAATAAGATAGATCAAACAGAAGAAAGAATTTTTGAGATGGAAAATAGTATTTAGAAATACACAGTTGTAAGAGGAAAAAAAAAACAAAAAAAGAAAAGAAATGAAATGAAAAAAGCTTAAAGGGCCTTAGAAACAGTATTAAAAGAAAATATACTTGGCTTATTAGGTTTCAAGAAGTACTTGAAAATGCCAAAGTGATAAATAGTTTATTCAAGGAACTGATAATTACCCAAATCAGGAGAAGGATTGAAAGACTCAAGTTCGCAAAGGTCAAAGGTCACTAGCTAAGTTTTTAACTAAACAAAGCTTTATGGCAAGATACAATCAAGCTATCAAACATGAAAGAGAAGATCAAAGGCTGAAAGAGAAAAGAAATAAAACAATGGGCAACTGACTTCTCAGTAAAACCTTACAGGACAGGAGATAGTGGGATACTTTGACAGTACTAGAGGAAAAAAAGAAATGATCACTTGACACTAGCATCAACATTGCAAATCTGAAAAAAGCAAATCAAATCTACAGTGAGATATGACTTCCATTCAGTAAGAGTGGCTGCCATCCAAATGACTAAAGATAAGAAATGATGAAAAGGATGTGGAAAACAGGGAACCCTTGAACACTGTCGATGGGAAGATAAGTTAAAATATTATGGAAAGTCATGTGGAGGTTCCATAAACATTAAAAATACAACTTCTATGGTTCCACAAATCACTCTATTTTGTACATATCCAAAGGAAGTAAAGGCAATATGTCAAAGAGACATCTACATTCCTATATTGAAATTATAGCACTAGTCACAGTAGTTGAGATGACACAACCTAAGTGGTCATGAAGTGGTGAACAGATAAAAAAGATATGGTACATATATATAGTAGAATACTATGCAGTCATAAAAAGGAAGAAAATCTTGTCATTTGCAACAATGTAGATGCAATAGGAGGTATTTATATCAAGTGAAATAGTTAGAATTTACATTCCACATATGACAGGTCATGTAGTACCTGTAGACAAGAAGACAAGTACTGCATAATCTCATACGTGAAATCTTATTTGTTTTTGAAATTGTAAAATGTGGATGTCATTAATGAGAGTAGAATGACTTTGCCACTGAGAATGAGCAATAAGGGTCATTCAATAAGTGGGTTCTAAGTTGTAGTTAGCAGCAAAAAATCATGTCGCACCACTATACAACAGGGTGATTTTATTTTCATTTTTATTTTATTAGGGAAGAAAACAATCTGTTTATTAACCTAGATATATTTTCAGAAGGCATTAAGAAACACAAATTTCCTGAGAAACAAAGCTATTCTAAAAATATTCCTTATACAGTGATTTCTTGACCATACACAAAGATGCACTGACATATATGAACCTTAATGAACACATGATGCAAATGTTTTTGCAGCAACTTTCTACCAAATTCTTAGTGCATTAATGTCAGTTTTCTTTAATTTCTTAAAAATAGTAACAAAACATAATGTGAATGTAGAATTAAGTCTGAGATTATACAATCTAGTTTTAATAAAATCAGACAGTACTTACAAATATTGATGCTGTTGTGCACTTTATTTATACACAGGATAGGTTTCTGAAATCTGAAATGTGACCTGTCACAAATACTTTCTCCAATGCAGAGTTTCTGCGTATCTTTTGGATTCCCAGGCACCTGTGCTGTTTTCCATTTCTTAATCCTGAATTTTTCATTGAATTTCTTCTACTATTTACATTAAATATTCAGTCTCTAGCATTTTCCTAACACACAAGAACAAATGTCTTTATTAAATAACTTCACATGAAATTAATAAAAGGTTTTAAAGAAGTGTTTCTAGTATACAACTTTATTGAACAGCAGCATGTGTGCTTTCCTTCAGGTTTGATAAATGCTACATGACAAGTTTCACAGTCACTGTCACAGGCGCATTTCCACAAATACCTCTGAAGATGAGAACCCAAGGCCCAGGGCCAAAAGTCACTCCAGTCACTCCACGCTTCCAGTGTGCGAGTCCTCAAGTGGCCACTGGCTGCTTTCAGTCCCTTTTATACAGGCACGGAAACTCCTGCCACAATCATGGGTCGATGGCTGGCAAAACTCAGTTTACCAAAATAGAGTGATTTTAAATAATAATAATGTGGTAATATACTATGCATTTCAAAAAGCTTGAAAAATGTATTTTGAAAGATGATACTTCAAGGAGTAATAAACCCTTGAGAAGGTAAATATGAACATCATGCAATCTGTATGAGTATCATTAAAAAGTACAATTTTTAGGATTTTACATATCATTAATATTATTAATAAAAATAAGTAAAATGTATTAGGATACTGTTATTTGTAGTGTTTTGATGTCCATTATATATTTGGAACATGTACAGTACACTCTCTCATGACTCATCTGTCAATCACTCCTTATTTTCACCTACATATCTGTAAATTAATGCATTCACCGTACTATCTTGGCAGAAAGCATGCCGAATCAAGAGCCAAACATGTCTTGACGCAGAGGGAAAGCAAGCACAGCGTCTAGGCGAGACTCTTTGTGTTGACTGTCTTATTCATTGGTCCTTTATTTTTGCTGATATGATTAAAAGAAGATTTTATTATGCCAAAAATTTGGTTATGGTCTCACACACGCACATGTGCGCATGCACGCGTGCACGCACGTGTACACACACACACACACACACACACACACACACATCTGTCATACCCAAATGTTTATGTAGCCTAGCCCATCTATGGTTGTTAATTTTACTAAAAAAATTCTAATTTACCTTAAAGTGTTTATAACAAGTTCCTGGAAAAATCAAATTAGGCTTTCCTCAAGCACAAAAATTAGTTGTTAATAAAATGGAGCAAGAGAAATTTGTAACTATTTAAAGAACAATGAACAATAAAACTATGCAAGATAAACACAGTAGGATCATTAACCATAAATCTTGCAGGGTAAAGTTAAGAGATTTTGGACAGATGATAAAATTAGCATAGAAAGGAGAACTATGGATAATAAATGTCTTACCTTCGACAGGTGGTTGATATAGTGGTTCAAGTAAGTATATAAAATTGTCAGATAAATTTTGATAAAAACACAGTAAAATAGATTAAAAACAAAATAAAAGGTCATAAATGTGAATAATGATTATCTCTTTGAATTACTGGAGAATCATTCTTGTTATATTAAATATACTTCTGATCATAAATAGAAGATTGAGTATGGGTTGAAATAGATTGACAGATTATATCTGTTTGCAAAGTGCTGTAAAGCTGGTTTGGAATGAGAAATGATAAAACTGAATGTAAATAACTTTAGTATGTGGGCAGAAAAGAACAAATGAGATTCAATTCATAAAAGGGGAAGCCAAGAGAATATTACTAAACAACCGTTTATCACAGTATCATTTCTTGCTAATAAAAATCATGGTATTGAGTTTTACAATATGCAACACACCTATTAAGTACTTATTTTTATGAGCTTTTTGTGTAACAGGAGCAAGCTAGCAAATTATCTTCTGGAGTAAGGTTGATTATTCAAGTGGAGATGCTGAGCTCTGCTCAGACTGCACACTAGAGGTAGTGTGTTTGGCAGATGAACCAGCTGCGTATCTTGTTCCCAACTCCTTCTGGCTCTTTGTGAGTCTTGGGGCTTTTTCTATGTGCTGCGAAACAGGCTGCAGGACCAAGAATTCAGCTCAGAGGCTTAAGCACCTGCCTGGGGAGTACAAGGTCGTGAGTTTGAGCCCTGGTATCAAAAAGAAAAACAAAAGAAGCAGGCTGCAAATATTTCTTGTTACTATAGCCACATGCTAATAATACGTTGATGTTTATTCAGTTGCTATATTCTATATTGTATCCTAGTGCATATTCCATGTATCATCTGTTCCAATGTAATTTTTTATCTGTCAGATATGATATAATTAAATAACTACTCAACTCTCATCTCTCTCATATAATCTAAATAAAAACAAAATGAAAAATAGATCAACTGAATTTCTCTTATTTGTGATTTAGTGCACTACTGGTGTTATAAGTAAGGGGATGCTCTTACGTGGAAATTAAAATTTTCTCTAAGTGAAATCATATAATTTGTTTTCAGTTTTTAAAATTTAAACTCAATTAAGAAAATATTATTTGATATGTGCGAAATGAAGGGAAATATACAAAGGAAAACATAAGTAATGTTGAAGGTTGTTAGCCACCCAAGATGTAAAAAATGGCTTTATATACAAAAAACATAGATAAAATAAAGAAAAATTCTTATTCTGCATAGTTAGAAAGTGTTTTGCTCATTAAAAAATCTTATGAAATTGAACTGTTTTGCAGCCTTAGTAACAGCTCTATAACAACTATTACTTAACACATTTCTTTATATAAGTATATTCATATTAAAATACCACAAAAATTTACGATCTAATTCTAATTATTTCCTTTTTTTTAAAAGCACCAGTGACTTTCAAGTCTTAGAATGTGAGCTTATTTCAGAGATTAAAGGTTTTAGAAGTCCTTTATAGAACAATACATGAATTAAAGAGTTATAGGAAAATTGAGTGATAAAGAAAACTAATAGGTATTTAAAGTAAGAAAACTTAGTTTTTTCATCATGAATATATAAGGATAGCAAGCAAATTTCAGAGCAAGAAAACATTGTGAAAAAATATAGAATTGAGACTTTCTTCAAATGTGAACCTATAGCTACTTAGAAGAGGGTAGTTACGATGATAATCTTGAGTGCATTTGCAGCTAGATTCTTCAGTGAACATTTCAAAGTATCCTGAGCTTAGGATTCACAGTCACCTTTGACATCAACCATGGAGACTATGGAAAAGGAAGCCTCTTGAGACTTCCTAATTGGAGACATCGGAGTTGGAAAGAAATATGGGTCAAGAATGCCAATGTCAGTTAAGTTTAAAAGCCAAAAAAAAAAAAAAAAAAAACAAAACCTATTATTCTCACGATGACGTATTTTCTGCCAAAGCTATGTTTAACAAGAAGAAATGAAGTTGAAAAAAAAATCACCTGGAATTTACATTTAGATTTTCATTAGGGAAACAAAAGCATAAAGACACATGAAGAATTAGGCATTGAGTTTGAGACATCACAGATTTCAACAGATAGTGCAACAATACCAACAGAAAACAAACAAACAAAAACACAAGAAGCCCTGAAATATATTCTAGCCTCAAATGTTCAAACAATCCATACTGGTAACCAAAATTCAAACCTATCTTGAAAGCTTTCTTTTAAATGATCAGCCACTAATTTTCCTTGTCAAAGACAGTAAATATCATTTTGTTGCACCTTGTCTTCCATGTTGAACTCTAGACAAATTTAAGTTTGAAAAAAAGGGATTGTAGAAAACATTAAAAAGTTAAAATATTTGAAATTACAAAATTACATGAGAACTAAAAGATCATGTTTTGCATGAATTGCAATTGTAACTCAGTAGTTATTGCTAACACCCTATTTGTGAAAAGGAGTATGAAACATAGATGCAAAGATGATAAACTCTGTCTCAAACTCTCAAGATGTATGCAATGTAATAGTAGGCAATGAACCACGAAACTAAGTAAACAGAAGACTCTTCTGTAGAAAGAAATATAATAGCAATACAGTAGAAAAATTGGCACTAGGGAAAAACACTTCCAAAATAATTCTAGACTTACACGTAAAATTGAGAATTTTTTGTGTTTACAACTGAGGAAGATTGAGAGATGAAATAAACTACTCAATCAAGGGTAAACAGAAGGCTCATTTCGTCAGTTTCAATGTTGTTTTGCTCTCATTAGTTTGGTCAATTTCACTTAAGCCTTTATAATCTGAGAAAAAAGGAAGAGCCTTACTCCAAATATGCACCATGATTTTTCCATTTCTTTTGTTGCATCATATTCTCAGTGTTACTTACTGCATTCTAGAACAGAATGCTCAAAGTTCACAATGAGCATGTATTGCAGTGCAAGAGACTTTGAGGTTAGTACTCCATGCCCAGGTACAGATTTTCTTTCTCAGACCTGGGTAATACTATCGTGCCCTGCTTTCTAAGAGAAGTAGGTCTTTTCTATTGGGTACATTTGGTTTCTACTTTAGCTTTCTTGAAGTCTCTTGCCATAATGCAATTTGACTGATGTCATGAACAATCCTATTGCTTAGTTTTATTAAATCATTTCTAATTGATGACATTAGATTTCTTTTATTCTTATTCTGAATGACCATTCTGAGTACCCTTTATGTACTGGATGCTTTTTGAATGAGGAATACAGGGATGAATGAAAACAGCGAAGTGTCCATTACAGATTGCTGTACACCTGTATACCCGGCATTCGAGGGGCTCAGGAAGGAAGACTGCAGTATGTTCAAGGCTAACCTGAGCTACACAGTGAGACCAGAGAAAGGTGCCTGTCTGCTATGCATGGTGGCACATACCTGACACCTCGGCACTTGGGAGGCTGAGCAAGGAGAGTTGCCACAAGTTCGAGGCCTGCCTAAGCTATATAGCAAGACCTCATCTAAAAAAAGGGAAAGAAATTTAAAAAAAGAAAAGAAAGAAAAGAAAACTATCTGTTTCACCATAATTTGTATTCTAAGCAAAGGACAAATGATACACTTACATAAAAAATTAATAGATATGCTTAGTATGCATGAACCTTGGGTTCAGTCCCCAGCACCAAAAAAATTAGATGAATACAAGTCAGAGGTAATAAGCAGTTTGAATTAAAATATAGCATAATACGATGATAAGAAGGATAACATTATTAATTTTGTTGGGCTATTCAAGAAAAGTGGCTTAGAGGAGACAATTACATACTAGAATAAAGTGAGGGATGTGGCCCTGTAACCTTCTCAGAGAAGAATTTCCAGGACAATAAATGAAACATTCATTATTCCTCCTAATAATGAATGTATTAGGAAAAAGTCTTAGGTATGTTCAAAGAGAAACAAGTGACCCATCTAGCTAAAGTGCAGTGAGTAAGGCAGAAAAAATAGATGAGGAAAGAGAGAGATCAAGGAACAAAACTTTTCTTTTTCTTCCTAAGCCACAAACATCTCTTTCTTCAACATTTTAAGAATCTCATTACACTATTGCATTCTTGTACATCTCCTGTCTCAGGTCAGCCCTGGCTTTTCTTTCTTTTTTTTCCCCTTTATTTCTACACACTAAATATTTGTGCCACCCCAAATTCACATAATAATGCCCCAGTCGCAACTGTTGTGCTGGTTGAAGGTGGGACCTTCTGATGGTAATTAGGTTTAGATGAGGTTGTGAATGTAGCATCCTCATGATGGGTCTGTGTCCTTATAAGAAGAGAAAGAAATCACAGCCAGCTCCCTCAACTATGTGAAGCTCCAACAAGAAGGTGGCAGTCTGCAAACCAGGAACAGAGCGCTCAGCAGACAGACACCGGATCTGCTGACATCTTGATCTTCAGCTTCCTGGAACTATGAAAAATAGATTTGGCTTAAGGTACTGAGTCTTAAACCATCTTTCACACTGGCTACCTCACCAGTGTCTTTTGCTTATTTATTTTTTTTTAAATTTTGAGACAGGTACTCACAGCACTATCCAGGCAGACCTCAAAATTTTGGACTTCCTATCTCAGCTTCCCAAAGTGCCGAGGTTAAAGAAATGCACTACAACGCTCAGCATATGAAGTTGATCTTTATAGCAGTAAATGGTTTGTGATGAGGTCATAGAACAATCTTAACAATAATTTGGGAGTTGAGATGATTTTCAGAGAATAACTAATATCTCTAATGACAAATTAAGAAAAACAAACATATTTACTTTATAAGAAGGACCTTAAAATGTGAAGAAGATTGGGTAGTTCTGCCTCAGATTGAGTAGGGCAGCAGATCATCTGGTCTATATTCCTGCAGTTATGAGACAGGATTATGACTTCACACACAAGATCACAATCAGTGAGGGAGCAAAAGCATTGGTACCACTTCAAAACTGGTAATATTTAAAATCACTTCCAATTTCTTGATTATCCCTTATGTATTTCCAGTCATCAACCTCTGGGGAATGAGAAGTATCTCTAATATCATTTAGCTTTGATTGAAGAGCCAATGAAAACCTTATGTCCGGTATATTATCTTGCTTTATCTGTTTTACCATTACTGTTCTCTAGGTACTAGAGAGGGTGGAAAAGAAATACAAAGAAAAAGAAGAAAATAAAATAAGCTTAAGAAAGCCTATTCTTTGTCCCTTTTTATGGTCTATATATAATCTCGGCAAAATTACATGTTGTCAGAAAACGCATTACAAAACTTCATTAAGGCTTTTAAAATCCTACCCAACATATTATTTTACATAATTTATACGTAGAATAGGAAATTTTAACTTATAGGAAAAATTCAGTTTGTAACCCATTTTCCAGAAAAGGGCGGCCAAGTCACATTTACCTTCCAAATTAATAAACATCCACTTAATCTCAATTACATGTAACTCTGAGACTCAAAATTTCCTTTGCCTGAGGTTCTTACTAAAGGAAATGGCTTAGCCGGAAATCATGTAGGTAAGCAGATTGACCTAAATATGAAATTCAATATTTTATGAATTTTCTGTGTATTAAGCTTTATTTGCATTGGTTTTCTGTTGTCTCTCAGTCTTAGAAAATGTTGTCCAACTGCTCTGGTTTGGATGAGGCTTGACACATTA
The DNA here is from genome assembly GCF_034190915.1 of Cavia porcellus. NCBI lineage: Eukaryota > Metazoa > Chordata > Mammalia > Rodentia > Caviidae > Cavia > Cavia porcellus. The sequence continues at coordinate 29,693,498 of NW_026947516.1, read as the reverse complement.
GAATTGGAAGCTTGGTCTCCAATGTTTTTGTATTTTATATGATGATGGAACCTTTAAGAGATGGAGCTTACCACGAGATAATTAGATCATTAGAGATCCTATCCTTTTAAACGATCAGTGTAGGTATCATAAGACCCCAGTTAGTTCTGGTGTGGGTGGGTTTTTATAAAAGATCAACACTGGCCCTACCCTGATATCTAACTTTCTGTTTCACTATGTTACTTCTCTCTCTCTCTCTCTCTCTCTTTTTTTTTTTTTTTTTTTTTTTTTTTTGGCATGTACTCCAACTACTGTGATGTCTTCCATCACAAAATTCTCACTAGAGATAAACAGAAGCCCACAGCATGCTCTTGGACCTTCCAAACTATAAAATTAATTAACTTCTCTTTTGATAATTACCCTGCTTCAGGCTTTTTGTTACATCAACAGAAACTCCAGTTCAAATTGACTAATACAAGATGCTTAAAGAATTTTGTCTGTCTGTCCTTTCCTAATACCTCTCAGTGATCACCTTAACTAAGTATCACCTCTTCTGTTAAGCATGGCCTTATCAGTAAGTATAAATAACATCTTCCAGCCCAATTTTAACACATCACTGTACTGCTACGTCAGATTTCTTTCATAGTATCACAATTCAAAGTCATTTATTATTTCCTGTATTTATCTAGTTTTATTCACTAGACTGTAAGAAGCATGATTTTAGCTGCATTATTTCTTTTTTAATCTAGAATAATACCTACCATGAGCACATTTTATTATCTATTTTTATACTTCTATTTTTGGATGATTTCAAAATTATATAAATGCCATAAAAAAAGAGGTCTATATACCCTTCAGCCAGATTCATCCATTGTTAACATTTTGTTGTATTTATTTTATCATATTAAAATATTTATGTATGCCTATTTATCTGTACTTTCTATTCATTTATTACATGTTTGTATTCTAAGAGTATTTTAATATTTATTGAAAATATTAATGTCAGAATATAAATTTTAAAATATTACTAGATTATCTAATGTGTCTATTTAAATTTCACATTTGTTCCAAATGTTTCTTTTATAATAGTATTTTCTGTTGTGAGTCCAGTCTTTGTATTTAGTTATCAGATGTCCTTAGAGTGCTTTAAATCTAGAATAGTTCATCAGCTTCTCTTTGTCTCTCTTGATCAAAGCATTTTTAGGAGTATATATCATTGTGTTACAGAATATCAATAAAATATTTTGAGTTTGAATACATCATCTAGAATTATCTTGTCCTTATAGGAATATAGATAAAAACTAGAAGACATATATATGTGTATATATATATATATATATATATATATATATATATATTCACAATTATTAAAAGCTTAATAAGTCAGTTGATTAGAATAGCTATAAAATTAATATTGACACATAGCTTGGTAGAATATTTATTTCTTGTTTTCCAAAGTTTTGAATTTCTGTAACTAAATATGTAATTGCAACCAATTTTCTGAAATTTTTTTGTCTTTTTGGTAATTTAGGTAATTAGGTAGTTTAGACTGACCTTGTACTCACTTTGTAGTCCAGGCTGGCCTCAAATTTGCAATGATCCTTCTGCCTTGGCCTCCCAAATGCTGGAATTAAAGGCACGTGTCATCATGCCAACCTGAATTTTTCTAACCTACCTAGAATAAAAATTGTATTTAACTTGGAAACTTTGAAGAAATAATTGTTCTTAAGTCCTGACGCTTTCTGATATAATTGACCTGAAATGGGTCCTAGTAACTGGTATTATCTTAAAACAATTTCAGGAATTCCTGAAACGAAAACAGAATTGGAAGTCACTAATCTGGACTTGGCAGCATTATAGTCAAGTACAATGCTGAAGCATCTTCGAGCACAATAGGCTTGCCCCTCATGCTCCTTATGTAATGCACTTGTCTTTCTCCTTTGCTGACAAATCAGTATCTTTGGCTAATTATAGTCTTATACTTTATTTTCATCTACAAGCAACAGATTAAGTTTTTGTTCAGAATAAACTGGAGTATTATGTTGCATTAATTTGTGTTCCAAACTACTAGAAGTCATTCATAGTTCTTCAATGTCAAATTGAACATTGCAAGTGAATATTATATCTCATATCTTCTTTTATGTTAAAATTTGACAATCTGCTTGACTCGTTCAGGAATGGTCATGGTTCTTTATTGCTATGATGTCATATTTAAATAAAGTAATTCCAAATATATAGGAAACAAAGCATTTCATTTTTCACAAATAAAGACCATCACAAATTATAAATTATTTCTAGAGACAATTGTGCAATCAAATCATGTATAGGTCCTCTTTTTTATTTAAACTTTGCAAATATGTACATTATGATGCAAACAGTTACTTAAAAAATCAATATCAGTGTCAGCTGAACTCTCACCCTAATCTGGGCTTTAGCTTGCTCATTTCTGAGCTCATCAGTGGTTCCTGAATGTCAACTGCACCCTACCTAATCGATAAGTAAGCCTTCATTAGGCTCAAAGAACTGCTGATATGTGCCTTTACATATTCAAAATCTATCCCTCAGTATAGATACTAACTGGAACTTTATTGAGTGAAAAGGTCGAGTCAGGTTCCCTCTTGATGGCTGCTCCCTCGTTCTCATTAACTAAACTCTGTGTGTGTTCACTCTACAAAGAATGCTTATAGGGGAACAGCGAGTTTTGATTTACTATATTATGTCCACTAAAACTTTTAGAAATGTATGCTACCAGTAGTTACAAGATCAAGGAATATGACACATTATTGTTTATGCAAAAAGGTTATTTACATTCTTTATAAATAAAACAATTAGTGGGAAGGCTAGTAAACTCTTAAAGTACACAATAGTTACAGTTTTAAGCTCTGCTTGCCATATGGTCTATTACAAAGATTTAAATCTGCTGTTGTAATGAGTGAGCAGCCACAGACAGTAAGTAAGAGAACAGATGTGACTATGTTCGAATAAAACTTTGTTTGCAGATACAGGTGGTACAAGAATGGTTTGAAGTTTGTAGATCTCTGAATTGTTGGAATAAAATATGTCCTCTACATAACACACATAGATATATGTGTACATATACAGAGAACCGAATGTGTCTTATGGCAAATTGAGTACTGTGAAGTAAATTTGAAAGAGGACTCAGAGTTTTGTATGTATTTGAAGCTACCAAATCTTCATTTATAATCAGTATGATACCGTATGTTGGAGGATATAACAGAGAAACTCTCTAAACATACTCTTCTGCTAAGCTATTTTCTGAGGACTTGTGGTATAGATTTTTCTATAAGAAGCCAAAAGTTGAAAGACTAAGACATTGGGGCTGGGGATTTAGCTCAGCAGCATAAGCACCTGCCTTGCTAGCCTGTGGTCATGAGTTCGATCCCTGGTACCGGTAAAAATACAAAAAAAAAAAAAAAAAAAGGAAGACTAAGACATTAAACTGATTCATCATTCTTCAGATTTATAATTAAATAAATAAATATCCTTTTAACTGTTTGGTTTTAATTATATCAAATATTTTGTGCTGTATTGACCAAGAAATTTTTATCTGAGGGAGGGCATATGTGGTCAGGTTTCAAGAGAAACCCTCTTGACAAATCTAACTGCAGTAATTAATTCATAAAAGGTAAAATTTTTGAATGGTATTAAGAAATATACAGTGAATTGTAAGAGAGGAAAGTATTTCAGGTTATATAAACACATGGACCTTGGAGCCAATCTCTTTTTCTTTTTTCATGACTTCCTCTTGTATCTGAACAGATCCATGTGGAAGGGAAAACAGGAAATATTACTCCTATGTAACCTCTTCTCTTTCTACTCTGTCATATTAATAATTTTCTGGATATTTGTAATCTTTTTTCTCCTTCAGTGAGAAATTTATACTACACCTACCTTAAACTGACAGTTGTCCACATATTCCATTGGCTTACATATTTTTTGAGCTTAAGACAGATATACAGCATTCCGTGTAACATTCAGATCTGTTGTCACAGATGAAAAATAGAGTTAGTCTGGGAGGTTCTCAACCATGAGTGGTTTACAGAAACACAGAGAGAAGCATAAGCATCTAATTCATTACTTCAGTATTGCAGGATTTATGCTATAATGTATGTGGCTATAGTACAAAGTACCTCAGTTCACACCTTCTGTGTATGTTTGACTGTATAACCCCTGTAGGCCATGGCTATGTGTTTTAAACTGATTGCATAATGGATATCTTTAAAATAAAGTCTACGATTGTGTTGCAAATACTCTTTTAAGAGCTTGAGATATATCTAATACAGTAACATTTGAGACTATAATATGCATTTCTGTGACTAGGAACATAAATAATAATGTATTTGTTATGTAATAGTTTATACGAGAAAAGACAGTGTTAATCGACAGTGAAAAAGTACCAGTTATCCTAAGTGAATTAATTGTGCAATAAGTTTTATGATGAACACTAAGAAAGATGTTCAAATTTTCAGACCTACATAAACCATTTGCCTATATAGGTCTATTTCTATGTTTTATAGTAATTTTGAAAATTGACTTCATAGAATTAAATATAAGGAATTTTATAACCTTTAAATAGTTTCACCAACCATTTAGTAAAAAAAAAGATTTATAAAGAAAATTAGGCATGAGTACTTTTGAGAAGCAATTTAATTTCAGCATAACATCAGTCTCAAATCTTTATTTATTGATTAATTTTTGACACCAGAAATTGAACACAGAACCTTGTACTTGCCAGGCAGGCACCGTGCTGCTGAGCTACATGAGCCAAGGATTTGGCTAAACTGGTCAGAGATTTAGCTCAGCAGCACAGTGCCTGCCTGACAAGTGCAAGGTCCTTAACATTGAGTTTAATTTGTCTCTCAAAAGTATTCATGCCTTATTAGCTTTTCAAAAAGCTTTTTACAAAAATATGTTTGTATTTGGTATATCAAAAATAATTCATTTCTTTATTCTGAAAACTAACAGTAGCTATTTCCAAAACTGATATTTATTTGAAACAGAAACGTTGAACAAAAACAGTAAGACAAAAAAAAAAAAATCAGAGTTTATTTTCATGATTCTCCTTAAAATAGCCACTAATAAATATAGTTCTATGAGAAGAAAAATAAATTCAGAAGGAATTATAGGCTACAAGCAATGGTAACACCTGACAGTTTATAAATTCAAACTTTTTTTTCATACCAGGGATCGAACTCATGACCTTGTGTTTCCCAAGCAGGCAATTAAGGAAAGAAGCAATTGTGAAAGACAAAGTGGTTATACTGAAATATTTTGTGAGCTTTAAAAAGATTTTAATGGTATTTGGGTTTATTTAAGACCAAAATTTAATGAAAAGACTAAAAAATAAATAGATGGATGATTGGTGTATTTAAGTAAGATTTTGTCTTGTGAAAGATGATGAATAAAATATAATTCAAATCTAAATTTGTGTGTTTATCATGCAATTAACTGTGGATACTGTGTATTGATTCATTGAAATAGAACAATAAAATACAGAAAGAAAATGCACTAAATATAACATAAAAATTAAAATAATAGTGGAAATACATACATATATTAATAAAATAAATGTCAATAGACTAAAGTGATTTATCAGAAGATATTAAGGACAAAACTAGAATCTTGAAAATTTGATGTGTGTATGGCTTACAAGTAACACCACTCAAAGCAAAACAAACGGTAAAAGCCAATATGCATTTGAAAAACTGAAATACAATTATGAAATAATATGTAGTATTCGATAAACTAGAATTTTGCATGATGAGAATCCATAGAATCAGTGACACAAGTGAAAAATCATGTGAAGTACATAGCAATTGTAAGTTTGTACAAACTTAAAAGCTTTGAAATCTAACGTAAAATCATCTTAAAATAAGATGTGAAAAATGTTAATCTATTTGAAAGTTTTAAGAAAATATGTCTTATACTATAATACATTGGGTATAAAAAAGTTAGGAATATAGATTATTTGTGCAATACTATTCTCCATGTAGCTATTGGAAAAGGAATCTACAACCAATAGAGGATAGACTAGTATCGTAGCACATATTATGTAATTAAGTATGCATGAACTCATAAGAACATTTAACAAATTCCAAATAATTAATTGGGGCACATATGATTGAAAGGCAGGTTAAGAGTCAATTAACACTTAAGCTCTACTCACAGCACAAAATACTCAGAAGTTTGAATGACTGAAGTTAGTGTATACCACCATGAATAGATCTTGAAAATATATTTTTGAGAAAAAAAACCCTGCAAGTCATAGAATATTAGTACCATTTTTATAATAAGATTCATGGTTAAACAAGGCACTACAATTCTAAAAATTATGCAAATATTTAAGACATATAATGGAATAAACAATACTTGGAGTACTTACCTGTGTGTGTGAAGGAAAATAGAATTGTGAAAAAAGAGGCAGTAGGACCATTTCTTACTCTATGGAAAAGCTTGATACTTATATATATCAAAATTTCACAGGAGTTAGGGAGAGAAATGGGTAGAGGAAGAGTGCGACATGGAGAGGTACAGAAAGAGAAAGGAGTGGAAAAGATAGATAGGTAGGAAGACAAAGAGACAGAGAAATATATAGAAACAAAATCTGTATGATGTTTCCATGAGTAATTCATGTTTTTACTGGATACTTTTCTGTATTTTACAACTTTAAAAAATCAACAAATCATTTATGTAAAACTCTAAATATTTTAAATGTCTTGTAAATGTTTACAAGTGAAAGAAGAGTGGAACTGAAGTCAAGAGATTTGATTTTCAGTGTAGTCTCTGTCACGTGGAAGCCTATATAAGCCACTGTCACTGAAACCAGGGTTCTTCACATGCACAATGAGAACAAGAGTATTCTACTTAGGTCACAGGAGTATATATAAAAGCATTTTATAACAGAGAGAATGCACCACAGCATGAAGGATATTTTTTCTAAAATGAGTGCTGATTACTACAGCTTTTGTTTATTTAATACTCTCCATTCCCTGAGCATATTAAAAAATAATTAATATTCAAAGTAATACAAATGAAAATTAACCATTAATAACCACATTTTAAAGAGAGGAAATTGAAAGACAGTGAGAGCCTCATCCAAATTCACAGAGATAGTAAATGAGTGTGAAGAGGTTCTGACATTTTCTTTCTAATATAAATTACAACTTTGCTTTTGATAAAGGAATGCTTTATAACAGGAGAAATAATTCTGGAGTTGGGGGACACTGAATATGCCAGGCATTTTCTCATATCTAGAGCCTGTAAAATTAATTAATAATTTTGCAATGTCATCTTTGTTGGTTAAATTCTCGAATCATATTTTCTAATCAGAAGTATATCTTAGTTGAATAAAAAGATTGCCAGATGCCTTGATTTGGGTCTCCTGGAAGAGATTCTCCCGACTACAGAACTGTGTGTTTCAGTACAGTGATTTTATATTGTGAAGTCTTAATGATATGTAGCCTTCTGCTGGTAACTGAAGTGGCAGTCTGTCACCCTACTGCTTCTGCTGTCTGCCTCACAGCTAGGATACAAAAGAGCTCTCTGTTTTGCCACCGTTGATCCCAGGAGTCCAAAATTATGCCACCTAATCTGAATGTTGTGCTTCAGTAACTGCTTAAGAGGGTTCTTCTGCCCACTCAGCTTATGTTCCCTAAGCAAATGGCAGCTGCTTGGGAAGCTGCCTATCATCAGTTCTCTATACAGGGCCTCTCAAAAGATTTGCTCTGCAGCACATATGGGTTCAGTGATGTCTTTACGATTGTTTAGACCATCATATCATTCAGAGATAAATAGGAGTCACTGATAACACTTGTGAAGTTATTCATAGCCAGTCATAATACATGAGTCTGCCTGAGTTTTTATGTCAGAAGACATTTTTGTAGACTCAGTATAGAAGAAAGTATGAGAATGACAGAATGTGTGTGGCAAACTTTGTAACAGGGGAATCTTAGCTTTAAAAGAAGTCTGAGTCACTGTTAATCTAAAAATTCATTGTCCTTATCATTCATTTAATGTCTGCCCAAATATTTGTTCGTAGAATATTTTTGCCATTCTAATAATAATTTGCTTTGGAATTTAGAGATCTTTATGCAATTATTTTTTGATTCTACGATGACTTATAGTAATAAGGAGTAAACTAACCAAATATATTAATACTAAAATGATAATTTAAAAATTTTTATTAGCATGAGTTTGAAGAATATAATGATTACATTTCCTGTGTGAAGTTGGTGCATGTGCATAACAAGTCTTAATTCCTGTTTTCATCTCATTTCCCTTTTTTTCCAACCCCTCATTTCTTTATCCCTTTCCAACTTTAGAAAGTTCTACTATATATTTTTCTCTTTATTCATTATTCGAGTTCTCATGTAAGAGAAACCACGTGATGTTTAACTTCCATGTCAGAACTGTTTCACTTAAGCTTATGGTTTCAGCATGCATCCATTTTCCTACAAATGACTCAAGTTTATCTTTATGGAATGGTACTAAACCACTGTGTATAAATACTATATTTTATTTAACTATTCATCTGTTGATGGATATATAACTTGCTTCCAAGGGTTCTGTATTATGAATTGTGGTGCTAAAAACATAAATACACATATATCCCTGCAATACGATGTCTTTAACTCTTTCAGGATAACATGTGAGAGGAAAATACCTGGGTCAAAGGGAATTTCCAGTTTGAGATTTGTGAGCAATCTCTATACTGTTTTCACAATGATTGTATTCATTTACATTCCTATAAAAAGTACTGAAGAATTCCTTTTGCCCTACAAACTTGTCAATATTCATTATTTGACTTTTTCATGATGGCCATTCTTTCTGGAATAAGATGATGTTTTCTTTTTAATATTCTTTTTAACTGAGATTCCTGGGAGGTTCTCTTATTGACAAAGCAGAAAACTTCCAAAATTTTTGTTTGCATTTGTTAACTATAAGTACATGCATGTTTTATTATTAACTTTAAACATAATAAAGCTAAAAATATCTTTCCAAAAGAATTTGTAATATGCATTCATATTCACCTTTAAATATCTTGTTTTACCATTACATTAAACTTGGATCACTTCAGTATTTCAGAATGATGAACTATATATACTATGGAAAAGATTAGCCTATAATAAAATGCTGATGTTTGATAATTTTATTCTTGCATATTTCTAAATCATATTTACATGATTGCTTTAAATAAATATTCTTTGCCACTTTAATTTTAAATGGAATTTTCATGGTCTCAAAATGTATATTACTGTGTCATCATTTTATGTGTTCTTGCTCTATGTAAAACTTAAAATGAAGCAATGTTTTTATAGATAGATGAATAAAAAATTCTTTATTTTCAGACTTATTTTAATAATGTCTGTTCTAGCTAATTTGAAGGTGAATTGAACACTAACATTCTAAAAATTAAATATAAAGATAATCCAATATAGTTCAACTCTGATCCTAAAACTTGCAATTTCAAAGTCTGTAGCAAGAACCATTAGAGCTATTAGTTCCCCGAAGTGAACATGATATGCTTTCCCTGCACTTTGATAGATAACTAGGTTCAGTCCAGGCTTACACAAACTCTTTTTGTCTCAATCAACAAAGATGATTCATTAATCATCACCTCAGTCCCTATCTTCATTCCCACATCTAGTTGAAACATCCATCTCCCTTAATTCAGGAAATCATTTGTTGTTTCCTTTGCTTTTAAATATACTACTCAAAATGTTAGCATATATCTATCTATGATCAAGAGACTCAGTACTTCAGTCTTAGTCTGAGTCTGAAGTCCTATTACCCAGAAGAACAATGGTATAGATTTCTATTTGAATCCAAATCTAAAGACAGATGAAAAGTCTCATTTTAGCTTGAGGTAAGTAAGAGAGCAAGAGGGAGAGAGAGAGAGAGAGAGAGAGAGAGAGAGAGAGAGAGAGAGAGAGAGAGAGAGAGAGAGAAAATATTTCTTCTTTATTTATTCTCTTCGGTTCTCAAGTAGTAAATAAGATTCACCCACATCTCCTTTACTCATTCTGTAGATAAAAATGTAAATCTCATCTGAAATTCCTTAACAGATACACACAGAAATTAATGCTGAACTAAATATATAGGAAAAGAAGATAACTACCTAGGGGATGACAGCAAGGCTGAGCACGTCCAAATTGGCAATGGAGAGAAGCAGATTCCCTGAAACTGGGACAAAAGACACAGTCTGACTCAGGAAGCAAAATGGAAAGAAAAACCAGCTGGATTAAAATTCAGTGTTTGTAGAATATGCAAGTGAAAACTGTACCACTCTTGGATCATCTTATCCACTCCTCTACCTCAGAGCTGGCATACATGCCATCTTGGGAAAAGATCCATCTGAGATGGGATCCTGTCCTTCAGTGACAGCCTAGATGGTTGAATAGACTTTATCCTCCCCACTGGGCTTAACAAAGTAAAACATGTGCTACCCAGGGATTGAGAGATTCTTAAAGTAGGCTTAAACAAACTGCCGCACACCACATGCTCACATATTGTAGACAATATTGCTGCACCACATGCAAGCAGAAGGACACATCTATGTCTTTAAGGTCTCCTGCATCAGGGAGCAGTGAGATGTGCCAAGGAGAAGTGAGACTGGTAAACATTAGGCCTTCAGTGCTGGTGAATGGCCTGCCTATGGAAAGAAAGTTGGCTTGCTCAACAGAAAAAAATATGCTTCATTCCTCCCATAAAAAATAGGAGTGCTGCTCATTCAGTGCCCTACTCATGCTTTCTGGCAGACACCCCCAAAGGACCCCCATTGCCTCTTATCTGTGACTGCAGAAGGAAGGAGAGGCTAGTTCTTGGACAAATATATGGAGCAGAGTCTATTGGGGGAGCTTTGTAACAGGAGCCTTATTGGTGTCCAGGTTACAGAATGATTGGGCAGAGTCAAACCAGATTGGTCACTCTTCAACTGTTTCTCCAAAAACTGGACAGGTTTGAGAAGGCACGAGGTGCTGTCCACTACCCCACACTAGCAAAGAGGGGAACCTTGAACTTGGAGGTGGCGATAGCTTCTGTGGGCAGAGTTGAGACAGACAGACACGTGGGCAGAGATGTTGAAATTCATTGGAGCCAGTGCCTTTTTGCCAACACATTAAGAAAGTTAAACCAAAGTGTGTATGAGGGAGGAAATTATAAAGAGCAGATCAGAAATTAATGCAATCAAGGCTACAAAAAACAAGGCAAAGAATCAACAAATTGAAGATTTGGTTCTTTGAATGATTAAATTGATAGAACTTTTGTCAACCTTTTCAAAACAGGGAAGAAAAGACTCAAATCTATGCATTTATGAATGAAAAAAGTGAAATCATAATGTGTCTTACAAAAATCCAAAGATAATCAGTTGCCACTTTAAGAACTAGTTACTCTAATAAGATGGAAAATGCAGAAATGGATAGATTGCTAGCTACCAAAGATGAATCAAGAAGTTATAAAAATTCAGAATAACCCAATATCAGTCAATGAAATTTAAAAAGTATTTAAAAATTACCAGCAAGGAAGAGTTCATATCTTGATGGACTCATTAATGAATTCCACAAGAAAGTTAGAAAAGAACTAATGCCATTACTCTTAAAACTCTTTACTGAAATTGAAAGGAAAACACCACTTCAAAACTCATTCCTGAAATCAAGAATTACCCTGATACCAAAATCAGACAGCAATATAACCAAAAAAAATAAAAATGCATATCAATCTCCTTAATGAAAACATGTGCAAAAATCCTCCATAATATAATGGCAAACAAATTGCAGCAAATCATCAAGAAGAGTATACAATAAGACCAAGTAGGGTTCATCCCAGGGGTACAGAGGTGGTTCAACATAAACAAATAGGTAAATTTAATATACCTCATTAACATACTCAAGGTAACAAAAGCACATGATCTATTAAAGACCCAGAGACAGAATGTGACAAAGTCTAACACTCATTCATGATTAAAAAAAAAATACTAAAGAAAATTCGAATGAAAATCATTATCTCAAGCTGATAAAAACTATGTCAAATCAACAGTCAAAATCATACTAAAAGGACAAAACTGAAGATTTTCACATTAAAATCAGGAACAAAGCAAGGATGTCCACTGTTGCCACTCCTATTCAATATAGTTCTGTAAATATCATCCAAACCAATTAGACAAGAGAAAAATAGGAACATAGATAAGAAAGGAAGAGATAGAACCATACTACTAAGTTTTTATTAATTTATCAAACAGAATAGTTTATACTGTCATTATTTCATTTTTCACTTTTTATGCTCTGACTTTGGAACTTGAACAACTACTTCTCAGATAGCAATATGTAATGTATCAACAAGTGATTTCTTAGTTATTTTTGGAAATTCAGTATTATTCTTACCCTTTTTGTTTTGCTTTTTGTCTCTCAAAATAAGGAAGAAGTTAAAATAACATTATTTGCATATTACATACTAATCTACATAGCAGACTTCCCTAACTCTAAAAAGTACCTATCATTAATAACCAAATTCAGTAGCATAACAGTACACAAAGTTGACACTCAGAAATCAGCAGCATTCCCATACACAAATAATAAACTCACTGAGCAAGAAATTAGGGAATGAGCACCTTTGCAATAGCATCAAGGAAAGTGAAATAGTTAGGAATCAACCTAACAAAAGAATTAAAAGATCTTTACATTGAAAACTACAATGCTCTGAAAAAGGAGATCAAAGACAATATTACAAAATGGAAAGACAAAACTTAATCTTGGATAAGTAGAATAAATATAGTGAAAATGGCCATATATGTAAAACTGGTAAACAAATGTATTGCAGTTTCAATCAAAACTCCAATATCATACCTCATATAACTGGAAAAAACATTCTAAAGTTCATTTTAAAGGAGAAGAGACTTAAAATAACAAAATAAATTCTGGACAGCAAAGGGAAAGCAGGGAGTATCACAATCCTTGACTTGAAATTTTATTAGAAGGCCATCTGAAAGCACTGTATTGGTGAAAACTAGCATAGTACTGGCAAAAAGCAACCAACCAAACAACCAAAAACAAACAAAACAAAACAAAATCAGACCTAAGGATCAATGAAACTGAATAGGAGATGCAGAAACAACTCTAAACACATTCAACCACATTATCTTTACAAAGGGACCAAATATCTTCACTGTAAAAAAAGCCTCTTTAATAAATGGTGCTGGGAAAACTGGCTTTCCATGTGCCTAAGATTAAACTTAGGTCCATATCTTTGATCATACACTAAAGTAAAATTGAAATGGATCAAAGATCTATATATCAAAGTAGAAACAGTCTGTTGGAAGACAGAACAATTAAAACTCTTAAAGACACAGTTATAGGCAAATACTTCATGAGAAAACCCAAATCACACAGGAAAGATTAAGAAGGAACAATTTGAGTCATTAAAAGGTTTGCACAGCAAAAATAACTACCTAGAGAATAAAGAGAAAACCCACAGAATAGGTAAACGATTTTACCAGCTATTTCTCAGACAAATGACTAATATCTAGAATATATAAAGATCTAAAAATTGTCAGACTTCTGAAAGTTAAACACCCAATCTAAAAATGGGTTTCTAAAATGATAGATACTTCTCGGATGAAGAATTATGAGTGGAAGATGCATATACAGAAAATACTCAATGTCATTGATCATTCAAGAAATGCAAATTAAAACAACACTGAGCTTTCATTTTACTCCAGAAAGAATGGCTATCATTAAGAAATAAACCAATAACAAGCGCTGTACAGAAAAAGGAATCCTTCTGTACTTTTGGTGGGAGTGCATATTGGTGCAAATATGGATATCATTACACAAATTCCTCAGAAACCCAAAACTAGTGCATCTATTTGACCCTTCTATTCCCCTTTTTAGAACCTTTCTGAGACAATTAAAATCATTGTAGAGCAGTGATACATGCACAATCATGTATATAGGAGCACAATTTTTACTAGCTAAATCTTGGGAATGGACTAGATGCATGTCTGAGAATGAATGGATAAAAATTAGGTTTTTGAAAAATATACAGTGGAGCACTATTCCCCCATAAGGAAGGATAAATTTGAGACATTTTAAAGTAAATGGTTGCATCTTGAGAATATAATATTAAATGAAATTAATCAGACACACGTTTAAATATCACATTATTTATCTTTTGTGAGAAACCATCAGGTTAAATAATAGTCAAAATGGAGAATAGATATTAGAGAGTAGAAAGAAAATTTTCAAATGGGAAAGGGAACCAGGGAGGGAGAATGGCAGATGGAAGGAAAGGAAAAGGAAAAAAGAGTGAATAGAAAGCAAAAATGGAAACAAAACTTTTGTATGTGGGGAAGGAAAGAAGGGTTGATGGAAGGGCAGGTGAATGGGGAAAAGAAAAATAATCTAGATATATTACATAGAGGTACAAATTCCCTATAATTAATGTGATCATTATTTATATCAAAAATGATAATAAATTAATTTTGAAAATGAAATTCTTTACTTACTACATGATGACAGGTTCTAATTAATTAAATTAAATAGATTGAAATCATGAGCAATACCTCTTGAAAAACAAAGTCAAGAAACCTCTACTAGAAAACAAACCCTAACTAAAGAGATTATTATATCAAAAACAAACTCTTTTCACTCTATTTGACTTTGCCCTAAACACCAAAAAAAGGAACATGAAAAAAATGAGGCAAGAAAATGTATAAATGCATTGAAATATTCTTAGCTCTCCCAGAGCAGAGCCAAGGGTTACTGATAGATAGCAAATCAAACATAAAGTAAACACCAGACAGTTGAACTGTCTGAACCGACTAAAGTTCAGGAAGCAAAAAAAAAAAAAAAAAAAATCTCAGGGCATTCAAATAGGACAAAACCTGAAACTTAGTAGAAGTATCATACAAACTGACCAATGTGATAAAGGGAAAATTGAACCTACAAACCAAAATGACCAAAATGGTTCAAAATATGAGTGACAAATTTTCCAAAGAATTAGACTCCACAAAAATGTACTAAACAGAATCCTGGAGATAAAGTATTCTATTGAACTGATAAACAGCAGAAAAATGCAGTGTGAGTATAGAGTTTCAGAAATCAAGGACAGAATGAAAACCCACGATAGAATACAGATGCATGATATTTTACTCAAGCAAACCATACAATGTATGAGAGCAAGAAAAATTCATCCAACTTCTACGATGACATTAGGAAGACTAACCAAAGACTATTGTGAACATGGCATAAAAACTCTTGCAGAAAATGTTCTAAGTATGGTGAAAGAACTCAATATACAGAGAAGCAAGGCTTATATAACTCCAAATAAATACAATGCAAAAAGAATCTCCCCACTACATATGATAATCAGAAGTCCAAATCTCCACTCCAATGATACAATCCTAAAATCTGTAAGAGAAAAGAAAAAAAAAAAAAAAAAAAAAAAACAACTTACGAAGGTAAATCCATTAAGATTACAGCAAACTTCTTAACACAAATATTAAAGCCAGAGAACTTGAAGTGAAATGTTTCAAGCACTAGAAGATAATTTATCAACCTAGACGGATACACCTGCAAAACTATTTTTTTAATTGATAAGGAAATAAATTCATTCCACAACAGAGACCATCTTAAGAAATTCTTGAACACCCAACCAACGCTTCAAAATTTACTAAAAATACCTTAGACGGAAACAAGCCAAAAAAGCAAAAAACTCAGGTGGAATTTATCAGGCAAGTCAAGTCGTTAATGCAAAAGGGAAAGTTTAAGGAGTCAACAACAGAAAAAGAATGCATTGAGAGGAATAAGTCAATACCTCTCAGTAAAAATTCTCAATATAATGGACTTCACCTCCTCAACTAAAAGACACAAATTGGAAGACAGGATCAAGAAACAATACCCAGAATCTGTGGCATTCCAGAGCTTTGAATAAACAAAATGGAAATTCATAGACTAAAAAATCAAAGAACAGACAGCAGTATTTCATTCACTATGATCCGCAAAACAAGTAGGAGTAAGAATTTTATTCTCAGAGAAAGTAAACTTCAAGCTAAAACTGATTAGAAGATACAAAGAAGGTAACTATGTATCAGGTAAGTGAAATACTCAACAAGAGGAGATAGCAACTGCAAATGTATATCTACTAAGTATTAATGTTACTTAACATCATAAAACAAACACAACTGGATGCAAAATGTCAAATGAATGTGAACACAATCTTAAGTGACACTTTGATATCCAACTCTCACAAATGGACAGAACAAACAAAAATTTAGTCAAGAAACATCAGAACTGAACCTCAATTTTGAACAAAGGGACTTAATAGTCATCTACAGAGTGTTCTACCATACTAAAACAGAATATACATTCTTCTTAGCAGTACATGGCACTTTAAAAAAAATTGTACCTAGTCAATGAAGCCTTCTTAAATAAATATAAAACACAACATACAGTACAACAGTACAGCAGTAGAACATACAAGTACCTGTGGTACCCAGTGAAAACAGTTTTAAGTGAAAATTTTATTATACTGAATGCTAACACTAGAAAAGCAGACCTACCTCAAACAAATATCTAATTAGGTATCCCAATGAATTTTAAAAAAATCAGTTTAATGGGGCTGGGAATTTAGCTCAGTGGCATAAGTACCTGCCTTGCAAGTGTGTGGTCATGACTTTGATCCCCGGTATCGATAAAAAAGAAAAAAGACAAAAAAAAATCAGTGTAATTGCAGACCTAGTACAAGGAGAGTAATCATAACATCAGAGTGAAAATCAATGAAATTGAAACAGAAAAAGAAAAGAATCAATGAATCAAAGAGCTCGTCCTTTCAAAACATGAACAAAATAGACACATTTTTGGCTGAATTTACCAAAGAAGTCTTATATTAATATAATTACATATGAAAAAGGAAAAACCACGTTGAACAGTGCCAAAATCCAGAAAACCATTTATGGTTGCTATGAAAAATTGTTCTCCAACAAACTGGAGAATCTCAAAGAAATAGATTTTAGACACATAAATTAGCAAAACTGAGCCAAGAAGATACAAAAACTCCCAAAAATCCAATAACAATTGATGAAAATTAGTCATTCATAACAAAACCCTACCAAGTAAGACAATACTAGGACTTAATGGGTTCGTCACTAATTTGTACAGGTCCATTAGGGAGATTACAATGCCAGCATTCCTTAAACTATTTAGATAAACTTAAAAGTAAGTAGTACTTCATGGAAACTGTCATGACACTGACTCCAAAATAGGAACCAACTAAAAAGTTAAAAAAGAAAAGAAAAGAAAAACTGTAGGACCATCTCTTTAATAATGACCACAGATGTGAATATCCTCAGCAAGATACTGGCAAACAGAATGCAACCCATGGTCAAATAGTCAGTCCATCATGACCAAATAGTTTTCATATCAGGAATATCAGGATAGTTCAGCACACACAAATCAATAAATGCAATACACCAGATAAACTAAAACAAGAACAAAAAAGATGTGATCATTTCAATAGATGTAGAAGAAGCCTTTGATAAAATCCAACATCCATTCATGATGAATATTCTGAAGAAAACAGGTACAGGAACTCAAGCTGTAGATAGATAGATAGATAGATAGATAGATAGATAGATAGATAGATAGATTGATAGACAGACAGACAGAATAGGAAATATGGAGAAATTTAAAAATATTCCCCAAATTACCTATTGTGCTGTTTCAAAAATATTTTAATATAGGTGGTAATTTGTTTCATTTATACTACAGGATTTGCTTAGTTCATTGAAAAGAAAATTTTGTGATATTGTTTGTTTCTTCTTCGTAAGAGAGAACTTTTATCCTTTATTGTGATTCCCCATTCCTATTCCTAACTCCAGCAACAATTAGTCTATGTTCTATTTCTGGTCATTTAACATGAATGGACTAATAAGTCTATTTCCTTGTGTTTGGTTTGACTCACTTAGCATAATGTTTTCTGTTTTACTAATTATTATTTGAGGTGTAAAAATTTATGACATAGTATGTGTAACTCAATATATGTACAGGGAATACACTTTCGTTTCTTAAAATTCTTTTTCAATTAACATGCAATAACTGTACATGTTTATGAGGTGTGGTGTGATATTTCAATACACATATACAATATGTCCTATTGCAATCAGGATAATTAATATTTTTGTCTCCTTATAATCATTTTGGAGTGTTTGAGCTCCTCACTGCTAGTTATTTATCAAGTATATGGTTGGTTGTCATGAACTGTATTCACTCCGGTATGCTATATAACATTAAAATTCCTCATCTATTTAACTGTGCTGTGATTCCTGCTGTCTAACTTCTCTCTACCTGTCCTCTCACTCAAACATTTTTTATCCTCTGAATATCACTATTCTACATTCAGATTAACTTTCCAGCATTCACATGTGAGACAGAATATGCATTTCTTTTCTTCTTCAAATTCGTTTCCCGTAACATATTCTGGTTCCACCCACTTTGCTGTAATTGATAAAATATAATATTCTGTAAGTGAATAATATTTAATTGTATATGATATTTTCTTTATGCATTTATCTATTCATGAGCATCTGCACTGATTTGACATATTTTGTTAACAGTGCACAAATAAACATGGGCATACAGCTAGCTCATCAATATGCTAATATCATGTCCTTTGGATATATACTCAGATATGAGATAAATGGATTTTATGGTACATCAATTTTTAGTTTATTGAAAAACCTCATAGTGTCTCTAGTAATTTGCACCTTCCACAAGGAATATATAAGAGTTGCCATTTGTCCAAATCCTTATTATCATTTGCTACTTTTTGTATGTTTGATAACAGACATTCCAAATAGGGTGAAATATTTCATTTATTTATTTCTGATGGTTAAGAAATTGATAATGTTTATAGTTGTTTTAATTTTTCTTAGAGAGGTGCCTAGTTACATCTTTGTTCATTTTTAACTGGACTATTTGTGGAGGTTTTTTGGTTTAAAAAAGGAAATTGAAACATACACGTTTTTTAAATTCCTTATATATTTTTTATTTTAAATCTTTGTCAGATGAATAATTTGCAATTTTTCTCCATTTTTGTAGGTTTTTTCTTCACTTTGTTCTTTTGCTATTACAACACTTTTTAAGGTCTTAATTGATATTGCATGTTTTGGTAATTTATGCCTGTTGTTATGCAATGTGCATTTTATCCATTTACTACATTTTGTCTATCAATTTGTAAGTTTGTGAGTTTGGGGTTGTTTCTAATTTGGGCTATTGTGAATAATTCTGCTATGAACTTTTACAGAAACTTTTACATGAACTTTTAATGTAAACATATCATTTTCTTGTATAGATAGATACCCAAGTGTACAATCACTGGGTCATGTGATAGTTACACACTTAACTTCCTAAGAAAGTAAAAATCTGCGCTCCAAAGTAGCTGCATCGTTTTACATTTTCATCAATAACGTAGGAAGGTCATGATTTCTCCACATCCTTTCTTATCTAGCATAGCTTTTCTAGTGTGCGCCAGAAATAGTATCTCATTGTTTTAATTAACACATTCCTAATGACTACTAATTTTCAATGTCTGTTAATGTGCTTATTAGCCATTTTTACATATTTCTTTGGTAAAATATTCATTCATAGCTTTTGTCCATTTTTTTGTTTGTTTGTTCATTTGTTTTGGGATCAGAAATTGAACTCAGGACCTTGTTCTTGCTAGGCAGGTACTGTACTGCAAACTATATCCTCAGCCCACATTTTTTTATTTAATTGTTTGTCTTTTTATTTTTAGAAATTGGAATGTTTTAAAAAAACTTCTGAGCACAGATCCTATGGTTAATACACATGTATAAATACCTTCCCCCAGTTTCTTGTTTGTGCTTTTATTTTCTTAATGATATCCTTTGAAGTACAAGTTTTGAATTTTGATGAAGTTCAATTTATCAATATGTTTCTTTTCTGACCCATACTTTGTGTATTATACCTAAGACATCTTTGCTTAAGATAAAACCTCAAAGGACTTTGCTTGAAACAAAGACATGTCTTTCCTTCTGAAAGTTATATTGGTTTTGCTTTTAAATTTAAGACTATGACTGATTTTGAATTAATTATTCTTTCTACTGTTAGGTTTCCTGCTGCCACATTTATTCACCTACATTCTGTGGTCAACAACATGTAGTGGTTATTTAAAATATTAAGTGAGATCATATTACTTTTCTTGCTAAGACTTTACAATTGCTCTCCATTTCATTTTGATATTTAAAGTATATCAAAATATTTAAAGTATATCAAGTATCTTGATATTTAAAGTATATCAAGATATTTAAAGAATATCTTGTGTATTCTAAAATTTTAAGTTATTCACTTTTCTTTCTAACTTGTGTGTTTGATTTAAAATGATAGGCTTCTATGCAATTTCTCAATGAGTCTAGTATCTCCATCAGAATTTTTCTGCACAGGCTTCTCCCGTTACAAGGAATATTTTACCACTTCATGCATGCCTTCCCTAAACATTCCCCCAAAACTAGCATTCTGTGCCATGTTTCTTCTGCTCCTTAACATCTCCCAAAGTAAATATAATTATTTATGTTTGTTTATATGCTGCCTGCTGCCCCATTACCATGAAAGATTTATAAGATCAGAAATACCTCTTTTGTTCACCATTATATCTTTTTTATCTAGGAAAATATTTGATATAGAGTAAGAACTATTGAATATAAATTAAAAATATAAATGACTCATGTTTCTTATCTTTTAAGCAAATGTCCAGAACTGGTATAAGAATTCCAGTATGATTTTATTCTTGAAGAAACATAAGAGAAAGTAATATAGAGGCTGCTTTTTTCTATAAATGAATAAGTTATGAGAAAGTATAAAATTTTATTAATGTTTACCTGAATGATTTTACAAAAAGAAAGTCTTCCTTTAAACAATTTGAGATTCATATTGATTACAAATTTGAATTGTTTTTGAAATGATGAATTTAAAATTCCTCTGTAGATAGGGAAAAACGTTTTAAATTAATTTTAATAGAAATGTTGAATGTAATTGGGGAGAAATGCATGCTATTTCCAGATGATGCAATCCTTATCCAACTACTGCACTGAGAGATAATTTTCCCTCTTGCCATTTACAGTAATTTATTTGTGCCTGCTTTTATCAGATTTATCATTTGGTGATCAATCTCCTCTTGAATTAAAGTTGTCTCTTCCATTTAGCTTTAAATTTGTGTGAATGGATTATAAATTACTAGGGGCAGGATCTATATCTTATCAATATTTATTTTTTCTAGAAATGCATTACATAAAGTCCACACATAAATTATTGTTCACTAAACAGTAAGAAACTTTTGGGCAATATGCTAAATTGTGAAAAAGTTTTTTGTCAAATTATATTAACTGAACATATGTAATGAAGTTGTTACTGACTCTGTTTATAAAATCTACCAGTACATAAGCTACATATGAAATGTTTTAATTAGGCAACTAAAACTATCTTAATACTTAATTTGGCAATATATTACACAGTTATCTGCATGGCCGTGTTCAAAAGAAATGTATTTTTAGGAAAGCACTTGGTATAAAACCATCTTGGATAATGCTCCATTTTTACCTCCATTGATTATCTTTATTGCTTCAGGCATGAATATGAAATGAATCAAAAATTCATGTGTGTACATACATATGTTTATGTGTTTATAAAAAGGCCAAATAATATGGAATTTTAATTTTATTCAAAGTAAATATTTGTTGAAGAGCCACAATGATATTGAGGGGGTAGTAAAGGGAAACTCACTTATGAAGCTCAGCTAGTATGATAGTGTTTTAATTCACAAACTCTAAATGTACACTTCTAAGTGCAAAAATGTACTGCTTTCTGTGCAAGAAGCATTTTTCACATAATTTCTGTCTCAGATTAATCATTATTAAAGTATGCATATTAATTATATAGACCTTATAGGCACATGAAGAATAAATGATATTTTATTTATTTTTAATACATATGTGTCACTTATCCAATGTCAGGCATGTAGCAGTCGTTTTGATCTTAAACCTAAGATAAAGGACATCAGTAGAAAGTAGGAAATTTAAAGGTTACTTGGCTCAGTAGACAAAATCATCTGAGGTTGTTGATGTTGGATAGTAGGATACAACTATATGTAATTTTAAGGCTACTAAAATTTTATGTCAAATAGAACCCAATTTTAAACTGTCTAACATTTAATGGAGGAAGGATACGGTCAAAAGAGGAAAACTATGTGAAATATTTTATCCTGAATCCACTAAATTGAGATTGTCATTTTGATCACTCTTCTTAAAATTGTGAGGGGTGTATGGAATATACAGAAAGGGAATAATTACCCTTTCCATGTAGCATTCTTGAGAATTTGCATTTATATTCAGAAAAGAATCATATACCATCATAAAATATTTTTCCCCTTATGTAGTATAGAAAGACTTTATGTTATCTTCAGTATCTAAGAAACAAGAGAAGAGCTTGAAGAAGTATCTCAAACTAATTCCTGTGAATGAAATGTGAATTAATCTTATGCTGAGATATAAAGTTTTAAGATCTTTGATATTTCTTAGGAAGAATTTGAATGATTCCATCATCTAAGTGCTTTATCAAAAGACTTCTATGTTTGTTTTATCTTAGCAGTGTGTACAATTCTTCTCTAGACTGCTTGGATTAGAATCCATATAGTGTTGGATTTTCAGAGAGAAATTCATCTCAAATACCTATGACTAACAAAGATGTAAGAGTCAAATATTAGGTAATATAATTACTTTTTGCAAGACTTTGTAGAAAAATAAGACAAAAGTTACCTCTTGACTAAAGCCAGTTCTAATGAGCACATATGTTAGGATTAATAAATGCTATTATAACAAGTGGATTATTGAAACCCATATTCCATTTTAGCAGTTTCTCGTCTAACATTTAAAGAGTTAAAACTGTCTTTAAGAGTTCTAATATTTCAAATTTGTTAAAATCTGTATAATTTCAGTGGTATAAAATTCTTACTGAGTTGTATATTTAAGCTGGGATACCCAGAAAAGAAATAAAAAGCAGCAGATCTTGAGAGAATAAGCCCTCTGATTCATCAATTGCTGCAGAATAAAGTGATGAAAAAAGTATGAGAAGAAAAAATAAAAACAAAAACCTTGAAATAACATTCACTCTCTTTTTAACTGGTAATTTAGACTTTAAGGCCTTAAGGATCATACAAGACTGAAACAAACAAAGAAAAAGATAGTATGACTTTGGTCAATATATGGTAATATAGTGATACTCCATGATTTATTTGCAATGTACATTTCCTGGCTTATTGCAGAAATACTCAGTCATAGTTTGACAATATCACTCTTATTTTTGTGCCTATGTGCCTACAAATATTCAACTACACGGAATTTATTGGTTCCAGTGTCATTGTAAACAATAAGACCTGCTTCCAATGATGTTGAGGCTCACTTTCAGTGGTACCAATCCATATTCATTAGAGAGAGAGAGGGAGAGAGTGACAGAGACACAGAAAGATTATGCAGTTTTTGAGATATGGCAGAAACTGTGTTTCTGTTGCAGATTACTGTCACATGTGAATACAACCTGGAATTCTGAACTAATCAATCTTTTCTGTTGGAACAGATCAGATGAAACACAAAATAATACTAAAACATCTAAAAGCAACCTTGTCCTCTTGGCAGGTGTCGAACCTCAAACAGGAAACAGTCCTCCAATTTTTATTTTCAAACCGCTATTCCAGAATATTAAGGAGTAAAGAACACTAATGAAATATGGGTCATAAGGAAGAAAGAACCAATGACAGAGCAGGAGGGGTTATCAGCCTCACTCTCTAGAACATTAGGGTACCTTTCAGCAAGTGCAAGGACAAAAGAAAGGACTGCTCAGTAGGAAAAACCAAGGCACTGATGTTATTGCCAATTAGAGGAGGATGAACCTGATCACTAGGAACCAAATGAACACAGAGATTTGAACAGAAGTGACTGAGAATTTGCCTAATATCTAGTTGATAACCATTAATACTTAGAAATTACTACAAAAAGATCATAGAGTTACTGTGAATGTAAGAGCTAAACTTTCAGATAACTAAATCCTTGCATCCCAGCTGTCTAAGTGCTTTTTCTAATGTCAGTAGATGATGACTGGGTGGATGTGAATTTAGAACCGTAAGTACAATCTCATGGATTGTGTGACACTCACTAGGAAAATATCTAAAGGAGGAGGAGACATTCACTCAGTACATGTCTTTGATTTGAATATTGTTTACAAGGACATTCTAACAGATGGTAGCAATGTGTCCTATTGTAAAACTATATATATATATATAAGTAAATTTCTAGTAGATGAAATACAGTGTCTTAAGATTGAGTCACTTTGCTAATTTTCACAAATGTACTAGCATTGATTCTCCTTTTCATTGGACTGATAGATGTGTATGTGGTGCCCCGTTAAAGGAAAGAAAAATAAATATATATTTACGTTTTAAGAGATTGTATGTAAGACACAACTTATCACTTATTAAATAAATATCGTATTTGCTTTGATGTTGACATTATGTCTGGAACCAAGGTGATAAATTATGTGGAAATTGAAACATGTTAATGAAGCAAGAAGTCAAGAGAAGTAAAAGATACAGCAGATCTGCAGCTAAGTTTAAAATCTTTAAATCAGTCTTTGAAATTTGGTACATTTACCTTTCAAGAGTGGCTGATTTCTGTGTGTAGAAACACAGCAAAGTTAAAATATACTTTTTAAACACACAGTAAAGTTAAAATATACTTTTTAAAAAGAGAGGCTACATAAAGTAGTGATTAAGAATATAGAATCTGAAGCTACATAATCTGGATCAAAATCTCATCTTCTTTCTTTAATATTTATATAATCTCAGGAAAATTGCTGAATCCTTTCTATTCTTTAGTTTCTTCAATTTCAAAATGGGTTGAAAATAGTGGCGCACATCTTACAGGAGTACTGTGAAAATTAAGTGACTTCATATATGAAAACTATTTTTAACAAATCAACCTACAAGTACAAAATAATTATTTACCATTGATGTTGCTGTTACCACTACTGCTAAACAATAGTAATATAGTAGAGGTTCTATTTGGTTGAAGCTCTTTACCTTGAACAAGAAATTAATGTAGAAACGCTAAAATGAAAATGCTTTGCTCATGTGAGAATTTTTGCATTCTTTAAATAAATGAATGAATACTAGCATATGTGTTGTATATAAAAAGTAGTTCCCTCTCTGTGCCAACCTGTTGGCATAACTTTGGATACATATCCTCAGAAACTTTCTTAGTACTCAGGAAAGTATTTTCTACCAAATCTGTAAAAATTTTAACACTGATCAATCTGAGCGTCTATGTATAAAGCTGAAAAATTTACTTTCACTGTACAGCTTCTATTTCTTATCTTCTTTAAAAATGTACAGGAAAAACTTACATTTAAATACAAACAATAAAATCTTTCAATCTTTTTCTTTACGTAATCTGAATGAAACACTGAAAATTGTGTGTGTGTGTGTGTGTGTGTGTGTGTGTGTGTGTGTCTGTCTGTCTGAACACATGTTAATATGGGGTTTGGAGATTATTTGAATATATAGGTGCCAGACACTTTGTATTTTTTATTATTTCAGATTTGTAATATAAGTCACACACCAGGAAAAAAAGCTGTTTTACAGATGCTGTTTGACACACTAATTGAACACCGCGTCCTGAAGTTGAAAACTTTGGGGAGTGAAGAGTTCCTATTTTGCAGTAGTTCTTGCTCTCTCTGGCTTTCATTTATGAAGCAGACTAGCTATTTAAATCAGGCTAAACAGGCGAGATTTTAGATAATACATGAAACAGTACTCTGTCAAAATTTGTAAATGTTTGATTTTTTAAAAATGTAGACTTCTTGGGATTGTCAATTGAATGATTCTCATAGTTGGTGATATAGACTATAATTTCACAATATTTTGTTAATGGCATATGTATGTAATATAGATAGGTCAGCAAAAAGAAATGTGTTGCTATTTCTATTTAAAGACACTCTTTACTTTCTATAATGATTTATGCGATAAGTACAGGAAAAGTATCTGGAAGAGAAGGGGGAGAGGGAAGGGCAAGGAAAATAAAAACAATCATAATGTATATCACATTATGATATACGTTATGTATATGTACCAATTTTCCAAGATGAATGTAATTATTATGTGTTGCGAACATATTTTATTAAAATGATGTATGATGATTCCTGGGAAGTTGTGTAACCCAGAAGTTATTTCTTATTTTTCCCATTATTATAAAATGTTAGCCAACTGTCCCTCAGATAAAAGACTTCTATCTAGAACATATAAAGAATTAAAAAAGCGGGCCCCCAAAATTCAAGGACCCAATCCAAAAATGGTCATCTGAGATGAATACACACTTCTCAGCTGAAGAAATACAGATGGAAAGTAAATATATGAAAAAATGTTCAACATCATTGATCACTGGAGAAATAAGAATTAAAACCACACTGAGATTTCATCACACTCCAGAAAGAATGGTCAGGAGCAGGAAAATAATTAATAACAAATGCGGAGAGACTGTGGGGAAAAAAGAACACTTCTCTACTGTTGGTAGGAGTATGAACTGGTGCCACCATTGTGGAAATCAGTGTGGATTCCTCAAAAAGCTGAGATTGGAAGTCCCATTTGACAAAGCTATGCCACTTCTGGGAATATTCCCAGAAGAACTGAAAACATACCAGTGATATATGTGCACCCATGTTTATATCAGTATGATTTGTAATAGCCAAATCTTGAAAACAACCTAATTGCCCATCAACTGAGGAACGGATTAAAAATTACATGGTATTTTTATACAATGGAGTACTACTCAGCTATAAAGAAGGACCATATTGAGGCTTTTGTAGGTAAATGGATGTGCCTTGAGAACATACTCTTTAATGAAATAAGTTTAACTCACATGTGCACATACTGCATTGTCTTCTTAGTGCAAGAAACTGAAAGAGTAAATAGTATACAAAATCTTCAATAAATATCATGAAAGGATATGAAACTGCTTAAAGAGGAAATAACTTGGATAGGGAAAATGAGAAAAGATAGAAGGTAGAAGAAAAAGATATAATTTTGTATATATACCCTTAATATAGCTAAGATGATTGTACTACTAGTTCTATTAATTCTTGGAACAAAAAAAAAAAATTTGACACTTATAGGATTAGATAAACTTCACATGTCTATATCTGGTAATCTGAGTAAATCTTCTGAACACAACCATGTAAAATAATAACCTTTGTTAAGTTCCTACCACATATTTTGAAAGCCCATTTTGTTATTGTTCGGAGTTTTTTGCTATTGTTGTTTATTTGCTTCTTTTTTGTTTTGTTTTATTCTTTCAAATAAAATTAAAAATGTTAATTACTTTGACCAATCATTGTTATTCTTCTTTTCATGGAATGTAATGTTAAACTACATATTTAATTTCTTTATAATTTTTCTTATTCTAACAGGGCTCACCCTGAACGCATTGCCTTTCAAATGATTTCAACCTATTTTTCTAATTTCTCAATAATTTTCAGTATGATTTAGGAAAACAAAGTATTGAAACATGGTTAAAATATTCTTGAGTATCAATAAATTCAAATATATTTATGACATATTTCAAGAGAAATCAATTACTTGAGAGCTCAATGACATAAACACATTTTTTAAATTATAGAAAAATTTTAAGATTATGAGTGGATTTTATTATGTATCATAGACATGACCAAAAGCATCCCATGAGTATTCTCATATTTCAAGCTTTCATATCAGTGGTTTTACCATCTTCATAATAATATTATTGTGTTCACTAAAGTTTCACATATCACAAGAAGCAACTTAAGTACTATTTGATAAAACTAGCAACAGAAAATTAAGTTTATTTTTTGTGAATCTTTTTGTGTTGCCACAGTATGGGCATTTTATTATGTCACTGAAATCTCTTTTTCCTTGCACTAAGTTTAATGCTTCTTTGTTAACATAGTAGATCGTACTTTCTTTGCAGCACATCAATTTCATTTTAGTTCAGAGCATTTTTAATAAAGTTAGATACCGTGAAGAAGATATAAAGTTCTTTTGAATAACTCACTGAAAGCACAATATCAATAAATATTTGTGCACGTTTCTCAAACATTCAGAAGAAGATAAAATAACAATACCACTGATAAAACTTTGCACCTGTATCTAGGATTGTTGACACATACCTGTAATACTAGCACTCTAGGAGGCTGAGGGAGGAGCATCTTAAGTCTGAGTCTTCCCTGGGCAAAGGATGGACAACTTACCGGACCCTTTCTTAAAAAGAAAATCTTTAAAAAGGACTTAGGATGTACCTCAAAACAAAAGCCCTATATTCAGTTCCCCATACTTAAAAAAGTCATCTCTTGGCCATTTTTCAACTGTCTCATACCATTTCATTTACCATAGTACCTTTTTAAAACTCAGTATCATAGATATATTCATATATGGATATTAATGAAAAGTATACACCTTTATAACAAGTGTCTAATTCAAGTTATTTTCATCACAAAAAAAGAAATTTACTCATATGGCTTAATGTATTGAAGAGAGAAAGAAATGAACACAATATACACATTTTACTAACAATAATTCCATGAAAATGTAATCTTTGGTTTTAAAGGACATGGTACTTTAAGTATACTAATAAACAACTTTAGTATGAGAAAAACTGAACTCATAAAAATATCCAGTTTCAGTTGATGGATCTTTAAGAAAGCAAGTTAGTGTAATCAAGAGTAAATGCTGGTGATACATAATTGCCATCAAATAGCATTTTTTTTTCTGAAAAAGTGGGAAAATGTTCCAAAAATAAAGATAAATTTTAAGAAAATAGGAAAGAAAACTGAAAGAATTCACATCTCATGAATCTAGATTTCTATTAAAGAAGATAAATTGATTTATTAATTTTGACCTGACTGCAAATAAATGCATAGACCAAGCTTTGAAAACTTAACAATAACCTATATATTTGATTGAGAGTTTTGAATATAAATTCTGTTCCCATAGCCAGGCATTGTGTCCTTCAAATTGCTTTTTGTATAGACTTCTAATAACCACTTGATGGACATAGATTTTTTGACCGCTTAGACTAAATTGGCCTACATTTATCTTTAGTCCTCAGAATTGTATATTTCTTTGAACATTGCCATACAGTTCCTATTTTGTCTCTAATTTTTTTTTCACTAGTGAAGTTTTTTTATTGATGTATAGTAATGATATGAAAAACGAGTCTAATTTTGATATAGTAGTACATACATAAAATAAATTTTGATTAATTTGATTCTCATTATCCTCCTCATCCTTTTCTCCACCCATAAAGACCCCCTTCTTTATCTATAAAAGTCTGCCTTCCAGTTTCCTATCATTTTCTTTCTTTCTAAATCTATTTTTGTATGACTTATATAAAACACACAATCTTCAACTTTTTACTCTATATTGTTTCACTTAACATGATTAATGTCTAGTTTCATCCATTTTTCTGCAATTAACTTGATTTTGCTTGCCCTAATGGGTGAATATTACTCCACTGTGTGTGTGTGTGTGTGTGTGTGTGTGTGTGTGTGTATGTGTGTGTATAGGATTTCCAAATTTTCTTTATCTGTTCATCTGTGGGTGGACATCTACTCTGTTTCCAATTCTTAGGTATTTGGAATTTTGTCACAATAAATACGGATACAAAGCTATGTCTAAAATATGCTGACTTTATTTCTTCAGTGTATGTAATGAAGAATGGTTTAGCTCAACCAAATGATAGCTCTACTTTTAAATTTGGAGGAACCAACATGCTGGTTTCCATAGGGGCTACACTAATT
This sequence comes from Cavia porcellus, assembly GCF_034190915.1. Taxonomy (NCBI): domain Eukaryota; kingdom Metazoa; phylum Chordata; class Mammalia; order Rodentia; family Caviidae; genus Cavia; species Cavia porcellus. The sequence continues at coordinate 29,663,619 of NW_026947516.1, read as the reverse complement.
TCTATTCCCACCAACAGTGTATAAGGGTTTCCTTTCTTAGCATCCTTGCTAGAATTTAGGTATCTGTGTATGTATGTATGTGTGTATGTATTTTTGATGATCCCCATTCTGACTACAGTAAGATGGAATGAACATCATGTTGATGTAGTTTTCGTTTTCAGTTCCCTGTTGGCTAAAGATGTTGAACATTTTTCATATATTTATTGGCTATTTCAATTTCTCTTAAGAAGTGTCCATTAAGTTAAATACTCATTTATTGACTGGGACATTGTGTTTGGGGTTTTATTTTCTTGCTTTTTTTTTGTTTTTTAGTTTTGAGCCCTTTATATATTTTGGATATTAAGAGTGTTTCAGAAGAATAGCTGGCATGTATTTTATCCCATTCTGTAGAACGTCTCTTCACTATGTTAAATGCTGCCTTTTTTACAGAGAAACTTTTTAATTTGCTGTAATCACAGTTGTCAATTCTTGTGATTATTTTCCAAGCTATTGGTTTCCTATTCAGAAAGTCATTGTCAGTGCCTGCGTCTTGAAATGTTTCTCTCACATATTTTTAGTTTTTTCAAAGTTTCAGGTCTTATGTTTAGGTCTTTAATATACTTTGAATTGAGTTTTGTACAGGTAGGGACATAAAGATCTTGTTTCAAAATCCCACGTATACATATTCCGTTTTTCCATTAACATTTGTCAAAGAGGCTTTGTCAAGTGTATGTTTTTGGCATGTTTACTAGGAATCAAATAACTGCCTGTTTTTGTTTATGTTTCTTTTATTCTAACCATTGGTCTATATGTCTCTTTTCATGCCTGTATTATTCTAGTTTCATTTTATGGCTTAGTATTTTGTTTTGAAATTCGTTGTGGTGATATCTCTGGCTTTGTTCTTTTTACTCAGAATTGTTTTGTTTCCTCCAGGTGTTTGTATTTCCATATGAAACTTGAGATTTTTTTTCTAATTCTTTGAAGAATATCAGTGATATTTTGATGGGGACTGATAGACCACTTTTGATAATATAGCTATTTAAACAATGTTAATTCTGTCAATCCATAAACACTGGAGGTTGTTCCATTTCTAGTGTATTTTTCAAATCCCACTTCAGCAGGCAGAGACTTTAATGATATGTTGAATGAATAATATGTGTTCCTATAAATTTTGTGGAGAGTGGGAACTGGTATTTAATTCAAACAAGTAGCAGGAGAGAACTCTGGGTGTAGCATATGTAGATGTGGAATATTAATAATAGAAAGTAAATAATGTTTGTTTACTGGCACCCTAGAAATGCTAAGTTGTATAACAGAAAAACTTGCCAGATTTTTCCAGATATCTAAAGTATAAAAGAACAACACATCAGTGTAGAAACACTTATTATTTTGTTTACTAAAAATATATACTTTTTTTCTCTAATTAAGGAAGTGCCATAGGAAGTGAAAAGATTGCCTACATCAGTTTCCTGTCATCACAATATTATTACATAACAAACAACCAAAATCCTATTTACAAAAATATAATAACTTCATGGTTTCTGTACTTAGGACTACCAGAAAAATGCCTCTAATCATATTGGCCTGACTCATATACATTTTCAGGGATTGAGTGGCTTTCAACTTTATCTGGTTTACTTTGGCTAAAACAACTGAGATGGATCTCTCAACCTCTAGCTAGCTAGCTCAACTCTGTTTTCATTGTAATAACAGACATACAAATGTGAGGAAAATGCATTTGTATGTGCATCTTTTACCCTCTATTATATAATTCAGATTCCATTAACCCATACATATCATATGACCAAATTCAGAGTCAAAGTGAAGACATATTTTCAAATTACAGAACAAAAGTGATCAGTAAGGAAGGCATGAACTTTTGGGAATATATTATGATTAGTCTGTCACAATATCCATGAAAAAAGATCTTATTTAATTATATATCAGATTCAGAGAATGTTGAAATTAGAGCACTGCCATTATCAAACAAACAAGAACTTTCCCTCTCACTGTACCTGGTCCATTTCTATGATATTCAATTGCATTGTAATTACAAAGAATGATTAGCATGGTAAGTGAAGAATGTTAAAAGCTCTAGGAAGTAATGTACCAACATTCATCTGAAGTGGGCTCAAATTAGGCAAGTGACAGGACTGAACAAAATGAGACATCATAATCATCATTTTGACTGGATATCCATTACTGAGATTAGCTATTATTTCATACTACAAGCAACAGTTGATGGTAAATTACATTTTCATGACTAGAAAAGACATGAAGTTTGACTTAGATTTTTATCATGAGCCTAGTGAAGAACTATCCAAAATCAACAAATTTAGAGAGACAGTGAGGGAAAAAAGTAAAGTTATTGTGTGTTTACATTAAAGTAGTAATTTTTTCTTAAGTAATTGTGTTACCTCAATAAAGAGTGAGTAGTATTTAAGAATGAGTTATTCAAGAGGCAAAATGCAAAGTTCTTGAATTTAAATCTCAGGTGTACTGATGACTGATTTGAACATGTGAGTTTTTAAAAATTTAATTAAAATTTTATGCATAATTTTTAGTTTTCTAATATAGTCGGTAAGATATTGTCACCTATCTCAGTTGTTTTAAGAATCAATTGAGTTAACATAGCTAAAGCACTTCAAACATTGTCTGGTATAGTAAGTACTTAATTGCTATGACAATTTACTAATTCTGTTTAAAAATCAACTTTTTCTATAGTTTTGTGTGAAATGAAATAATCTTTTTGGAGAGCACTCTTGCACATGTTGCATAGAATATCAAAAGTTTATCAATTACACAGTTTTTTTTTTTTTTTTTTTTTTTTTTTTTTTTTTTTTGTCTTTTTGAGACAGGGTCTCGCTATGCAGTTCAGGCTGGCCTTGAGCTCACTTTGTAGCCCAGGCTGGTCTCGAACTCACAATGATCCTCCTGCCTCAGTCTCCCAAGTACTGGGATTACAGGCATGAGCCACCAGGCCTAGCTCAATTACACAGTTTTTGTACCTGGTCCATTTCTATGATATTCAATTAATTGCTTTATGAGAAAAAAATTAACTGCTTTATGAAGAGGCATTGTAGGTAAGTCACTCTTTACAAATCCAGATCTTTGTTTTATCAAGTTTGTGTGGCACAGTTGTCCCATGAAAATTTTCTTGGAATTTTTATCACTAGTGACATTTCTGTATGTAGTTCTGTACCCTTTATGCAATTAGTATATATTTGTTGTGTATTATTGAGCCTTTGGCATTCAAAGTTATAGCTCTAACTTTCAAAAGGCAACTAGTAGAATAGTTTTATATGTTTGGTTTCTAAGTTATATTAGTTTCTTTAGATGATGAAAATTCACTTCTTGATATCAGATGGAAATCATATGGTTAATGTTAAAACTAAAGTTAATGATAATTCATTCAACATTATTTTATGATGGAAAACTAGTAATAAAATAATTATGAATGTTTATTTTATTAAAGATTCCAGCTGGAGATTTAGCTCAGTGGCTCAGTGCTTGCCTGGTAAACACAAGGTCGTTAAGTTTTATCCTGGGTACAAAAAAATTCCACACAATACATGTGAATATGTAATATATTTAGGATAAGAAAATATTTCCTTAATTCAAGTGAGGACCAATAGCTCACACTGTTACGATGTTTGTGCCTTTCATTTCATGTTGCTGCAACAGTTTTGATATATCAGGAATGGTATTTCAGGAATGTTGTGGCTTTATATTTGTATTTACTATTCTAAGATCTTCTGTAATCTATAAAACTTCATTTGTTTTAATTAAATGATAAAATAATAATAATAGCTCAATAAACCCCTTATCACATAATCTCTCCTCCCTTGACTTTTTTTCTTCACAATCTACTTTTTTGGTACAAATTTAAAATCCTCAGCTTAATTTAGATATGACTGCCAAATTTTTAAAATGCGTATATTTAAGGCACAAAACATGCATTTAGATATGAATTTACATAGTGATATAACTGAAATCAAATACAGATCTTATAATTCCACTTCATTTTCCAATTTTCAAATGATACATTTATATGCAAATAGTTGTAGAAATTATTGTACAAGTCCAAAATACCTCATGCTTCTAGGAAAAAAAATTATGATATTTTTCTGGTATTTCAAAGCAATCTCCACTGGGCACACTTAAATAAGGATGTCTAATCATAAGATATAGGTGTCCCATCATGGAATGTATGTAGATGAAATGAAGTTGATTTTCAGGAATAATGTACTAAAAATTAACCGTGTCCAGATGTTTCTTTTCCTCCATTCTATTTTCCATGTTTTGAGTAAGGTTTGTTTCCACCAAATTTCATGTTCAAGTTTGCTTTCTAGTGCACCAATATTGGAAACGGTGTATCAGTGGGTATCAGTGAGTGATGCTTGGGTAATAGAAATAGAATCAATATGAATGGATTAATACTTTTGTTGCATGAGTTCTTACTCTCTTTGTATTAGATTAGTAACTGCACGAATGATTTGTTATGCAAAAGAGTCTGCGTTTCATGATTTTCTTCTTCCACACAGACCTGTTCACTTCTCCACTTTTCCACAATTAGATGAGGTGAAGAATATGCCAGTGCCATATTCTTAGACTTCCCAGCCTCTTGAATAATGAGCCAAATCTCTATTCTTTATAAATTAACCAATCACTGGTATCCCACCATAGCAACAGAAAACACATTATGACATCATAATTTGAAAGTCTTCTTTAAATATAGGCCTTTGGAAAATCCCAGGACACCTCTGAAGAATGAGCACCTGGTGTCATCAACTGCTTCCAAACATTCTTTTTCCCTTCCTTGTATCTCATTCCCTTTACTATACCTTCTGAGAATCTTACCTGTTTTAGGGTTTTGGGCATTTTAAAAGGACAATCATACAATCCTCTGGCCTGTCAAACTCCAAAGCCTATTTTTACACTTTGATGAGATACTTATGGATATGGCTTCAGTATGAAATTGAGAGTTTCAGGTAGTCTGGGGCCAAAAATATATTAATGTGAATAAAGTATTGGGTTTTTCTTATAATATCGTGATTAGCTGGTCTTAGTCTATACAGATAAAGAGTACTAAAACATAAAGAAAAAATAGCAAAATAAAAACACAGGTGCTGAGGAGCCAGAGTCAATGCTGGGTTATCCGATCCTGGAATGGGTCATCTTTGAACAGACCCTACAATCTTTCTTGCACTCAGAAAGCTAGGAGCCCCAAGACTCCCAAAAGATTCAGCTGCAGCTCAGGTGAGGTAAGAATAGACAAGCCAAGAAGTGGAATGGTCTGAAGAATGTTTCCAAAGGATAATCTTCCTGTCGGCGCCTGGGCATGGAGGATCATGAGGAAACTGTTACCGTTGCCTTCACTCTTGCTGTTTCATGCAACTCATTTGGAAGGCAAAAAGATAATCAGTCCATCTGGAAACCAGAGGTAGCCTGATTCACTCCAATGGCATATGAAAACCCAGATTTTCAAGTTTTGGAAGTTGAAAGCAAATCAACAGGTGACTCCTGAACAAATGATGATGTTGGTCATGTGAGCCAAAGTTCCTGTGACAATGAAATGGAGCAAGAACCAACTGATACAGAGACAGAGAGAATGAATACCTCCATACTTTAGATTAAAAAGTCCACAATGGTAGTACACATTTGACTAGTCAAAATGGTACAAAATGGACACACAACCAAATGGAATAATTAGAATGATATCTGAAAATAGAGTAAGGGTCTTAGTAGTGTAAAACCCATTGGATGGAATACCAGCACTGAAATTCAGTGTTTGTAATTGTTTTTAACAGATAAAACACCACAAGATGTTATGAAATACTCAAATGATAAATTAGAATTAAGAGTTCTCTGTGCACCCATAGCCATACTAAAAATTGTGTTTATTATGACACATCCGCAGCTGAACTGAAAGCACACATAGATCTGTTTACTTAGTAGGGCTTTCTCATAGTAACTAGGGGAATATAAAAGACCCATAGATGTAAAAGACTTATGGGTGAGGGCTTGAGCCCTGTAGAATAACATACATCAAGGAAAATTAATTTTTCTATAAAATTGCCTAAGGTTTGTTGACAGAGCCACCTACCCAGAAAACAAAAAAGAATTTATAATCTCATTACCATCTGCTCATTGTTTGAAAGACTTATGGGGGTAGTTGTCAAGTCAAGCAATTTACACCCCATCTGAATGCAGAACTATTTATGAACATTTTACAGCATTTCTTGATTATTGTAGCTTTATGCAGTATATTAGGGTTGTGCAGCTTTTAAAGTTTGAGATGATAAACTTTTACAACAATACTAAAGGCAGAGTAGATGTTGTTGATGAGTTATGCAGCAACTGTGATGTCACTCAAAACACAAAGCGTTGATCAATGGTTGTTTCACTTGATCCTAAAAATGTGTGATATAAATAGTTTCACAGTTTTTAAAGAATATAAGAAGTGCAAAATTAATAATGAAGATGTTTTCTTAGGGAATTGAGACTGGAGCTCATTTACAAATGAGGAAGAGCAAAATGCTTCTGCTCAGGGAACTATAAACAAAAAGTGTGGAACACACTGTGAACAGGAGTTGCAATATCACAAAGAAGAAAACCAAAAAGTTGTCAACTACCCTACAAAAGAGAATAGGAAAACAAAACACTCAGTGTCAGTGTAAGTGATATTTCTGTGTGGGACATGCAATTTTCATATGTGAATACTGCCTTGAGCATAGGAGTTAAAGCAAAGATTATTTCTGTGGCAGAATTTTGTTTGTATTTCCATTGTATATTGCATATGTATTTATTCTGATGTTATCTTTTAGGTTTTGCAAGCAATTAAACAGCTCATATGAAAATGTTGATGTCTATACTAAGCACTCATTATGTATTTGATTTTTATTTTATTAATATCTTTTTTTCCTGCTAAATGCACATTGTACAATATAGTGAGAAGCTTCTGACACAAGAGGAAGACAATAAACTTGACAACAATGGCCTGCCACATGGGAAAAGAAAGCCAAGCAGAAGTGCTGTCAGTGTAACTGAGACATGTGCATGGAACATGCAGCTCTTCAGTGTGACAGCAGATTCCAACTGTGACAATTGAAGCCAAGATTATTTTTATTGTGGAGTTTTATTGGTATTTTCATTGTAGTTCATATAAGAATATATTTCTGAGATTATCTTTTAGGTTTTTTAAGCAAGTACACAACTGATATGAAAATGTTGATTATTCTTAAATATCCAATACATATTAAGAATTTAATACTTTATTTTATTGCTATTATAAGTTCCTGTTATCTACACATTGCATAATATAGTAAGAACCTCCTGACAAAACTTCAAGACCAGTGAGATGTCAAGTATGTTATACAAAAAGGCCAAGAAAGTAAAACAAATGTGCTGCCAATGTAAGCTATACATTGAATGGAATGTGCTATTGTAAGATTTGAAGACTGCCTTGGGTGTGACAATCGAAGCAAGGATTTTTTTTTTTTGTTATAGAATTCTATTGACATTTTAATTGTATTTCATATACGAATTTATTTCTGTGGTTATTTTTAGGCATTGTATACCAAATATATTTGATGTTGAATATTTCTATGCTTTTTTATAGTCAATCAATGTAAAAACCATGATACTCAAAAAATATCATGATGTTTACTGATAGCTATTATTTCTGTATTTGAAATAATAAACAGAAATATTTATGGAGGTAAACATGGTTACTTCCAGCAATATAATTATCTCTCGTAAATTATAATTATTGAAGGCTAGCTATTCTCTTCATTTTTATAGTATAAATTCTGAATGGCAGAGATCGTGACTTTTTCAAATCTCATACCACTTATCCAAGTATTTTTACATAGTAAGCTTCATTACTACATAGTAATAACCAAATATGATAGCAGCTATTGAATAGCATAACATAAAATAAACTACTAAAATGAGAATAAAATAACCAGAGCAAGAAATATTCAAATAAAAATATCTACTGCCAAGAGAGAGTATTTTGAAGAAGATTGATGATTCTGAAGATCTGATTTTAAGAAACCCCAGAAGATCCTATTCCTGAATATCAAGTAGAAATGGATTCTAAAAGAGAAACCTGCAAAGAGCATCAGTTATGTGACTCTGTGAGGCATTAACAAGGAATCTGAACTTTTCTGTGAAGACAATGACACAAAATGCTTATGACGGGAATAAATGGGATTTTTTTAGAGACAAAATGAAAGCAGAATTCCGGTGTGATATAGCAGGATGAGACTGCTAGAAACCTCTGAAGAAGAAAGAAGAAAACTTAGCCATAGAAGTGGCCTCTCCAAGGCCTAGGTCAACGATTTTATTTTCTATTATCCAAAGGAGAAAGAGAAAAAGATAAGTAAAATTTAAATATGAAGTACTGGAAAAAAATTTTAGGAGCATCACTGAAATAAATTCTATGGATATCAATGATTTGAGGAATGGGTATGTCTAATGAATAATACAGGTGAAGCAGAGTGACCACTTGAGTCCAGAATTTTGAGGTTAATCTAGGCAATGTAGCAATAGCTTACCTAGAAAAATAGTGTAAAAGTCAGAGCAACTGTTCCTCCTGGGAAGAGAGGTGAAGAAATGGTGAATAGGGAGTAGACAGGACATCAGGGGAAATTATTGAATATCACACTGACTTCTTCTGGTGCTGTTTATAATATACGTACATTTTTAAAAAAAAAATTAAACAAGATAGAACAAAACAATGCAAAACAGAACAAAGCAAATCAGAACAAAACAATGTAAGCAACACAGGACTTCAAATCAAGACAACAGGAAATCAACAGTGGCTACCATAATATCTCTTACTGTCTTCAAAACGCCTGTCCATACCCTCACACATTGAAATTTAATAATATAAAACAGACTAAAACCAATAAAAACAAAGAATAATAGCACTACTGGACTTCACAAGATGATAGGAAAGCAGCATTGGCTACCAAAAATGTCTCATTTTCTTTAAAGTTGTTACTCATAAAATCACATGTAATAAATTCAATTCTTGTAATCTAGTTAGAAGAGGTCCCAGACATGTATAAGCCTATACATGTACAGCTATTCTTTCTATATTAGACGGACAAACAAAAACAAAACAAATTACATGGAAAACAAGAAACAAAAGAGAAAAACAACAACAACAAAGAGTCCAAAAACAATGACAATATAGGCCCTCAAAACAAGGTAGTAGGAACACAAGTAAGGTTTTGATTTTGCATAGTTACTTTCAAAGGAGTTTCTCAGATTACCAGATATAAACTTGCAAAATTGATCCAATCCTATGAACATTAATTGTTTTGTTCCAAGAACTAACAGAATTAGTAGCACAGTCATTTTAGCTATCTTCAGTGTGTGTGTGTGTGTGTGTGTGTGTGTGTGTGTGTGTGTATAATTTTATATCTTCTTTTCCCTTCTTACTTTTCTCCTTTTGCCTACCAGTGTTATTTTTTCCTTTTGAGTGGTTTCTGACTCTTTCACAGAATTTATTGAAGGTTTGGTACCTTATTTATTCTTTCAGTTTCTTACACTAGGGAGGCAATATGATATTTACATGTGTGGGTCTGATTTACTTTACTTATGAGTATGGTCTCAAGTTGCATGCATTTACCTATAAAAGCCTCAATGTGATCCATTTTTATAGCTGTATAAAATTATATAAAAAGACCACATCTTTTTTATCCATTCATCCCTTGATGAGCATTTAGGTTGTTTCCAAGATCTGGTTATTACAAATTGTTGTGCTGTAAACATACGTGCACATATATTACTGTGATATAGTATTTTCAGTTTTTCTGGGAATATACCCAGAAATGGGGTAGCTTGGTCAAATGGGACTTCCAATTCCAGCTCTTTGAGGAACTCCACACTGATTTCCAGAGTGGTGGCACCAGTTCACACTCCTGCCAACAGTGAAAAAGAGTTCTTTTTTCCCCACAGCCTCTCCAGCATTTGTTACTAATTATTTTTCTTTTCCTGACAATTCTTTCTGGAGTGAGATGGAATCACAGTGTTGTTTTAGTTTGCATTTCTCTAATGACCAATGATGCTGAATGTTTTTTCACATATTTATTTGCTATTTGTAGTTTTTCAACTGAGAAGTGTATATTCATCTCAGATGTCCATTTTTGGATTGGGTCTTTGAATCTTGGGGGCCTGATTTTTTAAAATTCTTTATATGTTCTAGACAGAAGTCCTTTGTCTATGGGACAGTTGACTAAGGTTTTTTCTTTTTTTTATTTAAAGAGAAAGAAGAAAAGAAATAAAAAACAAAGCAGTCAAAGAATACGTAATACAGAATTTCAAGAAAAATATATACAGTAAGAAATAACTAGTTAATAGGTTAATAGGTTCTGTGTTGCTTACATTGTTTTGTTCTGATCTGCTTTGTTCTGTTTTGCATTGTTTTGTTCTATCCTATTGTCATCTTAGAAACGGTTGTCCAAATTATAAAATTAAAGCATATAAAGTGGACATTCATACAGTGAGTTTGCAGACAGTTCCGTTCAATGATCCAACAAAAGCTCAGTAATATGAGATGTAATATTCCATCCTACACACTCAAACATACATGCAGTTATATACCTTAGACCAGCTTTCTTTCCTCTCTTTTTTTTTACAATAATAATTACACTTTTGGGGTTTTATTATTCCCACAGTTCTTATTACTTTTTTTGAAGAGAATAAAACCAAACGTGACTAAACAAATCAGACAGAACAAGATGAGGAGAGTAATACTGGGGTTCAAATCAGGTTAATAAGAAAACAAAAAGTTGCTATACTATATCCTGCTATTTTTTAATTTATTTTCCCTTAATTGAAAAAAATAAGAAAAAAATAGATTAATTAAAAAAGGGGGGAGATTGAGATAAAAGAGGCTACTGTAACAGAACAACACAGGTCAGAATCAAACAATTTAAGCATCATTGTGTTTCACCACCAAATAATCTAACATAATAGTAGTCACCATAGTGCCTCTTTCCTTGAATTATTTGAGTATAACTTCGTATACTGTAGCATCAAGCATATCAAGACAGTGTGAAGCCATTCAAGAGAATGAAAGATTTACAGGGTATTTAGAACTAGCTAACAGAAAACGAACAACAGTTTCTATATTATCTCTTTGCCAATAAAAAATTTTGTTCATACTATCGCATATAGTAAAATATAGTAAGATACAACATGTTAAAACCAGTGGAAACAGATGTACCACAGCTTGATGGGACTTCAAAACAAGATGATATTAAATCAGCACTAGCTTTTATGTTGTGTTGTTTTCTTCAAAATAGCTATTCGTACTATCACAGATACTAACACACGCCTGCAGTCCCAGCTATTTGGGAGGCTGAGGTGGGAGGACAGCTTGAGTCCAGGCATGCTGGGCTGCAGTACGCTATGCCGATCAGGTGTCCGCACTAAGTTCGGCATCAATATAGTGACCTCCGGGGAGTGGGAGACCACCAGGTTGTCTAAGGAGAGGTGAACCGGCCCAGGTTGGAAACGGAGCGGGTCAAAACTCTTGTGCTGATTTTTTTCAAGCGTCATGAGTTTCTTTCTTACTCTGTTGGAGATTGCTTTTGATGTGCAAAACTTTTTCATAAGACAAGATCCCAGTTATTGATTCTGTGAAGTATTTCCTATGCAGTTTGATTTTTGTTCATGAATTTTCTGTGTACCCCTATGTCTTCAAGATTTCTACCTACATTGTCTTCCATTTTAATATTTAGATCCTTGATTCATTTTAACTTTGATTTAGTGCATGGTGACAGACATACGTCTAATTTTAGTTTTTAGCATATGGAAAGCCAGTTTTTCCAGCATCGCTTATTAAAGAGGCTATCTTTCCTCCTGTGAACATGTTTGGCCCCTTTGTCAAGAATGAGGTGGTTGAATGTTTTTGTAATTGTGATTGTATCTTCTAATCTATTCTATTGATCTTCAGGTCTGTTTTTATTTCAGTAGCATGCTGATTTTATCACCATACCTTTGTAGTATAACTTCAAGTCATGGATTGTGATGTCTTCTGCCTTGCCTTTGTTGCCCAGAATTGCCTTTGTTATTCTAGGTCTCTTCTGGTTCCATATGAATTTTAGGAATGATTTCTCTAGATCTGTGAGTTAAGCTAATGTTATTTTGATTGAGATTATTTTAAATAACAATTTTGGAAGAATGGCCCTTTTCACAATGTTTGTTCTTCCTATACTTGATCAAGGAATGTCTTCCCATTTTCTGAGATAACCTTCAATTTCTTTTTTCAAAGTATTATAATGTTCCCTGAAAAGATCTTTTACTTCCTATGTTAGATTCATTCCTAAGTATTTCATTTTTCATATGTTATTGTGCAAGGTATGGCTTCTAATATTTCTCTCTTAGTGAGTTTGTTGTTTTTGTAGAGGAAAGCTATTGATTTTTGAGTTTTGACTTGTATCCAGCTGCATTGCTTAATATTGGTATTATATCTCAAAGTCTTTTAAAGGGGTTTTGGGGGTCTTCTATGTCATGTCATCTGCAAATAATGATAATTTAATTTCTTCTTTTCCTACCCCTGCTGTTTTTATTTCTCCCCCTTTTGTAATTGTTTTGGATAATATTTCCAGCACTATTTTAAATAAGATTGGTGGTAATCAAAATCCTGGTCTTGTTCCTGACTTTAGAGTAAATGTTTTTAGTATTTGACTTTTTACTGTGATGCTGGCTGTTGGTTTGTCATAAATGGCTTTTATCAGATTGAGGTAAAGACCATGTATTCTGATTTTCTGTAGGGCTTTTATCATGAATAAGTTTTGGAAAGTAATATCCAAAAGCTTTTTCTGCATCTGTTAAAATGATCATGATTCTTATTTTAGGCACTAATGAGAGGTGTCTTATATTTATTGATTTGGGTATGTTGAACCAACCCTGAATTCCTGGGATGAATACTACTTTTTTTTTTTTTTTTTTGGTTTATGACATTCTTGATGATTTGGTGCATTCTGTTTGCCAAAATTTTATTGAAAATTTTTTGTACCTATGTTCATTAGGGAGATTAGCCTATAGTTCTCTGTTTTGGTTGAGTCTTTCTCTGATTTTGGTATTAGGGTAATACCTGCACCAGGAACGAGTTAGGGAGAATTGCTTTCCTTTCATTTTCATTGAAGTGCCACAGGAGTCTTATAATTAAGTCTTCCTTGAATTTCTTGTAGAATTCAGCAGTGAATCCATCAGGACATGTGATTTTCTTTGTTGGTAAGGTTTTAATTATATTTTCAATTTCAATAATTGAAATGTGGTTTTTCAACGGTTTTACCTCTTCTTGGTCCAGCTTTGATAATTCATGCATTTCTAGGAATCTGTCCATTTCTTCTGTGTTGTCAAACTTATGAAAGTAAAGATTTTCAAAGTAGGTATTGATGATCGTCTCTATTTCTACAGGGTTTGCAGTGATTTCACCCTTTTCATTCCTTATTTCATAAATTTGAGTTTTTCTTTTCTTTTTTAATTTAGGTTGACTAGTGGCTTATCAATTTTATTTATTCTTTCAAAGAACCAACTCTTTGATTCATTAATTCTTTGTATTGTTTCTTTAGTGTCTATTGCATTAATTCTGCTTTGATCTTTTGCATTAATTCTGCTTTGATCTTTATAATTTCCTACTTTCTTCTGGCTTTGAGTTTGACTTACTCTTCTTTTTCTAGATGTTTGATGTGTAGCATCAGGTTGTTTATTTGTGTTCATTCTGTTTTCCCGATGTGGGAACTCAGTGCAATAAATTTTCCTCTGAGGACTGCTTTCATTGCATCCCTCAATTTTTAATATGTTGTATTTGTATATATATTTGCATGCAGATATTATTTAATTACTTCTTTGATTTCTTGTATATCTCTTTGAATCTGTTTCATGCATTGTTTCTTTCTTATATTGTTCATACAAGGTTTCCATCTTTTTGAAGTGCTCCTCAATTTTTTAAACTGTATCTTCTTTAGATGTGTCCACCATTTTCTTTATTCTATTTATCATTTCTTCTTTTAACTGGGAGATTATTTCTTTTCTGAGTTCCTTTACAGACTCATGGAGTTATTTCTTTACTTCAGTTGCTAACATCTCAGAAGTTTCAGGTGTAAGGCTTATATTTTCTCCTATGTCCATGTTTCTTAGGCTTATTTGAGAAGGGATGGAGGTTTGAGATTGCATTTTGCTCTTTCCTTTTTTTAAATTTTCCTGTATTCCCCTCAGGAGCTGAATGCAAAGTTTCAGTTTCTTTCTGGTTGAGGATGTCTGTCCATACTGCAGTAAGTTTACCCGGTTGAGTGGAGCTCATCAGTCAGGCTTTATCAGGTTCCTAGTGCCACTTGAGCGCTCCTCAAATATGGGAAGTATTCTCAGGGGCGTTTTCAGCACACCTCACATAGTACTCTGAAGCTCCCTGGCTGCTTCAGGTTGCTGCGTGATACTCTACCAGGTTCTGAGTGGTATACTAAGGCTGAACAACTAGACAGAGTACACTATGCAGACCTTCAGCATGTGCCACATGGTGCATCAAAGCTTTGCAGCTGCATGTCGTCATGGGGGCGTGTGTGTCCTACAAGGTGCTGAAGTTGTATGGCTGGGTGGAGTTTGCTGTGCAGGCCTTCGGCTGGCACCACTGAGCTCAGGTGGTTCCCTGGCCACTGGGGGTTGCTGAGTGGGGCCCAGAAAGGCTGCCAAGGGACCTACCTGAATGTTCCCAGCTGATTGGGGATGCTGGGCAGGGCCCTACCAGGTTCTGAGTGTGGTGCTGATGTTACACTGCTGGATAGGGTTCACTGTGTGGGTCTTTGACTTGCAGAAGGCTCCTTTGCCACTTGAGGTTGCTGGGGCCTAACCTGGACTCTAAGGACCTGCTGGAATGCTCCCATTGATAGTGGGTGCTGGGCGGGGTGTTACTAGGTTACAAGCAAAGTGAGAGTTTGCATGGCTGGATAGAGTTCACTGTGCAGGCCTTCAGCTCACATCACTGAGCACAGGCAAGTCCCTGGCCACTCAGGCACACTCACAGTGCTCTACCATTTTCTGAGTGAGATGCCAAGGTTGCATAGCTGGATGGGGTTTAGTGTGCAGGCCTTTGGCTCATGCCACTCTTGTAGATTTATTGAGTTGCAAAAAAGGTATTATTTTACTTTTATATTGCTGAAAAACAGTATCACAAATATAGTGGTTTAAAACCACCCTAATTTATTATCTCACACTTGCTACATGTAGAAGCCCAAGTATAGCATGAATAGATTCTTTACTTAGGGACTGACATCAGAGTGTCATCTGGCGGCTGTATTTCTTATCTGAGCCTTCAGGTGAGTCCTCCTTTAAACACCTTTGATTTTATAATGGTTGTAAGGTTGAGGTCTCCTATTTCCTACTAGCTATAAGTCAAGGACTGCTCTTAAGCCTAGAGGATATCCATAGGTCATTGCCACAAATCTACATGTCAGTTTACAGCATTTAGATTTAATTTCCAGGGAAACTCAGGCATGTATCTCTGACATTCTTTTCTTTTAGCCAACTAGAAAACTTCTGTTCCTACTCAGCATACCACTTTTCCTTAAGGTCAAATAATATGAGAAATTAATTATGTTCACAGACTCACTTTATAGAAATACTCAGATTATGTTTGAATGAGTATCAAGGAGAAGATGTTCATATACCAAGGACTTGTAATACTATGGTATCATTTCTGAAGAGGTCTGCTGAGCAGGCACTTATGCTGCTGAGCTAAACCCCTGTCCCCTTAAAATAAGTCTTAATGCTGCCAGTAAACTAGGAGCTTTTGGATCAACTACTCATGTTGTCTTACTCTTTTAAAGATTTCTCTAAATAACTGATTACCAAGAAGATCCCTGTCAACTAGTTTTGGCACACTATCCTTACACTGGCCACTCGTATCCATACTTTCAATAGAATTTGAAGACTAATTTAAGATAAATAAGAATTAATGAAAAATCGACAGATAGCACATACATCATAAGAAACATGTTTACTGAAATAGCAGAAAACTTTCAAAATAAGAACAATCATAATATTTGTAGAAAGCCTTTGACAAAAACATTCCTTTAAGATTAAAACACTGAAAAACATAGGTACAGAAGAATGCTGTCTCAACCTGATAAAAACTGACAAACTGACTGGAAACATTACATTACATGTGGAAAACCTGAAAGCTTTCCATCTGAATACAAGAAAAAGGCAAGGATATTCACTATCACCATTCCCATTTAATATAGAACTTGAAATATTAGCAAGAGCAATTAAGACAGAAAAAAGCTAAAAGAGATATGCATTAGAAATAATTCAAATTGTCATTATTTTCAGAAAACATGATCAGCTACATAGAAGACCTAAAACTATTCACAAAAAGAGTGTTAGAACTAATAAACAAATTCAGGGATGTAGCAGAGTACAAAATCAACACATTAAAATCAAAGGCATAACTGTGCATTCATAATTAATCCACTGAGAAAAATTAGAAAAAAATTACCACTCACAATAGAACTAAAAGAAATTAAATACTTAGGAAATAGCATAAAGAAGTAAAAGATTTCTGCATCAAATACTATAGTACAAGAAAAAGAAAATCAAAGAGGATATAAGAAAATGAAAAGATTTTTTTTCTTCATGAATAGACAAAACAAATATAGTCAAAGTGGCTGTAATTCCAAAATTGATGTACAGATTTAATGCAATCCCAATAAAAACTTTAGAGCCATTCTTAACAGAAGTGGAAAAATGTCCTAAAACTCAGAGGGAAGCATATGAGACTCAGAACAGCAAAAACAATCCTTGGTTATAAGAGCAAAGCATGAGGCATCAGAAGCTCTAAATTAAAGTTGTATTAAAAAGCTATTGTGATAAAAACAGCATGGTAATGACCTAAAACAGACTCATGGATCAATGGATCAGAATTACGGATGCAGGGGCTGGGGGTTTAGCTCAGCGGCATAAGCACCTGCCTTGCAAGCAGGTGGTTGTGAGTTCGATCCCCGGTACCGATAAAAATGAAAAAGACAAAAAAAAAAAAAAAAAAAAAAAAAAAAAAAAAAAAAAAGAATTACGGATGCAGAATAAACACCAGCATTCACCTATTTGGTCTTTGACAAAGATACCAAAAGTATGCACTGGAGGAAAGATAATCTCTTTCATAAATGGTGTCAGGAAACCCGACTATCCAAATGCAGACTGAATCTAAGTCCATATCTGTGACCAGTTACTAAGGTAAAATCAAAATGAAAAAAGGAATTGATTGCTAAAACAGAAGCATTTAGCCTGCTGAAGTTTAAAATAGATAAATACTTGAAGTGATATGTGTAGGCAAGGAATGTCTGAAGGAAACCCTCATTGCACAGGAATTAGTACAGAGAATCAACAAATATCTTCATAAGTAAAATGCTTTTGTGCAGCAAAAGAAACAACCAACAGAGTGAAAAAAATATGTAGTGAATGAAGAAAATATTTCCAGCTATTACTTAGAGTAATAATATACAACACTTATAAAGATTTCAAAAAATTAGATCCCCTAAAGTAAAAGATCTCATCAAAAATGGCAAGTGAAATGGATAATTCATAGAAGAAGTGCAAATGACCAATTAGTGCATGATGAAATATTCATCGCTGGCCATTAGAGAAATGGAAATTAAAGCAATACCAAAATTCCATCTTAGCTAAAATATATGGCCATCATCCAAAAATCAAATAATAATAAATGCCTGTGAGGCTACGGGTAGATAGAAACTCATTTACATTGTTGGTTGGAATGTAAATTAGTACAACTACTATGCAAATCAGTATGGAAATACCTCAAATACTGAAAGTATAAATTCCATTTGACTCAACTGTTCCGCTTCTAGGTATCTTCCTAAAAGAGTTAAAGACACCATATTGCAGCAATACACGCATGCCCATAATTATAGCAGCACAATTCATAATAGTTAAATCTTGAAAGCATCCTGTATGTCCAACAACAGATGAATGGATAATGAAAATATGGTATTTACCAGTAATATAGTACTCCTCTGACACAAAGAAAGATAATCCTTGAGTCATTTATCAAAAAATGGATTAGAAGTATAGGCCAATTTATTAGATGAAAAAGACCAAAATGTAAAGTTAAATAAATCAGACATACAAGCTTAAATTTACATGATTTCTCTTATATAAGAAATCCAAATTATGAAAAAAGATCAAATATAAATAAAAAAGAAATATGAAGCAGGGAGATAGATCTTTCTCAAATGGGAAGCAGATCAAGTGATCAGGGGAGAGAAAGGCAATAAAAAAGGAAATGTGATGTACCACTCCACACAAGGAATGTACATGTTATGGTTTATGATAATGGCACCAAGGCCTCACGTGTTTCAATTGTGCATTTTTAATTGGTTCATTGTTTAGCACTTAGATTGATGGTTTAGGTGCTACATCCATCTAGGGGTGGAGCCAGTATACAATATAATGGCAGAAAAAAGGTGTGCGTGTGTCTCTCTTGCTGGTTTCTGCTTTTCTGTTTGCAGCTGCCGTAAACAGCAGCCCAGCCATGCCACCCTGACTTGGAGCCAACTAAATATAGACTAAAACCTCCAAAAACCATAAAAAATAAACTTTTCCTTTCTCAACTTTGAGCATCACATTTTTTTCTCAGCAACAAATAAAAAATAACTAAAACAGTAAACATGTACTGAAAATATGTATTTATAATAAATAAATAAGATTAAATATCATCTGAAGTACTAGTGTTATGGCTTATATCTAGATGTCACAGCAAAGCCTCTTGCGTTCATAGGTGAGGCTTTTCAGAGATAACTGGATCTAGGGTGTGTGAATGTGGAAGAACAGTATGTAATAAATAAATTAGTCCAGTGATTGGTAAAGCATATTTCTGATTGTTGGTAATGGGAAGCTCCACGCTGGTTGTAAGTGGCACTAACCAGTAAGTTTATAGCCTGTATGGATTAAAAAGGGAAAGAGAGGTTAAACGTTTCTACTTCACTGCATCCTTCCTCCCCTACTATAAACTGTTTTTCTCCCACAGCACCTTGCTTCTACTTCACCCTGCCTTGGAGCCAGCTGACTATGGACTGAAATCTCTACAAACTATGAGCAAAAACAAATTTTTCCTTCTTTAATTTATGAGTGGGACATGTTTTCCATCAATGAGAAAGGTAACTAAGAAAACTAGTGACAAACTTTTTCATGTAGATACCAATGTCCTTCACTGGCACCACTTTAGAGTACTAGTGGTATGAGAAAGGAAGTACCATGGGTGGCATTATAGTTACAGATAGTGGAAAATGACACATTCTGTATATAGTTTGATTTTGTATTCTCCATTTTTCTTTATCCAAATATTGACTAAAATGAATCTGAGCGTTCAAATTTACTGTACTCTTAAGTAAGGATTCAGAACAAATTATCCCTACATGTACCCAGATTTTTTTTGTCAATATCCATTGAGCATGACACTCTGAAAATGTGCACAGGTAGCATACATAGTTTTGTACATTAGAAAAAGTTAGGATTTAAGTGAATAAAAATCTGTTATGATGGAGAAATGCTTTATGACCAAGCACGCTCTTTGACATCCTTAGGTCACGTAGGAATTGGTAAATTATGTTTCCAGCTTTGGATTATTCCAGTGAGTTAACACTTAAGTAAAGAAAATGTCACATCCAAAAGAAGTTTTGATTTAAAAATAGGAAGGCAGAGTTCATAAGAACAAGCTATCTCAAGCTTAAATCACCTTTACTCATGGCAGCTCATTAGGCTAGAAGATCAAGGAATTGTACATATCTGGACATTGCCAAAACCTGTGACATTTTTTCCCATGACATTTCTATGCAAAACAGTAGACACATGCCCTAGTTGTGAGTTCAATTAAGTAGAATTTTATGTGGTTGACTGCACACAGAAAAAGAGGCTCGGTCCTGCTTATTATTGTCAGTCAATTCAGTCAGGTTATGAAAGTCATGATTATTAAAATTAGAGATGATACATAAGTAGAAAAAAATGAATTTTGTGGTCAATAGAATCTTCATTAAAATTGTCAGCAGGGTACAATTGTAAGTCATATTTAACAAGGGAAATTTTGATAGGAAAAATGTAGGCCTTGCAAAGTGCTTACAAATTATAATGCCTTTAGCTACCTGATTAAACATACCACATAATCCCAACATATGCTAGACATAACATTGTTTATTTAACTTACATGATCTATTTTTCTTATTTTTTTAACCACATTGTTAGGTGGATGAATTTTACTTTATCCTGCAGTGTGGAAGTTCAGAGAATTTGTTTTATATTGAACAGGTACTATTGATGTACATAGCTCAGTAGCTTACTGGCTGCAGTTTTAGAGTGGATAAAAAATTTGGAATTAGTAAATAAAATATATGAATGACAAGATATAGGCAAAAATATTTAATATGAATTATTTGATTTCATATATATTGTGTAGAATATGAGTATGAGAATCCTTCTCTGGGTTACCTGCCAAATCAGAGTATTGGGTTAAGAGATTAACAAGATAGTTTTAACTGAATTAACACAAACTATAGCCAATTAAAATACAGTATTAACTGTTGTGAGAAAGTTTCATATTAAATAAAATAGGGAAAATGGGATTTATATTTCAATTTCTGAAGAATAGACAAAATTTCTCACACCTACAAGCATTAGAATGTCCACAAATTTCTTTAAAAATGAAGAGGTAAACAATTACACATAAAAGGAAGGAACTAATATACTAGGTAAAAGTTATTCTCTACTTTCTAAAGAATACATATTATTAATATTTATTATATATTTTAATAATATTTACAGTGTTATGATTATCAATTATTTATTTAACAGTAAATATAGATATAAATACATTGATTAATAATAAAATAAAACTTCTAACTGGTACCAACAAAATTATTCTTCCATTTAATGTAGAACTTCAACTCTTAACAACTTTCCCTACTAGAATCATAATTAAATCTCTAGCATTTAGTGATTATTACTCTATCATTTGTGTGTATGTGTGTATATGTATATATATTATGTGCATCTTCCCTTTGTAAATAAGAGAGAGACACAAGCTTTAATGAAACATTAGACATTTAAACTATTTCATATTGAGTACACTAGTGACTAAATTCAATTGGTTCCTGAGTTTATTTTATTTTATTTTTCTGTTTTGTTTTGTTTTATTTTCTTTAAAATTAAAAAAATAATAAAAAGACATGATGGAGATTTACCCATTCTACTTACCAAGGAAATCTATCAGCCAAAATGTACCGATGATAGTGCTGTTGAAAGAGATCTGTACATGAGATCTGTACATCACTCCATGTTGAGCAAAACTTATGTATTCTGAGAAACTATACATTAAAAATAGTAACAAAAAGAAACAAGGAAGCTCACATATCTCTGATTTGCTTCTGGAAGGAATACACAAAAAGATCTGAGAAATCAAAAGCACAAGCCTATCTCACATATGTGTTAAATACTGTTTTATATTTTCCTTAAACTCAACATAAATCATAGGTTGAGAATTTCACACAAAAATGGATTCTTGATTGCAAAAGCACAAATGGCTTCTGGGAGGAGTCAATTTAGTACTACCATTCTTGTACTTAAAAATTACTATGTACAGTAAAAGATCTTTCTCAGACAGAAAACAAAGGAGAGATCTCACTGAAAGTATTTCAGTGTGAAAATTCAGTCAGAATGACAGATACATGAAAAGCAGTAAAGAACAAGAACACAAGTAAATCAATAAGAATTAAATAAGAAGTAGTACAAGCTGGGCATAGTGGCACATGCCTGTAATACCAACATTTGGGAGGCTGAGGCAGGAGGATTACTGCAACTTCCATACCAACCTGGGCTACAAAGTGAACTCAAGGCCAGCCTGAACTGCATAGTGGGACCCTGTTTTAAAACAAAACAAACAAACAAACAAACAAACAAAAAAGAAGTAGGGTTGTTTTATTGTCAGCATATAATTTCAGAAAAATAAAGTGATGCTATCTTTAAAATTCCTTAAATTAAATGTGACTGTTAAAACCATATGTGCATTCATTGAGAACATGTAGGATGGAGAAAACAAGTAAGAAAAAATAGTCTTAAAAGTTAGGCAATGAATGAAGACAAAAATAGAAAAAAATCTAGTGCAAATAGAATAGAAAATAAATGAGTTAAATTAATTAGTATCCCAATAATCACTCGAAATGTGAAAGGTACGAAATCCCTATGTAAAATATATAGATATGGATACATAATTAAAAGTATGAAGATGGATAGTTATACATCAGTCTTTCTGCCATATTATAAATTATACATAAATTATCATAAATTTCACACAATTTGTTTTCTTATATTTTAATGATGTCTCTTAGTCTTTTAAAAACTATGTAATAAACACTAACACAAAAGATAAAAAGATTTGCTATGGTTTATATCTAAACTATTCCAGAAAAGCCTCATGTCTATTGAGAAAGTGACTGAATCAGAAGAGCACTGTATTCATCAGCAAGCTCATTATTGGTGAGCTCATAGCTGGATGTGCTGTTAGGAGATGGAGCATAGTTGGAGAAGCTGTCATTGAAACCATGATCTGAGAACCTCAGCTTCTGGCCAACTTGAAATGGAAAGCTTGCCTCTCTCATGCCAGTCTTTCATGGTGTTTATGCTTGGAGCCAGTCAGCTATGAATGTAAGCCACTAAAACTGAGCTAAAACTCTCCTCCTTTAAATCCTAGGTGTCAGAATGGAAAGGTGATCCATACAACTATCACAATATTATAATAACAATTTAAATTAGTTAATGGCATAAAATACTTAACCAATGTACATATAAGAGCCTTATTCTAAAACAGGAAGAGCAAAATATTATTTTAAAGGGAGTAATACAATTTCAAAATTAAACTGAATTTGCAAAAAAAATTGGAGTGCATTTTCAAATATGAATTTAGAGATTGTTGAGAAACAGCAAAATCAAGAAGCATGTTTTCTTGTATCAGAATTGGAAAGTATATATTTTAACAGCAAACATGTAAAGAGCATTTATATAAAGTATGGTGAATATCTGGGTTATACATAAAGAATGAGCAAATTTGAAGTCTATATCAAATGGACTATATTATCTAATTTTACTAACAAAAATACTACTAAAGTCCAAAAATAGTTTACAATTAGAAAAATAATAGTTTTGGGTTTAAAATAAGGATGAAAATTAGAAACTTATTGGATATTTAGTTATGATGAAAGCGCTGCATACAAAATTTGGTGTTTAACACTATTTAGAAGAAAATCAATAAGCTTCCTCAGTACAATTTGTTAAAAAGGTGATCTTTCCTTCAACATATAATCATTGTATCTTTTTATTTTAAAAACAAGCAAAAATAAAAATGATACAGAATTTCAAAACAAAATAATAGATTTATACTGATTAATATGTTGCCTATTGTTATCCTCAAAGTAGTTGTTCAGATTTTAAGATATAGACAGGAAAAATGATCAAACAGTGAAAGAATGAACTGTTCTTTTTGATGAACTAAGAGAGATTAGTAGTAAAGTTATCAGTCTTGCACATATGTATGAATATGTACAGACACATAATCTTTTCCCTTCTTTTCTCCTTTCTCCATCCTGGTTCTTCTTGCATTTTGAGAAATTTCTATCCCTTCACTTTCACAATATCTATTGTACATTTTTGGTCTTATTTACTCTTTTAGTGCTTTTAAAAAACTTTTCCCCTAGATTCAGACCATGAAAATTAGAGCGTGGTAAGTATTTATGTATCTTCATTTCATCTTTTTAAAAATTTTTTTCATTTATTTATTTATTTTTCATATATTGTTTTTTAAAGAGAATAAAACCAGGGAAAATAAACAAAATAAAACCAGTGAAAACAAACCTGTGTAAGTGATTCAGGATTTCAAAACAATATGAAATCAACAATAGTTATCATAATGTCTCTTGTCTTCAAAATAGCTGCAAATATCTTCAGACAATAAAAATGAAACAACAAAAAAGAATAAAACCAATAAAAACAAAACAATGCAATAAAGGACTTTAAAAGAAGACAATAATAAATTCAGAATTGCTAGTATATCTTGCTATATTTGAAACGGCATCTCATGTCATTGGATATAACAAAATCTTATGAAAAATATAGAACAAAAGCCAACCCAACAAAACAATGAAAATGATACTGGACTTCAAAACAAGATAATAGAGAATTAATAATGGTTACCACTTTCAGGAGATCCCCATAAATATCACACTGTGCACTGCTATTGTCTGAATAGATGATCAGACGACTGGCCCTAGATCTGCAAGGTCAGTGAAATGCCAAAACACCACAAGTATCAAACTGCATTTCAACTCACAAGCTATCTTCACAGCCTGTGTTTCTCCAGATGAGCTGATGGCTTCAGGGGGAAGGCCAGGACAGGGGCACTGACTTTTCTGGTTTACTAGCCTGCATGCGAAAGGGGCTGAGGTCTGGTTGTTCCCCAGTGGGTAGCAGCCTGCACGTGGTCCTGTTTCACAGGGAGGACATGCTCCTTGGGGAGTCTTTGTTGTCTCTCCACCAGTCCACAAATGGCATCATGGGGAAAGGCTTGAATCTAGCTGTCCCTCCATCACAGCAGTCCACACATGGCCTATTGTTTTAGTATCTTGCACGGAGGAGATAATACAATATTTACAAATGCAAGTCTGCTTTCACTTTTGGGTACTGTCTCAAATTGCATCTATTTACCTATCAAACCTTCAAGTTTATACTTCTTTATAGTGGAGTAATACTCCATTGCAGAAAAGACCACATCTTTTTTACCCATTCCTTGGTCTGTGCACATTTGAGTTGTTTCCAACATTTAGCTACTACAAAATTGTGTTACTTGGATCTGGGGTGCCTGCACCCACCTCCCCGTGTGTCTGGAGGACTGTGGATATCTCAGCAAGCAGGCGAGCATCGCAGGTTCCAGAGGCCCCATGGTCTGCAGTAAGTGCTCAGTGCACTCTGCCCAAAGCCCAGACTGTTCGGACCCAGGCTTCCGGGTGCAGTGAAGTGGATAAGTGGGTTTGAGGCATCTACATCCACCACCCTGTTCTGGCTGCGCTTGGAGAACTGTGGAGTTTCCAGCAAGTAGGTGGGCACACACTATCCCCGGAGCCCAACCTATTTGGGACTCCTGCACTTCACCATCTGGGTGTAGACGAAGGGCTGGGCAGATCTGGGGTGCCTGCATCCACCTCCCTGTGTGTCTGGAGTACTATGGGTATCTCAGCAAGCAGGCAAGCATCGCAGGTTCCAGAGGCCCCATGGGCTGCGGTAAGTGCTCAGTGCACTCTGCCCCAAGCCCAAACTGTTTGGGACCTTCCAGGCTTCTGGGTGCAGGGAAGTGCAAAAGTGGGTTTGAGGCATCTACATCCGCCTCCCCATTCCAGCTGCGCTTGGAGAACTGAGGACCTTCCAACAAGCAGGTGGGCGCACAGTGTCCTTGAAGCCGAGCTTATCTGGAACTACGGAGTTCTAAACAGGCAGAAGAGGGCCATTGGTTCTACAGGCCCAGTGGCATGGGGTAACTGGGTGCCAGAGAAGAGGATTTCCAACAGACCCTGAGGAAGCTTTCGAATAACACTTGAAACACAGAAATATAGGAAAATGACAAAACGAAAGACCAAATTACAACCTCAAACCTCCAGCCCATCTCAAGAAACCCTAGGAGCGATGTATATAAAAGAAAATATATGCCATTCACCTCAAATATCGGACATAATAGCTACTGAAATTAACAAGCAACTCCAGGAAGCTTTAAAGGAATTCAAAGTTGAAATAATCTCCCAGGTAAAAGAAGAAATGATAAAAGAAATGAAAGAGATTCTGAATATATCTAAAGAAAACACAGTTAAAAAATTGGAGGAAGTAAACAAAAAGATAGAATCCCTAGATGAGCAATATAAGAAGCAAACAGAATACATAATGCAGATGCACAGAGATATACAGGAAATAAAAAACTCCACTGAAAGTTGTAAAAACTGCCTCAATGAAAGTGAAGATAGAATTTCAGACCTTGAAGACAGGATTGCAGCTAGTGAACAGGAAAGGAACGATCTTTTAAAAAGAACAAGGAATCAGGAAACAACAATCCAACAACTGCAAAATGATGCAAAGAAAAATAACATAAGAATGATAGGGATTAATGAAAAAGGAGACAACATAAAGGATGTCAAGAGGATATTTAGAAAAGTAATAGATGAAATTTTCCCAAGCATGAGATCAGAAACTGACATCAGGATCAGTGAAGCATATAGAACTCCAAATAGTCATAATCAAAATAAAACTACACCCAGACATAGAATAATCAGCATCCCAGAAATCCAACACAAGAATAGATTATTAAAAGCTGTCAGAGAGAGAAGACAGATCACTTATAAAGGAAAACCTATCAGAATCACAGCAGACTTCTCAGCACAAACAATAAAGTCAAGAAGAGCGTGGAGTGAAGTATTGCAGATCCTAAAGCAAAATGATTTCCAACCTAGACTGATGTACCCTGAAAAACTATCATTCAAAATTGATGGTGAAATCCGATACTTTCATGACAAAGAACAGCTCAAGAACTTCATGAACACCAAGCCAACCCTAAAAAATATTGAAAGACAGTTTAGATACACAAAGGAAAAAACCACTAAGCAAAGCAGATAATTAAACAGAACAAAAAGATAAAGATGCAACAGCAGAGAGATAACATGTCAACAATAAACCAGCACTTAACAGTAATAACATTAATGTAAATGGTCTCAGTGCACCAATCAAAAGAAACAGACTAGCAGAATGGCTCAAGAAACAAAATCCAACCATATGCTGTTTATAGGAAATCCATCTAACCCAGAAGAATACTCACAGACTGAAAGTCAAAGGATGGAAAAACAATACTTCATGCAGCAGGAATCAAAAAAAAAAAAAAAAAAAAAAGCAGGAGTAGCCATTCTGTTTGCAGACAATGTGAACTTTAAACCAACAATGACCATAAAGGACAAAGAAGGTAACTACATACTCATTAGGGGAAAACTCCAAGAGGAAAAGATAACTATAAAAATATATATGCACCAAACTGCAGAGCACTCAGTTATATAAAACTATTACCAGAAATAAAAACTCAAATTATCAGTAACAAAATTGTAACAGAAGACCTTAATATGCCATTGACACCAAGGGACAGATCAACCAGACAGAAACTGAGCAAAGAAATAACAGAACTGAATCATACCTGCGAACAAATGGATTTGATAGACATATACAGAATGTTCCACCCAACAACATCAGAATATACATTCTTCTCAGCAGGACATGGATCATTCTCTAAAATAGACCACATATTAGCTCACAGAACATATTTAAACAAATGCAAAAGAGTTGAAATCATCCTTTGCATGTTATCAGATCATAGTGCTCTGAAATTAGAAATTAATGATAAAAGATACTGCAAAAATATCACAAACACATGAAAACTGAATAACACACTCTTAAGTAATCAGTGGGTCACAGAAGAAATTAAACAATACCCACAAGAAAATGAAAATGCAGATACAACTTACCAGAATCTGTGGGATGCAATGAAAGCCATCCTCAGAGGAAAATTTATTACACTGAGTTCCCACATCAGGAAAACAGAACGAATACAAAGAAATAACTTGATGCTACACCTCAAAGAGCTAGAAAAAGAAGAGAAAGTCAAGCCCAAAGCCAAAAGAAGAGAGGAAATTATAAAAATCAGACCATAAATCAATGCAATAGAGAGTAAGAAAACAATCCAAAGAATCAACAAATCAAAGAGTTGGTTCTTTGAAAGAATAAATAAAATCAACAAGCCCCTAGCCAACCTTATTTAAAAAAGGGCAGAAAAAGCTCAAATTCATTCAATGAGAAATGAAAAAGGTGAAATCACTACAGACTCTACAGAAATACAGAAGATCATCAACACCTATTTCGAAAACCTCTACTCTCAAAGGTTTGATAACACAGAAGAAATAGACAGATACTTAGAAACATATGAAGTACCAAAGCTAGATCAAGAGGATGTAAAACTGTTGAATAACCCAATCTCTGTTAATGAAATTGAACACGTAATTAAGTCCTTACCTACAAAGAAGAGCCCAGGCCCAAATGGATTCACTGCAGAATTCTAGAAGAAATTCAAAGAAGACCTAATGCCGACACTCCTCAAACTATTCAATGAAATTGAAAAGGAAGCAATCCTTCCTAAGTCATTCCTGGAATCAAATATTTCTCTAGTACCAAAACCTAAGAAAGAGCCAACTAAAAAAGAGAACTATAGACCTATCTCCCTAATAAACACAGACGCAAAAATCCTCAATAAAATATTGGCAAATAGGATGCAGCAAATCATCAAGAAGATTATACACCATGACCAAGTGGGATTCATCCCAGGAATGCAAGGATGGTTCAACATACGTAAATCAATAAATGCAATCCACCATATCAATAAAGCCAAAAATAAGAATCACATGATCATTTCTATAGATGCAGAAAAAGCCTTCGATAAGGTCCAACATTCATTCATGATAAGAACTTTACAGAAAATTGGAATAGATGGTCTTTACCTCAATATAATAAAGGCCATTTATGACAAACCAACAGCCAGCATCCTACTAAATGGCCAAAAATTGAAAGCCTTTACTTTAAAATCAGGCACAAGACAAGGATGTCCTTTATCACCACTCCTATTTAATATAGTACTAGAAATACTAGGCAGAGCTATTAGGCAAGAGAGAGAAATAAAAGGGGTAAAGATAGGAAAAGAAAAAGTTAAATTATCATTGTTTGCAGATGACATGATACCCTACATAGAAGACCCCTTAAACTCCATTGAAAGACTCTTAGATATAATAAATAAATTTAGTAATGTAGCTGGATACAAAATCAATACTCAAAAATCAATAGCATTCCTATACACGAGCAACAAAATCACAGAGAGACAAATAAAAGAAGCCACATTAACAACGAAACAAATGAAATATTTAGGAATTACTCTTATGAAAGAAGTGAAAGACCTATACAGGGAAAATTATAATACACTGAAAAAAGAAATTGAAGATGATCTCAGAAAATGGAAAGACATCCCTTGCTCATGGATAGGAAGAATAACTATTGTGAAAGTGGCCATTCTCCCAGAACTCTTATACAGATTCAATGTAATCCCAATAAAAATACCATCAGCATACCTCATAGATCTAGAGAAATCACTCCTAAAATTCATTTGGAGCGAGAAGAGACCTAGACTACCAAAGACAGTTCTAAGCAGCAAAGGCAAGGCAGGAGGCATCACAATCCCTGACTTGAAGTTATACTACAAAGCAACCATAGTAAAATCAACATGGTACTGGAATCAAAACAAAGCTAAAGATCAATGGAATAGATTAGAAGATAAAACCACAACTACAAACACACTCAACCACCTTATCTTTGATAAAGGAGCCAAACAGTTTCACTGGAAGAACAACAGTCTCTTTAATAAATGATATTGGAAAAACTGGCTCTCTATTTGCCGAAAACTAAAACTAGACTCATGCCTATCACCATGTACTAAATTAAAATCTAAATGGATCTAATATCTGAATATTAAAACAGAAACACTGAATCTATTGAAAGACAAATTGGGTAGAAACCTTGGAGACATAGGAGTAGGTAGAGAATTCATGAACAGGACTCAAACCGCACGGGAAATACTTCCCAGAATCAATAACTGGGACCACTCCTTATTAAAAAGCTTCTGCATGTCAAAAGAAATCTCCAGCATAGTTAAAAAAACCCCACAAAGTGGGAAAAGATTTTAGTGAACTCTCTCTCAGACAAGGGACTCTTGTCCAAAACATATAAAGAATTAAAAAATCTCAGACCCTCAAAATTCAAAGATCCAATCCAAAAATGGGCATCTGAGATGAATACACACTTCTCAGATGAAGAAATACAAATAACAAATAAATACATGAAAAAATGTTCATCATCATTGGTCGTTAGAGAAATGCAAATTAAAACCACACTGAGATACCATCTCACTCCTGAAAGAATGGCCAGGATCAAGAAAACCAAAAACAACAAATGCTTGAGCGGCTGTGGGGAAAAAGGAACTCTCCTACACTGTTGGTGGGAGTGTAGACTGGCAACCCTTGTGGAGGTCATTCTGGAGACTTCTCAAAAAGCTGGGATTGGAAGTCCCATTTATTCCAGCTATTCCACTTCTAGGCATATTCCCAGAAGAACTGAAAGCATCATACCACAGTGATATATGTGCACCTATGTTTATAGCAGCACAATTTGTAATGGCTCGATCTTGGAAACAGCCCAAGTGTCCATCAACTGAGGAATGGATAAAAAGTTGTGGTATTTCTATACAATGGAGTATTATTCAGCTATAAAGAAGGATCACATTGAGATATTTATCAATAAATGGGTGCAGCTTGAGACCATACTCATAAGTGAAATAAATCAATCTCGCATGTGTGAATACCGAATAGTTTCCCTAATGTAAGTAATGATTCAAATATATAAAAGTATGTGGTAATCATGATTCCCCTTTATGTGGCCTTGAAGCCTTATAAATTTTTCACGTATTAATTAGAAAGGCTTTATTCTGGGCTTCTTAATATGGAAATATTTGAAGCCATAGTTTATGAAGTTATATTCAAATATTTCAAGGAAAAAGACAGACACTATGGTAACTACTATTAAGTCGGGTTATTTGGTGGTGAAGCACTAGGTTGCTGAAACAGTCATGCTTTGACCTGTATTGTTATTTTGTTATGTCCTGTTTTATCTCAATCTCTCCCTTATTCATTAAAAAATTATTTAGTTATTTTTTATGGTTTTTTAATTAAGAGGAAAATTTAAAAAATTAGCAGGAGATATTATAGCAACTATTTTGATTTCCTATTAACTTGTTTTGAAGTCCTGTAATACTCCCACTATCTTGTTTTGACTGATTAGTCTCTGTTCCATTCTGTATGATAGTATCAAGTTTGGCGGTACTTTGGCAACTACTTTGAAGGCAATAAGATTCACTAAGATGCCCATTCTGGTTTGACTATTATCTCCTTTGGAAGTCCTGTCATGTTTACAATGTTTAAGTTTTATTGGTCATGTTCTCTACTGTTTTGTTCAACTTTATAATACCTAATGAGATAGACAAGTATTTTTAAGGAAACAAGAGACAATATGGTAACCATTGTTGATAACCTTGTACTCTGTTTTTACATAATGTACTATGTCTATCCTTGGTTTTGACTGACAGCTTTCTTTTGCCATATTTGACTTTATTCTCTTCCAAAAAATTAATAAGAACTAAGGAGTAATAAAACCTAAAATGTGTAAATTTTGTTGTAAAAAAGAGAGGGAAAAAAGTGCTCTAAAAGATACAACTGCAAGTGTGTTGAGGGCTGTAAATAGCTGACCATATTAATGTTTTTGGTTGGATCATTGAACACAACTGTTTTCAGTCTCTCTGTTTGAATGTTCACTTTGTATGCTTTGATACTGTGACTTGAGCAAACTATCTCTGAGATAATAATGTGTAATCTATTTACTTGTGATTTCTTACTGTTTTTTTTGTAGTTCTGTATTACTTATACCCTTACACCGCTTTGTTTTGTTTTGTTTTTTCTCTTTTTCCTTTTAAATAAAATTAAAACAAAACAAAACAAAACAAAACAAAAAAAAAACAAATTGTGCTACTGTAAACAGGAGTGCATATATATATATATATATATATATATATATATATATATATGGCTTGAGGGATTTTTAAAATAAGATTAGATACTTTAATTTGTCTGCAATTATTTTGGATCCTTGTTTTTTCCCCTTTTATCTATATGTCTCTTTTTATGCCAGTACCATGCTTTTCTTTCTTTGTTATTTTAAAGAGAAAAGGAAAGAAAATAAAAAACAAAGCAGTAAAAGGGTGCAAGTAATACAGAATTTCAATTAAAAAATACAGTAAAGAAATCACTAGTTACACTAGTTACTAATCAATTGGTTACATATTGTCATCTTAGAAACAGTTGTCCAAATTATAAAATTAAAGCATATAAAGTGGACATTCATACAGTGAGACTGCAGACAGTTCTGCTCAATGATCCAACAAAACATGCTTTTACTTCGTAACTTTTTTTTGTCTCTGTAGCTTTTACACATATTTTGCATTCCATGACTGTGATGGCTTTTTGGTTTGCTCTTATTGGCCGGGATTTCTTTTGATATTTTGTACCTCCCCTGGTCCCATATAAATTTTAGGGTTTTTTCACTAGTTCTATGACAAATGTTGTTGATATTTTGATTACATTGCATTAAATCTATATGTATATTTTGGTATTGTGACTGCTTTGACAATTAGAGTACTGTAGTTTTTGTTACAAAGTTATTTCCCTTCTTGGGTAGATTAATTCTAAATATGTAATTTTTATTGAGGCTCTTATAAGTGATATTTTTCCCTAATTACTTTCTCTGTGGGTCATTTGTTGGTATACAGGAACAGTATTTTCTTTTGTGTGTTCATTTTGTATTCTTCTATGTTGCTAAATTTGGTTATTAGTACTAAGATTCTTTGGCAGAACTTTTAAAAATCTTCTGTGTAAAGCATCATGTCATTTGTATAGTGATAGTTTGACTTCTTCCTTTCATATATGTATGTTTTGTATTTCTTTCACTTGCGCATTTCTCTGACTAATACTTTGAGTACTATATTGAACAAGATTGCTTTTAGTGAATATTTTTGTCTTATTCCTTATTTTAGAAGAAATTTGTTTTTATTTATTCCAATTTAACTTGATTTTGGCACTAGGTTTGTCTTACATAACTTTTATTAGACTGAGATAATGTTTTGTATAACTATTTACCCTAGGAATTTAATCATGAATGAATCTTGTGATTTCACTTTTCTCATTGATATGAGTCTTTTTTTTTCCTGTCTTTTGGTAAATTTGACTAAGGGCTTCTCTATTTTATTTATACCTTCGAAGAATCAGGTCTTTGATTTACTGAATCTTTGTACTTTTTAAGACTCGAATTCATTAATTTTTATACTGATCTTTATAATTTTCTTTTTTGTACTAGGTTTGGATTTGGATTGTTCTTGGTCTTCTAGAACTTTGAGGTGCATCATTAGCTTCCTTATTTGGGCTCTTGTTGCACCAATCAACAAGGTATTGACAAACACAGTGCAAGAAATCATTAAAAGATCATACACCATGGCCAAGTAGGCTTCAGCTCATCTTTCGTGCCATACCATATTTGCAAACTGCCACAAGTGGTTCCCAATGTGGGGAATGAATGAGACACAATTGATGCAGCTCAACCCAGAGGACCAACCACCCAAATTGGGAATTTGGAGAAGGACACATCTAACTCTTCACCCTGGTGAGAGCACAAAGGCAGCCACAGGAATAGTCTGGCACATCTTTATGAGGTCATTGGTTTGGTTTTTCAACCCACAGGTCTTTTAACTGTCCAATTGCTAAGTGAGCAGGGGAAGTTCTATTTGCTTTCTTACTTTAATTCATATCATATGGACCAAACTTTATTCAAAGAGGAAAATAAATTTAAGTAACATTTGCAGTCCTTTGAAGATATCTGGGCGTAAAATTTCTGATCCTCAACTTACTAAACTATTGATAGTTATTTGACAACAATGTCCATGGTTTCCTTTGGAGGGCAGCCTGGATGTGGAAGACTGGGGACAAGAACAAAATTTGAAGTAGTCATTAGGCCCTGTAAAAGAGGTACCCAATGCTACCCAGTGTCTTTGCAGGTTCAGTCTTTGATCTGTTCAAACAAAAGACATTCCCCTTGAAAAGCTTCCTCCTCCTGTCTCAGCTACCTCTGAAAGCCCCTTTTTGTCTCTGATCTCCTTAGTGTTCAGGAGAGGTGGCCAGTTTGTGGAGGGGTGTAAAATTCAGGGAGATCATAGGAAGTTCAAGACTGGCCTGAGCTACATAGTGAGTTCATGACCAGCCTGAATTACTGTGAGACCCTGTCTCAATAAAACCAATAATAATGGCAATTTAAAAAATTATAATACCATATAGCAATTGGACTTGTTTTATTAAAAACAGAAAAAGAAAATAAAAATAGGAAAGAAAAAAAAAAAAAAGGAGAAGCAGGCTAAAGACATCAAAACTCAAGACGGCAAGTTATGCTAAATTTGGACATTTATTTAAGAAAAAGAAACCTCCATTAATATTTTCACAAACATCCATGTCTGTACATGTATGAGCCCAAAACAATAAAGCTTAAAGGATCATCTACAATCTGTCCTGTAATTTCCATTCTCTTTTCCTTTAATTCAGAAAATGAAAAAGCAATCATTTAAGTTCTTTGATGGTTGGTTTTCTGCTTAGCAATGTGGTTGGAGTTAATGATAGCTTTCATCTTTGGAGGCATGTTTTGCTTACGACTGGAGACTCACTGTGGGAAAACTTTTGGTCTCCATTGTTTTTCCTGACTTCAGATGCTTAGGATTTGATTTTCTTGCTTCAAAGCAATTGTCTTCTCTGAGCCTGCTGGATTCCAGGACCAAATTTCCATAATGGTGAATTTTAGTCCTCCCTTCAACCCTTCCAGAGTGAAGCCTACCTTCACTTGTCTCTGACTCATAGTCTTAAAAACTCATCTAGATTTAATCTGCAAACTCTGAGAGAATAAATGTAAACATTTTTGTCCAAATTTACCAGCAATTCTGATTTTATGCAGAGCTGGATATTAATTCCTTTCACCTCCCTCTCCTTTTAAGTATGCTACTACACAGGACAACCTGACTGGTTTGTATTGTATAAATAAACTGATTAATAGAATAAAAATATTTCAAGTGATACTTACGGGTTTATTGATAGTTTTAAATAGAGACAGGTCTATTTCAATGAGATAAACTGTCAGCCCAGGTCTTGTTTTTAAACCTTTGCTTTCTCAGATGTAAAAGAATTTTTTCACCATCTGACTCTTATTGAAAGTGATCCATGCTAATTGATGACCTATAGGGAAATTTCAGACTGATTTATTTATACTTACAAAACTAAAAATTGTAAAACGCTGTGATAGTTCAACTTGGCCAGTATATCTCAGAGTGCTATTTAGTTTAAACACAACTCTTTGTGTGTATGTTTGTCCATCTGTTTATTCAATCTGTGTTAATAATCAGTTAAAACACCTGAAGCTGCTGTGTTTAAGAAAAGTATTTTTTTCAGCTCAAAAATTACTTTTGATTTTCTATTCTTTTCTTTCCTTTTTTTTGAGACTTCCATGGAAAGGCCATTTGTATAGGTTTTGAGAATAGTTAGCATCATTTAAAACATTACCAAATAAAGACTGACAGGTTCAAGGCTTATAAAGGAATAAAAGCCTTAAAGTTTGATAACATAAGGGCTCATATGATTTAGGTTAATATATATGGTTCTGTGTTTTACTGTTAAGTATACATTATTCTCCAGAAGTTCTACTTAAGTTGGCTTATAGATACTCACCACATTATCTCAAATGCTTGTGGTTTATATAGATTAATAGTAGCCTAATTTGAATCACTTGGCAAGAGTAAAAGCTTCTTTACAGGTGGTAAAGTAATAAAAAAATCAGAAATCAGCTTTATAAATTCAATGTTTATTATTTTCTATGCATCATAATTAAATAATTTTTCTTAGCCAATATAATATATATAACTTTAAAAAGTGTTATATGTATTATCTAGTGTAATTGTTTCAGGCTATAATTAAAAGGTTAAATTTTCTATGTCTAGGGGCCAGGGATTTAGCTCAGTGGCATAAGCACCTGCCTGACAAATGCAAGGTCATGAGTTTGATCCCCACTACCACAAAAATTTTTTTCTATGTCTAAAAAAATAGAATTTTATAAAAATTTTGAGATGCTGTCAGCTAAATGTATTAAATTAGTTTTAAGAACAAATGTTGTGTATTTTACCAAAGTAAGTTTCTTGTGTTTTCATTGTTAGGCTTTAGGTCACTAAAATGAAATTTAATAGTTAAAAAGGATTTGAATATTAGCTTATAAAATGTTTTCAATAATCAATTGATGATTGGTTAAACAAACATTATTTTAGCTTATGATAAAATATATCTTTGGACATATATATGTATATGGTAATACCTTTGTTCATGAATGCTTTTGTTTCTAATCTGGTTCACAAACAAAAGCATTCAATAAAAGTTTGCTTCTAGCTGCAAACTCTACACCTGGTGACAAACATACCAATGGCTATCTTCCCCATAGGAACACAAATGCAGCCATTGTCCCCAAAATTTGAGAAACAAAATAAATTCATAAACTGAGGTTTCATCATACATCTAAAATAAACTATGCTGTGAGTCTAAGCATTAAAATCACATTTATAGAATTAAGACTATGTAAATTTAATATATGCATGGTAACTTAGAGGAACTGTCATTTAGAATTTAAACATAAAAAAGTGATCCAAATTGGACCTCTCTTTATATTTGGTCAGAACATTTAAAGTTGATCTAAATCTATTAGCTTTAATTAAACATGCATTTTATTGTATAAGTGAGGTACACTTGTACAATAAATATATTTGTGGTTATTGACATTTTACTAAGCCTATCAGAACTGCAAAGATTTTACTAATTGTTGACAATATAATTATACCTTACAAACCACGTTAAAGGAATCTAAAGTTTGTTCTACGAGTAAAAACTTAAATATATACAAAACTTCTACATAGCTGTGATACCAATTATTACTGACCTCATGGCATATTAAATGGTATGTTTGTATTTCCTGAATGTACAGATCTTCAAAGAAAAATACTGAAAATATTTTATCACACTGATGACTTCTACCTAAAGTTCTTTATGGTGGTAAACTATTTTAGGCTCAATAATCTGACTTTGTCTTACTTGTGATATGTCATGTAATGTCTTGTAATTAGGTAAAGATAATTGACTAAAAATTTATTCTGTACTAAGATGAACATTTAAATGTATTTCAGAGATAATAACAAAGCCTACTAGTTCCAATGATTATTATCATAAAATGTTATATTCCCTTGATCTCAAGTTTTCTCCATGAAACTTTGATTATCTGTTAAAGTTCTATAGGGATTTAACTTCTAAGACAATCTCGATTGATAAAAATATAATCCTGAGCCAGGAACCAATCGCTGTGATTTAAAAGCCAATGAAATTTGGCAAATTAAGGTGACTCATTATGAATCTCTTGGCAAACTTAAATATATTTATTTCTCAGTTGATACCTACTATGTGTCCCCAAGCTGGAACTGCTCATTTGAGGTAGAGGAAATATTTCTGTTTTATCACCAGCTGAGAAGCAACCCCATTCTCGATCTACAGGAGATGGCACCAAAAGTAAATATCAATGTCATGATACATTGGGCACACACACACCTCATTTTTGATACAGTTACCTGGGAGGACTCTCCTTTCTCTTTGAATGATAACTCTTGTACTGGTAGAGTCTGGCTGCCCCCTCATGGCCCTTTAAGAGATTATGATAGAAATTATGTACTGTATAGTCTATGTTTATTAGAGAAACAGATACAATACAAGATATACAAGTATATAACAATTTATGACCGCCCATAAAGTCAGATGTGGAAGAGTTCAGAGGGTCGATCTGCACACTGGACATTGAAGTATCCAGTTGAAAGCCTGGAGCTCACTGTGCTGTCCCATGTGAGTCCATATCAGGAGGCCAATGGGTTTGTGATGAAAATTTGAAGAATGTATGCAAAAGGCTGAAAGATCTGAGGCAGAATCTGAAGAATCTGTTCTGGAAGCCAAGATATGATATCCAAAGTGCAGGCGAAGAAGACTGGAGCTCCTCTGTAGAAACAGAAGCGAGCCTTCCTTCTTTATTTCCTTGTTATGGCATCCTAGAGTAGCTGTTCTACAGTAGTTCTTCTATACCCTAGTGCCTGGAATTACTAAGCCAGTTTAGTTGAACTTTGTTTACTCAATTGACACAATCAATCAAGCATCACATGGATACTGGATATTCTCTGCATGGCATTTACTGTCTCATGAGTGGTACTTTCTGGCTGAAGATTTCCCTCTATGTATAGTCACTAATGTCGTCTCCAGTAATCACTGTATTCCTTTTGAACCTTAGGGGTATATGAATTATATTTTTGTTTGGCCTAACTGTACTAAAGGGGCCTATCATCAAGCTTTAATTAGTACTGCTGGAGTTCTGGGGTCCTCTGTGTTAAGCAGGCACCTTCCAAATTCATTCTCCCATATTTTCTCATCCATAGGTGCCTAAAGGAGGTGAACTAGATTTTGGTGGGTTTCATGTCGGTACAAGCCAAATTTCCCCTGTGCTCTGCTTAATTGTCTGCCTAAGAGCAGTGAAGCCTGCAGACCTTGATGGCTCTGTAAGCTTTCCCTCTAAAATCAGGAACAAGACAAAGATGTCCACTGTTACCACACCTACTCAACTGAAGATCTGTGAAATGGAAGGAGATTAAAATAGACAATGACTCTATATCTTTCATTTGCATAGATTTATCACAGTCCTTAGCATATGGCAAAGTCAAATTTTGCATTTTGTAACCTTATGGAATTTGCTTTTGAATATTATTTATTCAAGTTTGGTTGAAACCACAAATGTGAAAGCTACAGAAATGTTATAAAAGATGGAAATATTGCCTTTTGTGACAACATGGATGGGCCTTGAAGACATTGAGTGAAATATGCATAATGAAAAAAGCATTTATCTATACAATATTAAATATTAAAATCCAGTAAAATACAACATGATAAACCAATGGAGACAGAACAACAAAAGCTTGGTGGGACTTCAAATTGGTCTTATTCTTTACTGTTTTGTTCAGTTTTATTATAACTGATGATATAGGCAACTCTTTTCAGATAACAAGAGGCATTATGGTACATTGTTGATCACCTTGTATTTTGTTTTTACATTATGTATTATGTCCATCCTTTTGATTTGACTGACTCTGTCCTGGTATGTCACATTTGGTTTTACTTTCTTCAAAAAAAAGTAATAAGAACTGTGGGAGTAATAAAACCCAAAATGTGTAATTGTCATTGTACAAAAGAAAGGAAAAGTTCTCTAAAAGATATAACTGCATATATATTTCAGTGTATAAGATAGATAACCATATTACTGAGTTTTGTTGGATCATTGAACAAAACTGATTGCAGTCTCACTGTTTGAAAGTCCCCTCTATATGCTTTAATTTTGTAACTTCAACAACTATTTCAAAGATGACAATATGCAATTAACTAATGATTCCCTACTGTTTATTTTTCTGAAATTCTGTATAACTTGTACCCTTTTTTTGTTTTTTTCTTTTTTCTCCTTAAATAAAATTTTAAAAAGATGATATTAAATCAGCACTAGCTATTATATTGTCTTATTTTCTTCAAAATAACTGTTCATGCCGTCACAGACAATAAAATCAAACAGCCCAGAATAAAACCATTCCAATTAATGAATGAAAACATTATAAGGCTTCAAAGCAATATAAAGGAGAATCATGTTTACCGTATACTTTCATATATATTCTTACCATCACTTACACTAGGGAAACTATTTGGTATTTATACATGTGAGTTTGATTTATTTCCCTTATGAGTATGGTCTCAAGCTGCGCCCATTTATTTATAAATACCTCAATGTGATCATTCTTTATAGCTGAGTAGTACTCCATTATATAAAAATACCACAACTTTTTAATCCATTCCTCAGTTGATGGACACTTAGGTTGTTTCCAAGATCTGGCAGTTACAAATTGTGCTTCTATAAATGTGGGTGCACATATATCACTGTGGTATGTTGTTTTCAGTTTTTCTGGGAATATGCCTAGAAATTAAATAGTTGAAACAAATGGGACTTCCAATCTCAGCTTTTTGCGAAACCTCCAGACTGACTTTCACAACGGTTGCACTAGTCTACACTCCCACCAACAGTGTAGGAGAGTTCCTTTTTCCCCACAGCTTCTCCAGCATTAGTTGTTGGTGGTTTTCTTGATCCTGGCCATTCTTTCAGGAGTGAGATGGATCTCAGTGTGGTTTTAATTTGCATTTCTCTAATGACCAATGATGATGAACATTTTTTCATGTATTTATTTGCCAGTTGTATTTCTTCATCTGAGAATTGTGTATTCATCTCAGATGCCCATTTTTGGACTGGGTCTTTGAATTACGGGGGTCTGATTTTTTAAAAAATTCTTCATATGGTCTAGAGAGAAGTCCTTTGTCTGAGGGATATTTCAGTAAGATTTTTTCCCAATTTGTGGGTTTTCTTTTCACTATGCTGGAGATTTTGTTTGATATGCAGAAAGTCTTTAATAAGAAGTGGTCCCAGTATTGATTCTGGAAAGTATTTCCCGTGCGGTTTGAGTCCTGCTCATGAATTCTCTACCTACCCCTCTGTCTTCAAGGTTTCTATCTAATTTGTCTTCAAATAGATTTAGTGTTTCTGTTTTAATATTCAGATCTTTGACCCATTTAGATTTTAATTTAGTACATGGTGATAGGCATGGGTCTAGTTTTAGTTTTCGGCATATGGAGAGCCAGTTTTTCCAATACCATTTATTAAAGAGACTGTTGTTCTTCCAGTGAACCTGTTTGACCCCTTTATCAAAGATAAAGAGGTTGAATGTGTTTATAGTTGTGGTTGTATCTTCTAATCTATTCCATTGATCTTCTGCTCTGTTTTGATTCCAGTATCATGTTGAATTTACTATAGTTGCATTGTAGTATAATTTCAAGTCAGGGATTGTGATGCCTCCTGCCTTGCCTTACTGCTTAGAACTGTCTTTGCTATTCTAGGCCTTTTCTCGCTCCAGATGAATTTTAGGAGTGATTTCTCTAGATGTATTAGGTATGTTGATGGTATCTTTTGTTAGGATTGCATTGAATCTGTGTAACAGTTTTGGGAGAATGGCCATTTTCACAATATTTATTCGTTCTATCCCTGAGCAAGGGGTGTCTTTCCACTTTCTGAGATCCTCTTCAATTTCTTTTTTCAGTGTTTTATAATTTTCCCTGTATAGGTTTTTCACTTCTTTCGTGAATGTAATTCCTAAATGTTTCATTTTTTTGGTTGCTAGTGTGAAGGGTGTGGTTTCTCTTATTTCTCTGTCAGTGATTTTGTTGTTAGTGTAGAGGTTTATGTAAGGTTTTTAGGATCTGTGGATATTCGTATTTACCAAGGATCCTGGATAAGAACCCTATGAATTTCAAGGGATGCTTACTTTATGCATTCATTTGTTAATGAATATTTTAATTATTTCTGTACTTTGGCTATAGTGAAAAATGAAAATGAGAACATAAGGATGCCGATATCTCTCAGAGATCCTGATTTCAATTTTTTGAATATACACGTAGCAGTGAGATTGTTGAGTCATCTCATATTTTTAGTTTTAGAAATTATTACTTTATTTAATATTTCTCTATATTTCACAGTTTATTTACAGAAAGGTTAGTCTAACAAAGCTAATAGCAGCATGTGTTCAGGGCAATCATTTATCTTCTCTGTGCTTCACCTGCATGATATAGACAACAAGTATATATATATATATATATATATATATATATATATATATATATAATGTTTGTGCCATACCTACTTAGCATATCTTGAACTATACTTTTGAAACTTTTTTATTTCTTAAATAAATACACTTTGCATGAGAATTTGAAGTGGACAGTGAAAAATATGCTTTTTATACTCAAATGCATGGTACTAAGTATCAGTGGGTCTGTTGAAGCTCATAAAAGTTGCCACTATCTTTCTGGTTCCCCTTGTCACTGGGAGGCAAGTGCTGGACTCACAGGTCTTCTGGCTCCTACTTACTCTCCTGTGTTAATGTCTGCATCATCTGTGATGGTAACTGTTTTGATGTGGACAAAAGGATAGTAGCCTATGCTGGTAGTAACACCATTATTGAAGTTGATGCTTTGAAAGTAGTGAACTGCTGTGTACTGAAGCTTGTCTCCACAGATTCATTTGTCCTTGTTTTCTTTCACTTCATGTTTATCTTTTTGTACTGATCAACTATACTGTTGACATCAGAATCAGCACTGATGCAGAAATCACAGTCTTACATAATTCATTTACCTACTCCCATAATTGCTCAAGGTTAAATCCCTGTAATGCCTTTCCAGCATGATATTACTGTTAAGAGTTCTGTTTCTGATTTAACCCCACATGATACAGTGTGTAAATTTCTTAAAAGAACAAAAGTATAAAAGTGTACGTAGATTTTTTGAACAAATATGTTATTCATGTCTCTCTCTCTCTCTCTCTCTCTCTCTATATATATATATATATATATATATATATATATATATATATATATAATAAAGCCACCGATGAGATAATCATTGAGGTATTTGGTTTTTATTGAGTTTTTGCATCTCCAGTTTATGGGTTTTTGATAAGATGTAGTGATATTCTGTACTTTTCAAGATGGTAATATGTTCCCTCAAGGCAAACATAAATGGAAAACATAAGATAATCAGCGAATACTTCTTGGTCAGTCAATTCATTTGTCTCTTTGCATCAATTAGTGTTCATTACAAAATAGATAGATTATATAGAAAGACATTTTTTTAACAGTATAGGCTTAAAATGGCTGCCTACAGAGTCAAATGTGAAAGAATACAAAGAAACCATCTGGATGCTGGAAAGCCTGTGGATCTAGTCAAAATACAAAGGCCTAGAGCTCACAGAAAAGACCCACCTTATCCCTAAACAGAGGCTCAAGGGTCCGTGTTGGATGGTTGAAGAGTCTGCCCTGGAAAGCTAGCATCTGCCAGAGATTCTGAAGATACAAGTCTAAAGGCAGCGGCAAAGGCTGGAGCTCCACTGAAGGAGCAAAAGTGAGACTTCCTTGAGACTTGTTTTTCTTTTTTTCCCTTTTATTCCATCCAGGCTGCAAGTCTATTGGTTGATGCCAACCAGACCCAATGTCAGTCTTCCCTTTTCAGTAAGGCAGTCACCTGTACACACCCAGAACTCTACTAAACCAGTCAGGCTTTTATTATTCAAGTTGACAGCACAGTTAACTATCACTCTATTTAAGTGAGAGCATTCTTTTTCCTAGAAAGAAAGGAAAATATTAAATAAATTAAAAATTATAATTTGCCATGAATTTTAAGACAAATAACAAACTTTTACCTCTAATTTTTTTTGAAATAAATATGTAAAAAGATCAAAGATACAAAT
This sequence comes from Cavia porcellus, assembly GCF_034190915.1. NCBI lineage: Eukaryota > Metazoa > Chordata > Mammalia > Rodentia > Caviidae > Cavia > Cavia porcellus. The sequence continues at coordinate 29,620,356 of NW_026947516.1, read as the reverse complement.
AGTAAAAGTAATGAAAGCAATAATCTATTTAACATACATAGCACATAAAAATCTCAGCTTATATCGAGGGTGTAAATAGGATAACTCAAAGTTTATTATATGGTTCAAATTTATTCACATTAAAATATTAAAAATGGCAAAATGCATTCCTTTATTATTTCTTATTATTTTATTTTTATATTAATAAGTAAATGTATATATATTCACCATGTACTACTACAATGACTGTTATTGTGTGCATACCGTGATTGAAATCAGGGCATTTGGACTGAGCTACAACTTCCAGTCACTTTTTTATTTAGAGACAATGTCTTGCTAGTTTGGGAAGGGTAAACCTGATCTTGTCATCCTCTTGTTTTAGGTTTCATATATGTATACATATCTTATTTACATATATATATCATACATACGTATATGAAATATACTTTTGGTAAGTATGTACATGTGTGACTAAATCTCCTGTATTTATTTATTTATATATTTAAATATGCTTTACCTCATGTAGTTTTCACTGAATGACTGTGTAAAGAAAATGTAATGTATATATATATAATGAAATATTGTTGCAGTGTTAAAAAAGAAAGCCTAATATTTTTGAAAATATAAGTGAACTTTGAGAACACTTCATTAAGTGAAATAATCCAGTCATAGAAAACCAAATGCCACATGATCTTAATTTTATATAAAATCTAATAAAACTGATCATACAGAAATTGACAGTAGAATGCCAAAGACTGGGGTTTGAGGTTGTCTTAGTTACTTTTTTCATTGTTGAGACAAAATACTCAATATCCACAAGTTAAGGTAAGAAAGGTTTATTTATGTCACAGTGTGTAGAGGTTTCAGTCCATAATCAATTAACTCTAAGGCTGGTGGCCTGCAGACAGGCATCACAAGGGGAAATCTGCTCGTGTTGGGCAGAAGGTAGCAAAAAAAAAAATCAAATGATTTTAATAGTGTCTTTCTGCCCCCTTTATCTTATCCAGGGTACTCAGCATGCATAGAACTTACACCCTTAATCCTAGAGTAATTGAACCTAATATTGCACCATAAATCAATTCTGGGATCACACACTCTAGATTCAGCCAATTTTGAAAAAAGCACAACTATGATTGCATTAGGTTTTGGAGAGCATATACATACAAGCCATCATTGGAGAGTAGATTAGTGATCAAAATTTCAGAAGGAATTATGTTCAAGTGACCTTCTGTACTATATAGTGACTGCAGATAATATTACATTCTTGAAAAATGTGAAGAGTGAAGTTAAATTTTTTTCACTAGAGACTAAATCATTAATTTCTCCTTTACTTTATTTTTTTAATTCTATCTCTGCTTTTTCCTCTTATTACATTGGTACAATCAAATAAAATGTCCAGCCTAATAACTGGGAAAAGTTTTAAGAATTAAAAAGTTTTTTGAAAGCCAAAACAAGATATTGATTCTCAATGTTAACCTATCTGGTATTATAAATTACATTTGTATTTCACATGGTGTATACTAGTTGGATTCTTTGAGAAGCAAACTATGAGACTTAATGTCACAAAAGTGTAATTTAGGAATAGCCTTGGGTATACCTGTAGAAAAAAGAGGGAAGAAGGAGGATTAGGTAAACAGAGGAGTCAAAATGCACAGCAGGTCCAAAAATATCTTTAGGTCACTCCTAGAACTCTGTTACTAACATGTCATGTCAGAGTTGTCTTGCATTGGACATTGCAAGCACCAAATGAATCCATCAATCATTGCATTATAGCTCTATAAAAAGACATTTCATTTACTGAAATCAGATCTAGACTGCTCATTTATATGTATTATGTATGTAGTAAATGTGCTGAGGCAAAGACCAGGAAGAATTGTGAATCCAATGTCGAAGAAATGTAATCCATGCATGATAAAATGATTGTGTCAAAAAAGACAAGTTACTTAGATATCATTTTATCATCTGTAACTTTAGGTTCAAAAGTACTCTTTAGCTCCACTGAGAAATAACCATTGTTTTCCTAGGTATAGTACTGAAATACAGAAAGACCCTCACTATGAAGTTAACTTTGAGGAATACTGGCTTCAATTCGTAAAAATACTTTGCTTTCATCCTGGATTTTATTTTAAAAAGATATTTCCAGGCATGAAATTAGTGAGTATTTTTCTTATTTTTTCCTTTTCCATTTTTTTAAAATTCTCTAAAATGTATGTATCATATAACTGAAAGTTTGGACCTGTTTACCAATGTCTTTGTTTTTCCTGACCCCTACCACCTGGTGTTGTGACCTGTATCTAGATGTGCCTCCAAAGCCTCACGTACTAATAGGTTGGGAGTTCTGAAGGTGGACTGGATTAGAATGTATGACTGTGGATTAAAGATGTGATGCTGGGATTAAAGGTGCCCTCCCTGAATGCAGGTGCCACTAATCAATAGACTTACAACCAGGATGTACTATGAAACAGTTAACTACTTCTGTTGCTTGCTGATTAATGCCTTCTGCCTGATTTGCCATGCCATAGATTATTTGTCCTCTGTGATGCCCCTCTGCCATGCCATCTTACCTTAGAGCTACCTGGCTATGACTGAAATTTCTACAAACTTCCTTTGCCTTTGGGTGATGTATATTTGGTCTAAGTAATAAGAAAAACATCTAAGATACCTGGTAACAATTCTATTCTTTTACTATGAGCTTCATTTTTTAAAAGATATATAGTGACATGATGAAGTATCCTTCTGTGGCTGGGCTTGTTTTACTTAGAATAAAGCCCTCCGGTTTCATCCATGTTGTCATAAATGATAAGATTTGCTTCTAAGATATGCTTAGTTGATATATTGAATGATGCTTGTGTTTTGGATTCAAGACTACTTTATATCCAAACTCACTGCTTACAAAAAAATCTGCAATGGACTTTGAAATATATTATTCCTTAAACATTTATTTTCAAATATTCTATTATTGTCAAAGATTGCATTAAGGAGAATTTTTTTCAATTAATTAATTATTGCATGTATTACTTTAGTATGACAGAAAGTTAAATTAATATTGGAAATGTGGTTTGAGTTAGTAAAATGATATAATTTTGCTTTAATTACCATAATTTTGCCAGATCTTGAGTTTTTAAACTATTCATTGGGAAATTTGACAAATTGCAAGTTAACCAGTCAGAAAATTTAAGAAAAAACAGAAAGCTGGAAGATAACTGCTCTAGTGTCTTCACAAGAGAAAAATAACAACAAATGTGTCCAGCAATAGAGTTAAAAGAAATATTACAAATTTTAGGTTATAGTAAGTAAAAGCTAGTTTACTCTATTGTTATAATAGAGACATGCAAGACGAGCAACAAATTACTTGATCACAGCTGCATTTTATTATGATTAATCTGACAATTATGTAGTACATGAAATGCAAGAGAAAAGACTTTAGGCAGTGTTCAGTTTTTACATAGTAATGGAAAGAATAAATTATGAGACTATAAGACATTATAAGAGAAACAAGAGATAGGTATTTGTGACTGCACTGGTAACACAGTTTCACAGAAGACATATTCAGAGTTCCTGATTACTCACATATTGGGCTGAAGGAAAAAATACAGAATTATTCATCAGGTAAAATATTTAATATCTGGAGAGAAATTTGAGGGGATTAAGAGGGTAATATTTTTATAGAAAATTGAATTGGAGATTTCTTGGTATTTTAGAAATTGCCCAATAGGTATTGAAAGTTTCTGTCTTCGCTAAAGGAGAGAAATTATAGCAGATATAAATTTAGGGATCATTGGTTAATATAAAGTTGAAAGGCAATGTTTTACTGTTTGTACACTGGAAAAACAGGATATAGAATGAGAGGGAAAGTACCTTTAAAGATAGAATATCACTGAACCGATGTTCACAGTAAATATAAACTCCATAGTTAATCAGGCATCAGTGGCTCTGAGAGGACTACTGTAAAGCATTCTCTCCAAGCTAATTAAATGTCTATATATATATGATATAGTGTTTTGGAATACGAGTTCCAGCTAACTCCAGCAGTCTGGAATGAAACGTGTAGGAGAAGAGAAGATCATTTTCACAAATTATGTAGTGAAAAAAAAAAAAAAAAAGAAAACTACTTCATAGGCAACACTTGTGTTTCTCCCTGCATGTAAAGAAATAGAGTAGACTGTGAACTCTGGCTTTGGAAATCAAAATTACTGGTCAGGGAATGGGTGTGATGGCATTTTTGGCATTAAAGTCAGACTTGCTCTTCCTTTAAGATTAGACTCCTTTTCTGAAGTAGTGGTAACTGGAATATTTCACCGAACATTTTTTTTTCCTTCTTGTAGAATGTATCTTCAAAAGAGAAATGGCTAGAGTTTATTCTTAAACTTCTGTGTGACACTTTGATAATGATTTAAACTCAGGGGTTGGGGATTTAGTTCAGTGCCTTAAGTGCCTGCCTGGCAAGTGCGAGGTCATGAGTTTGATCCCTGGCGCACACACACACACACACACACACAAAGCACAAAGATAATGATTTAAACTCAAAGCATCAACAAGGGGCTAGATATCCATTGTGACTGCCATTAAGGTACCCTGGGAAGAGCACATCATCACATGTATTGTATTCTGGTTGGAAAGGCTTAGCCTAATCTAATCATATAGAAATGCAAAATAAAACCAAACTTAGGGATAGTCTATAAATAATTGGCTCACATACTTCAAAACTGTCCATGTCATTAAGACAAATGACAATTGAGTAATTATTACAGGTAAAAAGGGGCTGAAGAAAAATGACAATTAAATGTTTTATGTGTTCCTGAACAAGGATTCTATCAAGGTAGAAAAACATGATATAAAGGACGGTATTGAAAAAATATAAATCACTGAAATACGGCCAGTAAATTCAATGATAGTTTTATATCAGGGTTAAATTTCTTGAGTTTGATAGTTGTATTTTGATTATATCTGAGTCTACCTTTATTCCTAGAAATACATGGAGTGCAATATATATTCAAAGAAATATATATTCAAAGATATATATATATATATATATATGAAATATTCAATTTACAGTCAAAATGGTTTTGTCTGTTGCTGAGACAAAATACTCAACACCCACAAGTTAAGGGAATAAATCTTTATTTTACTCACACTTTGTAGAGGTTTCAGTTCTTAATTGCCTGGTTCTAAGACAGGTTGGCTTGGCAGAGGTTCATCACAGAAGACAGCAAAAGGAAGCTAGCAATGGAAAATACAATCCTCTTTCTATCCCTTATATTTTACCCGGGCTACTTAGGGCGGGTAGCACTCACACCTTAATCCCACTGCCCTAATCCTAGCATTGTACCATGAATCAATCCCAGTATCACATATTCTAGATCCAGTCACCTCTGAAAAGGCCCCACTTATGACTGCATGAGGCTTTGGCAGGACATCAATATCCACAATTGCATGTGTGCATATTTGTCTTTGTGCATGTGTATGAGTATATAAGTAAATATATAGAGAAAAATGAGAAAGTATGTGGCAAATTAAAAAACTTGTTCAATTTGGCATAGTTCCATATTCTTTTCACAAGTTTTCTGTACATTCAAGGTTGTTTCAGAATAAAAAGGAAAAGTCATTCATTTTCTCAGAAAAAAATTCCATATGCATGTCACTTTCCCATCACTAAAACAAAATACCTGACCTTCAAAACTTAAAGGAGGAGAGATTTATTTTGGTTCACAGTTTCAGAAGTTTCAGTCCATGTTCTATAGATTTAAACACAGAAATGGCATGGTTGAAGGACTTGGGCAGAAGAAAGCTGTTTGTATCATGGCAGCCAGGAAACAGAGAGAGAGAAGCAAGGAGCTAGGGAGGGAGATATAGCCTTCAAGGTCATGTCTCCAGTGACCTGTGTGCCCAACATGACCCCACCTCCCCACCTTCTAATAGCAAGTCAGCTGTAGTGCCCTCACAGTCCAATCACCCACCCTTCCTAAGTCCTGCCTAACAGTTTTCCCTAATGGCTATCTCAATCATTTACTCACTAACAATGAACAAGGATCTCTCTCTCTCTCTCTCTCTCTCTCTCTCTCTCTCTCTCTCTCTCTCTCTGTCTCTCTCTCTCTCACCAGGGATGGAACTCATACCTTTGAGCATGCTAGGTAGGCCCTTATGCCAATGAGCAAAATCCCCTGCCCAAGGATTCTTTATGTGCTCTATTGACAGATGAATCTGAGGCAGGAGGTTGGGAGGCTTCTGGAGGGGGAGGGTACCAAATGGCAGAGGGTAAAAGAGGAAGTTAGCTCCCCAAAAACTACAGAGTGCTTGATTCTAATAGTTGAATCGCCACTGGAAAAGATGAGGGTGCAAGCCCAATAGGTTTTGCAGGGGAGAATACAAGATAAGCTCTGTGAAAACCAAAACACCCACATTTAAATAAGTCATGCTTAGGGATTCGGATTCATGCTCTAGAGTATGTTAAACACTTCAAAGTAATCTCATCTTAATTATAAGTAATTACAATATCATTTGCTATGGTTTTGACGCCATTTACAGGCTTTGGGAGCCATAGCAACTCCTCAAATGTCCATGTAACAACACTTCTTCTTTCAACAGAAAGGAGGAAATGTTCCCCTGATGGATGTCAAATCAAGCTATCAGTTGGAACAGCTACTCCTTCCTTGTGAAAACCACACATAGACTCTGATACCTGGCTTCTTGGACCCTTGAGTTCTTCTTACTGGCCTGCTCCCATCTGGTGGAGCTTTTTTGAACTTAGATATCTATTTAGTAAAAAATCTATGCTTTTACTCCTAATGCTATGTGTCCTGCTCAATTGAGAATCTAAGATAGGCACACACTCCAACAACAAATAGGTAAAGAAAACATGGAATATTATGCAGTCATAAAATAAGAAAACATGCCATTTGTGACAGTATTAATGAACATAGTGGACATTGTGTTATCTAGAATATCCCAGGCATAGAATGATGAATATTGCATGATCTCACATATATATAGAATCTATAAAAGTAGAACTCAAACAAACAGAGAATATAATAGTGGTTAACAATGGTTAAGGGATATAAGTAATGGGACAATTTTGGCCAAAGGGTAGCCAACTTTGGTTATTTTGAGTGGATAAATTCTAGATTAATTTTTTGTAACAGGAATTAAACTCACAACATCATGCTTGTCAGCGAGGCTCTGTGCTGCTGATATATAACCCCAGTTCTTAAGTGGATAAGTGCTAGAGATATAATGTATAGCATTGTTGACTACAGTTAATACAGGATTGTTCACTTGAAATTTGATAAGACAGAAGATTTTAAGTATCCTCCTATCACACACAAAAATGGAACTTACGAAAGGTCATGGAAAGGTGATGGACATGAAATTAATTTCACTGTGGTAATCATGAAACAATGCAGATATATTCCAAAGCTATACAATATTATACATAAGAGTATATATAATATATATGAATATATATATATATATATATATATATATATAATATAGTTTTATTTACAAATTAACAGTGTTTAAATAAACAGACATAGTAAGCTTCTGCCTGGTGAGGTCACGTGTTTAATTCCTGGTACAAAAAAAAATTAAAACACAAATACATTTTTTAAATTGTCCTGAATTTTGTCATGGTAGCGAATATTTTCCTTTCTTTTTTTCAACTCAGTAAAAGTGGATCCTTATCTTGTGTTTAAGGAAGAACTATTCTCCTGAGGCAATGCCTACTCTTTTCACAGAAGAAAAATATAAATAATTTCAGTCTTCCCTGGAACCAAGGAGTGGGCACATGTAGCTACAAGACCACTTAATGCCTTATGCATTGGCTCAGGATTAGGATCAGGAGATGCCATTAAACTATCAATCAAATAAATGACTATAACAGGTAATACTTAATTATCTTAAAGGTGATTATCTTGCTGTGTATTAATTGTCATCTTTTCTATTTTTCTTTCTCTATTCACCTTTTGGACATAAAAAGGAGATTCTTGCAGTGTTCCTCCTTAATAAATTCAGTAGCCTAAAATAATAGTTAAAGTTATATATTTAGATTGATACTTGACATCTGTATAATTTTATTTCATAGAATATTGAAAGGAGTTAACTTTATTTTGCATTTGTAATTTATCTGTGTATATATCTATATTAGTCCAGAAATCACACTAATTATAACATCTGTTCTTGGGTATTTATTTTGGGAAATATTTAAAATATTCATTGCCATTAGTCCTTTAAAATTACAATTAGAGTTAGACTGTTATAATGTAACTCTCATTTTTAATTTTAATTAATTAGACTCATATCACAATTGGCATCTCATTCATTTCAAAGTGTTGCATAAAGAAGTTCTGAATCATGACCTTGGGCTTCTGAAAATGTACTTATAAATCATAACTGTTTTGGCTCTTTTAACTATGATTCTGTTTTGAGCATTACTTTTACTTACCTGTAAAACAGAAACCAAAGTATTTTAAAGCCAAACAAGACAAAAAATTACATAATTTCATAAGAATTTAGAACAACTATCCTTTGGAGTTGGGATATTGGCAGGATTGCAACCAGATTTAGGAAGAAGATAAACAAGTAGATATTTCTTGAGCTAAATAAATAGGAATAATTAATAAAATAAATAATGATTTAGTTTTTAAAAATTTTTATAAAATACAGTTGGGCCATGTGGAATAGGTGAATACTGGTTTATATTTTGAAAAACGTATTAGTAAATGTAATTGAATGCTACAGAGAAAGATACAATCACCTAATCATATTGTGCCTGTGGATTTTTTTGAAAATTGTTCAAATACTTTATTTGTTCAGGAATATGATTGTAGAATTAAGTCCATTATATTATGGGATTTTTTATTCTTGTTATTGATGCTATCATTTTTTTTCTATTCACAGTTTAAGTTTTTTTTTCAAATTCACGTATTCCAAACCAAATAAAATGAATAGTACCCAGTGCTATGTACTTCATGTCACAAAACAAATTCATAAATACTTTTAAAGAATCCATATAAATAATACTGATAGGAATATAGATTAACATGCCTGGATTTCTAAAAACTAAGGTTAAAAAATAAATACAGAAAGTGCCAAACTGTCGCCGGGCTGGTCTACTCATTTCCTCCTCTATGAGTCACTTTAAATATGTTTTAATCTGAGTCCCATGAATGCTATTCCTTATCTGTGCTGCTCCATTATTCTCATGTAATTGCAGTCTGTTGGCCTAGTTCTACTTGCTTGGCTTTAGCTGCCAGAAAGCAATTATACCTGATCATTTGTGGTGGTTTTGTTGCTATCATCACTTGCCTACAGAGGACCTGCCAATATTTTTTCAAATTTCATGACAATTTTGTTCAAGGAAAAAAAAAATAACAGAGGCCATTTAATTTCCACGCTTAACCCTTTTGGGATCCACAACTGCGATGTTCGTTTCCCTGTGACATTTCGTTTACATTTTGATGTTTAACTTCATGAGTGTAACATAAACAGAGTTGTGCTCCCCAATTTTTGATTTGCATCTTTTCAGGATTGATTCTCCAGCATACAGTCCCACTAAACTAGGGGTTGTTTTTCAAGGTGTGGTTTGTTCTTCATTTCCAATCTAAAATCAAACTTTTAAAATGCAGATTACAAAATATACAAACATAATCAGAGTATGTTTTCAGTTTCATATTGCCTCTTCGTTTTCTCAGCAAGTAAACTGAATGTTCAATACTTCCCCTATTCTGGTGATAACTACTGATTATTTAGTCCATCAGTTTTAATGACTACATTGGTCTTTCATACTGCTCGGATGGTGAAAATATTTGAACCAAATACTTGACAGTGATGTCACCAGTCTCAAATGACAACTCAAACAACAGATGTAACACTATTATTTTGTCAAATTAAGTCAGTCCTGTGGGAAAAAGCCAAATGATAGATGTTTCATACTGTCTAATCTTTTGGATTATTTGCATGCATATTAGAATTTGATCTAGTTATTTTTGGTTGTATAAGTTTGTGCTTTTTTTTCCTTTATTAAAGCTGGATTTATCCAAGAACACACATTGAAAGAACATAACTTTTGTTCTTAAAAATCAAATTTTCATATTCAGTAAATGATACTCACATATACTTAGCTAATCTCAAAATCTTATTAGCTTGAATATAAAAGCTAACGTTTGTCTTCCAAGAACTTGAAGTCCAGTTTGTGGGTAAAGATTGAGTTTCAGTTATAAACACAAATATAAAGGAACACTAATAATGATCAAGGCAGGTCATGACAGTACATTTTTCAGGGCCTGTTTGAACTTTTCCTCATCACACATGCTTTCTAGGCCCACATTAACTGCCTCCACCTAGCAGAACCTCTTGATCATATAGCACCATTTTTTTTAAACAGCCATGTTTTTAAAAAGTAATCTGCTGATGTCTTATACTCTCCTTCCAACTTTGTTCCTGGCTGACTTCATTTCTGCATGCCCCATTATCTGAAGCGGTTTCTAACTTTTGCCCCTGGACTTGGCTTCATTCCCACTTGCTTTCTTCTTACTAGTACAGACTTCCCATGTGGCCAGTGCTACGTAGTGACTCATGGCAATCCTTTTGTGAGTATAAGGGCCAAGTCTTTATTCAAGTTATAAATTCTACAGGAATTTAATTAAATAAGTGGAAAATTACTCTGGATTAAGTTATAGGCCATTTACCCTGCCTAGAAACCAGGAGGTACAGTAAAAGGGATTTTTTGCTGGAGAATTTAGCTCAGCAGTGTAAGCACCTGCATGGCAGGCAAGAGATCCTGAATTCGATTCCCAGTACCCCCCCCCAAAAAAAGAGGAATGATTTTCAAGGTGGAGACAATCATGAGCAAAATCGAAGATAAATTTTTTAGGTACAGAATGATTGTGTCCATTTGCTTAGACAAGATGGTCTACAGAATCAGAGGAAAGTATAGTTTGGATGTAAATTGGATGTTTCTTAAAACTAAGATATATGTAATTTTATGCAATAAAAATTACTAAGAATTTTTTGAGCATGGTAACTTCATTTAAACAACAAGTTAAAGATCTGGCTATGTAAACATTTTAAAGTTTACTTATTCATTTTACTCTTTTACGTTGTCCTGTTGAAGAGATATTGGAAAAACATCAAAATACTACAAAAAACTTGGGCTTATATTCAGCTAATTTATTAATTCAGATTGTAAGTAAAATTCAAGCAGTAGTATATTATATTTCCACTCCATCTTGTATTTTCCTACTTTGCCATGTGACTTGGAAGCCCCTTGTTCTAAAGGTGACTACCATTTAGACTGCAGTTAACCACCCATTGATGTTTTACTTAATCATGTAATTTACCTGGATCAGTGACATATGGATGGATATGCCAGTATGCTAGTCTTAAGCCTGGGCCTCAAGAGGCCCCAAATATTTATACACACACTCTCCTTGCATGTTGTTTTCTTTTTTGCTAATTTAGCACTTATTTTACTACTTTTTATAATTTTTATTAGTACAAATTTGTTGTTACTAATGTTTACATTTTTATGTGAAGTTATTACATGTATATAACACATCTTAATTCCTTTCCTTCATCTCCCTTCCCTTCTCTCTTTAACTCACCTTTTGGTCCACTTCCCTTTTTTGGGACACATTTACAGTACATAATGCTTACATTTCTTGTGTGCAGAATGTCCATCACAAGCAAATCAAACTATTAAAAATGCCAACGAGGTTTGGGGGTGGTACAGTTCACACTGTTGGCAGAAGTGTAAACTAGCACAACCACTTTGGAAATTAGTATGGGGATTTCTCACAAAACTGAAAATAGAAATTCTATTTGACCCAGCTATTTCTCTTCCATGTGTGTTCCTGAAAGAGTTAACGACAATCATATTACAGTGAAACAAGCACAAATGTGTTTACAGCAGCATAATTTATAATAATTAAATCTGGGAAGCAACTATATGGTCCCTTAAATTTCAACCATACCATGAAATGATTCTTTGTTGGTAAACAATGAGAAATACATAGACTATATCCAAATGCAGACGGGCTTAATTTAAATAGACTAACTCCAGCTGAGAATGTTAAGTGTTGTTTACTTTACGTCACTGTTTGGATAGTGTTAAATATCACCATTCTGGATATAGCTGACCACTTTTTAAACTAAGAGAAGTACGTAATACAGACATGACAATGACTAGTTTACTCTGAGTTATAAATACTAGACCTAAATATTATAATTATTTCTAGTAATCATATAAGAGGTAATACCAACAAAACAAGGATATGGAAGAACTTAATGTTCTGGCAAATCAGGACAGATAGAAGGAACTGAAGAGGCACAGGCTATAGAAACAAATATTAAGGCAGGGAGAAAGGAACATAATTCAATATTTTGACACATATCAGTTAGCAAGTAATTACAATCCTTCTCAAATGGACTCAACAATAAAAAAATTTCATGTGTCTAGAAGCTCAAACTCGGATACAGTTTTAGGCTGAGCTCAAAAAGGACTTGAGGTTCCATCTATCTGAAATTCCCTTTGTGTTTGATTTATTTTCATCATGCTATTAAAGCAGAGGATTTTGGTTAACAACTACGAAAACAGGTGTGTGTGTGTGTGTGTGTGTGTGTGTGTGTGTGTGTGTGTATTTATATCCAAGTAAAAGAAATGAAAGTAATGTTTTTGTTTCTTTATTTTTGTCTCAGCAATTAGAAAACAGTTTTCAAAAGGTTCTTTGTATTTCATTGGTCAATATTGGGATGGCATGCAAAGCAGTGAATGCTATAGTGGTAACTTAAAAAAAAGACACATTTGCAGAGTTCTATGGATAAAGGCTTACATGTCGCCAATTTTAAGCTATCAGTGTTATATCATTGAACACAGAATAGAGAAGACATGTACACAGCCACCTATGAAGACCCACTTATAGCATATCCATGGATATATACTCATTGTTCTTATTGTGTATCAGAAATTGAACCCCGGGGCCTTGCCACTGAGCTATATCCTAACGCTTTGTTTAGTTTTTGTTTATTCTGGAACAATGTCCTACTAATTTTTTTTGCAATTTTTCTGTCTCAGCTTCCCAGAATTCTAGTACAAACATGCATCACTATAGCTGAGGTTACAGTGATACAGCTCAATACTCATTCTTTCAAAATTAATTAACTAGTGGATGGTGTAGTTCTTCTTATTGATAAGCACTTCTTTTAAAACCCTGAATTCCTAATTTTTATAATCAAATTATCTTTTATAAATAAAAATAATACATTAGAGACTGTCATTGCAAAATATTTAGTAAAAAGTAAATTTTAGTTGTTTTTATACATAGAGCTTATAAATTTGTATAAAGTTCATCAGAAACACTCTTACATAATGAGTCATAGTAATAATTAAAAGTCATTTTAGAATTTATCTTATGAGAAATCAGTACCGTGTTTAATATTTATTACATGCTTACCCTTTCTAGAGAGTGTAATATATTCTGGAAATGAAAATATAAGCCTGAAAACATGCTTGCTATCAAGTAAATTAATGGACTTTTGACAAGTATGTCAAAAATTATCATAAAATAGTAGATGATAAACTGTCATCAACAACGTGTATTTGGATTGTCACTGTTTTGTATGTAAAATTGTAATGGAACACAGCTAGGCCTATCTTAATGTATTTTCTATATTTATTACCATACTACAAGGAGAGATTCAAGCAGCTGCAATAGAGGCAATAAGTTCCAGCATTGCTGAAAAATCCTATCCAAGTTCGAAATTTCCTCTCTGACTCCAGGTAAACTCTTAGCTGTGACCCTTGTAAAAATCAAACTGAAAGTTAAATACTCATGGCATACAGTGGCAGAAGATAAACATTCCCATTCCTTAAGAGAGGAAAGAGGGCAATAATAAGTTATGTAATCATTTATTGAACATTTCCCTAAGATACTGTGATCTGTGCTCCAGAAAGGAGTAGGTAGATGCTCATAAATCTTATTAGGCTCTGATTTATTATTCACTGTATCCTGACCTTGACTCATTTTAATGATATGCATGCATTTTTATCTGACTCAAATTCTAATGAAATTATATGTACACTGGTACCATGGTTGTCAAACTCAATTCATTCGAAATTCAGGTTTGAACATCAAAAATTTCAGGAACTGAACATATTTTTCCATTAGAAATAATGGAAAACACCATAATTGGATCTCAGGCCCAAATTACACTTATAAATTCATTTTTACATGACTTTAACACGTTTAACAGTGATTTGGACTAAAGCATCACCCCTTTGCATGAACGTGGAGATGCCATGAGTGACTCGCTCTCAGCTTCTAGAGATTTTTTCAAGTCGGATTTTCAGTTTGACTATTGAAGAAAGTTACAAACATCAAGCAGATATATTTTTTCAAATTTTAGTGTTCAAGTGGGAAGTTCAAGTACGGAACCATTCAACAACTGAAGTATCATTGTATAGATGTATGTATATCTACATGTGTATAATATATATATATATATATATATATATATATATATACATGTGTATATGTGTATATGTGTATGTGTATATATTTACTCATACAGTGAGTTTGCAAAATTAAGAAAATTTATTTTCTTAATTCAGTTAAAGAAGGTATAATGTGAAATTATCTGTCTGCTTAAAGAAAGAGTCCAAAACACACAATGGTCCCAGTAACATGCCCTTTGTCTTCTGACTTACTACTAATGCAACAGCAGAGATACAGCCACACAGCAGTCACACAACCTTCAGATGCCTCCTGGTAACACTACTTCTCACCTAACTTCACACCATGATCGTGTCTTACACTGTTCTGTCTGAAATAAACAAAAATACACTAAGGTGAGTGGTATATAAGAAACAGAAGGTAATAACCTTATAATTTTGGAGGATATGAATTCTAAAATCAAGGTCCTAGGAAATTCAGTATTTGGAGAAGGCCCATTAATCATGGATGGTACTTTCCTACTGTGTTCTCATGTGTGTCTTCTTTTTAAAAGACACTAAGCTCACTCATGTGGACTCATTCCTCATCGACAAGCACCTTCCCAAGACTTTATGTACTAATATACCATCGACTCTATGTACTAATATCATCATCTTGGGAGTTAGAACTTCATAATACGATTTGGTTTAGATTTAGACAATAAGAAAGACAGATCACAGAGACCGTGATCTCCGGGAGAGTACCATCCCCCTTTTCTTTATATCCTCCAAATCAAAATAACATCATCTCAATGCAAATTTCTTGTCTCTTCCATCTAACCTGTGGTAGACTTCCCCATGAGAGTAGGCAATAGCCTTTGCTTTTAGTTTTATCAACTCTAAAATGATTTCCCACATGTGTGGAGTCTGAAATTTCAGCTCTTTTTGCCTCATGGTTAGTTAACCTTTGGAGAAAAGTACTATTACACCAATAAGCAAATAGAAGCACAGAGCACAGATGTTATTAAATATTTAATAAGGGTCAACATTATTTTGTGTCACTTTCCTCCATACTGTATTCCACCAAATCCTATATCTACTTTCAAATTCAGCCTTTCCTTACTATCTGTTCAGATACAAAATTACTTTTATCTCTCATCTATGTAACCTGAAGCTTTGTCCAGAATAAATGTGATATCTATTAAATGAGTCTAGCTTTTTCAGCCTGTTGACCCTTACTCTTTATACTCAATACAATAGGCCAGGTGTTTCATTTAATCCTTGCTTGAAGACGTGACGCATCTATTCAGAACATGGCAGTTGTTCCCATTTTCCTTTGTTAAGAAAATTACACTTTGATTTCATGTTTTCATTCTGGCCTCAATATTTTATCTTATATAAAATCAGAATAAGTATATTGTGTTTTTCTTTAAGTTAAAATCATTAAACCTACCAAAAATATGATTTTGTAAATGGTATTCATTGAAATGTTATTTTTATAGCTGCAATACTGGTCCTTAATAGTCATTCATATTCTTTTGTTTGTACTAAAGTGGAAGTTTTTAGTAACAAAAGACTGCATTCAAAGAATATTCCCAATTGAATGAGTCCAGATTAATTTCACATGAATTCATTCAAGTACTGTACTCTCTGTTGGAGTCATCAATGATCTCAGTAATTATGACTTCCATAGTCAATTTACTAACTAGAATTAGAGTAATGAACAGCCCAGACCTAAGGTCTGTGTTAAGAACACTTGATAAAGAGATCAGGATCTGCTGGTGTGGGTAGAATTTATGAGTCTAATGGGAAATGCAAGCACAATTCTACTTTTTTATATTTAGGACTAAAAAGGACAAGTTAATACTGATTTTATCAGTGGAGAGGAATAATTCAATCGTAGAAAAAGTAAAATGCTTTATTAAAAGACTTTTTTAATCAGGCAATATAAAACCTAATATTTTTCTCCTTCATAATATTTCTTTATAATACTTTTCAGGGAAGCTTGTAGTGACTACCAAATAAAACATAAGGGCCAAAAGTGCAGATTTTTGAGACAGAGGCTGGATTTGAATCTTGGCTCAGCTATTTAATAACAGCTGTGCTCTTTGCTTCTATTTCCTTATGGGTGTAATAGTTCTTTTCTCCAAAGGTTAATTAACCATGAGACAAATAGAGCTTAAATTTCAGACTCCACATGTGGGGAAGTTTTTTTTTTTTTTTTTTTTTTAATGAAGAAGGAAATCAAGGCTAACTGGAAGCACTTTATAAAAGTCATTTCTGAAAAATGAACTAAAAGATCCTGAAAAAAGTCCAACATAAAAGTAATTTGTCAAGGTACCTTTTTCTTCCATTCAAGTGAATACTTGCTTTCCTAGTAGTTTTTGCCTTTATGATCTTTATGAGACATACTTTGTACTGGCCTCATAAAATCTGGACTTTCCCTTGTTTACTACCAGGATTTTTTGTGATGATTAAAGGAGGCATTATACTTTAGGTATTTGGAACAATGTCTAGTGCACAGCTAGAACCTAGAACATGTTAACTTTTATTATGAATGGCGTAATAATGGTTAACATACTGACTAGGGATACAACTTAGCCACAAGGAACCAGGTTTCATGGAAGTATCAGGGATTTCAGGCTTTGTTCAGGGAATTCCTGAGAACAAAAAACAAATAAAAGATTATGCTTATGGAGTTTGAAGTTTGTTGCTATGTCATTAAATGTCTATTAGTTAAATGAGAGTGCTCATCTGGGCATGGCAGTACATACCAATGATGCCAACTACTTCAGAGACTGATGCAGAAAGATTAAAAGTTTGAGGCCAGCCTGGGCAACTTACTGAGTCCTTGTCTTAAAATACAAAATAGAATAGTATTTGGGATGTAGCTCAGTGGTGGAGTGTTTGCTTAGTACATGAAAAACTCTAGGTTCAATCTCCAGGACTGGAAAATCAAAAATAGCACCACAATAAAACATAAACCAGTTCCAATGACAAATCCAAAGACTAATTGCTAAAAGTATCACTTTAAAAAATATTTAGTGTAAGTTAAAATATTGCCTAATATAGTACTATTCTTGTTTATTTTCTTCCCTCCAATATTTGTGCTCTTGTGTTTTAGAAATCCTATATGTCTTCTATATAGGACTCTAAATTATTAATTTCCATGATATCTAACATTTCCTGTGTGTTTTAGCTTTATAATCTCATAATAATTTATAGTTTTGTCACCTAGAACTCTAGTGTTTACCATTGTTTGACTACTAATCACTTTATTGAATAAGATTTAATCTTAAAAATAATAATTTATTAATTTACTACAAATATTTTCCTTAAATTTATTTGTGATAGTTTCTTTTGCTTATAATTGCTCTATAAATTAAAATAAATTGTTATTAAATTATTTTTATTATTTTGTTAAGCTTTGATTTTATGTATATGTATATATATATATATATATATATATATATATATTTGTATATGTCTTTGTGTCATGCATATATATGCAGTTGAGGTTTTTTAAATCTCTTTTTTCCATAACACTTGTTTTTCATTACTCTCTTGTAAGCTATTTTTATTTTCTGTAAAAAGCGATGGAGGAAATTAGTTAAGGAACCTTTATTGGACTTCTCTACAGTTATAAAGAAGCATTTCTTCATTTTTTTATTACTATAGAGTATTGGCATCAGTGTCTAGAGGACTCCGATTTGCTTTTGGCAGAAAGCATTTTCACACTTGATTCTGCATTCCTACGCCTAGACTTTCCCACTATACTACAGGATGCTGACATCCTGTAATTCTGCACTGCATCTCTCAAGGGCCATGTATCATGAGTAGAATCTCTTCTATGAGTGACTTTACACTGCACACACTTTGAGGCCTTGGATCAAGAACATATTTTCTGGTAGCTTACCACTGAGGAAAGGTACTCTTCAGAGTGGTAATGGTACTGAGTTGCTGTGATGAATAACCATGGTTACTGTCTTAGTTACTTTTTACTCATTGCTGAGACAAAATACTTAATGCCCAAAGTTGGGATGGAAAAGTATATTTATTACAGTTTTTGGAGGTTTCAGTCCATACTCAGTTGGCTCCAAGGCAGGCTGGCATGGCAGGGCCACAGTTCATGGTGGCTGCAAACAGCAAGAGGAAACAGGTAAAAGAGCAAGGCACACCTTCTTCCTGCCATTACATCACATCCTGGTCCCACCCCTATGTGGGTGTAGAACTGACACAATCAATCCAGGAACTAAACAATGAACCAATCACAAATGCATAATGCAAATGCATGAGGCCTAGGGGCCACCCACATAAACCATGACAGTTACTAATCCCAGGCAATCTTTGATAAACCATGTCTCCTGTTAAAACAGTTTGTAGTCACCTCCACAATGAATCTGGACTGGCTCTGTAGTTCATTTTGTCCAACAAATGCAGTAAAGGGCTGCTGTATAAGTTACATTCCTAAAATTGGAGAAAGACAGGCAACATTTGCTTTTGTGGTCTTGGAAATTCTGAGTGATTGTAAAAGTAATATGGAGGTAATATGAGAAGCCACAAGGCAGAGAGACCTTGAGACAAACTAGCAAGAGAAAGCCTCCAGTCATGTTGGTATTCTTAGCTCAGCATTTTAGCTATCTTTATCAAAATGCCAAATATATGAGCGAGGCACCTAGATGCCAGAATTTCAGGATAGAGAATAGTACCTGACTACATGATCCACAAGACTACCAAAATAAGAAAGAAATTCTCATTCTATTAAGCCACAGCACAAAAGTTTTTGCCTTGTGAATATAGTCATTCAGCTCATATAGCCTTACTCTACTAAATTATGGGCATCTATTTGTTTAATATACCTCCACTACAAGAGGATTACTTTATATTTTGCTGTCACAGGTTTTCAAGTATGTTCATGGATTTGCACAGATACTTTGGAACATATCAATTTTATTCAAGAACTCTTTAGTGCTCTATTCCAAGAGTGCCAAACAAGGAACATACCAAATTGTGAAATTCAGTAAGAACTCAGCAAGAATGAATCAAAATTTGATAAGTAATGTCTCTTGGAAACCTAAAATTTGGACTGAGGAATGGGGGGAAATGCCACAGCATTTTTGAGTCCTAGGAAAAGTTTTCTATAAACAAAAATTTCTGCAATAGATTTGCAGTTTTCTTTTACATGTGTTAAGCTTGGATAATGTGACTGTTTTTATTTTTTATTTGATCAATTTAGAGTATCCCTTTAGAATATTTGAGCTTTGTTGTCCATTATTATCAGCTTTTGGTATCAGTCAGAAATCTAAGATTATTTTTATCATTTTGTTTTAGATATTTGAGTAGACAGTCAAACAGGATTTATTTTCATACAATTTTTTTAGTATAATCCTGATATAATGCATTTTAAATCAGCTTTTTCATGTTTTCTTGCTAAATCTCTTTCCTTAATTTTCAATATTAAGTAGAAATAATTAGAATAAAAGTAAAATAGTGTTTTAAAACAGGCTAGTAGGAGGTCTTTCCTTATTTTTCCCAAAACTCAGACTGATATATGGGCAGTGGTTAACTAGTTTGGAGTATGCAGTTATGGGAACAAGTCCAGCTCTATTTTCCACATGTCAAACCCTGATCATTACTCAGTAATTGCTAAGAAATGACTTTCAAAGTCTGCACAAAGAAAAAGTCAGATACAGACCCTTATTGTAATCTAAAGTCAATGAGAAAATGAGTTTTAGACATAGAGAATTTGATAGTATTTAATGAATAAAAAATGATTTAATAGGTAAGAAGTGCAATTTTTTTAAGCAGACCGTCTACTTAAATTCTGATTTTTGATTTACACTGCAAAACATTGGTATTTATAATTTAAAAGATCACTCAAAAGCTACGTAAGTTCTTTGGTAGTGAATTATTTTATCTCAATTAAATATATATTACAAGAACAACAGTCTATACACCTATAAAATTGTTAAGGAATCTACATGTCAGTATGTTAAAACTAAATAATGGCCTAAAATTTTGTATGGCATTATCCTCAACACCTATGACTGTTGTGTTGTATGAAAGAAAGGGGATTTGCAAATATGATTAAGATTCAGGGCAGAGATTTGGGTTCTGGGCATGAGAATACTTAAAAATGGAAGAGAAAGATTAAATCGGTGGTGAGAGATGGCAGTGTGAAGAACTCAGTTCCCTATTGAAGGTTCTGAAATATTAGGGTGTGCTTTTGCACAAGGAAAGATCTCTGGAATGAAATGGAGACTCTTTGTTGATGTTATATTTTATTCTTGGGTGCCCCCCCCCAAAGCCTCACAGAGGCAGATGAATCTAGGGTTTGTGATGGTTTGTTATCTAGTATTGGGATTGGCAATGTGAGTGCTGCACCTACCCAAGGGCAGGTAACCAGCATATTATATAAGGGAAGGAAGAAGGTATGCTTCTCCCCATTATTGCGCCTTTTGTTCTTGTTGCTTGTGGCCACCATGAACGGCTGACCCTTAGCCTTGCCACCCTGCCTTGGAGCCAGCTGAGTACGAAATGAAATCTCCAAAAACTGTCAGAAATAAACCTTTCCTTCCTTCATCAGATACTTTGTCTTAACAATGAGAGAAAAAGTAACCAAGTCAGCTGATAACCAAACACTAAAGGAGATGCTCTGGTAGAACTAAATTCTGCTGACACTTAGGTTAGTAAGGAAAGTAAGGGCCCCCAGAAAGTAATGTAACCCTGGCATCACTTTTGTTTTTGATTAATTGATTTTTGTCACTGGAGATCAAACCCAAGGCATAATATACTGACCATAAAGTAATAGTGATTACTGCCTGACATGGCAACATAAACATACTCATTAACAGGTAATCTCAATGAAGTATTTTGGTTTATATCTTATGCTGAGTAACTACTTTAAAGATAACCATACGAACTATAATAACTATTACTTTGCTCTTATTATTTAGTTATAAAAGTTTGTTTTATTGTTTCATAAAATAGAGAAAAACCAAAAAAAAAAAAAGTTAAGAAGCAGATAATCTCAATGATAATGGATCCTTCCTGTAGAAATTCTTGCCAGATGATTTTATCTGTGGTGTCTCCCATCCACAGTAACTGATCTCCTTTTCTCCTTCAATAATTGGTTCTTCACAATGGAGGCCACAGTGGACAACTGCAGTATTCAACTGTCATCCTTTCTAGTGCATTGTATAAGTAGTCTGATTTGTTGCTGGTGTATTGTTTGGACAATATATCTTGTTGTCAATGTACTGGTTAACAGCTGTGAACCCTTGAGTAATTGAACTCACCATTTGAACCTCGATTTTTGTTTTGTTAAAAGACAATTTTCAGGGGCTGGGGATTTAGCTCAGCGACATAAGCGCCTGCCTTGCAAGCAGGCAGTCGTGAGTTCAATCCCTAGTACAGATAAAAAGGAAAAAGACAAAAACAAACAAACAAACAAACAAACAAACAAACAAAAAGAAAAACCCAAAAAACAATTTTCATACTTCCTCCATGAGGAATGTATAAGGATTTACTAAGACGGTCATTATGAATTAAAAACTGTTGGTCAAATTAACACCAGCTGAATCAAATCAGCATAGCACTGGGTGCAAATGTTCCACCTGCCAAAAGTTGCCAGCATAAAAAGCGACACGGAAAAGAAGAGAGAGGCATTGTGGGTTTTCCTAAGTGTTGCTATATGGAGCCATTGGTTCTCCTGGAGGAACTTGTCATGGCTGGCTTCACCCATATGAATTCAGCTGTTACTGACAGAGGAGCTTGGGACCTTGTCGTCGCTGAGGATGGCTGTGGTACTTTTTTCAGAGCAGCCCTGGTCCTTATTTTGAGTGTGACTTGGCTTCAGTATAGAACCTTCTAGCACAGAAAATCCACCCCTCTGGCATAGACTTCCTAGCTTCCACCACTGACCTCTGGGCTTTCTCAGCACAGATCCATAAAACAGACTTGCATGAGTCATTGTTGTGGGCTCTATGCCTCCAGTTGGACTTACGGGAGGCAAAATCATGGGCTGTAGGTCACCAGCTGGACTCATGCAGGGCATTGTTGTGGGGTGCAGGCTATCTGCAGGATTTTCTAGGTCTTTAGTGTTGTGTACAGATTTCCTGAACTTTCTGGTCTTTAACTCTGGGTGACAATCATAAAATAGTATTATAAATTCTGTGTCCTGTATGTAATTGTTCTCCTTGCAACCTCTCACTACAACAATGTATATTGTGAAGTGTTTGTAAAATGCCTACATTTGATGCTGAATTCTGTTTCTTTCTTTCTTGTCATTCATGCATCCAAAAATATTTAATGAACACTTACTGTATGCTCACTATTCCATTAGGCACTTACGATACTTTGGTGTACAAAAGGCAAACGTTTGTTTTCTTTTCTAGTGTAAACTCCATTGGTTTCTCTATGATAGCCTATATTACCTAACAGAAGTAACATGAAGCATTGCACAGAGACATGTATTTGTTTATTATTTCTGTTTAACCATGTTTTTCTTCACAGGATTCTCTTCAGAACTGTTTGTTCACTATAGAGCTCCCTCATATTTTGCACTGAAAAAAAATATTCACTTCTTCCATTCAAAAATTTAAAGTAAAAATATCTAAAACTAAAGGGAACAGTAAAAGCAATAATCATGTATTTTGGAAGAGCCACAGGTCTATAAGTACATGATCTTTAAACGAGCAATATTTTTAAAAAGTAGAATTTGTAATGATTAAAAAATCAACAAAATCAGGGGCTGGGGATTTAGCTCAGTGGCATAAGCACTTGTCTTGCAAGCAGGTAGTCGTGAGTTCAATCCCTGGTACCAGTAAAAAGGAAAAAGACAAAAAAAAATCAACAAAATCAAAACCAAACCATGAAGCCCTCAATAAAATCAAACCCTCAATAAAATAGAAAATGAAAAAAATGTCTAAGGTGTAAAAAAAAACTGAGATGAATATTCTTATGGAAGAACCAGTTATGGAATGGGATAGCCAATATCATCATTTGTTATACTTGGTAACAATATCAAAATGAATTTTTAATATTTAACATACAGCTCTCTTCCAGTAGTGTTACCATTAGATATGCAGCGAAATAAGTTTTGTTTGCTTTTAAGTGTAAATTGTTTTTATTAACCTTATTCAATTTTAATGGATTATTTTAGCCATGAATATCTGCAAGAAAAAAGCTAAGCTAATTTATGCTATAAAATTAACATTTTAGCTTATAAAAGTAATATTTTAATTTGTAAAATTAACATTTTAAGAGTAAACAAGGTTTCTCTTAGGCAAATGATGGTTTGCATTGTTTTCATTTTTGTTATTCAAACTCAGCACATAGAAAAAGTATTTTCTGTTGAATATTTCATACTTTTGCATATTCTATCTTGAATGTTTCCTTCAGTCAATTGAAATTTTTTCTACTTGAATTTCTGCAGATTCTATTAAAACTTTGTGCCTGAAAACACCATCATTTTCCATACGTTTAGCATTTTCTCTGAACAAATCATTTCATAAACAATCAAAAAAACCTCCAAGTAAATACAAATTTCTAAAAATTTTATATGCCAATATTTGTGGCATATGTGTCAATTGTGACATGATGATGCCATGTAAACAACTTAACATACCCATCATTTGCCAGTGTTTGTTTCTTTTTCATCTTCATCCTCTCACCCAATCCTTCTTCAGGTAAGGGTGTTACAGTCAAGTGGGCCAAAAATAGTTCTGGTTCTTGTGTACATTAAAGAAAGAATTGCCTAATGTATACCTTGTAGTTGACAGTAAGCGGGAAATGTTTTTGTTTATTGAAGATCATAGGATGGTAGTAGCATGACAGGCAGAAGGGCAAAGGGAAAAAGGAGGACAAGAAACCCTTGATAACTCAGGCTTCTGGTGTTTAAAGAGCCAGAGTGCTCTAACCCCAGGTACTGTCCATTTCATTTCTCACTGGTTCAGTGCAGCTGAAAGAAGGGAAGGGTTCATTCAGCTTCTCCATTTCTAACTGTATCAAGGACACGCAAAATCACTTTCTTAACATAGTTTCAGTGTTCTGCACAATATTATTAACTAGAGTTCCTGCAGTACATTAGATTTCTAGACTAATTTATTCTTAGAGAAGAGGTTAACATTTGTAGCTGAGAATGAATCCATACAAATCTGATTTGGCGCTTATTTCTACAAGCTGCCCAATTTTCTAGCAGTGGCAAATAGTTTATGAGGTAATCTTCAGTCTAAACTGGGTTGCCACTAAAAAGTCTATGAGAGCTCAAAACTTGCCTTTCAGTTGCAAATAAAAGAAGTAAATTTGGTCAAGCAAAAACTTCTTATGGAGATGGGAACTGGGAGGAGGAGGACAGCCTCATAAGAAAGACTGGAAGAGTTGATTGGGGTGTATAGATTTTTTCCTTAGAAATGTAAGCACATTTACAAAACAAAAGGCAAATGAGCCAATGAAGTAGCAAAAGGGCTTAGCTCTAGTCAAGGACTTCTACAGAATATGGGTTGGTCAATCAGCCAAGTTTGACCTCAGATCACTACCCAGTTAGGTTGACCCCTCCAAGAACAGTCATATACTGTATGGAGAGCTGATTGCCTCTGTTTCTCCTAGCATCATCAAAATAGATCCCTTTTCACAGAATCTCTTGCAGTTTGGACAGTGCGTCATGCTCTTTGCATGTCTTCTTTCTGGGCCTTCCTCTCCTCTTAACCTAAACAAAGCTCAGGGGTCAGGGTAGAGGAGAGGGCTGAAGGAGAATTTTTGCAATGAGATCCAGAGTGAATAATAGAAAGCACATGACACCAGCAACAACAACAGCAGCATCTTTATTATTCGGACCTGTATATATTTGTTGTTCTTAAGCTTACATACTTGTGTACTGCCATAACTATGTAGCACATGCATGATTGTTTATGCTGTCACCCTCAAACAAGTGTGTCTTGTTGTGCACCTGTGGTAAACATCAGGGTCATGTCCTTACTGGTCTTCAAACATAAAGCAGGGTTTGGAGCAATCTGCTGTGGTTCCCCAGAATCTCCCTCATCCTTAGATCTCAACATTAATGTCTCTTCCTCCAGAAAGGTGTTGATCAATTTTCCCATCTATGAGAGATACAGTTCCTATACCATGTTATTTTAGTATTGGGGACCCTTCTTATAGCACATATAATACTTGAAATTTTATTTTAACTGTATGTGCTGCCTTATGTACTCTAAGTTCTCTAGGACAGTGTCAACCACTGTTGCAAATAAAGCCCAAGTGCTTAACTTGTAATATGATACAAACCATATTTGTAGAATGATTGAATTAAACTTGAGAGCAAATTAAACTACTTAGATCAATGCAGGAACACAAACAGTGCTTCCCCAATATCCTTTCAGATCTCCTTTATCATTTCTATATATTGACATTTTCATACTTCATTCACTCAATTTGGATGATTTTATATCTCGCTGTTACTTTATAGAGTATCAATAAAAATGTTAAATTATCTGTGACTAGGTAAAACTGAAACAAGCCAGCAGCAGCAGCTTATAAATAGTTTTATAGCTACCTAAAAGTCAGACTTATATCAAAAATGAGCTTCAAAAATAATGCTCCCCAACTACGTGAATTGGAAATATAAATTTCAACATATGGTGGCTGCAGATTTTGGAATTGAGATTTAGTGTATAAAAATCACTGAAGCTTTTTATAACTTCACTCAATAAAAATATATCTGAACATCAAATTTGAATCAAAACATATATTAGAAGAATAAGTAATATTGTAAAATTAAATTTCTCTTAAAAACAATAGCCTTAATCTGAACAATTTATTATCAGCTGAACAGAAGTTCACAGAATATTTTTTCCTAATCAAAGTAACTCCTCTTGATTCTAAAGCAATGAAATGAAATGGCATGAAATCATGTTATTTTATGATAAAAATTTTACAGCTGCTAAGATGAGACTTTTTAACCTCCCATATCTATTATAAATGACACTGAAATTATCATTCTTAGCTTGAGAAAGATGGTAAAATATTTGTCACAATATAGTCTCTCCACCCCACCATCCTGAGAAGAATGCTATGACTAAAATTAGAGAGCATGCAGCATTACTTAATTTCAGTCTTTTGCAGGAGGAGGAGGAGAGAATAGGGCCTGAGGAGATAAATAGTGAGCAGAACAAAGTGAAGCTAGTCAGTTCATGCTAGTCTCTTAAAACCCTGGGTGGTAAGCCCACAGTCATCCAAGAAACAGATGCTGGGCTTCAAACTCATTTTAGGGGTTTTGTTGCACTGCATTAGAACTTGTATTTGTTTTTCCTCAGGAAAGAAAAATAAAACTATGTTTCATTTATCAAAAACAATGTTTCATTTTTCAGAGATTTTTTCCCCTTCAGGTTTTAATTTTACATTCTCTAAAGTGTTCAAATTACTCTTAAAAATGGTATCAGTGATTATCTCAGGAGTATTACAAAGATAATTTATCTGAAAATGTTTGTTTTTTAATTACCATAGTGTGTAAATTTAATCACTTTTTAAAACATGAAACAAAAAGACATATAAAACCACAGTATTAGGTGATCTACAGTAGTTACCATGCTTTCTCTTGTTATTTTCAGTAGAATTGTCTACATCATCAGACATAATATAATTTAACATAGCATTTCATAGGAATTTTAATAAAAACACAACATTGGAGACATAGTAGGACTTCAAAAGCAGTTAATAATCAAATCAGAATGGGTATCTTATTGCATCTTGTCATCTTCAGAGTAGTTGCCTCTGCTCTTAGACTTGATACTATCAAGCATACCAAATTTGAATAAAATCAGTCAAGACCAAACAGCGGTCTGATAAACCAGCTTCAAATAACATCAGTCATAGTAAGACAATGTAAGTAATACAGGGTTTCAGTTTAAGTTAATAGGAAATTAAGGGTAGTTACTATGGTATAGCCTGCTATTTTTGAGATAGCTGTCTGTGCCCTTAAATCTAGTATGAGTATACAGACCAGAACAAAATAAAATCAAACTAAACAGAGAAATAAGAGTAATGTGGCTTTTAAATCTTGATACACTATTAACAATGTCCTCTGCCTTCCTTTTTTAGGCAATTCCTTACCTTTCCCTTTCTCAGGGTGCTTTGTATATTTTGGGTCCCCCTAGCTCCTTTAGTTTTTATATTAGGGGGGGCAACCCATTATCTATCTGATTAGTGCTGAAACTTTTTACCCGTGAGCTTGATCTTGAGCTGTATCGTGGTACTAACTAAAGCCACAAGGTTTTTTTTGCCCTTCTAGGTGAGTAGTTCTCCACTGCATAAAAGTGTCATACCAATCTATTTGCAGCTGCTGGATGAGTTGTCCCTATTTCTCTCTGGTTCCTTGTCACATAGAGCATCGTTTTTTCATCTTTGACTTTTAGTTTAATAACCCTCTTTCAGGTTGAGTATATTTCCTATTCAGAGCATCTCGATGGATCCTGCCTTCTAATCCACTCTGCCTGTGTTTCTTTTTGTTAGTATCAAGGCTATCTATATTAGAGATTATAGCCCATCTTCTCTGCCTCATCTATGCTATTCTATTTTTTCTGCTATCATTTGTCCACTTTTCTCCTTCATTCCACTGTCTGCTCTGTTCATTGAGGCCTCTCTGTAACTGTTGCTGGAATACTGGTATTTTTTTTTCTCTCTCTCTAGAATGTCCTTCAGTATTTTTTGGAGAGTTGGATTGGTGGCCATGAACTCCCACAGTTCCTCTTTGTCTTGGAAACATCTTGTTTCTCCATTAATTTTGAGTGAGAGTTTTTCAGGGTACATCAATCTGGGTTGGATGTTATATTCTTTCAGGGCTTGGACTACTTCTCCCCAGGCTCTTCTTGATTTGATAGTTTGTGTTGAGAAGTTTGTCGTTATTTTGATGAATTTTCCTTCAGATGTGATCTGCTTCTTTTCTCTGCCCACTTTTAATATTCTGTTCTTGTGGTGAATTTCTGGGATCTTGATTATTATATGTCTGGGTGTAGATCTTTTTTGGTTGTAGTTGGAGTTCTGTATGCCTCATTTATCTGGATATCATTTCTTTTTCCTATGCTTGGGAAGTTTTCCTTAATTAGCCTTTGTAATTCATTTGTGGTTACGCCTGCTTCTTCGCTCACATTTTTTTATTCTTAAGTTATAGATCTTCTTGTCATCTTCTAGCCTTTGAATTGTTACTTCCTGATTCCTTGTTATTTTTAAGAGGTATTTTCTTTCACCGTCACACATTAAAAATCTATCTTCAAGTTTTGAAAGGCTAACTTTATTTTATGTTAAGGCATTTTCCAACTTTCAATGGAGTTTCTTAATTTCCTGGTAATTTCTTTGGATCTGTTTCATGTATTTTAGATTTGTTCATATTCTTCATCAAAGGTTTCTCTTCCTTTTCTGGGTTCCTCCATTCTTCCATCTGTGTCTTCTTGGGAGGACCTTAGCATTTCTTTTATTAATCTTTTTATATCTTGCCTCACTTGGGTTATAATTTCAGTTTTAAGTTAGTATATGGGGTCACAATGGTATTTCTTTATGTCCGCTGATGTTGTGGCCAATATTGCATAATTGCTGCACTGGTTCTCTTCTGTATTTACCTCTCCTGGGCTTATTTTTCCAAGGTCATTGGCTAGAGGTTTTTTCTTATTTTCTTCTGTTGTCATGTTTCTGTGTTCCTTCAGACAGGTATGTGGTGGAGGTCTCAGGCCCTCTTTGTATTGCTTACAGTTTTTCTGAAGTGTGTTCGCTGGAGTTTTGCTGCCCTCTCCAGTTTGGTGTTATCTGAAATGTATAAAGGAATGTGGGCTGGCCCCGCTCCTCTGAGCCAGTCCACCAGCAAGTGCCTTCAGCAACTTAGGCTGTCCTGTGGCGGACATCACAGGGTTGGGACGGTTTCATCCCTGGCTATTGGGGCCTGCCCAGGGGCATGACTCAGCCCAAGCAGGTCCTACAAGTCTGCTTTGGGCCAGGAGCAGCTTACTGACACCACCGCGCCAAAGGTCTCAGGCCTATTCTGCCCAACAATAATGTGTCTTCCAGCAGGCCACACTCATCATGGGACCCAATTTCCAGCACTCACTGAGAATTAATGCAGCTCTCCACCTTGGCTCCACGCCATGCTGTACCACGTCCTCCCACCAAGGGCCTGGGACTCACTAACTCCCGTTATAGGCAGCCGTGGCTTCAGCACAATCTTGAATCATCTGACTCCATGGTGCTCCCAGCACACAGGTCTCAGTGAGTCTGTTCAGCTCCAGCCCTCCACCCGCATTTTCCCTTCCTCTTCCTATTCTTTTTCCTTCAGTTTCCTCCTGGGTCATGAAAATCCCTTTCCCCTCATCAGGCCTTCTCCATGTTGTCAAATTCCAGCGTCTGAGCTGTTTTTCCCAGAGAGGCTATCCACAAAGCTACCTAGCAAGCCGTCATCTTCTTGTCTCTCTAAATTTAATCACTTAAAGCATTAATGTATTTCTCTTGTTTTAAAAACTAATCTTGGATTAGAGGAAAATAAATATGTAAAATAGGCAAATTAAATTAGTGATAAAACTAACAGAAGGTATTTAATTGCCTATGAAAATAATAGATTGAAATGCTTTTATATTGCAGTCATATCTTACATTTATTTATTATTATAGCCTTCAAAAAATAAGGAAACATTTAATTGGGAATGAACATTTCCCTGCATCAAATGTTTATACTGGAAACTACTGTAATTAGGAGACTCCTATTTTTCATAAAATTGTGAATTATTGGTCATTCTAAGAAAATTAAACAATTTAGAATGATTATCACAGTTTTATTGTATAAGCACGTACTTATATACTTAAGTACTTTACAGAAATATACTGTGAAATAAAAATGTAACTGTATTGATATAAATACTTTAGTGCAAATAATTAGGATTTATATTGTCATGGGTATAATAATAATTTTATAAACTGGTAAGGTTTCTTTGAGCATTTATTATTCCTTGTTTTTCTTTTTTAGGTAAGGATAATATTATTCCATATGTGCAAATTTATTTTCAGATTCTTTGTATTTTCATTTGGAAGACTTATGAATTCTTACACATGACTTTTTATCCAACTTTTTAACTTAGAGTCTTATTTAATATCAGGAGGGTATTTTGTAAATTTTACATCAAATAATGATTTCCTCATATGAAAAGTGTGCTAATGTAAAACACTTACAACAGATCAACTTGTATTTACTATTCAATTTCTTTATAAATGACATAGATATTCAAAGAAAAATAAAATTAAAGAGATAAAATATGAAGAAATTACAGTAGTGCAGAGTGTCAATGTTAAGGTCTTCAAGTTAGGCTGTAATGAAAATTTTTTTTTCCTGGGTGTGCATCTATTAATAGATGAGCATTTAATGGGTTATAAAAAATTATAAGCAAGTTTCAAAAATACTTTTTAATTTGTTCAACCTTTGTAAAATACTGAATAAAAAAGGAAGGTGTTTCTCTACTATTTTTAAGTGTAAAATTTCCTTCTTTTTTCTCTTTTACAACATCATAATGAAAAGACATGCTTTCAGATGTTTTAACATAGAAAATATAAGAGATATCTCAAAAGGGCTTACGTTTCTATAGAGTTTTAAGAAACATGATTAACTATTTTATGCACAAAAGTATAAATGTGTATAGCTTTCATTTGGATAAGATCCAGAAAACAAACAAAATACACTTGTATATGTTATTATAGTCTTGGAATGTAAGGTGCTGAGCTCCTAAGAAATATATGTGGTTAAAAGGTCAATTAGTTCACTTCAAAGCTAAACTAAAACTGGCAGAGGATTAACTAAAACAGCCTACAGTAAGCATATCTTACTAGTGTGTTCCAGACATCATCAACAGGTGTCAGTAACTTGTATTCTCACTTAGTCTTTTAAATAACACTCAACTGGTACTTTTAAACACATAGACATGAAGAAGTCAGTTGACTCTTTTTTTTTTTTTTTTAATATCCAAATTTGGGGCAAAGTGCCTCTGTGTGTGTGTGTGTGTGTGTGTGTGTGTGTCTGTTTGGTGGAGACAGTGTGTCTGTGTGTGATCATTGCATTTTGTTGCTTTCCTTTAGTTATTAAGCTCATTTCTTTTTCTTTCAAATAGACAGATATGATATACTTTCCAAACATCCTTTATATATTTAACCCTGTGGATGTTGTGACTCGGGTGTTGCACTTTAACAATATATAAGAAAAGTTTGGTTTGTGTCTCTCAAATCAGCCGTGATCTCTGAAAGTTGATTTCTGCTGGACTTAGTTTTAAGAACACCTTGATTATTACTCATGGAAGCATTTTATTGTTTTGGAACACTGTGAGAAGTATAATAAATTAATACATATATAGTATATAAAATCATTATATGTTACATGTATATTACATAACTTTTCTTCTCTAACTCACAAGAAAAGCAAGTACTTTATAATTCTAAATTAAGGCAAGAAAGAGAGGCAGTAATAAAACAAAAACCAAAACAAAAGGCCCTAGTGATGTACTGGTCTAGTCAATTTTCCATCATTGTCACAAAGCACTTAAGAAAATCATCTTAAGGAAGCAAAAATTTTGTTGAAGGTCACATTTCAGAAATTTAAATCTATGGTCAACTACCTCCATTCCTTTAGGCCTGAGGCAAGGAAAGACTTCTAGACAGTGTGAACACGAAGCAGAAGAAACGGTCACTTCACTGTGGTTGGGAAGGAGAGAGACACAGACAGAGACAGACAAACAGACTCACTGAGGAAAAAAGAAAAGATAACGTTCAAAGTCATGCACCATATTGCTACTTCCTCCAAGTAGACCCTACCTCCTGAATTTCCATTACCTCTCAAAGGTGCCATAATCTGGATACCAAACCTTTTGGCACACAGTCATTAGGGGACTCTGTAAATACACATTATGACATGCAAATTAGTGGAGAATATGACAGTTTTCCCACCCCAGAAGTCTCAGAATTTATGACTAGAATATAGTATATCTGGCAAACAAATGAGTCAAATTTAAAATTCGGATAATGAAATTTTTACTTAATCAGTTACTCCTGTGAGTGTCAATAAATTGGTATCCAATATCAGTGAGGAGTTAAAAATAGAATGGACTTGGGCCAGGGATATAGCTCAGTGGCACAGGGCCTGCCTAGCAAACATGAGGTCCTAAGTTTCATTCCCAGTACAAAAAAATTTTAAAAAGACTGATTCTTAAAAATAGATGGACCTTCTGCAGATATTCCTTCCTGCATAAAAATTGCGATCATTTAACAACTGTGCTTTCATTATGCATGGTATCCGACTGAGTTGGAAAACAAATTCCTGCTGTCTTTGAATTTAAGGTCAGTTTAAGGAAGGGGCACAATGCCTTACATGGGTTTTGGCAGGATGATGTAGAAGTTATTGCCTCTTCTCTGACTCAGAGCCCCAGAGTCTTTCTAGATCTCGGTTCATCACTTGAAGTTTGCTTTCTAATTTCTACAAATGTATTTTCACTTTGTGGATTCTGTGGGAAGGTAAAAAAGACCCTGACCTTTTTACCTCACCTACTTCAACATTTACAGAGGTTTATGTCACAATAAAATTAAACTGTTCTAGAGGCTGGGAATTTAGCTTAACAGCATAAGCACCTGCCTGGCAAGCATGAGGTCATGACATCCTGAGTTTGATCCCAGGTACAAAAAAAAAAAAAAAAAAGAATCTCCCAATTAAACTGTTCTAGCACTGTGTGGCAGATATTTCAGCCAAAAAAAACATAATCCATTTTTTTTCCGTGAAATTAGAGATTCTTAGATAAACTGGGATGAAAGACATAAATTAGAAAAGTGCTGTCATCTGGGGAAATATCCATGTGTTACTCATTCTAAAAATTTACAGTTAGGAAAGCAACAGGTTTTGAACTAAATAAGAGGAGATGTGAATCTCACCATTGGTTATTGGTAGCTCTGTGGCTTTTGGCAATTTCTTTAACTTTCCTAAAACTCAGTTTCCTCATTTGTCACCAAGAAGCAACAGTGTAAACACTGAATATTGGAGAAGACTAAGATAATTTCATAAAGAAGATTCTGGTATGTATTAGCATTTAGAAGATGATATTGTTATTAGGGATATAGAATGCAAATAATATCTTTTAAAATCATAATTAACTTCATAAGATCTTATAAATAAACGAATCTGATGCTGGAAAACAAAGGGGCATGAAGAGAGGAGGAAAAAGAAGGGAACTGAAATGTGTTATGTGCCTGTACTCACACCCCACTGTGAATATATTCATTATGTGCTGCAAAAATGTACTAATAAAACTAAAAAAAAACATTCTCCCACTATAGTGATTTGAACCTCTTCCTTGACACACTGTTCTCTGTTAGCATGTCCCCAATACCTGGAGCATAGAACACGATTCACAGTTTAAGATATTTATTTTACCACAGTAGTTTTCCATTCAGTGGAGGATATGCAATGATCAGAAACACTTAGCGATGGAAACGGAATTCATTTCTCAGGATGGATTTTCAAATAATGTGAAATGATAAAAGGTCCATTTCTAGTTGTACCATCACCCAACCTTGATTTTGTGTATTAAATCCTCAAAAAACTAACACTCGGTCCTCACATTCCTAGGAACCTCTCGACCCATTTAATGTAATACTTCGCTAGCAGATAGTAGCAGTATATTGTTTTTTCTAATACTTTTCATTATTCTCTTATCCTGTGAAAGCAATGAGAATAAAAGTCTTATTTTGCAATGATTACGTTCAGTTTTAAAGACTTTTCAAATTTTATTTTATTTTGCATTTTGTTTCTTCATTATATCACTTATTATAGTAATATAAAACATGAATCACTTGATGTTAGCACTGATGTGAATAGCAAAATCATGTGAAATCGGTGTGACTAAATTCACACAGATTGTATACATTGAAATTTTACATAAATTAAATTTAAAAATAAGATCATTTATTGCCACTGAAATACTATGTATCATAAAATTGCTAATATTCAGTGCCCCCTGCTGTTTGAAGTTATTTATTTGCTATGAAATGCTTTAATGATTTTAACATTGGTTAAGCTTTAAATCATATGTAAATTTACTTATAACTAAACCTGAGACAACTCCACACAGCTGTGCTTTCTGTAGTAAAAAGCGAAAGATTTATAGGATCTGAGGGGAAACCAGAGTATCATTTGTGCTTTCTTAGAGTTTGCCTGATCTGTGCGTGAGTAACGCAAATTTGTTTATTTTTCTTTTCCCAAATGGGTCGTTTAATCTTACATTGTGAAATCTTTATTCACAGCCTTTCCTCTCATAGCTTTCTTCCACTTTCCTGTTTCCTCCAGAGAGCTTTTCGTGATACAGCCAGATGGGGTTAAATGCCTTTCTTATGCACTTTCCCACCACTTAGTGCTTATTTGCATTATGTTTTTCACACTCTTCTTGAGTGTCTCTGTCTATTTATCTTCTCAATTCTAAGCACCCTGAAATCAGAAACCTTGTTTTACATACTATTGTCTCTTCAAGGTCAAGGGAACCACTGACCTATCAACAATAATTAAGAAATGTTTGATTCCTGAATGTATGTGCAAATAAAGGCCATTGTAGAATCAAAAAATGTTAATTGTTGGAAAAATCCAGCCTCCATATCCAAATATAAATCATAGATACTGTAACAGTTTTGGTAGTAAGATAGATATTCTCCATTGTAACTATTATAGTGCTTTTAACTTATTCTGGAGCTCTTCTCATTTCTAAAAAATAATCAGGCTATTAAGAGAATCATTTCATTATGTTGATCCAAAGTCCATTTTGATTCTATTATCTTTAATGCCTTCTGCTAAATACGTAAATACTACTTTGTATCTATTAAATTCTTTGTCAAATCTACCCAGAGTTACTAAGTTTAATGTGTCTTATTTTACATTCAACCTTAACTTTAATAGTCTGTACCCTAAGTCGTTTTTTCTGTTGTTTGAACGCTAGCCTTTGTATTCACAAAAGACCTAGATGGTGAATGTCCCAGAAATTATAAGAATAAATTAATACAGAATTTGTGCAAATCTCCTGTGTCTAATTTTTTTAAAGAAGATGACATAAAAGTAGAAGAGCGACTATGAGTGAAGAAAAAGGGATCAGAGGGAGGGATAAGGCAGGGGAAAATGAGTAATGGGGACATGAAAATGGTCCAAGTATGGAATACATGTAAATGTAAAGGAGAAGGGAAGGGGAAATGAAGTGATGGGGATGAAAATGATCAAAGTATGTTACATTCCTGTATGAATACACCGAAATGAAATCTATTCTGTATGTCTGATATTCACTAATGAAAATATTGTGTCTGTTTTATTGGCTACAAAAATGAGTAATTGTGAAAATGAGAAAAATCACCCTTATCGCCACTAAACAGAAACCATTGAAAAACTTTTGGAGTCAATGAAGGTCATTGTAGACAGTCACAGGTAAGCAAGCAAAGGATAGTTGTCAAAAACTGGTAATAAAAAAGAGTGCATTAAAAAATACAGTTCTCAGAAAAGACTGATAAAGGGAAAGAAATTCTCAACCTACTAGAGATGTCCAGTTCATGTTCTCTAAAACTGAAGAATGAATTTCAGGAAAAACGGAGGTTAATTTTGACTTTAACTTGTGTTGGTATAATGTAGTCTGTCTTATTGTTTAGATTCAATTTACTCTTCAGAATTTTGTTTAATCAAAATATGATCCATACATAACATATACCTGGAATTTCTTTCTCAATACACATAAATATATCATCTTATACATTCCAATCTGAATCTTAAGGATATGCATTGCTGTCAATTTTGTCAATATCAAAGGAATTTAAACATTTTTCTCCAATAACTGAGAAACATAGAAATGAAACTGATAAGGCTTACAAACAGGTTCCCAAAATAAATATGAAATATAGATCACTTAATAAATGTATAATAACAGGAGCAAGCAATTACAGTGTAACTTAAAAAATAGAGTTTATGGCATTTTAATGTCAATTTCATGAGCTATATATCTTTATAAAATTTTTGGATATTTGCTTTTTACAAATGTAATATTTACATAAAACTCAAACTATTTCAGAAGACTGTTGAGTTAATCTATTCAATGAGTCATACTGCATTAATTTGACTTTTCTGGAAAGTATTTTTATTGATATTTTAAATCTATAAACACATTAGTGGTATGTTTTTTACTGGACTAAACAATTCCATAGCTAATGAGGTTTACATTTTAAACTACAACAGGTTTTAGCTTTCAAAAGGCTAATGCTTTCACAGATGATAAAGACAACATATGGGTGAGAAGATGTGTGCTCTTGACTCTCAAAAATATTTTTAAATATTTTGGAAGCAGGAGTTAAAATGACTCATTTTGCTTCTTAATGAGTTAGACCCTGAATATCTAATGGAAATTAAAAAGCTTTAAACTAATTCCAAATACTTTGTAAGACACTAAAATAAGAAAACTAGAATTGCTTTTGTATCTTAGCAATTATACAGTAGCAAGTGTTTTTGCAATTGCAAAATTGTAGCTGGCCTAGACTGTAAGCATAAATCAAAAGTTTACTCATATTTAGGACACAATTAAGGTGGTTGTATGCTTAGTGAAGAAATAAAATAAGGCAAAAATCCATGAAGCATGATGGAATCATGCTTTTGGCATGCATCTCTTTTTATATCCGGTGACATATTACTGTGAGCGTTCTTTACTTAGTTCAACCTGACTTCTTACCAACAAACAACATGTAATTGGGATGCTCATAGATTGATACTGGATGAGTTTAATAAAGGGTTCTACTTCTGCACATCTCTGGAATTAAAACAAAAGGCACCAAGCCTATAATTAACATCCGGAGATAACATATAATTTTCCAGAGCCCAATAGCAGTTTTTATCTTACTCCATTGTGCTTCATATATTGGCCCATTTGCTGTAGATTCTACCCTGGGAAAGCTGAAAGCTTGTACGTGCTGAATTAAGATGTCATTTTCTGCGACCTCTGAGTGTTATTGATAAAAGCTATACTGTTGGGGAAACACAGGCACCATTTGCCTTTTTCACTGTTAGAGATGTTGTCATTGCTTCTCACAACAGAAATGCCTGTGGGTTGTACCATAGCCAAGACACAGTTTGTCAAACATCCTTAATCAGTAAACATATCAGAGAGTATAGTCACGCTTAGACTATCTTTTCCAGCACTGTGAATCACACATTATTCAGTCAAATATGCTGCCAAAGACATCACTGATATAATCTGATGGAGTAAAAGACAATGCTATATAAATCAAAGAAATGCGCAATAAAAATTTAAAATTATTTTTGGCAGCCTACGGTACATAGTAATTAGTATTTACAATTTTTTATGAAGAAATATCAAATAATTGAAGTGATCTCATGAATTTAATAAATTCAAATTTAATAGTATAAAAATACCTACTTAGAGCAAAAAGCATAAGGCACAATGTTATAAGATTTAAAAACAATACTTATTTCTAGTATTTGAGAATAGGTTATATAAAAGTGGACATGTGTAGGAATATATCTAGATAAAAAATTTTTGATATTTAAATTTTAAAATTTTGCACAAAAATTATATAAAATAAGCATTCATCAATCCATTCCAACTGTTGAGGCAAGTCCTATAAACTTTCGGGATGTTGAGCTTCATTTCATACTTTTAAAGTTTCAAATGCTGTCTATGGTAGTGTACAGTAAGAAAAATTATATTTAAATTATAAATGCATGCACATGTATTTTTATAAAGATATTAAAGAAACATGAGAAGGAATTATATGTGTTGAGAAGTACTATGAAAGAAGATACAAAGTTACTTTAAAAAAATCTTCACTTGACAATATCCTTGACATGTTCAAGTACACCTCAAAATTTGGTTCTGAAATTACAGTGGGTGAAAAGGTGAAATGTGCTATGTTACAAATTTACGTTGTATCTTCTCTATTGCTCATACCACAGATGTGTAACAATGCTATAAAAATAGTATGAGAAAAGAAATCTCAAATATAGTGATAATAATATATGTAAACATATTAACCTCACTGTGATATTCACTTAAAATACAAAAGTTTTGTTTTTGCATTTGATGAAAGATGTTTTATGTACAGCCCATGAAATGATGTAGCTATATAAATGAGTAGAATCTTAAAAACGTGTGGAACCTTATACATAGGAAAATGTCTGACTTCCTGAGACTGCATATTACATAATCCTGTTATGTTCTTAAAACTAATATGATGATAAAAATACACGACATATTAATTATTCTAATGTTCCTACTGACCTGTTTTGAAACTGTTTTATTGTTATTTATTTTCTCTTTTAAAAACAAAACAAAGCAGACAAAAAATTTAAAAAGCCTGTACCTATATTTCTCAGAGACAAGAGAATGTGAAAGTGTTCTGGGGCTGGGAAGTACATGTTGTGATTGAAAAATATAGTGACTGTTCAAAATTTAAAATTTTTACTGTCATAAAAGACGTACAGTGGTACCGTATCTCAGTTCATGCATTTAATTTGTTCACAATTCTGGGGAAGATGGCCATAGTCATCGTCATCTCCTGATGTGCAGTTTACCAAAGGAAGCAAAATTTTGCCAAATGATTTCTGTTTATACACCAGATTGTTTGCAAATGAAAGTGTTTGTCAGCTGAGGTACTAGTGTATTACAGCACAATTTATTTGAGTGATTTTGCTTTTTGCATTTTTTTTTTCATGGAAGTTTGACTAGAAATGATTTCATTTCTGGATCCGCTATTCTTTTCTCTTCATATATATATATATATATATATATATATATATATGGTTTTGATAGTACCCTCTTGTTTTCATTAGTATAACTTCATATGTATTTTTGAGTTCAGGCCTTGTGATAATTGAACTTTATTCTTTTTGATCAAGATTGCTTGGGTCATTTTAGTTCTTTTGTGGTTCTGTAAAAATTAAAGGATTTAATTTCTGGTTCTGTGAAAAATGTTAATAGACATTAAATTGAATCTGTAGGTCACTCTGAACATCACGAACATTTTAGCAGTGTTTAATTTTTCCAATTCATAAATGCAAGACATACTTTTATTTGTGTCTCCTTTGATTTCTTTCATCAATGTCTTTTAGTTTTTAGTGCATGACTGTATCACATCATTCCTTAAATTTATTATCAAGCATTTTTTAGCCATTAAAAGGAGATTGTTGGCTTAACTTTTTCTAACAGTTTGTTTTAATATACAGAAAATCACTGGTTTTTACAGGTTGTATGATATTTCATAGATTTGCTATTTTTGACTATTGATTGTATTGATGTACTGTTCCTTCAATATTTAATTGTTGAGAGTTTTTAATCATGAACGAAGCTAAATTATACCAAATGATTTATATATAAATACATATGTATATACTTATGTGTATATATATTTATATGTATGTATTTATGTATATATATACATATATTGAGATAATGGTATATTTTTTGTGTTTCACTTTGATATAATTTTTGACATATTGTCACAAGTTGGACTATCTTTTAATTCAAAGAATAAATCCCAATTGATCATAGTAAATGAATTTTTAAAATATGCTATTGAATGTGCTTGTTATCTTTGATGAAAGGTTAATATCCAAAGTTTGTAAGTTAGTTTAAGTACCTGACAGGCAAGGACATCAAGATACAATTTTAGAAAGTACAAAAAACTTGAATAGATATTTCTTAAAAGAAGAGATAAAAATGGTCAACAAGTATATAAATAATGTTTATGATCACTATCAGGAAAATGCAAATAAAAACCAAAAGGACCTATCATGTCACACATATTAGGATAGATTTTATGAAAAAAAAAAAAGATAGTGAATCGAATATGGAGAAAGAAAACTCTTGAGTTGAAGAGAATGTAAATTTTTTAGACATTTAAAAGAATAGGGAAATTTCTCAGAAAATTCAAAAGAGAAATGCCATATGATCTAGCAATT
Source organism: Cavia porcellus (assembly GCF_034190915.1). NCBI lineage: Eukaryota > Metazoa > Chordata > Mammalia > Rodentia > Caviidae > Cavia > Cavia porcellus. Next base: position 29,579,960 of record NW_026947516.1, on the reverse strand, counting down.
TCACTTCCAAATGTATATTCAAAGGAAATGAAGATGTCAGCACTTCTATGTTCATTGCAGCATTTTTTAAAAATAGCAAGCTATGGAGTCAACTCAACCTAAACATCCATCAGTGAATGAATAGATAAAGAAAATAGGCTATGCATATACATTAGACTCTTATTTAGCTTTAAACAAAGAAGGCTGAATCTTTCTATTTGTGGAGGCCTCAATGTATGCAGAGTACTTTATATTAGATAAAACAAGTCATGCACAGACAACAGTTTTATAGTCTGCAAAAAAGTAAGAAATTTAAAATCATTAAACAAAGACACAAATGACAAATTTTTCTCTTTTATTTAAATCCTCTTTTTATGAAGCATAATAAAATTATGCTGATTTTGAGTCAATGGTTTTATGAATTTATCAGCTTCTTTACTATAAATCTGTATTTGGTGGTGTACTATGATCTCAATGTTAATCAGTTCCTAGATATCTATGTACTAGAGGATCTGTCGCAGTTTTTTTACAACAGTCTCTTTTTGTTGAGGATAAAATACTCTAGTCTGTAACTGACCCAAAGCATTTCAAGGGGAGCATCAGAGTAAAATAAAACTGTGTAGATGACAAAGACTTAACATGCCCATAATTAAAGATTTGATAAGCAATGAAATCCATTAATTGGTATATTTATTATGTATTAGTAATTATAATAAAAAAAGATCTGATAAGTTTATTATGGAAAAAGTTCAATCACTATAGAAATTTAGTTTTTTTATTTGACATACATTTTAAAAACAAATGAAAATGACCAGTAACACAGTGGAGTTGTTATTTAATATCAATAAAAATAGAGGCAAGATATATCATCGAAAACAAAAGCACGGAAGTATCTTTAAAATTTTATACAATTTTTCAAATATATATGTCAGTAACAATATACATGTACAAATTTAAACTATGAAAAGTTAATTATCTCTTCTGTTTCATTACTTCCTATGCATCCCACTACATATTGAATATACCTAATTTTTTTTTTAGCTCTCATTCCAGGCTCCTTCAGGAAATCTTAAAATGTGAGGTTGCGAAGATATTATTTAGGATTTGATTCTTGGAAGGCAAAATATCAAAAGCTGTCAGGAAGTTTGAATGTTTCATTAAATAAGATCATAGGTCACAGGGAAACAGTATTTGACCATTTATTTTAACCACACGAATATAAAATATTTAAACAGTAAACATAACCTTATAAAATCTTAGCTCCCAAAATAGAGAAAACTTTATTCTGTTAAATAACCAAGGGCATGATAAAATCAACAGTGTTCTAAGACAGGATCTTTGCTTTCTAGGCATATTATTCAGAAGGTAAAGAAAAAAACATTTCTAGAAGCTCTTAATAGGTGCACACTGATAGAAAATAAAATTTCTGTCTTTTTAATAGAGAGTGGCTAAGTTTTAATTTTTATCAGTATAATATTTGACAGTAAATCTCTTTTTGAAGAATAATATAAATGAATTCATATAATGTTAGCTAACTTTGACCCAACAAACACAATTCCTTTTCCACAAACTTTAAAAAAACATTTCACTTCCATTTTTTCCACTGTTTGCATTTAGATTTTCCTCTTTCTCTGGTGTAATGTGCAAATTTATTTCAGGAAAAAATTATTTATTCTACAATAACAGGATATTCTATATTTCTTAAATCCTCAATTTTAGCATGAGTCTAAAGTTTTACCAAAAGATCTTGAAGATCAAATGAAAATTTATAGAATATACAACACGATTGTTGTTGAAATATTATTAGAATAAGTTCACTTTCAATTATTTAATTTTGTTTGTTTTTAGAAACAGAGTCTCATTGTGTATTCAGACTGGTCTTGAACTCACTAGGTAACCCAAGCTGGCCCTGAATTTACAGTGATTCTCACACTTTAGCCTGCTGAGTTCTGGGGTGACAGACATGAACCATTACACTGGCACATTAATTTCTTGATAATATTAGGGGTATTTATATTAGCATTTGAAAACCTCTAAACCAGGTAGAATTATGAATGGTACTTGAAGGAATTTTATAAATTAATTTGATGATTCTATCCAGAGTTAGGAAAATGTTGCATTTACAGTAGTCCCACTACTAGGGAAAATATTCCCTGTTTGATAACACACACACACACGTGTGCACACACACACAAACAAACAACTTGGCTCTTCTGTACTTCGCTTTTACATTTTTGCCAGAGTTGTCTTTCTGTTAGATGAGTCAATTTGAGATTACTTTTTGATATAAAGACGGAAGCATTTCTTTAAGATGTACCTGGTGACATCTTCAATATTTTCTTTGCAGGATGTATAGTCTGAGTAGAGAATGGAGTCTAGATTGGCATCCATGGTTTGAGGAAAGATTAGGAAGAGATGATGTCTTACAGTGTCCTTCTGAGTGTATAAAACATCCAACCTCTATTCAATTAGGTTGTCAGCTTCAGGGAGTTTCTCTTGGTTTGCATGAGCATATAGAGCTGTTTCCCAGTGAAATAGAAATGCAAAGATGAAAATCCTTAAGGAATGTAGAGGATTGAGGGCCAGAAAAGGACAGGAAATTCCTTTCACAGGTGAGAGAGGTAGAGGTATTGATGGTGGACATATCAAATGTGAAAGTATCAAAAGAGTCACAGGAGCCAAAGGTGGTAACAGCAACAAAGAAAAAGAAGTGAGAAAAATGGAGATAAGGAAGAAATCTTAGATGAGCCCCTTTGAGGAGAGCCTAAATTTCCCAAAGAACTCACTGAAATTCAAATTTAGATGCACTGAGAAATTTTGTCATTTCTGAAGAAACTGGATTGTGTCAATGCCTTAATGGCTAACTATGAGGTAGGATGGATAGTCAGGATAACAGTGATAGTGATCCGTAAGTTTAATAGATAGTTTAAACAAAATGGCAAAGCTCTAGGATTCCTTTAAAATAATATAGTCAGAGATCTGAGGGAAATTCTGTGCACAATCTCTGGAGACAGAGTGCAAAGAATTCCCTGTGCCATTTTCTTGACTGAGGAATTGAGAGAACTCTTCTTTGTTAATCTCTGGAGATGAGAGAACACTGTAAAATCCCAGGGTCATCAGTAATCCAAGGAAATTCCCACATGAAATTTCCAGGCTAGGAAAACAAAAAGAAAGCAGAATACCCTTGACAGGAAGAATCAAATAGTTCCCTTTTCCAGAAAGAATAAAAGAAAAATAAAAACTCTTGTAAGCATGCTAAAAATGATAATGTCCAGAACACTGGGTTTTAGGAGCTTAGTCTCAGCATCATGGACCTGATTTATCCAGCCAGGAAAGGTCACAGAAGGTCCTAGAATTTTGCATGAATACTAAAGTGAATATAGCACACCCTCTGACTCTCAGTAATATAAACTGTCAAGTAAAAAACAAATTTGTATTTGGTAAAGAGAGATTCTATTCAAATGGTTGATGCAATCAGTGAGGAGAGAATATTGCAATAAGACTAGGGAATTATTTCAATAAGAAGAATGCTATGAAGTTCTATTCATATCCACATGGGTCTTATAAATTGATTCTTTTTGTTATAAGGCAGCAAAAATTTATCTCTTGTAGTTCTGCATACCAGAAGTTTGAAATCAGGTATCATCAGGGCCATACTTGCTGTAAAGCAGAGTAAAATACTAGATTTCTAGCTTGTGTTGGTTTTCAATACTTAACTAAGTTGATTTTTGATAAAACTGCCCCAATACTTAATTATTAAAAACTAGACTTTTCAATAAATTAGAAACACAAAAGCAACAATTTTAATATACCAACACATCATACTCTTAATAAACAGTATTTAAAATGAAGCAAACGGCTGCATGTGAAAATGAAAACTAAAATTTTCTTGAGGGCAATGTGCAAAATTTTTTGTGTAAACAAAAATTTTGACTATCGCACAAAAATCAAACTTATTAATGAAAAAATTATGTTGTTCATCAAATTAAATATTTTTGCTCCTTTGAAGAGATTGTTTAAAATGGCAAGGAAAATTATAAAATCAGAGGAAATTTTCTCATTACATATGTCTCATTAAATGTCCCTAATAATAATCTATAAATGCTTTCTGAAATTTAATGACAATAAAATAATTGAACTGAAAAAGTAGACTGATACAACCACTATGAAAATTAGTATGGAGATTCCCCAAAAACTAAAAATAGAAATTTCACTTGACCCAGCCATTCTCCTTCTAGGGACCTTCCCAGAGTAGTTAAACACATACCACAGTGATTTATGCATATCCATGTTTACATCAGGGAAATTCATATTAACTAAATTTAAAAACAGTTGATTTGTCTTCCACAGGTGAATGGTTAAAACAACATGATATTTATACTCAACAAAGTAATACTCTGCATGAGGAAGGAAAAACTCAAGTCATTTTTAGATAAATGGATGCACCCTGAGAACATGAATTTAAGTGAAGTAATTCAGACCCACAAGCATAAACATCACGTGGTTTCTCTTATGTAAATAACTCTCTCTCTGTCTCTCTGTCTCTCTCTCTCTCTCTCTCACACACACACACACACACACACAAACACACACACAATATATATAGTGTTATATATATATAGTAATATGCATATATATGGTGATATATATCATATATCATTTATATAGTGATATATATATATATATCATATATGACCATATATATCACTATATATACTTGTTATATATATATATATATATATATATATATATATATATATATCTTTATATAAACAAGTAATAGGAAAAAAGAGTAACAACAAAAAAGATACTCTAATCCAGCATGGGCTTTGTTTCAAAGTGTACCTTGACTTAACACAATTGTCTCAAACATTTTATGTGTTGTGGCCTATCAGTCTGCTTTTCAAGTTCTATATATGATTAACTTCATAAGGTTTTATAAGATAAATAAAATAATCTGGTGCTAGAAAATTAAAAAGGAGGTGGAGGGAAGTGGTTATAAGAAAGGAATTGAAATGTGTTATGCACATTTTAATGAAACTAAAAAATAAAGTCAAATAAAGTGACAAAAATTACAATGTTGAGAACTTGTAGTTTCTAGTACATTAGAGTTCATAATAATATTTAAGTGTTATTTGTCTATAATGTAACAATGAGATTACATGAATTCAGCATCTTAAGTATAAGAAAGACAAGCATATGATCATTTTTATAGATTCTGAGCTACCTTGAAAGTCAGCTCTATTCTTAATTTTAAAACAGTATAAATAAATACTTGTTTAAATGAAATATACATATATCTGAAACCAAAAGTATACTTCTTGCTAGATGTTGAAGTCACCTTATTAAAGCTGGAGATGATTCCAGATGTACTGGTGAATACCCGTCATCCCAGCACACGGGAGACTGAGGCAGGAGGATCAATCACTGCAAGTTTGAGACCATCTTGGACTCGTTAGTTCAAGGTCTCTTGAACAACACATTGAAGACCTGTCTCAAAAGACAAACAACAGAAAGACAAGGCTGGGCTGGTGAGGGTAACAGCAGCAGCTGGGAGCTCCACCCAACCTGCGGGAACATTCTCCCTGACCTGGGGACCAGGCCGGTTCCTTACCAGACCAGAGACCATGCCAGGCTGGTGAATGTAACAGCAGTGGCTGGGAGCTCCACCCAGCCTGCGGGAACATTCTCCCTGACCTGAGGACCAGGCCGGTTCCCCACTGGCCTGGGGACCAGGCCGGGCTGGTGAGTGTAACAGCAGTGGCTGGGAGTCCCGCCGAACCTGTGGGAACTTTCTCCCTGACCTGGGGACCAAGCCAGTTCCCTACCGGACCAGAGACTAGGCTGGACCGGGGAGTGTAGCAGCAGCTGCTGGGAGTCCCATCCAGCCTGCGGGAACTCTCTCCCTGACCTGGGGACCAGGCCAGTTCCCCACCAGACTGGGGACCAGGCCAGATCAGTGACTGTAGCAGCAGCAGCTGGGAATCCTGCTCAACCTGAGGAGACACTCTTCCTGGCCTGAGGACCAGGCCGTGGTTCCCTGCCAGGTCCAGTGAGTGGGGCCATCCCAGGGAACCCAATCCCAGGCTGGCAGACCTCTCTCCTACACCTGGAACAACACTTGAAGCTCCAAAATACAGGAAAATGACAAAATGAAAGACCAAAATGCAATCTCAAACATCCAGGCAATCCCAAGAAAGCCCAGGAACCATGTGCATAGAAGAAAACACATACTACATAACTGAAATACCTAAAATAATGGTTACTGAAATAAAGAAGCAAGTATGGGAAGTCTTAAAGGAATTCAAACTGGAAATAATCTCTCAGATAAAAGAAGAATTGATAAAAGAAATGAAGCAGATGCTAAACATAGCTAAAGAAGATGCACTCAAAAAATTGGAGGAACTAAACTAAAGGATAGAATCTCTGGATGAACAATATAAGAAACAAACACAACACATAAAACAGATGCAAAGAGATACACAAGAAATAAAAAACTCCATTGAAAGTTGTAAAAACTGCCTCAATGATGTGAAGATAGAATCTCAGACCTCAAAGACAAGATTGGAGCCAGTGAACAGGAAAGAAAAGATCTTTTAAAAATAACAACAAATCAGGAAATAACAATTCAACACCTACAGGATGACGCAAAGAGAAACAACGTAAGGTTGATAGGGATAAATGAAAAAGAAGGGGACAACATAAAGGGTGTCAAGAGGATATTTAGAGAAGTAATAGCTGAAAATCTCCCAAACATGAGATTGGAAACTGATACCAGGACTCATGAAGCATATAGAACTCCAAATAGTCATAACCAAAATAAATCTACACCCAGAAATATAATAATGACCATCCCAGAAATTGAACAAAAGAATAGAATATTAAAGGCTGTCAGAGAGAAAAGACAGATGACCTATAAAGGAAAACCTATCAGAATTACAGCAGACTTCTCAGCACAAATAATAAAGTCAAGAAGAGCATGGAGTGATATATTTCAGATCCTAAAGGAAAATGATTTCCAACCTAGGCTGATGTTCCCTGCAAAACTGTCCTTCAAAATCGATGGAGAAATAAGATACTTCCATGACAAAGATCAGCTAAAAAACTTCACGATCACCAAGCCAACCCTGCAAAGAATAGTGAAAGACAGCCTAGATACATTTAGGAAAAAACCACTAAATAAAGCAGACAATTAAACAGAGCAGAAAGATAAACATACCACAGCAGAAAGATAATATGTCAACAATAAGCCAATAATAACAGTTCTAACTATTAATGTAAATGGTCTCAAAACTCAATTAAAAGAAACAGACTGGCCAAATGGATCAAGGAACAAAATCCAACCATATGATGTCTACAAGAAACCCACCTAACCCAAAAGGATATTCACAGACTGAAAGTCAAAGATGGAAAACAATACTTCATGCAACAGGAACCCCCCCCAAAAAGCAGGGGTGGCTATTCTGTTTGCAGACAATGTGAACTTCAAGCCAATAATGATCAGAAGGGATAAAGAAGGTCACTACATACTGGTTAGGGGAAAAATCCAAGGGGAAGAGATAAGTATCTTAAATATATATGCACCAAACTCCAGAGCACCCAGTTATATAAAACAAATACTAACAGAAATGAAAAACCAAATCAGCAGTAACACAATCCTAACAGCAGATCTTAACACACCATTGACGCCAATGGACAGATCAACCAGACAGAAAATCAGCAAAGAAATAAAAGAACTGAATTGCACCTATGAACAAATGGACTTAATAGACATATACAGACTATTCCACCCAACAACAACAGAATACACATTCTTCTCAGCAGTACGTGGGTCATTCTCTAAAATAGACCATATATTAACTAACAGAACATATTTAAACAAATGCAAAAGAGTTGAAATTATCCCTTGCATGCTATCGGACCATAGCGCTATGAAATTAGTAATTAATGTTAAAAGATACTGCAAAAATCCCACAAACACATGGAAACTGAATAACACGCTCTTGAGTAATCAGTGGGTCAGAGGAAATTAAAAAAGAAATTAAGCAATACCTACAAACAAATGAAAATACAGATACAACTTACCGGAATCTATGGGATGCAATGAAAGCCGTCCTCAGAGGAAAATTTATTGCACTGAGTTCCCACATCAGGAAAACAGAACGAATACAAATAAACAACTTGATGCTACACCTCAAACAACTAGAAAAAGAGGAGCAAGTCAAGCCCAAAGCCAAAAGAAGAGAGGAAATTATAAAAATCAGAGCAGAAATTAATGCAATGGAGAATAAGAAAACAACCAAAAGAATCAACAAAACAAAAAGCTGGTTCTTTGAAAGAATAAACAAAATTGATAAGCCCCTAGCCAACCTTATTTAAAAAAGGGAAGAAAGAGCTCAAATTCATGCAATAAGAAATGAAAAAGTGAGGTCACTACAGACTCAATAGAAATACAGAAGATCATCAACACCTATATCGAAAACCTCTACTCACAAAGGTTTGATAACACCGAAGAAAAAGACAGATTCCTAGAAACATATGAAGTACCAAAGCTAGATCAAGAGGATGTAAAACTGCTGAATAACCCCATCTCTATCAATGAAATTGAACATGTAATTAATTCCTTACCTACAAAGAAGAGCCTAGGCCCAGACAGATTCATTGCAGAATTATACAAGAAATACAAAGAAGACCTAATACTGACACTCCTCAAACTCTTCAATGAAATTTAAAGGGAAGCAATCCTTCCCAAGTCATTCCTGGGAGCAAATATTATTCTAATACCAAAACCTGAGAAAGACCCAACTGAAAAAGAGAACTACAGACCAATCTCCCTAATGAACACAGAAGCAAAAGTCCTCAATAAAATATTGGCAAATAGGATGCAGCAAATCATCAAGAAGATTATATACCATGACCAAGTGGGATTCATCCCAGGCATGCAGGGATGGTTCAACATACGTAAATCAATAAATGTAATCCACCATATCAATAAAGTCAAAAGTAAGAATCACATGATCATTTCCATAGATGCAGAAAAAGCCTTCGATAAGGTCCAACATTCATTCATGATAAGAACTTTACAGAAAATTGGAATAGATGTTCATTACCTCAATATAATAAAGGCCATTTATGACAAACCAACAGCCAGCATCATACTAAATGGCCAAAAATTGAAAGCCTTTACTTTAAAATCAGGCACAAGACAAGGATGTGCTTTATCACCACTCCTATTTAATATAGTACTGCAAGTACTACCTAGAGCAATTAGACAAGAGAGAAAAATAAAGGGGATAAAGATAGGAAAAGAAAAAGTTAAATTGTCATTGTTTGCAGATGACATGATACTCTACATAGAAGACCCCCTAAACTCCATTGAAAGACTCTTATATATAATAAATAAATTCAGTAATGTAGCTGGATACAAAATCAATAGCATTCCTATACACTAACAACAAAATCACAGAGAGAGAGAAATAAGAGAAACCACACTCTTCACACTAGCAAGCAAAAAAATGAAATATTTAGGAATTACTCTTATGAAAGAAGTGAAAGGCCTATACAGGTAAAATTATAATACACTGAAAGAAAAAGTTGAAGATGATCTCAGAAAATGGAAAGACATCCCTTGCTCATGGATAGAAAGAATAAATATTGTGAAAATGGCCATTCTCCCAAAACTGTTATACAGATTCAATGCAATCCCAATAAAAATACCATCAACATACCTTATAGATCTAGAGAAATCACTCCTAAAATTCATCTGGAACCAGAAGAGAACTAGAATATCAAAGACAATTCCAAGCAGCAAAGGCAAGACAGGGGGCATAACAATCCCTGACTTGAAGTTATACTACAAAGCAACAGTAGTAAAATCAACATGGTACTGGAATCAAAACAGAGCAGAAGATCAATGGAATAGATTAGAAGATACAACCACAACTACAAATACACTCAACCACCTTATCTTTGATAAAGGAGCCCAGCCAATCAGTGGAAAAATGACAGTCTTTTTAATAAATTGTGTTTGAAAAACTGGCTCTCCATCTGCCGAAAACTAAAACTCGACCCAAGCCTATCACCATGTACTAAATTATAATCTAAATGAATCAAAGATCTGAATATTAGAACAGAAACACTAAATCTATTTGAAGACAAATTAGATAGAAACCTTGTAGACATAGGGGTAGGTAGAGAATTCATGAACAGGACTCAAACCGCACGGGAAATACTTCCCAGAATCAATAAGTGGGACCACATCTTATTTAAAAGTTTCTGTAAGTCCAAAACAATCTCCAGCATAGTGAAAAGAAAGCCCACAAAGTGGGACAAGATCTTAGTGAGTCCCCCTCAGACAAGGGACTTTTGTCTAAAACATATAAAGAATTAAAAAAAAAAAAAAACTCAGACCCCCAAAATTCAAAAACCCAATCCAAAAATGGGCATCTGAGATGAATACACACTTCTCAGATGAAGAAATACAAAAGCCAAATAAATACATGAAAAAACGTGCATCATCATTAGTCCTTAGAGAAATGCAAATTAAAACCACACCAAGATTCCACCTCACTCCTGAAAGAATGGCCAGGATCAAGCAAACCACCAATAACAAAGGCTGGAGAGGCTGTGGGGAAAAAGGAACTTTCCTGCACTGTTGGTGGGAGTGTAGACTGGTAAAACCATTGTGGAGGTCAGTCTGAAGATTTCTCAAAAAGCTGGGATTGGAAGTCCCATTGTTCCAGCTATTCCACTTCTAGGCATATTCCCAGAAGAACTGAAAGCATCATACCACAATGATATATGCGCACCTATGTTTATAGCAGCACAATTTGTAATTGCCAGATCTTGGAAACAACCCAAGTGTCTATCAACTGAGGAATGGATAAAAAAGCCGTGGTATTTCTATACAGTGGAGTACTACTCAGCTATAAAGAAGGATCACATTGAGCTATTTATCAATAAATGGGCACAGCTTGAAACCACACTCATAAGTGAAAGAAATCAAACTTGCATCTGTGAACACTGAATAGTTTCCCTAGTGTAGGAAATGATTCAAATATATTAAAGTATGTGGTAACCATGATTCCCCATTATGTGGCCTTGAAGCCTTATAAAGTTTTCGCTCATTAATTGGAATGGCTTTATTTTGGGCTATTTGATATTATGGCCTGTGATGCAATGAACAGCTATTTTGAAGAAAACAAGGCATAATAATAGCTAGTGCTGATTTAATACCATCTCGTTTTGAAGCCACACCAAATTATGGCTCTTCTGTCTCCATTGATTTTATCATGTTGTATCTTGCTGGATTTTATCACATGTGGTAGTATAAACAAAAATTTTTATAGGCAAAAGACAATATAGAAACCATTGTTCATTTTTCTGTTAGCTGGTTCTAAATACTGTACAATGCTTTCATCCACTTGAATGGTGTTACACTGTCTTGATATGTTTGATGCTATAACATATAAAGTTATATTCAAATATTTCAAGGAAAAAGACACTATGGTAGCTACTATTAAGTCGGGTTATTTGGTGGTGAAGCACTAGGTTGCTGAAAGTGTCATGCTTTAACCTGTATTGTTATGTTGTTTGGCCCTCTTTTATCTCAACCTCTCCCTTATTCATTAAAAATTATTTAATTTTTTAAATTTCTTTTTTAAATTAAGGGGGAAAATAAAAAAAAAAAACTAGCAGGATATATTATAGTAACTTTTTTGATTTCCTATTAACTTGAAGTCCTGTAATACCCCCATTATCTTGTTTTGACTGATTAGACTCTATTCTGCTCTGTATGAAAGTATCAAGTATCAGAGTATAGGCAACTACTTGAAGGCAAAAAGATTCACTATGATGCCCATTCTGGTTTGACTATTATCCTCTTTTGAGGTTCTGTAAGATTTGCAATGTTTAGGTTTTATTGGTCTTATTCTCTACTGTTTTGTTCAATTTTATAATACCTGATGAGATAGACAATTCTTCTTAAGGATACAAGAGGCATTATGTTAACCATTGTTGATAACCTTGTACTCTGTTTTTAAGTCATGTGCTATGTCTATCCTTGGTTTTGACTGACAGCTTTATTTTATCATGCTTGATTTTATTCTCTTACAAAAAAATGTAATAAGATCTAAGGGAGCAATAAAACCCCAAAAGTATACATTTTGTTGTAATAAAGAGAGGGGGAAAAAAGTGCCCTAAAGGATACAACAGCAAGGGTGTTTAGGTGTCTTAAATAGAAGACCATAATAGTATTTTTGATTGGATTACTGAACACAACTATTTGCAGTCTCACTGTTTGAATGTTCACTTTGTATGCTTTGATCCCGTGACCTGAAACACCGTTTCTAAGATGATAGCGTGTAATCTATTAACTGGGGATAGCTTACTGTTTTTTTTTTTTTTTTTTTAGTTCTGAATTACATGTACCCTTACACTGTTTTGTTTTGTTTTGCTTTTTTTTTCTCTTTTTCCTTTTAAATAAAAAAAAAAGACAAACAAAAAAAAAGTTGGAGAAGAATTTACTATTGTCAGTGCTATGAAAAATTACTATAGTAGTAAAACTTACACATATTTCGATAATAACATTGTGTGGGATCATTTTCATTTTTAAAATACAAAACCAATATACTATGATAAAGTAGCTAACTACAAAATTGGTAGAAAATTGTTTCTTTTATTGGACATTAATAATCTAAGTCAAATAAATGTAAAGTGTTATCTATTTATAATAGCAGGAAAAGTAATTAAATTTTTAGAAATAAGAGGAACATAAATGTGGATATTTACATGGTATTTATGTAATTTTTGATGTACTTAGAATATAAGGGACAGAAGGAGGGCTGCTATCATTACTTACTGCTTCACCACCTTGCTGCTTGCCGACTTCTGGCTTTGCCATGCTGCCCTGCCTTTGAGCCAGTCAACTATGAACTGAAACCTCTACAAACCAGTAGCTAAAGTAAATATTTTCTCCTTTAACTGTGGGTATTGGGTGTTTTCTCTTAGCAATAAGTAAACTAAGACAGAGATACATGAAGAAGTGGAAATCAAAAGTAAAATTTTTAAAATAATATCTAAATATTTGGCTTACAAAGGGATGGGTCATTAGGGGAACAAGGCAGGGGAATTTTTACTTTGTTGATCTTTCTATATTGACTAATTAAAAAATTCAATTTACCTGTAGAGCCAACTCATTTTGTAATCAAGAAGAAAACACTAAATAACAGACTACTTTCATTTGAAATAAACTATAAAATATAGAAGTTTATTTTAAAAAGTATATAATGAAATAATTCCAGAAAGTACATAAATGAGGCAAATACATGCTATGGGGAAATCATTTCTAAATTTAAATTGTCTACCAAATACAGAATAAGCAAGTATCAACTGATTTTGCAGATTACTTTTGGCTTTCCAAAAGTTAATTCAAATACAATAATCAATTCACAGTATTTCAGATTACTTTGTGTTTTATTGCATAAGTTTTTAAAAATTAAAACACAAATATTTTTGTCTTTTTGAGACAATTTCGCTATGAACTTCAGGCTGATCTTGAACTGACAGTGGTCCTTCTGCCTTAGCCTTCTATGTGCTGAGGTTGCAGGTATGTGCCACCATGCCCAGACTAAAACCCAATTCTTAAATCAACTGAAACATTTTTATAAGCTATTAAATAAAAGAAGCATTTAATTGCTCATGAAAATTTAAAATGGTACTAATTTTATGAAATCTGTGTCTCCCACTATCAATGAGACTGTGTTAGCAATGTTAAGTTCTCAATTTGAATATATTTTATCTCTTGTTCTTAGAATAAATATATACCATTTGCTACTTCATCATCTTACTATTGGTGAGTTTTCTAACTGAAATTGACTGCATTGTATTGTTCCTTCTAAGGATATAAGCAACAATACCCATTTTATTTTTCTTTTCAAATATTGATTTTATTTGCTTATTATTTAATATATTTTTGTCAGATTTTCTTTATTTTCTTGCTTTCTTAAATTTCCTACAAATTCATTTGTGACAAAGACTACAGTGCATGTTTTAGAATTCTTGGAGCAAAGAATTATCACTTTCCTCTGGGTATATCTAATCTTAGTATAATTTTTCAGACATTTTATGTAATTATGGGGGCTTTTGGTATAAGAAAAATACTTTCATTTGTGGTTATTGAACATATCTAGATAGACTTATTATAATTGTAATTAGAATTGTTGTGATTATTTCTTTCAATTTCTGGTTATTGTATTCCTTGATCCTTTACACAAAAAATCTAAGAAATGCTATTCTTTGGTTCAAGCAAGTCAAATGTGAAGGATGAAAGAGCAGCTATGTAAAGGAATATAGTAGAAATTCTTTTTGCCCTCTGAAACTCAAAGTTTAGAATGACATGCCATTATTAGAATGATTGCAATACTGTGTGTGATGTGCAAGTGATACTGAGTTTTTAGTTTAAAAAAAAACATAACAAGAAGCTACTATCCCTTCATAATTGTAAAATTAAAAGCATAAAATTGGCATTGAATAAACTAGATGTATTTTTAAATTTTAAGATGTAGGGAAGCCTTTGCCTGATAACTCCAGTCAAACCCACAGAATTACGAAAATATCATCATCAAGTTAACGTGTCCTCACATCTGTTGTTTTACTACTGATCTTATTTTCTCTGCAAGTGAATGAAGGAAATATTAGAGAAATTATATATATATATATATATATATATATTCAATATTTGAAAAGATTTCTCATTGTCTGATTATATATATAATGAGAAATCTTTCCAAATATTGAATCCTATTCGCCAAATAACTATTGCAAAATTAATGAGATAGAGAACTGAAAAAAAACTTGAGGAAATTACAGTTTAAGCTATTTTTGCTTGAGTCCTTCCCTTCTGTTTTGATTTTTTTTGAAATCCCAGAGCTGAAATGAAATATTTACAGTTTCTTCTTTCTTTGGTATTAGATTAATGAAATGGTATTGATGTGTCAAATCAGTTTTAAAAAATCCCATGGATAAAAATAAGCAGCTAAAAATGATTAAATCCAAATCCTTTGAATTTTAAAGGGACAAAGGATATAATCTTTTTTAAAAAATAAAAAATAAATTACAATCATTAAACACAACTTACTTCTAGAAATATGCAAAACCATATGTTGATCAATCCTGTTTACACCAATAAGTCTGGGAGAGATATGAATAGATTTAACTTTTAATAATAACTGTGAGGATGAGCAGGAGGTGAGAAGGAACATTTTCTACTAATAATTTGACGGAATCCAAAACAAACAAACTAATTCTCTATGTCACTTTGAACTCAGCAACTACTCTTATTTCAAAGAGCTCTGCTTTGGTGTCAAATGTAAAAATTATCATTCTAATAGACAATGTTGACAAGGTAACTGACAGAACAATTGTGTTGTATCTAGAGAGTCAACTATATGATACAGGGCTTTCAATTTACAGAAAACAAAATCATGATACTAATTTACATATAGTGACCCTTGTAGTAATTTCTTTCAATAAAAACAACAGCCTATAGACTGGAATTTAAGCTTTTAAATATTGGAAATCCTGCTGGTTAATAGTAATTTCCTATTGCTGATATATATATATCTTTTCTAGGAATTCTTTAGTAGTTATTATATTTTTATAAAAGGGAAGCTGTCTTTCCAATTTATTCCACGAAAAGGGAATTCGTCTGATAATTACACTTGTAGGAGAAGAGGAATCTCAGATAAAACGTTATGTGATAAATATTGTTTGCTCACTTAAAGGTCCATGAATTCCGAATACCAGCGTTTGATTTTACTTTATGGAAGCCAATTCCTCTTTTCTTCTTAAGACAGTGTGAGTTGACCTTCCATGGGTTCCTCTAAATAAGATCAGTTCTGTACTCTATTAAACATCTGTGCTTTCCCGAGTGTCCTTTCAACCTTTTTCATGTGAACTTTGTAGAGCAGGAAATCAGTCTATGGAGTTTCATTATATATAACCATCCAAGTTAAAAATTAGAATGTTGTCAGTGAATTAAATTGTATCTTTCATTTGCTTTCCAGATTGCAACCTCGTCCATTTCAGCATATATGCCAATATACATTGCTTTCAACACTAGTTCTCCCAGATTTCTTTTAAACAGAAGTTTCTGCTTCATTGCTCTCCTGAAATAAGTGAAGGTCTTGCGGCTATTTATGCACTTTGAATTTAAGTGTAAGTCATCAGTGTCTCTTCATGGCCAAAAGGATTCACTCTCCAGTATTCAGTTCTCCAAATCTCTCTGTAGTGCCATGGGAGCACATGTTCCATGCGAAAGTTCAACAAAGTCTAAGCATATTAGAAAAGTTAACCTTCAGGTAGAAATAGATGCTTTGGAAGAGCATAAACACATATCCATATCCATGTGTTTGACAGCGAAATGAACCTTTCCCATGATAATCCTGCCACATATTTTAAACTTTTTGTCTTCTCTAATTGAGCATAATCTAGTCTACATTTGTATTTTAACATATAATGATCCTATGAATTTGAGTATTTAGATAACTTTTGACATATGTATACACTCATGAAATAATTGAAAAATTGTGTGAGTCAAGATAGTAAATAGTCAGTATATTTATTAGCTCCATAGATTTCCTCCTGACCTTTTCTAATCCATTCTTAGCACTTCCCATCCCTACCTGGCCACACGGAATCAGCAAACCACTAATCTTCTTGGCACAATAGGTTACTATTTGCAGTTCAGAAACTTTTACTAAAGGAGTCAATATATTATGTACTGATTTAAGTCTGATTCATTGATTTACTTCCTTCAGCTTGACTATTTAGATCACGTACTGCGCCGCGCGGCCTCTGAACCCCCGACCGGCAGGGGAACTGACTCACACGACACACCAGAATGCAGAGACAGAGGTCGCGTTTATTGACTCTCCACACAGGTCGTCCCCGGAACGTTCCTCCCTGATCGGACTCTCCAGTGGGGCTCTCTCTGTTGAGTAACCCCGCGTAGTCCTCCACTCTCTATGGTCTGCATGTCTTCTCTTCCTCTCTACCTCCTGCTCTGTCCTTATATCTATAGTCCTGTCCTATAGGGTAACAAGGCGTGGCAAAGTCTGATTGGGGGACATCAGCTGTAACTAGGCAGAAGCTGAGGGTAAGAATACGGAAGTAGGAAACGGGCGCCATCTTGGCATCATTCGATGGGAGGGGTAATCTACTGAAGGCTTCGCTCTTTCCTACAGGCCTCATCTGCTTAGGCAGGTCCTCTGGCTCGGCTCCCGACATCTCCCCCTTTTTTCTTTATTAAAGGCGGTGGATCTAAGGGTCCCTCCAAGGTATGATGTTGTTAGATACCTGGGAGTGGGCCTACTTTGTAGGCCACGGCATGAGAGAATGTAGAGGTCTATACCCCGCTGTGCATCACCTCATTTCGATGCATATCCTCGCGCTAGGACCATGCTTGAGGTGAGTGGTTCATTTTTTCGCAGGGCCAGGCTTTTGTGAACCGAACCTGGATGCATATAGACATTCATTCCTGCCTTCCCCCCAGCTTTGGGGCGGGTGGCACTGCAGTACCCTTGGTCTCGCATCTCAATGCCAACAACTTAGCTCCATGAGAGGACCCTAATAGAGTGGGGTCTGTCTTAGGTTGGTCGGGAGAGCCCCTCCCGCCTTACCCGTCATTGACTCCATCACTCATCTCCTCGGGGAAGAAGGATGCCATCCAGAGGCACCTGTCTTTCTCGGTCCCCAACTGATGCTTTCCTCAGTAAACATGATCCAGTTGGGCAGCGAGGAAGCATTTGGGGGCTTAAAGGTGGAGAAAACCACCATATCATTAGAGAGGGGCACAGTGATATTGAACTCATGGGAAGTAATCGGGGCATCAGGAAGGCATGGCAATCTAGCTGTACAGTTGTGGGCATAGGTTCGCGGGAGGGTTGGAGATGTAACTGAAACAATGGACAGGGCTGGGGGATGTAGCCCCCCATACTATTTCAGCATAAGCACCGTTAATCAGCAGTAGTACCGCCAGGCATATTTTATGCCAGTTGACAGGGCGCGGTGCATGAGCAAACAAGAAGGCGCTCCGTCCCAGGCAGACCCCAAAGAGGAATACCAGAGTATACATTACCACACCCAGCAGTAGGTGGTTCGGTGCCTTGGCTAGGGTGTCATTGTTCTCCTTCTGCGTTGTCAAGTTGGTCCTTAGCATTATGGTCCCCTTCTCCTTTTTCTTCCTTTGTGGGGCTTGGAGTCTTTCTTATCAATCGCTCCGGTACCCACAGTGGTTCCTTTTCCTGTGGGGACACACAAACCGCGCCTCGGTTCCAGCTGACCACTGGATCCGGGCCCATCCACTGTCCCGTTAGGACATCCTTCCACTTTACCCATCCTTTGTTGGCGGGAGAAGGGCTACAATGCTCCATCGCCGGGGAGCGATCATTGCAGTTTTGATTCAAAAAATTATATGTAAACAGTGCCATGGATAGTCTTGCTTTTGGGGTCAGGCTGTGGCCTATTCCCCCTTTTTGTTTTGTTAAGATGTTTTTGAGGGTTTTATGGGCTCTCTCAATGATGCCCTGTCCTTGTGGGTTATAGGGGATTCCATGTTTTAACTGGACTTGCATGGTTTCACAAAATTTTGCAAAAGATTTCCCAGTGTATGCTGGGCCATTGTCTGTTTTGAGATGTCTGGGTTTTCCCCAGGCTGCCCATGCTGCCAGGCAGTGGTTAATCACATTAGACACCTTTTCCCCTGTTTCCGCTGACGCAAAGATTATATGAGAGCAGGTGTCTATGGAGACATGAACATACTTTAGAGAACCAAACTCTGCCACATGAGTGACATCCATCTGCCAAATGTCGCCGGGGGTCAACCCCCTAGGGTTAACTCTGACTGACACTACAGGCGAATGGGTGTCACATGAGCCACAGAGTCGCACAATGTCGCGTGCATCTGCTCTGGGGATATGGAATGTATTGGCAAGAGTCCTGGCATTAACATGAAATTTGTCATGAAATTGACGGGCTTGTTCCAGTGGGGACAGTATATTGAGAATCCATAGCGGGCGAGTAGCCGCATCCGCGGCCGCATTGCTCTGCACCATGGGCCCCGGTAGGTGCGTATGTGCTCTTATATGAGTGATAAACACTTTATGGTGTCTACTCGTGAGCAATGCCTGGATAGATAAGAACAAGTTTGTTACTTTAGAGGTTGGCTTGATTGGGCCCGCAGTTTCCAGGACCTGTAGGGCATTAACAACGTATTTCGAATCAGAAACAATATTGAGGGCCTCTGAAAATTTTTGGAGAACTGTTTGTACAATCAACAACTCTACCACCTGTGGTTGATCTGGTTCAAACTGTATGGTAACCGGAGACTTACCTGAGACTACATAGGCCCCTATCCCGGTTTTCGACCCATCAGTATAGATAGTTGTTGCATGAGCAAGAGGTGCGGAGGCGGTGATCTTTGGGAATATCACCGGATGTTGAGTAACAAACTGTAGTATGGGGTCCTTAGGAAATTGATTATCTATATCCCCGGGGAACACGCATCTCAAGATGGTCCAAGTATCCAGGCAGGCGGTCAGGGTCTTTATCTGAGAAGCAGTATAGGGCACCCGAATGGCATAAGGCGGGGAACCAAGATGTTGGATCGCTCTACTGTGCGCCTCCAATGCCAGAGAAGCAACTGATTCTGGGTAGTGTTCAATGACCTTGGCAGGTGAGACCTTAGGGTGCACCCACAGGAGTGGTCCCTTTTGCCAAATCACCGCCATGGGCTGACATCTGGTCTGCAGCAAGCAGATTTCGAAAGGCTGTCCTGGGTCAATCCTCTGTAAAGTAGCTCTACTTATGGCCTTTTCAACCCTCTCTAAGGCAACCCTGGCCTCTGGGGTGAACTCTCTGGGGGAGGCAATGTCCGGGTCCCCCTTCAAGAGATCAAACAGAGGCTTTAAGTCAGAATTGGAGACATGTAAGTAAGGTCTGACCCAGTTTATATCTCCTAATAACTTCTGCATGTCATTTAAAGTGGTGAGATTATCCGTTCTGATGGTTACCTTCTGCGGAGAAACCAGAGTAGAGGAGAGTTTGGCACCCAAGTAGGTCACCACTTCTCCCCCTTGAATCTTGTCAGGGGCAATGTTCAAGTTAGCCTTTCTCAGGGCCTTGACCAGTTGGCCTAACATATCTTCTAACATTTTTGTTTCCTTTGCACTGATAAGCAGGTCATCCATATAATGAACGCATCTAATCTTGGGGAAGGCTTTTCGTATAGGGGTCAGCAAGGAATCCAAATAGATTTGACACATAGAGGGACTGTTGGCCATACCCTGAGGTAGGACCACCCATTCGTATCTGAGATCAGGGCTCTCCTGGTTAACCGTGGGCAGGGTGAAGGCAAATCGATGGGTGTCTTCCGGATGCAGGGGAATAGAGAAAAAACAATCCTTAAGGTCTATGACATAGACTGGCCAATGTCTTGGGATCGCTGAGAGTGCCGGAAGCCCCCTTTGAACTGCCCCTAAGGGTTGCATCTGCGCATTGATCGCTCTCAAATCATGGAGCAGCCTCCATCTGCCTGATTTCTTCCTGATGACAAAAATGGGGGTATTCCATGGGGAAGTCGACGGCTTTAAGTGTCCAGCTTGAAGCTGGGTTTTTATTATTTCCGTTAGTGCTGAGAGCTTCTCCTTGGGCAGGGGCCACTGAGGTACCCAAACTGGACTTGGGGACTTCCAAGTGATTTTAATCGGGGTGGGTAGGAGAACTTCTTCAGTGGCCCCTAGAAAAAACCCAGGCCATGTCTGCCTTCCTTCTTCTCCATAGGTACAGGGGAAGTCTGGCCCTGTAGGGCAGAGCCCAAGCCCTTGCCGGGGATATACCCTTGATTCTTAAGCATGCCCTTGGCCTGAGGAGAACAATTGGATGTAAGGGTGACGTCCATCTGGGTAAGGATGTCTCTCCCCCACAGAGACACTGGCAGTTGTAGGACAAAAGGCTGGAAATGACCCTGGTGGCCTTCCTCATCACACCAAGGCAGGGTTATGGCGCTAACCTGAGGAGCCGTCACCATCCCTAACCCTTGAAGTGTGTTGTCTGCTGTATTTGTGGGCCAACTAGAGGGCCAGTCCTTCTTAGAGATGATAGACCGATCGGCCCCAGTGTCCAAAAGCCCTGTAATTTTTCTCCCATTTATTCTCAATGATAACATGGGTCTTTTGTCAAGTGTCAAATGCAGCCCTTCGAAAATCCCCGACCCCGCGCCTGGTCCCCTACCGCCCCTGATCCTCTGCTGAGAGGGGAATTTTCCGTGAAGGCTGGGGAGCAACAAAAGCTGAACTATCTTATCTCCCTCGTTAATGACCAGAGTTCCGTTAGGGGATCGGACCAGAATTTTTATGCGGCCTGTGTAGTCAGAATCAATGACTCCGGGGACAACAATGAGACCTTGCAGGGCAGCTGAAGCTCTACCCAACACCAGTCCAACTGTCCCCTCAGGCAGCGGTCCACAACATGGGGTTTCTACGATTTGGGTACCCAATTCAGGCGTTAGTATGAGTCTGGTGGTGGCACAGAGGTCCAGTCCTCCCGAGCCGAGCGTGGCTCTTGTGAGGTTTGGCTGTCTCGAGGGGACATTCTCAGGGTCCGGGGGCCCACTCCTTGGAGGGGCCCCCTCTGGCCGTTTTTTGTCTCTGATAGCTGTCTGCCACTCAAGCGGTTTCCGTCACTATCAAAGATGGAACGACAGTCCTCAGCACGGTGAGCTCCTTTCCGGCAGCGCCTGCAAATCTCCCCTCCCCCTTGGACGGATCCGCCGGAGCGATTCCTTTGGGGGCACTCAAGCTTCAGATGCCCTAGCTTTCCGCAAGTGAAGCAGGCGCCTCCTTGGGGCCTCTCTCTGGCCTTTATTTTGTTATTGGTAGCCGCTGCGAGCAGGGCGGCCACACCTGCGTTGGAAAGGGGGCCCCCTATCTCCCTGCAAATTCTTATCCAGGTGTTTAAGTCCTTGTTCTTATGTGGTGCGATTGCTGCCCTGCATTCTTTAGTACATTGTTCGAAAATCAGTTGCTTGACCAGTGGTAGAGCTGTCTCCTTACTAGGGAAAATCTTTTCTGCTGCATCTTGCATTCTAGTCACAAAATCTACAAATGGTTCTGCGGTGCCTTGAACTACCTTAGAGAGGCATGCGGATGCGGTCCCAGAGCCGCTTACCTGTTTCCAGGCTCGCATTCCAATAGTATTGATCTGCTCGTAGACTGCACTGGGGTACTGCGTTTGATCTTCAGCATATTGCCCCTCCCCCGTTAACATGTCTCTGCTCCATCCCCTATGACCCCCGGCAGCATTCCTCTCTGCCTGTTCTGCTGCGTACTCAGCATACCAAGCCCTCCAATCCAGATAGCTGCCAGCTGGAAGGCAGGCCTTAGCCAATTGGGCCCAATCCCCAGGCGTAAGGGGAATAGAGCAGAGATTTTCTAGTATTGCCACCGTGTATGGAGCTTCGGGGCCAAAAGTCGTGACCGCGCTTTTCAACTCTTTTATCTGCTTAAGGTCAAAAGGCTCCCACACATTCCTACCCTGGCCTGGGGCAACTTGTATGGGGTACACTCCATAGGGGCCCACGTCTATCCCTGGTTCCGGCATCCTTGGTCCCGCCCACCATTTAGAACGCCAGAGCGAGCCATGGAAGTATCTTGAACCCCGAGGCGGCTCAGCATAGGACGATGGCGATGGGCGGGGACCGATAGTAGCCGCCAGTCTCCTAACCTCACTCTGCGCCCCCTGGTGGCACAGTTCCTCACGGCGCACCGCCTCCGGAAATAGGTCCCAAGGTGGGGCCGAAGGTAATTTCTCCTGTCGCCAGCAGGGGTCAGCAGAGGGTTTCTCTTTTTCTCCCTCCGCGTCCCCCATTGAGATGGCGCGGAGCTCGCGTCGGAGACCCCCGTAGATGCTTTTCCTGGACTGTGCTTCTTCATAATAGGAATCAGACGAGTCCGATTCCTCCCCCCTGGGGTCTTCCTCCCGAAGGGAACCTTCCCTAGAGTTTTCAGCTTTCGCCCGTTCGAAGGCTTCTCTCACCTCTTCGATACCTGCACCATGGACAGCGGGCGGGAAACCCTCGTTTTCCTTCTCTAAGCAGGTATGTATCATCTCCCACAAGGGGCGAACGGAAGGGGATAAGTCCCCGCCGAGCTCGGCAGAGGCCAGATCCCCCCCCAACCTCTCCCATGAAGGCAAAGTCAAACGTCCCGTGGGTAGGAACCACGGGGCTATCCGGTCAATCTCGGCAATAAACAGCTCGAGAGTGGCACGACTTACCCCAAGATCTTTTGTTTTTAACAGTCTCTTAAGGGCCTTGGCTAAATCCCCAGCCTCTTTGCTCGGTAATTGGCCCATATTCTATCAAAAGATACCCTCGGGTGGCTAAGATCTGCTCACCTCGATACCTGGCGTATGTACACCAGGGGAGTTAAGAAACTTGCCCTGTAGGTGCGCGCCACCCAGGGCCCAGGCGTACTCCCAACTTACCTGGCCGACGACCTCTGCCGTGTGGTAAGCCAAAAGCGGTCTGTCTCTGCAGTACGGGGGTGATCAGCTCCCCGTACGGGCCACCAAAATGCGCCGCGCGGCCTCTGAACCCCCGACCGGCAGGGGAACTGACTCACACGACACACCAGAATGCAGAGACAGAGGTCGCGTTTATTGACTCTCCACACAGGTCGTCCCCGGAACGTTCCTCCCTGATCGGACTCTCCAGTGGGGCTCTCTCTGTTGAGTAACCCCGCGTAGTCCTCCACTCTCTATGGTCTGCATGTCTTCTCTTCCTCTCTACCTCCTGCTCTGTCCTTATATCTATAGTCCTGTCCTATAGGGTAACAAGGCGTGGCAAAGTCTGATTGGGGGACATCAGCTGTAACTAGGCAGAAGCTGAGGGTAAGAATACGGAAGTAGGAAACGGGCGCCATCTTGGCATCATTCGATGGGAGGGGTAATCTACTGAAGGCTTCGCTCTTTCCTACAGGCCTCATCTGCTTAGGCAGGTCCTCTGGCTCGGCTCCCGACAACGTACCTATGATTCACTTGTCTTTAATCCCAAGACTTATTCCTACTGAAGGATATTGGGAATGTTTCCAAGTTTGTTATTAATAATAAAGCTGAGTTGAACAATAGACTCTTCAAGTAATGTATTACTATTCTATGAGCTTTGATAGAGTGTCTTTCAAGGATTTTCTCTATTTTAGTAAAGTACAAAATTCATTGGCATAAAGTAATTCACTCATTTCTTCATTACATTTTTAAGGGACATAGGATGCGTGACTGTCTTATCCAGTTTATTGATAATTTGTATTTGCTTGTTATTTTATTCTGAAGATTATAGCCATAGTTTTATAATTCTGCTAAAATTATCGTTTTGGTTTCATTGATTTTTCTCTGTTTTGAGGGTTTTGTAGTTCATTGTAATTTTTACTTATCTTTATTATTTTCAGATTTAATTTGTTGTTTTTTCTTTTACTTTTAAGGTAAAATTTTAGATCCTTAATATAAAACTTTTAAAACTATGAGTGTATAAAGCCACACATTTTCTCTTAAGTCTTGGTTTAGTATCATTCTACAAATTTTGATATTTCTGTTTTCATTTTTGGTGAATTAAAAATACTTGAAATTTTAATTTTGATTTATTCTTTGAAGCAGTGTCATTTAGAGGTATTTGTATTTTTAAGAATTTTCTCCATATCATTCTGACACTAATTCTTCATTTAATTCCGTTGTGATTAGCAGCATATATAAGTGATTTTAATCTTTTGAAATGAATTTGAAGAATTGTTATGACAAAAGCATTATGTACTTTAAAATGTTCACTGTGTGTACTGGACAATGCATTCTGTTCTTTATGGGTATAGTATTTTATTGTTTATATTTTGATCACATTTGTGTAAAAAATAAAGAAATTATATGATAGTATATAAATATATTAAGAAATATATAAATGTAATTCTATAAAATATGTTGAATAGATATAAAATAATACATTAATATGCTTTTAATGTAGAGTTTAATTGTACATACATATACACCTTTTGAATTAACTCATTTAAAAATGAGTTTCAGACATTACACTGACCATAAAAAAATTACCTTCTATATTCTATGTAATCACCACACTATTGTTACATATAATAAATATAGCATTAATTTCCATAAAATCATCTGATGTATTTAGAAAAATGTTACTAATATCAGAATTCAATAAAATGTTTATTATGCCATTTTACTTAATTTTTAAAACTGGAATAGTATCCAAGTGTTTTTTTTTTTTTCCTTGAAAGTGACTTTTTGAAACATCTTATACATATTCATTTTAAAATCTACACTCTTTTGAAATTTAAATTTTTTAAAGTAAAAAATAAAACCAAGGACAATAAAATGAATCAAAATAAACTAGTATAAGTGATACAGGACTTCAAAAGCTTATGAAATCAGCAATAGTTACCATAATGCCTTTTGTTGTCTTCAAAATAGCTGTCAATATCTTTAGACATAGTAAAGTTCGAAAAGAATAGAGTAGAAAAAATGAAAATAAAATAATGAATGCAATGAAGGATTAAAAACAAGTTAATAGTAAATTCTAAATGGCTATCACAATATATCTTGCTTTCTTTAAAATGCTGCTCATGCCATGAGATTTAACATAATCAAACAAAACAAAAGAGAATAAAACCCAGCACAACAAAGCAATGAAAATAACATAGTTTCCAGGCAGGGATCACCTCCATGTGAGGCTTGGTTCTCTTCCTCCCCAGTCTTCAAAAGGCACTGACTCAGGGAGAGAGGCTTAGGTGTGGCTGTCCCCAGTCTGGCAGTAGCCTGTGCATGGCACTGGCTTCCAGGCAGGGATCATCTCCTTGATAAATGTCTTCACTCTTGATAACCTGATTATGTAATTGCAATTAATGGTTTTCTATTTTTTATATTTCCTGTAAACTGAAATAAGGTCCAAAGATTTTATTGGCTTCAAATTAACTCTCTCTCTCTCTCTCTCTCTATATATATATATATATATATATATATATATATATAATCACATCAGATCAAAAGTCTAGTTTGTCTCTCAGTAAAATTAGATTTGATTACTTGTATAAACAAGTGTTTACAAGTCTCTTCATATATAGTTAATAGTTATTTGGTGGCATGATTGACTTCATCTCCAGGCAAGTACAGTATTTACCAACAATTTCTAATCGTGTTGGTTTAGCGTTCTTCAAAACTTTTTGCCTTGAGGTGCTATAAAATCGCGGTGTTTCTAATCCTATTATTCCTTTTACATGTTTCTGTGTTAGTCTTCTATAAAGATGTTTTTCACTCACTTTCTTTTCATATGGGTTTATATGACATTCTACTCTTCATTTTTGTATACCCAAAACCTTGTAATTTATTTCATTACAATAATTTACTGTCACATTTAGATACTCAGATTATTCCCAACTTGACCTTTCTGATCCCTTGGCTTTCCTAAGCCATTCAAACTGGACCTTTTTGTCCTATTGACAGAAGTCCATTAGGTTTTCTTTTTCTTTTTTCTTTTCTTTTCTTTTTTTTTTTTACTAATTTCTTACCTGTTCCTACAACTAGATGTCCCTTTCCCAGACCTAAAATGAAGATTTTTTTAAAAAAAAAGTCCTCTGGAGACTATTATTGCAGTGTCATTTTCTCTATATCCTTTTAGTGAAAAAAACAAGAAATTGTTTATATTTCAAAATGATGTGTTCATGTGGGTAGTTCCTCTTTGAAATTAACATTAAATGGATAAATTTAGTATCTTATATTTACTTATTTATATCTCATTTTCCCTAACAATGAAAATCATGGTTTCTAGTATATTTACTTACTTATTCTACATTATGTAAAAAATTTTCAGTATTGCTCTATTACTACTAACATGAATGTTCGTTTCAGTTTTTTGCATTATAGTACCATGGTAAAAGTTATGAAAAATAAGTATCTTTACTGAGTGGCTCTTATCAATTTAATATACATAAAACTTTGTTTCTTTTCCATTCAATTTTTTATTTTCATATGTCATTACATGAACTAATTATATGATTCTAAAATCTTAGTACCTAAAAAGCTGGAGTGACATAAAACTCTTATTTTATCACTTGAAAGCTGTGATAAGATTTCCAGTTAGTATAGATTCATCTTGTCAGTGTTTCTTTCTGCAATAAATACATAAATAAATATATTATTATTTTCTGCTATTTCTTGAAAGAAAAGGAGCATACTCTATATATTGCTTGATACTTTTGGCTTCCTCAACAGTTAATCCTTTGAATTACTACTCACTGGTTAGTTGAGATCTTAATCATTCAGTTCTCATACTACAAAATATTTCATTATGCGGGTGGGATATGGTGTATGCAAGTAGTCTTTGCTGTATGGTTTTAAGTTTTTCTCAATATTTTGGCATTAAAAATAATAGATCACTATAAATAACTTACACATTAGTGGCAGTGCATCTCCACAACGTATATTCTGATGTAAGATATTTTTCATTTATGGGCAGCATGTACGAGACACTATAAAGTTATATCTGTTTTCCAATTTTCTCATTTGTTTGAGCTTTTTTCTCTCAATTTTAGGAGATCTTTGAATGTAATCTTTTCTCTATGATATAGCTTACAAATATTATCTTGCTATTTATATTTAACTTTATGGCATTTATTTGAAAGGCTTCTGGAAAATATTTTTGTAAGTGAATGGAATGCATATTTATTTTAGGATTTGCTTCTTTTAAAAATATTATGGATATCTTAAAAACATTTGTTCTCATGTATAGTATGTCATATGAATCCAGTTTCATTATTTTCTAAATGACTGTCCATTTTCCATAACTTTATTTGTTAAAAAGTACAAAGGGTCTCTCTAAATTTCAATTTATTTTTATCCGTGAGCTCTCACTCTCTCTCCCTCCTTCCCTCTCTTTCTCTGCACACTACGGGATATTGAACCTAGGGTCTTCTCCTCGAGATATAGCCACAGCTCTGGACCGGTTTTTATTTTTATTTTGAGGGAGAAAATTTGGTCAATGTCAATAAATTTCAGTAAAATAAAAGGAATAAATGCTGGTATTATACTGTATAGTATAGTGACTGTAGTTAATAATAATATTTATGTCAAAATGGCTAGAGTTAAATTTTCCTTTCCACAAAGAAATGGTAAGTATCTGAAGTGCTGGATATGTTAATTATCTGAATTTGATCATTACACAATATATTTATCCATTAAAGTATACTATTATTCTTTAAATATATATATATATATAATTTTAATTTAGAAAATTAAAAATAAAAACTTTAAAATCATTATAAAATATATTCTCCCTATCTATTGTTTGAATCATTCATTTTGTTATTGTTGAGGTTTAAAAATTCTTTGTACATTTTTGATAACAGTATTTCCTAACTTTGTCACTTGCTTATATTTTTTCCCAATCTGTGACTTTTCTCATTCTTTTGTTGGCTACCTTCACTGAGGTTTTAACTTTAATGAAGTCTATCATATCAGTGATATCTTTCATATACTCTGCTTGGTATATGAAAAAGTCATTGCAATTGACAAGGTTACATGGAGTTTTAAGTATATTATTTTCTAGGATTTGCAGATTTTGTACTTAATATATAAGGATAAGATCCATTTACAAAAAGAGTAATATCTATCTCCAGATGATAATGATTATTATTATTATTATTATTATTATTATTTGCATGTGGATGTCTGGTTGTTCTAGCACCATTTTTTGAAAAGACTATCTTTTCTCTATTATAATGTCCGTCCTTTTGTCAAAGATCAGTTGACTATGTTTTATGTGGATATATTTCTTGACTTTCAATTTTGTGTCATAGATTTAGTTGGCTGTATTTTCCACCAAAAGTATGCTATCTTATTTATTGTAGCTTTGTGGTAACACTTGATGAAAGTGTATGTTCCCTGACTTTGTCCTTTATCCATCAGTGTTGTAAATGACTGTTCTTGGTCTTCACTTTTCCATAAGTTAATTTATTGGTATCTAAAAAATAGCTTGCAAGAATTTTTGTAAGTGTTGCAGTGAATCTGTATATGATGTTGGGAAGAACTGACATCTTGACAATAGCTATTGACTTATCCAAGATCATAGATTATCTCTGAATTCATTTAGTTCTGTGATTTCTATAATCTTAAATTTGTAGTTTTCTTTGCAGTGATCTTTTACAAATTTTGTTCGGTTTATATATATGTGTTTCATCTTTTACTTATGTTAGGATTTGCCTCTTTTTAAAAATACTCTAGATATCTTAAATCAATTTTATTCTCTTGTATACTATGTCATATGAATCTAAATAATGTGTTTTTAAAGTCAACTTTCATTTGGTGGATGCTGGTACTGTATGTTGGAAAGTTGTTGACTTTTGCATATTAGTTGTTAATATATTTTAGATATGCAACCTTGCTATAATTGCTTATTACTTCTACGATTTTTTATTAGTTCTTTCAGATGTTTTACATACATAATGGTATAACATATGAAAAATATAGTTTTCTATCTTCTCTATTCATATCACTTTTATGTTTCTCACCTTGTCATGTCATATCAATTAACTGGGAATTTCACTATGATATTATAAAGGATTAATGAGATGTGGCTTCTTTTCTTATTAATGATCTTAGTGGAAAACATTATAGTTTCTCACATTAAGTATAATATTGGATGTATGATTTTTGCAAATGCTACCACTCAATTTGAACTAGTTCTTTCTGCTCCTAATTTGCTGAAAGAATTCTCTTACATTTATATTGGGTTTTGTGAAATGTTCCTGCATCTGTTGATGTGATGTGTCATTTTTTCTTTAACCTGGGATGCAGTAGCTCAGCTGGGGTAAATCTTACTTGGTTGTGTTGAATAATTTGTTCATATAATGTATTAGATTTGCTTACATTTTGTTTAAGATTTTTACCTCTGAGTTCATGAAAGATTTTGGTTTTCAGTTTGGTAGTACTTGCTTCATAGAATGATATACAAAGCATTTCTATAGTATTTTACGAGGTTGTAGAAAGTTGGTATAACCCTTTCCTCACATATTTGGTAGAAATTTCCATGAAAACCCTGTATGTTTGGTGTATTACACTTTAACGAGTATTAATTTTTGATGCAATTTACTTGATAGATACAGGAATATTAAAATGATCAGCCTCCCTTTTTTTCGTTCCTCTCCTTTCCTTCCCTTGTAGTATTGAGGATTTAACCCAGGCCTTTCACACTGAACTATGTCCCTAACTCTTTTCATTTTTTATTGTGAGACACCGTCTTGCTAATTGGGTGGTAGCAAGGGCAGGTGCTTATGCCGCTGATCTAAATCCCCAGCCCCTATTCATTTAATATCTATATTTTTGTATTTCATTTCTAATATAATTTTTTCTTAATAGATAGCATGGATAAAGTTAATCAGTTTATTGATCCTTTGAAAAAACTGGCTTGTGATTTCATTGATTTAATTGTTTTTTCTTTTTTATTATTTTCATTCTAATTACTTAGAATCTCATTTTTCTTTTCTTTTTGCACTGTTGTAAGGTGGAATTTTAGGTAGCTGAGTTTGGTCTTTTTCCCTTTTTACTCATTCATGCTATACATTTTCATTTAGGTACCACTTTCACTATATCTCACAAATTCTGATAGCTTGTATTTCACTTTTAATTTAATTTTATATTTATTTTCAGCTTCTCTTGAGATCTCTTATTTGACTCAGATTGAATTTTAAAAATTTAATTGATTTTCCAAATATTTTGGGATTTTTCCTGATATCCTTCTCATTTTGAGTTTTAATTCTTTATGTTGTGAGAGCATGTATTGAATGATTTTTATTCTTCTAAATTTGTTAAGTTGTGTTTTATGGGCCAGACTTTGGTTTATCTGGGTTACTGTTTCATGTGAGCTTGAGAATATATTTTCTGCAGTAATTTTAAATTCTTTACATTAAATTGATGGATGGCAGTGTTAAGTTCACAGTGTCCTTTCTGATTTTCTGATAGCTTAGTTATATCTAAGCATTTTTTAAACAATACTGTTAAAGTTTCCATCTATAATTGTGAACTCATCTATTTCCATTTTAGTTCTATCAGTTCTTACATATTTTAATACTTTGTTGTTAGGTATAGAAACAAGAATTAATCTGTCTCAATATATATTGAGTACTGTCATTATGTAATTTCAGGGTTTTCTTTTGTATGTTTGTTCTCTTTCAAGCTAATATAATGAGTGACTTTCATATGCTTTTAACTAATGTTATAATGGCATATTTTTATTTTCAATCTAGTTTTTATCTTTAAACTTAAAATGGGCTTCAGACAGCATATAGTTGGATCATTTTCTTGACATTTTAAATGATAATTGATAAAATTAATATATGCCACATTTCATTATTGTTTTCTATTTGATAATCTTGCTCTTTGTTACTGATTTGGCTTCCACCATCCTTTTTCTTCTTTTCATGATTTTAATCAAGTGTTTTGTATGATTATAATATTTTTCTTTCTTGAAATAGTAATTCATTTTTTTCCACTTTTTTAATTCAGTGCTCTTCTATTCAGCTGTGATTGCTATAACACAATGCCATATAATGTGTGGTTTCATAGACTTATTTTTCACATTTATGGTAGCTGAGATGTCTAAAATCAATCTTTCAGCATGTTTAATTCCTAATGAGGAATGTTCTTATGGTTTAGAACTGGACAGCCCCTTCCAAGCTTCATGTTCTGGGAGAGGATTGGGTTTTGGAGAGTGATTTGATCATGGGGCCACTAGAGTTAACTTGTTAGGAGTTTGAGGGATTGGTTGGGGATGGCTCACCACGGTCATTACTTGGAAGGCATATCTCCCTTCCTGGTTCCTCTCCTCTCTGTGCTTCTTGAATGTCATAACAAGAGTATGTTTCTTTCACCCAGGTCTTTTTATCTTGTCGTTCCTGCCTTGGAGGTGGCTGACCACATAAGGACTGAAACTTCTGAAACTGTGAATCAAATAAACTCTCTTTTCCTTTAAACTACGGGTTTTGGTTACTGTGTCTCACCAAGGATAGTGACTAAAATGTGTAATCTTTTGTGATAGCTGTCCTTTAACCATCTCTTCCCATGATTATAAATGAGCTGTGTTTATTTTCTCCTTGTAAACACACTAATAGCTTCCAAATATTTGACTATGTCTCCAGTTGCAGAGATTTTAATATTTTGGATTAGGGATTGAATTTTGGAGTAGAGTGTTGTTTTTATGCAGCTTTTATGGAGTGAATATTTATACATCAGCCCACTTCCAAATCCAAACTCTTGGTATGGGACGAGATGGAAAGGAAGAGGAAGACAATATCAAAAGGATTAGGATTAAATATGCATGCATACCAATACCTCATAATGAATATATTCATTATAGACCTTATTATAGCACAATATTCTTTCTTCAATTTAATTTTTCCCCTTTTAAAAAGCAAAACATAAAAAAGTTAGAAGTACTAGAATTCAATGCTAGTTAATATATTACACATTGTTATCTTACAAGTAGTTGCTCAAGTTACAAAATCAAAGCATAAAAATGAACAATCAAAAAATGACAGCACAAACTTGAGACTATACTGATAAATGAAATAAATCAGACTCACAATTGTGAATATCAGATTGTCTCTCTAGTGTACAAAATAAAGAGTAACAATATAAAACTGAAAGGATAATAACCAAAATGTACTCAAAAGGAAAGAACAACTTGTAGGTATGCACATATGACCATAAATATGTTTATATTTAAGAGTGCAAGATAGATAATAACGCTACTAATTCTCTGAGAGTTCAACAAAGTATTCTTAATTCTTTTTTTGTCCCTTTAGTTATTGCCAATATTCATTTCATTGATTTATAGGTTATAATCATCAAATATATTATTTTTTGTTTTGAACAAACCATTATCTGTTAGATCATTTAAGAAGAAAATTAGTTTTTTGTTTTCCCCTTTCTTATTTTTCTGTAATATTCTTCCTTTTTTACACTTTAGCAGTTTTCTGACCTTTATTATTTTTCTTTTTGCTGAAGTACTACTTTTAAAATTTCTTTCAAAGATGTTTTATTGGCAACTAAGTTTTTCAGTGTTCACCTGAGTTTTTACTTCCCTTTCAATTTTTGTTTGTATTAGTAGTATATGTCGTGACATACAATAATTTGCATTCATTTCAGGATATTGGTACATACACAGGTGGTATCTTAATTTTACTTGCCCTTCTCCTCTCCTGTCCCCTATCCCCTTGTCCCCAAATATCCTTTCCCCTTCTTTTAAAGGGTAAATTTACATATATAGTAGTCTAGGTTATTGATACTTTTTAAACTCAATACTTTATTTTTTAACTTTATTTCCTGTGCTTGACAAGTCGAACATCATTTTTTTCTTTGCTTCTCAATAGGTAAGTATTTTTCTTCTCTGGCTTCTCCCAATGTTTGCTTTTTATCATTAATTTTCTCCAGTTCGAATGTTTTTGCCTATGTGCAGTGTTTTTTGTTCCTTTGACCATTTGCTTGTTTTGGTGAAGGGCCTGTACAATGTTTGGTGTTCTCAGATATCTTCGTCTTAAAACTGAATTCTGACAAGGATGAAAAAGGAAGAATACAGTTACCATATGAGACATCACTCTGATTTACCTGACCATAAGTATTCTATAGAGGAGAATTAAATCATTGATTTCTATGATAACTTTGCTTCTATCTTTGTGATGTTACCTTAAAGAGATTTACTTCTTATTCAATCAGATCATTCCCATTCAAGACAAAAAATATTTTCCCCATCACTGATTTTTCATGTGCATGAACATCAACTGAGTTAAAAATGCTTTCAGGGAAACATACTGGAATGCAATTCAGCCAGAGTCACCTTTCCATTCTTAGGATAAAAATCGTGAACTGAATATCTAGAAGAGCTATAGTTATGTTTCTAATATCTACTAAAACAATCCTGATACAAATCTTTTTCATGTCTAAGAACTTACTTAAAAATTCATGAGTTCTGTTTCAACTGTGATATTTAAAGAACTTGGAAACTGTCACTCTCATCTTTACACGAAGAAACAGCAGGTTATCTTTGCTCCTTGTCTCTAACACACATAATTCTGTCTAAATATGAGAAAGCATCAGATAAACCTCATCTGAAGGACATTTTATAGAAAGCATGAGTAGTGCTCTTCAAAATTCTCAAGGTCATCAAAAAGGAAGAAAGTCTGGAAAATTGTTATAGCTATAAAAGAAGCTAGGGAAATAAAAGGCAATGTGACATACAAGATGAGATCATGGAACAGGAGAGATAATAGTAACATTAGTAAAAAGGAGGGAATTCAAATAAAGAATAGATTTTAGTTAATAATAATGCATCAATATTGCTTCGTTAAATATGATGAATATACTGTGTCAATAAGGTGCTGATAGGAAAAATTCAAAATTGGCATCATTAAATGTTAGATTTCTATCTTATGCTAAAAATGCCATCATAACACCAAGAGCATAACATTTTGCTCTTCTATCATTTGTTTTTCTTGTGCATAAAATGAATACTGTCTTTGTTGAAAATACCCATATTAACCTGAAAGATTGGAGTCTGTTGTTAATTTTTAACTAAGTTTCATTATGGCTAAGGATGAAAGCAAGAAAAATATTTTGTACAATATGAAAATGTTAACATTATTATCTAGCCAGGCCCAATGAAGACCTATTGTGTGCTTGTAATTATGTGGACCAAATAATACTTATTAAAATTTAAGCTTTCATTAACTTAAATTAAAAATCCTGAATAATGTACTAATAATTTAAACATGTACTTTGTACTATAAACCACATCAAATGCAGTAAATTCATGGTCTTATTTAATTACTACAATAAATCTATGTTGTAGATGCTGTAATTAGCCTCTGCAAGATTACAAATAACTGTGTAATTAAAAAAGATTTTGCAACATCATAAACTCCTGATTTTATAGGTAGTAGAATGACAGCCTAGTGAATTTAACCAAAATAAGCTCTTCATGGTCAAGGCAAATATGCTATTCTTACTTATGTAGATTTTGCTTTTCAATTTCAAAGGAATTTACAAAAAGTATTTGTTAAATATGCATGTTTGTGCTATGCATATGTACATATATGTATGTATACTTTTCCTCTAAAAGTATTTCTATGAATAGGTAACAGTAAGTTGACTGTGGGAGAATATATTGACAGAATTTTCATTGGATTTTACAAACAATGAACCACATCTGTGAGTATATGAAGATAAAATTAATTGATGTTTTTCAGGCAAATATTTTATTAGCATAGAAAAGACATTTTTATTTTATATTTAACTAACTTCCTTTTTCTGTATTATAAAAATACTCTGAGAAGTCTTAATTAGTAATCTTACCTCAATTATTTATTAATACATAAATTTATGTGTTCATATTAAATCCATTAAGTCCAAAAACTTATCCTCAAAATTATCATTCATGTGACTAAAAAACTATAGAGAGCTAGTATATCTACAGGGATGTTGAATCCTAGAGCTAGAATTGTTACAGTTAGGAAACATTTTTAAATTATTAATGATTCATATGATTTGGAAGTCTTCTTTAAAATTTTATTTACTTATTGATTTGGAATTATTATAGTAATGGACAGTATATTATGATTGTGTCTCCTTTATTTATATGTCTCATTGTAAACTATCCAATGGGCACTGGCACCAAGGTACAAATAAAAATTTCTGTTGATTATGCTGGGCATGGTGGCATATGCCTGTAATCCCAGAGTTTGTAAGGCTGAGGAAGGAGGATTGCTTTGAGTTTGAGATCATCCTTGGCTATGTAGTGAACTCATGGGCAGCCTGAATTAGGCAGTAAAATTTTGTCACAAAAAAGTTTTCTATTCTTGACTCTGATTTTAAATATACATGATAAAAATTTTTAAACTCACACTCCAATATGCTCATTTATTCTTTCTTTTTAAATAATAATGAAATCAAGATACATAAGGAATAGAAGAAATATGGTTACATTTGAATTTTGCAACATTTTTTATCATATGGTTCCTATGAATGTATGCTTTTTAAAAATTTTTCATGGAAACCAAATATATGCTATATCGCTAGTTTAAAGTTTAATAACTGCTTCTAGAACTATTTTAATTAAAGTAACTCAAGCATTCTTACACATTTTTTAAAACTTGTATTGAAAACTTTTGCTTGTCCTCTTTTCCACTCTAGTAAGTTGACTTCTTAATTTAACTGCTTAAGTTTACCTAATCTAAAAACAGTTTATCGAATCATTACCCATAAGCTATGTATGTATGTCCTTAGGTTTAACTATGGCTGCACTGAAATTAGAACTAAAGATGGAAAGCACGTGGCTATGAGCTCATCACACCATAATGAGATAGGCTTCAGAGATTGCAATGTGCTTCACTTCCACAATATGCAAATTGTGTACAATGCCAGATGCAGAAGCGCTGATCCAGTTGCCAAGTTCTGTGGAGGGCATGGTGATTCATTCACAAATCATCACAAATATAGACACTCAGGAACTAACAGCCTGTTTAGGGCTGCCTACATGAATGGTTACTGTGGACTAATATATGACATTCTAGCACCCGGAAAGAACTCTCAGCCTTAAATTGTATAGAACTCTATTATGACATTAGACTGCTTAACCCCAGGGTAGATGTCAATAGTTTTAGGTGACTGTAGATAATGAATTTGTGTGCTTATGACAGAGAAAAAACATTCAATTCAAAGATAATATTACATTCAATTAAATTAGTTCTTTACACACTCAAGTGTATGCAATTCCTTGTTTGAAACTTTTTTTTCTGGACAAGTCAATTTTTAACACTTTGCAGAATATTCAGTCTTAGAGCTACATGACTTATGATTATATGTGTTTTCATCCTCTTGGAATAATGTGTTCATTTATTCATCAAATATTCTTTGATGACTTACAAGGAACCAGAAACTAAGTCAAACTTTAAGAACAATACATCAAATTAGAGAGTTCCTTAAAAGTGTCAAACTCTCACAGAAATATAAGTTATATGTTTTTTAAAAAAATTTATTTAAAGAGAAAAAAAGCAAAATAGAAAAAAGAGTAGCAACAATATGAATTCCAAAAAATAAGCATTAAGAAATCACTAGCTGATAAATTACATACTGTCATCTTAGAAATAGTTGTTCAATTTACAAAATTAAAACATGCAAAGTGGACATTCAAACAGTGAGTTCTGCTCAATGATCCAACAATAACTTAGTAATATGGTCATCTATCTTAGACACTTAAACTTGCATGCAGTTATATCCTTTATAGTATATGTTCTTTTTTATATGGGACCAAAATATTTATTTTTTTAAATGTTTAATTTTGTTTGGATGTGTTTCATGAGTGGAACCAAAACTTGATATAAAAAGTAAATTCCAACCAGTTTCCAAGATATTATTCATCCTTAATATGTATGTAGAGAGATTTTTACAAAAGACTAACTTGGTTTGTTCATTCAATCAATTTTCTACAGGCTTTCCCCTGAGGTCTCAGGCCTTGGCCTACTGACTATTTTCCCCCCATGATGTCAATCTTTTGAAAGAATAAAATGAATATAAAGAATATAAAGGCTAGCATACCTTTGAAGAATTGTCATCCTTCTTTAGTAGGCAAAAATCTTGAAGTATAGGGGTAGGCAGAGTTTATGAACAAAATCTAGATCACACAGGAAATACTTCAAAGAGTCAACAACTAGGATCTCAACTTATTAAAAATCTTTTGCGAATCAAAAGAAACCACCAACAAAGTGAAATGACAACCACAGAATGGGAAAAATTGTTAGCCAATTGTCCTTCAGGCAAAGAATTGAAAAAAACAGACACCCCAAATTTAAACACCGAATCCAAAAATGGGCATCAGAGATAAATACATGCTTCTCAGATGGAGTATTACAAATGGCAAAGAACTATATGAAAAACTGTTCAACATCACTCTCACTTTAAAAATGCAAATTAAAACAACACTGAGACTCCATCTCACCAAGAAAGAATGGCTATTATCAAGAAATCAATCAATAACAAAAGCTGGAGGGACTGTAGGGTGAAAGGAACCCTTCTTCATTGTTGGTGAGAGTGTAGACTAGTGCAACCACTGTGGAAATTCAGTGTGAAGATTCCTCAAAAAACTGGATTTAGAGGTCCCATTCCCCCAGCTATTCTCTTGGGTATCTTCCCAGAAGATTAAAAACATCATACCACAGCGATATATGTACACCCATGTGTATAGCAGCACAATTTGTAATAGCTAAATCGTGAAAATAGCCCAAATGCCCTTCAACTGAGAAGTGGGTAAAAGAGTTGTGGTCCTTTTACACAGTGGTGTACTATTCAGCAAAAAAAAACTTGAGACTTTCATAGGTAAATGAATGCAACTTGAAACCATACTCATGAGTGAAATAAATCAGTCTCACATATGTAAACATCGTATTGTCACCCTGGTGTGAGAATTTCAAAGAATAAATAAATTGTAGTTATGTACATTAGATATTGTGAAACGGGAAGAAACTGTTCAAAAGGAAAAAGGAACAAGGATAGGTGAAGGGGAAATGACAGTAGGGAAAAAGGAAACAATAGCAGTGAGTTATACTATTAGTGTCTCATAGTTCATTAAAAAGCAAAGTGAGTGCTAATATTGACTAGAGACATTTTTATGACCATATCTTGTACCCTGAGTAACTAATGATAACATGTACTTTAATAACTACTGTTATTCTCCTATTATTTTCATATTAATTTTAAAAACTTTTTTCCATTAAAATAAAAGAAATAAAAAGGATTGCTTTTCGTAAGAGAAAAAAACTGCTCTTTTCTCCAAATACAAAATGACATAACTATCTAGTCCCTATAGGGGATATCAATGGGATTTGTGCATTGGAAACTCAAAATCATATATGGCCTGTTGGATAAATTATGTACTTACCACATTTTCTTTTAAATAAAGTTTATTTTAAGCATATACCTGTGCTTATTTGTTTATGTATTATCTGTGATGGCATTCATGCTACAGCAGCAGAGTTTAAATAGGTCATTGCAGAGATTGTATTGCTCATAAAGCCTAAAATATTTACTATTTGTCCCTTCTCAGAAAAAAGTTCTC
The DNA here is from genome assembly GCF_034190915.1 of Cavia porcellus. Taxonomy (NCBI): domain Eukaryota; kingdom Metazoa; phylum Chordata; class Mammalia; order Rodentia; family Caviidae; genus Cavia; species Cavia porcellus. The sequence goes on along the minus strand of NW_026947516.1, from coordinate 29,540,764 downwards.
ATACTGCTGGTTTACATTTATTTTATCCCTGTAAAAATTAGTGTTTCCTTCACTAATTAATATTTGCCAACTGTGGGTCAAATACACAATGTTAAGTAATAATGCTCATGCAAGTTAACTTGTATCAAATTTCATATACAAATGTAACACATTAAATAAATTACCTTTTTGGCATGATTTTAAGATTATTCAAAACAGCTTTAGATCTTAAAATGACACCAAAAAATCTATGTATGAAATTATATGGAGTTTAGGGATTTCATAATGATAATCTAGGAAAGTAGAAAAAATGGTTATAATCTAGATTTAACATATTTTAACATCGAAATTTTGTCACAGGGAGCTGTACACTGTGAGATATTTACTAGCATCTTTGGCTGATTCCCAGTAGATGACAGTAGACCATTCCACACATACTCAAACCAGTTGTGAACCCCCAGGCATTGACAAATATTCAGTTGGCGACAAAATTGACTGTTTTGAGAATCACTGTTTCAGATTAAAGGAGATAAACTTTGAGTTAGTAATTGTTGAAGATGGACGATGGGCATGTTCTAGTGTTTTATATCACCCTCTATTTTAGCATGTTTTCAATGATTTCATAGTGAAAATAAAATGACATAAAATTAACTTACTTTAGAGTCTGTTCTGTTTCGGCTAGATTTAGTATGTGAATTAAGGCTGTTGCTAAAGGTCACGTAAGTCAGTATTTGAGCCAATTAGTAATGATGCTAAAGAATTGTGAAGGTCAACATGTGAAATGATTTTGTACAGAGTGAAACTGAGCAATTTTGTATACTCTATATCTTTAGCATAAATATTCATTTATCATGTATATAAATATATATGTATACAATCCACATTAATTACTTATTTTAGAAGTATGTGTGCACTTGTATAACCCAAATCTATAAAAATTTTTAATGAAATTCAGACAGTTCAACGAAAGGTCATTGGTTTGGTTTTCTACTAGAAACAGACAATTATGTCATTCTACAAAACATAAGCTTGGCATCCTAAGGTGAACTAAAAATGAGTTTGATGGTCAGAGTATGAATTCCAATTATGACAATATCCACATCCCTATTTTTGACTAATGATCTCTGTAGAAATTAGGAAGAAAAGATTTGTATGCGATCTATTTAACATGATCTTTTAAAAATGTACCCAAATCTTTGTTTTTCTCCTCATAGGTTGAAGGATGAAATGCAAAATACTTAGATCATATGTATATTCTTTAGAAACTAATCTTTAGTTATCTGTTGGCCTATGTCTCTCTTCTTATATCTATTTCTCTATATCTGTCTGTTTCTTTTATAAGAAGCTATCTCCAGTTCTGTGTGTATGTGGTGCTTCCTAACTTCTTTACATTTAGCTACATTTCATGTGTCAGCACAGTTCCCATTTGTCCCATGTCATTTTATATTTTCAGTGTTGGGGATGGAATACAGAGCCGCTTTCATATTATGCAAACAATCTGCTACTGAGTTTATCCAAGCCCTCTATACAACTAGACTGGCTAAACAGATATCTGTGTTGCAGTTCCTGTTCCTATATGAAGCTTTTTTCCTTTGTATGACTCAGGCAATCATGCAAATATTAACCTCATTTTCCAAGTATTGCTGGTACCTATGTTAGAATGTGTATTTATGCAAAACATAATTTTCTGTGGCAATTATTACAAAGTTATGATGACATAAGTGTCAAAAGTTTCTAACTTCTTTTTGAATCCTCTAATGCCTTTTACCTTCTTTTTCCATATTTACCACCCTTCAAATCTTTTTTCTGTCTGTAACTTCTTTTTCTAATGACTTCTCTGTGGTTTACTTTTGCTATTCATGAATTTCCTGTGGTGATTGTGAGCTGAAATCCAGCCATCTGCCTCTGTACCACTTCACTCCACTTCCCTGCAAAAGTAAACATCATGACTAAAATCAAGGGAGTCAGTATGTCTGAAAATGGTGTTCTCCTACCTTGGGAGTCAGCACAGTAAAATTCCCACTGACACACTGATTACAGCCAAACAAGACAATACATCTTTCATGTTCTTCACCCTGAGTGCAAATGGTTAATTTTAGAAATGAAAGTGATACTGTTTGGAAGCTTAGAGCAGATTTTGGCTTGAACTCACAACCAGGTTTAGAATATTATTTGTAGACAATTTGTAAGCAATTTGACCATTTCCTTGAAGTTTATTCTCCATCTCTTGGCAACACTGAGCAGTTAGGGATATTTGAGTCATTGAGTTTTAGGGAAAATCTGATATACATACAGCATCAGTTTAGCTCGAACACTGCATTCCAGATTTGAGACAGTACTCCAAATGTCCTGCCTGGTAAAAACCAGAACTGTTTAGGTATAAAAAAAAAACAAGAACAATCAAGAAAGCTCTGTATTTCTTTTGTTAACTTGCTTTGTTTTAATTTTTATAAATTGTGTAACTATATACATATGGCAGAAAACACAAAAATGATTTAATGAAACTCCGCATCTATTTTATAAACAGAAATCTTTCCCATTTTACATGCAAATCTCTAGGAGATAAAGCAATACTTTCAAAGATCATATGTGCACATCTTTTAGTAAATATTATACTTTTGGACATTCTTGTGTAATATTTATCAGTAATTTTAAATTTCTGTGAAAGTGTAATCTATACATGTTTGTATAGTTTTCAATTTGATGAAATAACTTAAATAAACTTAATATGTTTAATTCCATCAACCACCTAGGTTCGTTATTTATTTAAAGGACAGCAGTCATGGCTGTCGTTATGTTAGAAATTTTCCTTCTGTCATTTTCCTCTCCTACTTAACTGGTACATCATATCAAAATTTAAAAATCCTTTTAATATGAAAAGTGAAGAAAAGTCTCCTCTTGTAAATTGTCTATTTAAAATAAGATATCTAACCCATACATCATCACTTAAATTTATTCCACTGTAGCAATATGCTTTACACCAGACAAAGGAGATTTATTTGTAAATTAGAACTCAAAGCATTAGGTTGAAATGAAAGGCCCCTTGGCAAAGGAATTTTAAAGTGGCAGATTATTTACTGTCAAATCCTATACAGTAGATAGGAATACTCAAGAGAGCCTCAGATTTCACAATTAAAAGGGAAGGAGAACTTTCAAATATCTTTCACTTCAGAAGTGAGTGTGTCAGAGGTACAACCCTGGGCAATGATCAGTTGCTGCATGTTAACAGAAGTGTGCCCCCAATTGCTCACCTGCGGTGAAAATGATGACTGGTTTGGTGAGTCACTCAAACCCTGAGGACATTTTTGCAAAAAGAGGCAAAACGTCAAGACCTTTCTCAAAAATTAAATCAGCACGCTTCCTAGTTATCCTCCTTGGTTAAGTAGAGGGAGTAAATTCCTATTCCCTGAAGCATCTTGTAAGAGGATAGCTGCCTGAACACAGTTCAGAGATGCCTTTAGCATGATTGCAGGCTGGAAAGAAATAGCCTTTTCAGAATATAAAGCAGGGAAAGTTTTCTCTTTCCATAAAGCTGCATGGAACACTTTTATAAAATGTAATTGCAGTCTAGGACCTATGCATTGAAGATATACCAAGGATCTTCAAGCTAGGTCGGAATTTTTTAACAGATACATTTACTTATTATGTCATTTTTATAAAGCTTTGTGAATATGTTTCCACGGATACTTGTTTCAGATACTGAGATCTATTTCCAGATTTCTCTATTTTAAACTTAATTTTGTTCAATCATTTTAAATACAAGCATGCCATAATTGAACGGTTTTGTTCAATAGAACTTTCAGCAGTAGTGAAAATGTTCTGTGTCTACATTGTACAAAATGGTAGCATCCATCCGCGAACATGCCATTGAAATGTGGCCTGTAAGACAAGATTGAGATTTTAAATTTTTAAATTTAATTCATTTACATTGAATTAATTATACACATCAGCTATCTTGTTGGTGTAGGGCAAAACTGCTTTAGCAAAGCTCTGTAAGGGTTTCATATGTTCCAAATGATCTTATTTAAAGGAAAATTGAAACACAATATGTCTCAGATGAGACTCGAGTGTTTGCAGTTATAGAAAAATCCCAGATGATGCCCTAAAATATCCACTTTTAGTAGCAAGATATTACAAGACTCATGTTCAAACTTTGCTGTTTCCTGAAATAACTACGGCATTAAAAGCACTGATACCCAGGTTCAAACCAATACCCGCAATAAGTGCCTATTAGGTATTTTTTTATCCATTTATTCTATCATACAATATGATCAGTAAAATTAAGGTATATAGCTGAAGCTCCACTGACAAATGGAAAAACAGGATTAGAAGAGTGTAACTTATTTAAGGACCCATAACCAATGTACAGCAGAACTGAATTTAAATAAGACATTGCCTGATTTTTTTTTTAAACATAAAGGCTATGCTCTTTCTATTCCACCATTATCCATAGTGGTCCACATTTGGACTCCTTGTCTTAACACATTGCATAGATTAGAATAATATTACATGATAGTATAAAATCAATATTAATTGCCTAGTTGTTAAACTTCCTAATTGATAATACAAAGATAATTTGTTATTTGAGTTCTACATAGAATGGTTTTCCTGCTCTCAGACACAGGATTTTTACCAAATCTGCCTCTTTACCATTTTGATAATCTAGTTCTGATGTTGTGTGCAAGAATGTAATAAATGAAAGAGGTTTTGTTATGCTTCTTATGTATGCCTATGTATAAATGAGCTCCAAACTTTGAAGAACATTGACATCACAGTCCACATTGCTGGTTATCAAATATTTGTTTCATTATTCTGATGTGCAAAATATATACATATCCCTGCCCCCTATCCAAAGGCGGAAAGCCCAAAAATCTTGTCATATGTTTAGATTAAATTTCACAATATCTGAGTGCCGTCTGAGACTCTTCACATTAGTTCAGTTACAGCAACAGTTGATCCAAAATCCTGTGACCTAAGAACTAACAAAAAAACTGGGTAAGTGAAGAGTTTCACACACAACTTGGAAATGAAAGTTAATATTCTCATATGCAGAGAGAAAAAATGGGAAATGCAGAATATGCATGGTTCATAAAATGCTGAAATGTGACTCAGCAAACATTGAGAAGACTTTTCAAGGATGAAAGCATGACAGAATATGAATTATTAAGCAGATTTGGGCCCTGTTTATCCTATGTAGAAGATGTGTTCATTTCATGCTCTTAATGGTGTCTGGCTATAAGTTCTGAACGTTTTTTTTTTTTTTTTTTTTTTTGTCCTCTTTGGATGCCTCGGCAAGTAATCTGAAGAGAGAATATTTCTCTTTCAGGTCTTTGCAATTTTCTCATGTTACCGCTTCTTGAAGGATGGAGCTCCACAGAAGATTTTGAGGTTGTAAATACCAGAGTTTTGGCTTCTTTTGCAGTAACATTCTCTTATGAAATGGTAGGTTTATCATGTATTTAATGATTGTAAGGTCCTTATTGTACAAGTGACACAGACCATTTTGGCACATAACTGTCAGGTTTGTTGTTTCTTTACACTTCATTCCTCTATTTCTGTCTCTTTCAATTTAATTGCTTAGTTTTCCAGGTTATCTATTTCCACGAGAAGAGCCATAAGTTTGCTCTTTGTTTCTTGAGTCATTTTTTTCAAGTGAGAGGATTTACTGAGTGTTAAAATCTTAATTGGATTTCTGCCCTGAAAGATCATCATTTGTTCTAAAAATTTAATAGTGGGTATAGAGAAGATACTCTTATTTTGGTTCCTGACATATGGCTAGTTTTTAATTTGCCTTGCTCACAAAGATATATATTAATTAGTATTAAAACTGCCTTTTCTATCCTAAGAATCCCGAAATCTGATTTCTGGGTCACTCTTTCCTTTTATCCTTGCTCAGCCAATCATTTCACAGGCAATATCTTCTTGTTTTTAACTATTTTAGGAAAGACCCACCATCAAACGCACCTGCATCTTTTTTTGACTTTTATTTCTTGATTTACAAATTCACTAGGTACAATTTATTTTCCAAAATGTCTCTGTCAACAGTTTCATCATATGATTACCCCCATACGAAATGGATCATTATCCTAAAAGCCTCGTTTTCTTTGCCACACTCTGCCTGGTCCTGATTTTAAGGTTTCATTTTGTGGCAGAACCACATTTCTAAGTGCAAACTTATATCATAATCAAGATATATAATTATTTAGTCTGTTGTACAGCTAAAATTATTAATGATCTATTTCTTACTCTTCATCCATAGTAAAACAAGAGGTTTATGTTTTATTATTATTATTTGGTTATTACAATAGAAAAAGTAATGCTACTGTAATATGTTTTAGTGATATTTTTATTAATGAGAAGAATATTCAACTGAGTTCTTTTAGAGAATTTCTTTAACCCAGTAAAGAAAATCTGAAAATTTTCACAACTAACATCATATTATTTGAAAAATATTGGATTTTAACTCTGAAAGTCAGGAATAAATCAGAAATAATCCCACAAAGCCCAAAATTCTGTCAATGATTTAATGAAGGACTCTACTTACTGTGGCAAGAAAGCAAAAAGCAAGAAAAGTCATAGAGATTAGAAATGAAGGAAGAAACCTGGCTGTGTTGGATAGAATATGATTCGTACTCAGGACAATGACAAGAATCTTCATAAAGCTATTAGAACTCACAAGTAAACTCAACAAGGTTTCAAGACATATGATGAGGGTCAGGGATATAGCTCATTGGTACCAAATGCCTGCCTGGCAAGTGAGAGTTTGTAAGTTCAATCCCTGGTACCAAATATATATATATATATATATATATATATATATATATATATATATATACAAATGATGAAACATAAACTGCATTGTGACAAACCAACAATGGAAGCCTTAAAATTGTATCACAAAACATGAAATTCTTAGGTAAAGCCCAGTAATTTAAGACTTAACTACACATTATTTAAAGAAAGTTAAACAAAATATAAATAATTGGAAAAATGCCATGCTGATGGATTTAAAAACTCTGTCTTGTTAATACATTGATTCTATACAAACTCATCTTTAGATACAATACATCTGCATTATAAGTCACATTTGGCCAGATTGCTATAGAAACTGAATGCTGAGTATATACAATTCAGAAGTGTGAATAAACTTGAATAGTCAAAACCATTTGAAGCTAATAAGCTTAGAAATTTACACTATCTCACATACTTTGCGTAAATCAACGACAATCAAATTATCATAGCATTGGTATAAGAGTACTATACGTGTCAGTGGAATTGGAATGCTCAGTTGATCATCATCTAATAGTGGTTTCAATATGGAAAAGACAATCATTTCAACAAATGGTGTTCGAACAATTCGATAACTATATAAAAACAATGACTTTTTATGCTTATCTTGGATTTTACAGTAAATTGATATGAATTATGTTATTATTTGTGTTTAAATATACCCCTCTAAGCCTAATACAAGATCTAGAGTGTGGTTCTAGGATCAAGGGTGTGTAATTGCTAAATCAGTCCACTGACTGATATGGCATTGCTCTGGGTAGCATTGAGGGTATAAGTTTTACACCCACCCTAGGGCATAAATTATAAAGGGACAAAAGGAGCATTAATGTGCTTGGTCATAGTGGGCTGTTATTGTTGCATATCTTATCTTTTTCTAGTAGGGCTATATTTATAATCAAATTCTAGGCCCATTTTTAAGAAATAATTATATATGACATGGACACTTTCAATATTTGTAGAAATAGATGTTATAGAAAACCTATCACCCACTTTCATAACAGTTAACAATGCATAGAAAATTTTGTGTTAAATATATATTCACTCATTCTTATTACCCAGTCATTTTATTACAAATATATGACACCATTATATGCTTGGTGAAATAGATCAAACAAACTTAAATATCACAAGTTTCTCTTGTGTGAGAAACCCAAAATATGAATCAAGAGTAAAATACAAAAGCAGATAATGCAAAGTAGAAAAATCAGTCTTTCTCAAACAGAAAGGGCCTCAAGAGAAGGTAGGAGGAGAAAAGGGAATGAAAAAAGAGTTAAGATACCTTATGTGCATTTACCAACTTTCCACAAGGAAGGTAAACATTTTATACTGACATGTACTAATAAAAATTTAGAAATATATTCAAATCCCTCCTTTGCAACACCAACAGGAAGTAATTATTCCTTAAAATTCATGGAATCCATTAAAATCTAGTTAGCATTTATTAAATTTTCCAAGATATTTTTTAAAAGTATCTGTGTTGTGTGTGTGTAACATCTTTTATAAAGCAAGTTCTGAGCCTGTTTGCCTTGTAATTGTTGGAAATGTGAGGCCTTTCGGCTTTTACAGAAAGTAATACATTTTCATATGCATTTTCTCAAACTTTAATTTATTTCATTTTTGGGAGACTTCAGTTCTGATTTTTTCTAGATTTTTGATATTATTAACAGAAGCGAGCCTACTCTAAAATGATTCTAAATTAGCTTTTGCTTCATACAGTTAGGCTGTTTTACGACAACCATGTATTTTAGATTTTCACTATCAACCTACATTTAATCTCAATGAACTGCAAAAAAAATCAAGGGCTTCTTGGTCTTGGTGTAATTGCATAACATAAGTGATAAGAATCTCACTTATCAGAAAATGGAATCACTGTTAACATGATCTGGTGTCTAATCAACTCTTTAGGTACATCTAAATGAAGTGAGATACACATTTTTGTTTTTTTTAATCATCCTTCCTGATATCAATGGTTGGTCTAGATTTTTCAAAAATCAGTACCTGAGTTTAATCTTATGGATTACTAACTTATTGGGTAGTATAATCTCAGAGAAACAAGAGGGGGGAGAGGGCAAAGACTGAGTCATGAGGAAGAGGCAAAGTGAGGATTGAAAAGTTGACTCGTTTTAACATAAGATATAATTGGTTATTAAAATTCAATGAATTATTTGTGAAAATTCTTACAAACTACTTATTCATGGAAAAATCATTTGGTATGAAAAGTCATGAAAATTTTATTTACTACCTTCTAACTTCATCAGGGTAAAAACTAGAGTTTCAATCACCTTATTCTTCTGGCTCATGCCTTACTTAGTCTTTCTCTCATGCCTTAGTGGCAACAGGGATGTACCAAGTAGAAGGCCGCTGTCACATTGTAAAACAATGATAAAAAGTCATGTTGAGTTATGCTTGCATGTAGTCTCACCAAAGTGATAACATCACCAGAGGCAGATACATATAGATAGATAGATAGATAGATAGATAGATAGATAGATAGATTTGGAATTAGTTTCCAAGTGCTTCAAACTCAAAGAATTCAAGAGAATCTATGTCACGCAAGAACTGTCTGATATGGAGAATTACCAATAATCCTAATCACACTGAGTCATTATTCATAAAAGCTGTACCTTCTCAAGTTAAATAGAATTAATATAAATAATTAGTCTGAATAGATCCAAGAGTGGAATTCTATACTTTGAAATTTATTTCATGAAATGAAATATCCAATAATGTCCAGTTTGAAGGTGCCTTTGAAGTAGAAAATGATGATATTTCCCTTGGCAACCAATGATGTGTCATGTGGTAGCAATGGGTGGCTATATAAGTCATCTAAAATTTCTATGTAGCACATGAAATTCAGTATCTATATATATTTTCTTATTTCCAACATGCATAAATCAAAGGATTTCATTTTCTAAAGACAAGAGATATATTCAATATATAAATGATAATTTGAGAGATCCTTCTGAAGTAACTATCATAATAACTATAGTGTACTTGCTACCAGGTAAATCACAGCTAATATACATCAGTTGGTTTGGAAGAATGGAGAAGGAAACAATATTAAGTCCTAGTTGAGAGAATCAAGGATATCTTTAAATGTCCACAAATTGTTTTTGTGTGACTAGAATAGACTTGTCCTTCACAGCCTAATGCTTGTTTGATGGAAAATACTGATATTGTCACTGATATACTGCTTTATATCTTATCTTGGTGACTCTAGTCACTGGTACTGGAAAATAATTTAGAATCAATTTAGTCTCAGTGGTTCAAATGGATGACATCAAAACATATCTGGACCAAATATCCCAAAACTTTTCAGAGCTGAAAGTACCTGGGATTTGAATTTGTAGTTTAATCTTATTATATTGTGAAAAGCAGAATTTATATAATTTTTCTGTAATGTACTTGTTATTATGCCCAGTTTACTTACTATACATAGGGCTATTATCTAAGAGACCAGACACAAGTCATTCACCATTGCATTATTTATTTATTTATTTATTTATTTATTTATTTTTGGTCTCATTATGTAGTCCAGGCTGACCTTGAAGTCACAATGGTCCTTCTTCCTTGGCCTGCCAAGCTCTTGGATATAGGTACGTAACACCACACTTGGCCATCACTGTTTTATTCTAAGTGTGTATCGTTCACTACATAACTGTAGAGATAGAAATCATCATAATAAAGAATCATTTTCTTTCGGAACTTCACAACTTTGGAATGTAGAAGAGTAGGATTTCTCCTACTTTCCACAATAAAATTTCCAACAAGAGAATGTTCATCAAATTTCATTATTTTATAGAATTCTCACTACTCAGAAGAAACTGTAAGTAATGAATAGAATTGTTAGTGCATACCTTTAATTGCTTAAGTATTTCTGCCATTATTATTCTCTTATTTCATGTACTTGGCAAGGATCTAGGTTGCTTATTGATTTCCTTTTGGAGATTCACATGGGAGGTAAGACAGAGAAGCTTATTCAGTATGCATGGTGCAGATAGTAAATTGTGTAGTACCTTACATTCAGTGACAGAATAGGGACGCTGAAATATTGCAGGTTTGGTACAGCTGTGAGGACGCTAGTTGGGAACAAATATAGAATGCTACTAATCTACTTTCTGTCTTCAGAGTCAGTATATCACTGACCATTATATCAAAGTGAAAGCAAATGTGAGTGAGAGGAATTTAAGACGACTCAAAAAACAATTTATTTTTCGTAAGGGATTTTAATGACAGCATTGCTCCCTCCCTCATTTATAACAAATAATCTGTTCTTTGGTATGTGATTTCCCCTTGAATTCTTCTAAATATGTGCATTATAATTTTTAGAAATATGTTATATTTTCTGTTTTAACTCTTTCAATGAAAGGTGTTTTTTGTTGTTGTTGTTGAATCTGGCACCTGTCTTTCATGCATATAAATTTCCTGAAATGCCTGGAGATAATTTTTTTCTTCACACCATAAAAAGCTCTAGCTTTAGTGTTTGTAGTTTGCAATGTCTCTTCAGCTGAAATAAAAATATTAACTTGGCACTTGTAAAGATTTAAGTACAGAAAAACTACTTTTAGAAGCTTTATGAAGGAAGGATTTATAGAAAGTTGTTCACTTACTTGGAATGTTTAAACAGTTTATATTCCATATGTCATAATTTACCGACCTTCATAGTACCAGTTGTAAGTTATCAAATCATTTCAAATTCATTGTGCCATTGTGACTACTGTGAGAACACTTAGTCACAAAATCCTAACTGTGGAAACTATTCTACAAGAAATGTCGAGAGCAGAGCCTTTGCAAATATCATGCATGCATCTTACGCAGCCATGAAATATTTGCCATGAAATTGAACCTAATTTAGATTTGTCACTTACCATTGAAAATTATAAATCATTTTATGATCAAATTAATTAAATGATGTGTCATCTATCTTCCTATCCCGGGCATGGGCAAGTGATACATGTTTTTGAAAAACTGGTGAATAATAAAGTTGGAATTTCTACCCCCTGTTGGTTGATAACCTGCTATAAAATAATTCAGTTTTCACTATAATATAAATTTTATGTAGCACAGATATAGAACATAGTAAAAATGATATATTCAGATGGCAAATGCAAAGAAAATCTTCCTGAGAGTAGTAGAATCTAATGTGAAATTTGAAAGATAACTGGAAATTATCCAAGTGGAGTGAAAAGTGAAAATTTACTTTCCAAGTATGAAAAAGCATCACTCTATTCTTTATAAGTGGCAAGGCAAGAAAGAATGTGACACCTTCAAAAACTAAAATAGGTGGAGGTTGCCTCAGATCATTGAATACAATATAGGAATTAGAAAAGAATATGCCATGTTTGGCTTCTATTTTAAATATATCATATAAAGTTTCCATAAAGAAACCGATGTGGTCAGAATTTCAATATAGAAAGCTGAACCTGGTTAAACTGTAAAAAATAAAACAAATTGGGAGTAGAAAGTGGAAGCAGGGATACTGATCAGGAATTTTTACAGTGTTTAGGTAAGAAAATGTACTAAGAATGTTGCTATTTTTGGACTGTGAGAGGATGAAACAAGCTCAAGGCATATAGCAGATTTGTATTACAGACATGTTGGTGAAAGTTGATTTAATGATTTTTTAATTATAAATGTATGAAAAAGAGCTGTCGTTGGCAAATTACCTTGGGACAGTGAAGATTAGTTTGGGATAGTTTATGCTGAATTGATAAGACATATATTTACATGTCCAATAGGCAGTTTTTCTGTATCAGAATCCTGGAAGAAAATAAAGACATATCCATAATGAATTTTAAGATTTTAATATAGGACTGCTAGTAACAGGTAGAGGTCAAGAAAACCAGAATGATTCATGCAAGTGCTTCAAACCAGGAAGATCCAGAATCCTTTACTCAGGGCTAATGTAGAAAGGTGATTAGTAACAGTAATTCAAGAAGATATGTAACTACACATGAGTGTCATAGTTAAAGACATGTGACTTTCAGTAAGAGGAAAAAGACTGTCAAACTGTGTTCTGTCAATGAAGGCACCTGTGGAATATGTATCCTGAACTTCTTTTACATTTGCCCTTCCATTTATTACTAGTCCTCACATTTGAAGTGACCCTGTTAAAAGTAAAGGGCTAAGCAGCTTAGTTCATACAGATCAGCTTTCTAGTCATAGAGGGTAAACAGTAATGGATAATGGGCATGGGGAAATCAAAGAGGGATATTCAGCGTGGACTTTCTAACCTGGGTTAAGGACAGGATTGTTAGGAGCTGTCAACTATAATGTAGGGGTCAATTTCACTGTGACTTTTGAGAGACAAATGAGCCCATTAGGGTAATCATATAGTGAAATTATAACAGAAACACATTAGAGTTTCAAATCTGAGTCTGATAAACTTTGCCCATGTATGGCCAGAGAGAAAATATTTCTGGCTTTGTGGACCATATGGTCTCTACCACCACAACTTACTATAAGAATTTTGGCTTGAACATAGCCAAAGGCAATATTTGTATGAATGGGCATAGCTATAATATAATATAAGTTTATTGGCAAAAAAGCAAGCATAAGTCTGGAGTTTATTACAATATTACATAATTTGATGGCTATTGATCAAAAGGAAGCTAGAGTTTCAGGGTGACCACAATAAAAAGAATTATCACAGGACAGCATGAAGGACAAATAGAGTTATCAGAGCTAAACTAGGAATGCAGAATGTTATAAATTAAAGAATAAAGAATGTTATAAATTAAAGAATATAAATTTGACAAAGGATACATCCCATAATAACAGGTAAAGCAGGAAAGTTTAATAATAAAAGTCCTAAAATAAAATTTTGATTGGATTTTGGGGATAGCAAGATCTTTGATGAGGCCAAGTTTCAGTGATGCTCCAGAAGTTAGACTTCAGTGAGTTCAAAATTAAACGTAAAATCACTGAACGCAGCTAACTCTAAAAGAGTTTCATTGCAAAAAGTAGAGAAAAGATATGCTAATTACTAGTGGTGATATAGAGCTGAAAAATATGTTTTCTAATTTTAGTTTATATTCAGTTGACACATCATTTTTTAAACAACAATTTATACATAAGATAAAGACTGTACTGAAAAAATATTTTAGTATAAAAATGGATGCCAGATATTTATATGTGAACAGGATAGAACAAAAGAGAGGTAGTACTAGAAGATACATGATACATATAATATAAATACACAATTGACAAAATAAAATGCAAGACCAAATGGGCAATAACAAACTCAGACTTTTAAGAAAATAAATGTATTTTCTTCATAATCAAGATGAATGAGTTTATAGTGGGATTTGAGTCTTTTGTCCATTATTTACTTCTGTATCTGCATAGCAAACTACTCCACCAAGTTGGCCAGGATTTATGACTCTTACTTCTATACTTTAGTGAGGTTCACTTGGCTAGTTTTTCTACTTCATATATGTTGACTGAGATCATTTATGTGTTGGCAATTATATAGAGTGGACTAGAGTTAAATGATCCAAAATGACTTTTTCCATAGCTAGTGTTTGGTTCATTTAACCAAAATTATGTTACTTTTTTCTCCTGTAAGATAGTTCTTTCGCCACAGAAGTTTATAATTGGATAAACATTAAGCTGCAGGTCCTCCAGAGACCAAGCCTCAGAGTTTGCACAGTATTGTTCTACCATATTTTACTTGTCATGAAGTCACAGGGCCAGGGTTTAAGGAACAAATACAGGACTACTGGTCATTAGAGTAAAGAGAGAAAATGTGCCATTGCTAGAGAGGATGAAGGTGGAGAGAAGCTGTTCCTAACATATTTGTCAACCATTTCCTACAAGACATTATAAAATATGTTCATTTTAAATCATTCCTATTTAGCTTCTTTCTCTCAACGAAATGGACTGATTATAATTAGAATGTATATGCCATGATCACTAATAGATAGGATTAAGGATAATCTTTATTTTACTCAAATCTTCCTCAAATTATAGGAAAAATATTTAAAGCAACTTGGATTGGATTCTATAATTTTTACCACATAAAATGTGAAAATGTTTCCTTAATGTCATTTCAAACACTAGAATCCAAAATACATTATTACAGCTCTCTGAATTCTGTGCTAAGATTTCTCCTTATAACTTGCTTTCTACTTTGTGATAAAGAGAAATTAAAATTTAGTTTCACTGAAACCTGAACCTAAAGGGTTGGGACAAAAAAAGTACTTTGGAACTACTTGGTATATTCAGTTGATTTCATGAAATATGACTGAAAAGTGATACACTCAATTCTTAATCAGAATTTAGATTAATATTTTTACCTGAATAGAGTCTCAGTGTATGAAAATCACTGAAATTGTAGAATATCTGAAACAACTTCAATCCATCATACTACAAAATATCATCAGTGCGCTTGAAAAACTACAGAATACTGTTTACTTGCCTATATTTGGTTCAAAAGTAGTCCTTCTAAAAACTAATAAGTAGTTCAAGGTATCCTATTTGACATCTTTCCTTAAAACTACTTTCATAAAATTTCTACTACATAAAAAAATTCTGAAGTTCACTATTGATTTTTGAAAATGCTTTTGTTTTGTCCCTGTTTTCTGCAGCCTTTTTTCTTCCACATTATCCTTTCCTTCCTCTGTAGCCATTTTTTTCTTTTGATTCTACGCATAAAATGTGCATATATATATATATATATATATATATATTTGAAAGTACCTATTGATAAATGCATGAATGTGATACTTTATGCCTAAATTCTTTTTAATTCAAATATATCACCAGGAGACAATTTGTGGAGAAAGAGTTTTGGGCTAAAGGAGAACAAATAAAATGTATTGAATTTTCTTAATAGGGAAAGTTGAGGTTGAACATAAAGAGAATACAACTGTGGTCTCTATCAGTTTTTATTTTCCTATCCTGGGGTATTTCAAGTTCTCTATAAACTAAGAGACACTAATTTGTAAGCAGGATGTACAGGTGCTTCTAAAGGATCCCTGTAATATATGGGAATATATCCAGCATAGATCAAGAAGCAGGATGATCATATGTCCTGTTTTACCCCACAAAATCCCAGATTATGCTACTAACTTCAATTATTCAGCATTCATTTTTACTCCCAGCTTGAAAAAGGAATTACAGTCTATGGTGTATCCTTGTAGTACTTATATGACAAAGTTCAGTGTAGTGGGAGAAGAGGGATGTGTTCCTTGACAAAGGATGCATCAAAAACACTGATGATATTTTGGAGATTTGTCTTTAAGGATATCACCTATACACTTCCATCATTTTAATTGTGGCATGGTGAGTTGCCATTTTGAAGTATCTTTTATTGTAGTGACTATCAGTAAAATAATCCAGAACACGAAATTAGCAACAGGAGACATCATTAGTGACTCAAAAACTGGGGAAAGACTGTGAGGCATCTCTGCACAGGAAAATAAATGGAAGAAGGACTGAAAACATAAATCACCTAATTAATGCCTCCGTACTTGTATGTGTGGCCTAGAAATTCTTTGGTGGCTTAGGCCATAGATAACACAGCTTAGGACTGAGCATTTAGAGAGTTGATTGCCAAGCAATTTCTGATTTATGCAGGACTTGATAATTGAGCTTTTAGGAGATATTACCTGGGTCATGTACCTTAATGAATTTTTCTTTGATAACTCTCAAAAATAATATTAAAAGGGAGACAACAAGTTCTTATTTTATGGCTGAAGTTTGAATAATTTCCCTTATTGCAAGTCATGGACAATTGGGGGAAGTATACAAATTAATATAGAATGATTTGGACCATCAGGTATTAGGAATTTTAGAAGTAATTGATTCCAGCTACTATTGGATAGATTTACACTGTTAGGCAGTATAAAGATTCACACAAAAGAGTTATTCTGTGATTTTAGCACATTTTAAAAGTTAAATTTTCTTATTAAAATATTGACATGCATTAAGGTTTTTTATTTTGTCTTTTTGAGACAGGGTCTTACTATGAAGTTCACACTGGCCTTGAGCTCATTTTGTAGCACAGGCTACTCTCAAACTTGCAATGATCCTCCCACCTCAACCTCTCCAGAGCTGGGATTGCAGGCATGCACCCCCATTCCCGGTTACTTTAAAATTCTTGAATTAGGTTAGCCATATTGGCATGGATCATTTATGTTCTTGATGCACTTTGCATGATTACAGACGTGCAGTGCAACAAATAGCTTGTGCATTTATTTGTCTGAATATTTTTGCACACATTGCTAAATATTAAAACATCACTTAAATTTCCTTTGTTCAGTTTAAGGCTTCTTTATTAGTGTTTGTCTTTTATCCAAGATAGTCCTAATGTGTCATGCTTATATCAACCTTACATATTTTCTCAGCAAAATTCAATGTTCATTTGTTCAACAATCAGATTAGATAATTCTTTGAATGGCATCCAGTGTATAGTTTCTATCACCATATTGCAGTTCATACTATTCACTTGTGATGATAAAATTAAAGATTTTGCCTTTGACAGAATAATCTTTGGTTAGCAGCAAAGAATTCTGCT
The DNA here is from genome assembly GCF_034190915.1 of Cavia porcellus. Classification (NCBI taxonomy): domain Eukaryota; kingdom Metazoa; phylum Chordata; class Mammalia; order Rodentia; family Caviidae; genus Cavia; species Cavia porcellus. Next base: position 29,523,477 of record NW_026947516.1, on the reverse strand, counting down.
GAATTGCTTTAAAACAGAAATTTTTTGCCTACAGCTAGCTCAAAGGTTGGGGTGGGCTTTCAGACTCAATTTTTAAAAATAGATAAATGGCATGATTTGTGAAGAGGTGTTTTAGTCTAATTTGAGCTAATTTAAGGTTGAAATCAGATTTCAAGAATTAGATCTACTTTGTACTCTCATTTACAAAAATCGAAATTAATGGTAGAAAAACTAGCCACAGATTAACCTTGTTAACTGCATAAAGAAAGCTCATTACTAAAAAATTGAGTGAATCTAATTCTATTCTTAGGCAGTGAATTTATACCAACACCACTCATGAGCCCTTCCACTAATATAATTCTAGGTCATTTAAGCAAATATGAGCCAATTTAAATAATTCAGCATTTGAGGCATAGCTTGATTCATCCTAGGAAACTTGAAATCTCAGAAACTCTTTTTAGATACAGTTAAGTCTCACTTCACAGTTTGAATCTCCTTTCAAGCCATAGGTTAGTTTGCTTCTCACACATAAGGGCATCAAGAGGAAAGGCCATGAAACTTTAGCTTATTTTTCTTTGGCTACTTGTCTTTGGATCCCTGTATTACTGTGTAGAGATGCTGAGACCAGCATGCTATGATGAAATTTAAGCCACGTAAGTAGTTCACATATAGTTTGTCAGACTCAGCTCCCCAAGTTATGCCCCATCTCATAACCAAAATGCATGGCTGCTTAAGTGAGTGAGGAGGCTTCCAAATGATTCTAGCCACCTGCCATTGTGTCATCCCAATTTTGACAAAGGTTTTCTCAGGTACCTTGCTCAAATTATACACAGAAGCTGTAAGCACAGTGAAATGGGTGTGTTATGTCACTGGGTCTTGAAGTCATTTCTATACAACAAGAGTGAAAGAAAAGTATGGTAAATGGTTTGAGTCTTCAAGTTGGTTAAACTTAGTCATGTCAATTTAACTGGCTTGAGAAGAACAAAGTAATAAAGCAAAATTCTAATTGTGCCTGACTGGGTTATGGTAGCATGACATTAGTTACTTTAGTGGGTTTCAAGACCCTGCTTTGGCACTGCACCCTTCTCTACTTCCTAGTTGCTATGAACTTAACAGATTTAGTACACAATGCCCTCTGCCATGATGTGTATGCTTTGCAGCCTGCTTGCCATGGACTGAATCCCCTGAAATCATGAGCCAAATCAAATCACTCTTCCTTCAAAGTGTTTGTGTTGAGTATTGCATTGAAGTGACAGAAAAACTGACTAATAAAAAAGGGAATTGCTTGTAAAGATTAAAAATAAAAAGAAGACAGTGACTTTCTATGAGCACTTCTGATATCTATAAAAGGAAGAGGTTCGCTAAATTGCCTATTTGCTTATTCAAGTAGAAAAGTAAAAAGGAGAGTTGTGAGGCCATAGAAAGCAAGAGGCAATGCATCAATATGGTTTCTTTGTTTTAGATGACAAATGAAGGTAAGTCATGTAATTAGGCTTGAGGCTTCCTGACAATATCTTTCTTAAGATGGCTGACTGTCTGGCAGTCATGGTGACTTTAAAATTCTGCATATTGGCTTTCTTGTAAAAGCTAAAATTTGGATTTGGTTTGAGTGGGTTAATTGCAGAGTAGAGCTGTAGATAGATCATTATGGGAGTCCTCACTGGACCTATCCAGGTGACAAGCTCGAGCAAGGGATGACAGCCAATTATTATAGGTTTTATATCCAAGATTAATAGGAGGAGAGTGTCTAAATATAGGCTGATCATAATTCAGATACAAATGTTAGAAATCAAATAGTAAGGCTAAAGGTATAAAAAACAGAAAATAAGCTAATATCATAGCTCAGAAGCAATTAATGTAAGAAATGCTGTGGTGAGTATCCAGGAGAGCTGATAGAAAAATAATGAACGATTCAGAGTTGAGTAATGAAGAGTTCAGAGCTTGATTTCTATAGGTCTTTGTTACCTAGTAGATCAAAAGACCAGAGTTAAGTATAACAGATTCCTATTCAGACCTTAACATTAATCTAAACTGAACCAACAAATAAGAAAGCCAGGGAATTGTGGGTCAGGTATTCTCCTAAAAATATGTTCCATAGAAAGACTATCTGTGAATATTTTCCAGGAGAGTATCAGTCTGCATCAGCCTGAAAAGCAATAATAAGTAAAAGAGGGGAGACAATTATAAGTACAATGGTACTTCATTTCATGAACTTAATTAGTCCTACAGTTCTGGGGAAGACAGTGCCTTCAGGTTCATGTGAAGATAGCCATGTTGTGTTTACCCAATATGGAGTTTGTGAACAGAAGCACAGTTTTGCCCAGTGCTTCTGTTCATGATCTGAATTGTTTATAAACAGAAGCATTTGTGACCTGAGGCATTACTGTACACCAGCTAGATAAAATGCTTTTTTGTGTTCTCCTTTCTCATGAAATGCTCTGGCCTTTACAGAGAAATGAACGTAGTGATAGGCAATGTGTGAAAGCTAATTGCATGACCGTCATCTGCTATAGGTCATTATAGTCCTGTATCAAAATTACTCTGAGAACAAAGGGAACAGAGAGAGGATCTTAGCCACTTTTAACATGCTGGGGTAAAACATTTGACACCTACAATGTAAAGGAGAAACAGATTATTTTGGTTCATATTTTTAATCCATTGTTGACTGGTTCTAAGGCAGTAGCGGCATAGAATAAGGGCCAGTTAGAGGAAACTCGCTCACACTTCCAGGTCACATTCCCAGGAAACTGCCTCTTCCAACCAGTTCCTAACTCCCAATAGCACTCTCAGTTATGGATTTATCAATGTATTAATTCAATTGTGAGTATCACCACCATTATATAATTATCTTTAAAAAGTCCCAGTTTTGAACACATGAGTCTTTTACAGACATTTCAGATTTAAACCATAACAAAATTCAACTGAAAGTGCTTAAAATATATTTAAGGACACAGTCTAATAAATCATTTATTTCAAGACAGAAATTGCTTATATTCTTCTCAGTTAAAATTCTTTAGTAGGAAAATTGCATGAACAATATTATTTGATATCATTGAATTTGGAGTAGCTCATATAATATATAGATGTTTTAAAAGTAAAAGCCCTACAGGTTTGTTATATACAATAACTCCAAAGTTTCTAGAATGACAGTAGAATCCGATATTAGTATGTAAAAAGTGTTATTGTTCTTCACAAGAAGAAGCAACAAAGTTATAATGTCACTAACATAGCAATGTAACCTACTATAAACTACTGTATCTATTTCCAAATATAAAAAAATAAATTGTAATAGACACTTGGTAGAATTTTGTGGAACAAATAAAATGATTTAACATAATGAGTAGTAAATGCAAGAACTGTGTATGTATAAACAATTTCATCAAAAATAATATACTCATAATTTCGGAGCCTTAACAATGGGCACACATTCTTTTATGTTCCTTAAAAAAATAAAGAGGCTATTTTGGATTTACAATGTTTAAACAAAATTATACTAAACTGGATTGTGTTGTTAACTTAAGAGCTAAATGGCACTGGGGGGTGGCGGGGTGGGGAACTATGCTGGCTCCACCACAGAACGATAGCTGCTTTGGTACTTCAGGTGGACTTCGTCCTTTTCAATTTCAAAACTGGAAGCAGAAAGTTAGTGGGACAAAGGAAAAAAATTCATATGCACAACAGATAAATGTAAAAATCAAGTTATTATCAGGTCCTGACCTAGACCCCCAATCTCCCAAATGTACGGTGGAGGTTAAATAGAAAGAGACAAATTGTATGATTTTTTTAGGGCTCCAGGAGGGTCAAAACCCTTAGTTAAGCTTGCGACCCCGAGGGTTAAGACAAAAGGTTTTCTGGATCAGTCTACTTTTATTAGGACCAGGACAAAATTCAGAGAAACTGAGGGAAGTGCAGGCAATGAGCAGGTCATTGGGAGTCACTTCAAGGACATCTCTAAGTAATGAATCAAGTCAATTCAGTAGCACTGTCTTATCATGAAGACGTGGTAGAAGTGAGACTGTAAGAGAGTAATTTCTGCAGCTACAGTCTCTATCTTGTTAATTGAGGTTGGAGCCAAGTGTCCGCAGGTGTGGCCTTATCTTGCCCTTTGAGGTATCTCTGGCCACACAGGCCACTGTAGGTGTCAGCCAGGACCAGTGATTCATAGAGGTTCACTTACTATGAATCAGCTACCATCACCAGGCAAGGGGCCTAGGTCTAGGACAGACTCACAGGTAAGCATAGAAAGCCAATTAGTAAAATTTAAATCCTGCTCAGAGCAGCTTCTTAGTGGTCTCCAACATGTCATTATTAGAGAAAAAGATAAACACAGTCATTTCTACAACCAGAAAAATGACTCCAGAATTGAGAATAGTATGCTGAAATAATTGAAAAATAATTTTCAACAGCAGGAAAACAGAAAGAGCAAAAATCCAGCAACAATTAGCCAAAATATATAATAAGGTAAAGAAAGTTCAGCATCAGTTAAAACATGTGGAGCCTACATTTGGTCTTGTTGAAAAGCTCAGAGAAATGATGGAAGAAATTGAAAATACAGTTAACACTGTTAAAGAAGAGCAAAGACTGATATCCAGTGAATTCATTAAGAGAAAACAGCAAATAATGAACATATCAAAAAAAATTGATTCATGGACTGTGGATAATTCAGAAGCAGAGAAAGCTTTCAGAGCAGTCTCAAGCAAAGTTCCTGTAGACAAAATGAGACCAAATTCTCTTCCAGAAGCAGCAGTAGATTTGGAAAATTCCTTCAGCAAACAGGAGGGCAATGGGAGGATGGGACAATTATGATCATGAGAATTTTGTAAAGATGAGAAACAAACACAAACGAAGCCCACAGTTTATAACAGAAGTTCTAGAATACCTTCCAGGAAAAGCTCAGGGTGAACGTCATTCAGCAACACAAGAAATAGTATCAAAAATTTCTGGCTTTAAGTGGGGCATGGTGGCACATGCCTGTAATCCCAGCACTCAGGAGGCTGAGGCAGGAAGATTATTGCGAGTTCCAGACCAGCCTGGGCTAGAAAAAGGAGCTCAAGGCCAGCATAGGCACCCTGTCTCAAAAAGACAAAAAAAAAAAAAAAAAAAAAATTTCTGGCTCTAGAACAAAGGAAAAAAGAGTCTATTCAGGATTGGAAAACTAAAAAGCAGCAAAAGAGGCAGGACATTTTCAAGTTAAAAGAGAAGGGAAACAATGTTTCTGTGCTTCTTCATAACAAACTGGAAGGTAACCAAAAGCAAAAAGGGGAAGAAAGAAAGAAATGGAAGTTGGGGATTGAAACATGGGAAAAACAAAAATGTATACAACTGTCCATGAAATATGCTTGTAAGTTAAAAGAAGAGGAAGAGAAAGAGAAAATCAGGAGAAAGAGTGCCAATGCCAGTTTAAATTACAATTACTAGAAAGTTATACTCAGCAGAAGAAAGAACAGGAAGAATTTCTGAGGTTCAAAAAGGACAAAAGGGAAAAGGTAGAAAAGACTGAAAAAAAGAAAATGGTTGCTGATGAAATTACCTGGTATCAGAAAGAGATTTATATAAACTTAAACTGAAAATTCTAAATAGACAATGAAAGAAAGAGGAAAAGGCAAAATAAAACAAAACAAATAAAAAAGAAGATTGGCAAAATTGAAGGAGAAGGTTGAACATAATGTTAGTAAATATCCTTCCAGGGTTTACATACCTACTATTAGGATGAATGGCCCATAAGCTTAGGACCAACAGGCTCTGAGCCGATTCTACGTATCCCACACAGGGCTATTCCAACCTGGAGACAAGGAACTTACGGAAAAATAGGAGATGATGGAATTGCTATTCATTTGATGGGAATTCTAGTACATTCAGTAATACCAGAAGAATGTGACTAACCACATTCTTTTAAATATTGCTGGCCTAGGCAGATTGATTATTGTGCTGTATGTAAATTGAGAGGTATTCTAAGTTGAATCATCATTAATGGTTCCTGTTTTCTACTGAGAGGGTATTTAGGGTATATGTTGGTTTATTATTGATAGAAAAATTTTATACAAACTTATGCTACAAGCATTATCCATTTAAATACTCAAAGCATTTCAAAGATACTTTGTTTTAGTAATGGCATAGCAAGCTAAATTGAGGCAGTCATAGAGAAACATTTTTTAAAACGAAATTTCGTAACTTGGAAGTAAGTTAGCTTGAATAACAAAAATACCACTTTTAAAAAAAGAGTTACAAGAAACTTAATGCTTTTTCTAAATTTAACAAATTATTAGTTTGTGAATTATATTTTTATATAATAAATATTTTGTATTTGAAGCATGGTTGTTTTAAATAGCAAATATTTATTTTAAAAATATACCACATATATCTTATTAATTCTATTATTGCTGTCATCATTTAGGTTCACTTGAGCTATTATAAATATTCTTTCAGCCCTGGTGCACTTCATACATTTATATTTGTGTCTTTCACAAAAGAAGAATTAAAAACCTTTGTAAGGATTCTTGAAATTTTTCCTTTATATGTTTTTTTAAAATGTTCATTATTGAGAATAACACTTGTGCCTACTAACACAAATAGTCTATATATTTCCAAATTTTATGTAAGGATCTTCAGTGATATTGCTTTCACATATTACAGAAAGATATGGTACCTCTCATATTCTTTCTATAAAGTTGAAAAATATCAAGGAGTACAATTATTTATGAGTGGCAGAGATACATGATAACAAGTGACTCTGAACTGCTAACTTCTCTGATAACATCTCATCGACTTATTTTTGAGTATCAGCTTATTGGTGTGTATCTAGTTATGTTTATGTGTGCAAATTTAAGTGAAGGAGCTTATGATAATGCATGTGTGTGAGGAAAGATAAAATAAAAGAGGAAACGCTTACTTAAGAAGAAATTCAGTTGAGTGTGGTGGTGCATAGCTAAGATCACAGCATTCTGGAAGGGTGAGATTAAGTGGATTGTAAATTTAAATCCAGCCTGGGCAACTGAGTGTTTTAGTAATATTTTTTCTCAAAAATTAAAATTAAAAAAATTCTGGAGATAAAACGCAAGGTAAAAGTCTTGGACTAGATCCTCAGTATTACATATACATTAAAATGTACCTTGAAAACATTACAGTAAGTTCCCAATTTATGAATATTCCAGTATAAATTTTAACAGATATGAATGGACCTTGCATTATAAACATTCATAAATGTGTACACATCATGGAAGTGGCTCATTTATCTACCTTACCATTTTAAATCTGAAAGTAAAAATAGTTTATTTACAGCGGTACTGTACTGTACCATAATTTTAAGGTAACTTTAAAAGTAAAAATAGTTTCTTTGTGGTATTTGTGTATGTGTTTTATGCCTTACATTGTATATTTACGTCAAAGGTATGTAAGACTCACTTTGTCAGACTTGCAAAGGAATATAGGAATATTCTCCCTGAATGGAACTCCCACATAGGAATATTCTCCTTGAATAGAACTCATTTAAAAGTCAAGGATTTACAGTTACTGCTTATTTAAAATAAGCATACTAGCAATCTACTGTTGTGAGGCTAATAGTCCTGATGAGACAAAATATTTTTCCATAGTTTTGTGAGCAAGGCTAGTCAGTGCCTCCTTGAAGAAAACACAGCCACAAGGATGATATCATGCATTAATGAACGAGATGAATGGTTGTAAAATTTAAAGCAAAGTAATTGATATCTATACTTTATTGAAGCTCAGTGGAGCAAACCAAACAATCTCTTCTCTGCACACCCAATTAAGAAAGTGAGTCAAGATTTGTTGTTATAGCACAGTGGCAGAACACTTGCCTTATGTGTGAGGTCCTGGGTTTAATCCTTATGAATGCATAAGGGGAGAAAAAGAGAAAAGCAGAACAGAGAAGAGAAGAGAAGAGAAGAGAAGAGAAGAGAAGAGAAGAGAAGAGAAGAGAAGAGAAGAGAAGAGAAGAGACCAGAAGAAAGAGAAAGCGAGTTAGATGGTGCGTTCATTTCAAATTTTAACTTCACATTTAGGTTTATTTGTAACCTAACACCCCCTTTTACTGACTTAGAATTCATTATCTCATATTTTCTTACCTTAAATATTTCCACTTATTATCTATGAATAGATACCTTGTATTTTAACAGAAGATTAATGTCTAGAAATATCCTTAAGTTTCCATAATGCTGTTGTAAAATAGGGCTAAGTTTAATGCAAGTGAGAGGAAAGTGAAACACAAACTTTAAAACTTGTTCAGGGTCACAAGAGTGGAAGTGGTACTCTAAATTCCCACGTTTCTCTGCTTATTGGTATCTGACAATATTTTCATTTATCATTATACCTCATAAAATGAATGTACCTGCATGCTCTGAATAAAAAGGATGATATTGAGTGACAAAGAAATAATAAAATGGATTGCCATGAGCTACACAGGAAACTTGTAGGCAATGATATTTAAATCAGAAAATATTTTGTTGAATTTTCTCAAAAGACTTTAAATGTGAAAATGCATATATGTGAAAAATGTGAATTTATCCAGGTACATGTATTGCAATTGAATAAATAGCCCAAAGAGAAATGTTTTAAAAATCTCCTTCAACTTCCAATAAAAAAGAAAGTGTGCAAACATTACACATGAAATTTATAATTTTTTATACAAGATTTGCTAATCTGAGAGGTAAAGTTAAATTTATGGATAATGTTCATTAAAATTTTTTGTCAGTAAAATTCCTACAAATATTTCAAGCCATGAAAAACAAAACTTATATTTGTAAGTATCATTTTGTCTCCTTGGTGTCAAAAAAACAACCTGAATGAGTAATAAGATCCAAAATGTGCAGTAGATATTGTGATAATGAACAGGAAAGAAAGTGCTCAAAAGGAAAGAACAAGAGAAGAAAGGAAAGAAGAAAGAAGGGAAAAGATACAAGACAGCTATACTACTAAACTATGTTAGCTCATGCAAAAGAACAGTTTGTGCTGTCATTGTTCAATTGTTTGATATTTTTTGTGCCTAAATCTTGGGACCTGAACAACTACTTCTAAGATAACAATATGCAATAAATTAATTGGTGCTAATTTCCTACTATTATTTGATATTCTGTATCATTTCTGTCCTTTCTGCTTTTTTGATTTTTAAAAATAAAAATAAAGATAAGGAATGCATGAGTTTAAATAAGTGCTACATAACAAATGTTATCTGGATCTGTATTTTGGTAAGCATTGTCTTTTGACTGGAACTTAGAATAATCACTATGTCAGCTTGCAAGTGTTTTTCTTCTTACCCATTTTGGTCATTCTGACTAAGATAACAATGTTATTGATTCCTGCCTTGACTGCTATTTTTGCCACTGTGCTTTCCATAAAAAGTCAAGAATACAATGCTATATGGATGCAAAAGAATGTCAAGATTATATTAGTTTGGCAAAATATTTTAAATATTTAATATTTTAAATCATCATATAATATTCATTCTTCTCTTCCTTTAAGTGCGTGTGTAGATAACTACTGAATATGAGGGTAGGACTAATATTCCAAAGACAAAAGATAAGTCTTTTATAATATCATGATACAGTGGTACTTTGGTTTACAAATTTAATTTGTTACACAATTCTGTGAAAGATGGCCCCTGTCATGGTTATTATTCAATGTGAAGTTTGGGAATGGAAGCAAAATTTTTTATGCATTTCTGTTTTTGAACTGAATTTTCTGCAAAGAGAAGTATTCATGAACCAAGGTATTCCTATACAGTACTAATATACAATATCTACGTATTTGTCTATCTATACTATCTCTCTCTTCTTTTTTTTCTCTCTCTCTCTCTTTCTCTCTCTCTCTCTCTCTCTCTCTCTCTCTTTCTCTCTCTCTCTCGTGTGTGTGTGTGTGTGTGTGTGTGTGTGTGTGTGTGTGTTTGTGTGTGTGTGTGTTTGGAGATGTGTGTGTGTACATAACATGCTTCAGTGTCTCACTGTATTTGGTGAACTGATCATTAATTTTGTCATAGGGTACTAAATTTTAAGCTCTTTGGAAATATATAAATCCATGCAAACAGAGAATCATGTGGTAATGTAATGCTGATGTATATGTCACTTTTAATTCTAGTACAGAATTTAAGGAATAAAAACATAATAATCAGTATAAAAGTATAGGAAGGAATGCAGAATATAAAAGGATGTAATTTATGCTATCAAAATGTAGGAGCAGATGTAAAGAAATTAGAATACTTGTATGTGATGAACAGTAAGCTTTTATCAGTCTAAAATAGATTCTTATAACTCTAAGATGGTTTATATAATACCAATGGTAAGTGCAAAGAAAATAGCTACAGCAGAGCCCTAAAGAAAAAAAGGGAATGGAATTAAAACATGTAACTACAAAAAAGATGCAAAAACAGAAGTCAGAATGAAGGGCAAAAAGGACAACATAACAATAAGAAAAAAGAGCAATTAACAAAATGACAATATTAAGTTCTTTACAATCATTAATTACTTTAATGTAAATGTACTAAAGTACCTAATCAAAGACTTATAATGAATGATTTGATTTAAAATTTAAAATTCAACTATATGCACCTGAAGATCCTAGAAAACCAAGAACAGTCAAACCTAACGCTAATACAAGGGAGGGAATTTAAAAAGTTCAAGGAAAAATTAATGAAATTGCAACTTAAAAAGTATAATACAAAGAATTGATGATTTCAAGAGTTGGTTCTTTGAAAGATTAAACAATGTAGATAAACCCTTCAACAATCTTGCCAAAATAAGGAAAGGAAATATCCAAATACATGAAATTAGAAATGAAAAAGATGATATTACAATGGCTTCTTGCAAAACACAAATTATTGCTAACTATTTTGAGAACATGTACTCTAATAAAATGGAAACTCAGAAGTAAAATATGAATTCCTAGATACATATGAACTACTACCAAAACTGAACAAGGAAAATATAAAAGTCTTGAGAAAGCCAGCAACAGTAAGTGAAGCAATAATATTATGAAGAAGCAATAGCATTAAAAAAAAACTATCAACTAAAAGTCCAGGTCTTGCTAGATTTACTGCCATATTCTATAAGACTGTATACAAGATCTAACAGCAGTCCTATTCACATATTTTAAGGATACAGAAAGAGAAGCAGTACACCCTAGAAGCCACATTCCTAGAAGCATGCACTACCCTGATTCCAATCTAAAGGACCCAGCTAAAAAAGAAAACTTCAGGCCAATCTCTTCAATGAACACAGATATAAAGATGCTTAGGAAGATATTGGTAAGCAGAGTACAGCAGATTATTGAACAGATTATACACTATGACCAAATAAGATTCATTACGCGGATATAGAGATGGTTCACCTTATGCAAGTCAATAAGTACAGCAAATCCCATTTAAAAAAAAAAAAAAAAAACAAGGGCAAAAACCACATAATCATGTCAATAGGTAAAGGTAAAGCGTTTGACAAAGTCCAAAATCTGTTTATGATAAAATTTGAAAAAAATATGAATAAGAAGTCTTTGTCTCAATCTGATAAAAATTATCTATGACAAACCAATGATCAACATTACAGCAAATGGAAAGAAGCTGAAAGTTCTCCATGTAAAGTCATGGGCAAGACAATGATGTCTTGTATCACAATTTCTGTTCAATAAAATCTTTGAAACATTAGCTAGGGCAATAAGACATGAGAGTGAAATATAGGCAATCTGAATAACAAAGTAAAAATGTATTTTTATTTGCTAATGACATGATCCTCTACATAGAAGACTCCAAAAACTCCATCAAAAGACTCTTTGAACACAAGAGGCATTATGGTAACCATTGTTGATAACCTTGTACTCTGTTTTTACATCATGTGCTATGTCTATCCTTGGTTCTCACTGACAGCTTTGTTTTGCGATATTTGACTTTATTCTCTTCCAAAAAAAAAGTAATAAGAACTAAGGAGTAATAAAACCTCAAATGTGTAAATTTTGTTGTGAAAAAGAGAGGCAAAATAGTGCTCTAAAGGATACAACTGCAAGTGTGTTTAGGGGTGTTAAATAGCTGACCATATTAATGTTTTTGGTTGGATCATTGAACACAAATGTTTACAGTCTCACTGTTTGAATGTCCACTTTGTGTGCTTTGATACTGTGACTTGAGCAACTATCTCTAAGATGATAATGTGTAATCTATTAACTGGTGATTTCTTACTGGTTTTTTTTTTTTTTTTTCTGTATTACTTGTACCCTTACACCGCTTTGTTTTGTTTGTTTTTTCTCTTTTTCCTTTTAAATAAAATTGTAAAAAAGGACTCTTCAAACTAATATTCACATTCAGGAGCACAGAAGGATAAAAAAAACATTTAAAAATAAATAGTGCTCCTGTATACCAATAATAAACTCTCTGAGAGGGAAACTAGGGAAACAATACCTTTCACAATAGTATATAGAACAATGAAATACATAGGATTAATATAACTGAGAAAATCAAAGACATATAATAAAAACCATAGTACTTTAAAAAAATTGATGAAATTATCAGAAAATGGAAAATACCCGTTTCTTTACATGCAGAACCATTATAGTCAAAATGGACATTTTTCTAGACTTGTTATATAGATTTAGTGTAGTTTGAATCAAAATACCAAAAACATTCTTTACAGAAGAGGAGAAAGCAATCTTAAAGTTTGTACAGACCCAGAAGAGAACTGGAAGAGCAAAAACATTCTGGGGAACAAGGGCAGTTTGGGAGGCTTTACAATCCCAGATATCAAGTTATACTATGACTCTACAGTGATAAAAATAGCATGGTTCTGCCAACAGCAAAGTAAATTACTAACAAAGTAGTACCACTCCTGTGCATCAATGGATCATAATAGAACACAGAGAAATAAATCAAGATACATTTATCTATGTTATCTTTGACAAAGAGGCTATATTTCTTAGTTCAAGGAAATATAATCCTTTTAACAAATGGTGCTGGAAAAACTGGTATTCTCTGCCAAAGGTGGAAACCAGGCCCGTATTTTGTTATACACTAAACTGAAAACAAAGTGAATTAAAGATCTAAACATTACAACCAAAAAAAATCTGCTACAAAAAATAGATAAATTCATTCATAAACATAGGTATCAGCAAAGTCTTGCTGAACAAAACCCTGGTTGGACAAGAAATAATACAAAATATCAACAAATGTGATCACATCAAATTAAAGCACTTCTGCGTAGCAGGGGAAGCCACTAAGAAAGTGAAAAAAAACCCAGGTACTCTTCAGACAAAGGAGCATATAGAGAGAAATAAAGAAAAATTACAATCCTCAATTTAAAAACAAATTAAAAATGGGCATCTGATGAATAGACACTTCACAGATGAAGAAATACAAACGACAAATAAATACATTTAAAATGTTCTACATCACTGGCCATTTGAGAAATGCAAATTAAAACAAAACTGAGATATCATCTTACTCAAGAAATCTTAGCTACCATTAAGATATCAACCAGTAACAAATGGTAGTGAGTCTGTTCAGAGAAAGGAACCGTTTTCCACTGTTGATTGTACCATATGCTGACACAGTCACTGTGGAAATCAATATGGAGATTCCTCCAAAACTAGTAGTGGAAATTGCATTAGACTCAACTATTGTATTTTGTGGTGTCTTCTCAAAGTTTTTAAAGAGGTCATAGCACAGTGATGCGTGCATATCCATATTTATACTAGTGCAATTCATAATAGCTAAATCTTGGAAACAGACTCTATGCCCATCAATAGATGAGCTGATAAACAAAGTGTGGAATTTATGCATAATAGAATATTATTCCATAAAGAGTGGTAAACGAGTTATTTGTAAAAAAAAATGGGTACACTGAGAAACTATAATACTAAGAGAGTGAAGTCAGACACACAAACTTATATGTCACATTTTCTCTTATATGAAAATCTCTCTCTTACTATATATATATATATATATATATATGTGTGTGTGTGTGTGTGTTTGTGTGTATCTGTATGTGTATATATGTATAATGTATAAAGTATGAAATAAAAGAAAGATAATATGATAAAAGAGAGAAAAATATTCTAATCCAGCTCAGACAATATTTCTAAACCTGTACCTTGACTTGATACATTTGTTTTCATGTTTTATAATTTATCTGGTCTACTAGTCTGTTTTCAATCTGTATATACAATATTCAACTTTATAATGTCTTAAGATAAAAAGTGTATCTGATTCTGGAAAAATGAAATGAAAGTAGAAAGAAGGGGAGAAATAGAAATGAAATATGTTATATACATGTACATATCCTCTACAGTGAATGTAATCATTATATACTGCAAGCATGTAGTAATAAACATCAAAAAAGAAAACAGTACATGTAAAATACCTATATACTCTCTACAATAATATATATTTATATATATGTGTGTGTATGCATATATTCATACACACACATATATATGTATGCTGAAAGTGAAAGAACAAGAACAAGATATTCCATATAAATGGTAACCAAAACGTGTCATGGATGACAATATCAATGTCTGTCAAAATAGAAGATCAATTTTAAGACACAGAGATAAATAAGGATAGTATTTAATGATAAAAATTCAAACTAACCAGCAAAATAGAATGTACCTAACATAGTATGCAAATATATAATACATAGTTGAAAATTTTATGGGAGAAATGCAAAACATAATAATAAATTTATATGATCCAAGTTCAATAATGCATAAATCAATTGGGTAGAAATTGAATACAGGAGCAGAGGATTTTAACAACAACATGGAACAACTGAATCCAACTGATGCACATAGAACAATATCAGGAGAATGCATATACTTTGCAAAGCAACATGGAATATTCTCAAGTACACCTCAAATGTTAGTTCAAAAAAACAAATATTAATTAGTTTAAAAAGCTAAAATTACAGCAAGTACCTTTTAGAAGACAATGTGGTGAAAGTAGAAATAAATAGCAGAAAAAAAGCTTGAAAATTCACAAATGTATATAAATAAAACAAGATGCCCTGAATAACCAGTAGGTCAAAAAGTCATGGGAAGAAATTCAAAATATGAAAGTTAAACACATATTAAAACTTATGCAGAAGGAGAACTGGAAGAACATGGCGGATAGATAGCAGCAGTCTCTGAGGCTCTCTGAGAAACTGCACTTGAAATCTAGGAATGGTGCCGGGCAGGAAGTCTCAGGCAAGGTGGGATATTTCTTTGCTGACCCAGGAATGAACTAAATTAAGAGAAACCATCTGGAAATGCAATCTTGGTGATATAGCAGGCACAGATAAGGTCTCAACACGGAAGCCGAACCCACGCCACTGGAAACTGTGATTTGAATTACCTGCAGCTGCTGTTGTGTCCCAGTCGGCGCATCAGGGAGAGAGGCACGAAAGCTTGGAGAGTGGGAAGCATTGAAAGGAGTTCAGGGCAGGACTGGCCAGGTGCCCTGCATCAACCCGCAGTGAGTGAGCCAACCACAACCCTTCCATAGAGAAGGAGGCTTCAGCAGAGGACATACTCAGACCGGGCAGACTACCCAGAATGAGAAGCTGCAGTGACTTCAGTCACATATTCCCCTCTCAAGCGGGATTGGTCGGGAGTGCCTGGCCTGTGAGACGCTGCTGGCTGAGACCCAATAGGCTAGCTCAACTCAGGTCCCAGCGCCTAGAGGTGCACCCTAGTGGCGGAGCCTGCAGTAGGTTGACCTGGAGGGGCAGGCCCACCATAGGCTACCCAAGTCTGTGTCTTCCAGGTGCCGCTGCGGTGGCAGGAACACCTAGCCAGCACAATTCAAACAGACAGTGGCCAACAGGAAAGGAAGCTGGGCCTCCTATATATGCTTAAATATAAGGAACAAACAATATGGGAAGAGGGAGCAACAAGAAAGGCTCCTTGGCCCCCAGTCCTGAGAAAGAGGCAATAGCAGACATGGCACCAATAGACATAAAGCACTATCTCCAGAGCCTCATAGACGAGTTCAGGAATGAAGTTATTTATGACCTGAAGCAAGACATAAGCAGAATAGTTAGAGAAATGCTAAGCACCACCCAAGGAAAAACAGATGGTGGAATGGAAGAACAAAAATAAGGGGGAGAATTGTTTCATGGAGGAGATAGAGAAAACATAGAATACATAAAGCAGGTTCAAAGAGATTACCAGGAAACTAAAAATTCTATCGAATACTGGCATAACAGCTTGAAAGAAACAGGAAAGTTTATCTGAACTGGAGGGCAGATGTGTAATATGGGAGCATGAAATGAAAAACTTCTTAAAAATAACAACAACAAAAAAAACCCAGCAACAATACAAAAACTAGAAAATGATGAGAGGATCTATAACTTAAGAATTAAGAACATAAGAGAAGAAGTGAGGACACAAACAAATGGACTACAAAAGCTTTTCACAGAAATAATCCAAGAGAATTTCCCTAATTTGGCAAATGGCAAAGATACTAGATATATGAGGCATACAGAACTCCAGCTACCCACAACCGAAACAGAGCTACACTCAGGCATATAATAATCAAAATTCCAGAAATCCAATATAAGAACAGAATATTAAAAGCCATCAGAGACAAGAAACAGATCACTTAAAAGGGAACACCCATCAGAATTACAGCAGACTTCTCGGCACAAACCATCAAATCACGAAGAGCGTGGGGGGAAATAATTCAAGCTTTGAAAGATAATAACCTCCAGCCAAGATTGATATATCCTGCACAATTGTTCCTAGAAATTGATGGAAAAACAAGGTGCTTCCAGGATTACAAGGAACTAGGAGAATTTGCAACCACCAATTCAATTCTACAGAGAATACTGCAGGATAGTCTAAAAAAGGAAAATACCAAGATGCCAGAAATAGTGGCAGAGAGGCCACAATGAATGGAGCAGAAAACGAAATGAAAAAGACAAACTGACAACAAACGACAGAAAAAGAGCTTAACAGAAATGAGGCAGAGAAGATCAGAAGGTAGGAACAGCAATTTTGGAGAAAACAAGACTTCATAATAGCTAGTGCTGATTTAGTATCATCTTGTTTAGAAGTCCCATCAAACGTGTATTTTTCTGTCTCTATTGGTCTTAAAAGGTTGTATCTTATTGGATTTTATTATATATGATAATACAAGCAAAAACTTTTATAGACAAGAGTTCATATAGAAACCATTATTCATTTTCTGTCAATTAGTTCTAAATACCCTGTAATAATGTCATCCTCTTGAATGGTTTTATAGTGTCTTGATATGCTTGGTGCTACAGTATAAGAAGTTATACTCAAAGATTTCAAGGAAAGAGACACTATGGTAACTATTTCTATGTCAGGATATCTTGTAGTGAAGCACTATTTTGCTTAAATGGTCATGATTTGACCTGCGCTGTTCTGTTGTTATGCCCTCTTTCATCTCAATCTCAATTTAATTATTTACTTTTTATTTTTTTAATTAAGGGAAAAATAAATAAAAAAATAGCAGGATACATTATAGTAACCTACTTTGATTTCCTATTAACTTGCTTTGAAATCCTGTATTGCCGTCACCAGCTTGTTTTGACTAATTTTCCTCTATTCTGCTTTGCTTGATAGTACCAAGTTCGAAAGTATAGGCATAACTGTGAAGACAATAAGAATCATTATTGCGCCCATTCCGGTCGACTATTATTTTCTTTTAAAATCCTGTAATGTCTCCAATGATTTGGTTTTATTCTTTACTGTTTAGTTCAATTTTATTATAACTGTCAATTTTTCTTAAAATAGCAAGAGGCAGTATGGTAACCATTGTTGATCACCTTATATTTTGTTTTTACATTATTTGTTATGTCCATCCTTTTGATTTGACTGACTCTGTTCTGATATGTTGCATTTGGTTTTACTCTCTTCAAAAAAAGTAATAAGAACTGTGGGAGTAATAAAACCCAAAATGTGTAATTGTAATTGTACAAAAGAAAAGAAAAGAAAGTGCTCTAAAGGTTATAACTGCGTATATGTTTAAGTGTGTAAGATAGATAACCATATTACTGAGTGTTTTCTGGATCATTAAACAAAACTGTTTCCAGTCTCACTGTTTGAAAGTCCACTTTATATGCTTCAAATTTGTAACTTGAACAACTATTTCTAAGATGAGAATACATAATCTATTAACTAGTTATTTCTTACTGTTTATTTTTTAAATTTTGTATTACTTGTACCCTTTTCTGTTTTTTTCCTTATTCTCCTTAAATAAAAAAAAGTATGCAATTCAGCATATCAGTACTGATGAAGTTCAAAGAAATAACCCCCTCCCCCTATTTTAAAAAGAACATATGCATTAAAAAAAGAAATGTCTCAAATCAGCATTTCAGCAACCTAAATTACACCTGAAATTATTACAAGAACAAAATAAACACAAAGTTAGCAGGGGAGACAAAAGAGACCAGAGATAAAAAATGCAATAAAAAATAGAAAAAATTGACAAAGTTAAAAATTTGTGAAGAATTTTAAAAATTAAAAAAATTAAGATAAAAGATTCAAGTAACAAAGTCGAAAGTAGAGAGAAGACATCACAACTCACGTTACAGAAATGAAGAGTCACGAGACTACTAGGAACAATGAGACACCTCAAATTGGGCAATATGAAATAGATACATTTCTACAAAACACAACTCACCAAGATTGAATTATGAAGAAATAGAATATCTGAAAAGCTCATTAATGGAAAAGATTGAATCAGTAATCAAAATTACACAGCAAGAAAAAAAAATCCAGGACCAGATAGCTTCACTGGTGAATTCTACCAAATATTTAAGGAATAATTTACAGTAATCCTTGGAAAATTCTTATAAATTTGATGAAGAGGGACTGCTCCCAAACTTATTTATGAGCCAAATTTATGTTGAAAATGAAATAGACAGACATGGCAGGAAAAGAGAAATTGTAGGCCACTAGTTTGATGATAATATAGGGAAAACCTTTAATAAAATACTCGGAAGTCAAATTTAACAGCACATTGAAAGAGTTAAGCAGCATAACTGAGTAGAGTTCACTTCTGGACTGTAAGTGTTTTTCAGCATATGGAAATCATGCAATTTAATAGATTATATTAGCATAAAGAAGCCCAAAACCACATAATCATCCAGTTGATACAGAAATAGCACTGTATAAATTCAACAAATATTCATTAAAAAACATTCAACAAAGTAGGAGTAGAAGGAAACAACCTAAACAATTATAAAGAACATGTGGAAAGCCCTCCTCTAACATTACTTTCAATTGTGAAAGACTAAAGGCTTTTCATTTTAAGATCAGCAACTAAGCTAGGATATGTGGAACTCAAAGTGATATTCACATAGGTGAGTTCTTCTTTTGTTTGGTTTGTTTTACTTTTTTTTGTACTGTGAACCGCACTCAAGACTTCATGCTTCTCATATGCTGTACCACTGATCTGTATTGCTGGCCCCCACGTATTTCAGTTCAAAACAGCAGTATGTGCAACATCTAAGAGTTCAGAACACTCCAAATATTCACCAATGAATGAATGAACAAGCGAAATGTGTTGTACCCATACCAGAATATTATACAGTCTTTTTCTTTTTAATTCTTGTTAATTAGTACATGAATGTAGTATGTAATGCTTACATTCCTTGTGGGAAGCTGGTACATGTACTGAAAACTTCTTAATGCCTTTTTTCATTTTTTTTCCCATTTCCTCCCCATTCCACACATCTCTTAATCCCCTTTATTTTTGGTACATGTTCTCAGATTTAAAAATGCTGCAACACAGAGGTATCTTATGGATATTGATTTAAGTAAAATAAACATCAAAAATGACAATTACTCTATAATTCCACTTAAATGAAATCTGTAAAATAATTAAACTTACACAGAATATAAAGAAAGTTATTATGGTCGAGGGGAAGAGAAAAATATTTTTTAATAGGTATAGGGCATGAATCCTACAGAAGTTCTAAAAATCTGTTTTACAACAATACAAATAAATACTAGTGAACAGATAAAATTATTAAGCTAGAACTCTTTATGCTTCTTATTACAATTAAAAAACTAGCAGCAAGTTAGGAATATTAAATTTTTTAGACAATAGTATCCTAATAAAGCATTAATAACTTACATACCTTGATGTTGTCACATGAATACAAAGAATGTGTAGCAGATCAAATCTATTTACACAAACACAATAATGGTTAACTAATGGAAAAGTACAACTATTTCTTTTCTAAAGTGCAATAATAAATAAATATGAAAATTTACATTTAAAAACACTTCTGAAATTATAGATAAGGGAAAGGAAGCAATACAGAGAAGATTATTTCATACAATAAAAAGTTGAAAATTATTCCCTGAAAAGAAAATATCGATTGTCCAGAATAATTTCACAATTTACTGAGAAGAATAACAATAAATCTAATATTGTAGCCTCACCAAAAATGTGCCTTATAAATGTAGATGAAATAAAGATGATTTCAGCGAAACTTTCATTTAATAAATGCATAGTAATGGACATTCTAAGAAGATAATTTCAGGGAGAAATCTACCACAGCTATGGTTTGAGATGCAAGAAGACAGAACAAAGAAAGTATTATGTTTTAATAAATCAAATAGACTTTGATTAAATTAACTAATGACTTTAAAATTTAAATAATATAGAAATAAAATATAAAGTCTATATTTCTTATAGTTATTTCTGCTTGTTATATTTTATTCCATGACTTTAGTCTTTATTTTTGTATTCATAATTTATATGAGTACTAGTCAATAGCCAGCTGCTGGATTATATTTAAAAAAATTCAACTTTTAACCTAGGTTTCAATCTAGGCTCCATTATTAACACAAAGCACAAGTATGAGTTTTTGTATCAGAGTTAACCAATAAATACAGCCAAAAAAAAATGAAAACAAATGAGACACAAAATAGGATAAATTGAACAAAATGGTCAATGTTGGAACAACTTTTAACGTATATCTTTGAGATTGAAATAATAAGCAGGCAAAATACAGAAAGAACATAGAAACAATGTAGTTAAAATTTGTTGTGTTGTATATATAAAGAAAATCATAATCCTCACTGACAAAATCACATTGCTTTCAATTATAGAGATTACTTAAAACTGACAGTATGCTAAGTCTTGAAGTCAATCCATAAAGCTACAAAGGACTTTTCATAATGACTATGATTTCTTACAAAAGCAATTATTTTATGAACTAAGAAGCTACAATGGTATTTGGAATTTAAGAAATATTATCTAATACAGTGAGCCAAAAGAGAAATAGTAATGTACTAAACATTAGGTAGGTCTTAAAATTACTGGCAAGAGAAATATTTACATATTCAAATGTGCTCAGTCTAAGTGGTTTGAAGACAAAATGTATATCTAGTATTATGAAATGGGATAATATTAAATTTATCCATGCTGAGAATTAAATGGAAAAGACAAATAAAACTATATTACAAGAAAAGGAACAAATTTAAGAACAGTAAGTAATAGGGGCCTCTAAGCCTAGTAGCTCAGAAGACGGCAGCAGAAGATCATAATTTCAGATCGATGGTAGACAGCTTAGTGAGACCATAATTCAAAACAACATAAAAAGGGCTGAGGCTGTAGATCAACGATGGAAGAGTTGGTTAGTATTCATGAAGCACTGGATTCAATCCCCCAGCACTGGAAAAAAAGTAGTAATTATGAATGAAATATAAATATGAAATATAAATGCAAAAAAATTATAATGAGTAAAATAATTTTTTAAAATTTCCAGCTGTAATCAGTAAAAGAAACAATAAATATTAGTAATAAATAGCATCAAATTTTTGAATTCTATACCCACTAAAATATAAAAATACAATATTACACATGATTTATGCTGTTAAATTCAAAAATAAATCAACTAGAAAATGAAACTTAAACAAATAGAACTAAGAGTATTCTATCTTAATAATTTCAAACTTTCTAAATCCAACCTGGTACTTTTAAATGTTTCTGTAAGGAAAATACAGAGCCTAGGCAATCTTCGACCTTCTTCGTTGTCTGTTGCTAACAGATTTGCCAAGCTATCTCTCATACTTCTATAGAAAAGCCAACTTCTAAGAATACATAAAACACTTCATAAGAAACTGACAGGTAATGATTTTGCCAAATAGTTTTATTATAAAGCAACTATTATGATAACAGAGGCTCATGCCAGGATAGACAAATGGAAGAAAAAGAAAATTCTAGAATACGAATCATCACATAAAATAAGTTGTGTAGGAACTGAGGAATTTCAATAAATTAGATATTGATTGTCTTAAGTTTCCAGTTGCTGAAAAAACTCAGAGCACACAATTAGATTTTCTAAATAGGTTTATTAGATATTAAAGAAGACAGTTTAGTAATGAAATGTGAGTTACATGTATTGAAAAGGACAGAAAATGAGGTGTAGACTTCTCTGGTCTCCTGTCACTGGGTCACACCTAACTTACTTTGCCTCCATTTGTAAAATGATTAGTGGTACACATGCAAATATAGACTACTTTTCAGCATCAAACTCTACATCCTCACTTCCTCCCATTGCTTTCCTCCAGTCCATAGAAAGCAAGTAGAAGTACGTAGACTTTGTGGAGATGGAAAAAGAATCTGGGGGTGGAAGGAGAAAAAAGGTGGGGAAGAGAAGTAAATATGATTAAAATGCAATATGTGTATGTACAAATTTAAAATGAATGTAATTATTATGTACCACAAACATATACCAATAAATAAAAATGAAGTCATTACTAAACAATGTCAAATGACTGACAATACTCTACTCTGAAACAATTAATGTAAATATGGTTGCAGTAAATCCGTTTTCTGTAGTTACTAGGGAACAATTCTGTATCTATGCCCAAGAGTCAGTACCAGGACCTAAGGTTTCATGGAGATAAATACAAGCATGTGAAAGCCATGATGGTATTGTATTATCTTTAAAATCTTCAAAAATAACTCTTGAAAAGAAATCCATTACAACTCTCATCTTCTGTTGATATTAGCCTATGTTATACATGAAAAGAGAAATAAAGGCACAGAGAAAAACATTGGTATTGAACTTGTACCATCATAATAATAGGTTCATTATGGTTTATTATTTCTGACATAATATGATTTTAGTATAAGAACTGTATCTAAAATATTTTAGGGGATAACAGTAAATTATCTTATTAATCTCTAGGAAAAGGAAAAAGGTAAGGAGTTTTAGAGTAAGTACAGCATAAAAACCATAAAATTGGTTATTAAACTTTACTACTTAATTTTAGTATTAAACATTACAATTAAAATTTATTACTTAATTTAATTCTTAAATTAAGAATTATATTTTATTGGAATACATTTTTCAAATGAAAAAAGTTTCAACTGAGGAAAAACGGCAATACATATAACTGATAGACTATTAATAGTCACAATATATTATGAAAACAAAATTTTAAAATTAATAAAAGATAGGCTGGGGATTTCGCTCAGCGGCATAAGTGCCTGCCTCGAAAGCAGGCAGTCGTGAGTTCGATCCCTGGTACAGATAAAAACGAAAAAAAAGACCAAAAAAAATTAATAAAAGATAATCCAATAGAAAAATGACAAAATGTTGAAGGAAAATTCCAGTTAAAAATATAAATAAATGCAGGGATATGAAAACGGTTTAACTTCATTAAAAGTCAGTAATTAAAAAGGAAAGGAAGTGAAGGAAGAAGAAAGGAAAGAGAAAAAAGGAACTGAAAGGGAGAGTGAGATAAAATATCAGCTAGGCATGAGCATTGATATTACACTGTTGGAATTTACAAATCTACATGATGCATAAATTGTTGTAAACTCTGAATACATGAAATCTACATTTCTGCTCCTTGATGATTATCTTAAATAAGCTATTTCACATGTTTAGAAAGAGATACATAAAATGATGTTCTTGGTAGCATTGTTCACAGCACAATATTTTTCATTGTCAGATAACGTATTAATTGAAAATATTCATTTATGAAATTGAATGAACTACTGCTAAAAGAATCACACAGATATGCGATCCTACGAGAAAGAAACACGTTACAGAAGAATATTGCTTTTAAAGTTTAGACACCGGCAAAATTATACCAAATATTGTTCGGAATATGCATGTAATAGCAGCAATATGCTAGTGAAAAGTAACATTCTGGTTATTTCAAACCATCATATTTAAATATTCCTAGGAAAGATTTATGGTAAAACCTTGGTGCTATTGTCTTACTTCATTTTCTTCTTATCTTCTTATCTGTCATGTTGATACATTTAATCAGTAAACCATGTTGATTCCACTTCTTGTACATCTTTGGAATCAGTCCACTTCTCTTCTTTGCTATTCCTATCCTGATACAGATAGCCACATTATTTTTCTAAGCAATGTAAGCACTTTCTGAACCATGTGTCTCTGTCTCTATTTTTATCCATGTCCATGTCCATCACTGCCAGCCAGTGTGATCAGAATTGGCCTGGAAGGCAACTATGATCTTATTATTCTCATAGTGAATTCGCAGCACTCATAGGATAAATATATGTTCCTTACCTTGGTAAACAAATTTCTGAATGATTTGACTCTTTCTATGTTCTAATCTTTCAGTACCCTCTTATCTCTTTCTTTCAACTTTTGCCTTTCTCATTTCATGTTCTTTCTTCTTCAGATATCCCCATTTCAAACTCACCTAATTTATATTTTGCTGTGTTCCCAAGTGGCTGTCACTTCATTCCATAAAATCTTCCATAAATAAACATAGCTATTTTTAGTGCCTATTAAATAAGTGCATGTCCATCATAAATTATACTTCTCATGCTACAGTATTTTCAAATTGCATTTTTCAGAGTTCTTCAAAATAGTGTGAGATTTATGATCATAGTAATCATTTGTCCTTAATACAACATTCATAATCCAACATTTACACTGTGACTAACTTAAGAAGCTAGTTTGAATGAATAAAATTTGATTATTTAGGCAGCTACAAGTGATATGATTTCAACTGTTCTAAGAAATGCGACCTTGTGTGGATTTCTTAGCTTCTTTGGGCCCGAGTAGCCTATTTTGTAATACAAAATATCTATAATTTTCATGGGTAATAGACTTCATTTAATGAACTCCATCAGATAGCTCTCATTTTGTGTGACTCTACAACTTCTTATTCCGGTGTTACCATTCATGAAGGTATAAAATCCATGGTGGTATTTCAAGGTCTTTAAAATCTTCAAAAATAACTTTTGAAAACAAATCCATTATAACTCTCTTCTTAATATGCTTTGGACTTTTAGCAAACTATGAGATTTGGTCCTTGACCACACAAAAAATATTCTCACATTTGAATTTTTATTGGTCTTTTTATTTTTAATTTTATTGGTCTCTATACATTTAGTTTCTTATCCATCATGTATGTCAAAGCTAGGAAATCTGATTAAAGTATTTTATGCAATACTCTTGCCCATTGTAAGTTTCTTGTTCATGATATTTCTTTTAATTAATGAAATTTATTTCTTAGTTTTAGAAATTGTTCCTATGTATCTTCTGAATTTTAACTTTAATGTCACTTTTCCATATTGCCTACAAAGTCAGGCGATTTTACTAAAGACTCTCATAACACCAAGTTCTCCTTCTACCACATACACAGTTTGCCAAGTCACTTTTGTGGATATTTCTTTACAGTTTAATGCTCATTTTTCTGCACCAGACATATACTTCACGAGAATATAGATCATATTTCATCTTATTCTCAGTTGTGTCTTCATTACCCTCCAAAGTGCCAGACATATTATAGACTCTTAAGTGTATATTTGTCGAAAGAAAGAAGTGAAGAAGAAAGCAATTATGTACATGTATTTTTTCAAATATTTTAAGAGAATTTGAATCACTACACTGAAACGGATAATATTTTACTTATAAATAGCCTGGCGAGAGGTTAGGCACATATTCAAAACTCCAAATAAATCTTTTTATGAATAGATAGTGCTAGAAAATTCCAGAACTTGGAGTGTTGGATATATTCTCAATGGAAATGTCAGACCCATGAAGAAAAGTTCATTTTAAGGACAGTGGCCAAAAGATGGTCAGCCTCATGTCTCTTGTGTTTAATTGCGTATCTTGATTTAAATCAAGGAGCTATCCCAGATGACTGAAGTATATATTCTCAGTTTGTACATAGAAATTTGCACTTTGTGTGGATGCTTTGTGATATCCACCGATGAAATTACCTAAAAAGACATTTTTCAAGTTATATTTCGGTCAAGTGTCAAGGACCATATTTGAAATTTTGCAATTAAACATGAGAGAATGACAGCACACTGTTTCAAAGTAAACCCTTTTATATAAGTAGGAGTATGCTCTAAAGGATAAAAAGCATAGCATATTAATATAAGTATACCAAACAGTCATTTATTATCACTACCAAGTATTGAGGTTTGCATATAGCTGTGTATGACACTTTCACATGACAGAGAGCCCATTAGGTTTGTGTGCATCTCCATCACCATAAACACACATGAATTGCATTTTGACATCACAAAGCTTAGGTCATTGTTTCATAACAGGAATACGTCAGCTCCTTACAAGCAATGTGGTTACTGCTGAATGTGCAGAATGGCCTTCACAGAAGTGTCTTTGGTTTTTAACTCCCTATTATGGTTGATACATTGTGTCAACTTACAAAGTCTAGAAGTTTAACTGAGAGACTCAGCAGGAAACCATAACGCTTACTTTGTAAATATCCTCATCCTGTGCAAAAGGAGGGCAAGGAGATTTTGTGAGGGCAACACCTGCCCTGGGGCGGGGGTAAGGGATAGTCTACATACAACATAAAGGAGGAAAAGAGGTTTGCTTTTCCTCTCCCCTTTTTGCTCTGCCTGCTACCTTGAAATGTTGTTCCAGTGCCACACCACCTTGCATTACAGCCAGCTGATTATGGAAGGAAACTTCCAAAAACTGTAAGCTAAATAAACCTTTCCTTCCTTCAAAAAAGGGAAAAAAAAGATGGTCAGAAATTCAGAAATTGTTACAATGTTAAAGTAAATTCCAACAGCAAGAATTATTAGTCAGAACTGATGATTAAGCAGAGTCATGATACTCTCAGCCATGGCACAAGGCCATCTTACCTATGATATTGTCAACATAGATAAGTTCTCATGAATGTCAACCAACTAATTTTTAGATAACTGTTTTGCTACTTGATTGTTCTTCCATGCTCGTAATTTTACAATTTTTAAATTTAATATTTAAATGCATTATTTTTAAAAAATGAAGAAAGGTATAAAGACATTAAAATATGTATACCAAGTAGTGTAATGTAAATATAATTTGAATTTTCTTTGTAGTTTGATTTCCTGATAGCAAAGATAGTTTTGAGGAAAAGGAATAGACCCTGTGCTTGAGGATCTTTCATGTCACTTAATCTTCCCCAAAATTCGATTTTACAGATAAGGAAACTAAGGTCCATAATGACTTAGTGATCAATAAAAATAACTTTTAGCACCTCTAAACAAGATTCATGGTATTTTCATGGAGAGATAATAATCTTGAAACTAAAAACTTTTTTCCTTGTAATACATTTATTATATATTTCATTTTTTCT
This sequence comes from Cavia porcellus, assembly GCF_034190915.1. Lineage (NCBI taxonomy): Eukaryota > Metazoa > Chordata > Mammalia > Rodentia > Caviidae > Cavia > Cavia porcellus. The sequence continues at coordinate 29,495,955 of NW_026947516.1, read as the reverse complement.
TGTAGAATATCTTAAAAAAAGAAAAAAAAATAAACAACTTGTAAATTCCCTCGCATTATATAGAATGAGAAAATATTAATGTAATATATAAATTACTTTGATAAATCAGTGGAATATATCTTTTCTTGGGGGTGGCATTTAAGAAGGGTATAAGGATATTTTTGAAACTTTAAAATTACAATTTTTCAACCAAAATCTTGCACAAAATTATACTGCAACAAATTAAAGTAGAGGTACCCTGGCAGCATGAGGTTGAAGGAACCACTTGAATCACAAACTTCCTTCCATCCTAGCAGTGATGCCTCAGGGCATTTCTAGAAAATCCCAGAGACCTGAGAGCATGACGGTTATTATTTATGTATTCTGAGCGTGTAAGGGTAAAGGGAAGATGAGGCTCATGGGTAGTGAAGGTTGACAATCCAAGGAGAAGTGAAATGTAGCCCTCCACTTCTCATCTTGAAAATATTGCTAACCTTCATTTAAAATTCATACTTCCATCATACACTACTCCCAGCCATATGCAGTTTGGATGCTTCTTTAGCTGCTTGCAGTGTAGCACTGATTAGTAGTATTATTTATTAATTGATTATTAGAAAACTAAAACTTGGTATTCATTTAGAAAAATCTGCAATATTTACATTACTTTTAATGAGATTTAGTTTCTTTTATGTTGTGTTGCAGATGTCTTGATGCTTTGTCTATATTTACTTGTAACAATTCTATTAAAATTAAAACCTATTATGTCCTTTTGGAAGCACCTGTAATCCCTCTTCAGTTCATGTGTGAGACAAAACCAGAACCCTTTTTGGGTTGATGTCTTTAAGAAAAGCCCTTAAACAATAGCAGATGGTATTTGGAATTGAATTTCTAAGTGTCCTTATCCTTCACTTGAGATATCTCTGAAACTCAGACTGCACAGTGTCCCAGCGTTCCCCAGTGGGATTATGCCTGGACTGCTGATAAGAGTAACACATTCATCCTTCATTGACTTCTTTTTCCTGACAGATGTCAGTTTTGTCTACCTTGTAACACGTGGCTTGTAGGTTCACAGTGCAAATAAACTATGTACATAAATCCTTGTGACATGGTAGGTGTATTTCAAGAGGATCCAAGACTATTATATTCATATTCAAAAACCTGTAAAAGCTTCCATAAAATCTCTGAACTCTTTAATGCTAGTTAATTCTTCTGTCTTTTACTTAAACCTCCATATGAGAGAAATGAAGTCCATAGAACTTTACTGTTAAAATGTAGTTCTTTTGATTCCAAGACCACTGATAGATGTAAAGATCTCGATATTCTCTTCCCATTCTGGAGTTAATCTCTTTAGAATGAATATAGTATTACATAAAAGCCTTCCTAATTATCTGGTAAATACTTTCTCTGGTAGATCATTCAAATGGAAACACTAATATTGATTATTTAAAAACAAGCATTTTGTAATTATTTCTGAGTCAGTTATATGTATGCAGCTATTTAAGTAGCATGGTGTCAGAGTTCTAATGTACAACTTTGCCATGCACAGTGAAAAGTACAGCTATCAAATTTTAACATCCTGTTCTTATAATCATAAACATACATAAATGAATGATAAAATTGTGTAGTGCTAGGGAATAAAATCCTCTAATATTGAGTAGCACTAGTGATAATCACAAACATACAAAGAAATTTATTTTTCATGTATTAATAAAAATATAAAAGTTGTACTTGTAATTTTTGATATGTGTACATTGTTGTATAAAGTTTAAATCAATTAAAATATATTTCTATTCTCAAGTGTTTGTGATTTTTGTGGTGAAAACTTTCAAAACTTCTTCCTCTAGCATTTTGTAAGATACAATACATGACCATTACATATATTCGCCTTACGTGCAGTAGTGACCCAGAGCTTGCTGCTATCCAACTGAATAACTAATGATCAACATTTCATGGCCCATCCCCTCCCACGTATTTTATTTGGGTGCTTGTGAACACATCCTAGACTTAACTTATGCACAAAGAACACAATATGTTGATTCTAATTATAGGCAACATATTGTACAATAGATCTCTTGAAATTATCCCTCCAGGTCTTTTAATTGTGCTGAATTATATAATATGACAAAAGAAACTGGTCATGGTCTAATGCCCATTAATGAGAAAATTACATAAGATTCATTATCATAATGTACCTTCTCCATGACTATCATATATAAAAGACAATTATTAATTAAATAGATGGTAAATATTTACACATGCTGATTTAGAAAGAGTTCTACTATGTAGTGTAAAAAAAAGATGAGCCTGGGATATAGCTCAGCAGCACAAGTGCCTGCCTGGTAAATGCAATGTCTTGGGTTTGATTCCCAGGGCCCAAAAATATGTAAGTAAGTAAATAAAAATAAAATACAATAATAAAAATCATTAATTTTCAAGATAATGCATAAATTTAGTTAGTGTTTATATAAATAATTTGCAAAAAACCCACTGGATTTTACGGAGAAACATAAATACAATAAAACCGTGAACTGCAACTTGTTCTGCAAGTTTGCAGCAAGTTGAGCAAACATTTGTAATAAATTTTAACTTGATAAATTAGCAATGTCTTGCAAAGCAATTAGCACATGATGCTAAAAGTCACATAATCACAACTAAACCAATGTTTCCTCTCTCTCTCTCTTTCTCCCTAAGACTGTGGGTAAACTTCTCCTTAGCAAGAGGTTCTGAAGGAGATCTCATCTGCAAAGGAGAAGGAGAAAATAGCAGAGGAATCCTGCACTTCAAATGAGGTTAGGGAAACATGTAAAATATGGGAAACATTGGAAAATTTTGTAGAAAAACACCACCAAATAACCTGTAGGAATTAGAGTGATGCATCTGTTTAACTGCAATGCAGTATTACATTTCTGCAAAATCCTCAAAAGAAGGCAAAGGCCAGTGTCGTTGGATGAGCTCCTTATTAAAATTGCATAGAAAGAAAAAAAGATACCATTGAACCAATCAATAGCAATGATTCCACTGGAGATAGTGAAAGTCTAACAGAATAACGCTCCTCTCTCTTGTCTCCCTCACATGAGCCACACAGATTTTCAAATGTAAGTGAAGGTTAGTTTGTTTCTTTACATTTTGTATTACTTGGCATTATATTACAGCATTTTAATCACTGTATAAGAATATTTTTTGGGTTGTGGATTGAAGTATCTGAGTTTCCTTTATTTTTATGGGGAAATACAATTTGATATATAAATTCTTTGGATTACAAGTATGATTTCAGAATGAATTATGCTTACAAATGCAGGCTTTACCATATACAGAAACTATCTATGAACATAACATCTAGAAAGAAAACAAACATTGAATTCATAGCTTTTAATATATTGGAAATGATGACAAATTATTTATAATATCTGGGATTAAGAAGTAGACTCTATTTTCCTACTCATTTTGGACTTAAGTATAAAATTTTAGTGACACTGAATAGTTCCCTTTTACCTCTCCAAATGAAATTCAGATCTTGATCTTGCACAGTGAAATAGCAAATGGCCCATTGCAGATTTCACAACTTCAGCATAAAAATGAAGACTGCTATACAAAAGCTTACACATTACAGAAGGCAATGAAAAGGAAAATGCAGAGCTCAATATGATTTAAAACTTGGATGACTACCAAAACACATACACTGTTAGACAGGAAACAATGAAGAGAAATGTCTAAAACCTTTCTACCCTTCATGTATAATGAGTATAATAAATCTAGGCTTCACTGAGGAAATGTTATGTAAAATTTAGAAAGGATGTTCAAGAATCACATGGGTCTATATTATGAACACAAAAGAGAATTGACTTTTAAATAATCTTGTAGATTAAATCCAAAAGGAATGAATATAATAAAGTAATTGAAAAAAAGGAAGACAATGGCAACTAGAGTCTTTTACTTAAATTGAGTATCACAAACTGGTAAGACTTTTAATTTAAAATTACACAAATAAATGCATCTTAAATCTAATACATATGGAATACTGAGTTATTTATCCACCCCAAAGTATATTACTTATATTGAATTAACATTAACTTACAGGGAGTATCTTATATCCATAGTTATATGAACATGCACACACAAATGGAAAGAGTAAGAGAGAAAGAGATTTGGCTAAGTGAGATATTACTGCTCTGCAGTGACAGAAACTAAGTCTTGAGATTTAGGCTTTTCAAGATTAGAAATAGGCAATTAGGGAATAGTGATGTAATGGGGTGTTAGAACGCTTTCTTAGCATATGCACAAGGCCTTTAGTCTGAGCCCCAGTATTCCAAAAATAAGTAAAGAAGAAGAAGAAGTTCTAGGCAGTGATGAAGAATATTAAATTACTCCCAGTGATTAGTAATTCAAGATTTTGAACAATTGTCTGAAATGAAATTAATCCCTCTAACTAAATCCAGGGATGCTGCCACATATGTCAGAAATTACTTGTTTGATTTTGGCAAAGAAGAAAAAAATAAAGACAAGATAATTGACAAATGTAACTACTTCAAAATTAATCTTCTGCTAAACGTCATAAAATTTCAAGAGCCGCCATTAGCCTGGGGAAAGTTATTTGAATGTGTATAATATATGTGGTATCACAACTCAGAATATATTTTTAAAAACTTCTGAAAATAAATATGACTTGGAAAAACATCTTTAACAGAAAGCAAGACATAGGGTTGCAATACACATTTCACAGAAGGTAGAACTCTCATGGCCTATAAATTTATTAAGAGTTTGAACTTCACAAATAACCAGGACTGAAGGAAAAATGTCTTTTTTGCTGTCGCTGCTGTTTCTGAACTAATTCTCTACCTCCTTTATGACGCCAGATCTTCTGAAATGTATGCCATGAGTCTTCATTAACTGACCTCTCCTAATACATCCATCTGCCAGCCAGCTAGGCCACTTCTCATTTATCCATGTTCAACACTAGGTTACTGTCTTCCTTCCTATCTTTTCTTGGGTCATCATATAGTACTGAGGTAATTCAACATACATAGGGATGAGCTCTTTTATACTATCTTCACAATTCCTGAATATCATGCTGAAATTATTATTTCCTCCATCAGCCTTAACCCCTGTAACCTCAGCCATTGACTCACATGCCTTTATTGATACCAGTAGTTGCACAAACTAAAACTTCTGTTGTGACCACTTCACATTCTAACCAATATTTCCAATGCCCAGTTTATCTAGACTAGAATTTTATGTCCTATAATGTGGGAACCACACTGAGATCGCTAATAATTCAGTCTGTAATTTTTTCATTGTTATATATTATGTGGGGCATTTCACGTACTCACTTCCTTCAATATCTGACTTGGATTTTTAGTCCATAATTTTGGTCAGGCATTTCAATTCCACTGCTGACTCTTCCCACCATTGTGTATAACTGGAAAATATCTGATTCTGCCTACAACTACATGTTATTCTACTAAAAATTGTTCTCTTAAACTGAAGAATGTTGAATGGATAATAATATACCTTTATTTGAGATATTTCTTTTAAAATTATTAACTATTAGTATCAAAATTATATGTTCTGCTGCTCAGAATTTTCCCAATACTTCCCTTGAATATTTATGTCTCCACTCTCCCAGAAGATTGTTTCACATAGCATCCTGTTCCTCCAAAACCTGGATATCTTTTCCTTCTACAACTTTATTAAAGTAAAGAAGTTTACAGAAAAATGCTGGTGTTTTATATTTAACCATCAACTTTACCAAACGATCTGCATGTGTATCTACTGTCGCCACTAATGCTGTAACTTTCCGTTACATCATCCATTCAGCATACAAATGTAGTCTTCTCAAAGGAACGTTTCATAACGTTTCATAATTAATTACAAATTTGGAAGAACTTTAGTTTCTTTGATGAAAAAATAGAATGAATTTATACATCCTATGAAATATTTAGTAATTAAAATGTGTGGCCATTGCCAATAAATAGAAATCTCATATATGCTTGTATGTACTCATACATATATGCATACATGTATATACACATATACTCATGTTTTTGTGCATAGTTAACACTGTGTGCAATTATGCATAAAGTTTCTGGAGTTATATGCTTATATTATTGATATTTACCTTAGGAATAAAAGTAAGCTTTTGTTATGGATGTCACATTTTTAATTTGTATTCTGTATTCCTCTATTGCTTTCTGAAATATAATTTTGTAAACATCATCTGGGATAAACGTAAGTAACAATTTGGAGTGAAACAGATATTTCAATTACATATTAATGTGATTTTTATTGCTGTGGGAAGCTAGGCTTCGTAAGAAACTGAAGAAATATAACTATTTAATGAACAATCACTACTACCTGCATTAAACTTTCAAATATCATTTTTATTTACTTAATTTTTATGTGTGGCAAGTAATGGAATGCTTTTGATAGAACTGACAGTGGTTCACATGTGTGATTTGTATAAGGTGATGGTGAATTTTGTGTTTAAGTTCTGTCTTTTAAAACTTTTATCCCTTCTCAATTTAGAGTTAATTCAGGTTGGAAATAAACGGTGTGTTCATCCTAATTACTTTAAGGGGGGACCCAAAAAATGAGAAATGTATTGTAAGGACTTCTCAGTCATTGAATAAATGAATAGTTGAATCTTGTTACGTTCACTTTATCTTTGCACCATATAAGAAAGTTAAATGCAAAATTAGTAGTCAGTGCCTTAATTACAATTCACTAAGATATTTACCAGAGTCTCTAGGAAGTAAAGATGGCATCCAGCCACACAACTTCAAATCTGTTAGTTTTCATTTCTTCAAATTTTTTTTCTAAAACATAACAGGTTTCCATTTATAGGTATAGTTTTACCTGTGTGGTCTTCTTGTGATTAGGCAATTCATTACTATTCTATTAATTAGTGCAGTGGTTTTCAACTCTGGCTGCACATTAGAATCACTTGGGGAGCTTTTAAAAATCCCATGCCCAGGAAGCTGAGCTCCGAACCAATTACTTCAGAATCTCTTGGGGGGTGACCCAGGCATAAGTCCCTTTTTAAAGCTCCCCTGGTGATTCCAAAGTGCAGCCAAGTTTGAGAATCACTAATTTAATGAAGGGCACATGATTTTCCCTTACAACAGATGTGAATTTTCTCATAAGAAGTAGCTTGCCTGTGAAAATTGGCATGCAAATAAATAGAAATATCAGTGACTTTAAAAAAAAAAGAAAAAGTAATTTTATGTTAAATGTAGAAAAGAAACAAATCAAATGATTCATTTATTAAATTATAATCCTGGATCGTCATTTGGCACAGAGTGAGATAGTGATGGTAAAACTGACTTACTCAATAAAAGTTGGTATCTTTAAGTAGCCAAAGCTACTATTGCCAGGGGTAATAGTGCAATTAATGAAGATGAAGACGTGTGAACTGAGAAGTTCAGTAATTCGTGTTTTGATTGACTTCGTGGGATTATGAGAGTCACATTTTAAGTCTGATCCTCATAGACTTTCCATAATCAGTCACAGCCTAAAATAATAATTTCTGCTTATTGAATCTGAACTTATGAATGCAAATACATGTATGTGAATACAGATTAGAAGTTGAAGATAAATGGAAATGAAAGCTTCCTGTATATTTGATTTCTCCTTCCAGCAGAAAGAGTAACTCAATTGCATGTTTAATTTTCCATCATTAATTGTACATTATACTTTTAGATGTTCCTTTAATATCTATGAATCAGGATGTTGTATGTGATTATTCTACACAAGCATAACATTCTTAGGAAATTTTGCCTGATTTCCTCAGGCAGCAGAATAAATTGTTTAGTGATTTTTTTCATGTATCTTCTAATTCATAATGTTTCAGAAATCACTCATAAGATTATATTCACAAATGAAGTTATGAACATACTTTGTCAAGCACATCCATTCTACTCAACACATATTTTTGTTCACAAAACATATTTCAATATTTTGGTAATGGTATGGAGTACATATGGAAAATATAACATGGACCCTGTTCTACAGGGACTTAGAAGAGCTTGAGTTAATATAATAAGTATATAAGGACACAGAAACATATAAAAATAAAATATGTTGAAAATGAGAAAATGGATATACAGTAAAATTGAAATCAGTTATCTATGGACTGTATGAACCTAAATTTGATGTTGGATTTAAATCAATAACTTACAGTGACTAATGTCTTCATATAGTTAATAGATGTGTTATATCTGTATGTATGCAGAGGAATAAAAATCTTAAGTATGTTCATTAAAATTTGATCACAGTGGAAATGCATACACTATAACAATTTTTTCCAGAAAGATCTATCCTATCAGAGGTTCTGGGAGAACCAAGATAAAATGAAACTACTCCTACAATATTTGTTGCAGAGACCCAGATGAAGGAAAGAAGTGGTAGGAAAATTTGCTGCATAGTAAAGTGTTTGTTACTATGATAGGTATATTGCCTTTAGAATACTAAAAGTTATCAAAATAGATTTTAGTAAACAGGAGACAGCATGATAAAGGTGAGACTGAAGAAGAAGTCAGGAGAGTGATAAAGCTAAACCAAAGAAGATTAAGCATTGCATCAGAGAAATGTGCGAGTTGTACACACTTGTGTTTTTAGTGACAAAACATTGATGTGGTGGTTTTGGGAAGGAACGGGCTCCATGAACCTTCTGATCCATCACACCCAATCTTGATAGGAAACAGGAAGAACTCTTGGCAACACTTTCCCTTCCTGCTTACCACCTCTCAGCCTATCCAGATGAAGAGGGATAAAGCAGCGTGTTGTAATCAAGTTTTGACTGTTCTGGGACCAAGGGACTTAGGATAAGGAAAGTCTTTCCTAGACCATAAAAGGTAGATGAATATCAGCTTTATTTCCTGGGAGTTATTTTCATTCCTCTGAATGTGAGCTTCAGGTACTCTCCCAATTCCCAACCCATGAATCTCAATCTAATCTCCAAATTTTATAGCTAATTCCATTCTACCATCGAAGGGAGAGAATTATGGCAAAGTGAGGATGTTGATCATTATTACATTCAGATTATTTTTAATTAATGCTTGCTGTGGACATGTACCAGATCTTGAAAGTACTTTAAAAGACCTGGAGTTTTATTCTATAACCCCCAAAAGTAGATGTGATGAATTTTAAACATATCCATGATGTGTTTGAATTTGCATTACAACAAAATAAAATTCTAGCTACATTATTCAGTACTAATTAGAGGTTCCAATTTATGATTTCATTTAGGAAATGTACTACTTACTATCTTTACTCAGTACATACTCAAATGTACAGAAAATGACAGAAACGCTATGTATTTTTTAATACAATACTAAGATGCCAAAGGGAAGGAATGAGACAAACTTGAAAATATGAAAGCAAAAGAAAATGTTTCACATACTTTGTAGATTTTTCAGAAGGAATTTACTGTGAAATAGCTAGGTATTTTGGAATAGATATTCAAAGAATCTTAAAAGGAAAATAGAATTTTCAATCAGAGAGAATTCCTACAGATTAAATATCTAGAGGGGTGAAAAGCACAGAGATAAATGGACACAGAATGTTTGTCTTAAAATAATTTGCTGGCTTCATTCACTGAATGGCTTGTTTTAATTACTTTGTATGAATAGAATTAAAAGTGAAGGTACACAAGAAACACCACAATAAATGAAAAGGGATACAATAATCATGCTAAGAAAAGATTACATCTTCCATGGGATGTTATGGGAAATGAAACTCCTGGCGTGCAAGCAGAAATGAAAGTGAAGTTCTTATTTATCAGCCTGGACTCTAGGTGGAAAAAGCTTACATTAATATGTGAACCACATACTTGCCTTGATGAAGGTTTGGAAATTTAATTTATCCTACTTGCATTGAGTATGTACCCTGAGGGTGAAAAATGAAGCATAGAAACTGGTACAAGACTGTTAATGACGCTAGGTGCACCTAAGAGTAGCAAATACACAAATCCTCAGGAAAATACACTTTCAAATCAAACCTCAAAGGATTCTGCCTCTTAAATCCCTGCTGAACAGGACTTCACCTTCTAAAATTAGAAAAGAAAGTAGGGACACTTAACTCTAGGCAAATGTCAACAGAATCAGCAAATAGCAGATTGGAGGTCTTAATTACGTAGTTGATAGAATTATTGATTATAAAAAAGGTAAATGTTTTGCATGATAAAACACACCCAGGTTGGGGTGTTAAGAGAAACCTATAGCTGAAGGGAAATGTAAAAGCAATAATAGTAGAGGTATCAAGTTAGCAGAAAAACTAGCATGAGTCTTAAGAATGAAAACATACCTCATTTCAAGAATAGGTGAGTTAAATGTCATTATTATGTAAAAAGGGAACTAGACTTCAAAGCCACACATTATATAATTTCAGAAAAGTAAGATAAATAATTTCATTAAAACTTGTGTAGAGGCAAGCAAATAGAGTATCTACATAAAGGAGTACATAGAAAAAAAGGGCAATAGTTTATTGTTAATAGTAGATGTTAAAATAATGTGTATCAACATTTTTAAAGATGCAAAGAAAAGTAACCTTTTCCTTAATGTTACACTTATGGAGGCTATCACCAAGAAAGAATGATAAATAGAAATAATTTCAATTATGCAAGATTTTAGAAAGAATCTCATTCAAAAGTCAGTCCTGGAAAAATTATTTGAAAATTTTCCCCAAGAAGAATAAAATGTAAAAGAGGAAGTGTGATGCAATATTCAATAAAATTAATGAGATGAGCTACTCTTACTGGTATTAAATGTAAGGATTAGAAAAGAGGTAAGACTGATAATAAACTAAGCTTTCACTTCAACATGCTTTAAAATGCTGGCACAAAACTTAACTAACAGAAAAGCATAAAATATTGTTAAAATCCCAAGGAAAAGTTACTACCCTAAAATTAAGTTTTAAAGTTATGACTAAGCAAGTAGAGGAAAATTATTTCAATTATTAGAGAAAAGTGCTTGTGTTTATGTCTAGTGTTTTTTTTCATACAAAAACAAAATTGAACACAGTTTTGCCTGGTAGTATGAAATCCAAACATAAAAAAATCTGGAAAAACGAATGAATGAATGTCATAGTCAATTGTACATCAGGTGATTTTAGCATCTTTCAGAAATCTACCTATTGAACACATAAAAGCTTGCAAGAATATAGAATAATTGGACAATTGAGTCATTAAATTGGCTTTACCACATTCAGTACAGAATCCTACAATAAATGAAAAGGGATACAATAATCAAGAGAGAAGGATCTCCACGAACTAAACCACAGTTTCATAGCAGATTCTATCTCTCAGGAGCAGTTGCCAAGGAACTGATTAGTTGATCTTAGTCCAGACTGGAGTATTGCCAAACATACATCACATAGACAATGAGTCAAAGGACTTTTAAATATTGGTAAGATATTGGCTAAACTTTCAGAAGGAGAATCTAATTCAGGCAGTGATTAAATAATAGCATTGCTTACATTTGAAATGAGGAAAGAAAACCAGAAGGAAAAATTGCTGTAGCTACTTATATAAGTGAAAACACTTTTTTGATTTTTCATTTCTCCATTAATTTTATGCCTGGTATGTTTCAGAAATTTGATGAACAGATTAACCAGAATACTATACTTGCAAGGAGTCAAAATATCTACATTCAGTGTTCTAGTCAAGAAAACTTTTGCTTACAATTTTAAAAGAGTCATTTGCTTCACGTAAAAAGGTTAAGACAGGTTATCTAATTTATTCCTGATCCCTTTGATTCTCTTATTTCAAATGAATTTATTTATATGCTTATATTTTGTAACAGAATCTTGAAAACACAATTTACCTATTTAATCCATAATATTCTCTGCTAATATATGGCTCCTCAGTAGCCAGTAGGTCATCTATTTTTGAGTATTTTGTGCTTAATCACTATCATTATGTCCATCACATAAAAGCAGCTTAATAAAAAGGTTATTGAGTGGCCAGATTATTAATACGTTAAAGATTCCTATACATTTTTTAGAATGTTTTACAAGAAATATTTTGTATTATTGAGAACCTTTTAATGTTTAGAATAATGCTAAGTTATTGTGTGGCTTCTTTAAACTTCCAGACTCTATAAGTGTACAGTGGAATTTTTCAGTTGCTGTATAGTAAGTTATGTCACCATAAATTCAATATAGGTACTTACATATATCTATTAATTTTGTGTTAGGCAAATTACTTGAAATATTTGCAAAATGTCATGTAATTCCTTCAATTTTCAGTAATTATTTTTGCTTTTAAAATATTTGTTTTTCATAAACTATTTTAATATGAAAGCGATTTATTTATTTGTAATTAATTTTATAAGTACAATTTAGAAATGCATAATGATCCCATTCATTGTAAGGAATTTGCACCTGTACATGATATATTTCTCTTTTTTCCCAATGCCTTTCCTCTTTTTCAGTTCTTGCTTATTTATAAAGCTTTGTTTTCATTTTATTATTTTTTGTCACTTTTTCTTTGCCCTTTCACTCCTCTCATTTCCCTTTCCTTTTAAATAATTGCTTCCTATTTCACAATATCTGTTATACATTTGGGTTCTTATTTATGCTTTCAGTTTCTCACACCAGAGAGACAATGTGATATTTACACATACGTGTCCGATTTATTTCCCTTGAGAATGTAGTCTTAAGGTCCAGCCATTTATCATCAGTGTCTCAAATTTATTCTTTATGGCTGAGTAGCGCTGCTGTATAAGAAAGTAAAAACCATATCTTTTTTTATTTCATTTCTCAGTTAATGGGAATTTGGTTTGTTTCTAAGATTTAGCTATCACAAGCTGTGCTGCTATAAGTATGGGTGTGCATATATTCCTGTGGTATGATAATATTTAATGAGTTATTATTTGAATGTAAAATTTTCAGAATTTTCAGTTCTAAGTTTTTATGTGGTAAACATCAATAAATATTACTCATAGTGGCAAAATTTCTTCATATTCCTCAGTAGTTTGTTATAATATAAAGAACTCTAATAGTTAAAAACTGAAGAAATTCTAGTCTACTAGGCCCGTACATTCTTCCAGATCATGTTTAAGGAAGATGAACATATTAAACTTTCTTCATCGAAGCTAATGTTGAAATGGAAATTATACAGCATGTGTAAATTGGTCTGAGTTACTTAATTTTGAAATTTACATTATGTGAATCATAATTTTTGTCAAAATAAATTTTTGTAATGTTGTGACCTTGAGTAATTCCACACTTGTCCATTTTTAGTACAAAGGTGTTCAATAAACTCAGGACAGTTTCACAAAATGGGTGAAAGTGTCAAGAGACACAATCAGAAATTTTTCGAAGTGTAGATTTTGTAAAGTGAGTACAATTAGTTATGTAATTAAATTTATTGTGGTATATAACTGATAATCTTGTTAGACATTAGCTTAGCTTGCTCAAAATTTAGAAGCAAACCTATTTGTATTCTTATTTGTATTCCTATTTGTAAACCTATTAACCTGTTTGTATTCTTTATTTGCTGTTAGTGTACTATTTCATAGAGCTCTTTTGACAATGTGAATGGAATCTACCCTATTCCTTGCTCAATCATGATTTCAGATTTCTCTATATATTTCCACAAAATCTTGTTCATGAAGATAATAACAGGGGTTCTGAAGTGCACTTATTACTTGGCTTCTCCTTGAGAGGCTATCCCTTAAGATAGGGCATCTCTTTAAGCTTAATTTTGGAAAAAGAGGATGGTTGTAATGTTAAGGTGAAAAAAAAAAAAAGAGAACAGGCAGTAAGCCTGAGTCATATAAAAATCAGCTGCCATTAAGAAATATAGTGGAGATCATAGAGCTAAGGGACATTTTAGTGTAAGCAAGAAAGCACCAACTCTTTTCGAAATGTCTCAGACCAGTTCTATTGTTCTAAGCAAATGTTCTGATTTTATTTTAAGCCTATTTGTAGTGTGAAATTCTAATATACTTTTTTCCCGTTTTTATGTTCAAAATATACTCTAGATCTAATTTTGTTTTTAGAGACCCAGAATGATTTTATTACTGAATTTTATATCTGTCCTTACCATCACTGTTTGAATCTGCACTGGCATTGGAAAGTCTAAATTCTCTGAGTTCCTGCAGGACATTTATCATACTTAATACCAACTGAAATATCTTATTTTTATAAACCTGGCCACATGGCATAATATAGAGGGAAAAGCTCCAGGGAGAAATTGCACCATCCATGTAAAGTCACAGCATTTTAGAGCTAGAAGGATATTTAGCGATGATCCAATTCAATAGCCTCATTTTCCAGATGACTAAATTAGGACTGCCGAGGCTAAGAAGAGCCTGAATACCTTCTGCAGGGAATAATTTTGCATTCTGAGATATCAAAACAGTCTTGCCACTGTAAAAGAATTAAATGTGTATCCAGTTATTTGCAAATATATTTGCAATTAATTTGACCAACTTCACTTCTCTGACTCCCATTTTGCTAGTCATTGAAAGAGCTGTACTGTAATGTTCAGTCTTATCAAGAGGAAAGGTGAAGGGCAATCAGCACTAATAGATACCAGGCACTGAAAATAAATCAAGCAATGATGAAACGAGTTTATTGTCAGACATGGCTTACTGGCCTTGTTGTCTAATCTAATATACTTTGGGAAGAATATGAGCTTTATGACTCACTCTGGTTTGTGGAACATATTTTCTGGGAGCATGAGTGTTGTGGATTATATATACGATGTTATTTATTTCCAATTCTTGAGAAATTGAGTTTTGCTCTTTTCAGAATTCTGTGTATATGAAATATTGACTATTTTGCATCATTGTCACGTTTCCAGGGTCATTTTGATAAAAAATGGTGAAATAAGTAATGCAGCACATTATAAATGTACAACTTTACACTTCTATGCTATTATTATTATCATTATCATTATTATCGCTATACTTGTTATGGAACTAGTAATATATTTTTATACTGCATTAAAGCAGAGGCTACTTTCTTCAGGGAAAAGTTATTTGTGTTTTCAAAAGCAATAACTTTCCATATATATGAAACTAAAATAAATATTCATTTACATTAAAGAAAATAAATATACACATATATCCTCTAATCCGGAAGTTTTTCTGTAAAATATATAGCTTTATACGGTACGTGGGAAAATATGCCATTTTTGGCAGCGTCAAATTATATGCCCAATGAGATTGAAGATATATATGTAGATTGATGAATATTTATTAATGTTAATACTTATTAATAAATATATTAATATATTAATATAATACATAAGTATATTATATAATATATTTATATAATAGATGTAAATAAATATATCAATGAAAATAAATATTAATGTTTATTAATAATACAAATATTTATTAATATGTGTAGATTTACAAATATTTATCAATATTAATATAAATGTTGATGAATATTAACTTTTATTAATCATATTTATGACTATTAGTAAATGATAGATCCTAGATATTTTAGGATCTATATGTTCTTATTCCACTTCCATTTGTATAACAGATGACAAATGCAATGTACAGCTGCATCATAATTAAATGCATTTTCCTTTCTAGAATTACAGCCATTTTTAATACTGCTTAATATGCTGGGTCTATAAGGCAACTATACATTATTGACTCAAACTGTGATATTATTAATTTAACAAAAATCATTGAAAAATGATGTTAGCCTGAATAATTTATGCAAACAAGAAAATTATCCATGATATGTATTTTATAAAGGTGATCAAAATTTCTTTAAACTGCATAAATTTCACTAGGTAAAAATGTTTATTATTAACATCAAACAGGTACAAAATTCACTTTTTACATAAGGCATTTATGGGAAGGCAATATTGCCAACTGGTTTTGGTATTGATGCCCTTTTAGAATTAGTTCTGTGAATATTCCTGCAGGTGGCACAAGAGAAACAGATTGAGAGATATTTTGTATATGTGTCACTCCAAAATCCCCTTTTGGGTGTCCTATTCAGCATCATTTTAAGCTATTGGATTGGGTTCATAAAATCATTCTGATATGGAAAATAATTTTTCTGCATCCTGTCACAAAATTAAAAATGCTATTTTGTACTAATACTATTTGTCAAGTGTCAAAAATTGCCATATGTTTGATAATATTGAAAGGCTCCTATTGTTCAGGTGGGTGCCAGCTGTAGTTCAGATGACTCACAAGGTAAGTGATGATGATTATTCATGTATTATGCTTTTCCTTCTACTCCAAACTGACTACTGTGAGGTATACTAGCAGATATTTCTAGTACAAATCCTGCTTTCTGTCTGAAAACATCTTAAATCCTTTATTTTGCAAAATTCAATTTTTTCTTATTTATTGTTTTGCTAACATACCTGTCTCTTATTCTTGCCTTGGAAAGGGATGGTGGAGTAATTATATTTAACACTTCAATACTTAGTACATTACAAATGATATAAGCAATATAAAAACCTGTTGAGTGATAATAACCAATAAGTTGTTTTATTAATGCTACTTATTTATGTCACAATAAGTAATAATAACAAAAATAATAACACTTTCAAAAGTTTTTCAATGGTGTTACTAGTAGTTAATAAAAGCACCATGATTATTTTCCTTCCAATTGATATAAGGGAATAAAAATAGCACAGTAAAGGCCATTACTTCAAATATCCCATCCTGCCACTTAATTTACTTTTTCGCTACTTCAATATTGGTTGTGAAGCAACTTAAACTATGGCAGACAATTCAAGCATCATAATTAAAACTGACCTTTTCTCTGTTGTCTATCATAGGATTTTTTTTAAACAAAACACTCTAGAAAAGATTTCACTGTCCTAATAAAGTTATGGCTTATCACACTGACTGAAATGTCAAGTTATCTGATGATTATGACTCTTAGAGGATATTTTTTTGAAAGAACGTGGCATTTGGAGTACCTTAAAAGTAAAAAAACAGCACAAGAAAATTTGTTTTGAGATATGCAGTATTGTAAACATGTACCAATTAATTTTATTCCTCCTGATTTTCCAGATCATAAATAAGCACAATCGTAAAAATCAGAAAAAAACAAAGTAGTAAAACAATGGTCATAATAGGATAAATGTCAATGGCATCTAGGATTATATAACCTGTGTTCACAAATATGAAATCATTGATCAATTTGTTGTTTGTGACACTGTTTGGCATGAGCCAGGGATGATTTGGGGATAGATAATTAACCCTATATAAGTTGTGCTTAGGACATGAGCACCAAAAACAAAGTGTAAAGTGACCAGGCCTTTGCTGTTAAAAGTTTAAATTCTAAATTCAAATTCTAGCCAGATCAGAAAAAAATGTAGATTTTCCCATGTTTCTATACACGTAAAGCTACTGTACGCTACTTTAAAATTGTAAAATACAATGACTGTATCAGTGCAGAAAAGGCAGGACATAAACTTTTGAATGCATTATATTAAACCGTTCATGACTTGAACCTTGAACCTATACTGCCAATTTCATCTGTCAGCAGTCACCTCACTCAAAGATGATCCTCTAGGTAGCAAGCTTTTCAGATATTGAACAGCCTTGTCTTAATTTTGAACCTATTCAGACTGTACTTCTTTCTATGTAAAATGTTTGTCGTTGTGGTGTCCTGGCTGTGTTGATGCCCTGAATTGACTTAAAACATTTATCATTTGTTTTGATTTTGGGAAAGAACCAGAAGTCTCACAGTGCCAGATACTCTGAATAAGGTGAAAGAGAACACAACACTGAGATGTTTGATGATTGTGTCAATTTAAGTAAGAGAACCTTAACTAAATTGGTTCAGCAATTCCACACCCTAGGTTGTGGAAGACCTACCCTAGGGTTGCCTGTTGTCTGGATGGCATCAAAGGGAAATAAAGAAGGATGGATCTGCTTCTGTTTCTCTGAGGTGCTCCAATCTTTACCTTCACTGTGGACATCATGACCTGGCTTCCAGTGCAAACTCTTTAGCTTCTGGTATAGAGTCTCCAGCCTTTTATCTAGATTTGCCTAGTCTCTTCAGCTTACATTGCAGACCCATTGGCCTCCTAATATGGGATCTCACAGGACACTGCACTGAGTTCCAGACCTTTGACTGTATCCTTCAGTCTCCAGTGTACAGACAGACCCTCTGCACTCTTTCCTTTCCAACTCTGTGGGTGTCCATAGCAAGCCAATCTTGTAAATTTATAAACATTTGTATATCTTGTGTTATACCCATTTCTCTAGTGATCGCTGACTGGTAGAAGCATATTGTTTTTACAGGGCTGCCTTGTCATCGGATGGCATCTGACAGCAGCATCCATTGTAGTTTTGATCGAGCTTCCTAAAGGCATTCACAAAAAAGGAAATTCAGAACTGTGTCAGTCAGTGGCGAGAACTATAAGAAAAGCATGTTTGAAGTGAAAGGGAGTATTTTGAGGAAACATTAATGGAAGTATGTCTTTAACTAATAATTTTTTTTAAAGTTTAAACCTACACCGTCTATTTTTATCCTATCTGATTAGCTATGGTAACAACACTGATTCTTCCAATTCATGAACAGATATGACTTTCTGTTTATTTATACTCCCTTCCATTTTTGGTCAAATTTTGTTTTCATTGTAATCATCTTTCACCTATTGCTTAAACCCATTTTTATATTTTGTTGGAATTTGTAATTCATTTTCTTGAATTGTACTTTAAGTAATAGGCCATAAAGCCTATATGCATGTTACTGGCTTTCTCTGTTGACTTTGTGTACTGATATTTTGCTGAATGCATTAATTATATTTGGTGATGTTCTGAGGGATCTTCAACATGTAAGATCAAGTCATATGCAAACAGTAATAATTTCACTACTTTTTGAATTTGTGTATCTGTATTAGTCACTTTCTTATCATTGGGACAAAACAACAGACACCTGCAATTTAAGGAAGAGAGGTCTATTTTGCTTCCATTTTAGAGGTCTCTATTCGTGACTGTAAGTCTGTAATGGTATTGCAGAATGAAATGGCAGAGGAAAGCTATGCATCTTACGACAACCAGGATGCAGAAAGAGAAGGAAGGACAGGAAACAAGAAGACACTCTTCTAGGTTACATCTCCAGTGACTCACCTCCAATCAAGCTCCACCTCATGCAAACACATTAAACTGCTAAACTCATCACTGGATGAATCCACGAGTGATTATAGCACTCCCGTTGTTTTAATCACTTTCTAAACACGTGAGACTTTCAGAGAAAATTTTGGATCTAAAACATAACAAGGCCCAATTTTTTCTCACCTGATTGCTCTGTTTTACACTTGCAACAATCTTCACTAAAAGTAGTGAAAATCAGCACCTTTGTCTTCTTCCAAAGCTTAGAGACAGTACTTGTAGCTTTTCCCACATTCAGGATAATGTTATCTATTTTCTTATTGTAAGAGAAATTTATTGTTTTACATATATATGTGTCCTTCTACACCTAACTATATAGGTGTCCTTCTACACTTAACTTGATGAGAATGTCTTATTATGGAAGAGATTGTGAATTTTAACAAATGTGTTTTCTTCATCTGTTGGAAAGATCCTATGGTTTTTATTCTTCATTTTGTTAGTATATGATGCTTATCGATTTATGTATGTTGAGCCATACCTGGATCTCTGGGATAGATCCTATTTGATTATAGTGAATAGTCTTTTTAATAAGCTGTTGGATTCAGTTAGCTATAATTTTCTTAAAGATATCTGTGTCAGTGTTCACCAGTGATATTGGCCGGTAGCACTTATTTTGTTACATTCTTTTCTGGTTTTGGTGTTAGGGTAACATTTGCCTCATAGAGTTAGAAGAAGCTATCTCCTCTTCAGTGAATGACTTTTTGTTTCCCACCATTATAAAATTCATTCTTTCTCATTAATTATTATAATACTTATAGTTGCTTATTAGATGCTTTATGAGTCAGAAGATGCTTCTTTCTCAAATTTTTGAGAACTTTTCTCTTTTAAAAAGTTGAATTTTTTTCAAGTATTTTCCTACGTTAGTTGAGGTGATCATATCATTTTGTTTCTTGAGTTCATGTTCCTGTGAGTTAAACAGATTATTAAAAAAACAAATATTCTCCATTACTTAGCTTTGCTCAAAATCTTTTGTTTCATTATAAGATAAAGTCAAAAGAAGGAAAGGGAAAGAAAAGAAAAAGAGAGTAGTAGGAAAAAGAGTGGTAGGAAAAAGTTTTATAAATGAGGAGGGTACGAGAGAGTGAAAGGAGGGGAAGTGATTGGGAAAAAAGAAGAATCAAGATATGTCAACACAAGAACAAATTCCCCACAATGAATGTGATCGTCATGTATATCTAAAATGTATCAATAAAATTAATTGTAAAATACATAAAAATATTATGTAAACATCAGTTGAGTGTTCCTTTATTTTTTCCTCTCCATTCTTTATCACCATGGAGACATGAATTACATAAATTTTTACCTTTATTTTGTTCTTATCCTTCCCATTTAACCCCCTCCTCCCTCCTCCTCTTTTCTTCTTCTTCTTGTTCTTCTTTTCTTTTTTTCTCTGTCTCTCTGCCTCTGTCTCTGTCTCTCTCTGGTTTTAAGTATTAAACCCAGGACCTTGCACATGCTAGGCAAGTGGTCTATCACAGATCCATACTCTCCAGCTTCCTCATTCTTTGTAATTATCAAATTGTGCTCAGATTCATCCAGGGGCAACTCCCGCAAATGACCTCTTGTGACTCTGACATGGTTTCATCAGTCTTTGGGTACATCCTATGGACATCTATTTTTCAAGACCTATTTCTATAATGTTTATGTTCTGAAATTTCTATAAGCTCTGTTTTAGTTCTAGGTTTTGCAGTTATTGAATATTATTCCATTTACATGTGAGGAAAAAAATCACTGGAAAAGTATTTCATTGTATATGTTGTCTTGGTTTGTGTTTGCAGCTTTCAGGGCTCCTATGATCTCATAATAGCTATAATTTGCCTTTAGAGAATTGTTAAATATTTTAGCTGAGTTTTCTGGCTTACCTGTATGCCAGACATGTCTTTTTGGGTTCTGCCACATATGAAACATTAGTTATGCTACACTTTAGCCTAGACAAATCTACCTTTGTCAAAATTTAGCCTTATTAATTATTCTGTAACCTCAGATCTCTAAAAAATTGAAGAAAACTTGTGATTTTATAATAAGTTGTTTCTATTTTTGTCTCACTGTTATTGTGGAAATTGCAATCTTTATGGCTTTCTAAATTCTAGGGAGAAAGTTCTTGTGATCTAAAATATGGACTTATCTACAATATTGAAATGATCCACGGATACCCTGTTCATATTAAATATAACTTTATTATGAAAAGTAAAATGTAAGAACATAATTGGTTTATGCTCGCATGCTGTCATTAAGGCTAATTTTAAAGATTTGTTTTATATGGGGTCTAGTCCTTTGGTGGAAGGTAAGACTTGGATAATAATTGTATTTGTACTTACAGAAACTCTCTGTATACAGTTTAAAATGAACAATTTATAATTATATGATGTTTAGAATAGCAAAGTAAAAACAAAATAGGCTATAAAGCTGTTTAAACTTGTATAAATTAATTCTGCTGGCTGGTTTCATAAACAAAATTAGTGAAGTTCATCTAGAGTATGATTCCTCATCAAGGTTTGAAGAAGGCTAATGAACGGTAACCAGTGAAGTTTAATTTTGTTCATTTTACCAAATATATGAACATATAGAATTTAAATGTATTTTCTATTCTAATAAATATTTATTAGCCAGAAAAATATAACACACACTGGTCTTCCACTTCTTCCACATGGAAGAAATATTCAAAGTGTTAAGGGATCTGAGGTTTTGTTGTTGCTGTTTTCATTAGTTAAGTTTATTTACAAACAGTATTAATACAGAATTTCTAACCTGTCACTGTTTTTTTTTTAATTTTAAAGACAAAACAATAAAGATGGCAATGATACAGAATTTCAAAAAATAGGAAATTAACACTAGTCAATATATTGCATATTGCTATCTTACAAATAGTTGTTCAGCTTACAAGATTTAAGCATTAAAAAAAGATCAAACAAACAAACCACAACTGTACTTTTTGATGAACCTGCAGAGATTATGTATATGTATATACATACAATATTTTACCTCTTTCTTTTCTCCTTTCCCTCATCTCAGTTGTTTTTTTTTTCCTTTGAGAAATCT
The DNA here is from genome assembly GCF_034190915.1 of Cavia porcellus. NCBI lineage: Eukaryota > Metazoa > Chordata > Mammalia > Rodentia > Caviidae > Cavia > Cavia porcellus. The sequence continues at coordinate 29,473,828 of NW_026947516.1, read as the reverse complement.
ACAAATAAGAATAATTCAGTAAAATTTCAGAGCAGATAAGGCAAGACCATTAATGACAAAAGTAATGAACTAGAAGTTAGATCAGGGGAAATATTCCAAATAAAAAACAATCAGAACTACAAAAGAAAAAACAAGTGCACTAAAGTACAAAATGAATAACTGCCCACCATGATTTTAATTTGAATATATTTAATTAAAATATCAACATTAAAGAAGATAAGAGAGAATGTGAGGTGTAATATTGAAATACACAAAAGGTTTTCATAGCTGATGGAAAACTCAATCCTCAGAGACAAAATGCTAAAGATTCCCAAGTTAGAGAAATAAAAATATACTGGCAACTAGTTGCCTCATTATGAAAATGCAGAATAAAAGGAAACCCTGATTTGCTAGATGTGATCTTTAGCTTTAATAATCTATAATTTCAAGTACATTAATCTACTTTTTAGATTGTATTCTATATATTGTATATGTTGTATATATTTATTCCACATGATAAATCTGTGTTTTTCATAGCAAAATGTGATACAAATAAAGAGAATGTCAAATGCATTTCTTTTCCTCCATACCTAATGGTAACTAGAAATAAAAATTAACATGTCCCATATACATTAGTAGTTAAACCTAAAAACCATAAAGTAGATCCTTAGATCTTTCCACTTTTAACTGGTGTTAGAAGATGACAAAATATCCTCCTATCAGTCATGCTACCTAAGTACGGTAGTTCTCAAATTTGACTTTCTGTTAAGTTCACATGATATGTTAAATTCTACTTCCCTGAGTTTTTAATTCAGTGAATCTGAGATAGGGTTGAATAGTTGCATCTCTTTCCTTATTTTTCCCTTTTTGTTAATGTGCCGATTTTCATTAAACACTTTACATAATGATTTATTTTATTTTCCATGTGACCAAGATTTAGTGATATGTTTTTCAAATCTGCTCCTTGATATTGCATTATCTTCCTTTTTGTCATCTATTTTTCTCTCATCTTTATTGAAGTGTAATTGACAAAAAATTGTATATATGAAGTACACAGCATGATGTTTTGATATAAGTATGCATTTCAAAATGATTGCAATAATCCAGTTAACATATCTATTATCTTTCATAGATATCTTTTTGTATGTATATTGATAACACTTAAGATCTAATCTCTTAGCAAATATAAGGCATACAACGCTTTATTATTAACTGCTGCTTACCAGTGACCAAGCTGGTACTAGGTCTCCAGTATTTATAACTGAAAGTTTGTGCCTTTTGACCAACATCCCTTCATTTTTCCTTCCCCAATCCCTAGCAACCACCATTTCATTCTGTTTATATGAATTTGAATTTTTTTCTTCCCACATTTTTTAGTATCACATGTTGGTTATACAGCTTAATGGGTTTCTTTTTGGCAATTTTGTATATGTGCCTAACATATTTAATCACTCATCTTATCAATCATCTTGTTCCACACTGTCCCCTAGTTTCACAATTTGGGGGGTGGGTTCAATGTATAAAGTGTATTTTAGTCATGTTTGTGACTTTTTTAGGTTTTGTATGTAAGTGATATTATACAATATCTGGCTTATTTCATTCAGCATAATGTTCTCAAGCTTCATTCACCTTGTCACAAATGACAGGATTTCCTTCCTTTAAAAAAAAAAAAAAAAAAAAAAAAAAAAAAAAACAAACAAACAACAAAAAAACTTTCTGAATTTCTAACAAGCTAACAGACAATATTGATACTGCTATTCCTGGAACTGTACCTATAGAAAAATGTTCTAAACTTGTCAGAAAAAAGAAAAAAAAAACCTATCAAATTTTGGGTTGTAAGGGAGTAGTTTCCCACAAGCTTATAGGGACCATTTGAATTCCTTTGCTGTAAGGGAAAATAAGTGATCCTAGAAAATGCAGATCATAGTCTCACAAATAGCCTTTCATTCTATTGCCAAATATTAATTTGCTTGTTTTATTCATGGAAGTGATATAAATTGATGGGCGTTCAAATTGAAACATAGTTTCCTGATAGCTCAATATTTTTGGTTCATCTTGAAATGGACAAGTTGGTCATTTTGATACTTGAAAACTAGTTCTAACTCTTGGATGAAAACTTTTCTATTTTGCTTATAAATTGAATATCCTTATTTCATTTATCAGTAGCAAATTTCACCAGAAACAGGAAGAAATAAAAACAGGTCCTATAAAGATTTGAAGAAGAATTTTCCACAGAGTTTGAATGAGTATTTGTCAAATGCTTTGTTATGTTTGTTGTTATTCTTTAGTGACACCTGTGAGTGTTTTTGGTCAAGCTTCTTTAGTTTCAAACAACTGGACTTTTCCAGGGATAAAAATAGTTTATCCTGTGCACTCCAGATGAGAGAGGGCAGTCAGCCTTATCAATTTATTTTTTTGGTTCTCCCTTATATCAGTCTCACACGGGTTAAATTTTCTGTAGACACTGATTATGTTAGGCCATTCAAAATTTCTACAGACCTGTCTATAAAATAATTACTGATGGACTGAGCCTCTTTATAGAATGTCAGGGGTCTGGAAGAGTTGTTAAAATGCTTCTGAGCTATATTTATGCAGTATTGAACTGTGGCTCTCTAGGGGTCAGAATTACTTTGGGAGATTTGAAACAGTTTGTGACTCCTAATAGACACTTAAGCCACTTCATTGGTATTAATCCTGGTGAATCTGTGTAACGAGACTTTGATTTGATAACTTAGATATGTATCAAATAAATGAACACATAGAATATTTTTAAAGTGTCTATATATATATATATATATATAATAGTATATAGAAGGAAAAAAAGACACTTTTCTCTCATGTTATCGCCTCTTAATAGTGAGGATAAATAAATGTGATGTTAGATAATATGTATATGAGACTTAAAATATTTCAAGTAGTGGTCAAAATTTTTTCTGAACTTCTGAATATTTGATTGTTATGGAAGTGCGCATTCATGATATTTGCCATTAAATGTTTTATATTTTACTGTAATAATAGTCAAAGACACACATGCAACAATATTTTATACCTTTTGAGGTAAATGCATTTATTCATGCATAGTTTATTCTGGACATAATTGTGAATTAAATATGAGAGTTTTCATGTACATTACTCTTTGCAAAATCACAAAAGTGAATTTATTGAATGTGTGAGGCAGTATAAAATATTCAACAATCAGTAAAAATAAAAATTATTATAAAATTTTGATTTACCATTAAACAATTACTGTACAATATCCCTAATCATTTAAAGCATACACTTCTTAAAAACATATGTTATATATACACATACATCTTGATTGGCTCATAAGTGCTTATGAAGAAATATTGTTCATAGGTTGATAATCAACTAATAGTATTATGATAATGTCTAAATCCAAAATAGATTTTATTTTTATTTAAATTTAAATAGTCAATGAGTTTACTCAGTGAGCAAATTATATTTATGTTTTTTAAAATAATTATGTTGATAAGATAGCTGTATCATATCTGGTATTTGGTATTTGTACATATTTTCAGAGTGTAACAGAGATTCTTGACTCAATATAACTCCAGTCTTAATAGCTTAGAAGTCAGTTGTTTGAGATCTCTCTTTTTTCTCCTCATATCCCAGCCTCTTCTTAGCGACAATAACAAATTATAATTCATCAGCTTCCAATAGTAGCATCCTTTCCCTCTTATTTATTGAGGTTTTCTTCATATTTCCAAGTGTCTTCATTTCAGTACAATATCTGGCTTGATGACTTAGGAGCAATTTATCCTATAGAAAATACTACCTTAGCAGATTAGATCAAAATATGAATCTTGGCAAAGTCCTTTAATCTTTCAGTGGCTGCTAATGATGTCAATATCTTATGGTCTCTATATAGTCATATTTGTGACTGAAAAACAAGTGTAGGGATCCCAGGCACAATAGCTGGAGAATTTTGATTAAGGGTACAGTGGGCCATTAACTCTGGAAGCCATAGAATTAAGTCTTTCCACAGTGCAGGTCATGAGGACCGCAGCTATGCCTGCATGAGAGTCTAGACTGGCACACACACTACTAGAATATCTACCACTAGATGATGTATATCAAAGAGAGATGAGATACTACTTGCTCTAACTCAGTTTACCACACTTGTGACTAAAACTAATTGGTAGAGACTGGGTTCCAAATTCAGTGGTAAAACGTATTTCTTAAGATGATCCTTTTTAATTCTTTCTTAGTATTTCTTCAGAGAAAATGTCATGCTTCACCATATAGCTTTTCCAAAAGATTTCAATCCAAGTACAAAAAACCAAACTCATTTAATTAATCAATAAAGTCACCTTCCATTAGTGTAAGGAATACTGCTTCAGAAATGTTTCCATCAACCCCTCTACCCCCAAAAAGAAATCTTCAGTTCTTTAAATTCATTTTTTTTTTGATACAAGGTCTGTCTGTGTAACTCAGGCTGGCCTTCAACTCACTGTAGAGCCTAGTTTGGCATCAAACTCATGGCAATCCTTCTGTCTTAGGCTCCCAAGTGCTGGGATTACAGGTATGTGCCACCATGCCCAGCTGACACCTTCAACTTTTGATCACTGTCTGTATGGGGCAGATTTGTATGCTCCACTAAACACACTGGACATGGTTTTTCTGCTTGTTTCTCTGATAATCCTACAGAAAGAATGAGTGTCACAAATCCTGCTTGTAAGCACAAAGAGTGTTTTCCATCTACATTGCAGGAAGACGTATTGTGTTCTGTCATCACCTTGCCATGAAGGCTCCCATTAGCACCTTAGGATCTGGCTTCCGTGACCTAAAGAAAGCTTACGGTGAAACTAAGTGATATAGTAAAGTTGATGTCCTTTAAGGTTGCTATGTAACCATGGGAGACAAAAGTGGTCTATGAATTATTTTCCCTTTCTACCCTAGTAGTTATAAACCATGGAGGAACATCCTTTCTAGGAAATCAAACCATCAGCTACACGTTAAAATTTTGTGTCTATGTCACTAATATTACTCATTGTGTGTTTTTTCTTCGTTTTCCTTCTTTACTTTTTTATAAATCTCACACCATAGTATTAACCTTTGCAATGAAGTATTAGGTTTTTCTTCAATTATAAATTTTCTGGGACATCCCTGCTAACTGTGCCTATTCTCCTGCCACACAGAACTCAACTAATATGGATCAGATCTTGTATTTTCACATTAGCATTCTATGAAAGGTCACCATCCTAGAATATAAAATAACTTTCCATGACGTTATCAGAAACTTTTCTTACTACAAAAAATATTATTGCTTAAATATACACTTTTATTCCCAAATCTCCTTAGCTATTCTTTGAAAAGTTAGGATTCATTTGTGGGAGGGAGTGGATAGTGAAATACTTTTAACTAAGGCATGTGAAGTTTTCAATAGTCAGCAAAACCATCAAAGTGCTGCTTGCAAAGCATGTGCACAGAAAATTTTACCACAGAGTATAAAATTTTATACTGTATGTACCAGGTTTCTCAGGTGCTAGTGAATACAGGGTAAATTTAATTAATACATTTAGAAATAACCGGTACCTTCAATCTGTGGAAGTGAATTATCTTTCCCCCTATAATCCAAATAAGTAAGGGCTTGGATTTATGATCCGTCTGCCTCAAGCACCCAGAGTATTGGGGTTACAGAACTGTGCCCATCATGACCTGTTGTCCAGAATTTCTTATTATTTTGCTAGTCAGTTAACTATTACTTTTCTTTCCTTACCCAAAATAAAAAAATATCTAGAGGATTCTCTTGGTAAATGATTTCCAGTTTTGCCTATTTTTTGCTTTCAAAATTTTGTTATGGATGGAGAAATTTTCCCATCATTTCCAGTGAATAGAAAAATATTTCTGAATGTCACTATGATTTAATAACTCTGCCCTTCTTAATATTTATATAGGATTTTATTAATATCAAAATAATATATCTAATATTGTTGCTATTTCTGTACTAGCATCAATAGCAGTAAGTATAATACCATCATTATTATTTCTTAATATAACGTAAGTAGATGAGGATAGAAAATTGGCTTTGTCTTTGCACGACACAATCATGTATAATGGAAAGCCAAAATATCTATCCATTTCTACCTTGACTACATTCTAAGGTGCATTGAACTAATACAGCTGTAGGCAATCTGGGAAAGATGTGAAACATTTGAGTCATTCCTGAATGTATTAATTCCTCCTCACCTTGTTTTGTACCAAGCTGAATATGTAACATGCCATTATGTGACATATACCCACTTTTTAATATGTTTAGCTTTAGCCATTAAACTACTGAGAGAGATCAACATGATCAACTAATTATGTCAACACTTGGCTTTTCTTTCCATGATTACCTCTGAGTTACATTACAATTGCTTGGTAGAAGAAATGTTTTCAGCAACATTCTTGACTAAGACAAAATTTATCTATAGTCATATAAGGAAGCATATTAAACTATTATATCTTCCAAATTTAAATATATTTATTTATTCCAAAAATTCTCTTTTCTGGTCCAATATTTATAAGTCAATTATTGTGAGCTATAACATTTTCATTATGCCTGTGGAAAAAATAAGATGTTGGGAAAAAATCAGTCATTATATACTTAAATTTTTTAAGTTTTTATACTTAAGTTTTAAGTACTCTAAAATTGTTATTTTATGAATTAAGTAAAATATGGGTATTTGTGGGCTACAGCTACAGATTAGTGTGTATTGTACTTATGAATGAAAAATAAAGTTAAAATAAGCATTACTTTAATATAGAGAATATTTGTACTTTAAAAATCCTTTACCAACTGGAGCCAGTAGAGTTGTAAAATGGCTACTTCTTTTTATCACATCTCTCTACCATTACCTACCATGGATGCTAAAAAATTCCATTTGGTACTTCCAGCATTTTGCTTCAGATTCTAATTAAGAAATATGCTGTTTGAGCTTGCACTTTCCACTTATGTAGAATCAAGCCAATTAGATAGTTCAAGTATTTTGTTACAGTAACACTCCAATTATAATTACTATCCTTGTTATCAATTACCTATTGCTGCAAAACGAATCATTTTAAAACTTAGTGGCTCCACATGGCAACCACTTGTCTCTGTCTCTTTTCATTACTGTGAAATTTATCCATGAGAACTGGTCTTGGTGGTGAAATTCTGCTGATGAAATGATTGGTCATTTAAAACTCTGACTGAAATCAAACTGGGAAAAGATTTTAGTGAACTCTCTCTCAGACAAGGGCCTCTTGTCTAAAACATATAAAGAATTAAAGAAACTCAGACCTCCAAAATTCAAAGATCCAATCCAAAAATGGGCATCTGAGATGAATACGCAATTCTCAGATGAAGAAATGCAAATGGCAAATAAATACATGAAAAAATGCTCATCATCATTGGTCATTAGAGAAATGCAAATTAAAACCACACTGAGATACCATCTCACTCCTGAAAGAATGGCCAGGATCAAGAAAACCGACAACAAATGCTGGAGAGGCTGTGGGGAAAAAGGAACTCTCCTGCACTGCTGGTGGGAGTGTAGACTGGTACAGCCTTTGTAGAGGTCTGTCTGGAGATTTCTCAAAAAGTTGGGATTGGAAATCCCATTTATTCCAGCTATTCCACTTCTAGGCATATTCCCAGAAGAACTGAAAGCATCATACCACAGTGATATATGTGCACCTATGTTTATAGCAGCACAATTTGTAATCGCCAGATCTTGGAAACAACCCAAGTGTCCATCAACTGAGAAATGGATAAAAAAGTTGTGGTATTTCTATACAATGGAGTATTATTCAGCTATAAAGAAGGATCACATTGAGATATTTATCAATATATGGGCGCAGCTTGAGACCATACTCATAAGTGAAATAAATCAATCTCGCATGTGTGAATACCGAATAGTTTCCCTAATGTAAGTAATGATTCAAATATATAAAAATATGTGGTAATCATGATTCCCCATTAGGTGGCCTTGAAGCCTTATAAAGTTTTCACTCATTAATTAGAAAGGCTTTATTCTGGGCTTCTTGATATGAAAATATTTGAAGCTAGAGTATATGAAGTTTTATCCAAATATTTCAAGGAAAAAGACACTATGGTTACTACTATTAAGTCTGGTTATATGGTGGTGAAGTACTAGGTTGTTGAAACAGTCATGCTGTGACCTCTATTGTTATATTGTTATGTCCTGTTTTATCTCAATCTCCCCCTTATTGTTTTAAAAAAATATTTAGTCATTTCTTATGTTTGTCTTAATTAAAGAAAAAATTCAAAAAATTAGGATATATAAATAGTAACTCTTTTTGATTTCCTGTTAACTTGTTTTGAAGTCCTGTAGTACTCCCACGATCTTGTTTTGACTGATTAGACTCTGTTCCATTCTATATGATAGTATCAAGTTTGAAGACATAGGCAACTACTTTGAAGACAATAAGATTCACTAAGATACCCATTCTGGTTTGACTATTGTCTTCTTTGGAAGTCCTGTAATGTTTACAATGCCTAAGTTTTATTGGTCTTGTTCTCTACTGTTTTGTCCAACTTTATAATATCTAATGAGATAGACAATTCTTTTTAAGGAAACAAGGGACAACGTTGATAACCATTGTTGATAAACTTGTACTCTGTTCTACACCATGTGCTATGTCTATCCTTGGTATTGACTGACAGCTTTGTTTTGCCATATTTGACTGTATTCTCCCCCCCCCCCAAAAAAAGTAATAAGCACTAAGGAGTAATAAAATCCAAAATGTGTAAATTTTATTGTAAAAAAGAGAGGGAAAAAAAAAAGAAAAAGAAAAAGAGCTCTAACGGATATAACAGCAAGTGTGTTTAGGGGTGTTAAATAGCTGACTATATCAATGTTTTTGGATCATTGAACACAGCTGTTTGCAGTCTCCCTGTTTGAATGTCCCCCTTGTATTCTTTGATACTGTGATTTGAGGAACTATTTTCAAGATGATAATATGTAATCTACTAACAGGTGATTTCTTACTGTTATTTTGTTTGTTTGTTTGTTTTGTTTTGTTTTGTTTTTTTGTAGTTCTGTATTACATGTACCCTTACACCGCTTTGGTTTGTTTTTTGTTTTTCTCTTTTTCCTCTTAAATAAATAAAAAAAAAATTCTGACTGATATCTGATGTTCTAAACAAACATTCCAGACAAAGAACATTAATACATATTTGCAATATGTAATGTTTAGATTTATTTTCAAGGTTGGCACAAGTATGTAACACATCTTAATTCCTTTTTTATCTTTTTCCCTCCGTACTTATCACCCTCCCTCTATCACTTCTTGATCCCCTTTCCAAACCAGAAAGATCTATATCCGTACTTTATATTATTTATCTTTTATTTGGCTCTTCATTCATAATTTAGGTTCTTCAGAAGAGAAATCATGTGATACTTAAACTTTGTGTCTCTTTTATTTAACTTAAAATTATGGTTTCAAGGTTCATCCAATTTGCCACAAATGACTCAAGTTTATATTTCTTTACGATAGAATAGTGCTCTGTTGTGTATAAACTACATTATTTTCTTATTTATTCATCTATTGATGGGCACATAGGCTGCTTCCAATATTTAGCTATTATGAATTGTGCTGCTATAAACAAGGCTGTGCATAAGCCACTATAGCATAATGTCATCATAACTGTCAAGAAGATAACTAGAAGAGACAAAGCTGAATTGAATAGAAATTTCTATTTTACATTTTTAAGGATTGTCCATACTGATTTTCATAGTTGTACTAATTTACATTTCCACCAAAGATGTAGAAGGGTTCCTTTCTCCTTGCAGCTTCTGCAGCACTTGTTGTTATTCCTGATGATGGCCAATGTGTCTGGGGTAAGTTGAAATCTCATGTTATTTTAATTTGCAATTCACTAATGGCCAGTGATGTTGAGCATTACTTTATGTATATGAATGGTGTCCATTTGCACATCATCTGAGAAGTCTCTGTTCATTTTACTTACCCATTTTTGATTGGGTCTTATAGTTTGTGAGGTCTAATCTTTTTTGTTCTTCACATATCGTAGATATTTGTCCTCCATCTGAACAACAGCTGTCAAATGTTTTTCCATTTTGTAGGTATTCTTTTCACTCTGTTGTAGAAGCTTTTAAATTTGCCATGATCTTATTTATGGATTCTCGGGATTACTTGTTGAGCAACCTGTACACTGTTCAGAAAGTACTTGACTTTGTCTGAGTTCTAGGGTTTTACCTGTTTTGTGATCAACCTGGTCAACTTTTTCTATTTTATCATTTATTTTTTGATGCATTTTGATTTTAGTTTGGTACATAGTGTCAGATATTGATCTAGAATCAGTCTTCTGAATTTGCATAGCCAGTTTAACAAAAACACTTACAGAAGAGCCTCTCTTTTCTCCAGTGTATGCTTTTGGCCATTTTGTCAAAATCAAAAAATTCAATGTATCTGGCATTATTTCTCCATCCTCCATTCAGTTACATTAGTTTTCATGTCTGTTTTTGTGCCAGTACCATGCCGTTATTATCACTGTAGCTTTGTAATATAATTTCAAATCTGGAATTTTGATGCATCCCACTTTGCTCTTGTTCCTCAGGATGACTTTTGCTATTCTAGGTCCTTTCCAGTTTCATATGAATTTTAGGATTGTATTATCCATTTCTGTGAAGAATGTAGTTGATATTCTGACTGGAATTGCATTAAATCTGTATTTCAATTATGGAAGTATGACCATTTTGATTTTGTTAGTTCTGCGTATACAGAAACAGGAAATGTCCTTTCATTTTCTGTTATTTTCAATTTTGTTTTTCAGAATACTTTAGTTTTCATCATAGAGGTCATTTACTTCCTTAAGTAGATTAATTCCTAAGTATTAAGTTTTTTATGCTATTGTGGCATTTTTTTCTTAATTTGCTTTTCAGATGGCTCATTATTAGTATAAACAAATACTTGATTGCTATGGGTTAATTTTGTATCCTGATACATTACTGAACATACCTTTTAATTACAAACCTTTGGGGGATATTTTTGTATCTTTTATATAGAAGATCTTGATCTTAGCAAAAAATGATAATTTGACTTTTTCCCTTTCATTTATTTTTTAGTTGGCAAATTCCTCTTGCTAATATTTTGAGTTCTATATTTAGAAAAAGTGGTGATAGAGGAAATACTTGCATTTTTCTTGATTTTTAGAAGGAAAATTTGCAGTTTTCCCAATTAAATATGTTGCTTCTAGTGGGCTTGCCATAAATGACTATATATTAGATTGAGATAACGTTCTTTTCTTCCTATTTTCTTCAGTGGTTTTTATCATGAAAGGATGTAAGGTTTCTAAAGGGTTTTGCTGCATATATTGAGATGATCCTGTGATTTGTGTCCTTGCTTCTGTTTATGTGATGGATTATAATCATTGATTTATATATGTTGATCCATTCTTGCACCTCTGGTAGTGATGTATGATCTTTTTATTGATTCATTGCATTTTCTTGACAGCATCTTTTTGTTTCTATTTAACTCTCCATGCCTTCTAAATTCTCCAGTTTATTGATATACAGATTTGTGAAGTAATCAATTTTTTGATTTTTTTCAATATCCCTCATTTTTTGTTCAGGTTGACTAAGTGAATGTTTATTTTGTTTATTCATTAAAATAAGTAACTCCTAGATTCATTGTTTCTTTGTGTGTTTTTGTTTAAATTTCATTGATTTATGTTCTGATTTTTATAATTTCTTTCCTTGTGTTAGCTTTAGGTTTGGATTTTTCTTATTTTTTCTAAGACTTTGAAGTACATTTTGAGGTTATTTATTTGTTTACTCTTTTTGTGATGTGAGCATTCGTAGCTATAAACTTCCATCTTAAATTCTGCTTTCATGGTGTTTCATAGTTTCTGTTATGTTTCACTGGCATTATCATTTAGTTCTAGAAACTACCTTACTTCTTTCTTGATTTGTTCAACACTTCATTGTTTGCTTGAGTGTATTGCTTACTTTCCATAAATTAGCGTACTCTATGTGTTTTCTTTTATCATTGATTTCTAGTCTCACTATACTAAGATTTGATAATTGTATAATTTCAGATTTTTATAGTTAAGTAAGCTTGCTTCATTTGGCAGTATGTGATCAATTTTGGGTAAAGTTTCATGTGCTGCTGAGAACAATGGATAGTCCGTGGTTTAGTGGAACACTATAGATATCAGTCTATTCATTCAAAGTTTCCATTCAACTTTGATATTTATCTGCTAAAATTCTGTTTAGTTGCTCTATTTGTAATAGTGAGGTATTGAAATTCACTACTATAATTATGTTTTTGCTTATTTGATCCTGTGTGTCCAGTAGAAATTGTTTTACCAATTTAGTTGTGCCTTATTTTGGTTCATATGTGTTGAAAATTGTTATCTCTTGCTATTGAGTTGTTCTCTTAACTAATATGTAGTGATCTTCTTTGTCTCTTTTAATTAATTTTCACTTGTAACTCACTTTGTCTCAGTGTAGGATAGCTACACTTATTTTTATTGGTTTCTAGTTGTATTGGATATTGTTTTCTACTCTTTAGTTTTCAGCCCATTCTGTAAGTTTGTTTTGGTATTAAATGTTTCTTTGTATGCAGAATACAACTGGGATTTGTTTCTTGACCTGTTCTGCTTGGGAATTGAGACCAATCACATTGAGAGTTATTACTGATAGGTATTGAATTGTTTTGGTCATTGCTTTATTTTCCTAGTGATGACTTCCTATTGATATTTTCACACTGATGATTTCCTTTCAACATCATTGCATATCCCACTTGATGTATTCATTCTAATTTGTTACTTTCACTTTCTCTTTCTAGGATATCCTTGAGAATTGTTTAAAGTATGGATTTGATGGTCATGAATTTCTTTAGATGGTCTTTGTCTTGAAAATGTCTTATTTCTGCATCATTTTTTTAAAAAAAAAACCATTATTCTAGGGGCTGGGAATTTAGCTCAGTGGCATAAGTGCCTGCCTGGCAAGCACAAGGCCATAAATTCAATCCCCAGTACCAAAAAAAAAAAATCATTCTGTAGAATATGTATTTTGGTTTGTAAATCATTTTCTTTTAGGGTTTGAAATATTTCCTTCCAATCTCTCCTGGCCACTAAGTTTTGAGTTAATTCTGCTATAATTCTGTCGATTTACCATTATAAATCATTTATTGCTTTACTCTGTTTTTAAGATTCTATGTCTATATTGGATTTCTGGGATACTGACTATGATATGTTACAGAGAGACTTTTTTTTGATAGTGGTTATTTGGAATTTTATATGCCTCATTATTTTGTATGCTAATTTTTTCTTAATAGAATACTTTTCTGCTATCATTTCAGTAAGCAGGTTTTGTTAATATGGGTGACCTCCTGAGTATTCACTAATTACAATTAATCTTAGTATAATCTTTTATCAATATAGGAGTTGTTGAATATGTTTTTCATGTTCTCTTATAGTTTTTAAGGTGTCATTCATTAACTGGTCACCAAAAATAGCTGTCTTCTAGTTCTGACTCTGTCCTCACATTGTTTACATCTGTTGCCCATATTCTCAATAGAACTTTTAGTCTCCTGAATTGCTATTTTGAATCTTTTTGTGGAATTTAATTCCTATCTTAGCTGATCTTTCATATTTTGCATCAATCTGTTGAGCTTGCTAGCATTTTATTAGTGTTTAATGTGGTCTCACTGATCATTTTGCTTATTTGGCCCAATATCTGTTTACATATCAATAACCTTGTCAAGTGTCATATAGTTATGTTTTGGCTGTCTCTCGATACCATATCAAATAATTCAGTACATGGCTTTTGATTTCCTCCCAATGATGACATCTGAAAGTATTTTGCGTGTTTGGAGGCATTTTGTTGACCTTTTCATATTTGTTTTTATTTGTGTGGGTGTGTGCATGCATGCTTGTGTGTGTGTGTTGAGCCTTATAAATCGATTGTACTGGAGGACTTGTTTCTATGATGGAAACATTTTAATTGATATCTAGTTTTCAGTGTTGTCCACTAGGCTAGGCTATTTGTTGGCCTTTGCTTCTGTTCCAGATCCAACCATTTCTAATTTACTTGGGATGGAACATTGCAATGTATTTGACCGAGTACCCAATTCTCTATCAATGAGCCATGGAATAGTTAATGATCCCAAAGCAACCTATATAAAAGAATTACAAGAAAATCAATTAATAGCAACAGTTATATCACCTTGGCTATAATAATAAAGTCAGCATGTATTACAGCACCAGTTACAAACTAAATATTGGCAAATCTCAAAGACTAATAGTGTATCACCCTTACCCGTAAGAAGTGATATATAATTATAGTATGAACACTATGCTATACTAAATATTGACCTACTAGTGATCTTCATTAATAGTTATTAAACATGGTACTTGTACTTCTATTATAAATAGAAAAATATTCAATGACAATAGCATAAATTTAGTCAGCTATCTAGAGATTGATAAAGCTTAATAGTTGTACTAATAAATGTAGAGTTTTGGGAACTAGAGATTATAAATAGTCAAAATTTTAAAAGTATTCAATAGAATATGAGAATGAGGAAAGAAAAGTAAAATATAAGGTCCTATTGAATAGGAAAAATAAGTGAATAGTGTTAGGTAAGAGTTGCAAAAAGTATAAAAAAGAAGAAAAAGGGTGGAATGCAAAATGTAGGAAAAATAAGTAAGATAAAAAAATTGAAAAGGAAAAGCAAAAATTATAAATGAAATTTTTAAAAAGCAGAGAAAAACCCCAAAGCTCCTAATAACCCAAAGAAGGGAAGATACAAACAATAAAAATTAGAAAACAAAAAAAGATTGAGTCAAAAACAATTTCTTTGCTTTTGAACAAGTTCTTTCTTTCCAAGATCTGCATTTTTAAGACTTAGTCAGTTCTGATTTTTTTCTGGCAAGATTTACAGCTTAATGATTTTCAGATGCTCTTCCTGCACCAGGGGCCACTCGGCCTGTTCACCTCGGACTGTGTTTGCGGTCCAAGCCAGTGTTCTTGCTCCCACTGGTACATAGAAAATGCAATCAGTTTCTGCTGGATGTAGCCCATGCTGCGGGGGTTCTAGTGAAGGTTTAAACTTAATATTAGTAGTTGATGGGTCTGGTTTCTCCCTTTTCCCTGTAGGCTTTTTGTTCCTTTTGGCTCCATTCACTTCGTTAGTCTTGCCTCTGCTGATGTCAAGCCAAGTGGAAGCAAAATATACAGACTGCTTAGATATGGTGGATGGTTGCACTGCATGTCCAGCGGGCCTACCTGCTAATATAGGGAGGCACAAGTTTAATGCCAGCCTTTTTGCTCATGTCAGGGAGGCACCCACCACATTGCTGACAGTAAAGGCTGCTGTCATTCATGTCACATGCCTTAAATGGGCTAAACTGTACTATAGAAAAAGACTAAGAAAAAAAATTTAAGAAACAATTATTCAAAGATAAATACATAATATAATTATAATATGAAAACAGTAATCTAAACTTGGATCTCACAATTTTAATATTTTTTTTTAATTTTTAAGTGTTATGATCTGTTTTCAAATCGTGTGTTGCCAGTTATAGAAAAAAAGTATTTTTCCTTAAATATTATCTAAATATTTCCTGCAAGATTAAATACAAAATAATAGAGATATGTTTAAAACAAAGCTATATTAAAAATAATAAGTTCATGTTACATACAATGCATAGTACAAATAAAAATCTCGTCAACATACCTGATTCTGAAATCCAGAAGCAATTTAATACACATACACATATTTGAGATATTTACTTACATACATACATATTTGACATGTTTTAAATAAATGGATTTGATCACTCCAAATTTTAAGATGTCTGTAAATAACAGAAAATAATGTTTAAAATCAATGACCATAGGTATTTGTTTGCATATATTTGACAATTGCATTAACACATACATTTTAAATCAATAAGAAAATGTATAACCATACATGAAATTAGAAAAAAGTACATGAATTTGGAATTTACTAAAGAAAGGTTATACATTCATGTAATATAAGCATATATGATGATTCATGTGCATATACACACAACACGTGTCTGTATCTGTCAAGGAACACAGATTATAAATTTACTCTTGGGGATCCCAGATCATCCTTGTCCTGACCTTTGACCCAAACTGGAATGCAGAATCTCCCTGGTAACCTGCCATCTCTCCCCTACTTTCTTCAACAACATAAGGACCCACAGGTGATTTAGCTCAGTGGCATAAGCACCTGCCTGGCAAGTGTGAGGTTATGAGTTAAATCACTGGTACCACAAAAAAAAAAAAAAAAAAAAAAAAAAAAAAAAAAAACAAACAAACATAAGGAACTTCCTTAGCATAAGACTACCACCACCTTCTGAGTCCACAGATTCTCACCATTTTCCTCAGTCAATAAATGCTCAGGTTCTGGCTGCCTCCTGGCCTTTTGTTCTTAGTGAACAACTTGTGATTCCAGTTCCCGTTTGCAGCAACATTTTGTCTCTTGCTCTTTCTTTACATGTCCATTGTAACACCTTGAGGGAAACTGGGGACTCACTGCAGGGGTCCTCAATATTTATCTTAACCATCATCGTTTGTTTTTTGCCCATAATTAATGCAATATTTTATAAGAACTTTCTGTTTTTTCCCATGCACATTTTATATTAGTATTAAGTTCCTGCAGTTGTAGTTGAATTAACTACTTTTCTCTGTATATATATATATATATATATATATATTTTTTTTTTTTCTGTTATTTGTGTCCCTATCATTTCATTTAACTGTGTTGGTTTTCCTTAAATATTTAATGATCTTTATTTTTTAAATAATCTCTAAATAGAGCAGTTTTATATAGTGAGGATACCAAAAGGTAATTGGAGGTAAGTAAGGGTTGAATGAGAAATCAAAGAGTGGATTGCTCAATAATATTAGAAAATTATCTTTGAAATCAAGAAGGGCATACAATAGTTGGGAAGGATAAGCAGTGAAGAGAAAAACTTTGTTGATTTTAAAATTTGACTTTGTGTTTAGAGAGTAATATGTAAGACCATGTTTATAAAGATTTGATAGCCATACCTAAATAAGAAACATTTTGTAACCTGTGCTAACCTAAAGGTAATATATTGTCTGGGAAAGATATTTTTGTTGTTAAATAAATTGCCTCTTAAACTTTGTATGTATGGTGATTGTTATCATTACTTCAAATTGATAATTACTTATAAGTAAAATTTTAAATATGCAATAAGATATCTCCCATAATTCCACATCCCACAGTGTTATGAAAATTAATAGCAATGATAACTCCCATTTCACCTGTTCATTTGCAGTATAAAAATGTCATGCCATCACCCAAAATGGAAGTCTATTTCTCTTCCTCTTGAATCGGGACACTCTAATAACATGCAGCAGAATGAACAATGTACAGCTTATGATAGTGGACATTAAGAAATCTGTAGTTCCAAACTGTTCCTCTTAGATTGCCTCATCTCAAAAACAGTCACCATTTAAGGCATTCAACTACCATATAGGAATCAAGCTATAAGGAAGCTCAACTATACAACAGAAAGTATAAAACCACTTAGAAGAGCATGAAGGTATAGGGAGCAAAGAAAATATTTGTGTAAACTGCCAAGTTTTGGAGTAGTTTAATATGCAATGATAGATAAAACAATCCGTATGTATTTGTTAACAGCCACTTTTTTCTTCCCAAACACAAGTATAATGAATGGATTACTATTCTATAGATAATTTGGGGCTTTATTTTTAAATTTATCAATTTTCAGACATATGGAATATTTTTAAGTATTAAAATCACAAATATCCAACAAGATGAGGCAATGAAATCTTAGAAATTGTAATGAAAATTCCATGTAAATCCTTTTGTAATAATATTTCTTTTTCTTTGCTTATGATGTAACTACTATCCTGCGGCACTATGTAATTTTATTATTATATGATTTGAGTGCTATTTATTTTTGCTAATAATGTTTTGTATGATAGCAATGAAAGAGTTTTGGCCCAGACAGGACTCTATAGCCAGAAAAAGCCTCAACCGGAACCAAGGAGCTCCTATCTCCCCGACCCTTAGGGATTCACCTGTGACTCTATCTCCCCCCACCCCCAGGAATCTGCCCCTGGCGCCAAACGTGTGCCAATGAGATACTTTCGCATCTCTAGTGGCCCTAGAGCAATACCCTAAGCTTAGGCTACTTATATATCCCCCCATGCCATGTGTCCGCCAGAGAGAAAGCCGGACTCCAGTGGCCAGGGGTTTTGGTTTTCTCTCTCTCTGTGTTCTCAGAATAAAGGCCTCTTTTGTTTTATACTTCTCATCTTTTGGATATAATCTTATCAAGCAACATATATTTCATTAAGCATAGTAGACTATACTTATGGAAATTTAATATGCATAAAAATGGCATTTTACTACAATTTTCTACCGACAAATTTGTCCTTATGTTAGAGGCAGCTGTGTTAGTTACAAATATTATAGGTAGACAGACAGGGCTGGGCCCTCAAAGGAGCCAGTGCAGGATACCTCTCAGCCTCAGAAGAAACAGACACCTCCCACTGTGAGCCAGATTTCAAGACAAAAGGCAAAGCAAATACACCCACTTCCTAAGGATTGATAGCCTAAATAGTTCTCTTTCACACTGAGAAAGCCAGGAGTCACCATCCCAGCCACCTACAGGAAGAGTCACTGTTCTTTTTGCATGCCCACTTGCAAGTGACTCACTTCCCCATTTGTTCCTGAATTAATCAATTTTACCTGAGCAATTAATCTTATTAGTTGACCACAGTTCTGCCCCACCTTATGCCCATCTTGCAAATTCCCATGTTTTCTCCACCATAGACCCATCTCACTTCGTGGTTTCACTCTATTAAAGTCCCTAGAAAAGACCGAGTCTTTGGCAATCCATTCCAGACCCCTTTTGTCTCTCTCCCAGGCAGAAACTTTGTTGTTTTTTTTTTTTTCAATAAATATTTTCTGCTCTTAACCTCCATTTATCATAAAATTCATTCTTTGATTTTAGAGAACACAAACTCATTCCTGATATAGTAGGTTGGTAGCTTCATTCTCCTATATCACTTATCTGTTCATTATTAGTTTTTAAAGGATCATCTATATTGTACAAGCTGCCATGTCTAAATCATTCTATTCAATCTACCTGCATTATTTCCAGTTGTTCATAGCCTTGTTTTAGCATGGACAATGTACAACTTGTCCCACCTTAAAATTTGACATGAAGTAGTACACATTTTATTTAATTGTTCATATATATGGACTGTCTCACACTGTGGGAAAACATCAGGAATAGTTCCTTTCTTTCACTTACAGACTTACATAATTATTTTTTAAGAGCCCAAGATCATTTCCTTTTACTCTGCCTTCTACTTTTCAGAAATTCATAAGGAAAAAAATTAAAACCTACTGTTAATTTCCTTTACCAGTCTATTTGCTTCCTGATATTCCTTTTTGAAATCACAATTTTATATTCTTCCTCCTTGCTTGTACCTTTGTCCTTGGATTCAATTCCATATTTTACAAAACTGTGTCTCACACATTTCATCTGTATCTTATCTTAGTCTCTTTTCATGGAACACAACTTTAAAGAATACAATTAAACAAAATACAACAGAGTTTTAAATTGGAAGTAGACAGTTACTCCTCAAAATTGATGAGATTTATACATACTGACTTGTTTGGAGTTTTCAATTCATCACCAGAAATTAACAGCAAAAGGTCTACATATTGGCATTCTCAAATGTCTTCAGGAGTGCCATATTTTAAATATGTAATGGAAAAGGAAAAACAAGATCTAAATTGAGTTTCACATCCATCTTGATAACACTTTCATGCAGAAGTCCAAAGCTGAGCTACAGTCCTATATTACTATAGGCTTATTTTAATGGAAAAAACACAAATGTGAAAAAAGAATTTCCTGGCTTCATATAGTCACCTTTCTCTCATATTATTTTAGGAATGTGATAACTTGGACCCCAGAATAAAATCCAAGGAAGCAAGAAATTAAAATTTAGGGAGCAAAGGCTTTATTTTAGGCCAGGCCTGGCAACGCAACCTCCGGGAGCCAATATGGAGGCTGTGTGCCTGACAGCTAAAAGGCAGGGCTTTTATCTTGTAAAGCCACAAACAGCTGCTGGGTCTCACAATGCAAGGAGGGGGGCTGGGTGTGTGGTGCACTACAGAACAGGAACAGGGCGATTACATTTCTTGGATCAGGTAGGGGTTGTTCTAACAAGCAAGTTTCCCTGCAAACAAGCAAGTTTAGATTAGGAAAAAATCCTGTTTTCCTCAGCAGAGAATAGAGAAGTCTAGCAGTAATTAACTTATCTTAGCACCACATCTGTTATTTGTAGAAGGCAACAATGGTTAACATATCAGTTAGGTAAGATTTTACAATTCTTTACAGAGGAGAGCATTGATTAACGTATCAATTAGGTCACCCAGAGGGAGAAGGAAAACACATATACAGTAAGGCCACTTTACAGGTATTTTGCTCTAATACACGTATAACAAAGCTATTTTTCCTAGAGTACAACAGGAAGCATATGATCTAAAACTCTCTATGAACTATAAGAGTAATGATTTTGTAATAATTCTGAACACTTTTTCAATAGTCCTTCTTTTGTATCATCTAAAGGTTTAATCAAATTCTGAAATAGATTCATTGAACAAAACTTTAGTTTTTCTATGATATATATTAAATGGAGACAGTATACTCAGTCCTTGATTATTAGTTTCAAGCTAATGATACTTGCACTGCAAATTGAGGAATAAGGAAAAACATAATTTGAATTTTTAAGAATCTATCATGTGAATTTATTTTAGCTGATTATACATAACATTTTTCCTCATATTATACTGCAACCTAAACCAAATTAAAATTAGTGACATTCATTGGACACTTATATATGCCCAGGATTCTGTTAATTGCTTTACATATATTTTTCTAATTCTCTCAGCTTTTTAGTCAATAATGTCAAAAGTTTACATTTGATAAATTTAGATATATACTTTCATATACATAATAGAGGTATTTATAACACAGCTAATGATTTTTGTTTAATTTCCCAGACTCAATACATAAAATAAAAATGAGCATATAGATACATATAATATTTAACATAATTTTGTAAAAATTATAAAGCTAATTTACAAAAAAAAGTAGAATGCTATAGGAGCACAGCAAATATAAGGAAACCATCCTTAAATAAACTCATGTAGTACAAAACTCAATAAATTAAGTTTTGAGGTTGGAAATTGGAGAGTCAATGCCAGAATAACAGTAGTTTGTGCAACTCTGCAATTGAAAACAGATCAACAAAAGATAATATATATCCTGCCCAGAAAAAGTAAGGAAGAGCTCTGAGAATGAATAAACTGTATAGAAAGTTAAACAGCACAGAGATTCAGAAAGGCAACATAGAGATTTCCTAGCAATTGCTAACTTCATTCATTATCAGCTCCTCACTTTGGGAAGAAACTTGATACCACAAGCAGAAGATAAGCATACTCTGGTAGCAACCCCCAGTATTAAGAACTAACTAGCAGACCTCTATGTGACAAGAAGCCATGATCCATGCAAGAGTTTAATCCATTTCAGGGATTAGTTCTGAGAGTGATTCCACTTGCACAGCAAATTGGCATCAGAGAAAAATAAAATATGGTGTCACTCAGCAAATGTTCAGAGAGCTACAGGCAGAAGTCATCCTGAAGCAGGTGCTATTATCAGTAACTAACTCCCCGTAGGGATTAGAAATCTAGGAGCATCACAATTAAGTATCTCTGAGAAGACCACATGACATAACTAACGGGAATTTTTTGGTCAGTTTGAGTGGTCGGTAGCACAGATAGAGAAGGTGTAGAGAGTTCAAAAGGTGGTGGTCTTACACTAAGTGAGGAAGAGTAAGAACAGTGTGCTTTTGAGGAGGCTGGCAGTTAACTCTTCTCAGGGCTACATTTCTTTCCCAGAATTTGGTATATTAATTGCACCTTCCATCACCTTGTCTCCTCAGGTACCTGCTCTTAAGGCTCAGTCATTTTCCTACTACTGGATGCCATGTCTACAATCCTCTAGACTGAGGATACTTTCACCATCAATTGCCAGTGATCAGTTTGTGAAGAAGCATCTCTGTAGCCCAACCGTAAGCTTTACATCTGGGCTTACAGATTGTGGACCCTGGAGAGGGTGGACACGCACCCTATGAGGTCCAAAAGCTTTCAACTATGGCAGTGAAAAGGTGTCAATCATTTGCCACACTGCTCCAAGGAATACCCAATCAGGGTGTGGAACAAGCACACACCTGTCCTGCATACTCCAGATGCTGTCAAAATATACCAGGAACTAAACACTATAAAATAGGCCATTATCTCAGGGTGCATCAACAGAATCCTGCCTCCTAAGAAAGTCCACACATAAAATGGTAAGAGATTTCTATACCAAAACATTCACAAACCTCAACATAGAAACTTAAGAAACATGAAAAAATGACATGGCTCCTCCCAAAATTAATACTTCCATGATAACTGAATTGAATAATATCAAAGCGGATGACATGCCATATAAAGAATTCAAAATAATGATTATAAAAATGATCAACAAACAATAATATAAGAGTAAATAAGAGTGAATAAAATAAGAGAGGAAATGCATGCTATGAAAGAGCAGCTCAATAAAGATATTCTAAAAAACAAGCAAATCAAAAACCAAAACAAAGAAAAAAACAAAGAAAGAAAGAGAAGTTTGCAAAATGAAAACTCAAAAAATTAATAAATAAAATTCAATGGACAGCTTTAGTAAACAGAGCATGCATAATACAGAATTTCTCGGCTTAAAACAATATTTAATTATCACTTTTTGACAGCAGTAAAGAGAAACAAATGAATTACCAAATATACAAGATCTCTGGGTCATGATTGAAAGAAAAAAATGGAACATTTTGGAATAACCAAGGGCATTGAGGTACAGATGGAAGGCACAGAATGTGAATTCATTGAAACAGTAATAGAAAGTTGCCTAAATCTTGAGAATAATATGGACATCTAGGTACCAGATGCATTTAGAAGCCCAAACAGACATGACCATAACAGAATCTCCTCTAGTCATGTGATACTGTCGAGGGTGCAGAACAAAGCAAGAATATTAAAGGCTACTAGAGAAAAATGCTAACTCGTTTTCAATAAAGGTAATGTTATCAGAGTAATATCAAAATTCCAACCAGGAACTCAAAGGGCCAAGAGGGCATGGATTAGTGTATTTTAAGCACTGAAAGATAACAACTGCTGGCTTAGATTTCTGTATCCTGTAAAGTTATCAGTCAAAATTGAAGGGGCAGTAAAGACGTTCCAAGACAAGTATAATTTAAGGGAATCCATGACCAGGAGGCAAGTATGGCAGTACTTAAAGAAACCTAAGCACAGAAAAGGAAGATAAACATGATCAAGATTCTGCAGGAAATAATAACTCTCATTAGCAGGATAGATAATCAAATAAGAATTGAGAATTTGTTGGAAAAGCAACAGAATAACAGGAATCAGTACATATGTTTCTATAAAAGTCTCAGTGTAAATGGTCTTAATTTCCTAATTAAAATGCACCAACTGGAGGCTGAATACTATTTTATTTTACTTAAAAGACCCAACCATGTTGCCTGAAAGAAACACTCTTCATCAGCAAAAATATGCACAGACTGAAAATAAAAGAATAGAACATAATATTCCATGCAAATTGAGTCCAAAATTAAGCAGAGTAGCTATGCTTATTTCTGACAAAGCTCTTTGCCAAGTCAACTTACTCAGAAGAGACAAAGAAAGAAACTACATACAGGTGAAAGGAATAATTCACCAAGAAGATTTAACAATTTTAGATAAATATGCACTGAAAGTATTTGTCATTTATTAAAAAAAATCATATTGCTTGTCATAAAGGGATATACTTGCTCCAATATAATAATAGTGCAAACCTTTTATGTATGTTTAAAAGTTGAACCATGTAGAATATGATATAAATAAAAATCAGTAGCTTCAGAAAACAATTCTGTTTGTCATAGCATTGAAAAATAAAATACCTAAGAGTCAGCCTAACATAGAAGATGAAGGATCCCTACATTAAAACTGTAGCACACTGAGGAGAAAGCCTGAACAAGTCACTAGGAGATGGAAAGACCTCCCATGTTAGTGGATTGGCAGAATTGATACCATTAGAATGTGGTATCTTACCAAATGTGGTCGCAGACTAAATACAGTCCTCAACAAAATACAAATGAATTTTTTCACATAAGTAGAAAAAAATCCAAATATGTATGTGGAACCACAGAAGACCCAGAATAGGCAAAGCTATCCTGAGAAGAAAGAGCAAAGCTGGAGAGATCACAATATCCAAATGCAAAATGCTGTGTATTACAGAGACAGTAGCAAAAAGAACATGTTATTGATATAAAGACAGACATTTAGAGTACTAGAATAATAAAAATTTAAAGTTGAAAGTTACCTAAAATATCTTCAGTAAGATTTTTTATTTTCCTACATGTATTAAAAGAAAAACTATGTAATCAAAATATTTCCCTATATGATTTAGATACTATAAAATATTTTTGATTTGAGGCATTCAGAAAGTTACAAAATTGGCTTGTAAACATGGCTAACTAAATTCTGTCCCATTTATTTTGTTACTGAAATCCTAGTATATTTTTCTATAAAGTCATCTTTTTACTTCCCCATAGAACTATCAAGTTTATGATACAGAGAAAACACTTGATATTGAACTCTGTTTCATTCATCTGTTATGTGTCTGTTTCTTAAAAATGAATAAAATTAGAAGAATGTATATATTTCTTCTCTTGTATTCTTGCTGTAATATGCACTAAATACTAGAAAGGAGTAGGGGAATTTTTCCAAGAAGAGGTAAAATAAATAATTCCACAGTTCCTTTAGTTTTCCTTTAGAAAAAAAGAAATTGCACTTACAATTTTGTCTTAGTAAATTAAATGATTGTAGAATAATACATAATTACACAATTATAGATATAGAACTATCATTCTCTGCTGTATTAAATCATTGGTATGTGTACATTTAAAACAACATCAGGGCAGAGGAGGAGCTGGGCAGATCTGGGGTGCCCTCACCGGCCTCTCTGCATGTCTGGAGGACTCTGGATATCTCCGCCCAGACTGCTGGAGTTCCCCCAGGCTTCCAGATGCAGTGAAGGGGAGAGGTGGGTTTGAGGCTTCCACATCAGCCTCCCCATTCCGGTTACACTTGGAGAATTGCTGAGCTACCGACGGGTGGGCGGGCCCACACTATCAGCCTAGCCCAGCCTGTTTAGCTGCTGCGCCTGGCGATTGGTCTGCAGAGGAGGAGCTGGGCAGATTTTGGGTGCCTGCATCGGTCTCTCCATGTGTCTGGAGGACTGTGGATATCTCTGCAACCAGGGAGGGTCCACAGGTTCCTGAAGCACTGTGGCCTGTGGTGAGTACCCTAACCCGGCTGCGATTGAAGAACTGTGGAGCTTCCAAGGGGCAGGTGGGCGCACAGTGTCCCTGAGGCCCAGCTTGTCTGGAACTGCGGAGTTCTGAGCAGGCAGAGGAGGGCCACTGGTTCTGTAGGCCCAATGGCTTGGGGTAGCGCGGTGCCAGAGTCTCAGTAGCTCCAAACATAGAAGGGGATTTTCAACAGATCCTGAGGAAGCTTTCAAATAACACTTGAAACACAGAAATATAGGAAAATGACAAAACGAAAGACCAAATTACAACCTCAAACCTCCAGCCCATCTCAAGAAACCCTAGGAGCGATGTATATAGAAGAAAATATATCCCATCCACCTCATATATCGGACATAATAGCCACTGAAATTGATAATCAACTCCAGGAAGCTTTAAAGAAATTCAAACTCGAAATAATCTCCCAGATAAAAGAAGAAATGATAAAAGAAATGAAAGAGATTCTAAATATATCTAAAGAAAACACAGATAAAAAATTGGAGGAACTAAACAAAAAGATAGAATCCCTAGACGAGCAATATAAGAAACAAACAGAATACATAATGCGGATGCACAGAGATATACAAGAAATAAAAAACTCGACTGAAAGTTGTAAAAACCGCCTTAATGAAAGTGAAGATAGAATTTCAGGCCTTGAACACAGGATTGCAGCTAGTGAACAGGAAAAGAAAGATCTTTTGAAAATAACAAGGAATCAGGAAACAACAATTCAACAACTGCAAGACGATGCAAAGAAGAATAACATAAGAATGATAGGGATTAATGAAAGAGAGGGAGACAACATGAAGGATGTCAGGAGGATATTTAGAGAAGTAATAGATGAAATTTTCCCAAGCATGAGATCAGAAACTGACATCAGGATCAGTGAAGCATATAGAACTCCAAACAGTCATAACCAAAATAAAACTACACCCAGACATATAATAATCACCATCCCAGAAATCCAACACAAGAATAGATTATTAAAAGCTGTCAGAGAGAAAAGACAGATCACTTATAAAGGAAAACCTATCAGAATCACAACAGACTTCTCAGCACAAACGATAAAGTCAAGAAGAGCATGGAGTGAAGTATTCCAGATCCTAAAGCAAAATGATTTCCAACCAAGACTGATATAAACTGAAAAACTATCATTCAAAATAGATGGTGCAATATGATACTTCCATGACAAAGAACAGCTGAAGAACTTCATGAACACCAAACCAACCCTGCAAAAAATATTGAAAGACAGTTCAGATACACAAAGGAAAAAACCACTAAGCAAAGCAAATAATTAAACAGAACCAAAAGATAAAGATGCAACAGCAGAGAGATAACATTCCTACAATTAACCAGCATTTAACAGTAATAACCATTAATGTAAATGGTCTCAATGCACCAATCAAAAGAAACAGACTAGCAGAATGGATCAAGAAACAAAATCCAACCATCTGCTGTTTACAGGAAACCCATCTAACCCAGAAGGATACTCACAGACTGAAAGTCAAAGGATGGAAAACAATTCTTCATGCAGCAGGAATCCAAAAAAGGCAGGAGTAGCCATTCTGTTGGCAGACAACGTGAACTTTAAACCAACAATGACCATAAAGGACAAAGAAGGTCACTACATACTCGTAAGGGGAAAACTCCAAGAGGAAGAGATAACTATCTTAAATACATACGCACCAAACTCCAGATCACCCAGTTATATAAAACAATTATTAACAGAAATGAAAACTCAAATTATCAGTAACACAATTGTAACAGGAGACCTTAATACACCACTGACACCAAGGGACAGATCAACCAGACAGAAAATGAGCAAAGAAATAACAGAACTGAATCACACCTGTGAACAAATGGGTTTGATAGACATATACAGAATGTTCCACCCAACAACATCAGAATACACATTCTTCTCAGCAGTACATGGATCATTTTCTAAAATAGACCATATATTAGCTCACAGAACATATTTAAGCAAATGCAAAAGAGTTGAAATCATCCCTTGCATATTATCGGATCATAGCGCTCTGAAATTAGAAATTAATGACAAAAGATACTGCAAAAATTCCGCAAAAACATGGAAACTAAATAACACACTCTTGAGTAATCAGTGGGTCACAGAAGAAATTAAAGAAGAAATTAAACAATACCTAAAAAAAATGAAAATGCAGATACAACTTACCGGAATCTGTGGGATGCAATGAAAGCCGTTCTGAGAGGAAAATTTATTGCACTAAGTTCCCACATCAGGAAAACAGAACGAATACAAATAAATAACTTGATGCTACACCTCAAACAGCTAGAAAAAGAAGAGCAAGTCAAGCCCAAAGCCAAAAGAAGAGAGGAAATTATAAAAATCAGAGCAGAAATCAATGCAATAGAGACTAAGAAAACAATCCAAAGAATCAATGAATCAAAGAGTTGGTTCTTTGAAAGAATAAATAAAATCGATAAGCCCCTAGCCAACCTTATTAAAAAAAGGGAAGAAAAAGCTCAAATTCATGCAATAAGAAATGAAAAAGGAGAAATCACTACAGACCCAATAGAAATACAGAGGATCATCAACACCTATTTCGAAAACCTCTACTCTCAAAAGTTTGATAACACAGAAGAAATAGACAGATTCTTAGAAGCATATGAAGTAACAAAGCTAAATCAAGAGGATATGAAACTGTTGAATAACACAATCTCTGCTAATGAACTTGAAAATGTAATTAAGTCCTTACCCACCAAGAAGAGCCCAGGCCCAGATGGATTCACTGCAGAATTCTACAAGAAATATAAAGAAGACCTAATGCCGACACTCCTCAAACTATTCAATGAAATTGAAAGGGAAGCAATCCTTCCTAAGTCATTCCTAGAAGCAAATATTACTCTAGTACCAAAACCTGAGAAAGACCCAACTATAAAAGAGAACTATAGACCGATCTCCCTAATGAACACAGATGCAAAAATCCTCAATAAAATATTGGCAAATAGGATCCAGCAAATCATCAAGAAGATTATACACCATGACCAAGTGGGATTCATCCCAGGAATGCAAGGATGGTTCAACATACGCAAATCAATAAATGTAATCCACCATATCAATAAAGCCAAAAATAAGAATCACATGATCATCTCTATAGATGCAGAAAAAGCCTTCGATAAGGTCCAACACTTATTCATGATAAGAACTTTACAGAAAATTGGAATAAATGGTCTTTACCTCAATATAATAAAGGCCATTTATGACAAACTAACAGCCAGCATCATACTAAATGGCCAAAAATTGAAAGCCTTTACATTAAAATCGGGCACAAGACAAGGATGTCCTTTATCACCACTCCTATTTAATATAGTACTGGAAGTACTAGCCAGAGCAATTAGGCAAGAAAGAGAAATAAAAGGGGTAAAGATAGGAAAAGAAGAAGTTAAATTATCATTGTTTGCAGATGACATGATACTCTACATAGAAGACCCCCTAAACTCCATTGAAATACTCTTAGATACAATAAATAAATTCAGTAATGTGGCTGGATACAAAATCAATACTCAGAAATCAATAGCATTCCTATACATGAACAACAAAATTACAGAGAGGGAAATAAGAGAAACTGGACTATTCACAGTAGCAAGCAAAAAAATGAAATATTTAGGAATTACTCTTACGAAAGAAGTGAAAGACTTATACAGTGAAAATTATAATACACTGAAAAAGGAAATTGAAGATGATCTCAGAAAATGGAAAGACATCCCTTGCTCATGGATAGGAAGAACAAACATTGTGAAAATGGCCATTCTCCCAAAACTGTTATACAGATTCAATGCAATCCCAATAGAAATACCATCAACATTCCTTATAGATCTAGAGAAATCACTCCTAAATTTCATCTGGAACCAGAAGAGACCTAGAATCGCAAAGGCAATTCTAAGCAGCAAAGACAAAGCAGGAGGCATCACAATCCCTGACTTGAAGTTATACTACAAAGCAACAGTAGTAAAATCAACATGGTATTGGAATCAAAACAGAGCCGAAGATCAGTGGAATAGATTAGAAGATACAACCACAACTACGAACACACTCAACCACCTTATCTTTGATAAAGGAGCCAAGCAGGTTCACTGGAAGAATGACAGTCTCTTTAATAAATGGTGCTGGAAAAACTGGCTCTCCATTTGCCGAAAACTAAAGCTAGACCCATGTCTATCACCATGTACTAAATTAAAATCTAAATGGGTCAAAGACCTGAATATTAAAACAGAAACACTAAATCTATTGGAAGACAAATTAGGTAGAAACCTTGGAGACATAGGAGTAGGTAAAGAATTCATGAACAGGACTCAAACCGCACGGGAAATACTTCCCAGAATCAATAACTGGGACCACTTCTTATTAAAAAGTTTCTGGATGTCAAAAGAAATCTCCAGCATAGTGAAAAGAAAACCCACAAACTGGGAAAAGATTTTAGTGAACTCTCTCTCAGACAAGGGCCTCTTGTCTAAAACATATAAAGAATTAAAGAAACTCAGACCTCCAAAATTCAAAGATCCAATCCAAAAATGGGCATCTGAGATGAATACGCAATTCTCAGATGAAGAAATGCAAATGGCAATTAAATACATGAAAAAATGCTCATCATCATTGGTCATTAGAGAAATGCAAATTAAAACCACACTGAGATACCATCTCACTCCTGAAAGAATGGCCAGGATCAAGAAAACCGACAACAAATGCTGGAGAGGCTGTGGGGAAAAAGGAACTCTCCTGCACTGCTGGTGGGAGTGTAGACTGGTACAGCCTTTGTGGAGATCTGTCTGGAGATTTCTCAAAAAGTTGGGACTGGAAATCCCATTTATTCCAGCTATTCCACTTCTAGGCATATTCCCAGAAGAACTGAAAGCATCATACCACAGTGATATATGTGCACCTATGTTTATAGCAGCACAATTTGTAATCGCCAGATCTTGGAAACAACCCAAGTGTCCATCAACTGAGGAATGGATAAAAAAGTTGTGGTATTTCTATACAATGGAGTATTATTCAGCTATAAAGAAGCCTCACATTGAGATATTTATCAATATATGGGCGCAGCTTGAGACCATACTCATAAGTGAAATAAATCAATCTCGCATGTGTGAATACTGAATAGTTTCCCTAATGTAAGTAATGATTCAAATATATAAAAATATGTGGTAATCATGATTCCCCATTAGGTGGCCTTGGAGCCTTATAAAGTTTTCACTCATTAATTAGAAAGGCTTTATTCTGGGCTTCTTGATATGAAAATATTTGAAGCTAGAGTATATGAAGTTTTATCCAAATATTTCAAGGAAAAAGACACTATGGTAACTACTATTAAGTCAGGTTATATGGTGGTGAAGTACTAGGTTGTTGAAACAGTCATGCTGTGACCTCTATTGTTATATTGTTATGTCCTGTTTTATCTCAATCTCCCCCTTATTGTTTTAAAAAATTATTTAGTCATTTCTTATGTTTGTCTTAATTAAAGAAAAAATTCAAAAAATTAGGATATATAAATAGTAACTCTTTTTGATTTCCTATTAACTTGTTTTGAAGTCCTGTAGTACTCCCATGATCTTGTTTTGACTGATTAGACTCTGTTCCATTCTATATGATAGTATCAAGTTTGAAGACATAGGCAACTAGTTTGAAGACAATAAGATTCACAAAGATACCCATTCTGGTTTGACTATTGTCTTCTTTGGAAGTCCTGTAATGTTTACAATGCCTAAGTTTTATTTGTCTTGTTCTCTACTGTTTTGTCCAACTTTATAATATCTAATGAAATAGACAATTCTTTTTAAGGAAACAAGGGACAACGTTGATAACCATTGTTGATAAACTTGTACTCTGTTCTACACCATGTGCTATGTCTATCCTTGGTATTGACTGACAGGTTTGTTTTGCCATATTTGACTGTATTCTTCCCCCCCCAAAAAAAAAAGTAATAAGCACTAAGGAGTAATAAAATCCAAAATGTGTAAATTTTGTTGTAAAAAAGAGAGGGGAAAAAAAAAGAAGAAAAAGATCTCTAACGGATATAACAGCAAGTGTGTTTAGGGGTGTTAAATAGCTGACTATATCAATGTTTTTGGATCATTGAACACAGCTTTGCAGTCTCCCTGTTTGAATGTCCACCTTGTATTCTTTGATACTGTGATTTGAGGAACTATTTTCAAGATGATAATATGTAATCTACTAACAGGTGATTTCTTACTGCTATGGTTTTTTTTTGTTTGTTTGTTTTGTTTTTTTGTAGTCCTGTATTACGTGTACCCTTACACTGCTTTGGTTTGTTTTGTGTTTTTCTCTTTTTCCTCTTAAATAAAAAAAAAAAAAATCAGTTAGTTTAATCTTTGCCTTCAGGACACAGTTATTTTTCTACATTTGCATACATGTTTCTGCCTTTTTAAAATAACTCAGTTATCATTTTGGATTGGCCTCCACTGTGTGTCGAATTGAAAGGCAAATTTTTAAGTATTTCATTTTAATAATTTGAATATAGCAATGAGGACAAGAAATGCAACTAAAGCTTGTATTGTTGTATGTCATAATTTTAAAGCAGCTTTCTTCAACCCATAAGAATTTACAAATTTTATAAGAATTATCTTCTAAGTGTAACTGTGTCACTATCATTTTTGAAGAGGTTTTATCAAATACCTATTTGTCTGATGGATTAAAATTCTGCCTGATATTCATGCAACCATTCAGCAAATATTTATTAATGCCTATCAGGTACTAAGTGCCATACAGTATTAGTTACCAGGGATATAGGATATGACTGAAGTATCTTACAATTTTCACAGGGGAAGACAAACAGATACTTAATTAAAAAAAAAGAACAACAGCAAGGTTTTTTTGTCCTATGTAATAAACTATTACCTACATAAAATCTCCCAAGACAATAATTGTCAGAGTCATAATGTATATATATATATATATATATATATATATATATATATATATATATATTTTCTACCATTAAGACACTAAGACCTTAAGAAATGCTACTAGTTCTGACTTTTCTCTCCTGTTCAAGTTAGAATATATGTTTTAACAAACAACTCCCAGATTGTAGTGACTCATCCAAATCAATGTTCATTTTTTTCTGACCTACTTTAAGCTGGCTATTCTGTGGGCAGTTTTCCAAAGAGGAATTCAGAAGGAGAGATTTCTTTCATTCAGGTGATCCATGACTTCATGGGTATATGAGATCTTTTTTAAAATTTTATTCTATTTTACAAATGTGATGGATTCTTTTTATTTTAAAGAGAATAAAACCAAGCAAAATAAAACAGAATAAAGCAATCAAAACCAACCAGTATAAGTGACCTAGGACTTCAAAAAAATACCAAATCAACAATGGTTACCATAAAGCCTCCTGTTGTCTTTAAAATAGCTGCAGATACATGGAGACATAGTAAAAATCAAACAAAACAGAACAGAATAGAACCAATTAAAACAAAATAATAAATGCAATAAAGGACTTCAAAACAAGGCAACAGTAAATCCAAAATGGCTACCATAATATATCTTATTATCTTTGAAATAGCTGCCCAAACAATCAGATATAACAAAATCAAACAAAAGAGAATAAAACCCAACCAACAAGACAATGAAAGTGATACAAGATATCAAAACAAGACAATAGGGAATTAACAATGGCTACCATCTTCAGAAGGAGATTCTCCCAGATGCCACAATGTGTACTATTATCCTCTGAATAGATGATCTCACCACTGGCCCTAGATTTGCAAAGTCAGTGAAACACCAAATACCACAAGCATCAAGTTACATTTCACCCCAATAGGTACCATTGCAGCCTGTGTTTCTTAGGATAAGCAGTTCCTTATGGGGGCTGGGAGCAGGGTATTTGCTCTTCTTGTTTCCCAGCCCTTGTTTCAGAAGGGACTGGGGTCTGCCCAGTGGTGGCAGCCACACATGGTACTGATTCGCAGGGAGGGCTTGCTTCTTGGTGAATTCTTGTTTCCTTCTCTTGCAGTCTGCAAGTGGCACTGACTCACAGGAACAGGCTGGGGTCTGGCTATCTGCCCAGCAGTTGTGGCCCATGCATGGCACTGGTTCTTAGAAAGGGTGGCTTCTTGGTGACTTCTTGTCTCTTCCCCCACAGTTCCCAAGTGGCCACAAATGTGTTCTTTACCAAAGAAGCTTGTGCTATAATTATTGTACATAACTATGTACATTCACATGAGCATTACATGGGATTGTGAACTCAAAACCCTGAAATTATACTTTTGAAAACCTTAAGAGATTTCCAAGGGTAGTTCTGACCTTACTTGCTTTTCATTTTAAATTGTGTCTTGGAGTCCAGCCAGTGAGCAGCATGTAATACAATTAAATGTGAGGCAGAAGGTCCATTAGATGGCTGTCTCCTGGTTTCAAGTGATAATCATAACTTGCTTGTTAATAAGTGGAGTCTTTCCCAGACAGACACTAGAATTCCCAACCAGAAAGAAAAAAGTAAGTGAGTGGCTTGTGAGTGTTTTGATCAATGGAAGGTATTCCCCAGAATTGGGAAGAGACTGTTTTGGTTACACTAAGACAATGAGGAGAAGCCAACATGAGAAGACCTTTTAACTGGGAGATATTCCACAGTCAATGCAGACAGTTCTGTGAGCTCTGAAAATTAAGCGTGTTAACATAGAGTGAAATGTTTTTCTTGCCTGTGAGTTTGCTTCCTAGCTGTGAGGGGCACAGAGAAACAGCCAAAACAGCCTCTTCCTACTTCTATTCTTAGAGGCTGTGTGGATGGTGAATACCCACTGACCAGCTCATGTCTTCTGGGAGGGAGCATATCCTTTCAGAGACAAAAATAGTAGCAACACTAAAATCAGGTAGGTGTTTGACTAGGGAATGTGAAACCATCTTTTAATGAGTCTGCACCAAGCTCAGAGATCAAGGGATGATAACGTAGTGGGTCAAATAATAGTCTCAGTAGCCTGAACTGAAAGTGCTACACCTCAATTCTGCCCACATTCTATTGGTCAGTACTTTGTTGCGTGACATAAATGTAACCCTCAGATTGTTTGAAAAAAAACAGAACTTGGACTTTATTGAAACACTTTCTAAACTTTATGATATTTTTTCTCAACTTAACCAATGCCTAAAGACACTTGCTTAGCTTGGTATTAATACATTTTTATTTTCTGTTCTTCATTAGATAAAGTAGCATAATAATATCTTAAAATAAATTAACCTTCATAGATTTTCTTCATTGATTGTATCAATCAATTTGGAAATTTATTACAGGTTTTCAGTAGGAAGTAAAATTGAGCTCCTTTCATTGAAACATCTATGAGGTAGAATAATATGCAGAATACAACTTAGTGCACAAAATGCTAGATATTTTCAGTATAGAAAAATCTGTGTCACAAATGAGCATGACTCTTCCCCTCATCATTGCTGTTAATTGTGTTAATAAGAAGTATAACTGTTGAAATAAACTAATCATCATACAAAATCTGTGAAAATCAAATCAGTTTCATTAAAAAGCTGAAAAGGCAGTTTATAAATACTTAGAATTCAATTAAATAGGTTAAGGCCTGGATTTGCACGTGGAGGCAGCCGCACACTGTTACCATTCCAGGCTTGTGTGGGAGAAGATTGTGTGCCTGTGTCTGTCCGCCGAGGTGGCTCCAGCCCTTAGTTAATAAAAGTATCAATGTCCTTATCCACTCGGCTCTGATATGGGTGTGTAGGTTTTAATAGCAATATAGAATTTTGTGATGTACAGTACATCTGTGGAAAGAAACTGGCGATGGAGGAAGTCAAGACAATTGGAATCGATTGGCCTCTCTACATGTCTGGAGGACTCTGGATTTCTGCGCCCAGACTGCTGGAGTTCCCTCAGGCTTCCAGGTGCAGTGAAGGAGAGAGGTGGGTTTAAGGCTTCCACATCAGCCTCCCCATTCCCGGCTTCATTTGGAGACCTGCTGAGCTCCCGATAGGTGGGCTGGCCCACACTACCAGCCTATCCCAGCCTGTTTAGCTGCCGCGCCTGGCCACAGGTCTGCAGAGGAGGAGCTGGGCAGATCTGGGGTGCCCTCACTGGCCTCTCTGCGTGTCTGGAGGACTCTGGATTTCTGCGCCCAGACTGCTGGAGTTCCCTCAGGCTTCCAGGTGCAGTGAAGGAGAGAGGTGGGTTTAAGGCTTCCACATCAGCCTCCCCATTCCCGGCTTCATTTGGAGACCTGCTGAGCTCCCGATAGGTGGGCTGGCCCACACTACCAGCCTAGCCCAGCCTGTTTAGCTGCCGCGCCTGGCCACAGGTCTGCAGAGGAGGAGCTGGGCAAATCTGGGGTGCCCTCACTGGCCTCTCTGCGTGTCTGGAGGACTCTGGATTTCTGCGCCCAGACTGCTGGAGTTCCCTCAGGCTTCCAGGTGCAGTGAAGGAGAGAGGTGGGTTTGAGGCTTCCACATCAGCCTCCCCATTCCAGGCTTCATTTGGAGACCTGCTGAGCTCCCGATAGGTGGGCTGGCCCACACTACCAGCCTAGCCCAGCCTGTTTAGCTGCCGCGCCTGGCCACAGGTCTGCAGAGGAGGAGCTGGGCAGATCTGGGGTGCCCTCACTGGCCTCTCTGCGTGTCTGGAGGACTGTGGATATCTCTGCAACCAGGGAGGGTCCACAGGTTCCTGAAGCACTGCGGCCTGTGGTGAGTACACTAACCCGGCTGCGATTGAAGAACTGTGGAGCTTCCAAGGGGCAGGTGGGCGCACAGTGTCCCTGAGGCCCAGCTTGTCTGGAACTGCGGAGTTCTGAGCAGGCAGAGGAGGGCCACTGGTTCTGTAGGCCTAATGGCTTGGAGTAGCGCGGCGCCAGAGTCCCAGTAGCTCCAAACATAGAAGGGGATTTTCAAAGATCCTGAGGAAGCTTTCAAGTAACACTTGAAACACAGAAATATAGGAAAATGACAAAACGAAAGACCAAATTACAACCTCAAACCTCCAGCCCATCTCAAGAAACCCTAGGAACGATGTATATAGAAGAAAATATATCCCATCCACCTCATATATCGGACACAATAGCCACTGAAATTGACAAGCAACTCCAGGAAGCTTTAAAGAAATTCAAACTCGAAATAATCTCCCAGATTAAAGAAGAAATGATAAAAGAAATGAAAGAGATTCTAAATATATCTAAAGAAAACACAGATAAAAAATTGGAGGAACTAAACAAAAAGATAGAATCCCTAGACGAGCAATATAAGAAACAAACAGAATACATAATGCAGATGCACAGAGATATACAGGAAATAAAAAACTCCACTGAAAGTTGTAAAAACCGCCTTAATGAAAGTGAAGATAGAATTTCAGACCTTGAAGACAAGATTGCAGCTAGTGAACAGGAAAGGAAAGATCTTTTGAAAATAAAAAGGAACCAGGAAACAACAATTCAACAACTGCAAGACGATGCAAAGAAGAATAACATAAGAATGATAGGGATTAATGAAAGAGAGGGAGACAACATGAAGGATGTCAGGAGGATATTTAGAGAAGTAATAGCTGAAAATTTCCCAAGCATGAGATCAGAAACTGACATCAGGATCAGTGAAGCATATAGAACTCCAAACAGTCATAACCAAAATAAAACTACACCCAGACATATAATAGTCACCATCCCAGAAATCCAACACAAGAATAGATTATTAAAAGCTGTCAGAGAGAAAAGACAAATCACTTATAAAGGAAAATCTATCAGAATCACAGCAGACTTCTCAGCACAAACGATAAAGTCAAGAAGAGCATGGAGTGAAGTATTCCAGATCCTAAAGCAAAATGATTTCCAACCAAGATTGATATATCCTGCAAAACTATCATTCAAAATAGATGGTGCAATACGATACTTCCATGACAAAGAACAGCTGAAGAACTTCATGAACACCAAACCAACCCTGCAAAAAATATTGAAAGACAGTTTAGATACACAAAGGAAAAAACCACTAAGCAAAGCAAATAATTAAACAGAACCGAAAGATAAAGATGCAACAGCAGAGAGATAACATTCCTACAATTAACCAGCATTTAACAGTAATAACCATTAATGTAAATGGTCTCAATGCACCAATCAAAAGAAACAGACTAGCAGAATGGATCAAGAAACAAAATCCAACCATATGCTGTTTACAGGAAACCCATCTAACCCAGAAAGATACTCACAGACTGAAAGTCAAAGGATGGAAAACAATTCTTCATGCAGCAGGAATCCAAAAAAAGGCAGGAGTAGCCATTCTGTTGGCAGACAACGTGAACTTTAAACCAACAATGACCATAAAGGACAAAGAAGGTCACTACATACTCGTAAGGGGAAAACTCCAAGAGGAAGAGATAACTATCTTAAATATATACGCACCAAACTCCAGAGCACCCAGTTATATAAAACAATTATTAACAGAAATGAAAACTCAAATTATCAGTAACACAATTGTAACAGGAGACCTTAATACACCACTGACACCAAGGGACAGATCAACCAGACAGAAAATGAGCAAAGAAATAACAGAACTGAATCACACCTGTGAACAAATGGGTTTGATAGACATATACAGAATGTTCCACCCAACAACATCAGAATACACATTCTTCTCAGCAGTACATGGATCATTTTCTAAAATAGACCATATATTAGCTCACAGAACATATTTAAGCAAATGCAAAAGAGTTGAAATCATCCCTTGCATATTATCGGATCATAGCGCTCTGAAATTAGAAATTAATGACAAAGGATACTGCAAAAATTCCGCAAACACATGGAAACTAAATAACACACTCTTGAGTAATCAGTGGGTCACAGAAGAAATTAAAGAAGAAATTAAACAATACCTAAAAGAAAATGAAAATGCAGATACAACTTACCGGAATCTGTGGGATGCAATGAAAGCCGTTCTGAGAGGAAAATTTATTGCACTGAGTTCCCACATCAGGAAAACAGAACGAATACAAGTAAATAACTTGATGCTACACCTCAAACAGCTAGAAAAAGAAGAGCAAGTCAAGCCCAAAGCCAAAAGAAGAGAGGAAATTATAAGAATCAGAGCAGAAATCAATGCAATAGAGACTAAGAAAACAATCCAAAGAATCAACGAATCAAAGAGTTGGTTCTTTGAAAGAATAAATAAAATCGATAAGCCCCTAGCCAACTTTATTAAAAAAAGGAAAGAAAAAGCTCAAATTCATGCAATAAGAAATGAAAAAGGAGAAATCACTACAGACCCAATAGAAATACAGAGGATCATCAACACCTATTTCGAAAACCTCTACTCTCAAAAGTTTGATAACACAGAAGAAATAGACAGATTCTTAGAAGCATATGAAGTACCAAAGCTAGATCAAGAGGATATAAAACTGTTGAATAACCCAATCTCTGCTAATGAAATTGAGAATGTAATTGGGTCCTTGCCCACCAAGAAGAGCCCAGGCCCAGATGGATTCACTGCAGAATTCTACAAGAAATATAAAGAAGACCTAATGCCGACACTCCTCAAACTATTCAATGAAATTGAAAGGGAAGCAATCCTTCCTAAGTCATTCCTGGAAGCAAATATTACTCTAGTACCAAAACCTGAGAAAGACCCAACTATAAAAGAGAACTATAGACCGATCTCCCTAATGAACACAGATGCAAAAATCCTCAATAAAATATTGGCAAATAGGATCCAGCAAATCATCAAGAAGATTATACACCATGACCAGGTGGGATTCATCCCAGGAATGCAAGGATGGTTCAACATACGCAAATCAATAAATGTAATCCACCATATCAATAAAGCCAAAAATAAGAATCACATGATCATCTCTATAGATGCAGAAAAAGCCTTCGATAAGGTCCAACACTTATTCATGATAAGAACTTTACAGAAAATTGGAATAAATGGTCTTTACCTCAATATAATAAAGGCCATTTATGACAAACCAACAGCCAGCATCATACTAAATGGCCAAAAATTGAAAGCCTTTACTTTAAAATCGGGTACAAGACAAGGATGTCCTTTATCACCACTCCTATTTAATATAGTACTGGAAGTACTAGCCAGAGCAATTAGGCAAGAAAGAGAAATAAAAGGGGTAAAGATAGGAAAAGAAGAAGTTAAATTATCATTGTTTGCAGATGACATGATACTCTACATAGAAGACCCCCTAAACTCCATTGAAATACTCTTAGATACAATAAATAAATTCAGTAATGTGGCTGGATACAAAATCAATACTCAGAAATCAATAGCATTCCTATACATGAACAACAAAATTACAGAGAGGGAAATAAGAGAAACTGGACTATTCACAGTAGCAAGCAAAAAAATGAAATATTTAGGAATTACTCTTACGAAAGAAGTGAAAGACTTATACAGTGAAAATTATAATACACTGAAAAAGGAAATTGAAGATGATCTCAGAAAATGGAAAGACATCCCTTGCTCATGGATAGGAAGAACAAACATTGTGAAAATGGCCATTCTCCCAAAACTGTTATACAGATTCAATGCAATCCCAATAGAAATACCATCAACATACCTTATAGATCTAGAGAAATCACTCCTAAATTTCATCTGGAACCAGAAGAGACCTAGAATCGCAAAGGCAATTCTAAGCAGCAAAGACAAAGCAGGAGGCATCACAATCCCTGACTTGAAGTTATACTACAAAGCAACAGTAGTAAAATCAACATGGTATTGGAATCAAAACAGAGCTGAAGATCAGTGGAATAGATTAGAAGATACAACCACAACTACGAACACACTCAACCACCTTATTTTTGATAAAGGAGCCAAGCAGGTTCACTGGAAGAACGACAGTCTCTTTAATAAATGGTGCTGGAAAAACTGGCTCTCCATTTGCCGAAAACTAAAGCTAGACCCATGTCTATCACCATGTACTAAATTAAAGTGTAAATGGGTCAAAGATCTGAATATTAAAACAGAAACACTAAATCTATTGGAAGACAAAATAGGTAGAAACCTTGGAGAAATAGGAGTAGGTAAAGAATTCATGAACAGGACTCAAACCGCACGGGAAATACTTCCCAGAATCAATAACTGGGACCACTTCTTATTAAAAAGTTTCTGGATGTCAAAAGAAATCTCCAGCATAGTGAAAAGAAAACCCACAAACTGGGAAAAGATTTTAGTGAACTCTCTCTCAGACAAGGGCCTCTTGTCTAAAACATATAAAGAATTAAAGAAACTCAGACCTCCGAAATTCAAAGATCCAATCCAAAAATGGGCATCTGAGATGAATATGCAATTCTCAGATGAGGAAATGCAAATGGCAAATAAATACATGAAAAATGCTCATCCTCATTGGTCATTAGAGAAATGCAAATTAAAACCACACTGAGATACCATCTCACTCCTGAAAGAATGGCCAGGATCAAGGAGACCTACAACAAATGCTGGAGAGGCTGTGGGGAAAAAGGAACTCTCCTGCACTGCTGGTGGGAGTGTAGACTGGTACAGCCTTTGTGGAGATCTGTCTGGAGATTTCTCAAAAAGTTGGGACTGGAAATCCCATTTATTCCAGCTATTCCACTTCTAGGCATATTCCCAGAAGAACTGAAAGCATCATACCACAGTGATATATGTGCACCTATGTTTATAGCAGCACAATTTGTAATCGCCAGATCTTGGAAACAACCCAAGTGCCCATCAACTGAGGAATGGATAAAAAAGTTGTGGTATTTCTATACGATGGAGTATTATTCAGCTATAAAGAAGGATCACATTGAGATATTTATCAATAAATGGGCACAGCTTGAGACCATACTCATAAGTGAAATAAATCAATCTCGCATGTGTGAATACCGAATAGTTTCCCTAATGTAAGTAATGATTCAAATATATAAAAATATGTGGTAATCATGATTCCCCATTAGGTGGCCTTGAAGCCTTATAAAGTTTTCACTCATTAATTAGAAAGGCTTTATTCTGGGCTTCTTGATATGAAAATATTTGAAGCTAGAGTATATGAAGTCTTACCCAAATATTTCAAGGAAAAAACACTATGGTAACTACTATTAAGTCAGGTTATAAGGTGGTGAAGTACTAGGTTATTGAAACAGTCATGCTGTGACCTCTATTGTTATATTGTTATGTCCTGTTTTATCTCAATCTCCCCCTTATTGTTTCAAAAAAAATTATTTAGTCATTTCTTATGTTTGTCTTAATTAAAGAAAAAATTCAAAAAAATTAGGATATATAAATAGTAACTCTTTTCGATTTCCTATTAACTTGTTTTGAAGTCCTGTAGTACTCCCACGATCTTGTTTTGACTGATTAGACTCTGTTCCATTCTATATGATAGTATCAAGTTTGAAGACATAGGCAACTACTTTGAAGACAGTAAGATTCACTAAGATACCCATTCTGGTTTGACTATTGTCTTCTTTGGAAGTCCTGTAATGTTTACAATGCCTAAGTTTTATTGGTCTTGTTCTCTACTGTTTTGTCCAACTTTATAATATCTAATAAGATAGACAATTCTTTTTAAGGAAACAAGGGACAACGTTGATAACCATTGTGGATAAACTTGTACTCTGTTCTACACCATGTGCTACATCTATCCTTGGTATTGACTGACAGCTTTGTTTTGCCATATTTGACTGTATTCTTCCCCCCCCCCCAAGAAAGTAATAAGCACTAAGGAGTAATAAAATCCAAGAGGTGTAAATTTTGTTGTAAAAAAGAGAGCGAAAAAAAAAAAAGAAAAGGAGCTCTAACGGATATAACAGCAAGTGTGTTTGGGGGTGTTAAATAGCTGACTTTATCAATGTTTTTGGAACATTGAACACAGCTGTTTGCAGTCTCCCTGTTTGAATGTCCACCTTGTGTTCTTTGATACTGTGATTTGAGGAACTATTTTCAAGAAAATAGTGTGTAATCTACTAGCAGGTAATTTCTTACTGTTATGGTTTTTTGTTTTGTTTTGTTTTGTTTTGTTTTGTAGTTCTGTATTGCGTGTACCCTTACGCTGCTTTGGTTTGTTTTGTGTTTTTCTCTTTTTCCTCTTAAATAAAAAAAAAAAAAAAGAATTCAATTAAATAAACAGTGACAGAGATTTCATATAAATATAATCTCACTAAGGAATTCTAGAATATGCTACAAATGCTTTAAGGGTTGAATACTCTAATTTGGGAAGCATAAAGATGACATATAGTACCTCTCTAGCCAAGCTTGCGAACCATTTTGAAAACACACAACTTAATGGGTTGCTCTTGGCTATAAACCTGCATGCTTTCAAATCTCATTCACATTTTGAACTATAGTTGTTCCCATTATATTTGCCCAGTGGCTTTATTATACAAGTAGATATAGAAGAGACAAGGGGAGAAACATAATGCGCTTTGTGGGGCCATAGACATTAATTTTAAATTATTGAAGTTTGGAATCACCATGCCCATTACTCTAAATAAACTGCATACATCTTGTTCTTCTGCTTCTCTTTAAACTTGATTACATCTCTTCTCAATTGCAGAAATGAGCTTTTAATTGGACTTCCTTAATTGGAAGTTTGTTGGTTGCAGAACACAACTGTTCACTTTTTCCTAAAGAGTCAATTAGGTCTGATCTATGTGAATACAATATCAAAGAATAAGGAGAATCTGAGCCCATCTCTCCAACTATAATGTAATACCTTATGTAGATATCTAAATTAAAAATGATTCACAATGACTGAACATGTCTAACCCCATCAAGGATTCAGTGTCTTAAATCTGGTAGTGTTTAAGAAGAATGTAAAATTTAAAATCCTCTTATAAATATAATAGTTTCTGGTTCACTAAAACTGAAATGTCCTTATTTCCAAAATTAAAATTACCAAGATATGAAGAAATCAAATAACCTAAGGATTTTCTAATTTAGACCCGTAACACATACGTTCTTTTTAAATTACAAGTTAATGCATTTTGCTTCATTTTATGTAACTAATAAAATTAAATATACTGATGGTAAATGCGGAATACCATAGCTTCAGATACATATTTTAGATTTTAATCTAGTGAATATGACTAAATTTTAAAAATAGAGTTTCAAAACACTAAGAATTCAAAACACTTCGTGAATTCTTATTCTTTTCTCTTGCAGTCTGCAAGTGACACTGACTCACAGGAACAGGCTGGGGTCTGGCTGTCCGCCCAGCAGTGGACAGAATAAAAAAAGAAATTGGTATGTGTTACATACATGTACCAACTCCACCCAAGGAATATAAACATTATGAACAGCAAACATGTACCAAACCAAGCAAAAACCCCCACATCTAAGGATATCAAGTGTGTGTACAGGGAAGAGAGAGAGGAGAAAAGAGACGAAAAGTGAATTAAGGTGTGTTATGTGCATGTACCAACTTCTCACAAGGAATGCAAGCATTAGGGGCTACATGAATGTACTCATAAAATAAAATTTTAAAAAGAATTTGGAGCCACTTCTGCTTTAGTACATGTTTATATTTCACATCTAGATGGTTAATTTTGGAATGTTTTAAGAAATTTGAGAAAATTGACACCTGTTCCAAATTTACCTTTAACATCCCAGCTTTTAGTAACGTAAAAAATCCTTTGCTATTATCAAGTTTCATAGCATGCTACTCTAACTCTGAATAACTGCAGAAATTGATTCCTTACTGATAAATTTGTTAGGTTTACATTCTGAATTTCTTTTTTCTTAATGTAAGGTGAATTATTTGGATTTTGTCCTCAAAGTTCATCTTTTGTTTGTGAGTTTGACGTACAAAAAAGTGTATTCTCTGGCTTCAGGTATGTTTTATTGTGTCTTTACTTAAAGAAAAACTTCACTGTGTATACAATTGTTGAAACAGTCTTTTTCTCACAATTGTAATTTGAATTTTGATGTGTTCAAAGAAGGGTAAAGTTCACATACTTTCCACTATCTTGTCTATGATTTCCTTTTTCCCTACCAATAACCACTTGAAAAACTTTAAGATGCTTTGTACTTGATAGTTTTCTGTTATATATTGATATTTAAAATTTAATTTCTGTGTTTCTAGAAAAATGTACCTTTTTGTTGTGTACATTAGAATCTTTATTTTAATGCATCTATATTTATTTTATATTTCAATAATTTTAATGTTTATTTAGTCCCTCAAATTTATTAATTACAACCCTTGACTCTTCTTTCAGTTTAATATTTGAAATTTTATTTTAGTAATAATTTCAATTCTTATAAACATGCTATTTATATTTTCAGCCATGCTTGTTTCATTTGTTTTGCTT
The DNA here is from genome assembly GCF_034190915.1 of Cavia porcellus. Lineage (NCBI taxonomy): Eukaryota > Metazoa > Chordata > Mammalia > Rodentia > Caviidae > Cavia > Cavia porcellus. The sequence continues at coordinate 29,429,120 of NW_026947516.1, read as the reverse complement.
CTAATTTATCGAATATCTGAAATGTGTGTGTTTAGTTTTACTTTCAGGGCTTCATAGAGCCCTAATGAGCTCACAATTTACTTCCTTCTCTCTTCTGAAATCTTTATGCTTTCCTTTGAAGCCTTTAAACTAACAGTTAAATAGTAAATTTTATTTTTAGCATAAAAATTCTTGTCGGTAATGGAATTCAGATAATGAAAAATTACTTGTTGTCATTCTACTTTTCATAGTATAGTACCTGTTATGATGTACTCTCTTTATTTTGCTTATATTTTGTGTTTGTATTTCACATACCGAACATCGTGATTTCATCATAATTATTCAAAATGAGCAACCATGATTACTAATTAATTTTTGTTCATGTTTCTCTGGAAGTAATTACTTTAAATGGAATTTGACACCCAGAAGTTATTATGGCCCTTATGTGAGTTCTGTTGCAAGTACTTCTAAAAAATGAACGTTTCAATAACAGAAGAAATACTGACTACTACATTTCTGATATTCCACAAAATTACAAATCTTTGAATTCATGTTTGAAATACATAAATATTCTTACAGAAATAATGTTAAAGTAAAGAAAACACACCAAGTATTGTTGAACATTTAACTGTATATTATAAACAGATTAATTATCTTATTTATACAGCTATAGTCAATTACAAATTTAATGTACCAGAGGTTCTCAAGATCTTTAATAACTTTATCATGCAAAATTAATACCATTATATAATTATTGTTACAGATATATTAAATAATCTTAAAATATCAATGTTGAAGATTTGTCTTATTTTTTAATATATCTATCGCAACATACACATATATTAGTAGATCCCAAGGGAAAAAAAAATCACTGTTTCAAAGAAGCAAAGGATGCTGATTCTGGCCACAACATAGGATCTTATTTTAGACTTGAAACTCAGCCAACAATCACTGGCTGAAACCTTTCTTAGTGTCAAAGTTCACTGCTTGATCAATTAGAATTTAAAAGTCTATGTAAGATCTATGAATACGGCGTCTCCCCCGCCCTTCACATTCCCACCAACCCTTTATCTGGGAATATTCTTCCTCAATTTACACGTTATTTTAGCATAGATTAATAGTAATCTACAATAAAGTGCTAGTTTACTCATATATTTCTTTTCTATGTAAGTCATGCACTAGAACAATATGGTCAGCTTTCATCTCTGATTTTTGGCAGAATTGCTGTATTCTTGTTTGTCAAATCATTCTATGTTAGCAGTGGTGCCGATCATTCCACCTGTTGTTGGTTTTTTTTTTTTTTTTTTTTTTTTTTTTTTCCCACTCTGCTTAGTATGGCAGAGTTAGGTGGCTTTTTAAAAAATTCTTATAATTACTATCTCTAACTTAAAGGAGACAATTTTTTTTTAAATCAGGTTAGGGATGTAGCACAATGGCAAAGTATGATTGTAGCAATAGGGAGAGGGGACAACCTTTAATTTAAAACTAAGACTATGCGAGGTGAAGGCTCTTGTGACAAGTTTGTGACAAAGTTCAACTCCTCCTCTAAAAAAAATAAAAATAAACCCAAGAACTAAAATTTCAATTAGATTGCTGTTGAAGTATATACTCTTGGCTGATCTTTCTTTTATATTTACAATTAATTTTTGTACCTTCTGTATTAACATTTCCACTTACAATTACCTTTCAGTACCCAATGCTCTTGCAGATAAAACAAATTTCAAATAATTATAATTATTATGCTTTTTGATATTTTAGTTCTTCCCAACCTAGCTATTCTGAATTGTATTATAGGGCAGACTTTTGATCTTTTATCCCTAATGCTGATAAATTTTGAAGGCATCTTGTTTTTGTGGCAACGAGGTCTTCCAATTTACATTTCAGTTTTCCTACCTGAAGACATTAAACAAGTTACTATGCCTGAGGCAGAATTATTTTAAATTAAGGAAATATTTTGAAGTTTCAGCAATTGAAATTATAGTCAAATGCCAGTGACAAGGTCTAAGAATGACATTTATTTATACAAACTAGAAGTCTATTTTCTCAGAATGTGTTTCAGATGTTATCACTCCAGTATTAATTACAGAATTTAATCGTTTTTGTCTTCCTGTGATTTTCAAGAGTGTATCCCTGAGCAAAATATGCCTAGCTCAATGAGTTAAAATGAATTCAGTATTACATCAACTGTTTGATTGTTTTAAAAGTGCATTTATTTATTTTTCTCAAGTATTCCTTACTGTCATTGTATGTACCCCAGTAGAGTAGCTTTAATTTTTATTTTGTTACATTAAAGTTTTATTTTGTTTTAATTGGCATATAATAATTGTATATACTTTGAGTGAGAATATGATGCTTTAATGTATAGGTTATGTATCATTCAAGTAAGGGAAATTAGCATATCCTTTAATTCAAACTTTTATCATTTCTTTGCGGTTAAAAAATTCAAAATTTCCTGTTCAAATTACTATAATATTGTTAACTACTTTGTAGGAGAAGACAGGAACTTATTTCTCCAATTTAACTGTAATTTCATACACTTTGAGCAAAGTTTCTAGCATTCCTTACTCTCCATCTCTAATAATCACTATTCTATTTTTAGCTTTCTGTGAGGTCATTTTTTTCATTTTTTTCGTAGATGGTTGATATCATGCAGTATTATAAGTGAATTTTTCCAAAACTTGGAAGTCAACAAGATGCCCTTCACTAAATATGTGCATATTCATAAATGAGTATGCATCCAAGCAATAGGATATTATCTGGGATTAACAAATAAACAAGTCCCACCTGGAAACTAGAGTCATATGCGGGCCACTGCCAGAGTGGGAAGAGCCAGACCCAAGCCTGTCTCCAGGAGTCAGCACCATTCGTGGACTGCAGTGGTAGAGAACCAGGCCTCATCAGGAGGTGATTGCTGCCTGGAAACCAGCACCATGTGTAAGATTTTGAAGTCTTGTATCACTTATGCTGGTTTATTTTGATTGGTTTTATTCTGTTTTATTTTCCTTGCTTTTATCCTCTTAAAAATAAAATAAAAGAGTTATCCAGCCATAAAAACATTTGAAGAAACTTAAGTGAATGTTAATAAGCCTTTTAAAAAGGCTACACAGTATATGATTCCAACTACATGACATCCAGGAAATGGGAAAAACTGGTGAAATATTTAAAAAGATCAGTGATTGCTAGGGGTAAACAGGGAAAAAAATACACAGAGTGCAGAAGATTTTTAATACAATGTTAATACTCTGCACAATACTGTAAGAGTGGATACATGTCATTATACATTGTCAAAACCTATAGAACATACAACACACAGTGAACACTATTGTAAACTACAGACTTCTGGTAATAATGATACGTCACTTTAGGTTCAATTGTGACAAACATATCACTATAGTTAGGAATGATAATTGTAGGGGAGACTGTGAAGTGAGGGCATGGAATATTGGGTATTTTGAGCCTTGTGGTCAGTATTGTTGTGAACCTAGAAAACTGCTCTATACATTGAATCATAAAAATGGGCACTGTTACTTTTTTCCAATATAATTTTTATCTAATTTTCTGACTTAATGGCTTAAAGATTCTATATTTAATACTTAAAATAGGTGGTATTAATATATTCCTTAATGGGGGCTGGGGATTTAGCTCAGTGGCATTAGTGCCTGCCTTGCAAGCAGGCAGTCATGAGTTCAAATTCTGGTACCGATTAAAAAAATAATCCTTAATTAACATTGATATATTCAGTGTGCTTTCACTTATTTAAGGAATATTTCAATGACTTTTTCTATATATCAACATTCAAATAACTGTATATCATATAATTTATTAATTTGTAATTTTTTGCATACAGATTTTTGACTGCCTAATACATTCTAGAAACAGAAGCAACAGGGTTACTCCCTTTTGGAAATTACTAGATTACATTTATAAACATGTTGGACACCATGCATAGGCTGACTGTGGGAGAGCCAGATGCCATCCCCTTCCAGAGCCAATGTCCCCTCTCCCCCACAAGAAACTGGCTGATGTGGAGAAACACAGGCTGTGATAATAGCTAATGAGGTAAAATACAACTTAGTGCTTGTGGTGTTCAGAGTTTCACTGACTTTGCAGGCCTAAAGGTGGTAGTCTGATCATCTATTCAGAGGATAGCTATATGCAATGTAGCCTCTATGGGGGATCTCCTTCTGAAGGTGGTAGCCATTGTTAACTACCTCTTATCTTGTTTCCAAATCCTGTATCATTCTTATGGTTTTGTTTGGTTGGGTTTTATTCTGTTTTATCTTGTTTGATTTTATTATATCTGATGGCATGGGCAACAATTAAGATGACAAGATATATTATGGCAACCATTTCAGATTTACTATTACCTGGTTTTGAAATTCTGCATTGAAATCATTGTTTTGCTTTTATTAGAACTATTGTGTTTCTGTTTTTTTTTTTTTTTTTAATTTGACTATGTCTCAAGTTATGGGCAGCTGTTTTTCAGACAACAAGAAGCATTATGATATCCATTGTTGATTTCCTTTTATCTTGTTTTGAAATCCTGTTTCACTTACATTGTCTTGTTTTGATTGGGTTTATTCTGTTTTATTTTGCTTGGTTTTATGCTCTCTAAAATTTTTAAAAAATGATGGACAAGGATCTTGCCCTCAAGGAGAGGATATTCATGATACAATTTTCATTTACTGACTAGGAAACACTATACAATCCAATGCTCTTAAGAATACTTACAATATTTTCGACTGCAGGGTTACATTGCTCCTCATTTGGCTTTACCATCATCAATAAGTATTATGGGTTGGAATGACACACAGGGCAAATTGTGATCAGAACTGTTAGAGACCTGAGAAATACAACTTATGTAAAATAAATTTTTAAAATACTGAGTGAATACCATGTATCACACTATATCATACACATATATCTGAACGCAAAGCAGCTTACCTTATATTAAATTATATACTATACTGGTTGGTTGATTGCTAATTACCAATCTCAAGGCTGGTATGTAAGTTATGTGAAGGACAAGTCTGTTTTTTTTTTTTTTTTTTTTTTGTCTTTTTCCTTTTTATCGGTACCGGGGATCGAACTCAGGACTGCCTGCTTTCAAGGCAGGCGCTTATGCTGCTGAGCTAAACCCCAGCCCCATCAAGTCTGTTGATACTTTATTCCAGACAGCTTGGTGAAGCGCTGATATAATTATTTGTGGAATAGCAGGAGAGAATTAAAAACATTTTTTAGACAATGGAAAAGAGTTTGGAATATTAGTTTAAACTACTATTAGTTTACACTAGAAATCCAAGGTTGCTTCATTATAAAGCCCATGCACAAAAATAGATATTCAATGTACTTATAATCTCTAAAACTGATTTTAATTTTATCTTCAGGGTATGGATATACAATTACACTCTGAGCATCTCCCCAGACTGCTGTCAATAACAAGAAGAGTAGTAAAATGAACACCTGAAATAAAACACCTGAAGCAGTACAAAATGTTATGGAAAATACTACTTTCCGTGACGTGACAATTACAGTTTAACAATTTTTGAGATTTTTCCTTTCAAAATTCTAAATGATTGAAATAACACATCAAACACTATCTTTTGTGGTTCTTTTTCTTTTTCTTTTTTTTTATCGGTACCGGGGATTGAACGACCTCATGACTGCCCCCTTGCAAGGCAGGTGCTTATGCCGCTGAGCTAAATCCCCAGCCCCAAACACTATGCTGACACCAAAAATTTCTTGATTGAAAAAGTAACTTTTACTCTCCAATCTTATTCTTAAGTTTACCATGATGAGATACTTTAACATGAATAACATGGAAATATATATATATATATATATATATATATATATATATATATAGTATTTCTAAAATTTATTTGGAAATTGTCACATATATATTAATCAAATTTAATTTTTAAGAAAAAGATCTTATAAGGTAGATGTACTTCTAGAACTGATTTAAGCAACAGTATATACTAATCATTTTGGCAGTGGGGGCTTGGTCTGTGTGGTAAGCAAAATAATATCTCTCAAAGATGATAGAATGCTAGTTATTGGGACATGTGAATGTTTTAATCTTATATGGCCAAAAGGACTGTATGTAAGGTTAAGAATTTTGAGTTTCAGACATTAACATGCCTTATTAGAATGAGCTCACTAAAATCACAAAGTTCCATATAGCATATCAGACAGGGGAAAGACAATCACTGTCAGAGAGAGATTTAAAGATGTGGATGAAGGTAATTGAATCCAGAATGTAGATGACCCTTAGTAACTGATTAAGAAAACACTGTTCTCTAGAGTTTTCAGAAAAAATAAAGCCCAGGTGACCTTGATTTTAGCCCAATTAGACCAATTTTGGATTTATGACTTTAAGAAATATGTGATAATAAATGTGCATTTTCTACTAAATTTGTAGGAATTTGTTACAATATCAGTGGGAATCTAATGTAGTATGTAAACAAAGTGTTATCAATGTACTTATTTTCATTAATGGAATTAGGGAAGGGCTCTATAATCTTCTAACATTAGTAACTTTTAAACTAACATTTTAGCTTGTTTTTTAAATAATGTAATCCTTATACAGATGAGGTTATATGTTATAGGTAATTCAAGCAAATTACTTTGGTTCTTTCTTTGAGGCAGACTAAATATCTAAACTAAAACAACTTTAATGGGGGAGGAAAGTAATGTTCTTCCTTCAGTTTTGTAGTCAAATAATCTAATTTACCAAACACTTATAATAAAAGTAATAATAAAAACAAAGCTACAAGTTATTTATTCACATTAATTAAAACAAATAACTACATTAACAAGTGGTACAGCTTTTATATATTTTTGAAGATGACCTAATTTCTAAAGTAAGTATACTATATTATTTACTAATTTAAACAAATATGTAACATTCTTAAATTAATAAAATAAATAAGTTCACTTTAATACCTGATAACAGTTTACATGTATAAGAAAATCAGGCTCAGCAGTAGAAGTGCCTGCCTGACAACCGCAAAGTCATGAATTTGATCCCAGATACCATAAAGAAAAAAAAAAAAAGAATGTCAGCGTTATGAAATTGAAAACAAGGTAGATTTTGCTATGTATATCAAATCTACTAACATTAAAATTTGCAGCACTTTTGACGATGCTTTTGCCTGTGATAGCTATGTCTTAACGGGGGATCTTCTGCCTTCCTCTCAACTTCAGGGTACTCAGAACTTGTATTCAGCTAATATTCGTATAGCTTTCTATATGACATTGTTGCCTATGTAACACCCTTTTTCAGTTTCCATATAACTGTGACTGTTTCCCTTACAAAATGTTTTATTGTATCAGAATGGGATGTCAATAGAAAATATACAGCTGTAAAGTCTAAACCTAACTGGTTTAAGATGAGATTTCCAAACCTGGAAATTGATTGAAGATTAGTAAATTTTGGAAACATTAAGAGAGGACTGATGAATACTGTTGGGTGAACATCTTGACATGAGTCTTAATAAGGCATCTTTTATTTGAAAATAAATATGAGATAGTTGCTAATGTGAGCAATCTGTTATCCTCAAAGAAGAGCTGTTTGACAAACTGTCCCACCTACAGAAATTGACTTAGAACATTTCTTTAAGCAAAAAGTGAAAGTATATTCTGGTTTAAAAGCTTTATCTCTCAAGACAAGACGTCCCAGGGAATAAATATTGATGTCATGTGGGCCAAAGTGGCCTTGGACTGTAGACCTGATCCTCACTGTGATCAGTACTAATGCAGGTGATCTCAGTTGTCACTAAAATTCATCACAATAAGTGTTAAGAAGTGTCTTTCATTGCAGGATACAAGTTTCTACAATATTAAACAAAGGAAAATTTAATGACACTGGTACAATACTGCCAAGGATCTTCATCAACACATAGGAGATGAATGAAAACAGCAAATTCACCTTTGGGAGCTGGAAAATTTCATCTAGCTTAAAAATATGACGTGTGATCTCACTGATGAAAACAAATTGCTGATTGACAAGGAAGAATCAGCTCCCACATATATTATGAACTAACATGCTTTTCTTGGAATTTTTAGTTTTATTTCTACTAATCCATATCTTCCCAGAAAATGCCTTTTCTGTTTTAAAATTTTACTTTAAAAAGAAAAAACAAATGCAATGGTACAAAATTTCAAAAGATAGGAGAGTAACAATGATTTAAACAGTGCATATTATCTTCAAAGTAGTTGCTCATATTGCAAGATAAAAGCATGAAAAATTCATCAAACAATATAAACAAAAACTCTTCAGAGAATAGAAATTAGCAGTAAAAGTATCTTAACTATCATATATATAATATATATATATATATATAATATACATATTTTTCTTTTTCCCTTTTCCTTCCTTATTTTCTCCTTTTCCCATCCAAGTTTTTCTACCCTTTTAAATAGTTTCTTCTCATTTCACAGTATCTATTATATATTTTGTATGACATTCACTTGTTCAACTTCTTACATTAGGGAGATTATATGATGTGTACATGTGTGTCTGATTTATTTCACTTATGAATATGGTCTCAAGTTGCATTCATTTACCTATAAAAATCTCTCATTTATCTTTCTATATAGCTGAATAGTATTCCATTGTGTAAAATATCATATCATTTTTGTTAATTCCTCAGATGATGGGTATTTGGCCTGTTTCCAAGATTTCACTATTAAAGAATGTGCTGATATAAACATGGGTAAAATATATCACTGTGGTATGATGTTTTTAATTCTTCTGGGAAGATACCCAGAAAGGAAATAGCTGGGTCAAATGGAACCTCTAAATTTTTGAGGACCCCTCCCACAATAATTTCCACAGTACTTGTACCAGTCTACAATCACACTACTATAGGAGAAGAGTACCTTTATTTCCACAAATCGGCCAACATTTGTTGTTGGTTGATTCCTTGATGATAGCCATTCTTTTTGGAGTGAAATGGAATCCCAGTGTTGTTTTAATTTCTGATTGTCCTTTTTACTGCACTCTCAAAATCAACAGTCCAACTTCTGGATCCAGTTGTAATAACCTTCAGTACTAACATCTCACCCTGAAAATCTTTCACAGTTTCTATCTTATCTATATTCTGGATCCCTTCATATGTTACCAACTCTTCCCTTTACATCCCTAACATAATAAATCATGATATTTTTATCCCAACTAATACATTAGCAAGTAAGATATTAGTTTGTTTTTTAGTGGTGTGGAATTGTTTAGTCTCTCTACCTTCCTTAAGATGTAGAAAAATTTTTATTTGTTACTGTATTGTACAGAAAAAAGAAAATTAATTGAGTTGATTGCACGATAGCACAGGTTGAATCCACAAATTTGGTTGATATCATGAGTAATGAAGGATTTTGACAGTTAATATTATGAATAGCTGTGTGTTGTAAAAAGGATAAGTACCTCTTGCAAGTAGTGCCTTATGCTTCCTCAGGAGTATTTATAATCAGAAGAAAGATGTGGGCAAAGAAAATAGAATTGATAAAAATAACAAAGTGGACATCAGAATTAGTAAAAACAAAGTGGTTATTTGGAAATGTGTATTTGGTAGTAAATAAATTGTAGTTTTCAGGAGATTTTGTTACATTCTAATTAGTACAAAGTCTGTGACACAATGTATACATATTGATGAAGAAAAACATCCACATTTTAGTGTTTCACAGAAAACTGGTAACTGGAGTCCAGGCTCTCATCAATTTATCAGAAAATAACCTCTGTGAAGGTTACAATATAATTCAATTATTTTACATGTATTCATAAAATATTTAGAAAATCTCTATACCTTCTTAATTTTGTTGTGATCTGAAACTGCACTAAAAGTTAAATTCTTATGAAAGAGAGAATTACACACAATATATCTATAATGACAACATTGTAATCAGTTCTGATGAACGATGATTAGATTCAATTGAGCTGATATATTACATGTGCATGAATCTTATATTACTTTTATTTTAAAGATAGTAAGTTTTAATAAAAATCTTGATTCTCACATAATATAAATTTATGTGTCAGCTGTGGATTTCCTGTTGAAAGAACGAATATTAATTCATTAAACATGATTGTGGATAACACTTATGTTAATCCATTTTATTTGACATTATACAAAGAAGTAGGAAATACTGATAGTCATCCTTAATGATCTCGAATAAACCTAGCTATTCACTTGAGTTTAAAAATGTAGGTCTGAAATATGTTTTGTGGTCCCAAATATTTTACAATAGCTGACCTTTATTTAACTGTGACAGTTCTACTTTTTAAATATACTAACTTCTCATTGTGAGATGATATATGTATTCGCAGTCTTTGTTCTCTCACTTATATTGTGGTCAAATTCTTGAACCAAAGTTATTGCTACTATATCAGATTTCTACTGTTTCATAGCAAACTATTACTATTATACCTATATTCAATACATGTTTCTTACGTCACTGTATTTTTACCAGCCAATTATTTGGGAATAAATTTGCAATGTTCTCTTCTCAGACTGCAATAAAGTTATTGACCAGCTGCATTCTTACCAGAGGCTTAACTAGGGGAGAATCTAGTTTCAAGCTTATACAGACTGCTCATAGGATTAATTTTCTCATCGCTGAATAACTGAGATTGTCAGCTGCTTACTGGCTGTTCCCTGCAGGACAGTTATATTCCCTGCTCTGTGGCCCCTCTCACAGGCAGTTCATACTACAATTATTTGTTTCAGGACCACCAGGAAAATAAAAATAAAATGATCATATTCTCTCTCTCTCTCTCTCTCTCTCTCTCTCTCTTTATCATCATCATCATCATCATCATCATTATCATCTGGGGAATGATGTCCCCTTTGTCATACCTTGTTATGTAATTTACATCCAAATCATAGATTTTCCTTGGAATAGAAGACAGAGAATTATGCAAAAGTGTGATGTATTGAGGTTCATATCTTACAGTGTGTTTGTCACATATCTCATTCCCCAGATTAACTCTAAGAATGCTACAAAGTTAAAAAATAGTATTGATTTGAACAAAACTAACAACAAAAGGTGGAAAAACCCCTGGAGAGTACTGGGATCCCTTGTGTGGTATGTGTCTTTACCTGGTGTGTGATATACAGTCGATGCCCAAGGAACCAATAAAACAAAATGAGAGAAACATGTTTTTTTATTTAGTTTTATTTAAGGAGAAAAAGAGAAAAAAAGCAGAGAAAGGGTACAAGTTATACAGATTTACAGAAAAAAAACAGTAGGAAATCACTAGTTAATGGATTACATTTTGTCATCTTAGAAATAATTGTTCAATTTACAAAATTAAAGCTTATAAAGTGGACATTCTAACAGTGAGACTGCAAACAGTTCTGTTGAATAATCCAATAAAACTCAGTAATATTATTATCTATCTTATACACTTAAATATACATGCAGTTATATCGTTTAGAGCACTTTCTTTTCCTCTCTTTTGTACAATGACAATTACACATTTTGGGTTTTTTTGCTCCCACAGTTCTTATTACTTTTTTGGAAGACAGTAGAACCAAAAGTGAGTTAATTTCTGTTTTGTCTGTTATTATTGCCTTGAGACAGAAATCAGTCTTCCTTGAACACAGAAATCTACAGTAGGAGAGCAAACCACAAATGTAGAAAAAAGTGGTACAGTACATAAATTGTGCAAAGTTAAAGAGTTTAAAATAACACATGCAGGATGACCAGGCACTTATAGATTTTCTATGCCTTCATATGCCAAAAGTAAAGCCCAAGTATTAAAATCTAAGGAAAATATCTCTACCAAATGCTATTTTGACCTTTATGAACAGTTTACATTGAAATCCTGATCAAAGGAGCTAAATATTTTGCTGAATATCATTGATTGAGAGTGATCTATGATGCTTCTGGGTTCCAGACATTCTGCCTTTCTTTTTAAAGTTACTGCAAGAAAGTATCCAACACCTTTGCCTTGAATTTATTCTAATACAAAGCAGGAAAGCTGACACTACCAGGAAACATGAGCTATTGCACCAATATATTTGATAACTGAAATATAATCACTGTATAAGAAAGTTTACAAACCGGGGGCTGGGGATTTAGCTCAGCGGCATAAGCACCTGCCTTGCAAGCAGGCAGTCATGAGTTCGATCCTTGGTACCGATAAAAACGAAAAAGACCAAAAAAAAAAAAAAAAAAAAAAAAGAAAGAAAGTTTACAAACCAAACCACAGATACTATATGAATCACAATAAAGGTACCAAAAAATTAAATATACCTAAATAATGAAAATATTTAAACAATAAAATAAAAAGCAGTAAAACATCAAAAAGAACTAAGAAAAATTTCATATGAAATTTATACAGTTCAAAATAAAAATATAATAGTTGAAATAACCAAAATTACTTACTATTTTCAATGATCAAGTTGATAAATTATCTGAGTGGCAGAAAAGGAAAAAATAAGTCTGCAAATATAACGTCAAAGAACAGAGGAGAACAAAATTATGAATTTTACAAAGAATGTAGGAAGATAAAAGAGATGTGGTAATGTTTGAAGAAATAATGATACAAACTTCCCCAAGATTAAATGACAAAAGAGAAAGAAACTTTAGTTTTACAGCACTTGTACAAAGTTAGTCTCAAAAAGCATCTGCAGCTAATCGTATTATAGTAAAATCTAGAAATATCAAAGGTAACCACAAACTGTAAATGCTTCCAAACAAAGCAAAACACAGAGAAATAAGCACAGCCAATTATCAGCAGTAAAGCTAAGTGGGTGAAGAAAGTGTAATATATATACACAAATGGAATGTTGTTAAGCCATAAAAAAATGAAATCTTGTGATTTGTAGCAAAATAGATAAAGCTGGAGGGCATTAAGTGATATAAGTCAGACATCGAAAGGCAAGTACACATGTTGTCCCTCATACATTTATGGAAGGTAAAAAATGTTGCCCAAAGGTAAAACAGTGATTATTACAAGTTGAGAAGTGTATGTGGGACTGGAGTTCAGAAAGGGAGGTGAAATTCAACAGCGCACACTATGTTGTGTAGAAATATACTGAAATTCATTAATGGATACAAATAATATACATTAATAAAAATAAAATAATTATTAAAAATAATATACCTTATATTCTGAAAAAGCCAAAAGAAGAAATTTATTTCAATTCAATATATTTGAATCATGAATGTAACATAAATCTCTTAATCATTCAAATGTGATGGTATAATAAAAAATTTTAAATGGTGTCAGAGTGTTTTCCAGGAAATAATTGACTAAATTAAAAGAAACAAACCCAGAAACATGTTTCAATATGTGGGAAAAGTTTTACTCTTTGGTCTATATTTTGTAGTAGTAAAGAAATAAATCAAATCATTTATCAAAGGAATGAAAACAATGTATATAATATCAACCTAGAAATACAAACCCATACAATATTAGCAAAATGGAATATTTCGAAGGCAAACATAAAGGGCTTTGAATACTTGTCTCTTTGATATCAACTTGTTAAAAAATAAATCTTTAAAGCTAAAACTTTTGAATGAAAGACTCTAAGTTTGTATAGAGGCACAATGAAATGTTGCTCTCACCTTTGGAAGCAAGGATCAAAGACAGAATGAAATATAGCATAAATAAACTAACCTCCAGGGAATGACAAGTGCTTTCTACAGAAAACATGATTGTTCTCATGCCTGGCACAAAGAAGAAAGGGGAATCTGCCATAGTTGCTGTCTTACATACTTTATCATTGTGGGACAAAATACTGGACACCCACAATTTAAAGGAGGAAAGATGTATTGTAGTTCATTGTTTGTAAAGGTTTCCTTCTATACTCTGATGGTTCTGAGGCACGACAGCATGGTAGAGGGGCGCCAAAGAAGAGAAACAGTTCATGGCAGGAAAGGTAGAAAGCAGCAAGCAGTAGCATTGAGCCTCACTTTGTCTCTTATCCTATCCAAGCTTCAAGTCTGTTGGATGGTGCCACGTGTTCCCAGGATGGGCCTTCCCATTATCCATGCCAAGAACTGTGCTAAAGCAATCAGTGAACTAATTTACTTATCGTGCATTCTTAATACATATGGAAACAACTTGATCCAGCATTACATACCCATGAGCCAGCCACCTTCCAAAAACTCCACCTATGAGCATATGAGAATTTGGGGGACATTTAGATACAAGCCATAATACATGTCCAGTGCTAGTAAGGGGAAATCAGCTGAAATTTCAGTAAATGTTTAAATTTGGATGGTGTGACATTTAAATGCAGAGATGCCTTATCCCAAGCAACCATACACTTGTCTGCTCATTGTCTAGTTAAAGGGGCCACTGAAAATTGAGTGGGAGTGCACTATATATTAATGCAGTAAAATAAATTTCTAGAAAATATTTAAAATATATATTTTCCAGAAATTGATTTATTATATTTTTAAATCAACAATAAGTCACCACTTTACAATTTCAGGAATTCATCATGTTTACAATTTTCAAAATCCTGTTGTATCTACCATTTTTTCCAGAAAATTAGCTTCTAAAATTGTTTTTATGTTTTGATTTATTCTATCATTTAAAAATGTATCCTTATTTTTGTAGATGCTTTACTTATACATAAGGGAAGTCACAAAATTCTTCAGTAACTTTCTTTTAAATTTAATAATATATTAACATTTTTATTGCTATAGTATTCATTTTCAAATGTATGTAGCATTAAATTCAGTAAGTGTGCCACAATGTATTTATCCAATCTCCTGGGAATAATCATGTGGATTGTTGCAGTTTCCATGCTATTACAGATTATGCTACTATGAAAACTCTTACTTGTACCTTTATTCAAATGTTCAAACATGTGTCTACATGATTGATAAATAAGACTGGAGTAGAAATATTGTAAGACTTTTAAAAGGATACTTATGAGAATTTCAAATGAACAGTTTTAGTCGAGACTGAAGATATTGGAATTTTGATCAGGCTTTAAGACTTTTGTGAGATTATATATTTTTTATTAATTACTAGTAGATTTGAACATATTTACATATATTTATTGGCCATGTCTAATTTTCTAGTAAATATCTGCTGTATCTTCTCTTGCATTTTTATGGTATCTATTGTCTTATTAATGATTTACAGATATTTATCATATTTCTATATTTAAATTATGTTTTTAAAAATAGTAACTGGTTAGGTGATAGATATGTTAATTTTATTGTAGTAATCATTTCACTGTATATATCAAATTGTGTTGTAAATCTTAAACTCATGCAATAATGTATCTGAGTAAGTCTCAAAATATATTTAAATTATGTCCTTAATGAATGTATTTTTCTGTTATGCCCCTTGTTCATAAACTTTAAAGATTTGCTTATTTTTGCTTTTGAAAATGTACCACATTATAAAAGTGTCTCTCTGGCAAATGTGAGATTGTGAGTTCAATCCCCAGTACAAAATAATAAATAAATGAAAATGCATCACTTTAAGTTTATCATTATAACCTTCTGAAGTGTACATTTTAATAGTGTTAAGTGCATTCACATTGTTGTGTGACAGATCTCTGTACCTTTTTTATCTCACAAAACTGATACTTAATACCCATTAAACAATAATTCCTTCAGCCCCACAGTCCTTTGAAAATAATCTTTCTACTCTGTTTCAGTGATTTATTATTACTTCAGATATTTAATTCAAGAAGAATTATATACTTTTAATCCTTTGTCACTGGCTTATTTCACTTTACATACTGTCCTTGAGGTTTATCCTTCCATTATACCAGCCATATCATTCTGTTGTTTAACTATACCATGTTTATTTTATCCAATTATCCACTAATAGACTTTAGGGTTGTTTGTACCCATTGTCTATTGTGAATAATGCTAAAATAAATATAAGTATGCAACCATCTTTTCAAAATTCTGCTTTGAATTACTTTGGATATATAACCAGAAGTATAATTATCAAATCATATTGTAGTTCTTTTTTTAATTATTTCAAGAATCTCCATACTATTTTCTATAATGGCTATACCATTTGACATTCTCATCAACCATAACAATTATGTTTCCATATTATCACCAGCACTTAACTGTTTTACATCCTTTGTAAGTGAAAAAATATCTCATTTTGTTTTTAAATTTTATATTCAGTAATTTATTCCAACGACCCAGAAGAAAATATAACAGATGCTTATTAAATGCTTGCTGAAATGACACATATTAAATAGGATAATAACCAAACCTAAAATCTCAAGTATATTGCATTTCAATTATGGTAAATATCTTTCTCTGTGCCTTTTGGCCATCTCTGTGTTTCCACTGGAGACTGTCTAGTCGAATCTTTGCCAATTTTGCGCTTGAGTTATTTGTTTCTCAATTATTAAGTTATAGAAATTCCTTATATGTTATGGATATGACCCTTGTCTTAGTTACATTTCTCCCATTGCTGAAACAAAATACCTGAGATCGAAAATTAGGAAAGGAAAGATTTAATTAGTTGACAGTTTTTGGAAATTTCAGTCCATAATCAGCTGGCTCCAAGGCAGAGTGGCATGGCTAAGAGACAAGCGTTAACGAAAGCCGCAAGAAACAAGAGCCAACAGGGTAAAAAAGGGACAAGCATGCCTCCTGCCTTCCGTTATACTGCATGCTGGTTCCCTGACCCTGGGTGGGTGCAGCGCTCACACCGCCAATCCCATTGCTAGATAACAAACCAATCACAAATGCTACATTTAGCCACCTAAATAACTACTTGAGGTTTTAGGGGAACATCCAGACACAAAACATAACAACTCTTTTATCAGGTATATGATTTTCAAATTTGTTATTTAATTTTGTAGGTTTTTGCTCTGTTGGTTGTTTTCTTTAATTCAGTTTTTTAAAGTTTGATATTATTTCAATTATTTTTTTATTTTATTGTTCATCTTATCCAAGGCTTCATTGCCAAATTCAGTGACTGGAAGAATTTCAGAGAAGAAAGTTTTAAATTTTCAACTATTTTGACATAATTTTTGTATTTGAGACAAAGTAAGAGTGCAATTTCATTTTCCTCATGTGGTTGTCCAGTTTTCCTAACACAACTTCTAGCAGAGATTGCACTCTCCTCATTGGATGTTCTTATCACCTATCATGTGACTATATGTGTTTGTTTATTTCTGGACTCTTTATTCTGCTTCACTGATCTGTATGTCAACATTTATGCCAGGAATACATCGTTATTTTCTTAGATTTGTAGTATATTATGAAATTAGAAAGTATTAGATTTTCAACTTTTTCAAGAATGTTTGGGTTCTTAAGATTAACTTAAGATGTTACATAAATTTTAGATGTTTTTCAAATGTTTTACTAGAATATTTTTGTGGCATACAATGAATACATTTATCATAGGGATTTGGTACATGTACATATCATTTATTAGTCCTTTTTACTTTCCTTTCCCCTCTTTTGTCTCCCCTATTTTCTCTTTCTGCAAACAAACACACAAAAATAAAAATATAATCTTGGGATTTTGATAGAGATTACATTGAATTTTAAGACCAATTTAGTATGGACATATAACAATATTAAGTAGTATGGACATGTAACAATATTAAGATTTCTAATCCACTAAAACAGGATATGGTCCTACTTATTTCTGTCTTTTTTTGGAGTTTTTCAGCAATCTTTTATAGTTTTCAGTAAAGAAATCTTTCACCGCTTTAGTTAAATTTATTAGTATTTTTTCCTATTGTAGCTTTCTTTTGGATTTGTCATCATTAGTGTATGGAATGTGAATTATGTTTTCATTTGGATTTATTCTGCAAATATGGTAAAATTGTTAGCTAATTTTGACAGATTTTGCATGTGTATGTGACTTCTAGACTTTTCACCTATAGAAATATGTTGTATTTTACTTTTTAAATTTGGATTCCTTTAGCTATTTTCTTTCTTTAATGCTCTCACTAGGACTTCCACATATTCTGTTGACTAGAAATGATGGGAGTGGATCTCTTTACCTTCCTCTTGATTTTAGAAGAAAAGACTTCTGCTTGTTACTGAGTATTATGTTAGCTGTAGACATTTCATAAATGTCATTTATTATATTTATGTAGTTTCCTTCTACTTCTTTTTGAATATTTTCAATATGAAATTGGTTTGAATTTTGTAAAAATCTTTTTAACATTTGAGTTGAACATGTAGACTTCATCTTTATTTTAAATGCTATATATTACATTGATTAGTTTTCTCTTGTAATATATTACATTCTAGGTCTAAATCTAGTTTATAATCTAATGTATAATCCTTTAGTGTATTATTGAATTCAGTTCCCCAGCATTTGTTTGGGCAATTTTACAACAACATTCATCAGGTATATTGTTCCATGGTTTTCTTTTCTATCTTTTTCTATGATTTTACTGTCAAAATAATATCATTATCATAGGGTGAGTTTAAGAATTCCTCTCCTCTTCAATTCCTTGGGCATGTCTGAAAATTGTTGTTAATTCTTCTTTAAAAGGTTGGCAGATTTTTTCACTGACACCATTTGGTTCTGGTAGTCTTGGTAGACTGTATACTTTAGGAATTTCTAGATTTTTTAAGGTTATGCAATTTGTAACATAAAATACCTCATAGAATTTTTGTGAGATATTTTTTTGCTCACAAATCAGAAATGTAGTGTGTGTTTGTGTTGTGTGTGTGTGTGTGTGTGTGCATGTGCACATGTTACTTCCATTCATGAACTTAATTCTTTCCATGATTCTGGTTGCAAACTGAATTAAATGAAAAATGAATTGAATCAGATTGCCTGATGAAGTCAACATTGAACCTAACCATTGAATTTAATTCAGTTCTTGTTTATTTGATTTGCAACTAGAGTCACTGAAAGTTTTAAATTGGTGAATGGAGATAGCAACATATGTATATAATTTGTACATGTTTATCCATATAGATATAGTTGTAGATATAGATATACATGTTTCCGTATATGTATGCATGCATATGAATATATTTGTGAGTATATATATATATATATATATATATATATATATATACCAGTTATACCAAACAGTTATCTTGCAAGAAACTTAAAGTTAATGTGTATTCAATATTACTCTTAATAGGCGAATTTATGAATATGTTTCTTCCTACTTACTTAGAAACTGTTTGTAGTTTAGAAGTCATCTGTAATTTCATTTTCCTTAAGGTACTATATAAAATTCATTGACATGTTTGGATAGAACTACATCAGAATATCTTCTGAATCTGATGATTTTCTGCAAGCTCTATCATGATAGTTTTAATCTCAATCAGATCTCCCCTAAGCAATTTCAGTAGCTTTCTAACAAGTCTCCCTGAATCCATTCTTGGTCGCATACAACCTTTCCTTTATAAAATTGCTAATTTGACTGTGTCTCAATCGTCAACTCAAAAATAAAATAAAATAAAATAAGCATCAAAATAATGTCACTTCTGCCCTTTGTTTGTAACTCATGAATAGTTTTCAATAATATTTACAATAATATCTGAGTATTTTTTAAGATTGCAACTTTCTATATGCTGCAAATATATTTTTATTTTATAAAAAAACAAAATTTACAGAGCTTGTGCTAATAGAAGATTTAAAATTTAAAATGTGAATTTGATCTTTAAAGTATGCTTCTTTAATTTATATAGTATATAAATTTCCCCTAGTATAGTACCTGCATGGATAATGTGGCCAATAAATATAAATTGAGGATATGAGTAGGAATGTATTTATGCATAAATCTCAGTTTTTGTGACCTCATCTCACTTTTCCTAAACATATTACTTAACATAGCTTAATTTAAACTGCAATTATTTATGCTACAGAATTACAAAAGATCATATTATAGATATTAGGTGGTGAGTAAAACATCATCATGCCAGAATGTACCTATACATAAGAAGGAGTTTGTAAATACATCTGTAAAGAATAATTATGCCAGTCACATTATAAATCCCTCAATTTTATATACATGTTACATGTGAAATCAAATAACATAATTATCTTCATACTATCTGCTCCTCATTAATAAATTCCTTATATCACAGTTATTCCTTATACCATTCTTCCAGGCAATTATCAATTTTCACAGAAATATAAAGCTACCTAGGATTTAGTCTACATAAAACATAAATCAATTCACAAACAGAGCATAAAACTGAGAAAGATTCATTATCGACTAAGGCAGTCATTATTCATCAGTACAATGGAAGCTGCCAAGGGACATTGAGACTCTTACAGGTAATCTTTGAGTTCAAAACTATTTCGTAGTAATTATAAGATGTTATTTTCCTTTTAACACTCTCATGAGTGTCCTGTGAAGTTTTCCAAACACTACTGAAATATGACACGACAACAGGTTTGATGCAGAAACAGGGATGAGGGCCTATCCTCATTAAGTCAGTAACTGAAAATGCTGGCAAAAATAAATTTTAAAATGATATTCGTTTCAATAAAGTTTTAGAGAAGTATAATTTTCATAAAATGTAACTTGGCAACTATATAAAGAACTTATTAGTATAATTTTCCGTGAATTAGTGAATATGTTATATAATGTAATTTAATTTCTGATATGTTAAGTATGGATAGAGATAGCCAAGCAAAACAAAATAACTTTGCAGTCCTCAATAATTTTAAAAATGTATATAGGAGACCTGAGAGGGCACAGTTTGAAAAGTGGTTTTCTAAGAGAACTTTTAAGAACTTCTTTAAATGTGACTTATGCTCCTTTGAACTTATTTCCATTAGATTAGGGAAATACTAGCATAAGAATTTTTAGGCAAAAATAAGAATCAAAAAAACTCTTAGCATAATACATAAGGTAATTACTGTTTATTATTATCTGTACAATTATGGATTAGAATAAGAAAATATTTATCATTATACTGAATATAGGTGGATTCATTGCCTAACTAAATATAGATCAAAGATGACTTTTAGTTAACACTATTTGTCTAATGTATTTAAGCTATTTTTAAAAAAAAATTAATTGACACATATTTCTGCACGTTCATGAGTAGCCATGTGCTGCCTTTGATGCATATAGTCACTGTGTAATTTTTATACTGTAGAAGGATATCTATATCCTCAAACATTTATTGTCTTTATAATGAGAAATTTTGAACTAATTTCTTCTAGATTTTTTTTGAAAAACAGTACATTACACTTATTTTATTCATATGTAGCACACCCAAATATAATTTAGTGTCAGTTTAATAAGCTTTCCCTATTATTCCCTGCTTCTACTTTTTCCCATTCTCCTATAACTACCATTCTATTCTCAGCACCTGTGAAATTAAGCTTTTAAGATTTCACATAGAGGTGAGATTATATGGTACTTGTCTTTCTGTGCCTCATTTATTTCACTTAGAATAGTGTTTACCATTTCAAACCACATTGATGAAAATGACAAAATTTAATTCATTTTTATGACCCAATATATTATTTCATCATGTGTATTAGGTATCAAATTCTCTCTCTCTCTGTCTCTCTCTGTCTCTCTCTCTGTCTCTCTCTCTCTCTCTCTCTCTCTCTCTCTCTCTCTGTCTCTCTCTCTCTCTCTCTCCTTCCTTATTTCCTTCCTTTCTTTAAGTGGGAATTTAACTAGGGTCTTCACACTGAGTTACATCTACAGCTCTTTGTAAAATATTATTGTCAGATAATGTCTTGATAAACTGCTAAGTTGTCTAGGCTGAGGTTGTCTCCTCCTGTCTCAGCCTGGAGAGTGAGCTGGGATTATAGGCATATGTCACCATGTATAGCTCTACAGATTTTGTTTATTCATTCATCAGTTGATGGACATATGAGATTTTTTTTCTCTTTCTTAGGTATTGTGAATAGTACTGCAATGAACAAAAGAATGCATCTTTCTTTCACTTGTTGGTTTTATTTATGTTTGATATACACTAAGTAGGATTTTGAGAACATAAGGTAGTTGTAGTTTTATTTTGCTTGAGGAACTTCCATACTGTTTCCCATAACGAATGCACTAATTTACATACCTACCAACAATGCTTACTGCTTCCTCTTTTCCTATATCCTCACCAGCACTTCTTATATGTGTACTTTGTAAATAGCCAGTATACCTGGAATGAGTTGATATATTAGTCATGTTGAACATTTTTTCATGTTGGCCATTTGTATGTCTTCCTTTGATAAATTACTCAAATTTGCTTGTGGAGAGCTATATCCTTTTTAAAATTATTATCTGTTTATTTTATTGTCAGGTAAGGATAAATAAATACACACACACACACACACACACACACACACACACACACAAATACTTTCTATTTACTCTTTTGTTTTCTTCATTATGAAGAAACGTGTTAGCCTGATCTGACCTGATTGGTCTGCTCTTGCTTTTGCTTTCTTTGCCTTTGAAGACTTAACCTAAAATTACTTACCATTCCTATACCCTAAAGTATTTACAGTCATTGTTTTCTTAGTACTTTCATCATTACAGGTATAACATACATGTCTATAACCCGTTTTTGAATTGATTTTTGTGTATAGTAAAAGATAGGCATTTAATTTTATTCTTCTTCATGAGGATATCCATTTCATGGTGCCATTTGTTGAAGAGAGTCTTTCAATTTTATGTTCTTGGCATCTCTTTTGAAAGTCAACTGATCATACATGCATACATTTATTTTTCTATTCTCAGTTTTATTCAACAGAATAGTTCTGTGGTAGCTCTTATATGAGTATCATGTTGCTAAGATATCATGCCACATTAGTAGTATATTTTAAAGTCAGTATACAAGGTATGATTGGAAAATACAGTAAATAAATATTTAAAATTAAAAAAAATATTTATTACAGTAAAAATACATGCCATCAGTGTTCTTCAAAATATTACGTTTCACTTTGAATCCAATTATCCCCATCAGTCTCACAGGTATTTGGAGAAGGTTTGCATTGTATCTGTAGGTCATTTTTGTGTGACATGGAATTTTTAGTTATACTGGACCTTCCAATTCATGAACAAGAGATATTTCTATACCTTCTTAAAATTCCAACAGTGAATAAAGTTTTAGTTTAGAAACCTTTTACTTCTTTGGTTAAATTTCTTACTGAATATTTTATGTAGCTACTGCAAAATGCATATTTGACTTTTTTCTTTTAGATTATTCGTTATAGGAGTGTGGAAATGCTAATGAGTTTTAAAATTGATTTCTTATTTTGCTGTTTTGTTAGATTCATATAAAATTGTAATACTTTATTTTTGAAAAATAATGAATTTGTCTTTTATATAGTCTTTTTATTCTTTACTTCATTTAGTTCCATTCTGTTTTTATTATTTTTTGCTTCTACTTTATTGGGCTTTAGATTGTTCTTTGTTTTATAGTTACTTAAAGTACTACAATAAGTTGGTTATTCGAGATCATTGTGCAGTTTTGGTGTAAGTATTTATTATGCTAACCTTTCTCCTTATCACTGATTTTGCTACCCCATAGGTACTGATATGTTGCATTTTCATTATCATTTGTTTAAATAAATTTTCAAATTTCTTCTTATTTTCTTTATTGATACACTGGTTGTTGGAGATTCCTGGTTTTATTTATTTATTTTGTGTGTATTAACATTCAAATTTTTGCTTTATTAATTTTAGATTTAGCTCAGTGTGGACAGAAAAGATGCCTGATATCACTTTAATTGTTCAAAATGTAGTGAGACTTGTTTTGTAGCATATCATACGATCTGTCATGGAGAATATTCTGTGTGGTATTGAAGAATGTATATTTTGCAGTTGTTGGATGAAATGTTCCCTCGATATATGTTCAGTTCATTTGATCTAAGGTGTAATTGAATGTTATATTTTTTAACATTCTGTCTGTACGATTTGTTCATTCATGAAAATGTTAAAGCCCCTGAGACTGGGCCTATAGATCAGCAGCACTGCGCCTGCCTGTAAAGTGAGAGGTCTTAAGTTCAATTCCTGGTCCTTGTAACTAGTATCCTTTTCAGTTTGCAAAACTTTTGTTATTTTTTGTTAGATAGACTATGTTAGTAATAAATTCTCTCATTTTGTTTGAGTGGACACATTTATAATTTTCCCATTTTTGAATAGTAGTTTTTCTGGATAATAATATCCTTAGTTGGCAATTATTTTTCTTCAACACTGTGAATGCATTATCCTGTATCCTACTATTCTGTAAGGTTTTGCTGAAAAGTCTGCTCTTAGGTGGACTGAAACACCTTTGTTATTTGTTTCTTTTTGCTTATTACATTGAGAATCTTCTTTTTGTTTTTAACCTTTGGGAGCTTGTTTCTAACAGACCTTGTAGAAGACTTCATTTTACTGACTGTCCTTTCCCTACCAAGATGTTTGTAACCTTCTCTAAATTTGGAAAGTGTTCTATTAATTCTTCATATAATCTCTCTACCCAATTTGCTTTGTGAAGTCTCTTTTGAGATCCTATATTCCATGCAGTTATTCATGTAATGCTGTGTGTCACAATTTCCAGAACCTTTCTTCACTCCTTAATCCTTTTTTCTCCTCTAGCTTTTTCACTTTTAAACAGCATGTCTTTGAGTTCACTGCTTTTTCTATTAGAATGATTTTCTGTTGATGTTTTCTGTATTATATTTCGTTTCCTTTATTGAATTTTAAGCAACAGAATTTTTATTTGAACCTTTAAAATTACTGCAATCTCTCTGTTAATGTTGTCTGATAAATACTGAATTGTTTCAGTGTGCATACTTAAATTTTGTTGAGTTTCTTTAACAGTTTTTCAAATTCTCTGACCAAGACATCATGTATAGCCATCAACTTGTGATTGGTTTGCAGTATCTTATTTTGTCTATTTGATTAAGTCACTGTATTGAAAATGTGATTGATGCTTGTTGACATATCACAGCATCTGCATAAGGATGACCTGGATATTTATTTTAGCATTTCCCATCTGCACTGCACTTGTTCTTCTAGAAATTCAAACAACCTGTTCATTATGTTCTCTTAGCTTAGTTTTCTCTTCTATTTCAGCTTCAAAGGGCATCCTATTGGAGATTTGTCTAAGGTCTGCCATTGGTGTATTGTTCAGGATACATTTGCAGAATGCCTTAAGAGGATATTCGCTCGCTGTTAAGTCTGCAATCTTCTGTCTGGGGCAAGGGCTACCCAAGATCTCTCGCCTAGTTGTGCTTGACATGGGAACTGGCCTACCAGTGGGCCTAATTGTCTGGCCTTGGGTTCCAATGAGACATTTTACAACTATCTCTCTCTTTTTTCTCCAAATACACAAAGACTCACTTCTCGCCTTGCATTTGAGGAGGCACATGAGAGATTGCCCTGTGGCCAACATGACTGATTCAACACCAAGTCACAGAGAACCTCCAGCTCACTTAGTCAACACAGCACAGAAGTAGGATCAAGACCTGAGATCATATTGCCTATAGGATGTTGTGGTCTATTTATGGCCTAAGAAAACTCAACCAGATGATACTGGAGTGGGCCAGGACATGAATTTATAACATTGTGGTCAAATATCTTACCTAGCTGTACCAAATGTTCATAATTTAATCCTCAAACTCTAGCCTCCATGCAGAAGTCTTTGTGTTATGCCTAGTATGGGTTCTGTCATTGTAGATCCAGAACTGAGATTCACAGTAAAGTCTTCTGTTGCTTCCCTACTCCAGTACCCTTGAAATAGTGTGCTTTGAGTGTCTTAACTAGCAAATACACGGGCTGGAATGTAAGCTTTTCCTGTTGCGGTTGTGGGTTTCTGTCTGGCTTATTCAGAGGCTTTGTGCTTTAGCACTGGCCTAGCAGGAAGGGTTGTGGGCTATTTCAGCTACTAGGTTTCACTATGGCAGATTTGGTCCTGGATTCTAAATCAAAGGTGTGAATTTAATTCCCTCTCCCTCCCCCAAGCAGCAAAATCATTCTCTATGCTAAACTGCTTGATCTTGGTAGGATGATAAAGACGATGATTTTTCCTCTTGCTTTGTTCAGTGAGACACTTCTTATTATGCCAAAGCCAATCTTTTAGCTAGATTCCTTAGCTCTTGTTGATAGATGTTCAAATTGATATTTTTGTGGGAAGATACTCTCTGGAGAGTCTCCTTCTTCTATCTTGCTCTCGATGTTATATTGTATTGCTTTTATATTCTAAGAAGCTTTAGTTAAGTAAAGATAAATTTAATTTTCAAATGAAGGAAAAATAACTTCTAAGTAATTCTAAAATTATGACTTAATTTATGAGAAAAAAGGGCAATATCATGCTCAAATTTAAAGAAAAACAAAACCAAATGGAAAAAGAATGAAACAGAAATTTAGCATTACATATACATATGTGTGTATACACACTCACAAGCACAATGAGATAGAGGCACATAACTTCAGCTCTATCTTTGGGAATACTGACAGAAGTTCCAAATTTAAGCAGTATAATTAAAAAGCTGCCAGTGGTGGAGGTATATGTATAGTTAGGCAACCTTGATATTAATATCATCTGATTACCAAATTTTAATGGTAACACAGACACTCTTGTCTAGAGGTAGTTTTAGTACTTGTCACACAGTGTTTACCAATTGAAACTGTTGTTTTGGGAATTCTAGATGACTAAGTGCTTCCAATAAAATATTAATCAAAAAGGCAAGATAGAGTTACTGAAGTCTTTAGGTTTAAGGCAATGACTGACAACTGCTCGTGCTAATCCTGAGGGCCAGACCTTGTAAAAGCTGGCAGTAGAGATTTGATTATAGTTGTTAGAGCTTTCAACGTGATGAAAGAGAAAAAAATATAAAGTAAAAAAGTAGACTTTATTCCAAGGATATGGAGAGGATTCCAACCACCATAGATGATCTAGTCTCCTCTGACCATAATGTAGGATATGGGACATACATATATACTCTGACTGGGGGTGGTGCCTAGGGAAGGCATTGATGATGCATGAGGAGCTGATTGGAGCCTTTTTTCATGCCACTGGAAAAGGAAAAAGGCAGTTGTCATAGGGGAAGGAGGAAGTGACCTCAAGGTAAATATCCTTTGGTTTTGCCTCCCACTGCCTCAACATTGTGTAGCTTATTCTAGGGCAAAACTCTTTTTTTTTTTTTTTTATCGGTACCAGGGATCAAACTCATGACTGCCTGCTTGAAAGGTAATTGCTTATGCCGCTGAGCTAAATCCCCAGGTCCTAGGGCAAAACTCTTTCATTCATGTCTTTTTATTGTTAGAAAAAGGGTGAAGTCTCTCTCTTACTACTTCCTGTTGAAAAGGGATGCCATATTGGGATTTAGGAAGGTTGACAGGATGATAGTAGATGCCCATGCAGAAGCGGGTACGAGGTGTTTTAGCCAGGACAGCTTCAACACTGGTGAATTGCCCACATGTTAGACTGGAAAAACAGACAAGGTGCTATGAGGAGGCAGGCCACTATCATATTTAAGGACCCAGGGGAGGTAGAATATTTAAGGACCCAAAAGGAAAAGTGTCTTTGAATTAAATATATGCTGTTCCATCAGAACCACAGTAAGGTAGAATTCTGAAAAATAAGTGTGGGGTTAGGAGGAATGAAATTATGAGAGGTAACTATTTTTGCCATCTTAAAGGGTAAAAGTTAAAAGTGTAGGTAGATAGGGCTTGTCTCTGGTCGAGGAGTTGAGCTGGAAAGAATAAGAGGGGTGGGGAGTACCATGGCTATGTCACTACAAGGGGGATAAGAGCCTAGGCCAACAGGATCTCACATTTGACTAAACAGCTGAGGATAGAGAGAACTAAGACAGTTGTTATGTAGAACAACATGAAGATGATTTTACGCATGATGTATGAGTCTTTAGGAAAGACTGTCAAGAGTCCTGCTGCAAAAAAGATAATAGATTGTAAGGGATTAGGAACCAAATTGAATAACAAAACATGACTTAGTCTGAAAGTTGTGGCTGTGAGGCCTTGGTGAGGTCTTGGTGAGACAGAGACAGGTGGGACATAGAATACGGGATGACCATTCAGGACTGTTAGATTCAGGGTTGGCAGGACACTGCTTAGCTTGAGTGATGTGAAACCAGGATGACAGTCTAGCAACTTTGACTGCTGTTGGAATTGCCAAGATGACCAGGTAGGGGATGTCCACCTTGTTTGTAGTCCTGTGTATTTAGAACATTTGAGATAAATTATATCTCCTAGGGATATGGGAGGGTCAGGTTTGGTCCATTTAGAGGGTTGGGGAAGGCAGAGATCAGCATGTTGTCATAACAAATGTCAGAGGAAGGAGAGGATTGGGATGTAATCAGCAAGAAGAGGGAGATTTTGGAGATTTTGGAGGGTAGGAAGATCGTGTCATACCTAAGATTAAAAGGGCTTAAAAATGTAGGAGCTTGGGGAAGTGCCCTGCGCTTAGCTAAGGCTTGGGGCAGAAGTTGAGGCAAAGTTGAGGCCGAGGTTGGTATAGTTCTAAAATGAGCTTTGTAAGGTGTGTTTTTATGAGGCCATTTGCCTTTTCTACTTTTCCTGATTATTGTGGATGGTATGGAGTGTGTATGCACCAGGTGATGTGTGAACTTGAGGATACCTGTTGAGTGATTTGAGAAATAAAGTCTGGACCATTATCTGACTGAATACTCTGAGATGGACTAAACCTTGGGATGATGTCCTGTAACAGGACTTTAGTAACTACATCAGCAGTCTTCCTGGTTGTAGGAAAGTTCATCCTGAAAAAGTACAAAGGTGAGAAGATATTTGAGAGTTTTGTACCAGTGCATATATTTAAATTTTACCTGCCAGTCCTGACCAGGGTTGTGTCCACATAAATGATGACTAGGAAAGGAAGGGGATGGTAGGTGCCCCTGAGGAGAGGTTTCACTACAGAGATGACAGGTTTAAGTTGTTGAGACCTCAGAGTGTCTGGGTCAGTCTGTATAAACACAAAGGAATAAAAATATTTTAATATTGATGACTATAAAGTGAGTGGTGGAGGAAGGGATACAAGAGAGCATAGTATAAGGTTTGGCACCACTGGGTGGATTAGGGTAAAGGCATTATTGATTTCCCCAAGTTCCTGCACTACATGATAAACCCATCTGGCTTGAATTACTGGGATAACAGGAGTACTACAGGGTGATTGGGTAGGTTTAAGAAAACCATTGTCTAAAAGGCACTTGATTATAGGTTTAATTCCCTGTAAATGTTTTGGAGCTATGGAATATTGGGGAACACAAGGAAAAATTGAAGGATCCCTGAGATGAATTAAAATAGGCATGGCATGGATAGTGCAGATGGGATTGGAGGTATCTCAAACTATGGGAACCACAAGAGAAGAAGGGAAGGGAGGGAATGACTTTGTGATACACTGTGAGGGTGGCTGGCAGACAGAAAGCTGTGAAGAGGGAGAAGGTAAAGGAGAAGTTAAGCATTTGAGCATGATCTCTACCTAAAAAGGGTGTGGAATTGCTAGGAAGCTATGGGCAATGAAGAGAGTCTGAAACCTGCATGGAATAGGCCCTGTCTGCAAAGGCTGTGTAGGTTGGCCATCAACATCCACTATAGAGCCAGAGGATGTAATATAATGACCTGAAAACTCAGGAAGAATACTATATATGGCCTATATGTCCAAAAGTATAGAGAATGTCTTACCTGAGACCGCCAGTGGGACTTGGGGCTCTCAGGATACCTTAATGGGGGACTGTGGACCCTGAGCCCCATCAGTCATTAGCAGCAAGTCTAAGTAGATCAGCCAGTGGTGAATCCATGGTGATGAGATCTTCTGTGAGGGCAAGAAGTTAGAGGATAGCTTACCTACTCTCTGGCGGCTAGGACAGTTGCTCTTCCAATGGTCCTTAAGATTGCATTAGGGTTAAGGCCCCAGAGGAACACCGGGGTTGGGGCACTCTCTTGCTTGATGTCCTTTTTGGTTGCACTTGAAACATGGTCCAAGAGGGGCTCAGGCACCTCTGCCTTGTTTCGGCTTTCTTATCTTGGAAGCCCCAAGTACCACTACTAAAAGATCAGATTGTTATTTTTCCTTTTGATTTTTATACCTGTTGTTGAAAACATGAAAAGCCATATGAAGAAGTTTTCCCTGTGTTGTTTGAGGGCCAAGTAGAGCCTTTTGTCTTGGGATCTGGCCCAAAGTGGAAGGTATCTGTCTCCTCCACAGTCACCTTGGGTATGTGTACAGCTTTAAGTTTAAAGGAGACAAAAGCAAAGAATCAATTAAGTATGCAGGACTCAAATAATATAATCAACAGGGTATTTGTGATTATAACTTTAGTAAATGGCTTCCTATAAGGAGGATAAGGTCCAGGGAATTTTAGAAACTAACATGTCATTCATTTGTCATGTACAAATTTAGGTTTTACAATTTCATAAGTACCTTCTGTGCTATTAGAAAGTCTAATGGCATCTGATTGTTGGAGGATGGGCTGTTTCATTTTATTTAGGAGAGAGGTCAACTGCAATGTCATTTAAGGCCAGTTGAGTATAGTTAATTATGGCACCAACATGCATCATATAGCCTTTTTCTGGAAAAGATCTGGTGGGTTCCAGAAAAAGGAATCCAAAGTAATTTATAATTATCTCTTGATTTTAGTTGTTGAACATCCAGAAGATTGATATCAGTACAGTGCAGTAGAGGCAGTAAGCTTAACATAGAACATTAGATGGAACTACTATTATTTATTAACGATGGCTTTTTAAACATTTGAGCACTGAAGAAATTTGTGACATTGTTTGTACTGCTTACTATTTAAGCATCTCTAAATATAACATATTCATTACATAAATTTTTGTTTAAAAATTATTTGACTGGTGACCTCATGTTGGTCTGACCTGAGTCTCCTGGCTGGAGCATAAGAAAAAGGGAGATGTCTGGATCTGAAAGGAAACACTTGTCATCATAAACAATCCCAATTTTATATGTGACGGCATGAATATACCATCAGATCAGCAACAACAGATTGTCATAGTCATATGAACTTTAGTTGAGGTGTCTCCCGTAAGGCTATGGAGATTATTGGGGCCTTTGATTAATGAACAAGAGCCTGGTTAAAGTTACATTCTTATTCATCATTTGAAGTCCTGTCCAATGTCTCCTTACACTAAGGGATTTTGTTTAAACAATTTTAGCATCATTTTAACCAGCTGGCAACCTAGGTGAAAGCATGCTTTTTAAAAAATCTATAACCCAAAGAAACTTTGATTAAATAATCTGAAAATGTGAAAGAGGAGGAAAAATTGTTGAGCTCAAATAAAAGGGAGCAGCTGTATACAGAGCAGGCAAATGGACAGACAACAGATATATAGACTGACAATCATATTACAAAATCAGAGTGCACTCAAATATATTTGACCAATTTGAACTATAATAAATAGACTGGTGTGAACCATTTTGTAGGTTAATTAATGGAGGTATCTTGAAATAAGAATAGCAGATAAGTACCCTAATTTATGTTTTGACTGTCCTTTACGCGAACTGCAGCAAGATGGCTGCTGAGAACCATGCGGCTTGCTGGAATGCTGGAATGCAGGAGACTACATATGGTGTGCCAGTGAGGAAAATGGCAACACAGGGGAAGGGGAGAGATGCATCATGTAAAGAGGTGGAGCAGAGCAAGCCAGAAGTATTTGGGCCATCACATAAGACGGAGTGAGAGAAGGATACTTCCTTAAAGCGAAAAAGACCTAAAAATGAAGAGTTTCTGCCAACTTGCCACTACTATAATAGAAGCATAAATAAAAGATCAGATTTTTGGTTTTTATAGCCTTCTAGATGACAAGAGCACCAAGCATATGAACCAGGCACCACAGAGGTGTGTTTTACAGGGGGCAGGAAATAGTATTCCCCAAGACTGAATTAAAATTGAGCCAAAAGAACAATTATGTCTCAGTATGTAAGCTCCCCCTGAGGAACGTGAAAATTGTCCCAGATCACACTTAACAAAAGAAATCATCTCTTATTTTGAAACTGTGACATGGAAAGTCCCAACACCTGTTCTCCTAGGTTCTTACCAAAGAGTGAGGGACCGGGTTCCAGGGAACAAAAATAACAGTTTCGCCTCAGGTTGTATGGCCTAAGGAGCATGGAAACTGTTATCCCTGTTCAGGGATGGTAAGGATAGGTTTTCTCATGCAAGCTTAGGAATTTTAGGAATGGAAACAGAAAACCCTGGATAGTAGCTCATCTGTGATGAGTGAAGAAGATCTCTGTTACATGCGGATTAGCAGTGGCAATTAAAAAGTCCCAGAGGGGAAAAAAGTGGTTCGTAGGCCAGGGGAGCTTCAACTTGGATGCATTTTTAGGCACAAATCACTCTGCCATCCGAGTCATGGCACCATTAATGTTACAGTTTTTTGGCACAATGAAAGAGAAAAAGTATAAAGTAAAAAAGTAACCCTTATTCCAAAGATATGGAGAGGAGTCCACTGACCATACATGGTCTAGCCTCCTCTGACTGGAATGTTCGATGTGGGACATACATATAACCTCTGACCAGGAGTGGCACTTAGGACAGGCATTGATGACATATGAGGAGCTGATTGGAACCTTTTTTCTTGCCACTGGAAAAGAAAAAAGGCAGTTGTCATAGGGGAAGGGGGAAGTGACTTCAAGGTAAATATTCTTTGGTTCTGCCTCCCACCACTTTAATATCATGTAACTTATTCTGGCGCAAAACTCTTTCAATAGTATCCCTGCAAATATTGAAAATTGTATCAGTTGCCCTTTTCTGCTGTCAGCCTTAAAGGGGAGAACTATCAGCTTTAGATGAGCATTTCTTAAATGATTACATATAGAGATCAGGACAAACCTCACAAGGAGTTTAAAATACAAAAGATTCAGATACTAAATGAAAGTAGAGATGCCAAGTCTTGATTCTTCTTTAAAATGTATCTACCCAGGCTCAATTGGATGAGAACCACTGGCATTTACTGGGACCCACGCCATACTGGGACTTGGAGCACTGAGATACCAAGCACACCCCCCTTTCCCATTAGTGGCTGTGAGTGTGGCAGGCTGTCTCAGCCCAGGAAGGGAGCTACAGGCATTTACTGGGACCGGTGCTATGCTGGGACCTGGAGCGCCTGGAAACCAAGCAACCCCTCCCCCACCCCCATGAGTGGACTGAGAATCAAACATCACATCTTCTCCCCCACCTCTTAATGGGTGGGAGTCAGTGATCTAGACATCCCTTGAGAGGTTGACCGCAGGCAATGTAGCAAATGGGGGGATTTCCTTCTACCATCTGTTTGAAGGCAAATACTTTTATCCCTGTTTTGCATTGTTCTAACTGATGGTATTATTTTAGCCTATTTTGTTTTGTTGAACTTCAATATACATGAAAGTATGGACAGCTACTTTGAAGAGAAAGAGAGACTCTACCACAACCATTAGTGACTTTCTCTTTCCATAATGTTTCTGAGCCAAATGACAAGGATGGAAAATTCTGAAGCCAAGAGGGAAAACAAACTTTTTCTTATTTAAGTTGTTATTCTCATTTTTTTTGTTTGTTTGTTTGTTTTGGTGAAAGCGACAGAGAAATGACTAACACACTGTTATAATGTGGACAGTGAAAAAGAAAGGAAAGAAATCAGTACTGCTTTCTTATCTAAGCCTTTCAATTCATATCCATTCACTATAGTACTAAGATTGTACTTTCTGAAACAGCAGAAAAGTTTAAACTTGTTTATATGGTGTATATTATTGTTTATATATGGTTATTAGCAATGCAGAATTAATGGACAACCTAGTAACAAATATGCCGAGGTCATGTGTACTCAAAAATTTTGTGACAAGCTTTAGTTTTGTACTTTATGAAAGTGCAAAAACTAATAAAATCACTTTGTGCTATATACAAAAGTAAAACAATTTGATAGAGGTAGTATAGAACAGATACTAATTCACATAAAATTACACAAGAATAATTTGGTTTTACCATTATCTAAAACTGGACTAGTATTTAAGATAAGTCTTAAATTCCCTTCATTAGAAAGTAAATGAAAACACATTAATGTATGTTAATACTGTGCAATAGTAAACCTCCAGTATGGTAGGGTCAGAACATACCTAGCAATCACAAGAATGTGTATTCTAAAATGGGTTGAAATTTTATTGTAATAGCATGCCTGGTAAAACGGCATTTTATTATTTAAAAATGTATTATACATTAGAGAAAAGACATATTGGTAAAAGGCAGCTGGTTTGTAGGAGATAGACCTAAAAAGCTGAAGAAAAACTAGAAATATTGATGAAACTCATCAAAGCACCATCCAAGGAAGAATTCATTTCCAACATTGTTTGAGTATTAAAATCCTAAGGCCAATTCTCTCCTAATTTTATTGTATCATTGTTTCAGTATAATGCAATTAAACATTGCAAAATAATCTTAAAATTGTTTTCTCCTTAATCCCTGCAGACTAATTGGTCTTCTGAGGATAGATGATATCAAATACAAGTGCTTCAACATGGAAATTCATTGCCGATCATGGGAACACAATTAGGCCATGGCAATTTTGCTTTTACCCAGATATCCCTGTGAAGGTCAAGGCTTCACAATTATTTCTTGAGTATACTTCCAAATATATTCTATTACCTTATATATTAGAAGTTATTTAATCATTATACTTTAGAATTCTAAATCATAGTCCTAGCAATTTAACAAATTTGCTTACTTATAAGTGAACATCAACTTATGTTTGGTTTTATTATGGATAGTGTTTCTGATTTTAAAATAATCAACTATGTCATAGTCAATATCCCACCTCAAGAAAGAGTTAATATGAGACTATATTTAGCAGATGGCTCTACTTTTAGTGTGATGCCATGTGCTTAAGCATTTAGCAAGTTCAACAAAACTCCTTAATCAGGATCAATTTATCAAGTTAGTAGAACTCTGCAAGTTCAGATTGAATCCTCGACTCAAGAGAAAGGCTGAGCCTGTAGGTTCATGTGTAGGAAAACACATGAAATATTTTGTGTTGACAGAATTTAATTTAAATGATATTTAATAACCTAGATTAGTCGTAGTGGACCTATGGCATATGTGCTATGGCAGGCAGTTTGTTACAACTCAAAGTTGTAAAAAGTTCACCATCACAGGGCCCGAGATTTAGCTCAGAGTTCAAGCACTTGCCTGATAAGTGTAATTTTGTGAGTTTGATTCTGAGCCTGTCATCTTGCACGATGACACATCCCAATAGGCTCATCAGGCCTGGTCTTTTCCCAGAGGATGCTGACATAGGATCCTTGTGGGGACCAAATGGACCTTAATAGATGCTTAAATGTTCATATAAATCAAATTAAAGGTTTCCAGAATGTTGAAATTCTGTAACTGCTGAACTCAGGAAACTGGAACAAGATGATTATTACAGGTTTAAGGCCAGATTGGGCTACATAATGAAGTCAAGCTTTACCTGAACTATATAGCAAGATCCTATCTTTCAAAAATAAAAATAACAAAAATTAAACAAAAATCCCCCAAAATATCCTCACCAAATAACAAAGAAAAACAAATACTATTATACCAGGTTGCTAAGTTTTGCTTTTTTTATTATTTCCAATACCACATGTAGTTTAAAAATTAATTGATATAGGCATATTTTTGGATTAATGTCTCAGGCAAAGTAAGTCTAGGTACATATGGTCTTAAAAACACATTACTAACAAGAATTTCCAACAAAAATCATATCTACTTATAAAATGGGCTTTCAGTATTTGGTTGGGTTAAACTCTCCTAAATCGCCTGGTGAAATTTCCAGTTTGTGCTAAACCCCATGCTTGGAAAGATAATACTGACCCTGCACCTGTCAGTGAGGCGGCAGATGGTGCATGTAACACACACGATTGCCTTCAAAACAGGAAGAAGGAGGAGATGAAGGAACAGATTGCTGTGTGAAATGAGCACACACGTCCAAAAGGCTAATTATTTGTTCCCTAAAACTATTTCCAGTTTGCTGCATCCTTAAATATTGAGGCTCATTTTTGTGCATCATTAAAAAGCCAAAGAAAATTTACTACAGGAAATGTAGTATATAAATATATATATATGGTGTGATCTACCAGAATGCACCCTTTCTATTACTTTGTAATTATTTTTCTTTGTTTTAGAGAAATACAAGTTTTGGATTAAGCTTTCTCACTTCTTTATGAAAATATGAAAAGTTTTCTTCTCTTGGGAAACCTAAAAATTTGTATTAGTTTCAGTTTAACTATTCCGAGTGACAAAATTATGCTAGAGTCTTGATTTAATTAAACAACTGTTGTAAGGAAATAGTTACCCAAACACTTTGGCATTGATGTTAAAATACAAAGTCCACAGCCATTATCACAAATAATCAGAGTAGAACATATTTTTAGAGAAATTAAAAAATGAGAAATTCAGATGTTTAAGTATATTTGAGCAATAGTTACAGTGCCAAATATAATTTTCATCAAATAAAGTATGCAAGATGATAATTCAAAATTATGTGAATTTTAAAAATCTTAAGATGAGGAAATGCATGAGTAAGGGATGTTTAGAAATTATCTTATCATAAATATTTGTAGCTTAACAATTGTATACTGAAGAACATTTACTTAATTTCCTAACATTATATTTTTTATATTTGTGTAAATGTGTGTATATGTTTATTCAAGTGCATTTATTATTCAAATATGTTGACATGATCACAGAATTTTATCTTATCATATTTTTCTATTCCACTTCTCATTTTTCCAAGCCTTCTGGGAAAAGAGCTGTTCTTGGAATGTTTTATGTACTGTTGTATAAAAGCTCATATTTCTTTCAGGCTCTTAACCACATTGATTCATCATTCCTTCCCAGGTGACCTGAGATCTGACTGGTATAGTTCCTCTTCCAAACAGATTTCTAGCCAGATTTAAGGAACTTGAGATGCCACTGGAGATAGTGCATGCAAAAGTTTAGTTCTAGGGCTGAAACCCACCACTGTTATCATAATTCTACTCAAGGTCGCAGGACTGTTTATCCTGAGCTTTCCTACCTGAAACCACATACAAGGACTTGGGTTATTTTCCCTGTGTCTCTTACTATGGACCATACACAAGTTGCCACTTCTTTCGCAAGACTAAATGACTTTCATGAAAACATGCAAGCAAAATATGACCATGATATATTCAGAGTTTCCAATTTAGTCTTAGGCCTCACAAATTCTCTAGGAGTCTGTGTCTGCATTTAGTTCCTGTTCTTACCTCTAGTTCTCACAGTGTCTACTCCTAATCATCTTTCTCATAGACCTGTCTTGAGTGTTTCCTTCTCAGGAAATAATCTGGTTGAATTACACGCAGCCCACCATTCTTGCTATTATCTTAAGCATTTCTGAAAGTCTTATTTCCTAAATGTCTTTAGTTGCACTGCCATGACTGCCTCAGTGTCCTGAATCAATTCATAAAGTTGATCTTTGAAGGTCATTTTTGCCTTTAAGGAAGAGTCAAATGTGGCACAATGCCAAGTTGATGAGTAAGGTGAATGAAGATATACTGTAACATTTTATGACCCTCTCCACCCTCTTGGATTGCATTCAGTAGCAAAGTTCACCATCTTTTTTTTATTTATTTGTTTGTTTTCTTGCTTGGTTTCCTTGAGACAAGTTCTTGCTATGTAGTTCAGGCTCGGCTTGACCTCACTCTTTAGTGCAGGTTGGCTTTGAACTCTCAGAAATCCTCTTGCCGCAGCTTCCAAAGGGCTAGGATTGTATGCATGTACAAATATGCCTAATCATTTTTAACACACCTGCTGATACTTGAAAAGAAATTTTGAGAACTTCTGCAGAAAGTGGCATCATTAGTGGGATAAATGTGCTTGAAGCAAAGGGGAATATTATTTTCAATCAGATTTTATCAATACATTTCAGATCATTATCTGTATTTAAAATATAGCAAGAAGTAGTGTGAGGGAATTAATGGCAATATGCCTCTTGCTGTAATAATGTTTTTTGTTTTTGTTTTTGTTTTTATTAGCACACATTTATATTACATTTATTTATTATATAATGATTACATCCCTTGTGGAGCGTTGGTAAATGCACATAAAACATTTTATACTTCTTTGTTTTCTTCTCCTCCTCTCTTTTCTCTTTCCATCTCTTGATTTCTTTCCTGTGAAAATTTTGTGAAAGGCATTTCCTGCGTGCATTGAGATGATCATGTTATTTTATTATTACATATATTTATATCACATATTACAATTGTTGACTTGCCTACGTTGAACTAGCCCTGTGTTCCTGAGATGAAGCTTATTTGGCCATTGTGTGTGATCTTTTTAATTATTTTCATTCTGCTTGCCAGTATTTTGTTGAAGATTTTTTGCTTCTGCATTCACTAAAGATGTTAGCCTGTAGTTCTCTTTATTGCTTGTATTCTTGTCTGTGTTTTGGAATTAGAAAATGTAACATAATAATAATACTAGTTTCCAAGAATGACTGTGAGAGTACTCCTTCCCTTTTGATTTCATTAATGGTTGAGGATTATTGGCATTAGATCTTTCCTGAAGATAAACACTCTTAAGGTTACTTTCTTTGTATCCTGTAGTTCTGGCAGGTTGTGCTGGCATCATCCTTTAATTCTAGGAACTGTCTTAAATTTTCCTTGATCATTTGGTGACCTGTTAACTATCAAGAGTGTTTCATTTTCATGAATTTGCATAATTTCTGTAGTTTTTTTGGCAACTGAGTTTTAGTTTCACTGCTCTATGATTTAATAATTTTCATGGTATGTTGTAGTCAGGGACTGCAGAGAGTACAAGACAATAAGACACATAATTTATAGTATTTTATGATAGTCACCCAGAATCAAATATAAGAAGTGAAAGAAATCTGCCAATACATGAAAGACCTACAATATCCACCTATGTGCTGTGCCCCATGGCAATAACCTGCATGAGTTCAGCTGAAAACATAGAGTCCGTGACAATGCCTCCCATGAGTCTAACTAGAGGTCTAGAGCCCACAGCAATGATTCATGCAAGTCTATTTCATGGATTTGCACTAAGAAGGCCCAAAGGTCAACAGTAAAAGCTAGGAAGTCTATACCAGCAGAGTGAAAGGCCTCTGCCAGTAGGTTGAGGATTCTGCAGTGGAGCCAAGAAGTGATGCTCAAAATAAGTACCAAGGCTCCCCCAAAAAGTACCACCGCCACCCTCAGCAACAATGAGACCTCCAGCTCTTCCAACAATGGAAACAACTGAGTTTGTATCAGGAAGCCAGTGTGATAAGCTTCTCAAGATTAAATAGCACATATCTTCCACTCTGGAGCCAGAAGGTGATTCTCAAAGTAAGGACAAGAGCTCCCCCAATGTGAACACAACCATTCTTAGTGAGAAGGCCCCGAGCTCCTCCTATGATAACAGTTGAGTTCATATCAGGGAATCCAGCATGATAAGCTCCTCCAGAAGAACCAACACCTCCAAAAGAACAAACAGCTCCAAACAGCCACACTGAGGAGGACCCACAATGCTACTATTCCTCTCCAAGTCTCCTTTTTCACTAGCAACAGTCTTCAGGTGGGCCACCTACATTCAACCCAAGCTTATTCAGCTCAGCTCCTGTTTAAATTGACCATCAGTTTTCAATCCACAACACGGTATAATTTTGAATTTTTTGTATTTACTTCAGCATGCTTATTGGCTAGTGTGTAGTGTATTTTTGAGTAAGTTCCCTGGACTTCTGTGAAAAATGTTGTTGCGTGGAACACTCTGTAGGTCTCTATTAATTCCATTTGTTTGAAGGTTATGCTCAGCTATGATTTTTCTTGGTGATTTTTTGTTTAGTTGATCTGTCAATTTGTGAGAGTGGGAAATTGAGGCCACCCCAATATAATTGTTGTTATGTTTATTTGATCTTTTTGTAGAGTAGTACGTGTTTTATGAAGTTTTGTGCACTGTTGTGCAGTGCATATCTGTTAGTAACTGCTAATTCTTCATTTGAATTATTATGTGACCTAACATGAAGTGATCTTCTTCGCATCTCCAATCAGTTTTTACTGTAAGTTCACTTTGAAAACAAAATAGCTGCTGCTTCTTTTGTTTTCATTCTCACTGTGTGGAATATTTTTCTCTATCTATGATTTTTAAATCTATGACTTTTTCAGTTTAATGTGTTTCTTATATATGCATATCATTGTATAGTGTTCCTTAACATATTCTGCCAATCTGTCTCTTTTATTGGGGAAATGAAGACCATTCATGTTGAGAGTTATTACTGAGAGATACTGACTTATTCCTGCTATGGTACTACTTTCCTTTTGATGATTTCCTTCTTTTCAGCTGCTCATCTGACCTGGCATAGTCATTGTACTGGAACCTTTAGTGTTGTTAAATTTAACTCCTCTTCCTTTGTAAATTTAATTACTTGATTTTTAATTAGCCTATATGTTTGTAGAAGATAATATTTACATT
This sequence comes from Cavia porcellus, assembly GCF_034190915.1. Taxonomy (NCBI): domain Eukaryota; kingdom Metazoa; phylum Chordata; class Mammalia; order Rodentia; family Caviidae; genus Cavia; species Cavia porcellus. The sequence goes on along the minus strand of NW_026947516.1, from coordinate 29,388,829 downwards.
TCTATGTTGAGCTGCTACATGTAAAAATACATTTTAATTCTTTTTAAATCTACTTACCTTTCTCCCACCCCTCTTTATCTCTTGGTCCCCTTCTCACTTGAGAAAGATCTATGTTCCTACTTCATGTTACCCTTTTTAGTTTGTTTTTTTTTATATTTGGGTTTTTCACATAACAGAAATCACTCTATATTTAAGCTTGTGTGTCTGATTTACTTCACTTAAAATTATGGTCTCCAGGTACATTCATTTTCCTACGTATGACACAATATTATACTTTTTATGGCAAAATAGCGCTCCATTGTATGAAAATACCATATTCTTTTTATCGTTTCAACAGTTGATGGACATATGGGCTGCTTCCAATATTTAGGTATTATAATTGTGCTGCTATAAACATGTGTATGCTTGTATCATGTAATCATATCTTTAACTCTTTCTGGAACACACATAGAAGAGAAGTGACTGAACCAAATGGGATTTCTAGTTTTAGTTATTCGAGAAATCTCCATACACATTTTCATAGTTGTTGTACTAGTTTACATTTCCGCCAACAATATAAATGTCCTCTTTTTCTCTTTCTCTTTCTAGGATATCATTCAGAATTTTTTGAAATTATGGTTTGATAGTGTCATGATATATTTCAGTGCTCCTTGCATGCCTCATACAGTCATGGTGTTGTCTGAATCTAGCATTTGTGATTGGTCCGTTGTCCAGCGCTGGGACTGGCGGTATGAGTGCTGCACTCACCCAGGGGTGGAGATGGCATATAATATAAAGGAGGGAAGAAGGTGTGTTTTTCTCTGTTTTGCCCTTTTTACTTTTGCTGCTTGAAGGTACCATGAATGGCGGCCCTCAGCCATGACTCTCTGCCTTGGAGCCAGCAGAATATGGACAGAAACTTCCCAAAACTGTAAGCTAAATAAATCTTTCCTTGCTTCAGTTTGGGCAGTATGTGCTTTGTCTCAACAATGAAAGAAAAGTAACCAAGACATAAAGTGGTTCTGAAATAGTGGGGTCATTGCTGTTACGTTCCCAGCTATTTGGCGCAAGAGCCTTGGAAATTAATTTGAAAGTTTTTGAGATACTGACAAGAAACACAGCCCCTGGAGATTCTAGTCAGAGCATAGAAAATCAGAGTACTGCTGGAAATGCTGACAGTTAAGATGAAGCTTTGGAGGCTTCTATTGAGAAGGATTACAATGGCTACTGGAGTCTAGAGTAGTATATTATGCTTTGGATGAAAGTTGTTCTTCATTTTGCTTGTGTTTAGAGATATTACCTGGGTGGCAGGAAAATTTCAGTGCAGTCTATTGTTCGGATGGTAGCATGGTTATTTCTGAGAGCTTTTGACCAGATCTATGTTTGAAACTTAGAGCATAGAGCCAGCAGAGTAATTTAAAATATGTGGCCAGAAAGAAGGCCCTACTGGAACTGTGGGTTGCAAAAATGAAACAGAGGAGAATATAGTTTTTTATAAGAGAAGGGTAATGGATAAATGAACTGAAGTCTTTCACTCAAAGGGAAGAGTATATTTGAATTACAGGAATGAGCAACAAAAATTGTGAATATTATCTTTTAATTTCATTTTAATGTTATTTTTATGTTTGTAACCAGGTTAATTAATCAAAGCTTTGTGTTTTAATGTTGAACTTTGGTCCACCTTTGAATATTTTATTTTTGGTGCAGGAATAAAGGTGAAAGGAATTGTATACATATAATTGTTCTATTAATATAGATATGAATAGACCAAGCCATACAGCTTTTCAAAAACATGACATTAAAGATTGGTTTAATGAAATGTTGTATGGTTGGCAAATTGACCAGGGGTGGATTGTTATGGATTAAAAACTGGTGCTCAAATTAATACCAGCTGAATTAAATCAGTATGCTGCAGCATGTAAATGGCCCACTTGAGGAAAGTTGCCAAGATAAATAGAAGAGCGAGGCAATGTGGGTTCACCTGAGTGTTGTTGTTTCAAGCCATTGGTTTTCCTGAAGGAGCTTGTCATGGATAGTTTTTCCGATATGATTTTGGCCATTATCATCAGAGGAGCTCAGGACCTTGTCGCTGAGAGTGGCTGTGGTTCACTTTTGGGGAGCTTTGTTCCTTACAATGAGCATTGCTTCATGGTTCCAGAGGGGAAGATGTACACTGCTTAATCTCCAGAAAAACCTTCTCATGCTGGCTTTCTGGCATGTACTCGACTGTTGTCATCACTGGAGGATCTGGGGACTTCATTGTCACTGAGGATGGTTGTGGTACTTTATAGAACAGTCCTGGTACTTATTTTGAGTGTGACTTCTCAGCTCCAATGTAGAACATTTAGCTTACTGGCACAGCTATTTCACCCCACTGGCACAGACTTTCTAGATTCTACTGCTGACCCTTGAGTCTTCCCAACATAGATTCATAAAACAGACTGGCTTGAGTCCTTCTCAAGCCTCTAGACCTCCAGTTGGAATCATGGGAGGCATTGTCATGGGCTCTAGGTCTTCAGCTGGACTCACGCAGGACATTGCTGTGGGATTTAGGCTATCGGCCGAATATTATGGGTCTTTAGCGTTGTGGACAATTTCCTGTACTTTCTAGCATTTAACTATGGGTGGCCATCATAAAATAATATTATAAATTCTGTGTCCTGTATGTTCTCCCTGAAACCCTTGACTACAACAGGTGGTCATGCATTTCTTTAGATGTTCTTTATCATGGAAATATATCATTTGTCCATAAATATTAAAGATAGTTTTGTGGGATATATCAGTCTTGGTTGGAAGTTGTTTTCTTTTAGAGCTTAAAACATTTCACTTGAAACTCTCCTGGCCTTTAGGGTTTGTGTTTAGAAGTGTGTTATAATTCTAATGAACATAATTTTTAAGTGATTTATTGATTCTTTTTTTCCTGACATCTATTTATATTTTCTTCTTTTGTTGGACCTTTCAGATTTTGAGTCTGATGCAACATGGAGGATATCTTTTCTGATCCTGGCTGTATTGTATTCATATACTTTACTTATTTGTATGCTTAATTTTTCCCATATTAAGAAACTTTTCTGTTAGTCAATTTTTATTTATAAATTAACAAACACATTATGTCTTCAAAATGTATAGTCAATGTTGAATTTTAAAAAAACTGTAACATTTTAAAAATTTAATCAGCATATATCATGTCACATCTGTCTTAATTTATAAATCAATTCCTTGAAGACAGACTATATCTCATTTTATTATTTTAGAAATAAAGTAACAGGACCAGGGATATAACTCAGTGGCTCAGTTCCTGCCTGGCAAGCATGAGATTGTGAACTTGATTCCCAGTACCCAACAATAATAATATTCAACTTGTGTCATTTAACATTTTGGTTCCTTAAGCAGTTGGAGTACTTTATCTAGTACTCTTTTAGGATAACAAACTGAATTTTAATTATCTGGGTTGAATGTACACATACCCCACCCCACCCACACCCAGGCAGCAAAGGAAGGCATGTCAGGACACACCTTTTTACTGAAATTTCAGTCTTCAAAACTACGAGAACTATATTTCTGTTTCGACAACCCAGTCTATACATTTCATGGTAGCACCTCAAGCCAACTGATAAAAATTATATAAACTATAGAATGATGAATTCATGTGAAGAAAGGACAAGAGAGTATTTATGTTACATAATGCTGAATAGATAAGCAAGGTAAAAATTAAAAGGAATTGCATTCAGCAATATGGAATTTATTGCTCCCTTGAATAGCAGTAAGAACAAAACCTCGTCTAGATTGAACCTAAGACAACATATGAAGAGGGAAGTATATGGAAACACCTTTGATAAGTTGCGGTAATAGAAGGATAACTGTAAGAATATAGGAGCGGGAATTAGAAGGATAACTGTAGAAGAGGGGTTTTATTTATCTAAGATGATAAAACATGAGGTTGGATATCAATTGCACTGGTAATAATAATGAGATATTAATGACATGACAGAGATGTAATAAATGGTTTGAATAAAGACTTTGGGGAAAGATGAACTGATTCTACTACAAAATTGCATTTATATAATAGTATGTGTAATTTATCTAAACAAACATTAACATTATTCTCACATTTCCAATGAGCAAAAATGTTTGAAATCTAATAATTTAAATTTCTGAGGGAGGCAATTATTCATTATAAGAGCTAGAACCACATTTTCTTTATACATAATAAAATGTGCTAAAATATTTCCATTCTAAAAAAAATTGAGTAATATCTGGGCCATGGCTAGTTTTGTTTTACTTTATTATTTTCTTCCAGTTTTTATTTGTTGTTGCTGTAGTGCATATTAGGTACAAGTTTAGTGGGTCTCTTGTCATATTTGTGCATGTATGTGACATACGTTGATTACTTTAAATTCCATGAACCCCCACATTTTTTTCTCCCCTTCTCCTGCTGCTCTTCCTCTTTTCAGATAATTTTCGTTCTGATTTCATATCTTTTCCTTTTCATTTTATGATATCTGTCAGGTTCTACATATAAGAGAAAATGTGTCAGAGTCTGGTTTATTTCCCTTAACATAATGGTCATCAGTTCTATCTTTTTTCCTGCAATAACGTAATTTCAGAGTCCCTTATGGTGAACAATATTCTATTGTGTACATATACCATAGTTGCTTTATCAATTTATCTGTTCAGAGGTACCTAAGCTGTTTCCAAAGTTTAGCCACTTTAAATTGCCCTTCCATAAACATGGATATGTATATTTCTCTATAGCATGCTGTTTTTAATTTTTAAATCATAAGGAAAAAAGAACTTGTTTGTTGGATTTTAACACTTTTTCAGCATCTTTTGAAAAACATATACTATTTCTAATATAATTTTTTATTTATTCAATACAAATAAAATAGATTATATAAATTGTATAGTTAAATAATGTTATGAGTCAGGTAATTATTTTAACAGCAGACCGTAAAAAGTATTTCAACATGGTGTTAGATGAGAAATATGATTAAAAAATAACTGATATTTACTTGTAATTTATATAATGATCCACAATTTATGAACTTGGATTTAAAAATATACTATTATACAATATATATTAGTTCATTGAGAGTTTATACAGTTATATTTGCAGTTGTTTTTGGTTTCAGTTTTGTATTCTGAATTGTCTATTGTAAGACTTCTTATGAGGACTCTATGTTTTTTTATTTGTATAATTAAGAAACTAAAACCATGAAAACTAGCAAATTCAGGGAAGCAAGCAAATTCTATAGAAATGTTTTGTACATTTTAATTCCTGACACGTAAATTATATATCTGCAGAAAGTGAAAATAGAAACTGTTCTGACTTTCTCCTCCACTCATTTTTAAAATTATGCAGTTATTTTATGCTGTCATTCTTCTAGATACTATATTGTAGCTCTGCAGCTGTAACTACTAAAGTTATATAATGTTTTTATACATGCTTAAATTGGTACACCTATGTTTAGCTGTGCTTTTTCATTGTTCAACTATGCTTCATATTTATTAGGCCAAATATCAGTTTTTAAATATGAATAAACGTATGCATGTGTCTATGCACTTGTCCCTTTTATGGTAAAATGTTCTTTATATTCTCAGTATCTTTCAGCCATTGTAGGGCATTTCTGGGTAGAAATTTTAAGGTATATTTTCTTTTCTCATAGAAGAAAAGAAAATGACAAAAAATTAAAAAGGGAGATTGGGCTTTTACTTCCCACCAATTTGTGAGTATTAATAAAATTTTGGAAGGCTCCTGACTCACAAGCATCACTTCTGGGAGCTGGGAATGTAGCTAAGTGGCCGAGCCATACCTTGATGCTCAGTAACAGAATTTGCTTTCTTTCTTTATTTCATATTTCTTTGAAGCTTGTGACTTCATTATTTTCTAGCTGTCGCAGGTGACATTTCCTTGCTTTCTTTATTCAGTTATTTTACATGTAGAGGAAGGAGATTCTTGTGAGCACATTTAAAATTTCCATCTGTCACACTGCTCCAAAATTCTGTGTCATTTATTTAAACTACCATGAATTTGTCATTGCTTTCTTTGTTTTTCTTCTTGATTTGTTAAGGGTGACCTAGTTATTGCACTTGTGTGATTACATTCTGTTCTTGGCAATTTCAGTATATATTATTTTATTTTCCTAAATATATTATTTTTTCACCTACATTAGAAAGAAAATTTGATACTAGCTTACACATTTTTAATGTGATTTCACTTCATTTTCTTATACATTTATTATGTATTTGTAGTTTATTATTGCATTGATATCAGAAAATGAGGTCAGTAAAATTCCTAAAAATGCTATCTTTTCCAGTACAGTGTTACCTCATTGCATAATTGATAGGTAATTTTAATAAACTGTTTCTCAGGAAATGTTTTAAAAGAAAGTATACGTATCATGATAAATGTAATAGATTGCATTGATAACGAAAAAGTAGAATGTATTTCTCACTACTTATATATTATTTCAGAATATTTTAATATGTGAATTTTAAGTAAATAATTGCCAATATTATTATTTAAAAATATTTTCCCTTCAAAGAATTCTTATTTAACATACAATAATGCAATTTGATTTTAAAATATACATTTTATTAAGCCTCATTTTAATTTTCTATGTAACTTTAATGTGTTGTCTTCTAGGACTCTAAATATTATGTTTATATAGTACTTTTCAATACAAAATATATGACCTTAACATTTTTATTTATGTATTTATTTATACCAGTGACTGAACTCATGACCTTGTACTTACCAGGCAAACACTTGAGCCACAGAGCTAAATTCTTGGCCTTTATTAAGATCATTATAGATGATACAGAGGTACCTTGATATTTGTCCTTAATTGATTCAGAGAAGCATGACTAGTATCAAAAGCAATGAGTTCAAAAAAATTGTTTTGACTAGAAATGTTATTCATGTATAAGACAATCTACATCTCCAGTACCAAACACCAATGAGTACTTGAACGAAATTTGCACATTAAATTGAATCAAGTGCCAAATCTTACGAGTTTCAAAGTAGAGTACTATCAAGGTATGAATGTATTTCATTTGTTATTGCATTCTTTTATTCTATTTCCTATATTTAAACATATTTAGAGTTAGTTTTCTATTCATTTTAATTTTTGATTATTGTGATACATTTTTCAAATTTTATAGCTTTTTAATCCCCCATATTTAAGCATTTTTACAATTTTAACTTAAATACACTGGTGTTTAGGTTATTTTGATGTTAGAGAATAAAGTAAAATTGATTTATTTTGAACTTTTAAAATTTATTTTTGTATACATCAAATTTACTGTATAATGCAGAATTTCTAGCTATTGCACTGACTATGATGCTAAATTAAGTTTTGAACATTAATGTAGAAATTTTACATACAATTCTTTAAAATTTACCCACCAATAACTGATATTTCACTTTACTTTGGAGAAGTTAGTAGCCAGCATACAGATAACTTATTCACTGAATTACTACATAATGTCATCTTGAATAATTTCCCTGGATTGACGAATTGAAGGTTTTTTTCTTTAAAATTTTGGAAGCTATCCAGAGTATGTCTGTTTACTTTTTGCCTTTAAAGGGTACATTTTATTTTAGTTAGAGTTTCATGTTTTCTGAATTCTATGAAAATTTTGAAGATTTCTTATTATTGTCTTAAACTTTTATCTTTTTCTAATGCTTTATTTTATCAAAAATAAAAAGTAGACACTGCCTAAAATTACCTTGTTCTGTAGCGGCAATGCACTAAGTATTAGTATATGAATGTGCATATATTTGTGAATGTATGTGTATCAAGAAAAATTTCTCTACTATGTGTATAGTTCTTTGTGTATTCCATTTCTCTCTCTCTCTCTCTCTGTCTCTCTCGATTGCTCTTATTTAATTTTTACCATTGTTACCATCATAATTCATTTTTTGTGAATGATAAATGATCAATTTTTGAAGAATCCCATGCTATAAAATGTTTTATTTAAGACTCCAAGTTGGAAAGCCATAGTAGAACATCTCAGCAATATGGTAGCTGCAGTTAGCTGGATCAGTCTTTTGGAGATGATTGGATCTGTTCTAGTCCATAATTTATTACCAGTTTTGAGCCGTATAGAACATCAAGCAGCTGGTAGCCAAAGAGGCTAGGTTTGAGGTAGTAGAGCAGCAGCAAAGAAAAATAACAGTATGTGGCTGCATCCTCTGCACAGACAGTTGTCTAAAAGTGGCCATTTGCATATTCATTTCCTACAGGTTCCTTGAAAATCATTAAAGATCTATGCCAGGCATAAGAGGCACAGAAACAAGGGTACCCCTTATCCGCATATGTAAACTTTTCTTTATCTTTCTTCCCCTCCCTCTTTTGTTTCTTTCTTTCTACTCATTTTAATACTCAGATAACAAGGCACCAATTCCTCTCCCATATTCTACCTTCATAATCATTATTTTGTCACTTATTCAATTACTTTTCCATTACCAGACTGTATAATCACCACATTTTTATTATGTATACCTAAGTATTCTTAATGAAAAGTAGTAGCAGGGATGTGAGAGGTAGACATTTTAGGGCCTGTTAACCCTTTGTGTAAAACAGTATCAACAGTTACTGATCAAAATCCATTGCTGGGGATTTAGTTCAGTGGCATATGTACTGCCTGCGCAAGTCGTGAGTCTGATCACGGGTAACAAGAAAGAAAAGAAAAGAAAAGAAGAGAAAAGAAAAGAAAAGAAAAGAAAAGAAAAGAAACATCAGGGGTTGCTGGTTCAGGATGGGGCAGAATGAGGACCATCAAAATCCATGCTACAGGCAATTGGAACTTTATTATCTTGTATTATTGAAAATTCTAGTGATTTGAATATGTAGCTTAAAAGTGATAGTGTAAAATTAATATTCCTTCTTTCTAGCCTTCAAAATCATCCAAGAACAACAGGAATGAGAAATGACAGCACATATCTCATATTTTTAAAATTTTCATTTGATCTATGGAACAACCAAATCCTATTCTGTAAAGTAAATGGAAATCTTCCCAAGTGCAGGGGATTTCAGGCACAGATGAATGTAAAATGCCTTTTAGCTGTAAATCCAAGAAAGCATCATGAAGACTGAGAAATCTGCTGTGGGTTTACCCAGGGAGTTACAAATGTACTGCAGCAACTACATTAGAAGGCAGGCTATGATAAAAGTGCTTAAGAAATCAGAATTAAATATTTATTTAATCACCACTATATTTTGACATTAGGAAAATATCAGAAATTAGCTAAATTGCATCAGTCAAGATCTGGCTAATAAACCATTATATGCCTGTCTATTCATTAGAAAGAAGAAAGTAGAGCAGACTCTTATGCATATGGAATGATACACACGATTCATTGTTAAATTTAAAATGCAAGATTCAGAATGGTGATTTATTACTATACTTCTATAAATGTATAAATATATTCTTGTGTATATGTAAACTCTCAAGAGGTACATTCAAGCAAAAGAAGCTAAGCCCCCTGCCTGTAAGCTGACTGGTGTGTGGCCTGAGGAGTAAAGAAAAAGTGACCCCTTCGCAGGGAGCAACAAGCTGACCAGAAGGAACTTTTGATTAACTTTACAAGTCTTATGCCCAGCAACTATTTAGAAGTCAACAATATACAGCAACAATTGTAGATTTCCTACTGTCTTATCACTGTTTCAATTCATTTTATTCCTTTTAAAATTAAATAAAAAATAAGTAACAAAACTAAGTTTTACTTTAAAAAATAACTTAAAGAGAAATCATAGGAATTTGGTGATAGGGATACTCAGGAACACACATATAGAATTGAGAGCATAAAAAGTTACAAGTAATTGTCCTAGAACACAAGCAGTTATTATCTGCCAAGTATGGTTCCTCTTATTGTTGAATAAGGATGTAAAACACAAAAATTTTAAGTTGTATTGATATATAATTTCAAAGTCTATCTATACAATTATTTCCAACTTATTCAAAGTTAAGCAATCAAAACTTCTGGGAAAAAGCAGTAACTGTTAAGGATGTAGTCTAAAACTAATTCTTTATAAATTTCTGATCTGAATCTGGAAGCCTCAACTCTGCTTAAACAAGATACCATTTATCAATTTACTTCTTAAAACCTATGATGATTTTTTTAGCAGGTTTGGTATTCAAAGCCCATTATTTCTAAGAGTTAAGAAATGCTTTCACTTCATTGGTGAAGTTTATATATATTATTATTATTTTGATGCTATTATAAATGGAATATCTTCATTTATTTTTGAGATAGTATTGTAGTGCATATAAATGCAGAGTTGTGATTTTAAAATGCTAAAGAAATTGAAGTAAGATAGAAATTCCATAAAACTAGACATATAAATCAGTGAAACAGATCAACAAACCCAGAAATATATCCATGCATATATGTTATACTGAACTCCAACAATGGTTCAAAGGACACACAAAGGGTAAATAAGAGGCTTCACAAAATGTTGTTGAGAAAAGTAAGCATCTTCCTGAAAAATAGTGGAAGTTAACACTCCTACCATACATAAAAATAAACTTAGAATTGATTTAATATAAATTTAAGTCCTAAAATTTAAAACTCCCTAGAACAAAGCACAGAGGAAAATATTCTCAACATTGGTCTTGACAATAATTTCTTAAATATGACAGCAACATTGCACAATTAAGACCAAGAAATACAAGTAAATGTGGTTGGTTCAAATTAAAATGCAGAAACATTTTAAGTACAGGAATTAAAACAGCAGAACTTTAGAGAAAACATGTAAAATGGGAGAAATTATTTGCAAACTAAGTAATAAAGAGTTACTGTTGAAAATATATAAGGAACTCAGTCAATGCAATAGCAAGGAAACAGCTTGATTTAAAATTGAACAAAGAACTTGAATAAATATTTCTCAAAAGATCATGCACAAATGGTCAAAAGATACATAAATGTGTTAAGCAACACTAACCATCAGGGAAATATAAAAAACACATAAACTCTCCAGTTGGAAAGGCAATACAAAAGAGATGAATGGTAAGAAGTGCTGATGAAGATACAGAGAAAAAAAAAAAAAACCTTTATACACTGTTGATGAAACTGATTTGATGTGCAGGCATTATCTAGTACCATTCAAGTCATTCAAGACCAAATAGACTCGTTGAGTAAAGTAGTTCTCCAAAACAAAAGAGGACTAGACCTCCTAATGGCGGAACAATGAGGGGCATAGCAGGAATGATGCTATTTTTAGAATGAAATCCTGCCCTATCTCCTGCCCTTGCTTGAACCATTGTTAGGAGTACTACTTTTGGTCACAGTAGGTCTTTATATATTCAATAGAATAACTGCATATGCCAGACAACAAATGCAAGGCATAAAGCTCGTTCCCCAAACTGGCCAAGGATTTGGCCTCAGACACAACATCAGAGGGGAATGTTGTAACCTAGTTCTAACCAATGCGCCCTCTTCCTGTTCTGCATGTGCCATTTCAATAGAGATTAAAATTCCATCTCCAGTAAAGACTTAAGTTTCAGCTCCTTGTAAATCCCCCTCCCCTCCCCATTCTTAGGTTAAGTTTCCATTTCCCATAAAAGCTTTTTCCAGTTTCTTGTAATCCCTCCCACCCACTACAGCCTATCTGCAATACAATGTGCTGTCCTTAAGAAACCTTTAACTACAAGGAAGTTATCAAACTGGGTCAAAGTTCACAACATTCCTGTGGTTTTCAGCTTTAAAACCCAACCTTTCTAGCTGTAAGGCATGCAGTCTCCAAATTGGCTCCCAGAGATTGTGTAGCCAGGCCTGGCCTAAAATAAAGTCTTTGCTCCACCCCCCCCAAAAGAAACTATAATTCAGTAAAGCTATTACAAAAACATTGTAGAACTTTTTCAAAAACATAAAAATAGAGCTAGCATGTTGCAGAAATCCTAACTCTGGGCATTCAAATAAGTATCGCTCAATGATAGAGATATGTTTTGACAAACATATTGTTAGCTGACTGCATAATTGTATGAAAATCATAAGGTATAATTTAATAAGCCGAGATAGTATAGGTGGACCACTCACTGTGGTCTCCTGATGCAGTTAGAAGGTGCACCAAATATAAGCACAAATCAAAAAGAATATTTCATAAATTCTTATTTTACTTCATTTTATTTAATAATTTTAGCTGTAGATTTTAGTTATGTTTTGAAAGGGTTTTGGCCCAGACAGGACACTGTAGCCAGGAAAGCCTCAGCCAGAAGCAGGAAGCCCCTATCTCCCCTGCCCTTAGGAAGTTACCTGTGACGTCATCTTCCCACCCCTGGAAATTTACATATGGTGCCAAACCTAGGACCAATGGGCTACCTGTACATCCCTAATGCCTGCCTTAGGTTCCACCCCAAACTGAGGCTATTAACATGCCCCCACGCCACGTGTCTGCCAGAGAGATCACCGGTCGCCAGTGGTCGTGGTTGCTGGTCATCTCTCTCCATGTTCTTAGAATAAAGGCCGCTTTTTATTTTATACTTGTCATCTTTTGGAAATATTTTTCATCTTTTGGAAATAATCCTAGCATTTGGGGCCGTGACTCAATTGGCAGGCTCATTGACTCCTGGGACACACCCAGTTGAGTCCCCTAGCTGATAACCAGATAACATCCTGGATTAATTCCGAGCTTTTTCCTCTCCTGAGATGTCCTTGTTGCCAGTGGCCTGCACTCAGCATTGGCCAGATTGATTTCAGGTGAGCACTCCCTGGGGAACTTTTGGCACTGGGCAGCCCCAGTCGACTGTTCTCCCCGTTCATGTGGGTCTGTGCATTTTCACTTCCTTAGGACAGCCCAGGGCAGGGTTCATTCTGGGCAAACCTGTGTCCACACTCTATAAAATCTCTCACATTCTTTGGGTTCAGATAGCCCAAAGCAGAGATTTTTGGACCTCCCACACTGAAAGAACTGCCTCATTTCCCTTAAAGCCTTGTGCTTTCACGGGCAAAACTGTTACTGACCCATGTGGGCTCCACTCGTAAATCTCTCAGTGACGACTGGAATATACGAGTTTTTGGAACCATAGCTGCCGCGTGGTGCCACAGACGAGTGATGGCTTGTTCTGGACCACTGGCTTATTTCTTGCCTGAATCAGTCATGGGAAACGCATTTTCTAATTCCCAAAAGATGCCTTTACAGTGCCTAATTTCCAATTTTCATACTCTAAAAATTTAAAGTACCATAAAAACTAAACAATTTACCTTTTACTGCCAGGAGGTCTGGCCAACCTACCTGCTTATTGGTCAGCATTGGCCCAAGGAAGGAACATTTGACCCCTGCATTCTCGGGAACTTGTATGATTTCTGTCAAGCTGGCAACAAGTTATTAGAACTCCCTTATATTCAGGCCTTTCTTATTCTGAGAACATGCCCCCCTCTCATTAAGTCTTGTGCTCCCGCTCAGATACTTATAGCTAACTCTACTGCACCACAAACTTTTCTGTCCTGCCCTCCAGTGTTTTCCTGGATGCCGCCTGCCTACCCCCAAACTCGTTCCCTGCCGTTACCTCCCGCCAGACCGCTCTCCCCTCCCCCTATGCCTGATTCTCTCAGCAGTCCTGGTCCCGATGCGTTGCAGTTACCTCCCACTGTGCAATCGTCTCCCTCTCCACCTTCCGGGACCCCTAACTCTCCCAGCAACTCTAATCACTCTGTTAGTGCTTCCTCAATGTCTCCAATTTCTTGTTCTCCTGAGAATTCTCTATCCCCTGTAGCATTCTCACCACCCACCCACCATACTAGGTCTCGGTCACTATGTCCTTCCAGCAGGCCGAGTGACTGTTTCAGCTTGTGCCGGGAACAATCACCATGTTGCAACCCTCTGCCACGTGGCATGGCATTGCCATGTTCAGGAGGGTCACATGGTGACAGGGTGCTGCCATGTTCCCAGGACCCTCACTGTCAACGGGCGCTCCTTTGTGGCTCCTCTTGTGAACTGCAACAGTCGCCCTGTTGCAGTGCACATGATGCTTCACTGTGCTGCCAACAGCAGTCCTCTTGCTGCAAGGCACACAGTGAGATGCCATCTGCCTGTGTTTCCCAGGGTGACCAGCAGCAGCTCTGTAGCCACTCTACAGATGATTGCTCACACGCATCTAACAGACAGATGGCTGCTCAAAGGCCCTCTGCTCCGGAATCTTTTCCTCAGGCTCTGCTACCACTTCGGGAGCAAGTTGGCCCCGAGGGACTTGTTAACATCCATGTGCCTTTTCCCCTTTCTGATCTTTCTCAGATTACCCATAAATTAGGTAGCTTTTTTGTTGACCCACAGAATTATATCAGGCAATTTAAATTTATTACTAATTGTTATGATTTACATTTTAAGGATGTTTATGTGATTCTAAATACCACTCTCAGCTCACAAGAACAAAATCAGCTGTGGCAAGCAGCTCAAAAAGAAGCTGATCACAGACATAAGGTAAACACAACTGATAATGACCCTGGGCCTATAGCTGTGCCAGAGCAGGACAAGCATACTAACTATAACAAACTTTTAAAACAGGTCCAGGAGGCTAATATAAACCCAGCTGTGTTCCTAAATTGGCTTTCTAATCCACACGCCTTGCGAACAGTTCCAGCTTTGCACACTGTGGTCTGCCTCCCAACCCCTACCCCACGTGCCCTCCCAGCCCGTCCCTCTCCCATGTGCCATCATCATCGCCGCTGCCTTGCCGCCTTACTCATTTCCAGGGGCAGTCCCAGCCCGCCCCTGCATGTTACGTCCCGGTGCTCGTCCCACCCCCACCCTGGGCATGCTCTGTCAGCACACTGCAAAACAGCAGCTCAGTGGCTCTACTCAGGCATGCTTTTTTTTTTTTTTTACAATTTGGTTTCACTCAAGCGATGCTATTTTTTTTTTAATTACAATTCTAAAACCATTTAATCAAAGTTACTGGCTACCTGATAATTCTACCAGCCTGGTTTATCAATCAAAGCCTTCACCAATCTCCTGTTTAACAACTAAGGTTATAAATCCCATTTTGCTGGGAACCACTAGCTCTATTTCAAGACAAGGGTTTTCTTCAAAGTTTTATTTTATTTGTCTTGGTTCATACTACTGCAAATAACAACTTTTAAAAGTAAATGTGTTCAAAATTTGACAGTATTAGATCAGTTTTGATAGATTTATTCATAAGATTGCTAAACCTTTACTGCAAAATGTTTCCATTAAAGCCTTTTTAGACAGACTAAAGCCTTTTTTGGTTAATTCCATGTGGCACCCTAATAAAAAAAAAAGTGGTGTGCCATCCAGATAAAGCCTGATCTCTGATCTGAAATAAATTCCTACATACTTACTTAATTCTACTGTAGTCCAAATTGCAAACAAAAAGGCAAAACTTGACCTTCAAACCTTATAGAGATCTTAATATGTTTTTTCATATTTTTAACACTTGTGACACTTGGAGTTCTGAGGCAGGTAAACCTACACAAGGTGGAGCTGCCTGGCCCCCCCATGGACCATGCTCAAATGTAGCAGAAGACATTGGGCAACAAAGTGCCCCATCCTGGTGTTCTTTGAGACCTTACTTCAGGGCGCTGGACTGTCCTAGCCACCAAATCATGGGTAAGACATCCTAACTTCTAGCCCTCACAGGAAATGTCGACACTGCCAGATTCATTTCTGAAAAAAATTGCTGCTGAAGACTGAGGGGATTCAGGGCAGCAACATCCCCCTTTAAGGTGTCCATCTCAGATTCCAAGTCACACTAAAGTCTCAGGTAAGACATTCTCTATATTTATGGGCATAGAGGCCATATATACAGATTTCTTCTTGAGTATTCATGCTGCTATATTAAGTCCTCAATCTCTATGACAGGATATTGATGGTCAACCTATGCCATTTATAAACAGGGCCCATTTCATGCAGGTCTCAGTCCTAAATCTTAAAAATGCTTTCACTCCCTTGTGTTTATGCAGGCTCACTTAGACACACTGAGGCCTCGGCAGCTTCCACCTGTTGTTGCTGGTGGACCTCTCCTCAGTGATATAAGACCACCCCCTTCCTTTCTTATTCACCAATTTGTCAGACAACCCTGGTCAAGACTCACAGATGCATTTTGTCTTCTCACTTTGTTTATACTTTTTCAGGATACATAAAAGCCTTGCCCACAACCAGGTAAACTGCTGATACAATCAGGTTACAGCAACCTACACTTACCTAATATTCTTGGCTACCCCTACAGCAGTCAAAGTTGCTGGACTCCCATCCTGGTTTCACATCACTCAGGCTAAGAGGTGCCCTACCAGCCCTAAATCTGATCATTCTGAGTGGTCATCTCATCTTCTGTCACCTACCCATCTCCGTCTCACAAAGGCCTAACAGCCTTTGTTAACAGGCTAAGTCATGTTTTGTTACCCACTTTGGTTCCTAATTTCTTACATTCTATTAATGATCATTTTTACAGCAGGACTCTTGACAGTCTTTCCTAAAGACTCCTACATCATGTGTAAGATAATCTTCATAATGTTCTATATGATAACAGTCACCGTCCTTTCTACCCTCAGCTGTCTGGTTAAACATGACATCTCTGAAAGCCTAAGCCCTTACCTTCCTTATACTGGTGCAGCCACCACCTTCCCTGCTCCCCATATTTCTTCCAGTTTAACTCCTGGACCAGAGAGAAGTTTTATACACCTACTGTCTTAACTTTTATGCTTTCACTTGGGGGAGTAATCACCTCTCATAATATCATCTTTCCTAACCTCACACAATTTTCAGAATTCTGCCTTACCGTGGAACATGTCTAAATCAAAGACACCTTTCCCTCTACCTCACCTGGGTCCTTAAATATGACAGTGCCATGTCTCCTCATAACATCTTGTCTCTTTGTTTTTCCAGTCTAACATACGTGCATTCACCAGTGAAGTTGTCCTGGCCAAAACACCTGGCACCAGCGTCTACCTGGGCATCAACTTTCATCCCGTCGACTCCACTAGGCTCCAGTACAGCACCCTCTGCCAGCAGGAAGTGGTTAAAGAGAGAAATCTTCACCTGTTTTCATAATAATAATCATAAGGTGGGATATGCAAGGGTTTTGGCCCAGACAGGACACTGTAGCCAGGAAAGCCTCAGCCGGAAGCAGGAAGCCCCTATCTCCTCTGCCCCTAGGAAGTTACCTGTGACACTATCTTCCCACCCCTGGAAATTTACATATGGCACCAAACCTAGGATCAATGGGCTACCTGTACATTCCTAATGCCTGCCTTAGGTTCCACCCCAAAGCAAGGCTATTTATATACCTGCACGCCACGTGTCCGCCGGAGAGATTGTCTCACACCAGCCTGTGGGGGTGCTGGTCATCTCTCTCCGTGTTCTCAGAATAAAGGCCGCTTTTTATTTTATACTTCTCATCTTTTGGAAATATTTTTCATCTTTTAGAAATAATCCTAACATGTTTATTTTTGAATGATCTTATTTCTAGATTAAAATATACATTTCTTTACAAAAGACAATTCATCTGAAATCAGCAATGTGAAAAATATACTTTTTAAAAAAACAAATATGAAATATTTCTCAACAACAAAAAGACACTTGCTTAACAGTGTATGTTGTTCTTATGAACATTTGAGGGGATTTTATGCTGCTAAAAGCAAAAGAAATTTTTCTCATACATACATTTTCTGAAATGATTTCACTAAAATAATTTACAATTATATAAGGGATTCAAAAGTAAAAACTTTGATTCCTTCAGTCCAAATCTTGGATCATCTGTGTCAAATGAGGGACAAGCTGTATTCAAAATATTTATTTATAAAGAGCATTTTAAGAATTATAAGTGACACAGAATACTACCTGGAACACTATGTAATCCATAAATAAATAATTTTACCTTGAAATTTCTTGCTCATATCCCAAAACTGTCACCTAGATCCCTTGTTTTTCAACCTACAGAAATTATTTTTGGTTTCTCTAACTCACTTTAAACTTCTATCTTTTATTTTAAGGTTTTTATCTTCATATAAACAAACAACACATGAACTTTTAAAAAATGCTCTTTGTGCCAAATTCATCTCTTAATTATGGTTTAATTCTGGCCTTCACTTTTTCTCTATGCTTATACTCATGCACTACATTATTTTATCAGTTCATAGCAACAAATTTACACCAAACACATTTGCCATTGTAAACACTCTAAATTAATAATTTTGGTCTCACTAATGACACTAATTACTTCCAAAATGACAAACTGAATGAAGATATTCCAATTTTTTAGCTTTGTGACACTTTTACCAGCTTCAATACTGTTTATCCATCTTTTTCCTTCCATTCTTTTCTCTTAGTTTCTATGATGCAGCTCTTCCTGTCAGCTTAGCATGTATTTGTATTCTGTATCTAGCAATTTCTCATTCAAATGCAACTCTTCTTTTACTTATTACTTTTAAACTGGACCGCTCAACATATCTTTTCTAAGATCTCCGTGTTTTTCATTCTGCACAAAAGATCTTGAGGCCAAGGATTTAGCTTAGAGACACAGTACCCACCTGGCAAAGGTGACATCTTGCGTTTGATGCCTGATATTGCTCCCAAAAATCTCCTAACCAAATGTGTAGTGAGGACTCACATTATTGTTTATTCTTGAAAAAGGGCAGAAAATACCTGGTTTTGATGAGGATATGTGACAACATATGATCAAAACAAACTGTATACATGTATCAAATTATCATACCATATTCCATACATTTGGACAATTGAATCACAATTAAATATAACAAATGTTCTTTAATAGTGTAATTTTGACATTAATTAAGATCATATTTATATTTTTCAAGTTAGCAGTAGATATTAAAAAGAATAAAAACAAATTTATCTGTTAATTGACTCAAATTTGTCAAAATGTTATCTTATCTTGATGTTTAGACTGATAAAGATGCAAAATTCAAAAATAGTTTAAAATTTGATTTTTTTCTGCCTGTTTGATTTTTTAACACACTTTGTACACGATTTCTCAGTCACTCTAGCAATGGAGTCAGACATTTTTTCTGGTACTTTGTTCCCATAATCCCACTACTTATTTCAGTGATTGTTTCTAGCACATTCCAAACTACCGTCAAGGTTATTATACTTCAGGTTACATCTTAAACTATTACAATTCAAGTTTTCAGGCAAGTTTAAAAAAAGGTTGAGAATGGATTAGTGGACTATTTTAGATCATAATCTGAGTTAGTGGAAAGTAAATATATTATATTGAGTTGGGAGGAATGAGAAGCACATATAAAGCTGGTGGAATTAATATATCTTTGGCCCTATAAGTTCAAAAAGAGTTAAAATCAGGGTATTGGAAGAAGTAGTCTTCAGACAGTGAAATGCTCAAAGTGCACATTATTAAATGATATATATATATATATATATTATAATGAATACATTATTGTTTGATCATAGAATCTTTGGAGAAGTTCATGAAAGGAAAAGATGTACTACTGAGGTGCTGGCCATGATCATCTACCACCTGTATGATGGGTACAGTGGAAAGATGAAATAAGAGACAGAGACAAATTTAGTAATCCATGAAGTCTGGCAAGTAGGTCAATCCCTCAGGATGGCAAGAGACCAACACACGCTAAAACAGTCACTATTTATTGAGTATATAGAATGATTGGAGAGATTAGTGAAAGATTCAAGGTCAATGATTTAGTGGGCAATGGATAATTTGGGATAAATTATGAAGACTCAAGAGAGTGGAGCTGATCTTATAGTAAGAAGGATCTTTTCCTGGAGTGTCTTTCATCTTAGTGGTTTTAGTTTAGTCGTAGTGGATGGGAGAGGATGGCCCATCCCTAAAGACTTAATGGGAAATCCCAATAGGGTGATACGTATAATGCCAGGCCTCCATTTATCTCTTAGGGAAGAATGCAAAATTAGTCATTGTGAATTTGTGGTCCCCAACATGTCTATATAGATATTAAGGTCAGTAATATTTTTGAGAGGATTTGTAAAGTGTTTCATGGGAATATTTAAGTAGTAATCAAAATTTTGTATATCTTAATGAATATCTGAATACATGTACTATGGGCAAATGTTTGTGCATTTAAGACTTAATTTATACATACTATTGCAATTTAGCCTTAACTGGTGCATTTAAAAGCTTTTAAAGAATGTTAAATGCACAACCATTCTTCTAAAACCAGTCATATAACTATTTTACATTGTGCTTAAAGTAATGAATAATTTACTTTTCAAGACAATGCTAATAACTAATTATTTTCTGTATGTCCCAGACATTTTACATAAGAAATACATTTGAGAAAAAGAATTAAATGGAATTGGTTTTGAATAGATTTGTTTTCATCAGATACTGACATTTAGAAGGAAAGCTGATTTGCACATATGAACAGTGAAATTATTTTTACTTTTATCAGTACACGTTTGTTGTACATACTCATTACATTCACTGTAGGAAATTGGTACATGTACATAACACATTTAAATTCTATATTTATTTCCCTTTTACTTTTCCAGAATCAGATTTATTTATTTGTCTGATAAGGCCTTATATAGTTAAAAGCATATATACAGACTAAAGGTCAAATGATTAGGCCAAAGAAAAATAAAATATGTAAGACAATTGTACTAAATTAAAGTTCACTTTTAGATATATTGTCAGGGCTGGATTGCAATAATTTTTCTCTCTTTTTTCTTATTATTTTTTTCTATATATCTATAGCTAGCTATATGTATATATTATGTCAAAAATGTATGCACACTTCAAGAAAAGAAAAACTTATATATATTGTAATGCACATATTAGTCATTGACTCCAAATAAGTTGACAGCTTTTTACACACATACGTTAAGATTTTCCCGGTCTCAACAAATTTAGTATTAAAGCATTTACACAAGATTTTTGAGCATGTGTGTGTGTGTGCGTGTGAAATGTGTATACAATTTTGGCCAGCCTTTCTCTCTCTCTTAAAGCTGCTCATATTAAAAACTCATGTGATATTTAAACTTGTATGTCTGACTTATTTCACTGAAAGTTATGGTCTCAAGGTTCATACATTTTATTGAAAGTGACTAAAGTTTATCATTTTCTATGGTGGAGTATAACTATGTATTAGATATATATATATATATATATATATATATATATATATATATATATAAATATCACATTTTCTTTATCCTTTTATCTGTTGGTGGGCATACAGACTTTTTCCAAGACTTAGCCATTATGGATTGCTAAAAACATTGTTGTGCACATATCATTGTGGTATGACGTCTTTAACACTTTTGGGAAGATACCTAGAACAGAAAGAGCTAAGTCAAAAGGAATTTAACTTTGAGGTTTTTGAGGAATTTCTATACGGACTTCCATACTGGATGAATCAGTTTACCGTTCCTCCAACAAGGAAGCCTCTACAAACTTGCCAATATTAGTTATTGGTTGATTACTTGATGGTACATAATCTTTCTGAATAAGATGGAGTCTCTGTTGTTTTAATTTGGATTTCTCAAACTGCCAGAGATTTTGGACATTTTTTAATGTACTTATTGGTCATTTGTATTTCTTTATATGAAATGTATCTGTTCTTTTTAGATGTTTATTTTTTAATTGGGTCTTTCAATTTTGGGGTTCTAATATTTGAGTTAGTTTTTATAATCTTTTTTTTCTATTAGTACATGTTTGTCATACATAAAAATCACATTCATCATGGGGATCTTGTAAGTGTACATAATATATCTTAATTCATTTTTATCACATTCCTGTTCCCTCCTTTCACCCCTTCTTCCCCTGCCCATTTACAGAAACTTTTTTCAGTTTTTCTATCTACTCTCTTTTATAAATTACTTTTCCCCTCCTTTATTCTCTCTCTACCCTCCCTTGTTCACATTTGAACAATGTGTTTCTTCTTCTCAATATCTCTCCTTTATATATTCTAATATTATTCCTTTGTCTGAGGGGTGTGTGGCATTTTTTTTCCCATTTGAAGGTTGTCTCTTTTTTCTATTGGTGATTTTCTTTGCTTTCCAGAAACTTTTTAATTTTCTGTGAGCCTATGTGTTGATTTTTAATATTATTTCTAGTGTAACCAGGGTTTTGTTCAGAAAATCCTTCCCTAATCCTATGTCTTAAAGATTTTTGTCTATTTTGTCTTCCAGCAGTGTTTCTGTAGTAATGTTTAGATCTTGGATCCATATTGATTTTAGTTTAGTGTGTGGTGAAAGATATGACTCTAGGTTCAACCTTCAGCACATGGATAGTCAGTTTAGCCAGCACCATTTGTTGAAGGGACTGTCTTTCTACGCAAAGGGCTTTGGTCCTTTTTTGAAAAATAACATAGCTGTGTGTACCTGGAGTTATTTATCTATATTCTGTTCCATGTCATTGAACAATGAGTCTGTTTTTTCCCAAAAACTCCACTGTTTTTAATCACTGTAGCTTTGTAATATAATTTGAAGTCTGGGGCTGTTATGACCCCCAGGCTTGTTCTTGTTGCCAAGAACCACTTTGTGATTCTAGGTCTCTTCTGGTTCCCTATGAATTTTAGGAATGCTTTCTTCAGTTTTGTAATGAATGCTATCACCATTTTGTTTGGGATTCCTTTAAATTATTTAACAGTTTTGGGTATGTGTCCATTTTGACTATATTGGTTCTGCTTATCTTGAAAGAGCTGATATCTTTTCATTTTTACTATTATCTTTAATCTCATTTTTTCAGAGTACTATAGATTTCATTAAGGAAGTCTTTCACTTCTGCAGTTATGTTAATTTCAAAATATTTCATTTTTCTTGATGCTATCATAAAGAATAATTTCTGCTAATATTCCTTTCAGTGAGTTTGTTATTGGAGCACAGGATCACTGTTGATTTTTAAGTGTTAAATTTGTATCCTACTGAATATAGATATTAGTTTTAGTTTTGCTGGAGTTTTTGAGGTCTTCTACATAGAGGATCATGTTATCAACAAAGAATGATAATTAATTATTTCAATATCCATATCACTTTTATTTGTTTTTCTAGTCTTTTTGCTGTAGCTGTTTCACAAACTATATTGGACAGAAGTGGTGATAGTAAATATTCTTGTCATGTTCCTTATTTTATTTTATTATTCCTAATTTTAGAGGAAAAAAATTCCAGCTTCTTTCCATTTTGCATAATGTTGAACATTTGTTTTTCATAGATAGCTTTTATCAGATTTAGATAAAGACTTTCTATTCCAACTTTCTGTAGGGTTTTTATCATGAAATGATGTTGGATTTGCCAATGATTTTTCTATCTATTGAGATGATCATTTAAATATTGTACTTTGTTCTGTTAATGTGGTATGGTATATTTATTGATTTGCATATATTGAACCATCCTTGCAACCCTGTAATGAATCCTTCTAGGTAATCATCTATGATCTTTTTTATGATTTACTGCATTCTGTCTGACAGTATCTTATTGACGACTTTTCATGTGTTCACTGAAGAGATTTATCTATAATTCTCTCTCTCTCTCTCTCTCTCTCTCTCTCTCTCTCACACACACACACACACACTAGCTCGCTCTCTTTCACTCTCTCTGTTTTTGGTGGGATCATTTTTAGATTTTAGAATTAGGGAAGTGTTTGCTTCTAGGAATGAATTTGGGAGTACTGCTTCTCTTTCTCTTACATTAACATGTCTGTGGAATATTCTCATTATGTCTTGTGTAATATTCTTATAGAAGTTAGCAATGAAACCATCAGGTCCTGGGCTTTCCGTATTTGTAACTTTTAAAAAAAATTACTTCTTCAGTTTCAATCAGGATATTTATATTTTCTTGCTTTATGTTTTATATTCCACACACACACACATATATAATCCATTTTTTCTGAAGTTTTCATTTCATGAGAGTACAGTTTTTCATAGTTACCAGTACAGCAATATGGATTTTGGCAAAAACTGTTGTTCATTTGCCTTTTTGTTTCTAATTGTATGTATTTAGTTCTTTTCTTTATTTTAGTAAAATTGGCTAAGGTTTGTCTATTTTGTTTTATGTTTCAAAGCAACCACTCTTTGATTCATTGTATATTTTTAGTATACATTTCATTAATTTCTGCCTGGATCTTTATAGTTTCCTTGTATCACTTTTGACTATAAATTTTTCTTGTTTTTCTAGAAGCTAGAGGTGCATCATTAGGTTATTTTTTGAGTTTCTTTTTTTTTTTTTTTTTTGAGGTGGAAATTTGCTGTTTCCCTCTTAGGACTTCTATCATTGCTTCTCATAAGTACTGGTGTATTGTCCTGGAATTGTCATTTGATCATAGAAACTAATGTCTTCTTTAACTTCATCTGTGACTCATTGGTTATTAAGAAGAAATTATACAATATCTATATTTTTCAGTTTCTATCATATCTTTACTGGCTGATTTCTAATTTCCATGTACTATGATCCAATAAATGCATGATATAATTTTGATTCTTAGTAATTATTGTAAGTATTCCTTATTTTCTGTACTTTATTTATATTGTCTATTTTGGAGAAATTCCATGTGCTGCTGAGAAGAATGTATATTCTCTTCTTGTTGCATGGAGCACTCTGTATGTATTCAGTGCATTTTTTCAGAGCTTTGGTTCAACTCTGAAATTTTTTTTGTTGATTTTGCCTAGTTGGTCTGCCTGTTTGTAACAGTGGAGTACTGAACTCCCCCATAATGATTATATTGGTTTTCATCTGATTATTCATGTCAATTCATGTTTGCTTTATGCAAGAGTTTGTACAGATACTTGGTGTGTATATATCCATAATTGGCAACTTTTCTTAACCAATATATAGTGCCCTTATTTGTCTCTTGATCATTCTTACCTGAAGTTCACTTTTTTTGAAATTAAGATAGCAACTCCAGCCATTTTCTGGGTTTCCATTGCATGGAATATTTTTTTCCCTCCTCTGGTTTTCAATATGTGAGTATAGTTTTAATTGAATGTATTTCTTGTATACTATATATTATTGAGTTTTTTTTTTTTTGCTTGATCTGTTCTGTCAATCTGTCTTTTGATTGGGAAATTGAGATCATTCACATTGAGAGTCATTGACTCATTCTGTCATTGCATTAATTTCCTGTTGCTGGTTTCCTCATTTTCCCTCTTCTGCCTCGCTGCTCATTTCTCCAGGGTATTCATTTTTCTCGACTTATTGATATTGTTGCTTCATTTTCCCTTTCTAGGATATTCCTCAGAATTTTTATAACACTGGTTTGGTGGTCATGAAGTTTTTGAAATTCCTTGTCATGTAAATACATTATTTTCCATCCATTTTCAAGAAAAGTTTTGCTTTAAAACATACTGTTACCTAAAGCTTATTGAACTCAATAATATTAGCCTAAGTTTTAAAGTACAGTCCGTGTGTTATATTATTGTTTTGTGATAACATGGCTTCTCATATTTTTATAACCAATAAATGAGTTTCAGTAACTTCATAAAAATAATGCAACCATATCCATAAGCCAGTTTTGGAACTTTTTAATCATTCCAATAAGTTTCCTCCTATCTATTTTCACTTACTCATCATTATCGCACTAGCAGTAAACAGCTACTCACCTACTTTCTGCCTTTGTAAATTTGTCTATTCTGAGACATTTATAGAAATGAAGTCTTACAATATGTGGTCTCTTGTGTCATTTTTTTTTGCTTGCAATATTTTATTTTTGTCCACGTTATTGCACGTATCAGTATACTCAGTGCATCATTCCCTGTTACTGGTGAATAGTATTCTACACTAAAGCTATGTTACATTTTGTCTCCTTTCAGTAATCCACAGACATTTAGATTATTTGAATCTTTATGTGGACATACACTTAAATTTATCTTGCATAGATTCCATTGCATAGGATTATTCAACAATATGGTAACGGTAGTATTTTTTTTTTCCGGTACCAGAGATTGAACTCATGATCTCATGCTTGCTAGGCAGGTGCTGTGACACTGAGATATAGTATTCTTAATGATAACCTTTCTTTTCTAAGGAAGGACGGACAGTGGTTCTTTTTAATTAAATCAAATTCATGCTAATATGCTGTTCTGAGTGTTTTGTTTTATTTTACTGTTCTGAAGATAGAACACAGGGAAATAATGACTAAGTCAATGTGGATAAAACTTGGAAAAATATTTCAGTTGGAGAAAAGAGCATGTGTAATTCCCTTGGACAAAAAGGAGAATAAACGTATTGATAAATGAGGGAAAGATAATGTTGCTGATGTTTGGTGTAGGAGATAAGTTAAGTCTAAGCCCTAGAGGTTTGAGTCTTGTTCCTAAAATCAATTAGAATCACTGAATGAATGTAAGTACGTAGGTGCCAGTCTCATCTACATCGTAACATAGTAATTCTTCAGGATTTGTAGTGAATTGAGGCCATTTATAATATAGCTAATAGTTTTCACTTGCACACTTTGTATGATATTTATTACATTGGTGCCATGAATAGAACTACAGATAGGTGGTTGTTAGTGGCCTCTGTTCAAGGAGGACATTATTAGAAATGTAATGAAAATTCCTAAATATTTGACAATGGATCAATTAGAAAAACAATTATGCAAAATCAGTAACAAAGCATGATGAGAAACATATGCTTTTATTTTAATTCACAATATTTGATGTTTCATAACGAACAGCAGGAATCTGTCTTGGAATGCTTTACTATATAAAATTTGTCCTTTGGAGGCATTCAATTGACAAAACATCAACCAATAATTGTATTGCTTTTGTTAATATTAACTAACAGTTATTTAATGCCAACTGTGCTTGCTACTCAAATTTCTTTATAGAGCTTACCCTCAAAATACTGTTACTCAGTAGTCATTTTTAACCATATTTATGAGATGAAAAACCTAAGGTTCAGGAAGATGAAGTACCTTGCTGAATTCCCGCAGGTAATAAATAATGGAACAAGCTTGCCAGTTAGGTTCCGTGGGTACCCACAGGGAGTACGCTTACTGTATCTGCTCGTTTGCTTCCTTCCAAGCACTTTGCAAAGCAGGAGTTATATTTTTCAAAACCAATTCCATAACAAATGAAATCTACTATATAGAGAAGTTTATAAAGTAGCATTTCAAAAGACTACTTTTCATCCCACTTCTATGTGACAGGCTTTCTACTTGGAGAAATAATTCATAAGGAGAAAATATAGTAACCTGTGCTATCATTAATAAGTTAATGGAACTTTAGAAATTGCCTAATTTTTCCCTTTCTGCCTATCAGTTTGGTAAGGTCAATTATTTAATGGGCAACTTGTTACATGTCTATGATTTATCTTAAGTATATAAATTCAGAAACAGTGAATAGAGGGAAAGGTAAATGAATTGCAAGTGAAACAAAATAGAAAGATAAAGATAAAGAGATATGTCATACTTGATCCTATGTGTAAAAGGAGGTAATAGAATATTTCATT
Organism: Cavia porcellus; assembly: GCF_034190915.1. NCBI lineage: Eukaryota > Metazoa > Chordata > Mammalia > Rodentia > Caviidae > Cavia > Cavia porcellus. The sequence continues at coordinate 29,361,497 of NW_026947516.1, read as the reverse complement.
CATCTTGATTCTATTAACTGTATAAAAACTGAGATTGTCCTTATAATCGTGTTATTGTGCTTTCTCTCAACTTGCTAATATTCATGTAATATGATATTTTGTGTTGGTACTATATTCTATTGTAAAGCACACATTATTTTCAGATTTGGCAATGGGCTTTACAAACTGCAAACAGTAAAACTTTTACAGACCTGTTATCTAATGCCATTTATAGTCATAAAGTGAGCAATTATGCCAATGAAAAATATTTTCTGGCCCTTGCTTCCTTTATTTTTATTAAAATAAATACAAATAGTTATCTAATGACTTAATTTCAAAATTGTATTTTAGATGTTGTTGCCAGGGGAATGTTCTGTACATGGCAATCACAATAATTACAGAAGACAGACAAGGTTAAAAGTGCCCTTGAGCAATATCAATGAATATTTTTCACAATAAGTAATGACACATGGTTACCTTCTTGATGACAATTGCCAAATAAATGATCTGACACTTAAAGAGTATACTCCTCTAACAACATGAATGCTCTTTTCCAAAAAAATATTTGGAGATCAACCTTTTTAAAGTAAGACTTTTAACATGTATTCTATATAAGATTTTTTTAAACACTATTTCAATGTAAATTCACAGACATAGGCAATATTATTTCAATATCTGTGTCTTTTCCTTACATGTGAAATTGGCATGTGAAATTTGGAAAGGAACCACCCATTCACTAAGAGGAGAAACACAATGTCTTAACATATTACAGAAAATCATTGAACGTATACAGAGTGCCAATGTTGCCAAACAAATAATAAAAGTAATAGCTTTGCTTAAGGATATTTATTTATGCTTTATAATGAAATTCAGTTCACTGACGCTCTTATACTCTAGAATTCTAAAACAACGATAAGGAGAGGAAATTTTCTTCCCTAATTAGATTAGTATTTGCATTCTTCATGATGTCCATTTTGTTCCTTTCCTTTTCTCAGATAATATCTAACCGTCCTTCATTTGGTTTTCTACTGATGATCTCACCAAGGATTCATTTAAAAAGTTTCAATAAAGTAAAAATGATACCATTATTCCACTATTACTTACATTCCCCTGCATACCTGTGAAATTTCATTATTTCATTTTTTATCTTTTTTCCAATGAGAAATATTGTCCTGCTGCATATAAAGCTGACTTTTGTACTTCTTCTCTTTCCTCCTCTCTTCTTTGGGAGTTTGAAATATACTTTATTTTTATTCTCTTTAATTACGTCAAATGCTAAGAGAATTTGCAAAAAGAATGCCAGATAATTTTAGTTTTCCAACTAACCTATTTGTAAAAGAATCTTGAGAAATTTTATTCAGGATAGCATGTTACACTTACAATAGCTTTTCCTTATCCAATGTTTCACCCAGTTAACGTCTGTCAAACCAGGTCTTATAGTAAATGGAAAGTTCAAAAAATAAATGATTTAAAGTTTTAAACTGTACCTCATCTAGGTAATATAACGAAATCTTGCACTATGCTGCCCCATCCTACTGGAAACATGAATCATCCTTTTGTTCAGTGTATACAGACACTATGTACTACCTGCCATCTTATCAAATGAACTATAACAGTATCATAGTACTTTGTTTAAGCATCATTTTATTATGCAATTATGGCCCCCAAACCTGCAAATAAAAAAAAATCTTTCAATTTTATTACCACATATTTTTATAATTGTTCTATAATCTAATCTTTTATGGTGCTTGATTCTTAAACCTTATTATAAGCATGTATATATAGGAAAGAATAGAGTATACACAGAGCTTAGTATTTTTCATACTTTTCAGCATCCACCAGGGGTCTTGGAATCTGATCTCCATAAATAATGGAAGAATGGTTGGCGTTCTCACATTTACTTAATCACTTTTTCCTTTATTTTTTATTTATTGTTTTGGTCATTTTGAGAGAGGAAGTTTCACTATGTAGTTCAGATTGGCTTTGAACTCACTTTGGAGCCCCAGGCTGGCCTTGAACTAGCAGTAATCCTCCTGCCTTATCCTCCCTTACAGGCATGCACCACCACGCTCAGCCTTCTTTAATCTCTTCTTTGCTGTTAAAGTTAGATAGGGTTGCATTTGGGAGATTGAAGCAGGAGGATCTCTGTGAGTTTGAGGTGAGCCTGAAATGCATAGTGTGACCCTCTCTCCAAAAGACAAAAATGTTTACAACTTAGAGTTTCTTAAATTAATGCCTGTTATTTTTTATTTAATGTGAAATAGGCTTACTGTTACTTTAAATGAACAAGTAAATATATTTATTTTTATCAATTTAATTTCTATATGACAAATATTAGATAAAGCTTCCACAGGCAAAAGATCTTAGTATTCTCAATACCTAAAGATAGTAGAGGATTTTGAGGCCAAAATGTTTAGGAACCACTTTCTTGGAGCAGAGAAGAAAAATAAATGGAAAGGATCTGTATATCTGGGTCAGTTCCCTGTCAACTTGGAGTGTTGTTACAGTTATATCAAGGAGCAGTAAACTTGTCTAAGCACCAAATATGTGCAGTTTCTTAGTTAGAGCCACTTACATTTCAACCTTTATAATTCACTGCTTTTCCTGCAACAGACACTTACCATCCAATACAGTCAATGTCTTTTTTAAGTGCCTACTTTAACCAAAGCACTGAGCTATGTAAGAATGGAAAAAGCAAAAAGAAAAATAAATAAGGGGACATTTTTCTTTTCATCAGGGAGCCCAGAGAAAGTCAACTACTATTTAATTTTCTATAAAAGAAAAAGTACAAATGAAACGACAGCTAAAATGAGACACAGAAATTGTGAAGAAATTATGTTTAATAAATGAGCTGGAATATAGTGTAATAGAAGTGTGGAAATGGAACATAGTGGGAGTTTTTTTTTTCAGGAAATAAGAAGAATATATATCAAAGTCTAGAGGGAAACAACACATTTGAGGGATTATAATAACCATTAATATTGCTAGTATTGCAAAAATTAAGTTTGGAATGACAAAAATGGGCATAGAGAATGCTAAAATATACTTAATAAAGGATTTAAAGGTTTACTATTATGGAAAAAAAGTTAGCCACTAAAATATTTTGAGCAGGACAACAGCACTATCAAAGTTTATTTATTAAAAGAATTGTTATCCCAAATAATAAAAAAATGGAGAAGAGGACTAGATAGAGGAAGATTGAAGCCTACTCCAATAATTCATACAAATAAGCATGAACTGTGGGAAGAATATTAAAATTTCTAGTCAAAAATGGTAATTAGTGATCAGCTTCACATAAAAGTTGAAATGTAAAAATGAGCAATTCCTTAAATAAGGAGGTCAAATCAAGATAGAAATCACAGATACCTCTCAGAGATTTGCCTTGAGTAACTAATTGGATGGTGGTACCATTCTTTGAAAAGAGAAACACAGAATCAGGAGACAGATTGCCAGAGTAAATATAATGATGTAACTTTTGAGCAAAAGAAATTCATGAATTTGAAGCCCAAGAAACAAATATGTCTGAGAGGAAGTAAATAAATGAAACTGGAATACAAGTGAGGTATGAACTGGAGATTTAATGTGCTGTTGTCAGTCTAATAATAGAAATAATAATAGAAGGAAGGAGCAAAATTGAACAGAAGAATATGAAGATATAACCAAGGCATAAGCCAGGGATTTAACTCAGGAGCATAAGCACCTGCTTGGCAAGCACAAGGTCCTGAGTTCAATACCTGGTACAAAAAAAAAAAAAAAAAAAAAAAAAAAAAAAAAAAAAAACAAGGCAGAACAGAGAGTTTAGCAATTGAAGTCAAGCTACAAATGAACTTTCAAACTCTTTCCCAGGTACCATCTATTTCCTTATTGTTCTTTTATTTCCTTCATAATGTTTATTCTGACTTTAGCAAGTCTAAATTACCTTACTAGAATGTAAAAAATTGTGGTAACAAGCATTGTGTAAATTTCTTCAGTTTGCTTGTTCATCATACATTCTAGTGGCTGGAAAATATCAGGCGTTGTTTAAAACTTAATTTTCATGAAGTCATGCTATTATAGATATGAGGGGATGATTTCCAAAGAGAAGAGGAAGAAAGGAAAGGAAAAGAAGGGGAAATAGAAGTATTTTGAGGTAAAGCATAGATGTAGGAAATATTTTGACAAGTGTGACACCCAGGAATCAAATAAAAGATTTTCAAGGATGATCTATTCATCAATACAAAAAAACTGACCATGTGTATTTTTTATGGGCATATAACTACATCTTATTTAGTGCAAAGAATATACTATATCCTCTGTAAATTTATAAATGGTAGAAATTTAGAAAGCATATATTGATTTAGTTTCAAAAATGCTTTTAATTGTACATATTCTTAGCAGTCTTCAAGATAAACATCTGACATACATGTAAATTTTACCGTGGATTAATAATGCATTGATATGTAAACAAATCTGAAGAGTTAGCAATAAACTATCCAAGATGTATTTTTGACAAGAGTGCATTTTCTGAATTTTTGCTATTTTATTTCTCTTTATTGATGTGCCCCAATTTTATTTTTGACTCCACATTTTATGTAGTCTTAATACAACTGTAATTCTCTATATCATTTCAGACATAATATAGATTCATAATCTTAAACAAATTTATTAATATCTCTTTTCTGGGAATCTGAATTCCACAAACAAAAAAACCAACACCAACAAAATCTAGAATCTTTTTATTTCAATTGTGTCCTTGATGGAATTAAAAATGATTTCTTGCTATTTATTAAATATGGGAGCAGATAGTAGGGAAGTGGTTTCATTATCTAAGAAGATTTGTGTTGCTATTATTCTCCAACATTTCAAAAAAATTCTTTCTTTAGAAGAAGTTATAAATTAATTCAAATTTTAAATTTGAAGTTCATCTAGTGTTCTCTTAAAAGAAATTTTAGAGGATTGTTTCTGTAAAAATGTGTCATTAATTTATGAAAAAGGAAAGAAATGAATCAAAATATGCCATAGATTACCTTAACATATATTCATTAAGTTATATATGAACCACTCATATGTGTATGTTTATACATATAAACATGACTAATGTACTACTAATTTCCCACTTGCAAATGTAGCCTTTTGATAATTTTCACAATATTCTCTGCTTTGTTTTAATAGTATTATTCTTATATATATATATATTTGGAAACTCATTAGAACTGACCAGATTTAAGATTCTTTATTCAAATAATAATGTATTGACTTCATTTATTTCATGATAAATCAATTTACTTGAACAAATTCTTACCTCAAAATATGTTTTATCACCAATATCAAGTTAAAGATTATGAAAATGTCTGAATATAATGTGACCTTAGTATTATAGAAAAATAAAATGAATCCTTAAAATATATTTTGGAATCTTTCAAATATCTCACTTTAAATTTTCTGAATATATTTCTTAATTTGGATAATCAGGACTGAGACATTGGCACAGAATTATTTCTCAAAGAACCCTGTTTCACTGAATTGTATGTAATGAAAGAAATGAATTAAAATATTTTAATAAAGACATTAATATGTACATGAATTTTCTTTACAATATGGAGTTAACAGATTTTTAGTGTTTTCAAGAGTAGGGGCCTGAAAGAGTGATTATTATGCTACACAAAATAATTGTTTGTCTTACCAAATATTAATTTACCATTTGAAAAAAATCTGTCTTTGTAAAACTCAACTTCCTGAATTAAATGAAATGAACATAAAATCCATTGATGTTTCCTGTTAATAATTAAGCAATAATATTTCAGATTTGCCTTCCTGGAGTTTACTATAGCAGTAGTAAAAGAACCCATCTTGTATATCTTAACAAGTTTTAAAAGTAGAATTTTAAATGGCAAATAATGTGTCACTAAAAATTTTAACCAATTTGACTTCAGCAGTTATACAATAAAAATGAAGTCAGCTTAATTAATGATAGTTATAAAACATTTTAAATTTAACATTAAGTTTAGCTAGTTATTATTCAGAAACTTGCACAAAATATATTTTACAGAATGACTATAATCAATCACCAGGTGTCTATTTGCCTTTAAGGATAAGACACATTCTAACATTTAACCATCTGTCAGTCAACATTATTTATTGAATACCTGCTGTGTATGGAATTGTTAACCTTAAAACAGATCAATCATGCAAAAGTCAAGATTTTAATACTGAGTACAAGCAAATCAAAACAATTACCTCAATTTCTTACTATTTAAAATGAAGATGCTTCAACTTTATGTTTTTTCTTTTGTACATATACTCTTGAAATGTACGACTTGCCTATATTATGACACGAGTATATCAGGTCATATTAGAATGTTGAAAAATGTAGCTTGCAAGTACTCTGTCAACATCTTTTTTGCAGCTAGTCTTATCTCAATTACTTCATATAAAATTTAGTAAGAAAATTTTCAATGTATCTGAATAAGTCAGTTATTAGAGAATTACACTGCACTAGTACTATCCAATTAAACAAGAGAAACACTCTGTGCTGCAAATGTGCTAATCAAAATAAATAAATACATTTTAAAAATAGTGATGTGGTAAATTCACTGCATTGTATCAAATCATATCATTACCAGCTTTCGCAGTGAAAATTATAAAGAAAACTTGCTTTGGTCTTTTTATCAAAATTCAGAGAGAGATTTTCTCTAGAGATTTATATTGATGTCATATACATATTATGTACATGTAGTACTATTAATGTCTTATATGCATTTTAGATACATGATAAATTTTAGCACTCTCTTGTTTAATTTAGTACCATTTCCAGTTTAAAATACATGGAGAAAAGTGTATTAGACAATTATATAGCATGTATTGTTGAAATATAAGGAGTTTCACACTCACCAAAATGTACTTGAAGTCTATAAATGGAAAGAGTCAACTTTATTTAGTTTTTTGTAACCTAGGATAAAAGTAGGGAAGAAACAAAATGAAATGTGCTTAAGGGAGTGAGAAGAAAAAGAAAGGAGGAAGGAAAAATACATTCATCAAATTCTAAAAGTGCCTCATAGGTGTACTAAAGTTAAAAATTGTTTTATAAAAAAGAAAATGATTTTCCACTATATTTCAACTGCATTGATCTTCAAAATACAATAACTTATCAGAATTTTAAAATAATTATATCTACCAAAATTAAATATATTCAGCTAGAAAAACAATATATATGAATATAAAGACTTTGCCAAAGAGCAAAATTATATAGATTATGATGCTCTCTGTAGAAATAAGGTTCACAGGTAAAATCAAACACCCAATCAATATTCAAAAATTTTGATATCATAGTTGTAGGAAATCAATGAACTTGCATCTTAAACTGTAAGATTAAGAGATAAAACAAAGAAAAATAAGTGCAATAACATGCATGGATAGTAATATGAAAAGTTTTAAACTGAACTATCAAAAATTCAAAACATGAAGAATAAAAGTGATATAAAATCTTTTTTTCTGAAATCAAATGATGTAGTTATTCATTTATAATGCTATGGTATAAATACAGAATGCTTTTTTGGTAACTGCAAGGCAAAACTGTATAATAGAACAAAATTAAAAATAAAGGAAATAAAACATACTACTAGAAAAATTAGTCATTTAATCACAAATTTTTAGTAAAAAAGAGAGAAAAATATACTATAAAACATTTAGAATTTGAGCAAAGTGGCAGAAGGAATGCCCTACTTACTAATTACTTTCAAGATATGTGGGTTAAAATTTCTGATTAAAAGATACAAAGTGACATAATGATTTAAAAAGTAAGGACTAACTATATGCTGCCTACAAGAAACTCATTTCATCCCTAAATACATCCATAGGCTGAAAGTGGTTGGTTGGAAAAAGATACTCCATTCAAATGGAAACCAAAAGAGAGCAAGTATATTTATACTGAATTTCTATACTTGATAAAATAAACTTCAGGTAAAAAAAAAAGCAGAAACAGATACAAAAGACCATAATATAAAATATAGAAGTCTATAATCAAAAAGATATAATAATTATATTTTTATATTTTTACAACATCAGATAATGTGGATTTCAACAATCCACTTTCATCACTAAAAAGATCATCTAGACAGAAAATCAGCGCAGAAACTTTGCATCAAAACTGCATTCTACACAACTGGACCATACAGTCATTTATAGAACATATTATCCAATTGCTGTGGAATACATACTATTTTTAATGGTAAATAGAACATTTTCCCATGTAGATTACATAAATCTTAACACATTCAAAAATTTTAAAATATATAAACCATATTTTCTTACTAAATGGAATAAATGCAAAAACTGAACAATGGGGGTGGGGCTCCAGAAACTATAAATACAAGGAAATTATACAACATGGTCCTAAATAATCGAGGAGTTAATGAAGAAACTAAAAGATATTAATAAAAAAACAAAATGGGAGAAGAGTGGCAAAAGCTTATGAGATACAGCAAAAAAGCAGTTCTAAGAAGAAAGTTGATACCTATATTGAAAACTTAGAAATATTGCAACTGACTAGCCTAAGTGTGAATTTTAAGGAACAAGGAAATACAATAACAAAGCAAACACAAAGTCATAAAATTGATAGAAGAAAGAAATAAGGATCATATCAGAAATAAATGAAATATACTGAGACTAAAAATAGTGAAATGAAATATTAGTTTCTTGAACAGAAAAACAAAATTGAGAATCTTTAATTTACTAAGAAAAAGATAAGATCTATCAAATCAAAGATAAAAATGGAGATATTGCAACAGCGACCACAGAAATACGATGGATCACAAGAAACTATTGTGACTAATACATCAACGAATCTTACAAACTATAGGAAATTGATTTTCATTTCATGTCAACTGCAAGAAATGCACCATGAAGAAACAAAAAATCTGAGCAAGCTAATAAGTAACCAGACTGAATGGATAATAGTCCAGTAGTATAGCCCAATAGTATTCCAGCAAAGAAAAGCACATGAATGATAGCTTTACTGATGATTTCTCCCAAACCTTTAAAGTAGAGTTAATACCAATTCTTCTCAAACTACTAAAATATTACAGAGAAAGAATTCTTCCAAATTGATTCTACAAAACTGCTTTAACCCTGATATCAAAATCAGATAACAGTACAATACAAAAAGAGATTATGTGTCTATATCCTTGATGGATGAAAATACAGAAACCTTCAACAAAATAATCAGAAACCAAATTTGATCGAACACTAAAAATGCTATTTACCATGATTAAGTGGATTAACCACAGCAATTCAAAGCAGTTCTACATATGAAAATCACTAAATGTGATATATCGCATTATTGAATGTCTTTTTTCTTTTCTACCTTTTTTTTTTTTGGAGAGTACTCAAAATCAGACTAAGGACCTCTTGCTTGTCAGGCAGGCGCTGCACAACTGAGCTATTTCTCCAGTCCATCTCATGCTTTTTTTTTTTTTCAACATACTGCTGGAAAAACTGGCATGAGATTGATATCTAGAATATATAAGAAGCATCAAAAGTTTTGTAAAAAAATGAATGATTTGATTAATGGCAGAAAGTTTATCTAAGTAGACATTTTTCAGAATATATATATATATATATACACATAGACACAATGGGTATATGGATAACTTTTTAAGATCACTAGTCATCAAGGAAATACAAATAAAAACCACAAGAAAGAATGCACTTACAGGTATTAGAGTAGTTATTCTCAAAATATAAAACACAGCAAGCATTGGTGAAAATGTGAGAAACTGAAACTGTTATGTTCATGGATATATAAACACGTGCAGTTGGTATGGGAACTATAGAAGTTCCCCAAATCATAAAAAATACAACTAGCATATGGTCTGACTTCTGAGTACATAGCCACAGGAAATTTTATTACTGTGTAAAAGGGACAGCTATACTCCAAAATTCAGCCCTAGTCACAATAACCAACAGATGGAAATAAATTAAATGTCCACAAACTAATGAAAGGATGAAGAAAAAGTTATACATGTACACAATGGAATATAATTCATTGTTTAAAAAGCATGAAACCCTGTCATTTTAGCAACATTATTGGACCTAAAAACATTAAGCTATAAAATATTGGGTAGAGTCTTCTGTGATTCTGATGAGCTTTCTCTATAGGTAATTTTCTTCTTTTATAAGAGTTTTTAATTTTCTGTTCTTATGTTTAATTTCTCAAATCTTGACTACTATATGTCTTGGTGTAATTTTTTTCAGATTATGACTAATTGGAATTCTGTCTGCCTACTTATCTTATGCAAAATTCTTTTTCTATGCTTGCTAATCTTTCTGCCATTACTTGTGTGAATAGGTTTTTTATGCCCTTAATGCTATCTTTCATTTTAAGTGATTCCTATCAATCAATGTTGTTCTTTTTTGCACCATGTAGCAGCTGTTGGATTGATTTTTAGTAGTTCTTTGCTATTTTTCAGAAATATTTCATATGATAATCATTAATCACACTATATTTTCTATATCTGATATTCAATCCTCCTAGCAGCTACATATATTTTAACAGAATTTTTAATCTCCTAGGTTCCTATTTGACTCTGTCTCATGGAATGAAGTTCTTTCCTATATTAGATACTCATGCTTTCCATCACTTTCTTATGTTCCCCTACTTTTTATCTGTATAGATTCACTAAGCATGTTCTTCATTATTGTCATCATTTCTTTAGTTATCTGTGAAAATATTTCTGATTTTTTTCTATACTTTATTTATCTGATGTCAGTCCCTGACTCAGATGGCCCCTCTGTAAGACAGTGTTTGGCCAAGGTTCCTCCCAGAGGATGCTTGGAAAAGAGTCACTCACCAGCTTTTGTCATTCATGGCATCCCCTGCTCCATTCCACTGGTGCATTTCTCAGTGCAGGCCTCTGGAATCACTCACCTTCACTATGTTTCTGTGGATTCAAGCTTCTGGTCTCAACACCAGCTTGGACTCAAGAAAAAAGTGAATTTTAATTCTCCTTTTTCTGCATTGAATCTATCTCATCACTTTTCTCACAGGCTCCAATTCTCCCTTCATACACTTCCTGGGTCCTAGGGATCCAACTCTCCTATTTTTTCCCTAAGTTGTTATACTCCAGTGTCTGGATTTTGAATCCCAAAGAGTCCAATCTATTGCTGCTTACCACTTTTCCATCTTTCCAGAAGTTGACTCTCGTATTTTTAGAAAGCGACAGAAATCTCCTTTAATTCACAATTAAGCAGCCACTGAGTTGAATTTTCAGGACATGTAAAGAATAATATTTACTTAAAATATCAACATATTTAAAATGATTACTTATTCATCTTAAGTGATATAAAAACTGACAAAAATCATGTATTTCAATCAAGTAAAATCAATTAAAATAACTTTTTATTTATTTTAGCATAAGTACAATTTGAAATGCTGTATTAATTTACTATTGCTACTGAAACAAATTTGGTGACTAGGAAAAACACAAATCTATTACTCTATAGTTACCAAAATCAGAAGCCCAATAAGGTTCCTGGGCTAAAGTCATGCAGTTGCAAAGACTAAATTATTTTCTCTTTTAGGGAAAATCCGTATTGAGCTCTTTTTTTTCACCTCATGGCCCTATTCATGTTGCTTGTAAGCAAATGCAGCTCCCTTGCCCTCTGCTTCCACCATCACATTGCCTCTGACTCTTTTCCTGTCCTGTTTTCCTTTATATGTCCATTTTGATTATACTTGTCATACCTGAATAATCTAGGATTTCAATGCTAAGGCCAGTTGAATATCCACTTTACTCACATCTGAAACATTAATTCTCCTTTGTTATATCATTTAACATATTTGCAAATTCCTAGATATTACAATATGGGGATTTCTAGGAGCGGCAAGCATTATCCTGCCTGCCACAACCGTATTGGTGTACTGGAAATACTAGAAAACAAAACTTATTTTCCCCAAATGTGCTTTAACATTTTAGTAATTTTATATTTGAATTCTAAAGACAGTAGGGATATACACAGGACAGAATTAATTAAAAGAACAGTCTAAACAAAATTCTGAAGATCTTTTGTTAAAGTTCAGGCATATTTTTATACTACTAAATAATAGTCACATATATTTAGATGTCTGGTATATATATGATCAAGCTCCTAAACAGATTTAAAATGTTTAAACATATAATTAGAATAAAACATAACATAAATAATTCATATCTAAATAAAGCTGACCAGTTGCAAAATCTCTAAAATCAGGTAGAAATATAAGAATGCTCTCTATTAATGCAGATATGGATATTATTGAATCAAAGCATCATCAAACCCTATGATATGTACTATAAACTATTGCATTAATAATCTAATCTTTTTTATGAAATGCCAAAGAATTAAGATAAACCTTTAAAATATTCCCAAATGCAATTATGTATTTCCCAACCCAGTGACAACTTTCATTTCCAAGGCTACACTTTCCTACTTGTGTCCAGGCGTAACACTTTCCTGTTCTGTGCTCTTTTTATCAGTATTTGTTCATTTTGTTTTAAATTTGTCTCAGAATGAAACGTCCTAGCATAGCAATTTATGATTCATTTTTGCCTATTTTCTTTCTACTAAGCTTTCAAATCCTGTTACACCCAGTCACACATTAATATCAATACCCTTGAGAAGTTAAGTATCCGATTTACTTTAATTTTGTAGAAAAGGGAGAATGAGAGTATAAATGACTTTGCCTTTAAGTTACTGTCGCCATAGAAGCAAATCCTTATTTCTTTGCCGTTCCCATCACAACAATAACATGATAGTGCAAATGTGAAATTTACAACAAATAATTCTCTTTGTATGTAAAACTAATACTAATGCACATCTTTACCAAATAGAAAAATATGCTATCTGCTATCATAAGCTACTTTAGGATCAAATTTATGGAAGGAAATTGGTAGACAGTATGCTTGATGGTGGGAAGTGTAGATTTTTTAATGGAATATATCACAATTCAGATTATGACCTTTAGACAACTGTATAAATACATGAAACAATTTCTGAGCCTTAGATCTAACATAGATAAACTGGGGATGAGAATAGTAGCAGATAAATCACAGAGTTCATGTAGAATACAAAAAAATATAGAAGAGTCTGCGCTATATTCTCATCAGTTCCATTTCTTGTGTTACAAATTTAGGATCAATGAAAAATGATTACTTATGATCTATGTCAAACCATCCTTTCAAAGGAGCTTTTATATGAATCCTTAAAAATTCTCTTGGTATATTTAAGATGAAATGGTTGTCCCTTATTGGGTCCAGTGCAGACAGAATTTTTTTCATAGAATGTAAAATTTTCACTAATCAAATGAACATTTCGAACAGGCCACATTTTCTCTACCAATGAAATTATAAATTGTGATAACTCTTAAAACATTTCATTGCCAAAGAAGAATAGAATTTTAGCTTATTTTGATTTTTTTTTTGAGACAGAATTTCACTATGTATCCCAGGCTTGCCTCCAACATGTTGTGATTCTCCTGCCTCCACCTTCTGAGTGCTGTGTTATAGGCATGCACCACTACACCTGGCCAGAAATACAATTTTAATGAAGGCTTACAATACCTTCTTTCCAACTGATGAGCATGGTTTTAAAAATACATGGCTCTATTTTATTGTTTTACTCAAAATTATAACCCAAGGGTGTTGGAGCTCCTTTGACTTGCTGTATTACAACTACTTCAAAGAAAAATCTATCATTATTATATACATCACTAACCAATCTTTCCCTCAAGAGCACTTGCTATAAATACATCAAGCAACACAATGGGTGGGCATTCTTTGTTTTGAATCATTTTTGTGGTGCAACAAGCTATTCCAGACTCAGAATGATGAGAAAAAAAAGAAATTTTATTCACTAGAGCTTTTATGCCTGTGATTTTTCTCAATAAAATTTTTTATACTGATAACATATGAAGTTTGTATGAATCTGTGCCCTATTTATGCTACATATCTGATAGTTTTTCTCTGATATTATAATTATCAGTAAAATATCTCTAAAATAACAATGTTAAAAGAAGAGTTGAACCTATGTATGGTATTAGTCTTTCTAAATACATATGTTCTCATTTCTTATCGGATACTATATCTTCTCAGGAATCAACAGAAACTGAGTCTCTGTCTCATTCCTGGTAATTTTATGTCTCTTTATCAGAGGCTACTCAGTTGATAGCGACATTATTTTGAATTTCTTTTAACTCTATATAGCAGCAATTCAATTGCATCAGCAAAATCTTAGATGCTGATTAACTCAACATCGGGGTTTTGAACACCAACTACGTACCAGAGTGCTTTAGAGACTGAGGAGATATGAGTGAACAAATTGAACAATGTATATTTTTGTGGAAATTATGTTTTGGAAACTAAAATAAAAATAAAGTTAATAAATAAAATATATAATATACTACAATGAATAATTATAAGCATCAGCTAAGCATTGTATAAGGAGCATAAGGGAATAAATTATGAAATTTTAGATAGGATGTGTAATAAGGCATCTCTGAGAAAGTAATATATAGGATATCTAGGGAAGGATTATTTTACAGTGAAAGATGGAAGATCATAATTGACTAGTTCAGTAAACCAAAAAATAAATCTATGACTAGAACAGAATGAACAAGTGAAATAAAGTTACATTACAGTGAAAGTTAGATTAAAAAAGAGAAAGAGCTGTACTTTGTTTAGCCATATGGATTTTGCTGTGGTTGAGATGAGAATATAGAAAATTTTGAATATATGGGTGACATGAAATAATACATACTTTATTAGTGGATCACAAATAGCTTCAGGAGGTGTCTTTTTAGGGTATCATTATAGTATTCCAGCCAAGAGATTCTGGGTATTTTTACCAGAATCATATCACTGGGAATGATGAACACAGACACGATATTAAAAAGTTGTAGGAATATGTCAAGTCTGAGAATAAAATAGGCATGAATAGTTCTGAAATGTACTCTTCACATGGCATGGATATTAACATGTTTCCAAAATAATGCTATACCATATCCCAGAGAAGTATCCATGTTTGGCATGTACTTTGAAAGTAGAGATGATAAAATTTAACATTGGATATCCACTGCCATAGAATCAGAAAATCAGAGAATTCAAAATTAACAGAAGTGGCCAGGGATATAGCTCAGTGGCACAGCACCTGTCTGGCATAAACCAACCAACCAACCATCGAACAAACACCACAACAACAACAAAATCAAAACTAACATAAGATATTTGGGGTTGAAATGTACGAAAAGTATGGCTTTAGTTAAGTAGCAAAATACAAAGTGAAGGAGGAACAAATATGGGGAGAAAAATTAGAATCTGAGTTTTGAAACTACAGTGCTTGAGATATCTATTAAACAACTAAATAGCAAGTAACTTGTTACAAGACCAGAGATTACAAGAGAGATTTGGGCTAGAGCTCTGTATCTGGAAGTAAAAGCATACAGATGCATTTAAGGCTGTTTGACTGTACAAGGTCATCAAAATTAAAGTCTAGTACATATGAGTTCATAAATCTAAATTATCAAGTGCTCTTGTATTTATGTATTTAGGAGAGGATTAGCAGCCAACACAAGAGTCTAGAAATTTAGAAAATGTTTTTAAAAGATTGTGTCACTATTTTTAAAATACTGGTGACTTAATTTTTCATAATCTCATAAAAGGTCAAAATGCAGGAATAATCATGCAATGGTATAGTATGTCAACAAGTTACTGAGTCATTTTTAAAAACATTAAGTGTATGAAAATATAATTTCTCATTTAAAAAGTTAGAGAAACTATATTTTTTACTTGATGCATAGTTATATTTTTAAAAATATACGTATATATTTTTAAAAAAGAATAATCACAGGGATAGTCAATAGTTTTGTTTAGGAACTGTAACTCTAAAATAGTAAACAAAACTAAGAAGAAAAATTTGGACTAAAAATGCTTTTTCATTGTGCTTCCTAAAGTTCCATGAAGGTTAGCTTTTTAATTTAAAATTTTTCTTCGGATGAAAGTCCACTTTAACTTTCATCTGAGTCAAGCAGTCGATGCTTCCAATATAATATATAAATACTCTAGAAAATGCTAATTATGTTGATTTTTTGCAATATTCACTCATTTATCACTTTTTTATCCAGGGTTCAGTATAAGTAAAGGAATCCTGAGTTTAATTAACTATGATTAAATGGAGCAATGTTATATATATCTAAATCTGTTGTGATTGAAAATTTGGCTTAAAGTGGATTTGGATAACAAGTATTTTGTACCATATGATAAAATGAGTGCTAATAAATATATGTATAGATACAATTTTTAAAAAAACACACTCAGACCTCCTATATGAGTTAATTTTGGGTTACTATATATTTATACTAAAGAAATCCTGCAATTTTCAAAGTGAATATTCCAATTCATTGATAACAAAGATAAAAAGCATAAAATATCTTTAAAGTGTATTGTTTTTAGACTGAAGCAGATTTTTGCAGCATGTCATGGAATCTAAGTTATTAGTTCTGAAATCTTGCTGCTGATACATGATAAACAAAGGATAGGAAAATATCCCCTTGTTTAGAAATGAATACAAACACATAAATTGTAAAGTTGGGTTATTTTATGAAATACACTACTAATTTCTAAATATCGTCATTCATTTATTGTTTCATTCACTCCAAATTTACTGTCTATTATATTGTCATCATTGTTTTAGTCAATCTACAGGTTAAGAAAAGGGATAAACATTCTTGTCTTCCAGGAGTTTACACTGAACAAAGAAGGTACAAAGTAAATAAGAAAATCACATATGCGAAGTGTAAAATTAAATAGGAAATATTAAAAATGATACTAGTTGAGGTTGAACTTTGATATGGAGTATCTTGGAAACTCCTCACAAAGATAGCACTTGAACAAAGACCAAAGAACAGGAGGTCAAGTCATGTGTATATACGATGGAAGTCAGTTTTGGCCAGCAGGACCAGAAAATACAAAGTACTGAGGCTGTTGATTCAACCAACTGTTTGAAAAATAATAAAAAGGCCTTGTAGCTAGGGGAAAAATACCAAAGAGGAAATCAAGGAAAGGAGTGGTTAACTGCATACATTTCAGAAGTACTTTGTCTTTGCTAAAACTGAGTTAAAAATTGTAATATATTCTCCATGGTATTTCTGCTTTGGGATATCCTACTTCTTTTGTCATGTGACTTAATTAAATTGACCTACAATGATTCATATATTCTTCCTAAGAGCATTTTCTCATCAACTTCTTTATGAAAACATTCTAACCAAAGTGTACAGCATTGGTTCACTTTAAAGTCTTTATTTTGGTATTACATATATTAAAACATTTTGATATAAAAAGAGCCCAAGAACTTACCTAATGCTATGGTGACTGAATTATGTGAGTTAAAATGATTTTGGCTGCTAGATCTCTGAAGTAGGGAATTTTTTGATAGCAGTTAAGTTTTGGAAAACATGAAAAGCATCTGTGTGATCCAGTATATCAACTTCACACATTGTCTTCGATATTTATACAATATTACACGTTGATTTTAAAGCAATTTCAAATAACATCCCTTAGCATAATCCTCATCATTAGAACAGTTTTATAGAGTAAACATTGCTTCTCTACTCATCAAAATGTCATCTGAAATTGTGCTGTAGTCTTATATAAAAAATATCAATAAGATGGACTAGGTTTTCTAGAATTGTTTTTCTGTTGGAAAATTGCTTTTAATTAAAAATTTGGGCTTTACATTTTCAGAAATAATTACATAATGACAATTTGTTTTTATTCTCCAATGTTAGCATTCATAACTAATTGCTTTAAGATTTCTTTAACTGTTTTAAGATTTCTTTTCAAACTAACTGTCCATTAAATGTACTGATCCATTCAAATTACTCCCAAAAATACATTCTAGAGTTGTTTGATTTATGCCTTTTGATATATTTAGAAACTATATGTCTTCTACACTAACACATTTCTGCAAATGGTTTATCATTAGAGTACTACTTTGTTATCAAATTGATAATTTTTAGAATAAAATTCAAGCTAGCCCTAAAATATACAACAAGATGAAAAAATTTTAAAAGACAGGAGAGAAATACTAGCCAATAGAAATGTTTACTTGTTTGCCTATTAATTAGGTGAAACAATCAGCGTAGAAAGAGATGAATGGCATACTAAAATAATTATGATCAGCTATATATTTTATTATCTAAGCTATCACCTTAATTCATTGTGGTGATACATACGTGGTTATTTAATTGTCATTTCTACATCATCATTAAATAATTATATTTCTTTGAGTTCATTCTTTTGTATATTTTACTTTTCAATATTTAATGTGAGATTTTTTTCTGCCTCTCTGGCCTATAGTTCAGGCAATCTTGATAATTGATAAGAAAAGTTCATGAATTCATTAGCATGATAGCACAGTTAAAGTACATATTAAGATGTTTTATATCAGCAAAATTTTGTCTACTATTGTGTGGTACTGACGTTAATTACATGGGATCCATGGATTTGTATCCCATCTAAGGGGAGCGTAGATTCTGTGGATTGGAAAGAAGTATCACAGAAATAACTTTTTAAAATTTTTGTAGACATTTCTTGTGTACCTAAAGTTTTAAAAAGTCTAGGTCTAATTTTTTTTTCTTTGCTAAAAGAGCCTAAGTCCTTGAAAACTTCTCCATCATTGAAACAACCAAATGAAGCAAACTGAGTCAAAAAAGTGAGAATGGAAAGTAGATGGTTATACAGTCTAGGACATCATTAATAGATGATAAAAGCTTTTACAAAATGTAGTTTCTAATTACAAAATGTAATTTCTAATTCAGAGTTTTCTGATGATAATTAGTGGTAGTAAATAAAATGATAGTAAAATGCAATTCAACCGAAAATTTCAATGACTAATGTGAAACCATACTTCTATAAATGATAGACTTCAATGCCAGATACACCAATGAATTTAAATGCAGCATTGTACACTTTATGAGGCTATCACTTGTAAAGTTTGAATGTAATGTAAAGTTTGAATGCAATATTACTCAAAATTACCTTAAAATGCTATTGAACTATTTCTTTTCCAAATAATTTTCTATGAGAAGTAATATTTTATTCATATACTTTATACAGCAGTATATCACAAAAGATAAAATGTACACTATGGGACTCTACCTATCTTCGATGAAGGCAGATATTTCCAAAAGATTAGCAAATAAAAGCAGTAACAAAATTCTTAATTTTATTTTTGTTACAGTTATTTTTGTGACAGTCCTTTTAAAAGTATTTTAATGAAGAAATTAAAACAAAAATTGACTAAATATTAACAAAGACAATACCACACAAAATAACTCTTTTGAGGTCTTTAAAGACTATAAAGTGGTTATGAGACCAACATGTATGAGGACCAGCTATAATATACTAAGCAGTAGCAGCATTAGTATTTTGCATTTCTATAGCTTTTCATATCTAGAATGTTTTCCTCTGAAAAAAATTTTTACTCTATTTTCAGAAACTTTTAATAAAATCTATCTACCCATGTGTACTGTGACAGAAATAATTGTCGTAGGTAAAATTATTAATATGCAGTTTGTCATGTCATCTGTGTTCTGATGGTTAATTCTAGAAGGAACAAAAATGACTTGAGCTGTTGTGCTGAAGTAAGGAATGTACCTGGTCACCACTGATTAATAGCCAAAGCATGAAACACATTAATGAGTAAATGTTTTCTAACCATGTGTCTCACAGGAAATGCATATTGGTATGACACTCACAGAAGGAAGATAATAGGTGCACAATGTTGACCTGTTCAGATCCTTAAAGTGTGCCAGTCTTTGGCTGGGTGGCATGACTTGGTTTAATGCTGTTGCTGTATTGTGTCCTTTTCCTGCAATAAACTGTGGATTCATAAGCCATATCATTTTATTATTGTGAATTATATTTGGCAATTAATACTTTCCTAGTGCTGTAATTAGTGTTTCGACCAATCAAATGCTCTAAAAATAATAACTGTATTCTCCTTTAGAATCTATGAACCTACTTAGCAGTAAAATATATTTTTAAAGAATTAGCTATTTGTTAATACTTCAAGACCTTGTAATATTCTAAAAAAGTTAATAAACCTATTGTCAATAACATTGTAAAATCATTTAACAATTTTTACAGAGAGATACAAATGTAGTACTATTATATCTCTTTTTTAGCGTTAGCATACTTTGATAGAAAGTTATCTAATTACCTCACCAAAATTCTGGAGATGAGAGTTTCTAAGACTGGATTAGGTATAATACTGCCATTAAGTACCTAGATTCTTGCAAGAATTATCTCTTCTACACTCAATGTAGGGAATTTTCGTTTAGTGTTATTATTTCATAGTGATATTCAGAAAATATTGATGTTGCCAAGTAGATAAGAGGTGTTATTTAACTTTTTTGAGACAGGCTTTCAATATGCAGTTCAGACTGGCTTTGAACTCACTTTTTATCCCAAGCTGGCCTTGAATTTTCAGCAGTCCTACTGTCTCAGCTTTCCAGTGCAGGGATTACAGGCACACACCAACACATCTGGATTTGTGTGTGCATGTGTATGTGTGTGATGGGGTACCAGGAATCAAACTAAAGGTGTTGCATTTTCCAGGCAGGGGATGTGGCACTGAACTTTATCCCTGGCTTTTGAAGGTTTTGTTTGTTTATATTCATTTCTCTATCTCTTTTAATCAATGAGGAATTATTTTTCTCAGATAGCACTTTTTTCCTGCACAGACTTCTTATGGACAAGACTTGGTTACAAGGATGCACTAGTAAGCTGTAACCAGGAAGTTGATATTTTATCATCCATCATCAAGAGCAGCTTTTGAGAGTGAATAGGAGGAGGGAAGGAAAATATACATGGTGAGCAAATAGGCCTGATCATTACTGTGATACACCTGTGTCGGCATCTAGATTCAAATTTGTAATGTAAAGGGAAAAATGAATAGGAAGTGATCTAACAATATAAAGCTTATATAAAATATAAACTAACTGGGTGAACTTTCTCAAAGTTTAAAAATAATTGTAATGTTTTATATTTATTCTGACATGTATGCCTTTTTAAAAACATCTAACTGACTTCTCTTTCAAGCTCCATGCTAAATAGAATGTCATATTTGGAATTTTCCTAGCCATAGAGAGAGAATTTCTGTCTTCTATAAGACCTGTAACATTTTATTTGAACCACTCCTACATAACTTAATATATTTAAATGATCTATTTACTTTCAGATTGCCTGAGTAGATTGAAGTGCTGTTGGAATAGAATACTAATTATATATATATATATATATATATATATATATATATATATATATATAGTGCATTATCAGCTTCCATATAGTAGATATATTTTATACATGTATCAGATGATAAACTTGATTGAAACCAATGAGTTTGAAGAAAAGAGTAAAATGATACTTTTCATCCAACATCACTTCTAATGACCATAAAAATCTCAAGATATTATAAAAACGTAGGCCTATGTGAAGTGCTTTACTCAAATGAATACCTCTACTCATGGGTTAAGAATGCACAAACCACTAATGGCCTATGTTGCACAATTAGAAAAGATTGATAATATATACATTCATTTTATATGTGAAGCATGTTTGACCTTTGGGTTTAACAACCATGGGAAACTATTTTTACCTTCTAACATTATTAACTGGAAAATACCAGGTATGCTTAGCAATAAAAATAGCTTATTCAGCTAAAATAACCAGTATTAAAATAAAAGAGCTATAAATATATTTGCTTACAATATAAACCCTAATGTCCCCTATGGTATAATTAAACCAATCCTTAGCATTTAGAGAAGGCTTTTCATCTGTGGAACTGAGAGTGACTCACATATTATTAATTCCACAAAATTGCCTCTAAGGTAGAAAAGTTAGAGCTTGGGAAACAGATTTTGGATTCTTATTCCAAAAGCTATAATGCTATGAGAACCTAATATGAAATTAAAGGCCAAAGGATATTTTTCTCATCCTCTTTTCAGGTTGAAAATTTGTGTTATAATCATATTAAAATGTGTAAGTCATTAGCCTCATGCACGTGACAGAGTGTTGGACATAGATATAAGTGTAATATGCTCACCGTGTGCAGAGCAATCAACATACCATGGGCTGGAATCTAAGGCAAAAAATGAAGATGAAAAAATCTATTAAAAATAAAACAAGACTTGCGATACATTTGTTAAGGGTGGAACAGGTCTGAAAACAGTATAAATAATTAATTGGTGTTTCATAATATAAAGGCCCCCGCTTGGCATATGTAGTTTTATGCAAGGAGAATTATATGATACATTAGATAGACCATGGAAAGAGATAGGGAACTTGGGAGAGTATATTTTTGACCACGAATATATACTAAAAATATATTGATTTTTAACCAGGAATAACATGAAAGAATTTGTGGACTAAAGACAACTTTAGCAGACTCAAGGGAGAAATGATAGAATATAGGTGGACATGGAAAGTTAAAATAAATTAATATCACGTTATACCTTTGGAAAAATGAAGGTTTACTAAATGATGTAGGTTTTATTATCTTTTTAGGAAAAGTCATATAATTCTTTTGTATGAGCACTGATAGATTTTAAAGCAGAACCGAAATTATCCTCACACCAGGAGAGAAACTATACTTAAAAATAAATTCTTTTCGTTACCAACAAAAACTAAATCTAAATTAAGCCGTATTAAGATTCTTCTTATCTTGGGGACCAATGCTTGAAAAGACAAGGAAAATAAATTTCTGTACACACAAAACCCATTTAGATAGTCTACATGTTTCTGGAACAACTCTATGGTTGCATGAATAGTCCTGAAATCTATTTAAAGAATACCTCACAAGCTAAAGTATGTTTTTGTTTTGTTTTGTTTTGTTTTGTGATGTAATTCTTAAGCAAACTTTACCTTTGCACTGAAACTTAACGGGTTCATTCTGAGGAATTTTACCCACTGGAATTCTGTCCTATGCAACTGGCATTTAGAAAATGCAGCTACTAATAATGTAATCACTTCCTCCTAGATATCTCCCTGAGGCCTCAGAAGAAGCATTCAAGCTGCCATGAATCTCTTTCAGCACACAGTACACCAATCAGTTCACCCTTTGTTTCTAACTAGTAACTACCAACCTCTGCAAGAAAAAAAAAAAAACACTAAAGGGAAAAAAATCTTAGCTTTGAAGGTCTTAGGAAGCCATTTGGCAATTTGTTTTTTCCAGAATGCAATCCAGAACGATGCACCAACAACTGAACTCCCTTCAAAACGCACTGACATATCATAACTTCTGTAATTGTTGCTTTGTGAAATATTCACCTTCAGAGTTTTACATATAGAAATATTTATAATTTTAAAAACAGGTATATTTGAAAACGATTTTTGCTGGGAATTGAACTCAAGGCTTTCACCTAGTTAGCCCAGCCTTTTACTGTTGATTCAAACCCTTAGGTGCTATATTTTAGAATAAGCTACATTATAGATATGTTTTGAAACATAAACATTTTGTTTAAAAATTATTGTGGTCCTATGTTTTTATGTCTTAGTTTTCAAATTTTTTAGAGCACATTTTATAAGCTTTCTGATTTAAAATAATGCTCATTTTTTAGGTTACAGTTATATGAAATAGACATCTAAGCACAATTGGCCTGGGTTCTGTTCTGGTTATCATGAGACTGAAACCAAGGTCCCTGCTACCTATGTTCTCACACAGAGCTTGAAGTTTTCTTTGAAGTTCATGCTAGTTGGTCCAATGTAATTTTTTCCTGGTTATAGACTAGGTCAATCTCAACTTTAATCTTTTTTTTTTCTTTTTCTTTTCTTTTTCATCGGTACCAGGGATCGAAGTCATGACTGCCTGCTTGCAAGGCAGGCACTTATGCCGCTGAGCTAAATCCCCAGCCCCTGCAACTCTAATCTTAAATGATGTTTTATTCTCCTTACAGTGCAGCTCTCACCATCTTCAAAGCGAGCAATGGAGACTCTTCCTTCATTGTTCAAATCTCTGAATTACTCTCTAAATTCTAGGCCTAAATTGCATTACTCACATGATTACATGATGCCCATGAGGATCTATTTTTTAAAGTCAACTGTGTCATACCACACAACTGAATCATAGAAACAAAACCCATAATTCTCCTGGACTCAGGAATTAACATGTTGTAATAACAAGAAAAATGAGATTTGGGGGATATGATTTAGAACCTCATACTGGATAATTACCAAGACTTCTTTATTATTTGTTTACTTATTCATTTATATTTTGGTACCGCATTGAAACTCAGGAACTTGTGCTTACAAGGCAGACATTGTGCCACTGAGCTACATTCATGGCCCATTACTGTTCTACTTAGAGCTTTAATAGATAAAATCCACCTAGACATCAGATTTTGCTTCTTCTTAGTATCTAAATTAATTTTTGAAATGTGATTAAAAACTTAATGCTGTTCTTTCAGAAGACAAATTTGAATACTAGTATTTTATTTACTGTTTTTGTTTTCAGAAAGGCTAGGTGAATAAACTCAGCCAAAAGTAAAGAATCTGTTTTGAATCTTTTTCATTGTACGAAAATATCTTCTATTAGTATATTGTGCAGAACTTATCAACTGGCAATATCTTACCTTTTGTTTGTCTGTAATTTTGTATTATTTCTACCCTTTTTTTTATCTCCATGTATTTTTTTTCGTTTCCTTTTCTTTAAATAAAAAAAAAAAGAAAATTACAACACTGTCTTCAGTGTTATGCTATATAAAAGAGATATGTGGATATTTTTTCTTTATGTTACAGATTTTTAAAAATTATGAATGATTTATTTTATATGAGGGCAGAGCTGGTTATACATTTTTTCACAAGAATAATGGTAGCATAGGCCATAGTAATTGTTCATCTTCAGGCAAAGGTATGTTTTCTACACTTAAAACTTGAAATATTGAACAAAAATGAATCATTAGCTAGAATTTCTCAAATTATGCAAAATGATCATTATCACTACAAAAATAACATGTCACTGTCATCACCAGTTTAAAATTCTACATAATTTTTCTCTTCTAATGAAAGAAGAAAAATTGTTTGTTAAATTGCCGAACAAGTAAAATTTTTTTGTTCTTGTCAATTGATTAAGGAAGTTAGTAAAAGTGAGATTTTATTACTAGTATTAGGATAAAGTTCTGATCACCAGTCTAACATATTTTGTAAATTTTTAAACTTATAACTATTTTATTTTAAAGTTTATTTGTGGTTCCCAAAGTTTAATTTTTTAACTTTGCTAATACCTATTAGCAGAACAAGCATTTTACAATTATGTTGGTGACTGTATATATGTACATAATGCAGCTTCTTCCTTATTTTAATCCCTGCAATTCCCCTATTCCAATTCACATCAGGAGCTGATTAGTAATATATAATTTTTATTTTTATTAGCTTATTTTTGTAGTATATAATGATTACATTCATCCTGGGGCGCTGGTACATGTAGGAAATGTATTTTAATAATTACATCCCCCTCTCTTCTTCCCCGTCTTACAGTTTTCCTTAAACATGATTTAAGGAATCTTAATCCATAGAAAAGACTGCTGAAGATGAATGTATTCTTTTACTTTAATTTAGGGTAATAATGATAAACTATTCAGTGCTGATAGTGTGCTTGGAAATATGCATTATGTAATTTAATCCTAATACTATAAAATATATCTAAGATAATTTCTAAAAATAAAACTCATATCATTAACGTACCTAAAATTTTTAAATGAGCTAATTTCTCAAAGTAATTACACATCTATTCGATGTTGGAATTTCCCCAGTTTCTGTTACTATTTTTCCAGTTACTATTTTTCCTGATCAAAATAATATCCACAGGTTAAAATCCATTGATGCTTTCAGATCTATTTACGTTGTAGTCCCACAATTTAATTTTATAGTTTATGTATAAAAATATGTGACATTGTGTCAACAGAATTTTCTACAAATTGTGTGTTTTTTTTGGTAAATTTTATTTAAGGAGAAAAAAACAGAAAAAGGGTACAAGTTATACAGAATTTCAGAAAAAACAAACAGTAGGAAATCACTAGTTAATTACATATTGTCATCTTAGAAATAGTTGTTGAAGTTACAAAATTAAAGCATATAGAGGGGATTTTCAAACAGTGAGACTGCAAACAGTTTTATTTAGTGATCCAACAAAACTCAGTAATATGGTTATCTATCGTATACACTTAAATATATATGCAGTTATATCTTTTAGAGAACTTTGTTTTCCTTTCTTTTGTACAATGACAATTACACATTTTTAATACTTTTCTTATTACTTTTTTTTTGAAGAAAGTAAAACCAAATGTGACATACCAGGGCAGAGTCAGTCAAATCAAAAGGATGGACATAATACATAATGTAAAAACAAAATACAAGGTTATCAACAATGGTTACCATAATGCCTCTTGTTATCTTAAAAAGAATTGCCTGTATCATCAGTTATAATAAAATTGAACAAAACAGTAAAGAATAAGACCAATAAAACCAAAACATTGGAGACATTAGAGGACTTCAAAAGAAGATAATAGTCTACCAGGATGGGCGTCACAATGAATCTTACTGTCTTCATAGTTGCCTATACTTTCAAACTTGGTAATATCAAGCATAACAGAATAGAGGAAAATCAGTCAAAACAAGATGGTGAGAGCAATACAGAGTTTCAAATCAAGTTAATAGGAAATCAAAGTGGGTTACTATAATATATCCTGCTATTTTTTATTTGTTTTTCCCTTAATTAAAAGGATAAAATGAAAAAGTAGATAATAAAAAGGAGATTGAGCTAAAAAAGAAGGCATAACAACAAAACAGCGCAGGTCAAAACATAGCCATTTAAGCAAAATAGTGTTTTACCACAAGATAATCTCGACATAATAGTAGTTACCATAGTGTCTCTTCCCTTAAAATCTTTGGGTATAACTTCATATACTGTAGCACCAAACATATCAAGACAATGTAAAACGGTTCAAGAGAATGACAGTATTACAGGGTATTTAGAATCAACTAACAGAAAATGAACGATGGTTTCTGTATAATCTCCTTGTCTATAAAAGTTTTTGTTTATATTATCACATATAATAAAATCCAATAAGATACAACATGTTAAAACCGATGGAGACAGAAGAACAAAAGCTTGATGAGACTTCAAAACAAGAGGATATTAAATCAACACTACCTCTTATGATGTCTTGTTTTCTCCAAAATGGCTGTTCCTACCATCCAACCTTCTCTGCCTCATTTGTGTTGAGCTCTTTTTCTGTCATTAATTGTCAGTTTGTCCTCTTCATTTCACTTTCTGCTCCATTCATTGTGGTCGCTCTTCCACTGTTTCTGGAATCTTGGTATTTTTCATTTTTAGAATATCCTGCAGTAATCTCTGTAGAGTTGAATTGGTGGTTGCAAATTCCCCTAATTCCTCTTTATCCTGGAAGCACCTTGTTTTCCCATCAATTTCTAGGGTCAGTTGTGCAGGATATATCAATCTTGGCTGGAGGTTATTATCTTTCAAAGCTTGAATTATTTCCCCCCATGCTCTGCATGATTTGATGGTTTGTGCCAAGAAGTGTGCTGTAATTCTGATGGGTGTTCCCTTATAAGTGATATGTTTCTTGTCTTTGATGGCTTTTAATATCCTGTTCTTATATTGGATTTCTGGAATTTTGAATATTATATGCCTGGAGGTAGCTCTGTTTGGGTTGTAGGTGGCTGGGGTCCTGTATGCCTCATACATCTGAGTATCTTTACCTTTTGCTAGATTAGGGAAACTCTCCTGGATTATTTCTGTGAATAGCTTTTGTAGTTCATTTGTTTGAGTCCCTACTTCTTCTTTTATGTTCTTAATTCTTAAGTTATAGATCTTCTTAACATCTTCTAGTGTTTGTATTATTGTTGTTTGTTTTCTTGTTATTTTTAAGAAATTTTTCATTTCATGCTCCCACCTTACAAATCTGTCCTCCAGTTCTGATAATCTATCCTTAGTTTCTTTCAAGCTGTTATGCCAGCTTTCACTACAGTTTTTATTTTCCTGGTAATCTCTTTGAACCTGCTTCACATATTCTATGTTTTCTCTATTTTCACCATCAAATAATTCTCCCCTTTTTTTTTTTTTTTCTGTTCTTCCATTCCACCATCTGTTTTTTTTTTAATGGCCAGTGCTTAGCATTTCTCTAACTATTCTACTTATTTCTTGCTTTATTTCATTAAATACTTCATTTTTGAACTCGTCTATGAGGCTCTGGAGATACTGCTTTATATCTATAGGTGCCATGTCTGATATTGCATGTTTTCTGTCTTCATTCTCTTTTGCATTTACCTTTTCTGGATCAGTGTTCTCAGGATTGAGGAATGAGGACCCTTTCTTGTTGCTCCCTTTTCCCATACTTTTTGTTCCTTCCATACAAGCGTATGTAGGAGGCCCAGTTTTTTTTTTTTTTTTTTTTTTTTTTTTTTTTTTTTTTTTTTTTTGTCTGTTACAGTTTGTTTGAATCCACCAGCTAGGTGTTCCCGCCCACTGCAGTGTACCAGGGAGACACAGACCTGGGAAGCCTCTGCTGGGCCAACCCCTCCAGGTCAACCTACTGAATTCTTCACTGGTAGGGTGCACCACCAGGCGCAGGGACCTGGTTTGGGCTAGCCTACACTGGATCTTAGTCCACGGCATCACCAGGCCAAGCGCTCCGCTCCCCACTACTCCCACTTGAGAGGGGAATATGCGACTAAAGTCACTGCAGGGCCCTGTTCCGGCTAGTCTGCTCTTTCCCAGAATGTCGTCTGTTGGAGCCTCCTAGTCTACGAAAGGGTCCCCATTTCTCTCACTCCCCGCAGGTCGATGCAGGGCTCCCTGCCAGTCCCGTTTGGTTCACCGATTCCAGCTCTCAGAGCTTTCATGCGTCTCTCTCCCTGCCCTGCAGATTTGGACGCAGTAGCGGCAGCAGGAAATTCAAATCGCGGCTTCCAGTGGCGCAGGATCCAGCTTCCGCACTGAGATTTTATCTGTTCCTCTTTTAGCATCAGGATTGCATTTTCAGTTGGTTTCTCTCAGCTTAGTTTGTTCCTGGGTCAGCAAGGTACATCTCCCCTCGCATAGGACTCCTCACACAGCACTGCTCCTGGATTCTAAACTGGTAATCTAGAGAGCCTCTGTGGCTGCTGTTATTAGTCCTCCAGATTCTCCCGGAAGTCCAAAAATTATGCTTTTTGATTCTATTCACATAGTATTATTTGTCATGTGACTTTGTGTTCTGTATTTTCCAAAAGCCGATAGTTACATTGAGATAGGCTAGATCAATCCTAGGATGTACTTCTTTTTAAGACCACTTCATAAGTATGATGCATCTAGTTTATTTGAATGTGGTTTCTTTTAGAAAAGTTTTATTTCAATATATATACTGACTGTAATGATTTTGGTAAATTATATTGTATTCTTATGATAAATTGTGGATGAGTAAGCAGTGATATTTTGAGTGCTGGGTGTTTTCTTTAGGCTACAGAATACTATTACATTAATGTAAGTCATATAACAAGAGTCTTCTTTTCATCATCTGTTTTATTATTGTAAACAACATTTCTTAAAGGAAGCGGGAAGCATGATTGAGTCCTTGACTTTACAAGTTTCGAAGAAGTAACTTTGATTACTTAGCATCCTCCAAAGACAGCAAATGGATATTATTTTCTTGCATGCTATTATAAGTTTTGGAATGTAAGTACTTTTGAACTGTACCAGTATGCTACAATCTTTATTTTATTGTTGGTGAAATTATTCCAACATTGGCTAATTGGAGATAACTCATGTTATTTTCTGAGATGCTTTTATAGGGAGCCAGTGATTTTGAAATGTCCCTTTTTTCTAATATAAGATAAATAAAGCTAGTCATATTTCCTGCATCAGACCTAGAATCTTCCATTTATTCAGAGAATCCAATTCCTGTTAATAGGAACTAGTATTTAGAGATTATAGTTCAGGAGAGGGTACAAATTGCTAATTGGCTAATCCATAGTCCAAAGATTTTTCTAATGAATTTATTCTATGCCACTCAATTTAATTTCATATCTATGGGTTTGATATGACTGAGCAATCTTTTTTTTAAATTTCTCACCCACATGAAAAAAAAAGAAAAAAATGTGACTTAAAAATGGCAATATCCTAATTTCTCATTCCCTCTATCACTAGTTATAAAACATAACAACTTTGGCTAACAAGTATGCAGAAATTATTACTTAAAACTAAAAGTTTGTTTCATTTTTTTGTGGTTTTGATTGTTGCAATTCTTATATTTATAATATGTGCCCATTTTTAAATACACAGTCAAATTATTACACTTTGAGGTCATTTGAAACACTTTCTCTATGACGGGTTAATTCATTAGCACATTACAGAACTTGGCTGCTTTATTTCACATAACTTTTAATATTTAAGTATTTATTTTTTATTTGTTTCATAATTAGATAAAATATATGCATGCTTCCAAAAGTAAATTAAAATCAAGCTGCAACATTGATGTGTAGTTTCTATCACTGTAACCTCTTTGTAAACCATTATGCAAGTATTTTAAGCATTCAGAATTAATGAAACCATGCTATGAACACTACATACTTTTTCTTAAAGTTGTTCTTTTTAGTGTAACTCCATGTTCTGTATGTAGTTTCATAGAATTATAAAATGATATTCCTCTTTTCTAAAGCTTTATAACATTCCAATTCATGATTGAGACACCATAGTTAATATATGTCTAGTCATCTCATAAATGACTTTTAAGAGTCTTTTTCCTCATTCCTTGGTATAAAAAGTAATCCTTCAGGTTACATTACCCATACTTTGTTAAAATTATATTTCCCTTTGTTTTAGTATAGCATGATACATTTGTTGTCCTGTCCATGGTATATGGGTTCATTTAGGGTGAAAGGTATTTTATCTTTCTTACTATACTGTTTTTGTTTCCTCTAACAAAATTTAAAATACCAATAGATGCCTTTCATCCTGACTTGTATTTCATCAATTCAAGGCTGGTTTTAGTCATACTGAAGGTTGTTTTCCTATTTTGGATTGTCCTTTTTTATAGGCTGTTGCTTTTTTTAAGTCTGAAACCAAATTTTTCCTTGATTAAGAAGAATCAGTCTTCTTTGGCATTCACTGAATTCCTGAACTCCTTGGCCTATCCTTTATATCTGCTCATCTCTTCAGCCTGATACCACCTACTTGAAAACTCTTGCCCTCATATCTATGTTAACAGTTTTAATGAAACTCAGAGGGAAAAGTAATGCATTTAACTTTCCACTATGGATTTTGATTATCAAATTCTTATGGTCATACTGGTAGTTTCTGATTTTTTCCAAAAGAAGTTTCTTCATTAAGATTTTCTGTTTGTCTTCAATAGAAGGTTTGAACTTTTACTGAACTGTCATAGCTAGAAGTCAGTAGTATGGTTACAAATAGAACACTCACATATTCAGCTCTGTTGAACTGGTGGAGAGATATTCTGAAAGGAGTTAAGAACAATAAATATCAAGATGTCATTTAAGGATTTTGTTATAAAAAGACAATGGGGAATCACCAGTCAAGGAATGTCAAGTTTTTGTTTTCCTTTTGTTTCATTTTTATAGAAATAGCAGCATTTCTTATATGACGATGATGATGTAGAAGAAAAAAAAGTGATTACACAAGACATAGAGCGGTAGTACTCATAAAAGAACAGTATGGTGTAATATACTTTACCACTGGATAAGTTCACTTCATTTCAGGGTACCTCAATGAGTCAAAAGATTTTATTTTTTATTTAAAATATGCAAAACAAAAAAAACTGTAGAAATGATACATAATTAAAAAGTAACATTAAGAAAAAATCATCTCTAGTTGATATATGTTATGTTAGAAGTTGTTATTCAAGTAACAAAATCAAAGCATAAAAATGAATAATCAATGACAGCACAAACTATTCTGATAGATGAACTATCAAAAACTTTTTATTATGATTTCCTGTCTTGCACTCTTAAACATACATTCAGTTGTATGTGTATACCTGTAAGTTTTTCTT
This sequence comes from Cavia porcellus, assembly GCF_034190915.1. NCBI lineage: Eukaryota > Metazoa > Chordata > Mammalia > Rodentia > Caviidae > Cavia > Cavia porcellus. Next base: position 29,329,444 of record NW_026947516.1, on the reverse strand, counting down.
TCTTTTTGAGCACTTTCTTTCCCTTTCATTATTACAATACCTATTATATATTTTGGATCTTATTAATCTTTCAGTTTTTTTATTATTGTTATTTTTTACAACAGAGAGACAATATGATATTTAAAAATATGAGTCTAATTTATTTCACTTACAAAGATAGTCTCAAGTTGCCTCCACTTACCTATAAAAGCCTCAATAATATCCTTTTTATAGCTGAGTAGAATTCCACTGTATAAAAATACCACATCTTTTTCATCCACTCTGTGGTTGATGGGTATGTTAGTTTTTTCCAAGTTTTAGCTGTTACCTATTGTGCTGCTATAAACACGGGTGTATGTACATCACTATGACATGACTTTTTCAATTTTTCTGGGAAAATACCCAGGGTAATAGCTGGATTGAATGGAACTTCCAATCCTAGTTTTTTGGGGACTCACCATACTAATTTCCATAGTGACTGCACCAGTCTACACTCCCACCAACAGTGGAACAGTGTTCCTTTTCCCACACAGCTCTGCCAAAATTTGTTATCAGTTGGTTTCTTGATGGCATCCATTCTTTCTGGAGTGAGATGAAATCTCAAAGTTGTTTTAATTTGCATTTCTTAAATGACCAGTGATGGTGAACATTTCTTCATGTATTTATTTGCAATTGATATAGCTTCATCTGAGAAATGCATATTTATTTCAGATGCCCATTTTTGGAGTGGGACTTTGAAATTGGGGGCTTGCTATTTTTTAATTCTTTGTATTTTCTATATATAAGTCCTTTGTCTGAGGGGCTGCTGGATAAAATTCATTCCCATTCTGTGGCTCTTCTTTCATTTTGTTGGTGATTTCACTTGAAGTACAAAAACTTTTTAATAAGATGAGATACCAGTTGTTGATTGTTTGAAGTACTTCCTATGCTTCCTTGTGTTCATGAGTTCTCTGCCTACCCCTGTATCTCCAAGATTTCTAACTACCTTGTCTTCCAGTAGATTTAGTGTTTCTGATTTAATATTTCAATCTTTTATCCATTTTGACTTTAGTTTAGTGCATGGTGCTATGCATGAGTATAGTTTCTGTCTGGCATGTGGAGAGCCAATTTTTCCAACACCATTTATTAAAGAGGCTATCTTTCATCCAGTGAACATGTTTACCCCCTTTGTCAAATGTAAGGTGGCTGAGTGTCTTTGTAGTTGCATTTCTATCTTCTAATCTGTTCCATTGATGATCAGGTCTATTTCTTTGCCACTACCATGCTGATTTTATCAATGTAGATTTGTAATATAATTTCAAGTCAGGAATTGAGATGCCTTATGCCTTGCCTTTGTTGCCCAGGATTGCCTTTGCTATTCTTGGTTTCTTCTGTTTCCAAATGAAATTTAGGTATGTTTTCTCTAGATCTGTAAGATATGTCAATGCTATTTGATTTGGATTGCATTAAATCTGCACAACAGTTTTGGGAGTATGACCATTTTCACAATATTGGTTCTACCTAACCAAAAACAAGGAATATCTTTCCATTTTCTGATATCCTCTTCAACCTCCTTTTTAGAATAGTATAACTTTTCAGCATATAGGTCTTTTACATTTTTGGTTAGGTTGATTCCTAAGTATTTCATTATTTTGGATGCTATTTTGAAGGGCAATATTTCCATAATTTCTCTCTCAATGAGTTTATTGCTTGTGTAAGGAATGCTATTGATTTTTGAGCGTTGACTTTTTATCCAGTTACGATGCTGAATTTGTTTATTATCTCCAGTTGTCTTTTGATTGAGTTTTTGGAGTCTTCTATGTAGCGTATAATGCCATCTGCCAATACTGATAATTTAACTTCTCCTTTCCTATTCTTATGTTTTTATGTTCTCTTGAGTCATTTTTTATTTAGTTGCAAAGTCAACTCACTGGGATGTTTAAAGAATAAGAAATGTTAACAATTGGATAACAGAGGGTTATAAATATTCTCAGCAGATTGGCAAAGTTATTTTTCCAGTGGTATGGTAAGTTTACCAGAAAATAGAGGATTCTTTGGGATCCATGCTCACATTCATGTGACATTCTATAGTAAATATATTTTATCTGTCTCATATAGTTTTTTAAAGATAGATTTGATTAAATTAGAGCTAGATTAAATTAGGGTGAGAATTTTGATTTAGTAAATACAGTGGAAGTAAGCAAGTAAAAAACGTTTAGGGATAATTTGTAAATAAGCAAGGAGTTTAAGTTAAATAAATGGTAAAATAAATTAGTAAACAGCACTGGGTTATACACGCATCATTTGCATCAGTGTACTACTGGAGTGAGAATCCAAGTGAAACACAAGAAGTGATATCAAAATGAAAGGGGTTAGCTGGGCATGGTGGTGCATGCCTGTTATCCCAGCACTCAGGAGGCTTCAGCAGGAAGACGCCTAAGTTTACAAAGTGAGCTTGAGACTAGCCTGAATTACATAGCCAGACCCTGTCTCAAAAAGACAAAATAAGTATTAAAATCTACTTACTCAGCCTGCTCCATAGTAGATGATAGTAGACTACTTCCCTTTGAGGAATTCAAGAGAGAAAATGCCTGGGGTTTAAACCTATATTCACCGGGCACAAAAAGCTGATTTTGGACTCATCTTTAAAAGACCAGGAACAGAAAGGGCTTTTCTACTATAGTAAAAAGGAAAATGGTAGCATAGAGCAACCTGCCAAGGTGGAGGTAGCAGACACACTTCTGTCTGAATGAATATTGGGAAGAACACAAACATTTATTAAAATGCTAGGCTAATTGGAAGTAGGACAAGTATACAAAACATCAATCCTATTAAAGTATGAACTACAAGTGTCTATCAAACAATGTAAACAACATTTTGTTGCATTAATATTATTATTATTATTTTTTGAGACAATGTTTCACTATGCAGTTCAGGCTGGTCTCGAACTCAGAGTGTTCCTCCTGCTTCAGCCTCCTGAGTGCTGTTAGGTTATTATCTTTAAGTGGTATTCAAAATTAAGTTGATTACTATGAGAATATTAAATTACTACCACATTTTTAGTAAAATGTAGTAAGTCATGCATTAATCCTTCCAACCAACTCCCTATTAGCTTGAATAAGTTTTCTCCCTCTGGTATTCACAGCTTGATCATGAAGCCAGTTGGGAGACAATTGTTTTTCATAGTTTTACTATTTTTTCTTAGTTCTTTGAAAATAAATAATTCTCTTTGTAAATCCTCACCTCTTCTTAAATCCTTTGCAATTTTTCTTCAATTTTTATCTAACACAAATCTGAATATTTTGGAATATGCTACAAGTAATTTGTCACCAAATTTTCTTGAAATCTCTATATCCTACATCATATGTGATATCTACAAATTTTACCTTTCTTTCTTAAATGTGAATTTAGATTTTCTATTCACCAGTTAATAAGATAATGTATGATTAGTCTGTGCAAAATGATTTTTTTCTTTTCTACCTGCTGCATGGACAAACATTAGGATATATTTGGCCATATATTTTAAATTAAAAAATACTTTACAAGCATCTATTTGCAGTTTGTATAAAAGTTATTTTATTATTTTGCATTGTTGCCTTTATTTCTCACTGAGTATCATATTTTAGGGTCTAGCCATGTAGTAAGGACATTTAATTCATTGCTCCTAACTCTGGAAATTTACTCATAATTATGTTACATAGCTAATACTCATGTATACATTCTTCCAAATACGGACAGCCAGATTACTAATTACCCCCAACTTCCATCAATTCCCATCCTCCAAAAATAATGCAATGTATATTATCATGCCTATTTATTTTAGAATGGAATTATTTATGAATATATGGATACCTAATTTGATAGGTCAGATAGTATCAGTTTCTGCTTTCAAACATAAAACAAAACATACTGAATCCCATATCTGCATCAATATTTGGAATTATCTAATTTCATAACTTTTATATTTTAGTAATTAAAATCTCACTTTGTAGTCAATCTGTACTGTATTCACATTTTCAGATACTAATCGTCTAAACCTTTGAACTGATAGATGAGCATAGATCTGAGGGCGCTTGAGTTTGAAAATATTTGTAAGTAATTGGTATATTTATAAATGTAATTGGTTTTTACAATCATTTCACAAAATAGCCTCAAAATATCAGAAATTTGAATACTTAGTACTAGCTAAGTAAACACTATGAAAATCATAGTACAAAGAAAGATCAAATAGTCAAGCAGTACTCTCCATACATTGGAGAAATCTTGTATTTTCTTCATCTCTCCATCTTACACCATGAGGCTTCTACACTCTAAAAGAAAACCTTCCTGCCTGGAGCTTATAAAGTTAAAATATACTTATGTATTATATCACATAAAACCTTTGTGGAGCTTCATTGAACAATTATAAGGGGGAATTCAGGAATACTAGATATCTAGCTATCAAAATATTTAGGAATGTCAGTAAGTCCAAATTGAGGACATTGTTGTAAATAATACATTTGTACTCTTAGGACGATGAATCAAACAAGAATTAATAGTATTTTAGGCCCTCAGTGTGTCTTATGTATGTTGCTAGGTGTGTTCATATAGAGAAGCTCTTTTTGACCTCACAATAGCCCTATGAGTACAATGTTCCTAATTTCAAAATAGTTAACACTTTGGTAAAGGTAATTCTTCAGAGCCAGGAAGATGTTCTGTACAGAAGGATGTTTCACATTAACCCTATTTCCTACCTAACAGATACCAATAGCGTTTCCTCTAGCTGTGAGAATGAAACATGTCTCTAGAAACTCCCAAGTGTCTAGTCCTATGATTAGGAAAATTACACCTGATTTAAGATAATTATTTTTTCTCTGTGAAGACACAGAAGTTTACGAAAGTTGAATAAGTTTGTCGCATAGCAAAGAAACATAAAAATGGAACATAAACCAAGACTACCCTTCCTTAAAAGTCCATAGTTCCCTTCATTTTGTTCTACTACCACCACCAATAATATCTTCTTTAGTGAATGTTTATTCAACTATTATTTTCTGATCCTGCATACATGATGTATATAAAATATCAACAAAGTGACCACAACGGGTAATTAGAAATTTTGTTTCCTCCACATTCCCACCCAATTCCATGACAAAGCCCCATGCTGTTCAAGGGCTTTCAGTAATTATACATATGAATTCACCTAATTGTCACCACATTTTAAGGTAATGAAGTGAATTGCTATTGAATTATGAAGAGGAAAGGAGACTTCTATGTAATTATACTTGCGATTTTGACAGACATACATTAACTAAACTTGTCTTCAGAATCGTGAAACCCTTTTCTTCCAATCACACTATCTAGATAGAGAAAAACAATTCTAACAATACAAAAACATGAGGCTTTCACATCTTAAGCAATCATATTAGCTTTATTGTACCCTAACTCTAGAATGCCAAACTCATACACAATGCAGCAGTTAATACTCTGTGAGAAGCGTGTCAAAATGTAATTTGAAAAGAAAAAAAGAAAGAAATTCTCAAAAGCAATGTAAAGCAAATTATTGTGTGTAGCCCTGTTACTTTATATTTAGTATGCCTGCCCTAATTCTTTTTTAGTCCCAGGGCACCATTAATGCTGTTTATTTCCTGGACAACATTATTTATTGGCTGAACTCCCATCAAAAGGGTCTCCTTTCTCAGTCAGCAATAGCTTAATGAAATAGCCTTTCACCTTTTGTGACAGGCCTTTAAATCTCGCAGCACAAATGGAAATGCTGTAGGTCATTTTCTTCTAATTGCTTGTGAGAAGGATTGACAAGCCACCGCACAATTTTACTTGATTGGCAGATTTTTCTTGAAAGTAGTTCAGGCCTAAACCAGCAATTTTGAAATAAGATTTAGATGTCTTGTCAGAGGTTGGTGGTAAAAAATAGCTGTTTTTTGAATTACCTCAAATAATTCTTTTTAACAGAAAGAGAAGTATATTGCAATGAAATTTAACATCAGATGTGATTTTATTGCTTAACCACTCTATGAAATACCTTTAGTAAGTTGCTTTAAACTTGTCATTTGGTGACTCCCTAATAATCTTGGCGAAGATCATTTGAAGTAAAGACAATTATGAGTTGATATATTTTGCATTTCATTCTTAAATATTAACTTTAGAATTACTAAGTTTGAATAAATATTTTAAAATTCTTAAAATGTGATATGCTGTAACAAAATATCCGGTGTGATAAATAAATATGTAACACTTATTTTCCAATGGCAATGATTTTGTTTTTCTGCTCATCTTGATGTCTTATTATTATTTTTTACTATTTTACCTACATTGCAAATTGCCAATAATGCCCCAGGTTAATTGAACTCAGTGTGATATGTAAAGTCACTATGGGTTTCAACTTCTAAGGCATATTCTGATAATAACATAATTTCTTTTCTTTAAAGAAATCCTTGAATTGTTTTACCATTTGTTACATCAACTTTTTTTGAGATGAATAAAGAACAGAACAGATAATCATGCCTTTAGTTCAGCAGTCCTTATATACTGTCATCTCAGGGGAGTCATTTAATATTTTAAAAGTTAGGGAGAATTCCAAAATGCTTCTGTTTAAATGGGTTAAATATATTAAAAATTACCATATTAGAGATTAAAACAATATAAAATGCATATTGGATAATTTAAAAGGACAATAATTCCATTACATGTTGACATAATTTTATTTTTATGAAAAATACATTTTCTATAGCAAAATATAGAAGCATGATATTTTATACCTTTTCAATTCTTTTAAATATATGGCCTAATAGAAGTCATTTCATTTCTCATATGTACATATTTCTAAGATTTACCATATCTGTTTCACAGAACCTCAGGAGAACTTCACTGAGTGAGTTTTTTTAAAGGCAAATAATACCTTTTTATGATGAAAATAGTTTGACTGAAAGACACATGGGGATGGTTTTGAAGATGCCCACACATCCCTGAAGCACATTTTTAGAACCCATGCTTCAGTCTGAAGTTTATGTTCTATAGAATGTCAATAGGTTTTGTTTTTCCATTTGAAACTAGTAATACATTCCCTTTGAGGTTGAATCAGAAATGTAATTTTGGTCTCAGTTTGAGAGCAAATTTTATTTTTTATTCTCTGGTTTTATTTCACCTTTGTAAAAGGGTTGTCATGTATTTGGGCCAACCCTGCCACTGACAAGAGTATCATGGATACAGCATGTACAGAGTAGAGAAAAAATTTCTGCTAATAAGACAATGGGGGCTGTTGCATCACAGACAAAAATATAATTCCAGCAAGGACTAAAAAATCAAAGCACTGCTACTTACATTGTATTATTTAGAAATATTCACTTCACCTACTAATCTGTGAAGAAGAGTAGCGTGGTGAAAGATGGCTCTGAGATATAAAAGCCAAGTGATATAAAAGCCAAAAATGATGAACTGCTGTTGTGTACTGATAGAATGAATCCATTAATTACATTTTATATAAGCAGCAATCATGTGATTGGTAACTTTTCTCACAGCTTGTCACTGTTTTATACATCCTTATTCTAGCCTTCCTGGATAATCTGAAACTTACTCATACTACAGAGTCATATTAGCTAAATTAATACGAAAATGATTTTAGTGTTGGGTCTACATCATTTAAATTCTCACCTCTAATTAGAAAGATCCCTGACTTTCTCTTTACAAGACATAGACTATAGACGCCATATGTATTGCATGCCTTTGCATTTATACATCATCTGTGTTCCTAGATAAAGTTTGTGTCATAATCACCCAAGCATCAATTTGAGGTTATATTTTTCACAACTTGAAAACATCTCACACAAGCTTTCCTGATACTTATGTTGTGGAAAACCCCCTTCTGAACTTTCTACCCACCTTTTCTGCAACCTACAATACATGCAAGGCATTAGAGGATACCTTAGTGATATTCTTGACACTAGTCTCTTGAAATTCAGTGCCCCAGAACTACCACTCATATCTTTAGAGGAAAAGACCATTGAGTCCATTTTTTACTAGATAGGATGCTAATTCTTTTTCTATGAGAAATGCTTTCTTTACAAAAAAAATCCAGTCTTTGTCTTAATTAAAAAATACCTACAATCTCAGGGCATGTGTTCTCTTTACCACTTTGTTGTGCTATATTTATCATATTTAAGGAATAAGAAAATATAATTCTCTCAGCACTTGAAATATATGGGGAACAATTTTTTAATGTAAGTGTTGGGTCAATCCATTTTGGGGGGGATTGATACCCGTAGTAACAGAATGCTTAAATTTGTCAGCTTTGTAATTTAGTGACAGGTGAGTTGGACTGAAAAACTTTCAGTGCCATAATAAAGTTGCTCTCAACATTCTTCCTGGCAGAAACTAAAATAATTTATTATATTGAGTTGGGTATGGTGATCCATGCCTCTAATCCCAGAACTCTGGGAGACTGAGTCATGAAGATTACTAGTTTGTTTGAATGTCCACCTTGTGTTCTTTGATACTGTGATTTGAAGAACTATTTTCAAGAAGATAGTGTGTAATCTACTAGCAGGTGATTTCTTACTGTTATGTTTTTTTGTTTTGTTTTGTTTTGTAGTTCTGTATTGCGTGTACCCTTACACCGCTTTGGTTTGTTTTGTGTTTTTCTCTTTTTCCTCTTAAATTAAAAAAAAAAAAAAAGATTACTAGTTTGCACACAATCTGGGTAATTTAGTGAGGTACTATGTTAAAAACTAAAAAAATGAAAAAAAGGACTAGAGATGCAGCTCAGTGCAAAAGTTCTGCATTGAATCACTACTACTATTACTACTACTACTACTCTTCACTGTATTATTCACTAAAGAGATTGACAGATTTGGTTTAATTTGGATGTAGGAAATGTATAAATTTTAAGTAGTATGTATTAGTGGGTGAGGATGAAGATACAAATTGGCTATATAGGTGACTGGAGAAACTTCAGGTTTATAAAAATAAAGCTTGAAGAATATAGTTCAAACTCTTTGAGACCATCCATTCCATGTTGATCAATATACACTACAAAACTGAGTTCTGTGGTTATAAATAGCCTCTTCTTCATAAGTACACAAGGTTATGTGTCCTTCTTGCTTAGTTGGAGCTAGTTACATTTGCCACATACAAAAGGGCCATGTACAAAGGTACCACTGGTGTTCTTCCTCTGTACAGTCACAATGTAGGAGTTGAAGTGTATATAGAAAACACTTTCATTGTTAAAAGAGAAAATGTCCCTTTTGGTCTTGTTGCTTTAGATATTTTTGCCTTTTTTTTTTGATTATTTGGGCCAATTGCTAAATAATAATAAATAAAGTATATTATACTTTATCCTTACAACTATGCACTTTCAATGTTACCATTCATATTTTCCACATAAAACTGATAATAGGGCCTAACTTCTATTGACTATTAAGTGATTGACCTCATATTAATTTTAATTTAATATCTTTACTATACATTCCATCAACCCCATTTCTAGTAGAGCTCTAGTTTTTGTTAATTATTTATGAACATTAGACAAATGAAATATATTTAACTATATAAATCATAAAAATCTAGGTTACTGATCATCTGACCTTTGTGGTAACAAGACAGAGCATTTGATTTTTAGCCCTCATACTAAATTAGCCTTGATTTATAAAGATACCTTTTAACTGAATATCAAGTTGCATGTAACAAATTAAGAATACAAGAAACGACATTGAGCCGGGCCTGGTGGCACACTCCTGTAATCCCAACACTCAGGAGACTAAGGTAGCAGGATCCTAGCAAGTTCGAAAGGAGCCTGAACCACATAATTTGACCTTGTCTAAAAAGACAAAAAAGAAACAATAATGAAACACTTGCTTTCACTTGCGTATTTTGTGATTGCTTAAATGCTTGCATGATTTTAGAGTAACACGTACTTGTGATCTTTCTTCAGTTTTCATTTTCCTTCTTTAAAAATAAGTCAGTGTTAATTTTAACTATGCAGACATCCTATTGTTCCAGAAAATAATCTTAAACGAATAATTACCTTGCCCTATTGACAAACTGCTTAGCCTAAATAACAGTGCCATCTGCTGAAAAGGACTAGCAAGTCATAGAAAAGTTTTCAAAGAGCTGATTTCAAATGGATGCACAGGAGCTGATGATTTGGGAAATTCTCTCTCTCTCTCTCTCTCTCTCTCTCTCTCTCTCTCTCTCTCTCTCCAGGATAAAAGGAGATAATGTTAAATAAAAAATAACCCTAGAGGGAAAAAACTTCAGAATATAGAAAATCAGATCATTAATGTAGAATTTTACATGACAAAAACCTTGATGTGCTATAACAGAACTTCAGTACAGGAATTTTGAAAAATTTAATCTCTGAAATAGTAATTATGGTGCAAATGAGGCATTCTGGTTAGTAGAAGATTTGAAGAAATTATATTATTCAACTAAAATAACCAGGTCAGTGGGAACAGGCTTTTATAATGCTTAAAACACAAATATAATCAGATGAAAGGTCGGATATAGATGGTATTATTAAGCATTAAAATTAAGAAAAATATTTTCAAATATGCTAGCCCATTACTAATGTGTTTGCAGTTTGCATCAGGCATATTAAACAAGTGAGTCTACTTGCAGAGGATTGTCTTTCAAATAAACTTAAATACTGTATCGTTACTCTTTATAACTATTTCTATTTTCTACTTGTCTCTTTTCCAAGCCTATCTCAAAAACAGTCTATCAATTATTAACTACTTTCAGAGTGTCAATGGATGCCATAATCATAATGAAAGATATGCCTTAGAATGTTATTTATTCATTTATTTATATTTAAAAACAATAAAAGAACAAAAATGATAACACATAATTTCAAAATAAAATAAAATAATAGGAGGTTATCACTGTTTGATATATTACATATTGCTATCTCCAGTGTAGTTCTTCAGATTACAAGACATAGGCATGAAAAAAAATGATCAGTCAAACAACAAAAGCACAAACTGCTCTTTCTGATGAACTAAGAGATTAGTACAGTTATCTATCATATATATATATATATATATATATATATATATATATATCTTAAAATATTGTCTTTATTGTCTATAAAAATAAATCACCTAGAATGTGCTAATGATAAATTTATACTTAGAAAATTCTACTTCACCGTGTTAGAGGTTACATCCTACAAATATATAATCTGCTTTTTCAAATCATATATACTGAATATATATTGACAATATTAAATGAATCATTGCATTTTTATGTGTTTCTGTATAATGTATTTCTAGAAAGTTTTTTATATGATGTTATACAATGTCAAATATCTAATGAGAAACTGGAAATTTAGACAAAAATCTTCTGAACTCTGTGTTCACTTTTGCTTACATTTTAATTTTTTTTCTGTTTTAAGTTTGCCTCTTGTACACAGGATATTTTTGGATTGCCATTTTTGATCACTGTGAAATCACACACACACACACACACACACACACACACACACACAGACAAGTACACACACAATAGGTAAATTCAGCCTACTCATACATGTTGATGGTTTTGAATCAAATGCTTATTTGCTCACATGTACTTACTCTGTCTGTTTCTATTTCCCATATTTTTGCAATTTATTACTTATGTTACTTATTTAATTAGTATGCTTATGATAGGTAATAAATATATTCATTGTGGGATGTTGGTACATGTAAATATCACATTTTAATCTTTACTTCTCTTTTGAGATTTTTGTAATTTGTTTTCTGTGTCATAATACATAATGCACTATTCTTACTCTCTCTTTTTTGACCTTATTCATTAATCCCTAGTTATGTCATTAGTTTCTAGTAGCTCCATTTTTATTGTATTGTTTGTCATAAATTGATTTTTCTTTTGTTTAAATTACATGCTATCAGCAACTTCATTCTATTTTTCATGTGCTCTTCCCTTTATTTTTCATAGATTAACTCATCTGTATTTTCAGAACATATCACTATTGCATACATTGTCACCATTACAACCATGTCCAATCTGTGCCTTTTTCAAAATATGTTATAGTAACACATATAAAAATTAAATGAAGTTTTGTTACTTATATATAGTAACTCTATTACAGATTTATATGTGACCCAAAACAATTTCTTTTCTTTCAGTGGGCCAAGGTAAACCAAAAACTTAGATATGAATACAAGTACAGTATAGGTAACACTGTACTTATTTCTTACTATTTTCAAATCAGTATCTCTCCAGTAATTTGGAATATGTAAAATTCATTATATGTATGCTTATTGGAGAACACTATGAAGTGGCTCTAGCAAAATTTAAGATTAACTGATTGGCTTTCTATTTTTATCTGTGAGTCTGTCCTAGGCCTAGGCCCTTTGCCTGGTGATGGGAGCTGATTCGTAGTAAGTAAATCTCTATGAATCACTGGTCCTGGCTGAGGCCTGTAGTGGCTTGTAAAGCCAGAGATACCTCAAAAGGCAAGATAAGGCTACAGCTGAGGATATATGTCTCCAACACTAATTAAGTAAATAGAGACTGCAGCTGAACAAATCTCACTCCTGAAGTCACATTCCTACCACAAATGTCATCCTGGAGATAAGACATTAATTTGGATTATACCACTAGCATTTATTCTTCAGTTAGGGGCTTGAATCTGGAAGAAACTTTTCATTTGTGCAGTTGACAGTCCACAACAACATCACTTTTACCTTAGTCGTTTTGTCTTAGAACACCATAGGTGTGTAAATATTAATAGATGACTAACATACACATTTTATTCTCTTCCCTTATAGTGTTCATAACTCTCAGTATCAACAAAGTAAAAATGTTTTAAATATCACTTTATTATTAATTGTAGCTTAATTACTAACTGCATATAGAATTTAGGCTTCCAAGTTAATCTTAAGAATGCAAACCCTATTTAACGTTTGAAATTTGTACATTTAAAAGTCCATATAAGTATTCTTATTAAATGGCTATATTACCCTTATATTGATCATGGATGTTAAAAATCAAAAATTTTAATAATTCAGACATCTTTTATTAAACATTCAAGAGAAAATGTGATAATGTTAGGTTATCAAAGGAGTTCTTCCATAGATGTTCCAACTAAAAATGTGAAGCATGGAATTTTCTCTTTAAAGTTGTAAATGATGGGGGAACCTGGAAAGATGGTGAACTGATAAGTAGCAGGGTAGAGAGCAAACTGGAGAGGGCAGCAATCCCCTAGCCAGCATGCTTCAGAAAAAAACTATAAGCAACACAGAAAGGACATGTGAGACACAGCTCAAATGATAGAATTTAACACCATGGAGAAGACCAGATGAAAGGAAAGAGATTTTTATGACCCAGGAAGAAACCAAGGAACAAAAAAAAAAAAAAAAAAAAAAAAAAAAAGAAAAACATGGACAGAAGACTTGAGCCAAATGCGCTCTCACTGAAGCCAGTCCCACACTGTACTGGGTGCCTTGGAGTCAGATGACTTGCAGTCATGGTTAAGTTACAGTCACACTGAAATCGGGGGTTGGTGAGCCCAAGGCCCTTGGCAGGAGGATGCACTGCAATGGAGAATGGAACCGGTGTGGAGAGCTGCACTAACCCATGGTGAGAGCTCAGAATTTGGTCCTGCAGGAGGGAGTGACCTTGACATATTAGGTTTGGGCAGGAGGAACCTGAACCTAGAACTACAGTGGAGTCAGTTGGCTGCTTCTGGCCCAAAGTGGACTGGTGGGATCTGCTTGGGCTGGGTCATGCCCCTAGTCAGGACCCAATAGCCAACAACAAAATTGTCCCAAACTGGTGATGTCCACATGACACAGAGTAACATGTTGAAGGCATTCACTGGTTGACTGGCTCGGAGGAGAGGGGCTAGCCTACACCATCGCTACATGCACATCACTGATCAACAGCAAACTGGAGAGAGCAGCAACCAGCTAGCTAGCATACTTCAGAAAAACCGTAAGCAATACAGAAAGGACCTGTCTGAAAGAAACCAGAAACATGACAAGAGAATGAAACAAGAAAAACCCTCCAGCAGCCAACCCAGGAAATATAAGTCCAGGAGAGGTAAATACAGAAGCTATTGAGGCCCGCAAACATGTAGTATCAGACATGGCAACAGATGACATAAAGAATTATCTTTGTGACATCATAGACAAACTCAAAATGGAAATATTAATACAAGTAAAGCAAGATATAAGAAGATTAATAAAACAAATGCTAAGTACTTCTCAAGAAGACACAAATAGAAGAATGGAGGAATCCAGAAAAAGGAGAGAAACTTTTGATGAAGAATATAAAAAAATTTAGAATACATGAAACATTCAAAGAGATTATCAGGAAATTAAAAACTCCCTTGAAAGTTGGCAAAATTGCTTGACAGAAAATAAAGTTAGACTTTCAAAATGTGAAGGCAGGTTTGCAATACATGATTGTGAAAGGAAAGATCTCTTAAAATAACAAGGAACCAGGAAGTAAAAATACAAAGGATAGAAGAAAACAAGAGGACCTATAGCTTAAAAAAAAAAAAAGGTGAATGAAGAAGCAGGGGTAAACACAAATGAAATATAAAGGCTATTCACAGAAATAATTTTTGAGGAAAACTTTCCAGGCATAGGAAAAGGAAAGGATACTCAGATATATGAGGCATGCAAAACTCCATCCACTTATAACCAAAATAGATCTATACCCAGACATAGAATAATCAAGATACCAGAAATTCATCACAAGAACAGAATATAAAAAAGCTGTCAGAGAAAAGAAACAGACCACCTATAAAGGAAAATCCATCAGAGTCATCACAGACTTCTCAACACAAACCATCAAATCAAGAAGAACTTGGAGCAAATTATTGCAAGCCCTGAAAAAGTATAATCTCCAACCCAGATTTATTTACCTTGAAAAACTGTCTCTCAAAATTAATGGAGAAGCAAGAGGTTTCCATGACAAAGAGGAACTGGTGGAATTCATGACCATCAATCCAATCCTACAAAGAATATTGAAAGACGTTCTAGGGAGAAAAAAAAAAAAAAAACACCAGAATTCCATCAACAGTGGTAAAGAGGCCTCAATGAATGGTCCAGACAGTGGAATGAAGGATAAAAGCAGACAAAATAGCATAGCAGAGATGAGGCAGAGAAATTGGCTATAATCTCTAAAATAGATGGCTTTGGTACTCTAACAAAAAGAAACATAGGAAGAGTACATCAGGAGATAGGATTCATCAAGATGCTCTGTATAGGAAATATAATCAAGCTGAAAGAGGATTTATGAACTGAAAGTCAAAGATAAGAAAACAATGCCCTATGTGACAGGGAACCAGAGAGAAATAGGGACAGCTCATCCAGCAGCTGTAGATAGGTTGGAAAGACTTGATACTTTTTTTTATTTAAAGAGAGAAGAAAAAAAAAAAGGACATAAAAAAACAATGCAGTAAAAGGGTAAAAATAATACAGCATTTCTAGAAAAAATATATACAGTACGAAATCACCAGTTAATAGGTTACATATTATCTTTCCAGAAACGGTTGTCCATATCACTAAATTAAAGCATATAAAGTGAACATTCATACAGTGAAATTGGAGACAGTTCTGTTCAATGCTCATTTATATGGTTTTCCATCCTACACACTCGAACATACCTGCGGTTATATCCCTTAGTCCACCTTACTTTCCTCTCTTTTTTACAATAACAATTAGACTTTTAGGGATATGATACTTTTGTGCAGTGGAGAAATACTCAGCTATGAGGAAGGAAAACCTTGAGGATTTTGTAGGTAAAGGAATACAACTCAAGATCAAGCTCAGGGCTACAAAGTTTCATAACCACTTAGGTAGATAGCTGGTTGCCTTCCAATCTAAAAACTAAAAGAGTTAGTGGGACCCAAAATGTACAAGGCACCCTATGAAAGTGAAAGGGGAGGAATGGCCTAAAAAAGGAAGGCCGAGGACATTGTTAATAGTGTGTCAGGATTTAAAATCCACATTATTCTTATCACTCTAGCTTGATTTTATTGTGTTCCAATCTGTCTACTTGTATTAGATTTGAGGGCACAGACAGCTATTCCAAAAATAGCAGGATCTACTACAGTAACTATTCTTAATTTACTATTAACTTAATCTGAAGCTCTGTATTACTTACACTATCTTACTATGACTGATCTTATTTGGATCTGGTTTGTTATATTGTTGTTTTGTCTTGACTGATTTCATTCGAATCTGGTATGCTTCATAATATCAAGTATGAGAGTATAGGCAACTACTCTGAAGATGACAAGATTCACTAGGGTACTCATTCTGGTTTGATTATTAACTTCTTTTGAAGTCCTATAATGTCTCCAATATTTTGTTTTTATTAATATTGCTATGTACTGTTATGTTTAGGTTTACTATGCCTGATGATATAGACAATTCTATTGAAAATAACAAGAGACATCATAGTAACTACTGTAGATCATCTAGTATGGTGGTATTTTATTTATCTTGTTTATTTCATGTTTTTCTAGGAATTGGTTTTGTTTTGTCTTGTTTTTCCCTCTAATACAGAAAGGATAGGTATATGTGTCGAGACTCACGCATGCGTAGAATTTCTAAGCAGTTTACATGACTTGAATATATAATGCACAATGAAGTAAACAGATACTTTGAAGAAAAAGAGGCACTAAGGTACCCAGTGCTGATTCCGTAGCATCATGATATGAAACCTAGAAATATTATTACTGTCTGTTCAGAGTGGTATTAGTCTGTTTTGTTTTGTTTCATTTAATCATGCATGAAGGAATGGACAGCTATTTTGACGAGAATGAGAGACAACATGGCAGCCATTGTTGACTTCCCTATTGTCTGGTCTTGAAGAGCCAAAATGCCTTCATCATCCTGTTCTGATCAGTTTAATACTATTTTGTTTTGTATGAATTCACTGTATGTGAATTCTTTTTGGAAGAAAACAAGAGACAATATGATAGACAGTGAAGATCTCCTGTGGACTTGCTTTGAAATCTGTGTCTCTTATATTGTTTTCTTATACCTGTTTTGTTCTGTTTAAATTTTACCCTCTTTAAAATTAAAAAAAAATATGTAAGTGACTAAGTAATTTTCTGAAGTTGGAATAAATGAGACGAGTGTGAAGGGACCAGAGGAAAGCAGAGTGATAAGAGAGAATATCTTCATTGCATTACAATTATATTTGAACTGAAATTTTCTCTCTACTAAATGTTTCTTGGCAGGAAATAAGTGTTATGTCCCAATAGATCATAAAATAAAATTTCTTGATAAAATAGCCGTCCTTTACATATTATAATTTTTGTTCTTGTGTTTTATTGGTTACTTTCTTTCATTTTTAAACTACAATTTACATCAGTGTGTTATTCCCAAGTATTTCCAAATAAACTTACGGTTTTAGCATGCTTAATTTCCAGAGTTTCTGTGTAATTATTCAGGTAGGAATATTGGTTTGTTCTTTTTAGATCATAAATATAGTGTCCCTCTTCACCTGAATTAAACGCATACCTATGAACAAGGATTATCAAGGGGATTTTAGCTTTTAGAGAAATCTAGCAGAGATGAAAAACCTAGCTGTAGTACTATTCATTGATAATTATAAGAAATGCATTCTTTAGGACACTTCTTGAATTAAAATACGAAAAATTTTCAATGTTTCATATTATGAATTCTATAAGCAAGTCCACAAATAGTCAGCCTCAGATATATTTACATAGGCAAATACAGTTTTCCTGAATGTAACTTTAACATAATTACAGTTATTCTCTATTTAAGACAATAGCATATCGTGAGAATGTATGAAATAGATAAAAGCAATGTAGCATATTTTTCTTTTGAAATAACTTACTCTGTAAGCCGAATATTTAAAAATTTTTAAAATTACCTTCCAAATTATAGTTATAGTTTAAATTGTATTAGACTTTTTTCATAACTAGACTTATTAAATCATTGTTGCTACATAATCTGAATATTCAGTAATTTTAAGTGAATCAGTTAGCCTTCATAAGTTAAAATACAGTTTAAGACTATTTTATTACTTTTAAATAAATTCTGTGGGTTATTTGTAAGCAAAAACACATTTATTAGTGTGAGTCTTTATGTTTCACCTGAAGTATTCTCTAATGAGGCTCCCCAGAAGGATAAATGCCAGATAAGTCCTTTTACCCTAAGGGAGAAAATAGTAAAATTAATTTTAACCTATCTACAAAATCACAAGGCAGCCTATAGTCAGTGTTTAATCTATCCAGGGCTAATCCTATAACTAGGTAACTAACAGCTGCCTACAATGTAAGCTTGAAAGAATGAAGAAGTCACATTGAGAGAAAAATTACCTCCGCTTAAACAAAACACTAAATTCTTTTGTTCCTTTAGACAAATGCTAAGCTCAAATGGGAACCAAACATATGTCACAAACATTACAAGAGCTTAATTGAGTCTTCCTACTCTTATAAAAACAGAGTCAAATGGGTAGCTTGTTAAATACTTCTAGAAAACAAAATAGTCATTGAAAAATACATTTTATAAAAAATAAGTGTAAGTGCATGTGGCTTAAATGTGCAAAAAATAATTAGTAAGGGAAATTTATTCTAAATATCTCAAGGCAAAACTATTGTGATTTAACCCCATACATATTATATATATATATATATATATATATATATATATATATATATATAATAAATATATAATATATATATTACATATATTGTGTATTTGCCTATGTAAATATATAATAAATATATTTTATATATATATATATATATATATATATATATATATAATTATGCTACAATAAGAATGAAAATTCCATGTCATGTGATTTTTGTGTTGATATGTTAGTCTATTAATTTATTGAATCCCTTTTTTCCAAAATTACCTCTTGAATGTTGAACTCATTTCATGCATTTTATGTAGAATCATTGAAGGTATCAAGGAAACAATACTTATTTATGAACATTAGTATGGTCCATATAATTACTGATATTAGAATGGCTTGTTATTAAATGACACTGCAGCCTGGTACTAAGTGTTAATCTAGAGCCTAAATGCTAGTGGCTGTTTATGTATTTCTAGTGCAATATATATTGGTACTGGGGATCCAGCTCACAACTGTGTGCTTGCAAGGCAGGCACTTATGCTGCTGAGCTTAACCCCCAGACCATGTGTTTTATATTTCAAGAAGAACAGTTGGCTGGAGTTGAATGAGTGAAAAAAGAAGAATCGAGTGACAAGGGAGTTTCATAAGATCCAAGTCATATAGAAAATTGTAGGGTAATAATTTTGTTTCCGTTTTTGGAGAAGCAAGTAGTGAGGTTATATGAAGTAGAGGTTTACCAAGTAAAGTAATACTAGGAAGTTGATTTTTCAATTTGTTAACTTTAAAATGCATATTTGTCATATACACATGTTAAGTGAGTAAATATATGTCGGACATTAATATGACATTCCATCTCAGGAAACCCTAGGAGAAATGTATTTAGAAGAAAATATATCCCATCCTCCTCATATATCAGACACAATAGCTACTGAAGTTGACAAGCAACTCCAGGAAGCTTTAAAGAAATTCAAACTCGAAATAATATCCCAGATAAAAGAAGAAATGATAAAAGAAATGAAAGAGATTCTAAATATATCTAAAGAAAACACAGATAAAAAATTGGAGGAACTAAACAAAATTGGAGGAACTAAACAAAATGCTCCCTAGATGAGCAATATAAGAAACAAACAGAATACATAATGCAGATGCACAGAGATATACAGGAAATAAAAAACTCCACTGAAAGTTGTAAAAACCGCCTTAATGAAAGTGAAGATAGAATTTCAGACCTTGAAGACAGGATTGCAGCTAGTGAACAGGAAAGGAAAGATCTTTTAAAAATAACAAGGAATCAGGAAACAACAATTCAACAACTGCAAGATGATGCAAAGAAGAATAACATAAGAATGATAGGGATTAATGAAAAAGAAGGAGACAACATAAAGGATATCAAGAGGATATTTAGAGAAGCAATAGCTGAAAACTTCCCAAGCATGAGATCAGAAACTGACATCAGGATCAGTGAAGCATATAGAACTCCAAATAGTCATAACCAAAATAAAACTACACCCAGACATATAATAATCACCATCCCAGAAATCCAACACAAGAATAGATTATTAAAAGCTGTCAGAGAGAAAAGACAGATCACTTATAAAGGAAAACCTATCAGAATCACAGCAGACTTCTCATCACAAACAATAAAGTCAAGAAGAGCATGGAGTGAAGTATTCCAGATCCTAAAGCAAAATGATTTCCAACCTAGACTGATATATCCTGCAAAACTATCATTTAAAATAGATGGTGAAATACGATACTTCCATGACAAAGAACAGCTGAAGAACTTCATGAACACCAAACCAACCCTGCAAAAAATATTGAAAGACAGTTTAGATACACAAAGGAAAAAACCACTAAGCAAAGCAAATAATTAAACAGAACAGAAAGATAGACATTCAAATTTGTTATTACATTGAGACTGTTTGAGATCACCTGAAATAGAGATGAAAATATTCCAGAGATCAAGCACTAGGACACACCCTCACTAGAGGATGACAACATGAAAAGAATTGCAAAAGGTAATATAGAATGGACAGAGTGCAGAAGGAGAAGCTGTGGTTAGAAGTGTCCTTAAGTTAGAGTGTGTGAGAAAGGAAAGCATCAATAATGGGATAAAATACTATTGATAAATCCAGTAGTTTAAAAACTGAGATTTCAGTGAATTCAGTAATCCAGAGGTTAGATGTGACTTTGTGAACAATAGCTTATGGTGCACCAACTGAAAGTTTGTTTGTAATGAAAACCAAGAAAAACAGGAATTAAAGAAGAATAAACAATGTATATAAATTTTTTGATGAATTGTCTTACAAAAGTCAGAAAAAATATTATGTTAGAATAGAATTTCTTGGCTGATAGTATATCATGTTCAGATATGATTGTGTAGTGCTCTCAGGATGACAGAGACAAATATCATTGAGATAAGTGAATTCAGGGAAAAAAATTACCTTGGGTGAAGAAGAGACAATATATGTACTAAGAGCAGTGTTAGTTTGAACCACAACCACAGTGAGTGGTTGTAGTAACAGAGAAAAAGCCAAGTACATCGGCTTTTATTTGGATATAGAAATCATCAGGAGTTGTGAAAGATGTCAATTTGGAGCGTGACATAATAGAAGCAATGAGAGAAAACTGGAGGAGTCATGGATCCCTACAGCAAGGGAGAGTGGCAGAAGGTGATGAATTTTCCACAGCAGGGACTCTCAATCAATTGCTGGAACGCAACAATAAGAAACAAGGAAGATAATGATTTTATTTCCAGACCCAGTGGTAAGAAGGCAGACGTTGACAGGTCTACATGGAGAGCAATGTCCTTGGTGGAATCTGTGCTTTTAGGTACAGCAAGAACATTCAGAAAAGATAGCATAGCACTGGCAACAGTGTGAAGAGATCTTTGAACTTAGAGAAGAGGGATAGTGGTGCAGTATTAGATGATGTACCAACACATACGTCAGGTGTATCAGTGATGAAAACAATAGGGAGTAAAGAATTTCATGTAGTCGTTGATGTATATTAGAATTTCAAAAATAACTAGGGAAGTTTTAAAGGCTTCCTTGGTTGGTAATTTCGGTTGTAAGATTCTGAACTACTTCTCAGAGGATAACAGTTTTCTAGAAACAAGGATACCGCAAATTAAGGTGTTATGAAAAATCAGGAAATCAGAGAAAATCAGGAAAAAGCCATTATATATGACCCCATCTTCACATTCACTTGTTCTTGAGGAAAGCATTACTGTGGGGAGAGTGTGCCAGTTAGTATTAGCTATATGTATGTGTCTGCAGAGACTTGAAATCTAATTCTCTGGTTTTTGTTGTTTTATGGGAAAAATAAATGTAGGAGTTGTCACTGACATTAAATTAATTTTTTAAATGACAAAATACTTAACATACCTCCTTACACATGCTTCAACAGTAATAGTATTAGATATTTAAATTATTGAAAATGATTTTAAAAACTTGACTTTAGGATGATTTTTGGTTAATAAAATGTGTATTCATGGATAAAATGACACATTGTGAGAAAGCAAATGGCCTTAGTTCTCAAACTATGTATAAAATTAACACATATATCTATGTATTTATTGATTTATCTTCTTGTCAAGGAAAAGTTTTAAAGCTGTTTAAAAGCCAGTTCTTTGAAGTATCTGTAATAGGGCTTACCAGTTTTATTATAATTCTGAAGACCACTGTAGGTAATTCAGTAAATTGATAAGATGAACATAAACTTTAGGATGTCTAGAAGCCATATCTAGTCATAGAATATCTTTTAGATGACCAGTAAGTGATTATTGAATTTTCTTATTCCTTTACCTTGATTATATTGGCTTTGGATTTCTTTTGTTTTATAAAGAATTATATGCATGAAAATTTTCCATTTTTTAATAATTTTGACTCAAGAAGCGAACTTTCCAACTGTGGGGAGCTAAACATAGTTCATGTATTTATTTAGAAAGCCCTTGAAGTATGAAGTTATATGCTCTGAATGATATGCACTTTAGCTAGATACAATTCAGTCTGAAGTAAATGCGCCTACTCAGTTCAAGGGCCGACTAAATGAACTGATGTCTCAAATCAGGATATAGAGCCATTTTGGAGCAGTCAGATCTGAAGAAAGGTATTACATAGATGCAGATCTGTTACAAAAAATCAAGCAGCATTTGAAACAACAACAAGAAGGCCTTAGCCACTTGATTAGCATTGTAAAAAATGATCTAGAAGATATAAAGTTGGTAGAACATGGATTGAATGAAACCATCCACATCAGAGGTGGTGTCTTTAGTTGATAGTTCACAAACTTGTGTTCAAAGTTTGTGAAATGCATCCTCTTGCTGCATCAGGCCTTCCATAAGAGTGAATCTGACCACATGGAGAAAAGAATAAAGAAAATGACCCTCTCCTGGCTTGGATTTTTGAGGAGATTACTGACAAGTTACTCTTCACTGAATCTGAGAGTACTCACTTCATATCTCTTCAAAAATAACCTTCAAAAGATTTACATCTAAAAAGCTGTATATAAGAAGCAAGAAGAGCATAATTCATATTTTTACAACAACATTTCCTTAAACATCATAGTAATTAATCTCCATTCTTTCTATGGCAAGTAAATATGAAATACATACTTTGCAGATACTGTATAATCACTTGGCTGTTGAAGATTTGAGATGTATAGTATAAGTGGACATCGATTTTTATATATGTGAATTTAAGTTGGGAGGTGTAAAGAAAATCCCAAGTATTTAATGATTGATGTGATCTTTTTTTTGTTCTATAAGATTTGAAAATACATTTTTTAATTATTTGACCTTTGGAGTTCATAGAACACATCCAAGCAAATAGGATACAACAGAATTACTGGTTTTGCAACTTTGTTGTTTAAACCTTTATTTCTAAAAATGAAATTTTAAAATAAATTCTTAATTTGTAATAAAAAAAAATAAATCTATTTTCCCCCTTCTCCGGCCTCCATCCTTTCTATCTCGGTCTGTCTCTTTTGTTTTGCCCATTCATATGATACTGAAAATTTAGGCCAAGGTAAATAGTTACTTAAACCAAGTATGAACAGAAATGATTATATTGTCCTGTTTTCTTGAAATGATAACCTTTATAAACGTGTGATGAACTTTGCAAGATTTTTGTTTGTTTCTCTTTCTGGAATATTTTATGATACTCATACTAATAGCCAGAGCTGTGTACTTTTGGAATCCTTGGAAATTATAGACCTAGGACTCAAGCAAAGTTTAGAATTTTTAATATCATAAAACTGATAAGTGGATGATATTTATGTATATTACAAATCTAATCATAAGGTGAACTACACAACCATGATTAATAATGAAAATTATTTGCATGAAAGGATAGCATAATTTCTTATTGTTGCCCTTACTGTAGTGTACGTTATTATATCAAACACTTTCACCCACACTATTGATTCCCAAGTTATCTGCTGCTATTATTCTGGCATTTAGTTTACAAAAGTAGTGCTCCAAGAATCCAAGAAATATTTGTAAGTTTTCACAAAGATCTAAACATTGAAATTAGTTGTTTTAACCTGTTTTTATTAGTGTGTTTGTTAGTATATTATCATAAATGTCATACATTTGCCACAGGTGATGATTTGAAAAAAATATACCTTTTATCTTATTTAATGCTCCCTTAAGCTCCAATTGTTTTTTCCAAGTTCCTAATGTACCTCCAAGAAGCAAAATATAAATTCTGCCTTCAGTGCGTTTTCTCCTTCTTTTGAATTTGCATTTGTTTTTTTCGCTTCATTCCATACACTAGTCCTACCTGTCCTTCTACAACCCTATATCCTTCAGATCTTCTCTTAAAATCTAAAAACCTAGATAACTATTCATTTATAATATGATGCTTTCATTTTTATCCTTTATAAATCCTTTATTCTGGGTTTGGGAAAAGAGAAAAAGGAGGCCTATATATAACATATATCAAAATATTTAAAATATGCAAATGAGGCCATCAAGTATATCAAATATGACTTATATTTTTGCTTTAGTACCAGTAAAGTTGAAAATATGTGCAGCACTATCCTTTTTATAAAGCTTTAAATGAGCAAAATATTAAAGATAGCTGAATATAATTATTTCACATATCTGAGTGTTCTATTAAGACAATAGGGAATTGTGTAGTCATAATTATTACATACTAATTTAATAAACATTACTTTGCCTGCCTTAAATTAGCAAAATTATTAATTATTTACTGTAATTATTACTGTGCCATAACATATTTTTACATAATGTATGTTTAATAGAAAGATTTTAAATTACTATTTACTGTACTATGAAATATTTGTACATAATACATATTGAATAGAAAGAGTCTAAATCTGTGCCATGCTACACAGTAGTCAATGATATGTGGCCATACATATTAAATTGATCAAAATTAATTAAAATAGTTTCCAACAGTAACAATCAAATTTAACAGTTTAAGTTTTATGTGGCTGGTAGCTATTATATGGGATGAGGCAGATAGAAAAATTTAAATTGTGGAAGAAAATACCATTGGAAAAATATTGACCTTTAGTAATAAGAAATGAAATTGTGTTCCGAGTTTGTGTAATTTGAAAATATATTTATCAAAAATGAAAATTAAATGGAAAAAATTAAAATTGCTTTTAATCAATTTTTCATCTAAAATAGCATATCCATTAACCATCAGAAGTTGAAATATAATTTGCAAGAAATTACCATAGTATCAAAATTGTAAATCAAAATTATTTAAAGCTGAATTTTAATTTTTAAATTATTAAATCTCTTGAATAAAAAACAGATTTTTATAATTCTAGTACAAGTCTATGTGCTTGTGATTAAGTCAGCTCAGGTAAAAATTTATAAGTCATGTGAATTACATATACTGCAAAATATTCCTCAGGTCCATGTGCAGCTTTGGAGGATATCGCCTAAATTCATATGTAATGATGAAACATTAAAGTAACAGAAACAGATACGAAGAGAAGTTAAATTATCATTATTTGCGGATGACAAGATACTTTACATAGAAGACCCCCCAAATCTCCATTCAAAGACTCCCAGATATAATAAATAAATTCAGAACTGTAGCTGGATACAAAAGCAACACTCAAAACAATAGCATTTCTATATTCTGACAACAAAATCACAGAGAGAGAAATAAGAGAAGCCACACTCTTCATACTAGCATGCAAAAAAATGAAATATATAGGAATTATTCTCACAAAAGAAGTGAAAGACCTAATAGGGAAAATTATCATACACTGAAAAAGGAAATTGAAGAGGATCTCAGAAAATGGAAAGACATCCCTTGCTCATGGATAGGAAGAATAAATATTGTGAAAATGGCCGTTCTCCCAAAATTGCTATACAGATTCAACGCATCCCATCAACATACCTCATAGATCTAGAAAAATCACTCCTAAAATTCATCTAGAACAATAATAGACCTAGACTAGCAAAGACAGTTCTAAGCAGCAAAGGCAAGGCAGGAAGCATCACAATCCCTGACTTGAAGTTATACTACAAAGCAAATGTAGTAAAATCAGCATGGTACTGGAATCAAAACAGAGACAAAGATCAATGGAATAGATTAGAAGATACAACCACAACTAGAAACACACTCAATCACCTTATTCTTGATAAAAGGGCCAAACAAGTTCACTGGAAGAACGACAGTCTCTTTAATAAATGGTCTTGGAAAAATTGGCTCTCCACATGCCAAAAACTAAAACTAGACCCAGGCCTATCACCATATACTAAATTAAAATCTAAATGGACCAAAGACCTGAATGTTAAAATAGAATCACTAAATCTATTGGAAGACAAATTGGGTAGAAACCTTGAAGACATAAAGGTAGGTAGAGAATTCATGAACAAGAATCAAACTGCACGGGAAATACTTTCCTGAATCAATAACTGGGATCACCTCTTATTAAAAAGTTTCTGCATAACAAAAGAAATCTCCAGCATAGTGAATAGAAAACCCACAAACTGGGAAAAAAATCTTAGTGAACTGTCCCTCAGACAAAGGATTTCTGTCTAAAACATATAAAGAATTTTAAAAAAATCAGACCATCAAAATTCAATGATCCAATCCAAAAATGGGCATCTGAGATGAATATACACTTCTCAGATGAAGAAATGCAAATGGAAAATAAACACATGAAAAAATGTTCATCATCATTAGTCATTAGAGAAATGCAAATTAAAACCACATTGAGATTCCACCTCACTCCTGAAAGAATGGCCAAGATCAAGAAAACCAACAACAACTAATACTGGGGAGGCTGTGGGGAAAAAGAAATTCTCCTGCAGTGTTGGTGGGAGTGTAGACAGGTGCAACCATTGTGGAGGTTAGTCTGGAGATTTCTCAAAAAGCTTGGATTGGAAGTCCCACTTGTTCCAGCTATTCCACTTTTAGGCATATTCCCAGAAGAACTGAAAGCATCATACCACAGTGATATATGTGCACCCACATTTGTAGAAGCACAATTTGTAACAGCCAGATCTTGGAAACAACCTAAGTGTCCATCAACTGAGGAATGGGTAAAAAAGTTGTGGTATTTTTATACAATGGAGTACTACTCAGCTATAAAGAGGATCACATTGAGATATTTATAAATAAACGGACACAGCTTGAGACCATACTCATAAGCGAAACAAATAAATGTATAAATACCAAATAGTTTCCCTAGTGTAATAAATGGTAATAAAACATAAATGTATGTGGTAATCATGATTCCCCATTATATTGCTTTGAAACCTTATAATGGTTTCATTCATTAATTGGAATGGTTTTATTCTGGGTTGTTTGATTTTATTGTCTGTGATATGAACAGTTATTTTGAAGAGAGCAAGACAATAGCTAGTGCTGATATAATACATCTTACTTTGATGTCCCATCAAGATTTTGTTCTTCTGTTTCCATTGGTTTATCATGTTGCATCTTATTGAATTTTATTTACTGTTTTGTTCAATTTTATTATAACTGATGATATAGGCAACTCTATTAGAGATAGCGGGAGGCATTATGGTAACCATTGTTGATCACCTTGTATTATGTTTTTACATTATCTATTATGTCCACTCTTTTGATTTGACCAACTCTGTTCTGTTATGTCACATTTGGTTTTACTCTCTTCCAAAAAAAGTAATAAGAAATGTGGGAGCAATAAAACCCAAAATGTGTAGTAATCATTGTACAAAAGAGAGGAAAAGAAAGTGCTCTAAATGGTATAACTGCATATATATTTAAGTGTATAAGATAGACAACGATATTACTGAGTTTGTTGGATCATTGAACAGAACTGTTTGCAGTCTCACTGTTTGAATGTCCACTTTATATGCTTTAATTTTGTAACTTGAACAAATATTTCTAAGATGACAATATGTAATTCATTAACTAGTGACTTCCTACTGTTTATTTTTTCTGAAATTCTGTATAACTTGTACCCTTTTTCTGCTTTTTTTTCCTTTTTCTCCTTAAATAAAATTTTAAAAAAAATTATAGACAGGGAGATAATATAGAAACCATTGTTGATTTTCTGTTAGTTGGTTCTAAATATCCTGTAATACTTTCATTCTTTTGAATGGTTTTACACTGTCATGTTGTATTTGATGCTATAATATACGAAGTTATACTCAAATATTTCAAGGAAAGAGACACTATAGTAGCTACTGTTATGTCTGGTTATCTTGTAGTGAAATACTATGTTGCTTAAATTGCTCTGTCCTGACCTGTGTTATCATGTTGATATGTCCTCTTTTACCTTAATCTCCTTCTTTCTTTTAATTTTTTAAAAAAAATATAAAAAAAAAAACCAAAAACAGAAACAGGGTACTTAGCAAGGTTACCCCAGACATTATTTCATCAAGTGAGACTTTCTTGAATTCATTTTGAGGAAAAGAATTTAGCACGTTAAATAATTTATCTTCTCTCTATTCTAAATTGTTCTGCCACTCAAATCCTTCCCAAAGTCTGAACCAGCGTTCATTTTCCATACTGGCAGTGATCCAAATCTTAAACCATCATGACATTTGGACAGTTCTCTTTCATTTTAATGACAGTGTCTGAATGAAAGGTTTCTCTGGGGCTTGAACAGCATTTGATGAGAGCAGATGTTTAGTTCTGTGCTAACACTGGATATCAGATGCTGGCCAACACAGCCTGGTGTGATGCCACAACTTCATTTGTGTGTACCTATGAAGCAGCATGACTCACAAACAGAATCACCAGGCCAACAACAGGATCCAGTTGTTGGGATCAAAGGATGCTGCTGAATTATAAATCTTTCAATACCACCATTCTACATTGCTATTTACATTTAACATTTTGTGAATCTTAAGTTCTCTCTGATTCAGAGGTTCTACTTGTAATTCTTTACCTCTAAAAATTTACCATTTTCAAATGCTTGACTATATAGTCATTTTAGATTGATCCTTAACAGAATCAATCCTTCCTGTTAATTTCTTCAACCTTTTAAAATTTTTTCTTGAATCATTTACATCCCTGAATTAACTTCAATTTACTAGGAGTAGTCTTATATCTGGGCAGTTCTCAAACAGCAGACTTTCAAGAATGCGCACCTCAGGCAGAAGACTACATTTGTTTTTCTTTTTTTCAATTAAACCATCTATGATTTAATGAAAGCTAAAAACATGAAGAAGTGGTATATCCCTGGAAGTTATTGTATCTTCTGATTATAATAATACTTTCCATCATTTACTCAATTGTTATGCCCATGAGGACAAATAATGACATCTTGTTACTTGCTGGTTCATATATATGCTCCTGGTCTCTCTGATATTCACAAACCATTTCTATTTGTTCCCTATGACACCCTGAAGAGAGTAATGAAGTAGAATAAGAACAAAGTCATAGGATCTGAGCCACAAAGTCATCTGAGTCACATTCTGTGCTCCTATGTTTCTTCAAAGAAAACCCTCCTGCCTGAAGAGAATGCCTGGGAAGGAGGACAGGTGAGGGATTATAACATTTTAAAAGTCTGTGTTCTGACAGGGCAGGTTCAGGTTCCTATTAAAGGTCAAAGTAAGGTTGCAATTTTACTATGGTATCTGGCTTGCAGCCCTATCTACCACTCCTCCCCAACCTTATACAGATGAAACTATTCTCTTAGGAGGAAACAAAACCAATCTGTGTATATAAAATTATAAGCCCCACCATATTAACACTAGTATCAACAGTCAAGCTGTTGTCAAAATCTTAACTTTAATGATGTCCGTTATTTCCTCTTTATGCATTGGATTTAAATCTCAGTTGATATATTATCTTTCTAACTGTATATGATGATATATGTCATGGGATGCATATTTTTTAACTGTTACTGTCTTCCCAAGAGTTCTGCAGCAATCCTTGTGTGTAGAGTTGTCAAGTAAATTAGAATAGGCTTAGTTAAATTTAAATATCAAATAGCCAATGGATAGTTCTGTAGTAAAAATCAGTCTCAAATATTACATGGGACATAATTGTATTAAAATATTCATTATAAACTGAGCATCTTGTATTTTCAATGCTAAAGCTGGTGATCCTAATCATGTATCTACACTTTTTCTTTCCATGCTTTTCGTATTTCATTAGTTTTGTTAATGTGTGTTTTTGAGTTCCAGAGGAGGAGCTAAAGCAAGTTCTTTTTCTCTCCTCTTCAGAGATTTAAACACATAAAAGTAGAGCTAAAGATGTAAGTTCAGTTGGAGAGCTCTTGCTTTCATATTTCATTCCCAGAACAAAAAAAACCTCAAAATAAGTAAACAGATAAATAACATCAACTCACAGTCACGTATATGGATTACAAGAGGATTTTAGCTTGGATGATAGTGTACAGTCTCTAATCTCAGGACTCTGGGAGGCTTAGGCAGGAGACTCTCATGTTCAAACACAGGCTGGGTACATTAGTGACTTGGTGTCTCAAAATTAAATAAAAAGGTCACAGGTGTAGCTCAGGGCAAAGGCCTTGAGTTCAATCTTCACATAGGAAAAGAAGATTTTTTAATGTTTCAGCATGGTAAAATGATAAATGTTTGAGATGATGGGTGTGTAATTATCCTTATTTGTTCATTGCACAATGTATGTACATATGTATGTATGCATAAATGTATGTGTGTTCAGATATATATTAAAATCCACAAATATATACAATTAATATATGCCAATTAAAAGTAAAATAAAAAAATTCAAAAGTGCATGCCCAGGAACTACCTATGTCTGAGATGAAGTATAGGTATTTTATTTTTAATAGATCCCAAATTTACAGTAATAAAAAGTATTATTATTAAGCACTGATGCCACAATTTAAATACATCTTTTGACCTCTTAAGACATGATGGAAAGAAAATAGAAGTTACTTTAGCCAGAGAGGACTAGGGCTTTCAATTTCTAAATACTTTATTTCAGGAGCCAGCTTACATTAATAGCAGAAATCTTATACAGATGTCTTGTTGCAATATAAATTATTGCTAGTCCATCCAAAAGAAAGGCATTCTGCTTTCTTTTAAAATGTTTTTAATTTTTAATGTAATACATGTAGATATTAATAAAGAAAATATAAAACATGCTTCTTACTTCTAAGAAAAAAAATTCTTTCGTGGGTCCTAGCAGACACCAACACTGGAAATTTGCTTGTTTCCTTCCTTAATTAGACGAACTGGAAGCAGGCAATGTAAGTAGGACCTAAGTACTTTACACATGGAAGTTTGTGCACAACCTGAATGCTCCCAGCTCATGGAGGATGGCATGATATTTATAGACTAGGTTTCCTCAGGCAAAAATAATTTTCCAATGCTTTAAAAAATGCATCTCAAGCGTACTTTCATTTCAAATGTAATGTGTGTAAATTGTAAAAGTGCATTATAATTTTATCTAAAAATGAAGACTTTGGTTACATTAGTGAATGATCTGGTTATTCCTAAAGCAAAATTTTATTACAAAGTTATATTTGTTCAAAGTATCCTAGAGCACGATTCTCAAAAGTTATCAGAATAACAGCAGTCAGAAACCCTCTGCGATCTCACCAGCAAGGTAAGACCACTCCAGACCCAGCAAATCAGTCCGAAAAGGATTGATCTAGATCTTTTTAGAGGATTTGACTTTAAGATCTCCTACCAAGACTGTATCTATATACATTACATAGGCCAAATAATATGTACTTAAATATTTTGTAATGAAGTATTTACACTGTATTTTTAAATGATCCATGAAATGGCATTTTTTTAGTTTATTCAATTCAAGAATATCTATGAAAAACAAACTTATTCATACTAAATTCATCATAAGTTATCTAGAGCTTGTGGGGTAAATTTTTTCAATGTTTTCTATGTATATTTAGCTATAAACAAAGGATGTGAGTTATGCAGAGGACCCTAAGAAGTTTTACAACCCACCTCATTTATTTGATCATTGAAGCTGTTAAATAACTTATGATCAGAGAGTCAACACTGTGATCAGTTTGATGCTTGTATGTGTGGAATATAAAATCTTTTTTCATGTTCTCATTATGAATGTTGTGGACTTATTTATTTGTACTTGATTTATCAAATCCCTGGGCTTGATTTATACCAAAAATGATGAACTAAAATTCAACCAATGTCAGTTTTGACAATTATAAGTTAGTACAAACTTCTGAATTGTCATTTTTCTATATGACAACAAAATGCTCAATTTTTGCATGTCATTTGATTAAACATGGCCAATGTTCAGTAATTTATACTAAAATTTTAAAAATGGATTTTTCTCAGATTTTACCACCTAAGATTACAAAACCCCAAGAAAACCAACTGCCACTCCTAAGTGCTTAATTAGAACTCAGTTGCAGTAATGCAACTGAGAAATACAATACATTTTCATCATATTAACCTAAAAGGAAATTATTCAACAATTAATAGGGGGAAAAGAACTTTCAATGATAATTCACAAAAGAAAAAATGTAAGCATATGTAAAAATATTGGTAATTAAATGGCAATTAAAAGAAGAGTACAATACTTTCTCAAGTGACAAATTGAAACTTTAGTAATTAACTAATCATTGCCAACCTAATTACTGAGGTTTCTGGATAACAGGCATTGCCTTGTGTTGTTGGGAAAACCAATTATTAAAATTTTCTGGAGGATTGGTTTTTTTCATCAGTCATCAGAATACTTAAAATACAGCTTATCTTTTGCCTAATTAAGTCCATTAATAGAAATTTATGTTGATATACAATCAAGGTTTACAAAGAGATGTCATTGAATGTAATTAGCCAAAGTCAATTTTAATACCTGCAACAAGAAAAATATTGACAATTGCCAAATTAAAATTGAAGCTTATGTATAGCACCTAATAGTCATTAAATTAGATTTTGTAAAATTATATAAAAATAATGTTATAGACATTTATAAAGATGAAACACAATTTGAAAGAAAATAGTATGTTTCAAATTTTATAAATTAAATGAACATTCCAAGTTTAGATTATGGAGGATTGTTATTTACTTTTCTTAATTTTAGTAATGAACATAACATTCAAAAGTGAAAAAGAACTGTATTTTTGGACATAATACAGTGTGAAACAGAATTACAAATGAATTTAAACATTGATACGTGTACAAACAACAGAGATGGTAGAGAAGCAAGCAGCAGAAAGTTAATGAAAGAATCAGGACTTTATTAATCAAACAAGGCATGTTACTGCAGAATGTGCAGTCCTTTAAAAAAAAATCTCTCAATTTTAGCGTGTTCTCCAATTTTTTAAATTTGA
Source organism: Cavia porcellus (assembly GCF_034190915.1). Lineage (NCBI taxonomy): Eukaryota > Metazoa > Chordata > Mammalia > Rodentia > Caviidae > Cavia > Cavia porcellus. Next base: position 29,296,180 of record NW_026947516.1, on the reverse strand, counting down.
AATACTGCACGAAGTTTTCAAATCATGTTATGTAATATGATTTGCTTGCTATAAAAAGTAAAGCATACTATGTACTTACCAGAATAGTTAATACTGTAAGGCAAAAAAAAATTAGCACTTGGAAAGAAAACCTGCTGAAAATCTTATTTCTTCTCCCATGAGTCACGTAAATATTACAGTTTACACTGTTATGCAATGGCATTAGGTTTAATATAAAATTATTGCAAATTACTTAATATCAAAGGAAAATATTGCTCTCCTTTAGATGTTTCATGTTTCTTCTGTGCTGCCATATTTTGTGTATGAAGTTCCATGTACATCTGCATTAATACTATCTTGCTCTCAAAGGAGAATATCTCCTAACAATTTTGTAATTGTCTGACTTAATAAAGGCATGTTATTAAGTTTTTTGTTTTAAAGGGAATAAAACCAAACCAAACCAAACAAGATAAAGTTAATCAGAACAGAACAATAAAATCAATACAGGACTTCAAAACAAATAGGAAATCCACAATGGGTATCATAATGCTACTTGTTTCTTCAAAATAGCTGACCATGCCATCAGACATAATAAAATCAAAACAAAACAGAACAAAATTAATCAAAACAAAAGTACGAGAGCATTACAGGACTTCAAAACAAGATAATAGAAATTCAACAATGGCTATCATAATACATTTCAGTATTTTCAAAATAGTTACCCATAACATCAGACACAGTAAAATCCAACAGAACAATACAGAACACAACTAGGGCTAGCAAAACTATGAAAACAATACAATAATTCAAAACAAAATAAAATGAAATTAACAAGATTACCACCTTCCCTTTTTAGACATTTCTTCTCCTATCACTTTCATATCTATTGTGCTTTTTGGATTCCACTAACACCTTCAGTTTTTTGTATCAGGAGGTAACATAATGTTCATCCATATGAGTCTGAAGCATTTCACCCATAAGCATGATCTCAGTTTGCGTCCATTTACCTAAGAGTACCTTGAGATCATCCTTCTTTTTAGCTGAATAGCTTTCCATTGTATGAAAATACCATGTTTTTCTTATCCATTCTGCAATTGATGGGAAAGCTACCTCTTCTCTTTTCTGGTTTCCTATCGCATGGGACGTTGTTTTATCTGTTTTGAATTTCAGTTATGAATTGCCTTTTTAGTTAAAAGTGTATCTTGTAAAAATCATATTGATGGATCTCGTTTCTTGATCTACTCTACTTGTTTTTCTTTTTATTGATGAATTTAGGCCATCTACATACTGTTTACAACTAGTATGCGTTGGTTCATCTCTGCCAGGCTATTCTCCTGCTGTTGTCCCCTGCTTTTCCCTTTGTTCAATTGCTTTCACTGTTGGTGATCCCCTTTGCAGCTATTCCTGGAACTGTGATCATCTTTGTTTCTGAAATATCTTTAAGCACGCTTTGTAGGATTTGTTTGGTGATAATGAATTCTTTCAGCTGTTCTTTTCCATGGAAGTACCTTATTTTTCCATCAATTTTGAAAGATAGTTTGGCATGGTACTTTATTCCGGATTGGAAGTTGTTTTCTTTCAGGATTTGAAACACTTCACTCTAAGCTCTTCTTAACTTTATGGCTTGTATTGAGAATTCTGCCATCATTCTGAAGTTTTTCTTTATAGGTGATCTGTTTCTTTTTTCTAACAGCCTTTAATATTCTATTCTTGTGCTGAATTTCTTGGAACTTGATTATTATATGGCTGGCTGTAGAATTATTTTGGTTATGGCTAGTTGGAGCTTTACATGCCTCACTTATGTCAGGTCTTTTTCCATGCTTGGGAAATTGTCCGCTATTACTTCTGCAAACAGGCTCTTCATGTCATTTGTGTTGATGTCTGCTTTCGTGCTGATATCTATCACTGTAAATTATTTTTGTGTTGTCTTGCAGCCACCGAATTGTTATTTTCTGGTTTCTATTTATTTTTAAGAGTTCTTTTCTTTCACAATCTGTCTTCAAGGTCTGAAAAACAATCTTCAGTATTTTCCAAGCAGTTTTGCCAGCTTTCAAAGGAGTTTTTAATTTCCTGTTTCATGCATTGTAATATTGTTCATTCAAGTTTTCTATCATTTTCCTATGCTCTTTTTCTTTATCTGTCTTTTTTAGATGTGCTCAGAAATTCTTTCATTATGTTTGTGATTTCTTCTTTTACCTGAGATAATATTTCTGATCTGATTACTTTTACAGCCTCATGAAGTTGTTTCTCTACTTCAGCTGCTATCCTTTCAGAGATTTCGGCTGTGTGACTTCCATTTTCTTGCATGTCTGTATATCCAAGACTTGTTCTGTGTGGGCTGGAGGACTGAGATATCTTTCTTCTCATTTGTCTTGACATTTTTCTGGGTTCCTCCCAGCAAGGTGGTTCTCCGGCACTTCTCACATTGGCTGCCCCTCTGAAGCATAGAGGAGTGGGCCAAGAACCTGGGTTTCCCTGAACCCAGGATTCCAAGGAGGCAGTGCAGTGTGGGACATGCTTCCCCAGATCAAGACTTCCCCAATGGCTATCACTGCATAATGGTGGGGTTGCTTCTTCTCTCAGCCTGCATGGCTACATGGGGACGCATCTGATGGTGGCAGGCACACAGGGACATGTCTGCACGGTTCTCCCAGCCCACACTGTCTGCCCACAGAAATCAAGCACCTCCAATGGTCCGTGGGTGCATGGGGCATATCTGTTTGTTTCTTCTTGCCTGTGCTGGTTACCTGAGGGATATAAGTATCTGGATGGCAGCAAGTGTTCAGGTAATGGTCTGGCTGTTTATTCCTGATGATGCTGGCTATGCGAAGGAGGCAAGGCTTCTGATCTCACCACTTTTTTACAGTAGTGAAGTTTTGAATGACCAAGTATATGTTGCATCTTACATAATAGCTAGATATGATCATGTGACTAAATTTTGGACAATAGAATGCATATTTCAATGATGAAATTCAAAGAAGATTTCTTAAAATGGCATGTTTAAAAGTGAAAACTTTCTTTTTTATTATTTAAAGAAAGATAAAACAGAATAGAAAATGGGCAGAAATACTACATACTTTCAAAGAAAAGTAATAAACAGTAATAAATCAATAGTTGATGTATACATATTGTCCCCCCTACAAATAGTTGTTCAAGATACCAGGGTGGAACATATAAATGGGAATTCAATCAAGGAGACTGCAAACAGTTATGTTCAACTATCCAACAAAATTTAAGTAATATTAGTATCAATCCTATACACTTAGACATGTACACATTTATCCATATCTTCATTTATGTTGAGACCTAACAAAACTTATTAGATTAAAATCCTTCTGAACAAAGATTAATAATATTGCTGGATTTCACATCATAACACTCCAGAATCAGCATTGAGTACTGCAGTGCCCGCTTTCTTTCCTAGAAAGTATTTGTTCATTTCATCATGTGTCATAAGATCAGTTCTCACAAACTGTTTGTAGGTTTTACGCAAGCATGAGTCTTAACATGTGTTTCTATCCTTTCTGTTCTTTAAAATAAGAATCATGCCCCAGTACTAGGAAGGTTGAGGCAAGTGGATTGCTATGAGGCCAGCCTGGGCTACATGGTAAATACAAGGCCAGTCTGGATTACATACAGAGACTCTGGATTTAAAAAAAAAAATCCTTTTGTGAACCATTATCAGGAAGTTACCTGTGAGAATTGCTGCACAAAAAAATAGGCTTCTCCAACTGTTAAATAATCATCACACCTGCCAGCACAATTATTTAAAAGAGAAGAAAGCACTTTTATCCATGTCACTTCTATTTTGCATTCATTGGACATCCTTATTGAGCCCAAGTTTCACTAATATTGAATCCTTTTGGATTATTTGTACTTTTTCCTCTTTTGCTGATGAAAGATAAGAAGCAGTAATGACTACTCTGTAGAAATTGTATTCAATTGTTCAGCCTCTGAATTTGTTTCCTTTTCCACCATAACCTGAACTTGGTCCTTCTAATAGCAGTTGTTGCTATGACTTTTGCCCCTTTATAACTTACCTGAAAATTCTTTGAAAAAAAAATCAGAAACAGTCTGAACAGAGTAAGAGTTGAATGTCTTACAAGACAAATCTAAAAAGTACTAGGTATAATCATCAAAGTTGAAGAGATTGTTTTCCACAAGGATTTGTACACACGCAACACTATTAATTATGCAGTGTCCACCATAATACTGATTGCTATAAGTCAAAACAAGATAGCTAAAATTGATATGTGTAAAATAATTCTCTAATGTGTAAAATATGGATTTGTTATCATGATTTCACATTAGAATTATCTGATTAGTAAATACATTTTAATATATTAAATTCTAAGTTAACTGGCTTAACCTTTAATCATAATATGAATATGCCTATAATTTGTATCCTTTGAACTATGTTAATAATTTTTATTAATTTCATATGATTGCAAGATTTTTCCTCATTAAATCAGTTTTTATGATATCAGTTTTAAAAAGATAAGGTTGGAGAGATAGCTCAGTGGCATAAACACCTGCCTGGCAAGCACAAGGTTGTGAGTTTGAATTCTACTCCAAGTAAATAAATAATAGATTCTTGTGAAATAAAGAATACTTATTTGGCATGATGATAACCAAAAGATCTAGGTGAGATATGTTATAATGATGTTCGTATATGAATAAAATGCATTAAATACATTCATTTAAAGAGGAAGCATTAATCAGATCATTCTTGATACAACTAAAATGTGGAGTTTGTAAATTTTTTTACTAAAAATTTTATCTTTATTCTGAATTACTATTGTGAATATTTCAATTTTTTGATATGCACTTGATAAAGGGAAGACAAAAGCAACTGAGTACCAGACTTTAAAAAGTCATGAAAGGAATACAGTTTAGGTATGAGTTGTCTCCTGCAAGTATAAACTTGTAAACAGGCTATGTATCTTTTTCTTTTACATGATATATGACTGAAGAATAAATACTAAAGTTAATGGGCATAGTTTACTAAACATGTTTAGTCAGTTGATTAGCAGGTAAGTTAGAAATTTTATTTGGTTTGCCACATCCTGGCAATAAACACAAATTAACAAGCAACTCATATCCCACATTACTTTTTCCCTAAGGAGACTTTTTAATGCTGCTTTTATACAATAGTCACAGAAACTCATAGCTATTAGGCAGTCTATGTATCCCCAGGGACATATGCTTCTTAGCACATCCAGGAATATTGCTCAATTTACAATCGGTAAAATTCACTTATTCTTTTTTTTTTTTTTTACCAGTTCTTGTTTTGTGAAAAAAGCAAGGTGAAAGAAAACAACTGTTTTTTAAGTGAGATAAAATTCACTTAAAAGTATAGCTAATCTTCAAAGAAGATTTGAAAAGAAACTATAAAATTTGGTCCTTGCCTGTTTAGACATAAATGTTTCACATGGAATCAGAATGAGATTTTGATTGAAAATGTTGAAATAACATGAAACACGCTCTAATATAATTTAGTCCAGTCAATTAGATAATTGTCTAGACAATCACAAAGATATTCAAAGAACAAAATGATTACAAGGAGATAAAATATAGAAAAAAAACTAGCACGCATTGTTTCTCTGTTCAACTGAAAATTAGTAATGTTTTATAATATTAAATTTTTAGTTTAAAATATTTGTTATTGAACATTTCATATTCTAGTAGGAAAATCAGCCTATAACGTAGTGATAAAATCGTAAAAAATTCACCCAGATCATAACTAATCAATTCAGGATAATATTTCGGTACATATAGTTGAAAAATCATGGAATATCACACTCTTTCATCAGATACCACAACATTTTTATATCATTAAATATATATCTAATAATTATTTTGATGATTACAAATAATAGTTCTGGCTGAGACATTGTGGGCAAGAAAGTAAATCCTATACCAAGAATAATTATTTACACTGGAGATAATAACCACTAATTTGTTCAGGATAGAAGAGCGTCCATGAGAAATAGTATCCTATCAGGAACTCAGTGTCCATTTCCTGTGCTGGTATTTAGAGGTAGAGCTAGCTAGATTAGCTTTGGTTAGCGGTGATGATACATGCAGAAACACGAGTCTGTTCCATTGGGATGTAAGTGTCTCCTACCAGGAGACTTACAGAACCTCATCTGAGAGTACTGCTCTATAGCTAGTGGTGATTCCCATGATTGAGCAATGAGCAGTGGAAACATCAGCCATTGGCCACCAAGGCTGGATAACACCTGAATCTCAGCTGAGGGAGCTGGTGTTTTCCAGGCCCACAGCAAGGCTGGAAATAAGACTAACTTGATCTGTCCCACTTGTGCTTAGCTTTTGCTTGATGTTGGGGCCGGCCTAAAGGCTCCATCTGTGAGCTCTGGTCTGCACTTAAGGCCTTCAGTTTCTAATTGGTGCCTGGTCTCACCTTGACCGGACTGGCACTGCACTTCAAGACAAAGCCATATCGTTCCTTTCTTGTGTTACTCCCTGGTGGTTAGAGTCCTCCTCTCTGCACTGCCACCTCAGGTTGTATGAGAGGTAGTGGCTTTAGTCAATCACTCAGCCTAACACCTTCCAGCAACTCAGTCCACATATACTGCCCTGTGTATAGCGGTCTTGGACTCTGCCCAACCCTGGGCTTGATTCTAGTCAGCCTGGTGCTGGATTTCAATCTAAGACCTGGACTTAATTCTCTCTCCCTCTCCCAAGCTGGAGGTACCTGTTTGATGGATTGCTTAGTGTGGAGGGAAAAATGAAAAGGCAGCTCTTATATTCTTGCCTTCTTCAAAGTATATTTAAATTTTGTTATACTAAAAGTAGGTCCTATGGCTTCTTATAGATTTCCTTTAATTCTTGTAAAGAGATTTTGATGTGTGGATTAGCTGTTCGTCTTTGTGTGCACTGTTAGAGGATCTTACTCAGCCAACATCTTGATTTGCATTCCAAGTCTTGTTCTATATATTGTCTTTTAATGGGAAAATATAATTCATTTATATCCAAAGCAGTTCTCAATGTATCAATAGATGAGGTCTTTATTCATCTTTAACTTGTTTTGCCGTTTTGTTGTACTTTTATTTCTTTCTCTTGTTGCTCCTTAAAGTCATCCTTTACAGTTAAGTGAGTATTCTAGTAGTATGTTTTCACTCATATAACACTTGGTTTATCTATTAAACACATTAGCAGTGTGATTTCATAAGGATTACAAAAACCCTTTATTATCAAAAGATATTATATGAAGGATGACAACTTAAAAATGATTGTAAAGAAAACAAAAGGAACATGAGAGAATATCTTGATAAGAAAATTTTACACCTTCACTCCACTCTTATCCAGATTTAAATTGTTAATTTCCCATTTAAAACCTGTGTTGCTTAACTCAGTTGATTAATGTAGTTATTATTTTATTAATGTTTTAGTCTTAACACTAAAGATATGAATGGTTTGTGTGCCATTTTTATAACATAAACAGATCCTAAATTTTTATAGTTATTCTTACGAGTGAGTTTTGTACCTTCCAAAGTTTTATTCTCTTTGTTTCTTCCAATTTGAATAATTTTTGTAAAGGTGATTGAATTTCATTTGACCTGTTTTAAATTTTCCACCTGAGAATTCATCTATACTTGTCATTATCTGCTGAGTTTCTGGCATTATACTTTATTCTATTTAGTGAGGTCATGATTTCCTGAATATTTCTGTTGCTTGTTAGCATGTGACATCATCTCCACATAGAAGAATTAGGTATTCATTCCAACATTTGTAAACTGGTTCATTTGTGTATGTCTTCCCAGAAATTCTAGATAGGATAATCTTTCCAGAGCATGTGATCACTTCCACCATTTCAGCATTTAGATGGTAACCTAAGTCCATTTTGCCCTGACTATACTTTTGGGATTTTGTCACTGCATACACACAAGAGGGCAATTCAAACCTAAGTTTACCCTGAATCTGTTGTTAGTGTGTTGTTAAGTTTAAGTGGGAGTGGGGGACCTAAAATATCTAAGATTTCCCACAAGCCTCTCCCTTAAGTGGGATAGGCCTAGATGCCTCACTCACAAACATTGTTCTGAGTTTTCAGCCCTCCTAGTGCAGCACAACGTTGGATAGAACCAAAACCCACAATGTTTTAAGCTACTTATTACTGAGCTGGACTAGTGGCTCAATATCTCTGGAGATGCTGTCCAGAATGCAAAGTAATTAGGTTGGTTGTCTGGCTCTGCCTGATGTTGAGCTCTTCAGAAACTTTATTTATTTTGAGGTCTGGCAATGGGGGACATTATTATTAACTCCATATTAGGGTTTCCAAGCTTGGCATTGAGTTACTAGCAAATGTCTGTTCTTACTAACATGTCCTACAGGTATCCAACAAATGGTTTCTGAGTCTATCTTTTTTTTTTTTTTTTTTTGTCTTTTTCCTTTTTACCGGTACCAGGGATCGAACTCACGACTGCCTGCTTTCAAGGCAGGCGCTTATGCCGCTGAGCTAAATCCCCAGCCCCTCTGAGTCTATCTTATTCTGTCTGAGGTATAAGTAGTCTTGGTGTTGATGGTACCTTGGCTGATACCAAGACTGATACTAAGCTGAGTTGCAACCAATTTTCACATATTCAAGGACTTACCCAAACTCTGGAGGCCACCCAGGACCATCCCACAGTTCGTTGTAATGCAATCTGAAACATGAGTCTGTCTAACTGGGAACAGGTCTCTGCCTGCTATGGAGCATGTCTAGAGATTCTGTCTGTGAGTGTGGGTTTTGGAATATTTTGCTGCCTGAGGAAGGGGGCCAGTGGTATAGACATTCTCTTAACTGCCAAGGATGATGCAGATCTAGGTGTGCCACAGTCTCAGTCCAAGGGTTAGCCATGTTCCATGAAAAAAACTATTCTAGCAGTATGTAGGTCTCTACTACGTGCTCTGGTAAGACTGAAGACTCTATCTGCAGTCTGTGTCCTGACTCGAGTTTTTGCTGTCAGCCTGGTGCTGGGTCTCACTTCAGCAAGCCTTGCACTAGTTTCTTTCCTTGTTCCTCAGCAAGTGGAGGTTGCTACCCTCTGGGCTACCCAAGGTAAACTGGGAGCGGCAGTTTCTTGACTGCCTAGTAAATGTATTTCCAGTGGTTTATTCTATGGGTACTATCCTAGTTTCATAGCTTGAAAGTAGGGTTCTACTTGGCACAAGGATACACTGTGGTAGACTTGGTACTGTGTTTTAAGTCTCAAGCCTGCACTTAATTGTTTTTGTCCCCTAATAGCAGGAAACATCTTTTTTTCAAGCATCTTGGAGTTGAAGGAGAGTTGATATGAGTGACTTTGTTCCTCCTACCTTATTTAATATATCTTTTCTCTGGTCACTTACCTGACTTTCTTAGCTCCTATAAATTTGGCTGGCTCATAAAAAGTTGCTCAAAGTGCTATATCTGTAGTGAGATAATCACTGGAAGACCTTAATCAGCCTCCATCTTGCTCCATCTCTCTGTAGCCAATTGTTTCTCAACAAAGCAGCAAAACATACAAAGTAGGGTGAAAAATGTTTTCAGCAAATGATGCTGAAACAAGTGGATATCAACATGTGAGAGAAAGGATACAGACCACAATTTTTCATCAAAGAAAAAAAAACTCACACTGGTTCAAAGACTTAAATGTAAGAGTCAGCACAGAAATTATGTGAATAAAATACAGAAAAAGTGCCTTATGGATCTACTCTGGGCAAAGATACATCAAATATGACCTTAAAATACTGATAATAAAAGCAAACATAGACCAATGGGTTTGCATCCAGCTTCCTTACAGCAATAATAATAATAATCAGATTTGAAAGTGAAATATATATAATGGGAAATATTGCTAATTATTTATCTAATAAAGGATTACATTCTAGAATATTTAAGGAATTGATACAACTCAACAGAAAAATAATCTGATTTAAAAATGAATGACCCATCTAGATATATTAAATAATATATAAAGATGACCAAGCACTACTAATTACTAGTGAAATAAAAGTCAAAACCATTACAAGGAGTCATCTTATCCCAGTCAGAATGGTTTATATGTAAAAGACAAGAAATAATTGGTGCTAAGGCTGTGGAGAAGTGGGAATTTTATACAGTGTAGGTGAGAATGTGTATTAGCAGTCCTCATAGAAAACAGTGAAATTTACTAAAATAACTCAGTGTGAATGAACATAAAAGACATTATGCTCAGTGAAATAAGTAAGGCATAAATAGACTGCATATTAATACCTATATTTGGATGCTAAAGAGTTTATCTCAAAGAAGTAGGGAACATAATGGTTATACATAGGAAATGGTGTGGGGAAACAGAGATGAAGACAGGACTGTTAATGAGTATACGGGTGCAATTAAATAGAAGGAATACCTTTTAATATTCTATATCACAATAAGATAAAACTTGGTTATAAACTGCTGAGGATGTTATAGTAGCTAATTTTTTGAATGTTCCCAGCAAAAAGAAATGATGTATATCTAAAATGATAGATATGCCAATTACTGTTAATTATAATTATATACATGTATTGAAATATCATGCTAAATTTAGTGTATATATATATATATATATATATATATATATATATATAAAACTGTGCAGCATAAGTTAAACTTTCTAAAAGCGTCTCTTAAGCTAAAACATGGTCTTTCAAAATGAAACTTTCTCAAACTGAATGGAAATATTGTATCCAATTAGGTGTGTGGAAAGAGCCTATACAAGTGAATTTGGTGAACTTAACAAGGCATGACTTCATATTGTCAAGTTCAAATTGAGACAAATTTGCAGTGATGACACACATACATATATTCTTTATGCTTTATACTTTCGGTGACTGAGACCTGCCATTCTAAGGTGCCATTATGATCTGGGGCTACCAATAAAGTATGGTTCTCTCTGATTGCAAAAACTTGTATCAGCAGAAAATTTAGTTCCTATTACTGAATCATTGATCCTGTTTCCTAATCTTAAATACATTTGTTTTTAGTTTTTTGTTCCTTACTTAATTCAAATAACTATCAGTGAGCTCTTAGCCACAGTTAATTTAAATCTGTAACATATAAAGTAAAGGACCCAGCTATGTAAGCATTTCCCCACTAACTCTTAAAAAAAAGCAAACTAAGCCTTTTGACTCTTGGGCATTGTTATATTCATTGAGTTTAGTTTCTGTTACCTGAGTGATTAATGAAAACCTCGACAGTCAGCTAGGTACAATTGTTTCCCTTCCACAGAAAATGTAAGACTAAGACTTCATATGGGTACTCATAAATGTTATAATTTTTAAGAAAGTAGCGTGGAATTTATATTAGTTGTGACAAAATAAATATGCAATATTCATGAACTATAGTGCCTTTAATTTGTTAATTTTCTTTTTTTGAAATAAGAGAAAATATATATTGTGTTGATGTCTCAAAACACGTTCATAGAAAGGAATCAAGAATTGCTTTTGGTTAAAGAAATCTGCAGCTGATAAAAAAATAAAAATAAAAAAAATGCTATGAAATCTGCAGTCATAAGCATTGGACAAAAATTTATTATAATAAACAATTGTAAATCTTTTTTTTTTAATATCCTAATAGAGTCGTAGGATTGCTTCTTGTGGTGGATTAAGTAATGGTCAGCTTGTAACACCTAGCTGAACTGAGTCAACATAGTGCTGAGTATGGAAGGCCAGCTGAGAATTGCTGCCAACAGCACAGAAGAGAACAGGAGGGGAAGCTGGTGTGCTGTTGATTCTTCTGGAGTACTCATCGTGCTGATTTTCCTGATAGAAATTTGGCTGTTTTTGTCAATGGATGAGTTTTGTATCCTCACTGTACCTGAGGATGGCTGTGATTCTCTTTGGGGGAGTCCTGGTCCTTACTTTGAGTATCACTTCCCGGTTCCGTTGCAGATCCCTCAGCCTGCTTTCACAGATCCTTTGTCCTGCTGGCACAGACTTTATGACTTCCACCACTGACCTTTGGGCCTTACCAGTGCAGATTTTTGATATGAACTTGCGTGGGACCTTGTCATGGACTCTGAGTCTCCGGTTGAACTTGTAGAACACATAGCCACGGGCTCTAGGTCTTCCGCTGGACTCGTGCAGGACATTACCTTGGGGTTCAGACCTTTAGCTCCATTCTTTGGATCTCTAGTGTGTGGACAAATCACCTGCACTTTTGCCTTTGACTCTTTGGGGGAATATTTTAAAATAATCTTATAAATTTTATGTCCTGTATTAAATCCATTCCCTTGTTAAACCTGACTACAACACTTCAAGTTCAAGAGGTATTTCAAATTCCTTTTCTTCAGGGGATGAAGTGTTTAATCATCATTTGCTTTTATTTGAAATCACTGAATAATATGTCTGCATAATTCAGAAGGCAATTAAGGGAGAAAATAAAGTCAATAAAAACTGCAATTCTTGCCAAAAGAAGACAGATGCAATGCAAAATATTTTTATTATTTAAAAAAATAGAATTATTGAAATTGAGAATCAGTCCATGGAAAACTGCCACAAATAAGCAGATGAGAAAATAATTCAATTTTAAAAGTGACTAGCATTCCTTTAACATCTTTCATTGTGATGTATCAATCAGCTACAAACCTCAGAAAACAATCACCAGGCATTTTTCTACTTAAAATTTTAAAATGATCTTTGGAAAGGGAATCATATATTCTTTAAATTACTGCTTTACAACTTATCGTATTTCAACACAGTAACTTTCTCAAAACATGTTCTACTCTTTGTCTTAATTTTAAAATATAGTTGGTCAAGACTGGCCACTTTGCTTTCTCCTGGGGTACAGAAACATTTTCAACAGATTAGTTTTTACATTAATGTTTTTGGTTTACAAATGTATATGATAGTTTCTTAAAGAAAAGATAGAAGCTAAATTTGAGTTGTTTAAAATATTATGTCTTGATTAATCAGAGGGTCTTTTTGTTGTTTTACTTTTTATCCAGATTTTTGAAACATGAACATATTAAAGTTTCAATTTCTTCAAGAATAGCAAATTAACAAAGTATTTCACCATATGTAACTAGTTGTGTTGTGTCCTAGAACTTTAAAATGTTGAGAAATGCTTTATTTTGGTTATCAGTTTTGCACAATATATAACAATAAAAGGACAAAGAGGAATGGGAAGTAAATCTAAAGATATGCATTGTAAAGAATTATAGAATCCTCAAAAGTATTAATTTCTTAAATTTTACAACTTTTTTGGCCTACTTTTAGGGAGCATTGAAAGCTTTGCTCTCATATTAATATAATGGAAGCAAAAAGTTACTAACTAGAATTTCTCGATATCGTTAAAGAATAAAGGGTCATAGTCTTATTCTCCAGACATAACTCTTCAAATTCAAGTGTATCGAAGAAATTATTTTTTGAAAGACATACTCCCGGATGTTCTTTATATAGGATATTTCTCTAACACACATGAGTTTCATACATAATATATCACAAAGTTACTTTTTATTGGGGGATTATCTTTTTGTATTTTATTTTATTTTAAAGAGGATAAAACAGAATAAAATCAATCAAAACAAGCCAATGAAAGAGATACAGGACTTCAAAACATTACAATATCAACAATAGTTATAACCATAATGTCTTTTGATATCTTCAAAATAGTTGCAGATAACTTCAGACATAGTAAAAATCAAACAGAACAGAATAGAATGGAAACAATAAAAACAAAATAATGAATGCAAAAAGGATTTCAAAAAAGCTAATAGTAAAACTAAAATTGCTACCACACTATATCTTGCCATTCTTGAATAGTTTCTCCTGCTATTGGATTTAACATAATCAAATAAAACAAAAGAGAATAAAACCAACCCAACAAAACAATGGAAATGATATTGGACCTCAAAACAAGACCATAGGGAATCAACAAAGCACTCAGAAAGAGCACAGGTCTAGGGGGGAGATTTCCCCCCTAGATGTCACAGTACATGCCGCTGTCCTCTGAACCCATGATCAGACCACTGGCTATAGACCTGCCATATTAGTGAAACACCAAAGCACCACAGGCATCCAACTGCATTTCACCGTGATAGCTATCATTGAAGCCTGTGTTTCTCTGGATAAGCAGGTTGCTTATGGAGTGGGGGGCAAGGAGAATTGGTACTTCTTGTTTGGCAGCCCACATGCCAGAAGGGGCTTGGGTCTAGGTCTTTTAAGTCTAGTGGTGGCCCATGCATGGCACAGGTTCCCAGCTCTTCCTCCAATGTGCGAATGGCACTGACTCATGGGGAGAGGTTTGGGCGTAGCTCTTCCCAGCTTGGCGTTGGCTTGTGCATGGCCCTGGTTCCCAGACTGGACTTGTTTGCTGGTGTGGTATACTTTTCTCTCCTCCCAGTCTGTGAATGTTGCTGACACATGCGGAGAGGCTTAGGTCTAGTTGTTTCCAGTCTGATGGCAGCCTACACATGGCACTGGTTCCCAAACTCTATTGGGCTGTATCTTGACATTCTGTTTTTCAAGCATACGTGACTATATGCATAGACTTATCTCATAGTCAGTATCATTAGTTTTTTTTTTTTTTTTTTTTTGAAATGGCCACAGTAAATGAAATCTCTTTTTCTAGAATTTCAGATTCAGAAAATTAACTTCTGATTTAAAAATGTATCAGGTCAAGAGACCTACAAAATCTGCCACTACACAGAAGAGAATTTTTAAACAGATAAAGGGCAAGTCAGTTTCCAAGGATTCCAATTCTGAAGTATGACACTTAGTGTACAGTCCTTATAGAATATAATTTAAAAGAACATTGATTGTGGTCTCATATGTACTATTTAAGTCTGCCATATATAACTTTCCATTTTTCTTTTTTCCATGTTGTCTTTTATTTCATTCAGCAAGATGTTTATTTGCTAGATTCACCAAATGAAAATTATTAAATGTAGGATTTTAAAAAGAGCTTTAGTTTAAATTCCAGGAAAAAAATCAAGTCCCTACAAAGACAACATTACTCACTTTCAGTTTCATTATAAACTTTCTAAATGAAGAAAGCCTTATGAATGTATTTAGCAATGTTTCATGCACATATGTTTTTAAGGTTTTTGATGGAAATAAGAGAAAATAGAAGATAAATCAGATTAAGAAGTGATTTTAAAACTACGACTCTTAGCTACTTTTCCTTAGGGGCTGGGGATTTAGCTCAGTGGCATAAGCACCTGCCTTGCAAGCAGGCGGTCATGAGTTCGGTCCCCGGCACCAATTAAAAAAAAAAAACAAAAAAAAAAAAAAAACAACTACGACTCTTGGAAGTTACACTGAATATTAACACGTGTGGAGATGATCAAGCGCAGAAGAGAAATGAAGAACCAAAAGGACATGTCAAACTGACACACTGAAAAAGAAGAAATATTCAGAATGTCATTATATATATATATATATATATATATATATATATATATATATTATTCTTTTTTTTCTCTAGTAATGTTGCAGCTATAGAAAATGTTAAGTAAAAATCCATTGTCTACATTTGACTTTGTAGATGTATCACTTTTTAAAAATGAATCTTTGTTACAGAAAGATCTCTCTGATGGTTGTGATATTCTTTTGCTGCCATAACAATTTCCAAGTATTTAAGGTCTTACAAGTAAACCACTTTTTTCTTATACTTTTGTAAGTTTAACGTAGATCTTATTGAATTAAATGAATTAAAATGAAGGTATCAGCAGACCAATATTCTTTCTTTCCATCTTTTTTCTGTTTCTTTATTAGTTTTCTTATTGGCATATAAGGTACATACCAATGGGTTACATTTTTAATGATTAAATTAGGATATTAACCTTAAATATTTATCATTTCTGTATTCCTTTCCTTTCCCAGCCCTATGAGCTACTTAGATTCATTGGTTCATAACTGCATTCCCAATCTTCAAAAGCATCAGTATAATATCTTGTTTCTTCTCTGACATCTTGTTCCATCTTCACATCTCTTTGTGACCCTGACTTCTGTTGTCCCTCTAATAAGGACCCAGCGAATGTCCCAGTATAACTTCCTCGTCTCAGGAAGCCTAATTTAATCACATTTGAAAAGTTCTTTGATTGCATAAGGTTTTTTTCAGATTCCAACCATTAAGGCCGTGAACATTTTGTGTGGAGATGTTATTCAACTTATGACACTGCTCAATCTATTTTTATCTCTCATTGTATCTAAGTAAGTTTATTCATAGCCCTCAAAATTGATAACTCCTCATATCAGACTCTAGGGCTTCAAGTATTTGTGATCAGCTCACTATTATATCCCAGTGCATAGTGAAGTGCCTCACGTATAGCAAATAATCAGTTAATATTTCTTCTATAAGCAAGTAAATTACATCCATAAGTGAAATATCTGGATTCCCAGTTGTAGGCTTTATCAGAATATCATAATGCAGGTTTTTAAATTGGTATTATTAATTTTTAAATGTATACTATTCTGAAAGCAGTTTTGTGGATTGATTTTGCACTTAAATGCATTTGGTGCAACAGTGGAGTTGCTACACAGTCATTATAACATAATGCATAAAACATCCTCCAGTTCAAATTGTGAGTTAAACTAGATCATGACCCATGTAAGAAAATTTAGTTGATTAATCCTCTTTTAACATGTTGTGTTTTAACAAGAATAAAAGTCATGCCACACTAGATAAATTAAAATTTTATTTTGCAAGACATTCTGGAAACTGTAAAAGGAATTACAAAAAAATCACTTTCTTGTATATTTTGACCATATAATTTAGGTTGTATTAAAGTATAGAAAACATATTTGAAATTTGATTCAAAGTTTGGATAATATGCTGTCATATTTACACTAAAGTGATTTTTATCTGAAAAGTGAATGGTCTAAGAAAATTGAGGTTCCTTTAACAGAGAAAAACATGAAATGTACCATCCACAGGTTGCCATGGTTTCAGTTTAGCAAAAAAAAAAAATGAAATTGGAAGGTCACCAGTAAGTTCCGAGAGTATTCTTTTTACAAAAAAGAATTCATATCAATGCAGCGTAAAAACCTAACAAGATTTAGAACAATACAGGCACTTTGAAAATTATAAAGAACATTAGTCAATATCATATTAAGCTGATTTATTACCCTTTAGTGCCACAGCCTCTTAGCTGCTGAGGGGGATCTGGTTAAGAAATAAGATTATGACTGCTTTTTTGTGGTTTTCACATACTGCTTTCTTGGAAAATAAAACAAATTAGATAATACATCATTGTCCATACCACTTCTCCACTAGTGCCAATCTAAGAAGTGGATATTCAGGTTGGAAATTATTTTCACTCCCACTGAATCAATGTTCTGTATAGTCATTTTTAGTCAAATGATGCAGAAGGCTCCTTGATTGCAAAGAAGGATAACCAATTTGAATTAGGTTAAAGAACCAAGAAAATCATTCAAAGGTTAATATTTTCTTAGATCAATTCTAATAGCTTTATGAGAATGCTTCAATATGGAAATTCCAAGAAAGTTTTTATTGCTCCTATGTAGGTTCCTACTTGGGTCACAGGCCTCTCTATTCCATGAATTGTTCATTTGACCACAAAATGCAAAGTAGATGGTTGACTTATATTCATTCAGCTTCCTTGTTGCTCACTTCTTTGATAGGCATTTACTACTCAATAAAATAAAAGAGTAAAACAGGATGTAATGGGCATACCTATTCCCTCCAATATGTTCATGATCTAGCTCTTTAAACTTGTGGGTGTATTAGGTTACATAGCAAAGGGGAATTAAATTGGCATATAAAATTTAGATGGATAATCTGGTGATCTTAACATAGGGAGATAATTTTGGAATAGTCAACAATGTTCAATGTAATTGCAAGGATCTTTAAAAATTGAAGAGGAGAGCAAAAGAGGGTCATAGACAGAGAAGTGCTAATCTGAGAGCAAAAGGGATCCTATGGTTTTAGATGGAAATAGAAGACATGGAACTATGAGCCAAGAGTGAAGATGGTCTCTAGAAGCTGAAAGAGGCAAGGAAAATCATCATTTTAACACCTCAAGACGAAACACAGCCCAGGGAGATGTATGCTGGCTTATAATATAAAGAATATGAGATAATAATTTTGTCATGTTTTAAACCACTATGTGTGCAGTGATGTGTTAAGATATGGTAGTTTTTGAAAACTAAAAGAAAAGGGCAGGGCATAAACATGATCAAAGGACAATTTTTAAAATCAAAAGGCTTACTTTGTCCATCATAAAGTTGTCTTTAATATAAAATGATCAGTATTATTAATTTTAGTTTTCTTTTTTATGACCTTAACATTGGAGGATAATGTAGCTCTTTAGTGAATATATTTTTTCCTATGATAAATAATGTAATATGTATTGCTGAATGTCTACTTCATAAGGGAAATTATGCTGATGTTTAAAAAATATTTTGCTATAGGAATCAAATTATATTTTATTTTCAATTTTTTCAGAACTTTGAATTTAGCTTACTGTTTTGTGTAAACTTTTGATAAGGCATAGATAATGAGTCTGTCATTACTGAGGCTAATATTTTTCCTGTTAAATGTTTCAGTTTAAAATATTCAGATAAGACCTTTTACGTCTCCAAATTTCATTCAGGTCATTTGATATGCTTTCATCTTTTCTGAAAAACTTACCCTCATTCTATTTCCTTTTGCTTTAAAAAAAAACCTGATTTGTCATAAGTTAATATAACTGATAAGAGCTAGCTAGACAGCCTCTCTAGAATTGTGTAGGACTCATACTTTACTTGATCCTACTGTTTATATGTGATAATTGAATGCAAATGCACCCATAACATAAGCTATATTAAGATAATATTTGCTTGTAAGCAGAGTTATTTTTCATAATACACTAAAGTTGACTTTGAAACGTGGATGCTTTGTTTCCTATTGAGAATAAAAATAGAACAATTTTATTCCTGGTAAAATACTCATTTTCAAATATTCTTCACACAAACTCACACATATGAAGTAATACCTGTGTTAATTAGTTTGATTTAGCTGGGATGTACACTATATACATATACATATACATATATATATATATATATAAATTTATATATATATATATATATATATAATTTATCAAGTTAAAATAAATGTAAAAAGATTCCAATGACAGAAAATAACGTACTCATTTGGGTGCCACAGTAAAAATCATTCACAAGTGTGTTACATACATCCCAAATCTATTGGATGTGATAATACTATGTGATGACCTCACTGCAGTGTGAGAAACAGTCACACTTCATTAATAATTATCCCATGGCTAAAGCTCAACCAGTATCTTTAAGTACTATCATTTCTGAAAACTATCAATCTCTAAAATATTGTTCAACTCTGAAAAATATCAACACTGCTTTTCTCTGAGGTTGTATGGTACAAACACAAGTTTATCTTGCTTAAGAAGCAATAAATTTAGCTTTTATCTTTCAGGTATTTTTAAAACTATCTCCCATACATACTCATCTCATCCATTCCACCCTTATGCTAAATAAAACACACACACACACACATACACACACCACACACACACACACACACACACACACACACTCATACGCATATGTAATCAAGAACAAGTTTAAAATTCAGAATATACGTTTTTCAGTTTAGCTTCTGTAAAAATAGTTAAATTTTCTTCTCTATTCCTTTGATACTCATCTAAAAGAAATCTAAGCATTTAACTGGACTATAGTTATCCTTATGGGGAAATAATAGAATCTTGTATACATGAACCGTATATCAATGTGGATAATTTGTTCTTTTACTAAGGAAAGTAGGAACTCCATTTAAATTATTTTCTTGTTGACTGGATTCTCACTGGTATCAGAAATACAGTGGATGGTCTTCAGGTTGTTTAATTTAAAGAGAGGGTTTTCAGCCATGTTCAGACTCTCATGTTTCTATGTATTTTTCTGTTGCTTTGTTTTGTGTTGTATTTTTTGTTTTAGTACTGAGACTGAAGCTAGTACCATCATACTGAGTTACATTGCCACCCTTTCTATTTACTCTAATTTTTCATTTTGAGATAGGGTCTCATTTAAGTCACTAAGTTGTCCAAGTCTTGCAAATTATGATCCTCCAGTTTATGAACCTCCTATATCATCTTCCCAGAGCATTCTGGTTAAAGCATGTACTATAATGTCTACCTATAAGCTTTGTCCACTGAAGTATGACTCTCATGTCACTGATGATTGTAAGGCTTTCTATACTTATCTTAGGGCTCTAAATTCTGCCTTACCTGGTTTCAACCTGGTTGTGAGTAGACTAAAGACAGCAGTACCTAAACTTTTCCTACAACCTCATTCTTCCACTTCTCCCAAGCCATTGAGAAAAAATATAAACTCACCATTTCTTTTATAATATGACTTTCTCAAGATCACATTTTTCTTCCCTCTAGATACTGCAAGTTAGGGCCAGAGATTTAGCTCAGTTTTAAAAAGATTGCCTCACATTCACAAGACCCTCGATCGGATTCCCAGTCCCGTCCTCCAAAACGTAAACTTTGTAACTCAGTAAGGTGAAAGGTTTCTCCTTCCTAAAATATGAAATAAGTTTATGATCAAGTACTCCAATTCTAAGTCTCTATGTGATTGAAACATAAGGAAATTTAGACTGTTCCTTTTTCACTTGATAAAACCTAGCCTTTAAAGGTTACTAACATGTTTTAACTAAAGGAAAGTTCATTTTGGATTTCAAAGGATGCTTGTTGAGCCCCTACATTTTTTTTTTAATTCCAATTTGGACAATTATAGTCTTTCTCAAGGTCAAATGAATGCTTTTTACTCAATAAGGGATAGTCATAAGCACATGAATGTAAGACAGAAAATGTATTTACTGAATTTAAAACATTATATTTATGCTATATAGATATAAAATTTCTGTTCATATTTAAAACATTTAAAAATATATGACTAATAGGTGGTTAGAATCCCTCCAAGTAATGAAGTCTGCTAACAGTTTATGTATATATAGTGATTGCTCGTAACCCAAATGATTTGACAATCTAAAGGGCTTATATTCTTCTGTGTACTATTAATCCCTCAATGTTTAATGCTGAATTTGCACACTTTTCCTGTGAAACTAGGACTTGAAATAATCTTTAACCTGGCTATCATGTGGATATATTTGTATTGTGGATTGCTGGGGCCAGAAGGAAGCAATAAGTCAAAAAGGTAGTCATTCAGTAACCAGTAAAAAAAGGAAGGAAAATTGGTTCCACATAGGAAGAATTTTCTGCTAGCAATATTGAGAAAATACAAATAAATGAAATACAGTTTTATCATTGGAAAAACCAGGAAAACAGGAGATGTACTGAAATAGATCCATGTATCTCTGAAAAATACTAAGTATTATCCGATAATTTAATTATTTATTTGGTCTGTGGTACCAAGAATAATAACATCCTAAAAAACTATCAAATTCTTACTTTTTGTGCACAAGACTTTCTTCCAAATGTTATGTATACATTAACATTTTTAAAACAATTCTGTGACATAGATGTTTTGATCTTTATTTTACAGAAAATTGAAACAAATATGGTACAATAGTTTTCACAAGGACACAGAAATAAATGATGTTAGGTTTGATTTTGATCCATACATTTTGACTTGAAGATCTTCATTTGCAACCTATGGTACTCTCCTCCGGAGTCACCATTCTGCCTTAGGGAAAGTTGCAGACATTAGATTTTGCCCAGATGTGATGGCTTTTACACATGCAGCACAGCACCAATGTTTCTAGATATTTCCTTTGATAGTTAATACACAGAAATAATTCTCCACCTTTTAGACACAGAATCTCCCATTACCAGAGGTTTATCAATGCTTATCACTTTTGAGTGTCTGCAAATTATATTCATTTTAATAAAGAGAAATCCTCAAAGATTGAGTGTAAGTTTTAATGAACTATAGTGAGAAACAAAAAGGAGCTTAGCTGTCTGCAGCCTTAGATGTCTAAGAGGACTATTGTTTTTCTTTTGGGAATACTAACTAGTAATTTATTTGAGATACCTGCCATCCACACAGTCACTTTAGAGAATTACCTGGGTCTTTGTGCCTAAAGCTTGTAAGTTGTGTTCTTCCAATCTCTCCTGACCCAAGTAGCTATGGTTATTCAGTAGTCAAGGCTGTGAAAAAATTTGTACTCAGATTCGTAATGGTTTATGGGATACTTTAGTACGTTTTTCTGCTTGTATAACAAATACTGTAAAATGATTGACTTACAAAGAATAGAGCTTAATTTAACTCATGATTCTAGAGACTGGAAGTCCAAGAACATGGCACTGGTGTCTACTCAGCCTTTCACTGTTTCCTAATATCGGAGGACATCAGAGAGGTGAGGAAGCTGAGGTCATTTATAAACAATCTACTCTCATGAGAACAGTGGATGTTAATCCTAATTTATTAGTTGGATAGAGAAACACTTAGTAGATTAATAATGGTTTGTCTGTGTGGGTCATGGAGGAGTGACCTTGGTATTTACATATAGGCCCCAGCCCTTTTAATTTTGGTGTTGTTTCCCTGCTTGAATTCTTGACCTCCATGAAGTAAGTAGGCAGTTTTGCTCCAACATCCCCTTCCAGCATGACATATTCCAATTGGAGTCATTCAACTATAAACTGAAACTTTGAGCATATTAAACCCCTCCTTTAAGTTATATGTGCAGGGTGTTATATTTCTGCTAAAAGAAAGGGGACTAATACAAGAACTAACTCCCAGTCGAGCAGCATTAATTTACTTATGAGGGTTTAGCCCTGCTAACCTAAACACTTCCCATTTAGGTCCTCTCTTCAAATGATCCAAATTGAGAAGTAGTATTCCAAAACAGGAACATATGGGCAAAACATTCATATTATAATAGAAAGGATAAATGCATTGCCTGAAAAAAATTGGGTCCCTTTGTTCCTCATACAGACAGTTTTGTATATAAATTTATTCACAATGTTAGATTTTCTTTTCGGTATAATAGAGCATTCCCAAAGTCAACCCTAAACCCATAAAAATAATAATAAAAACAAAACTACAAAAGAACATAAGTAGTGAGAAAATACTGCACATCTATTTCTTTGTAAATAGGAGGTACATTTTTAAGTACATAAGTATTATCATTATATTTTATTTCAGGCATTTTAATTCATTATAAATAAGTATATTCAATAACATATGAAATATATAGAATATGTGAAACAATAGAGTTTACATAATTCACAAGATTTTCTGTAGTTTAGAATTAAAATCCAAATTATAACCCAAGTTATAATCTTATTTTCAAAATCATTATATAAACTATTAGAAAGTTTCCACAAAATTACTTAATATTTAATTGTAAATCTGATAAATTATTCATGTATTTGTATCTTATTTGTGGATTTAGTAATTATATCAAAAATTGTAGTCACTTACATAAATACAATGTCTGTTGTTCATTTAGTGTCTATTGGGTGCCACACATATTATTTATCAATCTTTCCAACAATTCTATGATACATTATCTGGCAAAACTTTAATGAGAAAACTTAGTTACAGAGATCTAATGTAGCTTTGTCAAGATTATTGTCAAGTTACTGGCACAGTGAGGATCCAAATCACTCTCATTTCACTCATTACCATTAGTGTTGGTAAAATGACTTAATACATACTGAGATGAGAAGAAACCATGGATTGGTTTAAAAGTAAATCATTTTACTAGAAAACCAGAGGCCTGAGCCTATATTTTTATTGATATGAATCATCTTAAGTGACCCAGATAATGTAAGTCATGACAAGAAATGAAAGCAAAAATGAAACAAATAGAAAATAATGGAAATTAGACATGTAGAAAAACTGAAGTCCTAAAATGTCCCAAGAGTGATTGCTATCTCATATCTACCACTCTTCATACTGAATCTGAGAAAGAATGTTATAATCGAAGAACCTTGTGCATAGGACGTGACCTGGACTATCTTACATCCTCTAAATAAGTTATTTTGCTGTACAGAAAGTCATGTAAGTGAATGAATTGATTATTTTTGTTGTTACTGTTGCAACTTGCTCTTATTATTATTTTCAGAGATAGTTGGAACATGAGAATAGAAACTAGTCAAATGTTAAGATCCCTTTTTAAAATTACCTATTGGTGAATTTCATTTCAGTTCTATAATGGGGAGAAGACAAGTATAATTTTAAAAAGTCATTCAGTAAAATTCTCAAACTCATTCAGAAGTCATTCCAACAAATAAAGAACAAGTATGGAAAGAATATCACATCCCTGATTATCAATACCAAAACAAGACATTCCATGGCAAAAGAACACATTGTTTAGGTAATCTATGGACTGCATTTGGCTCTTATTTCAAAGTATTTTTTGGCAGGTACATATAGATCCACACAAAACAGGGATTTTCTTATCAACTTTAGTTAATATACAAAACAGCATTTCAAATAACAGTGCACTCAGACATTAAAATGGTACAAACAAAACAAAACAGATACATTGTGAGCTATTTAGCAATCAATAATCAGAATTGGTACTACATAGAATATAACAATAATATTTCATTGGTTTATATGAGGAGAATTCTTCACTAATTCTATCTCTTTCTTCAGAAATGAATCACATTTAATTTCATATTTCTAAATATCTCAGAGAAAATAATTGCGAAAGTTGTTGGGCACACAAAGTTCATGTTTTCCCACCGGAATTTTAAAACAAAAATGAGGATCAAAGCATGGACAGATACCGTCTCTGTGCTCCTGCTTCCTCGTACATGGTGTGAAGGGACAGTAACAACATTTCAGATACCAAGAAAGGAAAGCAGCCTGATGTTGCTGTCAAGCTGCAACAATGAAACACATGCTCTTGTATAAATGGAATCCTTGCTTGCCATACCTGGCCTTTCCTATACCACAAGTGACATGGTCATCGCCAGGCCTAGCACTCAGCTCCTGGGAATAGGTTGTTTGTTTTGTAGCCTAAATTGGCCTCAAACTCACAACTGTTTTCCTGCCTCAGCCTCCCAAATGCTACCCTTACTTTCAAGGCTCATATATTCTTGAAGTGCAATGGGAATTGAAAAATAATTTTAACTATAATAATATTTTGGCTGCTGGATATGTCCTCCTTTGAAATTTTTTCTCTCAATTTTTCCAATGTCTCACTCATTTTAGGATTTTTTTCTAGTTACCTGTTTTTTTTCCTCTTTTGTTGGTTCATCTTTCCTCTGCTCATTTTTGTGTAGAAAGGGACACAACTAAGTTTCTCACAAATAAATCTCCATATAATGAAGAGAAGATTCTTCAGAAAAATTTACATAAATATTATGTTCTCAGTCTGGCTTTTTACAGCTGTGAAAACATGATGGTGAGTTTGAAGTTACTTTCAGAAGAGCTCTGAAACACAGTTACTCTTCACTGAAGTGCAAAAAATTTCTCTGTAGAACTCTGCATAGCTGAGGAAAGGTTGGATATTCTGAGGTGCCAACCAAACTATCTAACAGTAGTGTAAAATAATTGTATCTGCTCCCAGAAGTGAACTGAAGGAATGTCAATAGAGGAACAAGATTTTTTCTAGCAATGTTTGTCAACCTAGGAGTAGCAAGTAGACAGGAGCTTTCAGTCCTTCTCAGTGGTTGATTTTGTTTGCTAAAGGTAAAAAAAATGGAAGAGGAACTAATATTCTGGGAAACTGATGCAGGAAGATCTTAAGTTTGAGCCTAGCACAGGGAACTTAACAAGACTCTACATAAAAATAATAAAAATAAATAAATCAAGGGCTGGGGCTATAGGCCAGTGCAATGGCTATGGGTTTAATCCATAGTACCACCAAAGTGGGAATATTAAACATCCAACATTTAAATACCAAATGAAAACTGAACAATTTGCTAAAACTTTTGCAAAGAATAAATTTTATGTATAATATATGAAATAAAAATATCCTTATCATATAACTAATAGCATTTGGGTGAATTCATTCCTTATAGATGACAATATAAATATCAATATTTTATATACCATTTCATACAATTCTCAAATATTAGAACACGTTTTTGTGGTATAATACACATTTTGTGTATTATAGTGATGACATTTTAGTAATGTATTTTCTCCATGTCTTTTGCCATTTATTTTTACCTACCTTTTTTTAGTATTCCTACACAGTCTTTCAGCCCCAAACTGAATCACTGTAGCTTAAGACAATGTCAAAATCTCACCAGTCTTGCTTTGTTTACTTCAGATTCAGTGCCAAATAGCCTTGGAAAATTGGCAGAGTTTAAGGTGAAATCTATAGGTGTTGACAGAGGCTAATCAATGTCAACTCTAAGAATAAGAAGGCTGTCTAGCTCAAAGTCATTTTTTTTTTCACTTCTGAAGTGTAGGACACCTCCATTCACTGTTATAATCGATAGATTTTGTAAGTGATACAACCACGGACACATGAGCAGGTACAATTCGGCCAACCCAGTTTTACTTTTTACGTGGAAGACTATAAGCCTTCTCTACTGTCCTTAAATGTCATCGCTATCACTAATACTCCCAAAAGAAAGAAAGCATGGAAAAAAATTTGTAAAACAAAAAAGACATGCCACAAACTCTGCTTATTTTTCTATTATACTTTAATTCACACAATTATAAAAATTATCCTGCCAAATAATGAATTAATTTTCTCAGTCACGAAGAGTAATATGAGAATGTTCTCCTGGGCAAAAGAAGTGTTACCTGAGGAGGGAGGGGAAAAGCCTAGGCACCGGACTCTAAGATCAGGGAAGAGGGACACTATTTAATTAGTTGATGTTGCTAGAAAACAATTTGCCTTTTTGTGCACTGTTAAATATATAATCTATTTTGTAAAAATCATCTGGCTTCTTAAAATGAACTGAAATTGTTTTTCTATAAATCTTTCAAAGGTTTTTTTTCAACAACGTGTTTAAAAGAAATGCATTTAAATGGTTAGAATCACTAAAGCTATCCCTGTATTTTTATACTTATATAAATTGGATATTCGCCCAAGAACATCTATGGAATTTTGGAATTTTTTAGAATTCATTAATATAACAATTTTCACAGGCTTGGTATTTCTTCATATGACTAATAACATGTATCCTTATGCCTTTGTATGTTCATTTACTTAATCAAAATTGTGTATTACATTCTTGGCGATATATACACAGGTCAAAGCCACAATATCTGAGGAGGAAAGATAAGCAGGAATATATTACCATATAGTAGATATGTGTACAAGGAGAGTAGAGATTAAAGGGGAGCAGGACATGACTTTTGAGAGAAATTAGAATTCAAAACAAATTCTAAGTGAGATGATAGAGACCAAAGCAGAAGAATTTGGGATAATTGAAAAGAAGTAGATTAGTATTAAAGAGGTAGTGAAATTAGGTGTACAAAAGCAATTTTCACACAAATGAGATGACACAGACTAAAGCAGAAAGACTCAGCAAAAGTTAGAAAGAAGCAGACTTGTATTAAGGGAGTAAAATTAAGTGTATAAAAAGCAATTTTGATGAGAGTTCTTCCCTTTTTATTTTCTATTGAATTAATACAATTAAGGGTTTACCTCTAATGTTAAAGCCCAATCCCTGAAACTAATAGAATAGTTTGTCAGATACCAAATTTATTAATATAACCATCAAGGTTATAAATTGTCAATAGCTCATTACATAATAGAAGAAAAAGCTGTCATTTTTACCAATTGTTATGATTTTTGACTCATGTTGTATTACCCATTTTATTTGTCTTGGTTTTTGAGACAGGTGCTCAATATGTAGTTTAGACTGACCTTGAATTCACTAAGTAGCCTAGACTGGCCTCAAACTCACAGCTATCCTCCTGTCTCAGCGTCCTGACTACTGGGACTCAGCCTGCACCACCATGCCCATCTTCTGTTAACCATTTAACAGATAGTGAAAGTTAGCTTGGAATGTTAATCTTGATTTATTTGATATCCACCCTGGGGAGTTGTGGAGCATAATTTTGGGTGCATTGGGTATGTCATGGAGGTTTGAACTTGGGAACTGTATGTGGTCTCTGTAATCTTCTTCTCTGTACAGTTTTGAGTATCTTTGCTTCAACACACTTCCACCATGATGTTTTTGCATTGAAGCCAGCCAAACATAGGCTGAATCCCCTGAAACTATGAATTAACCTGAATCTTTTCTCCTTTAACCTTTGAGTTCTGGACATTGTATGCCACAATGGGAAAACTGACTAACACAGAGAATTCATACTAGAGACATAGGTTCTTTTCTGTGACTATAGCTGACCATGTGATTCAGAAGCCTTTAGAAATGGTTTGTAAGAGAACACTGGAGATCCACCTGGAAAGCTATTCTTGAATACAGAGCAATTATCTCTATTTTGGCCAAACCCAGCTGTATCTCCATGTACCGATCTGTACAGAGATGGTTGCATCATTTCTTTATCCCTTCAATGGGCATTAAGTAATATAAATAGGCTGGATGAGATTCTGATGCATAATCTTCCAAGCTAGTTGACAGTTGCTATTTCCCAGCTCCATGCCTCTCACTTTGGAGATATGCCAAATACAGAGAGCCCTTCCCTTGAGCACCAAATAAAGGGATCTCTTCTCAGACCTCATTTCCATCCAGGAAGTTTATATTTGACATCCCATGGAAAAGTTGTTTGAATTTTAGTAAGTTAATTTCAATCTACCATTTCCAGTGTAACCCATGATGAAAATAAATACACTAAGACAAATTTATAGTTATGGAAGAGTAAGGGGTCCTACGTATGACCAGGATAAAGATTCATTGAAGCAAAGGCATTGACTCAAGTCCCAACTCATATTTTTTTTAACTCATGGAGAAGGAAGTGGCTTGAGGATGAGTAACTATGAGAATGGCAGGAAACATTTTAACACTTTGAGCTGGGCTATGTAGGATGTGTGAAATCATGTCTGCAATATGCAGAGAAAAGGATATACAGAAAGAGTAATCTGCATACCACAACTGAGGTAATATCTAACATTTTGTGGTAGGTGCTTCAACTCTGATGTGTAAATTTTTCTGTCCTGGGTAATCGTAGTCTCTTCTCTCAAAGTTCATTACCATTTGAAAGTATGGAGCAGTAGCTCTTCATCTCACCAGCTCATCCATGTTTTTGTGCAGTCACGGAACAGAGGAACAGCAACCATCACTTAGCTTGAAAGATTATGCATCAGCACCTCAGCCAAACCTATTTACATTGCTTAAAGCCAATTGAGGGGGCAAAGAAATGGCCTATACAGCTCTGTACAGATCAGTACATGGAGATAGGGCCAAGTTTAGCTAAAATGGTGATAACTGTTCTTTTTTTAAATGAGTTCCTTCATAGTTCCACCTTGCTTGGTTTGAAGATGCTGGAACAGGGTTAGCCATGTTTGTATGGCTTTTAGTTGTCGCCAGGTTGTTAATGCTCTATGACACACTTTAATAAGAAGTATAAACAAGAGAATAAGCATACTAATTTCAATATAAGACCAAAAGTGAGCATTGAGATTTACAAATGGATTCAATTGGTCTATATATAAACAGTCTTATCCCAGCCCCCAATTTGGGTGTCAAATGTAGATGTCTGTTATGGTATAGACAACACTTTTCTCCCGAGTATCTTTATCTATATCTATATATCTATCTCTATATATAATATTTTGATGGACTGCTCCTTGGGTATGATGTTTGATCATTCCTCAAAGATGAAGGCTTTTGTTAGATGATAATGGGAGGATACAAAAGAGAATCATATTATAGTGACACTTAAACCTTGTTGCAGTTGCAAACTTTTAATTTGATTTCCCATTCAAAGGACAGAAGCTTCGAGAATGCTTACTCAGATTTGCAACTTTATATCAACATCTTGTTGAATTTCCCAGATCTCATCAGTCTTTCTTGCCCAATTATCTACAAAGTGAACATTTTGCACTGATTGAGGTAGTGCTGTGGTTCCAATAGCTGCACTTACTATCAAAAAACTGTAGAGAGGTTATTCTTGCTAAAATTAACCCAATAATCCTCTGGATCTGATTGCTAAATCTTTTCATTAAGATCTCTACCAAGGAGAGAATTGTTGAATGATACCAAGGCTCCATTAGATTGACCAGAAGTCAAACTATGGGTATCCTAATACACTCTTAGAATCCTGTAAGTGGAGACTGAATAATATTTCTGATCAGAGCAGAGAAGACCAGAGTGCTGTTAGAAATGCAGACAATAAGGCCAAATTGAGGTGGTTTCAGTGGGAAATAAGATTCCATTGGCAGTTGAAATAGAGGTCATGTGTATTACTCAGGTATAGCTACAAGGAAGGGTCTCTGGCAGATCATTTGTCTACATTTTGCTCAGTTACTGCGACTTCATGTGAGACTGAGATTAAGGGTAGTCCCTGTAATACTCCCAAGATCTTGTTTTTCCAAGATGATAATATGTAATCTATTAACAGGTGATTTCTTACTGTTATGTCTTTTTTTGTAGTTCTGTATTATGTGTAACCTTACACTGCTTTGTTTTGTTTTGTGTTTTTCTCTTTTTCCTCTTAAATAAAAAAATGACAATATATAAACATCAACTAGTGATTTCTTGCTGTTTATTTTTTTCTCTGAACATATGTACCATTTCTACCTATTTTGTTTTGTTTAGTCTTTCTTTAAATAAAAATTTTTAAAAAGTCAAAAAAAAAGAGATTAAGGGTAGTGGGCTAACTGATCTTGTGGATGAAATCTCAAAGAAGTGCAGTATTTAGACTGTGACCATGAGTATGGCTGCTTGCTTTACTCATATATATATAATGAGAATCAGGGACAAAAGACATAGCAGAAAATTTTGAAACATTTAAATTTTGGCCCAAAAAGAATCTGTACATGGGTGTAGAGTTGGGGACAAAATGTGTGGTTGCTCAAGAAATTAGTGCTTTGCACAGGGATCAGAAGATGCTTTGAGGACATCTTGCATATCAACAGACCCCAGTCATCACAGGCTGAAAAGTGCAAAAGTATAAACTTTACATTTGAGAAGAGAGTCCCCTAATACAACATCTCAAGAGTCTTCCTAGGGAATGGATTTCCCAGGATTAACTTCACCATGCTCAGATATCTAGGCACTCAGAGGCTGCTGAAGCTGGTAAAAGGTGGCTTGGTTATTGCTCAAACTGGAAGCAGAACTTAGCTTCATCTACATCATCCTGGTTTTATGAACAGGCAGAGTGCAAGTGGGAGATGAAGAAGACTTCCACCAAGATTCTAAAGGAAAGCCTAGGAAACCAGGTAAAGAGTTCCTGAGACGATAGTGCACGAAACTGTGAATTAATTCAAAGATGTAGCACAGACACGAGGCAGTTGAAGATTCCAGGAACATCAAATGTCTATGAAGTAAAGAAAGCCAAAGAGGGAGGGCAAATGGACTGCAACCAACAGAGCCATAAAATGTGGGTCCACTGAAACACACTGGAACTGGTATCTCACAGTCACATGTCCCAGATACACAGCATAGAGCTATAAGGAATTAATGTTTGGTCTGTTGGGTTTCAGTCTTAATTTGGTCTGATTCTTTAATGTTTACCCTGTGCTATTGTATCTTGGAATTATGACTCTTTTTATTTAACAGAGTTTCATACCTGAGTTCACTTGGAGTCTCAGAAGAGCCTTGGACATGGACTTTGGAAAATATTGTTGACATGATGAGACTTGGAGAAGGGATTGATATGTTTCCATTTATATGCAAGATAGCTAAATTATCATAGACAGAATTAAAAACTTGCTTTTATTTATTTAGAGATTAAGTACATTGTAAGGAGATGTGTTTGAGTGTCAGGGAGACATAGAAAAACATGGTTGGGGTGAAGTGTCAACATGGTTGACTTTGTGATTTGCCAGAAGGCTGGATTTGTGGAACACAGTTCTAGTTATGTAGATTTGATCTTGGATAATTTATATGGTCTCTGTGCCCTTCCTCTCTGGCACTGTGCCTGTTTTGATTCCAAACTCTCACCAAGTGGAATATATTTGTTCCACCATACTCTTCTGCTATGATGTTTCATAACTTTCATAGACATGAAATTTTACATATTAATAGATTTTAAAGAAATATTTCTATAAACCAAGTAGCTGTTTGTATTATAGAAATACTGAACAGAATATTTCTATGACTACAACACCTGTCTTTACTAGTTGAATGTTGACAGTATTATAATGATAATACATGATTTTTATGAAATGGAAGGAATATTTCTTTGATGTGAGTCAGAAATAACCATTTTGTGAGGAACTATTTTACTTGTTATATACATTATGAATCTTGTAACTATTAACCGCCTCTTTAAGGATTCAGAAACTAAAATTTAACTTTGATGAAGAAGCGTTTCAGATTTCAAAATGCTTTAAGAACAATTTTTTTCCTATCATAATTTATGTTGACCTTGCTTAGCTCATGTATTTTGCTTTATTTCATGCAAGTGCAGAATGTGCATATTTGCAATTGACATTAAATCTTCTCAGAATAGGTATGATTTTTTAAAAAAATAGAAAGAAAGAGACAAGGAAGGAAGTACAAATCAATGGAAATGAGAAATAAAAAGGAAAAGTACACAGCTCTACAATTTCATAATTTTTAAAGAACCAAAAAAGATCAATCTATCATTCTGTATTCAAGTAAATGCAAGTATTATTAGGCTTCTCTTCTTTCTATTTCTGAAACTCATCATTTAAATTTAAAATATAACTGTTAAAGAATAAAGAATGTCTCAGTTTGGCAGATTACTTGATGAATATTTGTGTGTCTGTGTAAACATTTTATTTGGTGGATGGGATATAATTTCTCCATTCTCAGTCCATGTGATTCAAGAGTTACTCATTTGATCCCTGAGATACAGGGGATCTCTGAGAATTTGATTATGACCAATTAGAATACCCAAGCCCAGAAGTAAAATGATCAGGTCTAAATAGATTTATGGCCTAAAGCTAATGAGTCATAATTTTTTGTTAGACTTTTGAAGGAATTAATGTTACAAATAAGAATAATGGAATCCTAGGGTTGTTGAAAGTACTTGTGATTCTGTTTACAGAAACCTAAATATAGGCCACCACTAAAGGATGAATGGCTGAATGCATTAATAGAAAGATAATCTGAAGAAATAAAACTTTCTACTTGTTTCAGCCAATTTATTTACTTATTTTTAAAAAGATTTTGTTGTCTTTATCATTTCTTAAGTGTCAATAGTAAGAAAACAGAGGTATAGATCATTGATTCAAGCAGAGAAAAGAGGTCTTTGAAATTAGTTGTAGGTAATGTTTAGAGAATGCTTCTCTCCTGTCTGTTTTTAGTAGACAGTCATTTACATCCTTGATAAGTGAAATTTCACAAATCTTTTTCATAATCTATAAAGTAAAAATTTTAAATATTATTTTAATTGTGATTCTGATATCTTTTATTCATGTGTCTCATCCAGAGAAAGTAAACAAAATACAACTTTGTCTTTTGAAATATACTAAAGATGTTAATTGGAAATACTAAAAAAATGACACTACAGCAAAAATAAGGTAGCTAATTCTCAAGAAAAACAAGAGAAACTTGATGTACCAATTTTATTTCAAAGTTTAAACTAAACTCATCATATTAAAGTGAAAGTTACTTAAATTCTGATATAGAACTATGTTTGTGTTACCATCTCTGTATTTCTGTAATAATTATATCAAATTTAATGGCTGACCCTTGTTGAGAGTAGTTATCTTCCCACATGGTAAGGTCATG
This sequence comes from Cavia porcellus, assembly GCF_034190915.1. NCBI lineage: Eukaryota > Metazoa > Chordata > Mammalia > Rodentia > Caviidae > Cavia > Cavia porcellus. The sequence goes on along the minus strand of NW_026947516.1, from coordinate 29,262,509 downwards.
CTCAGTGACAAAGACACAGAAACTGAAAATTCACTTTTTAAATCATGATAACTCAGTTTTCCAGGTGTTAAACTAAATATAAATGAAATAAATGGAAACTATATGTGGGTTATAAACACAGAATAACTAATATCCTTCATTTTTTAACTAAAAATAGGTTCTAAACCTATGTAAGTACAGAGCAAAGAACAGAAATACATTATTTCTATATAATGACAACCTCCTCCATTTATTAGGATTGCTAGGAACATAGAATATATGTGTGAAAAAATGCATGAAACTACACTTTAATTTTAAATCAATTAATTTATAAAAATTAAATTATTATCCTTATTATTATTATCTCTTATTCCAACCACCTAACTTATTTATACTGAGAAATATACAATCTTTCTAAATGGAATAAAAGGGGACAAAATGATTGATTGCTTCAGTGCTGCAAGAGTTAAATGATAATTTACAACTCAGAGAAATCATACTGGGATTAAACTTCAGTACAGTTGGTGCTCATATGTCACATTCAAGGTCATATTAAATCACTCTGTGATATTTCCCCTGTGTATCCATGACCCTCTCAACTCACACAATCTATGAATTTTAGAATTTTACTCTTTTTAGTATTTTAGTTCTATAGACACAAACTCTTCTGCTCTTTAAACACTGTAATATTTTTTTTTACCTCTGTGCCACTTTCATGATCTAAAAACCCTGCAATTCTACTTCCTATTTATTTTATTTTATAATTAGGAACTTGTAGTAGATGCTTTGTTTAATATGACATGGTAATACTCCCTTATACAGTTTCTTCTCTCAGGTATAGTATTTATATTATCAAAAGATTTTAATTATTGAATCCAAATCATACCTAGAGGGGCGGGCCCACATAGGCTGCCTGGTCTGCAACTTCCTCATGCGCTGCGGTGGGCGGGAACACCTAGCTGGCGCAATTCAATCTGACTGTGACTATGGCTGACAGGGTAGGAAGCTGGGCCTCCTATATATGCTTGCATATATAAGGAATAAAGAATATGGGAAGAGGCAGCAACAAGAAAGGGTCCTCAGCCCCCAATCCTAAGAAAGAGGCAATAATAGGCACTAATAGTAGTTCTTACCTAGCATCAAACTGTACTAATGAGTCGAAGAATACAGATAAGCATTAAGAACAGATGGAATATGGGGGCTGAGGATTTAGCTCAGCAGCATAAGTGCCTGCCTTGCAAGCAAGCAGTCACGAGTTTGATCCCTGGTACAGATTAAAACGAAAAAGACAAAAAAAAAAAGAAGAACAGATGGAATACTTTTTTTTCTCTCCTGCAGCCCAGAGTTGTGAGTTGTCCATTTTCTAGTGAGCTATGCCAGTCTTGCTTTTAGGTTAAAAAATTTTTAGATTTTTTGGACACCTCCATTTTATACAGGGTTAATTACCCAAATAAAATTGATAACTTTATTGTGCTTTATTCTCCAGTCAACCATGCTATCTGTTTACTTATGAATCAATCTGAAAAAGAAACATGTTGAAACGAAATTGAGCATACAGGGCAGAGATCATTCATAACTTATCCTATTGATCGTTTTTTTTTTTTTTTTATTTAAAGAGAAAAAAAGAAAGGTCATGAAAAAACAAAGCAGTAAAAGGGTACAAGTAATAGAGAAATTCAAGAAAAAATATACAGTAAGAAATCACTGAGACTTCCAAGAGAACATGGCGCACAGATAGCAGCAGCTACGGAGGCTCTCTGAAAGACCCAGCTTAGAATTCAGGAATGGTGCGGAATAAGGAATCATAAGCAAGTGGAGATATGCCCTGCTGACCCAAAAATGAACTGGGCTGAGAGAAACCAACTGGGAATGCAATCCTGGTGCTATAACAGGAACAGAAAAGCCTGAGTGTGGAAGCTGGAGCCAGCACCATTGGAAGCCGCAATTTGGGTTTCCTGCCACTGCTGCTGCATCTACATCGGCTCGGCAGGGAGAGAGACACACGGAAGCTCTGAGAACAGGAATCAGTGAACAGAGTTGAAAGCAGGATGGGCAGGGAGCTGTGCATTGACCTGCAGTGAGTGGGAGAAACTGGGACTCTTCCATGGTTTAGGAGACTCCAACAGAGGACATTCTGGCACTGGGCAGACTTGCAGGAACAGAGTGCTGCAGTGATATCAGTCACGTAACCCCCTCTCAAGCGGGATTGGTGAGCAGTGCCTAGCCTATGTAACGCTGCTGGCTGAGACCCAGTGGGCTAGCACAACCCAGGTCCCAGCACCTGAAGGAATGTTGACCTAGAGGGGCAGGCCCACATAGGCTGCCTGGTCTGCAACTTCCTCATGCGCTGCGGTGGGCAGGAACACCTAGCCAGCGCAATTCAATCCGACTGTGACTATGGCTGACAGGGTAGGAAGCTGGGCCTCCTATATATGCTTGCATATATAAGGAACAAAGAATATGGGAAGAGGCAGCAACAAGAAAGGGTCCTCAGCCCCCAATCCTAAGAAAGAGGCAATAGCAGACACAGCACCAAAAGATATAAAGTACTATCTCCAGAGCCTCATAGACAAGTTCAGGAATGAAGTTATTAATGACCTGAAGCTAGACATAAGCAGAGTAGTTAGAGAAATGCTAAGCACCACCCAAGAAAAAACAGATGGTGGAATAGAAGAACAGAAAAAGAGGGGAGAATTGTTTGATGGAGAAAATAGAGAAAGCATAGAATACATGAAGCAGGTTCAAAGAGATTACCAGGAAACTAAAAACTCTATCAAAAACTGGCATAACAGCTTGAAAGAAACTAAGGACAGATTATCTGAACTGGAGGGGATTTGTAATATGGGAGAATGAAATGAAAAACTTCTTAAAAAAAACCAAAGAAACAAACAGCAATAAAACAAAGAATAGAAGATGATAAGAGGATCTATAACTTAAGAATTAAGAACATAAAAGAAGAAGTAGGGACACAAACAAATGAACTACAAAAGCTACTCACAGAAATAATCCAGGAGAATTTTCCTAATTTAGCAAAAGGTAAAGATACTCAGTTGTATGAATCATACAGGACCCCAGCCACCTACAACCCAAACAGAGCAACACCCAGGCATATAATAATTAAAATTTCAGAAATCCAATACAAGAACAGAATATTAAAAGCCATCAGAGACAAGAAACAGATCACTTAAAAGGGAACACTCATCAGAATTACAGCAGACTTCTCGGCACAAAACATCAAATCATGAAGAGCGTGGGGGGAAATAATTCAAGCTTTGAAAGATAATAATCTCCAGCCAAGATTGATATATCACGCATAACCATCCCTGGAAATTGATGGAAAAACAAGGTGCTTCCAGGATTAGAGGAACTAGGGGAATATGCAACCACCAGTTGAACTCTACAGAAAATACTGCAGGATATTCTAAAAAAGAAAACTACGAAGAATCCAGAAATAGTGGCAGAGAGGCCACAATGAATGGAGCAGAAAACAAAATGAAGAAGACAAACTGACAACTAATGACAGAAAAAGAGCTCAACAGAAAAGAGGCAGAGAAGATTGGATGATAGGAACAGCTATTTTGGAGAAAATGACATCTTAATAGGTAATACTGATTTAGTATCATCCTGTTTTGAAGTCTCATCAAGCTTTTTTTCTTCTGTCTCCATTGGTCTAAACAGGTTGTATCTTATTGGATTTTATTATGTATGATAATATAAGCAAAAACTTTTATAGACAAGGAGATTATACAGAAACCATTGTTCATTTTCTGTTAGTTGATTCTAAATACCCTGTAATACTGTCATTCTCTTAAATGGTTTTACATTATTTTGATATATTTGATGCTACAAGTTATACTCAAAGAATTCAAGGAAAGAGACAATATGGTAACTGCTTTTATGTCGGGATTATCTTGTGGTGAAACACTATTTTGCTTAAATGGTTATGTTTTGATCTGTGCTGTGCTGCTGTTATGCCCTCTTTTATCTAAATCTACATTTTATTAGTTACTTTTTTATTTTTATTCTTTTAATTAAGCAAAAAATAAAAAAATAATAGCAGGATATATTATAGTAACCCACTTTGACTTTCCATTATCTTGATTTAAATCCTTGTATTGCTCTCACCATCTTGTTTTGACTGATGTCCCTTTATTCTGTTTTGCTTGATAGCACCAGGTTCGAAAGTTTAGGCAACAGCTGTGAAGATAGTGGGATTTATTATGATGCCCATTCTGGTTGACTATTATCTACTTTTGAAGACCTATAATATCTCCAATGTTTTGGTTTTGTCAGTTTTGTTCTTTACTGTTTTGTTCAATTTTATTAGAACTGATGCTATAGGCAATTCTATTAGAGATAGCAGGAGACATTATGGTAACAATTGTTGATCACCTTGTATTATGCTTTTACATTATCTATTATGTCCATCCTTTTGATTTGACTGACTCTGTTCTGTTATGTCACATTTGGTTCTACTCTCTTCCAAAAAAGTAATAAGAACTGTGGGAGCAACAAAACCCAAAATGTGTAATTGTCATTGTACAAAAGAGAGGAAAAGAAAGTGCTCTAAACCATATAACTGCATGTATATTTAAGTGTATAAGATAGATAATGATATCACTGAGTTTTTCTGGATCGTTGAACAGAACTGTTTGCAGTCTCACTGTTGGAATGTGCACTTTATAAGCTTTAATTTTGTAACTTGAACCAATTATTTCTAAGACGACAATATGTAATCCATTAACTAGTGATTTCCCACGGTTGATTTTTTTCTGTATATCTGTATAACTTGTACCCTTTCTCTGCTTTTTATCTTTTTCTCCTTAAATAAAATTTAAAAAAAAAATTTCTCCATAAAAAAAGAAATCACCAGTTAATAGTTTACATATTATCTTCCCAGAAACAGTTGTCCAAATTACAAAATTAAAGCATATAAAGTGGACATTCATAGAGTGACATTGGAGACAGTTCCGTTCAATGATCCATCAAAAGCTCAGTAATATGGTTTTCCATCCTACACACTCAAACATACCTGCGGTTGTATCCCTTAGTCCACCTTCCTTTCCTCTCTTTTTTACAATAACAATTAGACTTTTTGGGTTTTATTACTCCCACAGTTCTTATTACTTTTTTTGAAGAGAATAAAACCAAACGTGACTAAGCAAACCAGAGTAGGTTAGAACAGAAGGTGGGCATAGCACGTGATGCAAAAATAGAATACCAGGAGATCAAAAGTGGTTACCATTGTGCCTCTTGCTATTTTTAAATTCAGTTGCCTATATCATCAGGTATAATAGAATGAATCAAAACAGTACAAAACAAGACCAATAAACCCTACACTGGAGATCTTAAAGGACTTCAAACAAAGGATAATAGTCAAACCATAATGGGGATCATAGTATATCTTATTGTCTTCAAAGTAGTTGCCTATACCCTCAAACTTGATACTATCAAACAAAATAGAATATAGAATAACCAGACAGAACAAGATGGGGAGAGCAATAGTGGGGTTCAAATCAGTTTAATAGGAAAACCAAGAAAGTTACTACAATATGTCCCGCTATTTTTTAATTTAGTTTTCCCTTCATTAATAAAATGAGAGAAAATAGATTGATTTTAAAAAGGGAGGAGATTGAGATAAGAGAGGACATTATAACAGAACAACGCAGGTCAGAAGCAAACAATTCAAGCAACATTGTGTTTCACCACCATTTGATCTAATATAGTAGTAGTCACCATAGTGCCTACTAATAAACAGGTTTGAGTCCTGTTTATTAATGCTCTACCTACTCTTCTGTCTTCAAGGTTTTTACCCAATTTGTCTTCCATTAGATTTAGTGTTTCTGTTTTAATATTTAGATCTTTGATCCATTTAGATTTTATTTTAGAACATGGTGATAAGCATGGGTCTAGTTTCAGTTTTTGGAATATGGGAGCCAGTTTTTCCAGCACCATTTATTATAGAGACTATGATTCTCCCAGTGAATATGTTTGGGCCTTTATTGAATATAAGGTGGTTGAGGGTGTTTGTAGTTGTGGTTGTATCTTCTAATCTATTCCACTGATCTTCGGCTCTGTTTTGGTTCCAGTACTATGTTGATTTTACTACGGTTGATTTGTAGCATAACTTGAAGTCAAGGATTATGATATCTCCTGCCTTGCCTTTGATGCTTAGAACTGTCCTTGCTATTATAGGTCTCTTCTCACTCCAGATAAATTTTAGGAGTGATTTCTCGAGTTCTATGAGGTATGTTGATGGTATTTTTATCGGGATTGCATTGAATCTGTATAAAAGTTTTGGGAGAATGGCCATTTTCCAAATATTTATTCTTCCTATCCATGAGCAAGGGATAGTTTTCCATTTTCTGAGACCATCTTCAATTTCATTTTTCAGTGTGTTATAATTTTCCCTGTACAGGTCTTTCTCTTCTTTCGTGAGACTGATTCCTAGATATTTCATTTTTTTCATTCCTAGTAGGGTGTAGCTTCTCAAATTTCTCTTTCTTTGACTTTGTTGTTAGTGCATATGAATGCTATTGATTTTTGAGTATTGATTTTATATCCAGATACATTACTAATTTTATTTATTGTATCTAGCACTCTTTCAATGGAGTTTTGGACATCTTCTATGTAGAATATCTTGTCATCTGCAAATAATTATAGCTTAACTTCTTCTTTTTCTGTCTTTACGCTTTTATTTCTTTCTCTTGTCTAATTGCTCTGGCTAGTATTTCCAGTAGTATATTAAATAGGAGCAGTGATAAGGGACATCCTTGTCTTGTGCCTCATTTTAGAGTAAAGGCCTTCAATTTTTGGCCATTTAGTATGATATTGGCTGTTGGTTTGTCATAGATGGCCCTTATTATATTGAGGTAAAGATCATATATTCCAATTTTCTGCAAGGTTATTATCTTAAATGAATGTTGGACTTTATCAAAAGCTTTTTCTGTATCTATAGAAATGATCATGTGATTATTACTTTTGGCTCTATCTATATGGTGTATTACATTTATTGATTTACGTATATTGATCAATCCCTGCATGCCTGGGATGAATCCCACTTGGTCATGGTGTATGATCTTCTTGATGATTTGATGCTTCCTATTTGGCAACATTTTATTGAGGATTTTTGCATCTGTGTTCATCATGGAAATTGGGCTGTAGTTCTCTTTTTCAGTTGGGTCCTTTCCACGTTTTGGTAGTAAAGTAATATTTGCTTCTAGGAACTATTTAGGATGGATTGCTTCCCTTTCAATTTCATTGAAGAGTTTGAGGAGTGTTGGCATTAGGTCTTTGTATTTCTTGTAGAATTCTGCAGTGAATCCGTCTGGGCCTGGACTCTTCTTTGTAGGTAAGGATTTAATTACGTTTTTGATTTCATTACTAGAAATTGTGATATTCAGTAGTTTTACATCTTCATGACCTAGCTTTGGTCCTTCGTATACTTCTAGGAATCTTTCCATTTCCTTTGTGTTATCAAACCTTTGAGGGTAGAGGTTTTTGAAATAGGTGTTGATGATTTTCTGTGTTTCTATAGGGTCTGTAGTGATTTCTCCTCTTTCATTCCTTATTGCATGAATTTGGGCTTTTTCTTCCCCAATTCATTGATTTTTTGGATTTTTTTTTTTTAGTCTCTATTGCATTGATTTCTGCTCTGATTTTTATAATTTCTTCTCTTCTTTTGGGTTTGGGCTTGGCTTGCTCTTCTTTTTGTAGATGTTTGAGGTGTAGCATCAGGTTATTTATTTGTATTCGCTCTGTTTTCCTGATGTGTGAACTCAGTGCAATAAATTTTCCTCTGAGGAAAGCTTTCATTGCATCCCATAGATTCCAGTAAGTTGTATTTGTGTTTTCATATTCTTGTAGGTAGTGTTTAATTTCTTCTTTGATTTCCTCTGTGACCCACTGATTATTCAAGAGTGTGTTATTCAGTTTCCATGTGTTTGTTGGAATTCTGAAGTATCTTTTATCATTAATTTCTAATTTCATAACGCTATGGTCCGATAGCATGCAAGGGGTAATTTCATCCCTTTTGCATTTATTTAGATATGTTTTGTGAATTAATATATGGTCTATATTAGAGAGTGACCCTTGCACTGCTGAGTTGAATGTGTATTCTCTTGTTGGGTGGAATACTCTCTATATGTCTATTAAGTCCCTTTGTTCACAGGTGCAATTCAGTTCTTTTATTTCTTTGCTGATTTTCTGTCTGGTTGATCTGTCCATTGGTGTCAATGGTGTGTTAAGATCTCGTATTAGAATTGTGTCACTGTTAACTTGGTTTTTCATTTCTGTTAATACTTGTTTCATGTAACTGGGTGCTCTGGAATTTGGTGCATATATATTTAAGATAGTTATCTCTTCCTCTTGGTGTTTTCCCCTAACCAGTATGTAGTGACCTTGTTTATCCCTTCTGATCATTATTGGCTTGAAGTTCACATTGTCTGCAAACAGAATAGCCACCCCTGTTTTTTTTTTTTTTTTTTTTTTTTGGGGGGGGGTTCCTATTGCATGAAGTATTGTTTTCCATCCTTTGACTTTCAGTCTGTGGGTATCCTTTTGGGTTATATGGGTTTCTTGTGGACAGCATATGGATGGATTTTGTTTCTTGATCCATTCTGCCAGTCTGTTTCTTTTAATTGGTGCATTGAGACCTTTTACATTAATGGTTATAACTGTTATATATTGGTTTATCATTGACATGTTACCTTTCTGCTGTTGCATCTTTATCTTTCTGTTCTGTTTGTCTGTTTTGTTCAGTGGTATTTTCCTAAATGTATCTAGGCTGTCTTTCAGTATTCTTTGCAGGGTTTGCTTGGTGATAATGTAGTTTGTCAGCTGTTCTTTGTCATGGAAGTATCTTGTTTCTCTATCCATTTTGAAGGACAGTTTTGCAGGATACATCAGCCCAGGTTGGAAATCATTTTCCTTTAGGATCTGAAATACTTCACTCCATGCTCTTCTTGACTTTATTGTTTGTGCTGAGACGTCTTCTGTGATTCTGCTAGGTTTTTCTTTATAGGTGATCTGTCTTTTCTCTCTTACAACTTTTAATATTCTATTCTTTTGTTCAGTTTCTGGGGTGGCCATTACTATGTGTCTGAGTGTAGTTTTATTTTGGTTATGGCTATTTGGAGTTCTATATGCTTCACTGATCTTGATATTGGTTTCCCGTCTCATGTTTGGGAAATTTTCAGCTACTACTTCTCTAAATATCCTCTTGACATCCTTTATGTTGTTCCCTTCTTTTTCATTTATGCCTATTAACCTTATGTTGTTCCTTTTTGTGTCATCTGGCAGGTGTTTAATTGTCATTTCCTGATTTCTTGTTATTTTTAAAAGATATTTCCTTTCCTGTTCACTGGCTGTAGTCTTGTCTTCAAGATCTTAAATTCTATCTTCACATTCATTGAGGCAGTTTTTACAACTTTCGATGGAGTTTTTGATTTCCTGTATATCTGATTGCATCTGCTTTATTTATTCTTTTTGTTTCTTATATTGTTCATCCAGAGATTCTATCTTTTTTTAATCTCCTCAAGTTTTTTTAACTGTGTCTTCTTTAGATATGTTCAGCATCTCCTTCATTTCTTTTATCATTTCTTCTTTTCCCTGAGAGATTATTTCTAGTTTGATTTCCTTTAAGGCTTCCCAGATTTGCTTCTTTATTTTAGTTACTATTATTTCAGTTATTTCAGATATGTGGCAATTATTTTCTTCTGTACACATGGCTCCTAGGCTTTCTTGAGATGGGCTGGATGTTTGAGACTGCATTTTGGTGTTTCATTTTGCCATTTTCCTATATTTTTGTGCTTCAAGTTTTGTTCCAAGTGAGGTAGAGAGGTCAGCCAGGCTCCAGACAGAGGTCCCTACTCCCTCCTTACTCACTGAGTTCAACAGGAAGCCACATACTGGGCCCCAGGGAAAGAAAACAGTTTGCCAGCCTAGGGCGGTGTTCTCTGCCTCTGCTGGTCTTACCAGCCCAACAAGGAGCTGGAGAAGCCTGGCCCCCATGTGAACAGGAGAGTTCCAAGCCTCTGCTGTAATTATGGGACCCGCAGGCAGCCGGATCCTGGGCCCCAGGCAGAGAAAAACAATCCTTTGATTTTTAGTCTGTGAAATTTCTTTTTAAATTAAATGTTTTTCTTGTGCACAGCATATTGTTGGATTTTGTTTCTTAATCCACCATCACAGTCTGTTTCTTTTTATTTGTGAGTTGAGACCATTTACATTGATAGATATAACTGACTTATTCCTTTCATGTAACCTTCCTGTTCTTAGTTTTCTACCTTTTTCTTTTAATTGTATTCCCTGCTTAGTCATTTCCTTCTGCTGCTGTTCTTGGAATTTTAGATATCTTTACCTCTTTATGGAGTATCTTCCAGCGTTCTTTGTAGTGTTGGTTTAGTGGTCATGAATTTTTTCAATTGCTATTTGTCATGAAAGTATCTTATATCTCTATCAGTTTTCAAAGATAGTTTTGTAGGATAATCAATATGGACTGGATGTTGTTTTCTTTCAGTACTTGAAACACCTCACTCCAAGTTCTTCTTGTCTTGAAGGTTTGTGTTGAAATGTTTGCCCTAGGGGCTGGGGATTTAGCTCAGTGTCATAAGCACCTGCCTTGCAAGCAGGTAGTCGTGAGTTCGATGCCCGGTACTGATTAAAAAAAAAAAAAAAAAAAAAAAAAAAAGTCTGCCCTGATTCTGGCAGGCTTTCCTTCATAGGTTATCTGTTTCTCTGACAGCTTTTAGTATGCTGTTTTTGTGATGAATTTCTGATTGATTAATTATTGTATGTCTGGGTAAAGATGTATTTTGGTTATGGCTAATTTGGGTTCTGTATTCCTTACTTATCTGTGCATCAGATTCTTTTCCCATGTTTGGAAAATTTTCTGCTATTTCTATAAATAGTCTTCTTATGTCATTTGTATTGTTATTTGTTTGTTGGGGTATCAATGTGTTTTCTACTGTTTCTCTTTGCATCATCTTGTGGCTGTTGAGTTGCTGTTTCCTGGTACCTTGTTATTTTTAAGAGATCATTTTTTCATGATCATACGTTTACATCCTGTCTTTCAGGTCTGAGAGCCTATCTTTATCTTCATTCAAGTGGTTCTGCCAGCTTTAAATGGAATTTTTCATTTCCTGAATATCCATTTGAATGTTTCATGAATTCTAATTCTGTTTTATAATGTTCACTGAAAGTTTCCATCATTTGCTCATGTTACTCTATTGGCTTATGTAGATCTTTTTGAATACACTCAACATTTCTCTCTTAATATTTGTCATTTATCTTTTTACTTGAGAGATTATTGAAATGGAAGACAATGGAAATTACACAACTGAAATTTCTGAAATGATAGCAACTGAAGTAAAGAAACAATTCTATGAAACCATAAAGGAAATCAGGTCAGAAATAATAATACTGACACATATGTGTTACATATATGTATGTATACATTTGTGCATTTGGAAATAGAATGATTCACATTATAGACTCTACAATGGACTTCCTAGTGTTACCTCAAATGTTTTGAAGCTGCATCTGTGTTAGACAATATATGAAACAACTCTAAGCTTTAATAGTTTCATCTGTAAAATTGCAGGATCTACATCATTATTTTGTGGAGATTATATACAATAATATCCAAAAAATTCTAAGCAAGTATCTGATACATTCAATATTTTATAAATATTTAATAATAGTGACGATTGAAATATTATGTCTTACTATTGTTCTAAAATATCTCTTTTATGCAGTTGTAGATTGGGTATTATGCCTATTTATATTCCCATTTACTTTGATAATTCGTTGCATACTGTTTTGGTGAGGAGAAATTCAGACCATGCGTCAAAGTCCTATAACTGCATACAGGAAAATAAAAATGAAATTCGTAATAATTTACAGATTGACTAACATTTACTTGAATCATTTAGGATAAAATCTTGACATATATTCATTTAATACTAATGATGCTATATTCCAAATATATTTCTCTGCAGCTAATGTCAAAACAAGTATCTAATATTAATTTTTTAGTATCTAAAACCACACTTATTGATTTAAAAATAGATACAAATAAGATTTTTTGAGATTATGATTTTGTTTGTAATAGTGGCTCATTCTTTACAGAAGAATAGTTGAAATTCAATTCCAAATTAAAGTATGATTACCTCTACAGCATTATTAACATATCACTCTTGGTTAATGACTTCTTCCATCAGAAAAAAATTCAACCATTTTTTTTTTCAAAACCTGTGTGATGCACAAAGATTACCTGAAGGACACATTAAAAACTCATAAAATTTAGTTGTCACAGAAATACATAATTTCAGTATTGAGTGAATCTATGGTTTTACTTTCTTCTTTTTATTACATCAAATTTTAGAATAAGTCAGGTAGCAACTGATATTTCTGAAATTCATGGAGTGCTTTTAGAATTTCTTAAAGATTTTGAAACAATTATCTGTCTTTGGCAATTTGTCTTTAAAGCTAGTGGGAATGATATTAAATGATGTTGCGTATTTTGATATCCCAAAATCAAAATAAATCATGTAAGTTTTTTAAAGGATTATTGAAGAGTACATAGTATCAGAAGAAGGATAGTAAGAAAAAAATTCAGGCAATAATTCTAATATTCTGAAGTATATTCCAAAATAATTAGTAGTGCTTTTGAAATCATTTTTATATATTGTTAATTAAAAACACAGATACAGCAATACATCTGTGTTAATATGGAAGCTTTCATCAGAGTATTATAACAACATTAAAACACTGAAAGTATTTTACATGTATGGTATATATATATATATATATATATATATATATATACAGTATGAGAATGAATAGGATGAAAAATGAAAGAAAACAGAAAATTATCCAAAGTAAACAAATAGTCATAATTATTTTTTTAAAATAATTAAATACATAAATTACATAATACTTTAAATTACATAATACTTTCTCTACTGGGCTCAATAGCAGAAAGTTACAATGTAGGAAGGAGACCAAAGTTTTCTTGAGGAAATAAATCAACTCCAAAAGAAAGACCTAAAATGTTCCCACTATGATTTCTCTAAGAATTTTCTATTCAAATTTATATAAACCTTCAATGCAGTAGGTTCTTTAAATGTACTTTACTCAAGAATTTTAGGAGGTTTATGTGTAAAATAGTCCTAGAGAAATTCTGGTTTAGAACATGGAAATAAAAAGAAAACAGAGAAACAAAAGAAAGCTACAAAGTAAAACAACAAATGAGAAAGCCAAAAAAGTACCAAAAAGCTACAAAAAAGAAAAAGAAAAAAATTTGCAGAAAAAGAGCAAAGGAAAAGGAAAATCTCAATGTCAACAGAAAGATTTAAAAAATTGTATATACCATATAAAAGCAGAATGATAATTCAATAAGAAATATTAGAAAATAGTGAGATGGGGTTTTTTTTGTTGTCTATTAGTGATACAGAAAAATAAGATATATTTTGGTATATTGGTACATGTATGTAACTTATTTTGATTAGCTTCACCACATTACCTCCTTGCCCCACCTGACCCAACGCATATCTAAAAGATCTTTCTTTCTTTCTTTCTTTCTTTCTTTCTTTCTTTCTTTCTGTGTTTTTTGTGTTTTATTTATACAACATATGATATTTCCTTTTCCAAGAATGGCTTATATCACTTAAAATGATGGTCTCAAGTTTCATCCATTTTCCACCAAATGTCTTTATTTTATTCTTCTTTATGGCTCAGTAATACTCCATTGAGTTTCTATATCCCATTTTCCTTATTTTTTTTCAAATTAATTTTTTTTTATTTAAAGGAAAAAAAAACAAAACAATATAAGGGTACAAGTAATACAGAATTACAATAAAAATGGTAAGAAATCACTAGTTAATAGGTTATATATTGTCATCTTAGAAATAGTTGTTCAAGTTACAGGATTAAAGCATACAAAGTGGACATTCAAACAGTGAGACTGCAAACAGTTGTGTTCAATGATCCAACAAAAACTTAGTAATATGGTCATCTATCTTAACACACCTAAACACACTTGCAGTTGTATCCTTTAGAGCACTTTTTCCCTCTCGTTTTTACAACAAAATTTACTCATTTTTGGTTTTATTATTCCATAGTTCTAATTAATTTTTGGAAGAGAATAAAACCAAATATGACAAAACAAAGCAATCAGTCTAAAGAAAGGATAGACATAGCACATGATGTAAAAACAGAGTACAAGGTTATCAACAATCGTTACCATAATGCTTCTTGCTTCCTTAAAAAGAATTGCCTATATCATTAGGTATGATAAAACTGAACAAAACAGTACAGAATAAGACCAATAAAACATAAACATTGGAAACATTACAGGACTTCAAAAGAAGATAAGAGTCAAACCAGAATGGGCATCATAGTGAATCTTATTGCCTTCAAAGTAGTTGCCTATACCCTGAAACTTGATACTATCAAACAGAATGGACCAGTGTCTAATCAGTTAAAACAAGATAGTAGGAGAAATACAGGACTTCAAATCAGGTTAATAGGAAATAAAAAAAATAGCATAATGTATCCTGCTAATTTTTTAATTTTTTCCCTTATTTAAAAATAATAAAAAATTAAATAATTTTTTTAATACATAAGGGGCAGATTGAGATAAAAGAGGACATAATAACATAACAATACAGGTCAAAGCATGACAATTTTAGCAACCTAGTGCTTCACCACCAAATAACCTGACTTAATAGTAGTTACCATAGTGTCTCTTTCCTTGAAATATTTGAATATAACTTCATATACTAGAGCATCAAAAATATCAAGACAGTGTGAAAACATTCAAGTAGATGAAAGTTTTACAAAGTATTTAGAACTAGGGGGCTGGGGGTTTAGCTCAGCAGCATAAGCACCTGCCTTGCAAGCAGGCAGTCGGGAGTTCAATCCCTGGTACCGATACAAAGGAAAAAGACAAAAAAAAAAAAAAAATAAATAAATAAATAAATAAAAAAAATAAAAGAACCAGCTAACAGAAAATGAATAAAGGTTTCTAAATTATCTCTTTGCCTATAAATATTTTTGTTTATACTATCACATATAATAAAATTCAGTAAGATACAACATGATAAAACCAATGGAGACAGAAGAGCAACATTTTGGTGGAACTTTAAAACAAAATGATATTAAGTCAGCACTACCTATTATGATGTCTTGTTTTCTTCAAAATAGCTGTTCATTTTAACATAGGCAATAATATCAAACAGCCCAGAATGAAGCCATTCCATTTAATGAGTGAAAACTTTATAAGGCATCAAAGCCACATAATGGGGAATCATGATTACCACATATATTTATATATTTGAATCATTTCGTACAATAGGGAATTCCGTATTCATACATGTGAGTTTGATTTATTTCCCTTATGAGTATGGTCTCAAGCTGTGCCCATTTATTTATAAATATCTCAATGTGATCATTCTTTACAGCTGAGTAGTACTCCATTGTATAAAAATACCACACTTTTTTATCCATTCCTCAGTTGATGAACACTTAGGTTGTTTCCAAGAACTGGCGATTACAAATTGTGCTGCTATAAACATGACTGCACATATATCACTGTGGTATAATATTTTCAGTTCTTCTGGGAATATACCTAGAAGTGGAATAGCTGGAACAAATGGGACTTCCAATCCCAACTTTTTGAGAAATCTCCAGACTGACCTCCACAATGGTTGTACCTGTCTACACTCCCACCAACAGTGCAGGAGAGTTCCTTTTTCCCCACAGCCCTTCCAGCATTTGTTGTTGATGGTTTTCTTGATCCTGGCCATCCTTTCAGGACTGAGATGGAATCTCAGTGTGGTTTTAATTTGCATTGCTCTAATGACTAATGTTGATGAACATTTTTTCATGTATTTATTTGTCATTTATATTTCTTCAGCTGAGAATTGTGCATTCATCTCAGATGCCCATTTTAGGATTGGATCTTTGAATTTTGGAGGTCTGATTTTTTAAATTCTTTATATGTTTTAGACAGAAATCCTTTGTCTGAAGGAGAGTTCACTAAGATTTTTTCCCAGTTTGTGGGTTTTCTTTTCACTGTGCTTGAGATTTTTTTTGACATGCAGAAACTTTTTAATAAGAGGTGGTCCCAGTTATTGATTCTGGGAAATATTTCCCATGCAGTTTGAGTCCTGTTCATGAATTCTCTACCTACCCCTATGTCTTCAAGGTTTCTACCCAATTTGTCTTCCAATAGATTTAGTGTTTCTGTTTTAATATTCAGATCTTTGATCCATTTAGATTTTAATGTAGTACACGGTGATAGGCATGGGTCTAATTTTAGTTTTCGGCATATGGAGAGCCAGTTTTCCAAAGTCATTTATTAAATAGATTGTCATTCTTCCAGTGAACCTGTTTGACTCTGTCTTAGTTACTTTTTTCTCATTGCTGAGACAAAATACTTGAAGCCCAAGTTGGGAAAGGAAAGGTTTATTTCTTACAGTTTTTGGAGGTTTCAGTCCACACTCAGTTGGCTCCAAGGCAGGCGGGCATGGCTGGGTCGCAGTTTATGGCGGCTGCCAACAGCTAACAGGAACCAGCAAAGAGTAAGACACACCTTCTTCCTGCCATTACATCACATCCTGGCTCCACCCCTATATGGGTGTAGCACTGACATCATCAATCCAAGCACTAAACAATGAACCAATCACAAATGCACAATGCAAACTCATGAGGCCTGGGGGACACAGACATAAGCCATGACAGGCTCCTTTATCAAAGATAAGGTGGTTGAGTGTGAACCCTATTATCAGGCTTTATCTACCCTCATTCTCTTGGGAAGAGAACAAGGAAAATGTTATTTTGGTAAGGAGCCAGATATTATCATACTGCCTACCAAAAAACAGATTGATTGGCTCATGCAAACAACTGAATTCTGGCGCATTGCCCTTGCCTCCTACACAGGGCTTATAGATAACCATTATCCCCCAGAAAAGCTTAATGAATTTGCCAACCAGCATTCATTCATCGTCCCTCTGGTCACATAGTTCAAACCATTAAAAAAGGCTTTGTTGGTAGTTACAGATGGCTCCTCAACTGGTTTAGCTGCCTATGTTTTTCACAACCAAACTATCTTTCCAAACAAACAGTATATCAGCCCAGATCTCAGAGTTGCATGCTGTTGCTACAGTCCTTTCAGCATTTCCCAATCAGCCTGTGAATTTGTATTCTGACAGCACTTATGTTGCACACTCTGTGCCCCTGCTAGAAACAGCTGGCCAAATTAAAAGTGCCTCCAGCACTGGAGAACTGTTTAGGCAAATACAGGTGCTTATTGTAAAAAGAACTTGCCCTTTTTTTTATTGGACATCTACTTGCTCACTCTGGGTTACCAGGACCTCTGGCCAATGGTAATCATTCAGCAGACCTGGCGACTCGACCACAAGCTTTCCTTTGTACTTTAGCTAATGTTAGCTCCAGGGATCATGATGAAGATGTTACTTCAGCACAAAAGAGTCACCAATTACACCATCTCAGTGCTCAAACCCTCTGTCTTATGCACAAGATCACTAGAGAGCAAGCCAGACAAATAGTAAATAATTGCCCCTCTTGCGCCATTCAACACTTTGGGGTTAATCTTAGAGGACTCATCCCCAATGCATTATGGCAAATGGATGTCACCCACATTCCAGAGTTTGGCAATCTTAAATATGTTCATGTAACTATAGATACCTTTAGTGGTGGTTTCATGTATGCCTCTCCCCAGACTGGCAAAGCTACCAAACATGTTATTAGCCATATGTTAACTACCTTATCAGTTTTGGGATGCTCACAACAATTAAAGACTGATAATGGTCCAGGCTATGCTAGTTCTGCCTTCGCTCCTTTCTGTCAACATCTTAATATTCATCATATAGAAGGCATACCTTATAACCCTCAAGGTCAAGGCACAGTTGAAAGGGCACGTCTCTCCCTAAAACCCACTGTTGATAAAATAAGAAAGGGGGAATGGTACCCCACAAGGGGGACAACTATCTCATGCCTTATTCATCCTTAAATTTTTAAATTTGGATGCTGCTGGACAGTCCACAGCCACGCGTTTTTGGCATACTGAAACACAAAAGCAGTTTGCTTCTGTACTATGGAGAGACCCCCTGACTAACTCATGGCATGGTCCAGACCCAGTCCTAATCTGGGGATGGGGTCAGTATGCATTTACTCTAGAGATGAAATCTGAGAGATGGCTGCCAGAACAATTGGTTAAAAAATAGATCAAATACAACAAATAGAGGATAATGTTACACATGAGTCCAGGGATGAAAAATGACCCCTGAGAGAATTTTTCCGCAGCTTTTGTTTTTCAGGTGATGGAACCAACAGCCTGAATCCTGTCTCTTGGGATCATGATTACTAAGTTGATGGCTTTTGTCAAACAACAGGTGGATGCCATAAAAATGCAACATATACAGGTCAATTACCACAGGTTTAGAACGGCTGATGGAGAAAATTATGTGGAGCCTGAAAAACTGTATTATGATAATGCTTTGTGAAAGCATGCTGCAAGCTCCATTTCTCTTGCCTTGGTGTGATAGACAGGATAGTCAGAGATAGTCAAGTGGGCCTTCCAAAGGATGCCAACCTCCACCTAAGACAGAAACTGGGTCTCTCTGCCCTGCCTTCCAATAACGAGTAAGGGTAGATTGGCCCCCCTGTGGAAGCGCCCTGACCCAAGACAGGTACAGTCTCCTCAAGGATGCAGCCTCTTATATTTTAAAGTAAAAGGGGACCTGTGGGAATCCCTGTAATTGGCTGCCACCTTATATATGCAGGCTGCCCCACCTTAATTCCCTCTAGGAGTTAAATTTGGTAATCAAGCAGCACCTTGCATAGCTTGTTTAGCCTGGCCCATTATTCAGGGATTATGCTTATGAGCCTGCTCCCGGCAAATTTGATTTGATCTATAACCCTGGGTCTTGCCACTGTTGCTATGTTACCTGCTGACGTCTCAGAATCCAAATCCCTCCTCCAAATATCCTATATATTTGATACTCATTCCTCGAGAAAAGAGACACTTGATTGGAATTCCTCATGTTGTCTCCACTCTTTGTGTGTATTGTTTCCTTTTCATTCCCACTCCCCCTCTAGGGTTACCATGGGCTTACCCACAGGCCGGGTCACCATATTGATTTTACTATGATTGCTTTATAGTATAACTTCAAGTCAGGGATTGTGATGCCTCCTGCCTTGCCTTTGCTGCTTAGGACTGTCTTTGCTATTCTAGGTCTCTTCTCACTCCAGATGAATTTTAGGAATGATTTTTCTAGATCTATAAGGTATGTTGATGGTATTTTTATTGGAATGGCATGTAATCTGTATAAGAGTTTTGGGATAATGGCCATTTTCACAATATTTATTCTTCCTATCCATGAGCAAGGGATGTCTTTCCGTTTTCTGAGATCATCTTCAATTTCTTTTTGCAGTGTATTATAATTTTCCCTGTATAGCTCTTTCACTTCTTTCATAAGAGTAATTCCTAAATATTTCATTTTTTTGATTGCTAGTGTGAAGGGTGTAGCTTCTCATTTCTCTCTCTGATTTTTTTAGTGTATAGAAATGCTATTGATTTTTGAGTATTGATTTTGTATCTAGCTACATTACTGAATTTATTTATTGTATCTAAGAGTCTTTCAATGGAGTTTATGGGGTCTTCTATGTAGAGTATCATGTCATCCGCAAACAACTATAATTTAACTTCTTCTTTTTCTATATTTACCACTTTTGTTTGTCTCTCTTGTCTAATTGCTCTGGTTAGTATTCCAGTACCATATTAAATAGGAGTGCTGATAAAGGACATGCTTGTCTTGTGCCTGATATTAAAGTAAAGGCCTTCAATTTTTTGCCATTTAGTATGATACTGGCTGTTGGTTTGTCATAGATGGTCTTTATTATATTGAAGTAAAGACCATCTATTCCAATTTTCTGTAAAGTTCTTATCATGAAAGAATGTTGGACCTTATCAAAAGCTATTTATGCATCTATAAAAATGATCACCTGATTCTTACTTTTGGCTTTATTGATATGGTGGATTATATTTATTGATTTACGTATGTTAAACCATCTCTGCATGCCTGGGGTGAATCACACTTGGTCATGGTGTATGATCTTCTTGATGATTCGCTGCATCCTATTTGCCAATATTTTATAGAGGATTTTTGCATCTGTGTTCATTTGGGAGACTGGTCTATAGTTCTCTTTTTTAGTTGGGTCTTTCTCAGGTTTTGATACTAGAGTAATATTTGCTTCCAGGAATGACTTAGGAAGGATTGCTTCCCTTTCAATTTCAATGAAGATTTTGAAGAGTGTCGGCATTAAGTCTTCTTTGTATTTCTTGTAGAATTCTGCAGTGAATCTGTCTGGGCCTAGGCTCTTCTTTGTAGGTAAGGACTTAATTACATTTTCAATTTCATTAATAGAAATTGGGTTATTCAGCAGTTTTACATTCTCTTGATCTAGCTTTGGTACTTCATATGTTTCTAGAAATCTATCAATTTCTTCTGTGTTATCAAACTTTTGAGAGTAGAGGTTTTCAAAATAGATGTTGAAGATTTTCTGTATTTCTATAGATTCTGTAATGATCTCACCTTTTTCATTTCTTATTGCATGAATTTGAACTTTTCTTCCATTTTTAAAATAAAGTTGGATAAGGGCTTATCAATTATATTTATTCTTTCAAAGAACCAACTCTTTGATTCATTGATTCTTTGGATTGCTTTCTTAGTCTCTATTGCATTGATTTATGCTCTGATTTTTATAGTTTTCTCTCTTCTTTTGGCTTTGGGCTTGACTTGCTCTTCTTTTTCTAACTGTTTGAGGTGTAGCATCAGGTTATTTATTTGTATTTGTTCTGTTTTCCTGATGTGGGAATTCAGTGCAATAAATTTTCCTCTGACAGCGGCTTTCATTGCATTCCACAGATTCCTGTAAGTTGTTTTTGTATTTTCATTTTCTTTTAGGTATTGTTTAATTTCTTCTTTAATTTTCCCTGTGACCCACTGATTGCTCGAGTGTGTTATTCAGTGTCCATGTGTTTGTGGGATTTTTGTAATATCTTTTATCATTAATTTCTAATTTCAAAGCACTATGATATGACAACATGCAATGGATAATTTCAACTCTTTTGCATTTATATAAATATGTTCTGTGAGCTATTATATGGTCTATTTTAGAGAATGACCCATGTACTGCTGAGAAGAATGTGTATTCTGATGTTGTTGGATGAAACACTCTGTATACGTCTAACAAGTCCATTAATTCACGTGTGTGATTTAGTTCTGTTATTTCTTTGCTGCTTTTCTGGCTGGCTGATCTGTCCCTTGGTGTCAATGGTGTGTTAAGGTCTCCTGTTACAATTGTGTTACTGATAATTTTTTTCATTTCTGTTAATACTTGTTTTATATAACTGGGTGCTTTGGAATTTGGTGCATGTATATTTAAGATTGTTATCTCTTCCTCTTGGAGTTTTCCCCTAACGAGTATGTAGTGACCTTCTTTGCCTTTTCTGATCATTGTTGGTTTAAATTTCACATTGTCTGCAAACAGAATGGCTAATCCTGCTTTTTGGGGTTCCTCTTATGTGAAGTATTATTTTCCATCCTTTGACTTTAAGTCTGTGAATATTCTTCTGGGTTAGATGTGTTTTTGTAGAGAGCATATGGTTGGATTTTGTTTCTTGATCCATTCTGCCAGTCTGTTTCTTTTATTTGGTGCATTGAGACCATTTACATTAATGTTTGTAACTGTTATATGTTGGTTTATTGTTGACACATTATCTTTCTGTTCTGTTTAATTATCTGCTTTGCTTAGTGTTTTTTTCCTAAGTGTATCTAACATGTCTTTCAATATTTTTTGCAGGGTTGGCTTGGTGATCATGAAGTTCTTTAGCTGTTCTTTGTCATGGAAGTATCTTATTTCACCATCTACTTTGAAGGATAGTTTTTCAGGGTACATCAGTCTAGGTTGGAAATCATTTTCCTTCAGGATCTGAAATACTTCACTCCATGCTCTTCTTGACTTTATTGTTTGTGCGGAGAGGTCTGCTGTGATTCTGATAGGTTTTTCTTTATAAGTGATCTGTCTTTTCTCTCTGACAGCTTTTAATAATCTATTCTTGTGTTGTATTTCTGGGATGGTGATTATTATATGTCTGGGTGTTTTTTTGTTGTTGTTGTTGTTGTTGTTGTTGTTGTTTTTGGTTATGACTATTTGGAGTTCTATAGGCTTCACTGAACCTGATGTCATGTTCTGATCTCATGCTTGGGAAATTTTCAGCTATTACTTCTCTAAGTATCCTCTTGAGGTCCTCGATGTTGTCCCCTTCTTTTTCATTAATCCCTATCAATCGTATGTTGTTTTTCTTTGCTTCATCTTGCAGTTGTTGAATTATTTCCTCATTCTTCGTTATTTTTAAAAGATCTTTCCTTTCTTGCTCACTAGCTGCAATCTTGTCTTCAAGGTCTGAAATTCTATCTTCACTTTCACTGAGGCAGCTTTACAGCTTTCCGTGGAATTTTTTTTTCTTGTATATCTCTGTGCATCTGCTTTATGTATTGTTTGTTTCTTATATTGCTCATCTAGGAATTCTACCTTTTTGTTTAGTTCCTGCAATTTTTAAACTGTGTTTTCTTTAGGTATATTCAGCATCTCTTTCATTTCTTTTACCATTTTTCTTTTACCTGAGAGATTATTTCTATTTTGAATTCCTTTAAAGCTTCCTGGAATTGCTTATTTATTTCAGTTGTTATTATGTCCAATATTTGAGGTGTATGGCATATATTTTCTTCTATATACTTCTCTCCTAGTGTTTCTTGGGATGGGATGGAGGTTTGAGATTGTAATTTGGTCTTTCATTTTGTCATTTTCCTATATTTCTGTGTTTCAAGTGTTATTCAAAAGCTTCCTCACAGTCTGTGGGAAATCCAGTTCTATGCCCTCAGCTCCTGGGACTCTGGCACCCAGTTTCCCCCCAGGCCGCTGGGCCTCTGGAACTGGTGGCGCTTGCCTTCTTGCTTAGAACTCCACAGTCCTCCAAGCACAGCCGGGAACCTGGAGGCAGATATAGATACTCCAGACTAGCCTGACTGTTCCGGTACACCCGGAAGGTGTGAGGGTCTCAAACAAGCTGGGCTCCAGGGAAAGTGGGTGCCCACCTGCTTGCTTAGAACTCCACAGTTCTCTATACCCCATTTTCTATTTGCATTCATGTACTGATATATATATATATATATATATATATATATATATATATATGCTGTTTCCGGGGCTGTTATGTACTGGGTTGCTTTGAACATGCATGTGCATGTTATCACTATATTATGGTATTTTTAATTATATCAGGAATATACCTAGAAGTTGTATAAATGGATCAAATATTATTTCTGTTTTTAGAGTTATGAAGAAATTCCATAGTGATTTTGCTATAGGATATTTGTTCCTCTGTGCTTTTGCTAGTTTATATTCTTGCCAAAAGTGGTAGGAGCGTTCTTTTCTCTTTGCGTCATTGCCAGCTTTCATTGTTTTTTGAATTCTTGATGAGAGTCATCCTAACTGGGATGAGACAGAATCTCAGTGTAGTTTTGATTAGTCTTTCCCTGATGCTAAAAGTGTTTAACCTTTTTGTTTTTTCATATGCTTACTATCATGTTTACTTTTTACAATGAAAATTCTGTTCAATTCATTTGACCTTTAATAATTAGGGCTACATGGATTTTGGTGTTATGTGTTTTGTGTTCTTTATATAACCTAGATATGAATGATCTGTAAAAGGACTATTTATAAGCTATTCCTTCCATTCTAGTGAGTGTATCTTCAGTCAGTTGTTTTCCTTCCTGTGCACAGATTTTAATTTGATGTAGTCCTACTTTGTGATTCTCAGTGTTATTTCCTGTGCTATCAGGGGTCCTGTGCAGTAAGTGTTTATTTTTGTCTTTGTGTTTTCTTCCTAAATTTTTTATTTCCTAGTATTATATCTAGGTCTTTCATCTACTTTAAGTGACTTTAATACACAAGGAGGGAAAAATATCTAGCTTCAATTTTCTGTATGTACATATCCAGTTTCCCAGAAGCATTAGTTAAAAAGGCTTTCTCCAGTGTATGTTTTAGATCTTTTGTAAAAAAAAAAAATAATGGGTACAGGTGCTTAGCATTTTTATATGTCTTTTATTCTCTTTAGTTACTCTACATGTCTGTTTTGTGCCAGTATTATTATTATTGGGTTTTGATATTTTTAAGACAGTCTGTAGTCTAAGATGGCCTTAACTCACTATGTAGCCCAGGCTCAGGCTCAAACTTGAGGTACTCCTATTGCCTCAGCCTCCAGACTGCTGGAACTATAGGTGTGTGCCACTAGGAAGGGCTTTAATTTTTATTAATATGGCTTAACAGTATTATTTGAAACCAAGTATTGATGATTTTAGCATTGCGATTTTGCTCAGGATTGTATCATCTATTCTGGTTCTCTTGTACTTCTGTATAAATTTTAGGATTACTTTTTCTAAACATGTGAAGAATGTTGTTGGTATATTAATGGGGATCACAATGAATCCACAGATTTTTTTGTTATATGTCCTTTAAACTGTATCTGTTCTGTCAATCCGTGAAAAAGAAAGGTCTGTCTACTTTCTTATGCCTTAAATTTCTTCAGCATTCTGTACTTTGCATTGTTGAGTTCTTACTAGTGAATTTTTAGAGTCATCTTTGCAAAAGATATTATCTATAGGTAGTTATAATTTGATTTGTTCCTTTCCTATTTGTATCCCTTTTATGTCTTTGTCTTGCTTAATTGTACTGATTAGGTTCAAAAACTATACTGAAGAAGAATAATAGAGGTACACACTGTTATGTTCTTAATTTTAGTGGAAATGCTTTCAGTTTACCCTCATTCAGTATGAAATTTGGTGGGAATTTCACATATGTAGTCTTTATTCATTTGAGGAAAAATCTCATATATGTTTTGTTGAGAATTTTTATCACAATAGATGTTGAATTTTATGACAGGCTCTTACTGCATTTACTGAGGTGATTATAGGATTATATATTTGATTTTTGATTATGTGATTTATTACATGTACTGATTTATATAAATGGAATTGTCTTTACATCCAAAGTATGAAACGAATTTGGTTATGATGTGAGATCTTTTTTAATATACTGTTGTTCAATCCTGTTTGTGAGGACCTGGTTGAGGATTTTCATATCTATGTTCAACAAGGACACTGGCCTTC
Organism: Cavia porcellus; assembly: GCF_034190915.1. NCBI lineage: Eukaryota > Metazoa > Chordata > Mammalia > Rodentia > Caviidae > Cavia > Cavia porcellus. Next base: position 29,237,271 of record NW_026947516.1, on the reverse strand, counting down.
AGTTTGCTTTCCTTTTTCTTTTTTGATTGAGTCCTTATTTGGTTTTACCATCAGGGTAATAGTATCTCCATAGAATGAAATTGGAAGCATTCTTTCACTTTCTATTACACAGAAAATTGTTAATAGCATTAGTATTAGTTCTTGTTTAAAAGCCTGGAAAAATTCAACAGTTCCATCTATTCCATGAATTTTCTCACCTGAGAGAGATTTTGCCAATACTTTAATCTCATTGTTTGTTATGTATCTGCTTATATTTTTCTTTGTTCCTTCCTTCCTTTTTTTCTTTCTCTCTCTCTCTCTCTCTCTCTCTCTCTCTCTCTCTCTCTCTCTCTCTTTCTTCTTTCTTCCTTTCTCCCTTCCTTCTTTTTTTTTTTGCATTACTGGGGATTGAACCCAGTGGTTTCACATTGGGTTACATGTAGAGTGCTTTTATTTCTTTTAAGACAGAGTCTCACTAAATCACCAAGTACCCACAGTGGGATTGAATTTTGTTCAGTCTTCCAAAGTGCTAGGATTATTGTAGTGCATTGTTTGAATTTTTATCTTCTTAGTTCAGTTTCTATGGCATATTTGCTTAGAAATTTATTTTTCTAGTTTTTTAAACTTGCTGAAATAAAATTTTTCAAAATAAATTCAGTAATTTATTTGCACTTAGGTGGTTTATGTTGTAATTTCAGCATTTTTATTTATCATTTTATTAATTTGAATCCTTGCTCACTTTATTTGGTAAATTTGGCCAAAATTTTGTCAATGTTGTTTATCTTTTCAAAAGAAAGTATTTCAGTCTCATATGTTTTCAACTCATTAATCATTTGTATTTTTCTTGTAGTTTCTATTTCATTAATTTTTTCTACAATCCTAATTCTTTTCTTCTACTGAATTTGAGTTTAATTTGTTCTTGTTTTGCAATAAGAGACATCATTAGTTACTTTGTTTGGGATCATTTTGTTTTCTATTATAGGTACTTATAGCTGAAATTCCCTTCAGGCTACTTTCATTTTATTCCAGAAACTGATGTGTTGCATTTCTGTTACTTGATACTACAAATTTTTAAAATTTCATGATATGTACAGTAGTCTATTGTTCATTCAAAAGTCTATTATGTAATCACTGTGTATTTGTGTGATTTCTGTGGCCTATTTTGCTGTTGCTTTCCAGCTTCTTTCACCATGATAGAATATAGAGGCATGAGGTTATTCAAACTGTGTAGCATCTATTGAAAATTGTGTTATGACCTAAATTTTAGCCCATCATGGAAAGTGTTCCATGGGATGCTGAAGAAATCGACATTCTAATGCTTTTAGATGGAACACTATAAACGTCTGTCAAGTCCAACGGATCTATCATGTAGCTTAATGTTGTTATTTTCTGGCTAATCTGCCTATTTGGGGGAGTTTGGGGCTAGTCAGCCTATATGAGTGTGTTGGAGTTTATTCGATCCTTTAGGTCCATTACTATTGATTTTATGAAAGTGAATGTGCCGTTTTCAGTACATATGTATTTGGCATTGTTATCTCTTCTTTGGGGAATCTTATTTTCATTTTACCAGTATTCATTGGCCTTATTTGTCTCTTCTAATTTTAGTTTGAAATCTACCTTGTTGCCTATAACTGTAGCTACTGCTGGTTGCATCTTTGTTTCATCCACTTGGAGTATAATATTCATTCTCCCTCTCTTGAAGTCTCTGTTTATGTATGCAGATGAGGTGTGTCTCTTGAAGGCAATCTATTGTTGATTCTTGTTTGTTGATGCAATCAGTAAGTCTTTTAATGGAAGGGGAGTTAAAACGATATACATTGTATACTATAAAAAGTATGTGCCAATTCTTGTCATTGTATTGTATTCTAGTGTTTGATTTATTCCTGGTTTTTATTTATCTACACTGCCAACTTTGGTTTATTTGTTTTCCTTTGTCTCATGCTGCTGCTTCTTCTTCTTCTTCTTCTTCTTCTTCTTCTTCTTCTTCTTCTTCTTCTTCTTCTTCTTCTTCTTCTTTTCTTCTTCTTCTTCTTCTTCTTCTTCTTCTTCTTCTTCTTCTTCTTCTTCTTCTTCTTCTTCCTCCTCCTCCTCCTCCTCCTCCTCCTCCTCCTTCTTCTCTCTCTCTCTCTCTCTCTCTCTCTCTCTCTCTCTCTCTCTCAGCTATTTTGCAGGTAGATTTTCACAATATATTTCAGGCTGCCCTTCAACTCACTGTGTAGCCCAGTCTTCCCTCTAACTTGTGGTGATTCTCCTGCCTCAGCCACCCAATTACTGGGCTTTCAAGTATGCATCACCATGCTTGACTATGCTACTATTTTTTGCATTTAGGATTTTTTAAATTAGTTTCTCTAATGCTGGCTTAGTGGTCATGGATTTCTGTAGTTTATACTAAATATATTTATTTAGCTTTTAATGTTGAAAGCCTTGCAAAATGTAGTAAACTAGGTAGACATTTATTTCTTATGATAGCATATTTATATCACTCCAAGCCTTTCTGGTCTTCAGAATTTCTGTGAGAAATCTGCTATTATTCTGATGGCTTTTCAGTGCAAGTGACTTGACATTTATTACGAAGTACATTTAATATTACTTCTTTATTTTGTAATTTTTTAATTTAGTTATGATATGTCAGGGAGAAATTCTATTAAGACTATGTATAGTTGGTCCTGAATACCTTTAATACCTAGGTATCTGTTTTATTTTCTATTTGACCAATTTTATTCTTTAAATTTATTGACTAAGTCTTTTCACCATTAACCTGTACTTTTTACTCCCCATGAAGCCAATAAGTTGTGAGTTGGTTCTTTTAATGGTGTCCAAGTGGTTTTCAATGATTTTTCATCATTTCCTTATTCATTTTCTCTTTATTACTATGTGAATGTTCTAGTACATTTACTTTATCTTCAAACCTTCATATTATTCCATCTGATTCATGCAGCCTACTGCTGAGACTTTCAATTGTTTTTCTTACTTGACTAATTGAGGGTTTTATTTACTTGTTTGGTTCTACCTCTTTACTGAAGTGGTTTTCATAACCTATACTGTCTCTCTTAATTAATTCAGCTATTCATTTTTATCTCCATTGAGCTCATTAATCATTTTAGTGGTTCATTAATTCAGAAGTTTATGTGTATTTTATTTGATTTTTCTGATTCATTTAAATGGCAATTTTTCAATATTTGTCTGAAATTTCATGGACTTCAATATCTGTGGAATCAATTTAAGGAGAGTTGCATATTTCAGAGGCATCTTGTGGCCTTGTTTTCTCATGATTTTTGTGTTGTTGTGTTGAAATCTATGCATGTGCTCAGATGAATACATCTACCATTTATATTTGTAGATCTTTGTAGAAAGTGAGTTTCTTTCTGTGACAAGCCATTTGCTATGCGTGAATCTCAGCATGAAATCACCAATTCAATGTGTTCAGTGTACTATTGTCACACAGTAGTATTGACTTGCAAGGGGAGAATAACTATAGGTAGTGTTAGCACCTTAAAAACTAGCCATATAAAGTAACATAAAATGTAAAAATTGTTTTAAAAGTCTTCTAATACTTCACTAACCAATGAAAGTAAGAGATAGGTTAAGGAAAAAGAAAAATAGTTTCAGTTATACTATTTATATATAAGAAAAGACAGACAAGTGTGAAGTGACAGGATATGACATATATGCAAGCAAAGAATGGGAATGAATATAATTAAAAAGTTGAGTTAATAGGTGGCATTTTAATTCAACTAAAGGACTATCAGAAACCCAGATTTAGAAAACTGTATTGACCAAACCACATAGGATAACATGAAAAATATAAAGTATAACACTATAGAAGCAAAAACAATAAATGTCTCATGCATATACTTAGTTATACACATGTACCACCATCACTGCTCCTGTTCATGCACACTCACACAAAACAAAAGACCAAGTACAATATTTTTCCTTATGGTGTATTTACACTGACAATAATTTGTTTTCCTTAGACTTCTGTTGTTCGATGGTGCTGCAGTCTGGTGAAACGGAGGATGTGACAATTGCATTTTTTAAGTCTAAAATTCTGTTTTACCTTCTCTTTCCAAATAGGAGAAACAGTTTACGTTGGACCAGAGTTTGAGTACTGTCTTTCAGCAGTTGCATATGTATCCTCATGCAGGAGCCTCTGGCAGGATTCGCCCACACCAGTCTCCTCTATACCAGGAAATGAGAGCATTAGCTAAACCTGGATTGTCTGTCATCTGTCTCCCTTATGTAGTCTGTGGACAGCTCTGGACGGTGGGCCAATATTTGGAAAATTACTCTGCTCTTCAGGGTATGAGTAGCGAAAGTCTGTGTGCTGCCATGTTTATTCTGAATGCTACTGAGAAGAGTGGAGGAAGTTGGCCATTCAAGATATGTGTTGAAATTAAAATCGACAGTGCCTACCCTTCAACTAGTTCCTACTGTTGTGCACCTCATCCTACTCAGACTCCCTCCCACTGCAAAGCTCCATATTGCTGAACAGTTTTTCTGCAACAGTATTCAAACTGCAATTGTTTTCTTTCTTTCTTTCTTTCTTTCTTTCTTTCTTTCTTTCTTTCTTTCTTTCCTTAATTTTGGCATTTCTCTCATTGGCTGAATGTCATTCCCTCCATCTTTCCTTCCATGATTCTTCTATCTTGAAGTTTGGTCTCTCTCCTGCTGGTACTGTGGCATTTCACTCAATCCTGTGATGCCAGTTTTTCTGTGTCACAGTTACCCTTCTCCTTGGCCCTTGTAAATATTAGCACAAGTACCACTGCCTCCATGGACTGGAGTAGTTCCTAAGGTACTGATAGTAGTTCCCTAGGGATATAGAAAATATGGGATTTTTACCTCCTCCATCACCATTTACAGAGGCAGAGCATGTTAAGATGGCTTCCCACCTCAGTTCTTAGTCTATTTCCTACTTGTTTTGTCTAAGAAGGGATATGTGCAATTTCTGTGATAGCTAATTAACCCTACCTTCTTTAAACTGGAAGGGAAATTCTGAGAATTAGCCCTCTCATTCCTGTTCACTCGGTTAAACTCAGGTCCATTTCTCTTCAGACTGTATCTCTACCTCACAGCAAGATTGACATTCCCCCAAATGACCAAGAGTGTGGTTTTTCTTTTACTCTCTCTTGGGTGGGGAAGGTTTTTTTCCTAAGTGAACTGCTATTCATTCTGTAAAGCAATGTGTTATCTCTGTTACTTTGCTTCATTTTGCAAAAACCAGTATTTTGCAGTTTCACTTGGTTGCTGCCACTTTTATGTTGCAAACCAGCTATTTCCAGTGGTGTCGCTATCGCCTAATGGAGCCATGTGCTTGTTGGATTGGATCAATGCCTTAGAGTGGCTTCTGAGTGTTGTCTATCTTTAGGCTGCGATCTTCTGCCTCTTCTTTCATAATAAGAGGTTTTAAGTCACCGTTTTTTAGCTCTCAATCTATTTTTCTATTATTTGCTCTGTGATGCTGGAACAGGAATACTTTAAATTGCTTTACCACTTTGCCAGGTCCTCCTTGTTAGGATCAGAGAGGAAAACAGTGAGTTTTGAGTAAAGAGAAATGACTTTTCTTCCTCATCGACTTTTCAACAATGTGTCTACACTCTAACAACAGAATTTTCTTCTACGAGCAACAGCTAATTTTCTGTTCACAATTTTTCTACTTTCTTAGCCTTTGCATGCCCTCTCATATCAGAGATGTCTATAGCGCTTCACTAGTAACCTCTACTGAAATACCTAGGTCACAGAATCCCTGCCTCAAAACTCAGAGACCGCCATACTGAACCAATTGAGTAATGTCTCTTCAGAGGACAGAGTAGACCTCTCCTGAATATTTGTGGATTTCGTTTAAACCTATTATCTTTATTATTTTTCCTCTATGGCCCTTAACGACTTGCTGCAGCTACTTTGCACTTTCTATGATTTAGATCTTGAATGCCCCCCAAAGACTCAAGTGTTCAGAGGCAGAGCTTTTGGAAGGCGATTGGATCATGGGAGAACTCTACTCATCTGTGGAGCACTGCAGGAGTGACCTGGAAAGGTGTATTCTCATTTACGTGTGTGACTTTCATTAGTACATATTTGCAGTACATAATGATCCCATTCACTGTAGGGAGTTCATACATGCACGTAACACATTTCAATTCTCTGGAAGGCTGGAATCTCATTTCCAGCTCCTCCCTTCACTCTACCTGTTGATCTCCTTGACTTGAGCATCTTTTCTTCTACCATGCCCTCCCACTATGACCTTTCAGACTTACAACCAGAATATTATGAACTAATCCATGAGCCGAGGTATAGTTCTAACTTCTGGCTACCTAGTATGTTGTCCCTATTGCAGGAAGAGACTTAGTGTGTGTAAATCTTTTATCCTTTAAGTTATCTAATAAACAACATAACTAATTAATGTATTTTTCTATTAAGTATCTCAATTTAAAAGGTGACTATCATTTGTGTCTCTTATAAGGTTCCTGTCTGAAACTAGATAATCAGAAAAATGAAAATCTTAATGGATGGGTTGAAAGATGAATTTCAGAAAATCTCTAGGGCTATAAAAAATGTAAAAGTAGAAAATTAGTGGAGATTTCCAAGAAAATGCTTGAGAGAAAATTAGAAAAAAACATTCCTAAAACTGAAATATATGAAATTTCAGATTGAAAGAATGTACTGATTATCTAGCATAATACATGAAGATAGATTTCCTCCAAATAATAAATTCACTCCAATTTCATCATGATGAAACTTTTGAACACTGGTAAAAAGAAGTTCTTATAAGATTTACTAAAGAAAAAAATTAATGACATTAAAATGATTTGGACATCTCCGTAGAATTCAGAATGACTTTAGACACTTCAGTAGTATGATAGGAGCAAAAAAGGAACAAAAGAGGTACCAGAAAAATGTGCTAAAATGTAATAACACTCAGTCAAACATGTACAAGGAAAATAAAGACCTATTTAATATGATCAGAAGTTTCAAATATATACTTCCCATATGCTTTTTTAAAAAGTAATTTACCCAAAGATCCCCTACAGCAGCATAAAACAATAAGTGAGGAAAAAAGAAATGTTAGCAAGAAAACGGGAGCTCTCACACAAGAAAGAATCACTGAGAATTTATGGGGTGATGATTAAGTGATGTTACCAGAAAATGTATATGCAATACACAGACCGTGTCGGTTCTGATTAAAGCCAGTTAAATCAATATTGATTTAACTAAAAGTTATATGATATCAGTGGTAGGCTTTTAAAAAATGAAAACCTAAGAATTACATAAAAGCTAATCCATCAGTTTCCAGAAAAATGGAGTCAAATCAGTATAATGAATGTGAAGATCTTCATGTGTTGTGTGTATGTGCACATGCTTCAGCAGGTATCTTCTCTCTGTTCAGTTTTTAAGAGAAAGGGATGATTTGAGCACAGGTGTCTGCGATGTTTCTGATGAAACTTGTAGTTTGCTTGTTAACAAGTATAAATAAAAGTAAGCATATGTACATATTATGTGTAACTATGGGTGTGTGTGTGTGTGTGTGTGTGTGTGTGTGTGTGTGTGCATGTGTACTTGTGTGTGTATACACAGCAAGCATACACACGTGGTGTCGGATTCAACAGTAGAAACATTCAAAATATTTGCCTTTGAGACAAACAATGGGGAGACTGAGGTGAATTAGGGAAGGATGAGCAGTGGTACTATATTTTTATTTCAAATGTCACAATTTATTTTTAAATTTTTAAGTTATGTATGTTGAAGATAAAATATCTTTAAACTGAACAGTTCCAGTCATATAGGTGTAGTTTAATTATTTTCCAGTACAACATTTTGTATAGATCTGGGAAAAAAGACATAGCCCTTTCTATGGCTTTCAAAATATCTAATACCCTACAGAATATTTTGTATGAGCCATGTGTAGTGGCACATGCTTCTAACTCCAATACTGGGACACTAAGGTTGGTGAAGGATAAGTCTGAGTCCCACATAGACAACCTAAAAATTTAACAAGACCCTGTCTTGAAAAAAGTGGGAGGAGATTAGGTATGTAATTCAGTGTGAAGGCCAGGCTTCAGTCCCTAATAATGAAAAAAAGATGCTTTATCTACATGAAGAAAATCAGATAGAAAATTCTAAATATCCAAGAAATGAACATAGACTAGACCATTGACTGGCATACTATTTGGTGCACAATGTTTCTAGAATGAAAATTCAAGTGTATGAACAAGCATTGCTAATTTTTATTCTCAGCCTTTGTTAGTATAAAGAATACATATAGTTTGATCAAGATTCATGATTCAGTGCTGTATGTTTCAAGAAAACAAAAATAATGCTTACAGTGTGTAAATATCAGCCAATATTCTCAATGCAATACTACATGTTACATTAGAATACTATTTTTGAAAATATGAAGTAGAACAATATTTATTAATATTCTCATTTTTGGTGTATATGCCTCATATACCTTAGTAGATATCATTTTAAGATGAAAGGATAAAAGTAGGTCTGAATTACTGCCTTCCTTTGATTCACTGTGTTGCTTAGTGAAAAACAAATAACTACATGACATTTTCTTCTATTTATATAAAACAGTTCAATTATTCTCATTTCACATATGACAAAATAGAGATTTAATAAAATGTCAAAAGTATAATAATTTTAAGTGACAGCGTAGAGATTTAAACTAAAGCTTATTTTACTCGCATGTGTGCTTTCAAGCATTGCAGATTACTTGTATTATTTACATGTTTTTGTTTTAAAGGCATATTAAATTTTAGCAGATGATCATACAATATTAACTCTGTATATGCTACTGTTTAACATGTCAATGCAGTACAATCAACAGCTAAGCCGTGGGTTTGACTATCTTTAAAATCCAAGGATATTTTTCCATATATGTATGAAGAATGCTATTAATACCAGATATGTGAGTACACGTCAATTCACATGCCCTGTATATTTAAAATACCATTTTCATTCTCTAACCAAAGCAATTTAATTGTGTTAATAAACGAGAAAATAAAGACTAGCTTAAAATTTTAAAATCTAAAACCTAAAAAGATATTTGATACTATATATTCTATATGCAAGATACGTTAATAAAACAGAAAACAAGGTCTGGAGACATTAAATGACTGGTGAAAGATAGTTCTAATGTGAACGCAGTTTTGGGATTAAATGCACATCTATGAATACATAGTCCCACGCTCTTTGCGCCAGAGAGAATGTATAAAAAGTATTTTAAAGAATCACTACCGACTGCTTTTGTTATATTATTTTGCTAGTTTTTGTTTTATAAATATTTCCTTATGAAAACTCTTTTCAAAATACCTGGTGAAAACTAAAATATTTTATTGGAAAATATATATGTTTTGATAAATGATAAAATGGTAGATATTCTAGTAAAGTAAGATTTAACTAATGATAAATTAATTTTAAAACTGAAAAAAACTTAAGAACACTATTCAGGCTAGAGGAGCAATTAATTATTTCTATATGCAACTAAACAAATCATAACAAGCTTATTGAAAAGTTAAGAAATACAAGGATTATAGTAAAATATCACTTGTGAGTACTAAAACACAGATAACAATGGATTTTTCAAAGATACAATGTTTTAGAATGCAACAAATTATAATGAATATCTACAGTGATAATATATAGGAGGAAGGAAACAGAAATGTATTTTGGGATAAATGGGCCAACATAAAATAATATTCTTAAATGTAACCAAACAAAAATGAAGCATTACACAAACTGCTACTCTGAGAATTTATGACCATTTTTCATATGAGGTCAAAAAGCCAGTACAAATACAAAAGTCTTTTAGATAATCTTTAAAATATTGGACATATTTATTAAAAGGTAATTATAAATATTATTGATGAATACAGACCCATACAATTTCTAAAAAGAATAAACTCGAATCTTTAAACTTTTGCTACATTTAGCAAAATGACTTTGAAAGAAATTTTAAAGAGCATGTAAAAGATCCAGCTAATTTAACCCCCTAAAATTTAAATACTTTCCTAATCACTTTCAGTGACATTAATTTGTTATACGCCATATGTATACACACATATGTATATTTCTGTACTTTACATGTTTAGTTAAATAATGTTTTAAATTTTGCTTTTTATGCTTCCTCTAGGATCACAATATTTTATAACTTTGATAGAATTTAAGAATATACACTTTGATATAATTTAAGAATATACACGTGAATGAAGATAAACTGCCAGTAAAAGATGCTTTATTTTGGAAGACATGCCAGTTTCTATGAACTTCTACACCATCACATGTTGTCTGTAAGATAACTAGAAATCAATAATTTGAGTTTAGTAAAACAACTTTTAGACAAACACATAAGATCATGATAATAACATGGAAATAAAACTTAAAATAATCTTTAATACTAGGATATTTTGGTTGAGTCTTAACAAGGTACAGTACTTATCTTCATAGTCATTATTGTACTCTCTCTCTTGCTCTCCCTCTCTCTCTCTCTCTCTCTCTATGTATATATATATATATATATATATATATATCTTCATAGTCATTATTGTACTCTCTCTCTTGCTCTCTCTCTCTCTCTCTCTCTCTCTATATATATATATATATATATATATATATATATATTCAAATAGTGTTTGTATCAGTTAGAACATATGTGATCTCGTATAACCAGAATAGTAGACTAAGTGACTGACTGTGCTAAAACTTATTGTTGATGAGTGGTAATAAGATGTGTGAGCATAAGTCTGGCCATTTATTTAGTTTATCAGACTCTCACTGTATTTGTCTTTGTTATGTTTGGGATTGCTGAAACAAAAACCTGATGTCCAAAATTAAGGAAAGAAAGGGTTATTTAGCTCACAGACTGCAGAGGTTTCCGTCCATAGTCAGCTGTCTCCAAGGCAGATTAGCTTGGCAGGAAACAGTTCCTGGAAGACAGACTATAGCAAAGCAATAAGGAGGCCTTGGCAGCATAGTTTTATTCTTTTGTATTACACAGATTACCAGGATTGGGGCTGTGAACCAGTCAGTAGTCACCCGCTCTTAATCCTAAAAATCCTTATGCACCACGAATCAGTCAACCACTCTAGATTTAGCCACCTGTGAAAAAGTCCTACCTATGACTGTGTGAGGCATTGGAGGGACATCTAGACATAAACTATAACAGTATTTATATGGAAAATATCAGCATTGTATCACACAAGTTCTTAAATTCAAATGTATTTTAAAATTACATAGCATTAAGTGCATGAAAATGATGTTACTCATTTTTTCCATAATTAAATTTATGCTTCTGATTCTCCTATCAGGATAAAGATGAAGTCAGACAAACAGGAGATCAATTTTTCTTTTAAATTATTCTAAACAATACGGTTATGATTTAAGATGAGTGTCATGGAATTAACTCATGACAGAATTACTACCTCTGACATAACAGTGTTGGAGGAGTAAGATCAGTTTTACTCAGAGGAAGTGCATAATGCTCTGGTTTGAATATGTTTCCCAAAAGTTCTTGTATTGAAACCTTAATTCTCAATGTGGCAGTGTTGAGAGGGGGTGTCTCATGGTATGAGTTTAGGCCTAAAGATTCCTCCCTCATGAACGAATTAATACAGTTTTTACAGAAGGGTTTCTGATTCTTTTGGGGATGGATTAACTATCACGAAAGTGGGCTGTTATAGTGAGACTAGCCCCTGGTGCTTGTCTCTTACAGTCAGGCCTGCTTGCCATTCCTTTCCCACCTTGAGTGGAAGGAGTACAAGGCTGTTGCCATGGGTTGCAGGCCTCCTCTTAAGTATTTGCAGCCTCTGGATCCATGGACCAAAGCAAACCTCTTTCTTTTATAAAATAACCACTGTGAGAAATTCTGTTGCAGGAACAGAAAACAGAGGCTGAGGCACATGACAAGTTTGATTCCACAATTCGGCTTTTTGAAAATAATTCTCAGTGCATGCATTGTTATTTTTCTCAAGAAGAGTACCAGCACTGTTTAATAGCTATTGACATCCCTCACACCAGTAGAATTATCCTTCAATAATGGATGGATAGAATTAGCCAAATCCTTAGCCAAAAGAAGTCAGGAGGTCATAATGTGTATTAACCTCAAGGAATATCTAGGCCATGATGACCTCAGTCCAGCAATGATAGAAACATTATTCCATTCTTACACTTTTTACTTTATCATGCTTTCCTTTAAATATATAAAATAGACTTACCTTTTTAAAGCATTTTATTAAAATGAGGTTAAAATTTGCCATAAGGTAAAAGCACTCTAAAATGATATATAAGATAATTTAAATATTTTCTACATCAATGGAAAATATGTGAAAGGAAATAACACATGATGTGCTTGGTTCTATTATTTTATAGTTGTTTGACATTCTAATAAATCTTTAGACTTTTCTGGGTTCTTTTCTTTTTATCAGTACCAGGGATCGAACTCACAACTGCCTGCTTGCAAGGCAGGCGCTTATGCCACTGAGCTAAATCCCCAGCCCTAAATTCTAATAAATATTTATTCCCAATTATTTGTCTTTATTGCCTCTCACACTTATTCACACATAGGTCCTGGAAAAATTTAACTAACAAGTAAATGGAATGTTATTTCAATAATATTTAGTATTAAAAGGTTTCCAAAATTTTAGTTTAGATATCATCATTATTGATTTCAATAATTCATAAATCTACTTAGAATTTATAACTAAATATATAATATCCAAATTGAAGCAAAATCGTAAAAGAGTTTTTGAATTTGACAGCAATGAGCAGTAAGGTTAAATAAATCTACAAACATATATGTATTTTACAGTTTGTTATTATCTTTGCTATTGATGGATATTAATTTAATCTGGTTTTTCCTAGAACAATGGCACAAAATATATTCTTTTTTAATAACAAAAAGTTGCAGTTAATCTTAATTATTGTATTTGCAGAATATCAATAGCAAAGTATTTAAAATTACAGTTTTTACAAATAAAATACACTTTAGATTCTGAGGAAGCATGTATTTACACACAAATGTTATATTTCCTGAGTAGATTAAACTTGTAGGTAGGTCCTAAATCACATGCTGTGATAGTAGATTTAACAATTTACAATGAGTGCTAAATAATATTTATAGTACATCCTCATTTGCAATAAGTTGTTTTATGTTACAGAAATAAGAACCTTATATTGAGTTTATTAGATTTGTATTAGGTTTAAGACCTCAGTCTTTTCTCCATTTTGTTAACAGAAATTACTTTTACTTGTAAAGGCAGAACAAAATAAATGCAGTTCAATTAATTTACTTGTTTGATAACCATATAATTTATTTTATTTTATTTTATTTTATTTTTTCTTTTTCTTTTTTATTGGTACCGGGGATCAAACCCACGACTGCCTGCTTCCAAGGCAGGCACTTATGCCGCTGAGCTAAATCCCCAGACACTAGAATTTATTTTAAATTATACATTTTTAAGTCTCTGTGAGAGTGACTCTCCAGACTTAATTGTCTTTATTAAAATGCTTGAGTCCATGCAAGAAATAATATTTTTAATGAAAAGAGGTTTTTAGTTAAACACAAGAAGTAGACAATGTTTCCAAGTATATCATTAATAAATGTATTGGATCTTATTCTTACTTTTTACATAAATAAAAAAAAATTTAGAGAAAGTAAAAGTTAAGGTCATTACTTCTGAACTATTTTTAAATTTTTAATTATTTAATTCAATTGTAGTTTTAGATAATTTAAGAGTCTAAGGTTAATGCTGACAAGAAGCTAAATTGAAAGTAGCCTTCTTTATTAAGACATATATATCCAATTGAATTAGCAAATTAGCCATATTCTATCAAAATTGAATATATGTGAATTATTGCCTTCTCTATTAATTGCTGTAAAATTTCATGTATAGTCCAATGTGGTTACCAAAAATGATACTCATCGTAAGTGATTCCCTTAATCTAGACTACCCAGACTCAACAGAATATCAAAACTATACAACTGCTACTAACTTGGTAAGTTTAACAAAATATATCATTGAGTAATGTAGATATTGCCTATCTCATTTCTCTGATCTTTAGAGTTGAAATTTTCTGTTTTACCTCCAACACAAAGTACTGTAAAAATTGTATTTTAAGGAGGAATAAAAATAAGCCATCCATAAGTCTAATAAAGAAATTTCAGGATTAGAAAACTGGTGAATGAGGTAGAGGCAAAAGTGTTATATGAAATGTTCAATGTAGGTAGTCTCTTAATCATCTTGTCATGTTTATAAAATGGGAAACAGCGTTGCCCCAGGGTGTGAGGTCAGTGGGTTTATAACTTTGCATTATTTGGAAAACATTTAAAAGTAAAGATCTCATGTTTAAAGGAAATGTTTAAAAAATCAAAAAGAGAATTATTTACATCAGATTGTTGGACTTACCAAGTGAAAACTGTAGTCACTGCTCAAACTTTGTGAAATGGTTTTGATCAAGTGTTTATTGCATATGATATTTATATTATAAACTGTGTTAATGACAGTGCTATTGATTTATTTTTGAAGAAGCATGGAACCTGAGAAACAGTTATTCTTTTTATCTAAATAACACAAAACTATTGAATCAGTTAAGGATGAGACAATCTACATGTGGTATCTATGAAAATTTTATACATGATGTCATTAGTAAATATCATACTGCCTTTTGCATCTCATTCTTAACTTTTGAAATTGTTGGTAAGTGATTACCAAATGTTTATTAAAAAAACTAAGATTACAGTAATCTACAACTTCATGAGTATTTTATAAAACTTAATTTGGGGAAAGTTTTCTTTTGTTGATAATTCTAATACTTAGATCTTGTTTTTAAAGAAATTGTTGAATGACTTTAACACTGATGTTATATTAAATGCGTTTTATTTACATTAACTTAATACTGAAGTTGTTTGTCTATTTGATGCTGGAATATAGAAATTCTGCTGCTTTTATTCTTGTTAAAGCATCACAATTTAAACAACTTCTATACATTTGACATGGGACCTCAACTAACCATGTTGGAAATGTGAATTGTAATTTCCCTGATTATTTCTTTGATTCTGTAGGTAACACTATGGAAACAAAATAATTATTCTTATTTGGATAAATAAGATACCTACTCAGGAATGTTAGGCAACTGGCCAGTCATACAGAGCACAATTTTAGAAATCAACCTGAGAACCACAAGAAATATTTCATCTAGCAATATCTTTTATATGCAATTAAAATTATAAATTTCATTTTAAATTTGTAAGATATAGCTCTTTTAAAATATAACCATAATTTCAAATTTATTTTCCCAATATTTGTTTAGAATCAGTTATTCTGATTGGAAAACTGATTTTTTTCTAAAACCATCATTTCTGCAAGGATATATTTTGGTTTCTGACAGGAATCAATTTGTGAAGTCTACAAATATTGAATTCAGTGGGAGGTCAGAGGATGATGGGATCTTATTTACAATACAGAAGATCTGAAAGACCAATGTTTCTGATCTTTACCCTCAACAGTAAAGGAAGATTATATGATAACCAAAGTAAAAGTGGCTGTCTTCCCTTTCATGTGAAAGAAAGTACAATGCAGAAGTCTCCAAACCAAAACTTATACAAACTAAAAATTAGCTTTTGGTTTTCCTATTTTGATTTGATTTTTTCCCCGACTTCTAATTAAATATGAGGCAGTACTAACAAATCAGTAAGTAAGCTTCCCTATCTGAGGAAAGAATGTGTCTTTGAATGTTACAGAAGTAAAGTAAACATAGGATTTCGATACGTAAATAATTTTGGCTACTATTAAGTTAGTTTTGACAATACGTAAACAAAAGAAATTGATACATGTTCTTATGTACTGTAAACGTACTAATAAAATAACACATTTTTAAAAGAATTGAACAATGGATTGAAATAGATAACCTAGTAAAAGTGTCTCAATACCATTTTATTTTTAGCAGGTCAGGGAAAATCATGGAAATAATACTTCTTAACTCTCCTCTAAATAGATTTTGACATATTTTAATAAATTATTGCTGCAATTGAAAATAAATTCCTCTATTGGAATGAGTTTCAACTTCTTGAGGTCACAAAGATACATGGATCAGTCAGAAATCAACAAAAATAACATAATCAGAAGGAGATATATATTAAGGAACTCACTGCAATCCATTTCTTCATACAGTTCAGAGGGCTGATAAGGCACATCTGAAATCTATAGGGTAGGCTGGAAGGAAAATCAGGTTAGATATTTATTTATCTTGTACAGTTAAGTTTTTCTTGTAAAGTCTTTCAACAGAGTAAATGAGGCCTTCTTAGATGATTGAGCATAGTCTCTTTTGCTTACTCTTAACTGTTTATGGACTTTACCTCTAGAAAATACCTCCACAGGACCACCCAAATGGATGTTAGTATCATTGAATGACCAGAGACTATATTTTAGCCAAATTTGCACTTAAAAGTGACCTTCACTATGTATTGCCTAATAAGGTACCACTTTGTTCAATAAGTAGTACTGAGAATAACCTAATGCATTGTATTGTCAACTATACATTATTCATTCCCATAATTATACTTGTGCATGTTGCTCTAAACCAATGGTCAATAAACGTTTATGATAAAAGACAAGATAGCAAATACTTTAAGGTTGCAGATGATACAGTTCCTGTTTAAAATACTGCATAAATTAAAGTGTGTTATGTTGATTTATAAGAACAAGTGATTTGTCATTGGGTCACAGTTTTGTTGATCCCTAGTTTAAGCCAGTTTTTAATACTCAGTATCATCATACAATTATGGAAACTGGTTTGAATTGTGTACAAGAGTTGTATAATACCTATACAGATGCCGACATAAGTTCAAGGTAGCATAAGCATTTTAATATCCAGTGGTAGGAATGAATATGTAGTTAAAACAATACAAGTACACATCAAAGATTGTGTTTGTATAGTAAAGTTCTATTCAAAGTACTTTAGGAAGACAGATGAAACAATAAATCCTTAAATCTGTGGAAACCACGGGGATTTATTCCAAATAGTTGATATGATTTGGCCTTTCAGTAAGTCTTTAAATAGTTAAAAAAAATGTTGGAGTTGGAGAGGAAGAAGACAGAGACACACAAGTAGGATGCTGTTTACTTTACAAAGCTTTGTTCACACAAAAAGAACAAAATATCCCTCAGAGATATGTTAATTACCTACCAAGTACCAATTTCTCCCTTTGCTGAGTAATCCGGTTTCCTTTAAGTAATGAATATATTTCTATGCACACTGTGTACTTTAAGGAATATTTCTGGAAATGAGCTTGACTTTTCTGAAAATAATTCCATCTGCCTTGCTATGGACATTAAGTAAACAAATTTTAAAAGTGCATCACATTCTGTCAGGAGAGAAAATAAAAAAAAATATCTATTTAGTAGGAAAAAATTCATTTGCAGGCATTTCTTTTACTTGAAGCATAAATTATTAAAATTTTTATAAATATAAATATTTTATCAGTTTTATGTAGTAGATATAAAGTTGAAAATTGGAGTTGACACAATTAAAATATCTAAAAAGTAGAAAATCTACTTAGAGTATGATGAACTTTGAACAGGAGTAAGAAAAGAGTTTTTCCTCCACCCCATTTGATATTTTAATTTTTACTGTAATTCTGATATGTAATTTTTGTTTAAAGAACTTAGACTATTATATAAAACAATCCATTGGAAACACATACACAGTGAAAATTTGCTTTCATTTTGTAGAAGTATAAAATGGTTCTTTTCTTGACTACAGGGAATGAGTGTCTACTAAAGAAAAATAAATTATTCTGCTGGAATCAACACATAGCAAAAGATTTACTTAAAATATACTTTGAAAATCATACATGAAATGCTAAGAAGGAAAATAACTCTTTAAAATGACTTAGCATAGTCTCACAAGAAATTCTACATATTGTAATTTTAGTGTACCTGTTGGTGTCTGTTTGCAGTTTACATTTAGCTTCTCAAGGTCCCCAAAACAATGCTTCGGATCTCACATCATTGGTAATTGTCTTGAATCATAGGAGGACTTTCCTATATGTATGTCAAACAATTCACATTTCTTCATTTCTGTTGGTTTCATATTTTGAGTTGTCCTGGGCTTAGAAGAAACTATTGGATTTAGATCATTAGCATCTCTATCAGGATAGCGGTAAATGAGATGATAAGAGTGTCTGCCTGCTGATTGCAGGAGAAAAAGCATAAAACAAAATAGATCACAGAAACTCATTTGGTTTAGAATCCTATCAGTGAAGCTTAGTTTAATATTCAGTCAAAGATATACACTAATAAAAACCAAAACAAGTCAAGTTTAGGAAGATCTCTAGAATCTGTGTGTGTCTTCCAGACATACTATATACTTTGAACATCACAGAAATATTTTTTGGTTATATTTTCATTCAATAGATGCACATTTCATCAATACCTAAAAATTTATGAAACATAAATTTTTGAAACATAAATGTTTCCCCATCTCAGAATAGGTAGCATTTTTCAGATAAAAAGATAGTCTCTCAGTAGAGATGAGAGACTTAAAAGTAAGCATCAAGGACTATGTGAAATATGTCACTTTTGATTTTCAAAATTTATGTTCAGTTGGTCAAACAAAAATAAATACTGAAACTGAAACTTTGTGCCTGTGTATTATAGTATGATTTTGTAGCAATAAGTACATTTTAAAGAAAATAATATCAATCATGCCCATAAGTCTTCTACATTATATAATCTTTATCTGTGGTCAAAGAAGCTAGACTTTATAGGCATTCTATAATTTTTATAAAATGGATAGACCTGAATGGGTGAATATCTCACTGGAATCTTCATTCTTTTCTTTCCACAAATTCCTGAGATTAGCCATACATGTCACAATAGACACTCATACTCTTCTCACCAATTCATATGAGATGACTACATCAGATTCCGAGACAGGTAGTGGTAGGTATCAATTGTTCAACAGCCAATGGCATGCAAAAAAAGCACCACCACCAACAACAACAAAAGCCATCATCTCAGGGAGTGCCCCGAGCATGAGTAGAATGTAGTTGTGTGTACATGTATTTTGTCATGGTTTATGTCAGTGGCCCCCAGGCCTCATGTGTTTGCATTGTGTATTTGTGATTGGTTCATTGTCTGGTGCTTGGATTGATGGCGTCAATGCTACACCCACATAGGGGTGGAGCCTGCAAACAATGTAATGGCAGAAGAAGGAGTGTAATGCTCTCTTGCCGGTTTCCCCCTTGCTATTTGCAGCCACCATGAACTGTCGCCCGCCATGCCACCCTGCCTTAGAGCCACCTGAGTATGGACTGAAACCTCCAAAAATTGTAAGAAATAAACCTTTTCTTTCCCAACTTTGAGTATTATGTATTTTGTCTCAGCAATGAGTAAAAAGTAACTAAGATATATTTTAATTGCTAACTCCATGTGTGTGCTCTCTGGAGTGTGTGTAGAACATTGTGCAGAAGAGGGTTGATACATACGTAGGACCTCTGTGCTGCTCTAAGGAGATCATTATCTTTTTTTGCATATCCATTACCATTTAAATTGTTTGTGATAAAAAAAATATGCCCTGTAAATGTACAAGTCCTATGCAATACACAATTGAGAGTCTGGTATATGGATTCTCCTTAGTTTATGAAAGAGTTATGTCCCAAGAAAAACCCATCAAAATTGAAACAATCACAAGTGGAAAGGCATTTAATACATGTAAGCCAGAAAACATATCTTAACACTATAGTATGAGTTGTTTTACTGCCATGGTCACATGGCTGACTGGGACATGTTCCTTGCTATTGCCCACCATCGTCAGAGATTATCATTAGATTTAGAAAAAATTAAATTTATAAGATTTAATTTCTAATGAAGGCATAGTGCGTTGTAACATCAGAAGGTTGAAAAAATGTAAGTCAAGCTATCATTAAGTTAGGGATCACCTACATAACAGGCAATTTGCTCATCATGTGATTTCATAATTCATAAAGTGTTCCTCAGTTGCAGATGCTTAAGTTTTTCTGTATAACTCAAAGACTTATTGGTTCTCTACTGTGTTTACTTGGAGTTAATAAGCTAAATGAGACATCATCCAAGTCTTTAAGAATTTGAACAACTTATCAACTTACAATTGTAAAAGCATATTGTGTATGATGTTAGAAATATTCTTTTCAGTATTTCAGTATTTCTCATAGCACTGTGCAGAAACAGAATGAACCCCTATGTTTCACATGGGAGTACAGGTGTTCATGGAAGACTTCACAACATCTAAAATTAAGTAACTAGGTTGATTAGAAATTCTTTAGGAACATGGGAAAAATAACACTGCAGTTGTAGAGCAGCAAAAGCATTTGAAGACGTGCACAGGAACATAATAAGGACTGGTAAATATTCAAGGTAGCATGAATAGGGGTTTAAAAAGAGATGAGAAGAAGGGATGGAAAACTTCAAGAACATGCGCTGTCCCTGTGGTAGCTGCCACTTTTGTGTGGCTAGTGAGTAGCAGAAACGTACTAGTGAAACATGGTAGAAACTTTCGTTGTAATAATTTACTGGATGCTGACAAAATTAAGAAATGCAAAATGTCATATTAATAATATTTGATATAGATTGTATCTTGAAAATAGTAATATTTGGATATCTTTGGTTAAAATGTATCAAAAGTAACTTCATTTTTCTATCAAACTTGTTTAATGCAGATACTAGAAATTATAAAAGTATGAATGCATCTCACATTACACTCCTATTGGCTATGCTTGTTTGCAGTGATACATGATCACTAAAACATGTTGTGACTATAGGAATGAAGACAAGGAGAGAAGTTGACATCTATTATAGGAAAGAACATTGACACGAACCTGCGTGACACTGAAAGAAATAAGAGATGTCTAGAATTTCTCTGAGCATTCTGTCTTGATTGACAGTGTACAATGCTGAATTCAATAAACAGGAGGGTGGGACCCGAGAAAAAATTTAGAAGCCTAAAAAATAAATGAGTACTGAAACTATTAAATATGGAATATTGACATTTATCAGATTGAGGTGGCAAATAAATAACTATTATTTTTCTGGCATTAAGAACAAACATTGCATTTAGAAATAAGAAATAAGAAATAAAGAGATTATTAGCTTGCTAAAGAGAAAGGAAATCGTAAGTATTGGTAAAATTGCCCCCAAACAAAGCATGGAGATAAAGAGATATAAAGCATAGTGTGTGCTGAACATACATATTTGAAGGGAAGAGAGAAATATATGAAGCTATTTAAAAACTATATCAGAGAGAGGAGGCTTCAGAACCCATGGTTTCTAAAAGGTATCAAGAATAAGGAAACTTGAGTATTGCTTTACAATAAAAAATAAACCACATAAAAGTAAGAAATTGGAATTGGAATTGAATATTAGTATTACATTGTTAGCAGTTCTAATTCTGGTGATTATTGTCAGAGTTAAAATATTTTGTTAATTCAGTGTTAGAAATAGCTTCGTCATTCTCTCAATTTCAGTCAATTTGTCTTCCACTGAATTGCTATAATTGTAGCTGGAATTTGAAAATACAGTTTTAAATAAAAACAATCTGTTTTAATCACTTCATTTAAAGGTACAGCATCCAAAATTTACCTCTAAGATTTTATTCCTGTGACTCACTAAACAGTTTGTTTCTTTGTTATATAGAAAGTATCTATAACCTCTAATGTTTTTTAATACTCAAATTCAAAATGCTGTTCGCTATCCTTTTTTCCTTTGCTATACTCTCTAGCTACAATACTGCCTTAGTTTGGATTATTTTTTTCCTGGTATGGTACCTAAAATTGAATTAATCCAGAAAAAAAATCAAGATAGACTAATATTGAAATATTTTTAAACTTTTTATTGTGGTCACATATTTTTAAACAAATAATTTCCAGGTGAAAATGCATGGGAGTAGAGCAAATAGGTCAAGGATCAGGAAGAAAATCATCAAGGTGCTATCATGGGTGCAGTCTTGTGGGGACCTCCTTTGTTCTTATCTCATAAAGTGAGCTTGGTGGTAGTTATACTTCATTAGTCTTTGGACCAGGAGAATAAAAAATGCCACATTTAGCTTAGGAAGATGAATTGGTGCTAGAACACCAAAAGAAATATGTTCATAAAAAGGTGCAGGAAGTAACTGTGGAAATGAAGACAAAGAGAAAAAAGAGCCCAGGGAATGACCAAAAGGAACCAATGGATGTATCTAAGTCATACACTAATACTACCCTTAAACGAAGGGTCTCATCTTAACCCTATCCCTAACAAGTGGCCAAGGTCTTATCCAAAGTAAATTTTTTAAAAATCCCTAAGATAAGAAATATGAATTATGCTCCTGATTGCATAACTCGGTGTCCACCTTTTTCTCTGATTTTGTATACCAAAATGTCACTCTATCATTTACCATGAGCTCTGATGACGTGGTATTAGTAAAACCATTTTCCTCTGAAACCCACCCTGAACTACCATACTTTTATGAGCTCTTAAAGTGTTCCTGGGCTTCTTTACAAATATAAATCTCAACACCCCATGTGGAATAGCTTCCCAAAATTTGTTTTAGTCAATGAAGCTCGCTGTAGCACAATCACAGTTACTGATGCCAATAATTATCTACAGATGTAGCTATTATCTTCCTTAATTCACTGAATGTTACTTGAATCCAATTAAATTTATAGGGTGTTGAAATTATTCCTGACTGTTTACTCTGTGCCTTCAAGATCATCACATGATAAATAAAATCTTCTTTACCCACACACTTACCCTCTCCTGACAAATTTGTAAACGTGATAAAGCAACAAAAGTATAATGTAATAACTGACCTTAGATTTATATGAAAAATGTGTTTTGAGAGAATGTGAGTAGTTGAAATCCTAACACTTTCTCAGGAAGTTTCTTAGAGGACATTAGTGATTTTACTAGGTATTGATTACAAGTGAGTTGACAAAATCATTTGCAAAAAATAAGACCATTTGTGCAAAAGTTCTAAACAATGAAATCTCTCTGTTAAGGCTGAGAGATTGTTTAGATACGATCAGAGCTCCTTCAAGGAACCTCTTCTTAAATTTCTCAAGTACAGTACATATATGCAACTTCCTTCTTCACAGTTCATAATGCATTCTCCATCTCCCTACCATTATTATTACACCTACTGAGACAAGATCCTGCCTGGGCTAATACTGTACTCTCATATGAAGACTTTGATTCTGAATGACAAGCTCCTT
The DNA here is from genome assembly GCF_034190915.1 of Cavia porcellus. Taxonomy (NCBI): domain Eukaryota; kingdom Metazoa; phylum Chordata; class Mammalia; order Rodentia; family Caviidae; genus Cavia; species Cavia porcellus. The sequence continues at coordinate 29,214,068 of NW_026947516.1, read as the reverse complement.
CTTGTCCCCTGAGTTTGTGATCCTTCTGGAAAAATTAAATGATCTACCAAGCACAGTGATTTCTACCATTTAAGGAGCTCTTCATGGTAATTCAAAGACTAATAACACCCCAAGTTGTACAAATCCTACTTATTATGCAAAGCAGGCAAATCATTCTGTTTTCCTTCATTCCCCTCAGTTCCTACTAAAAATAATGTATTTCAACAGACATTACTTTATATTTTATCATTAGATCATATGACCCTGCCTTTTCTATCACTCTTCTGAATGGGGAAGAATTCACTAAAAGCCTAACAATTCACTTCCAAACAGCAAGCAGTCAGAAGACATGTCCTAATTCTGCATTAAGAGACAGACATTTGTAGCTGAAAGACATTAACTACTGGAACTAAAAGACATGTTAAGTAAGATACAGAATTAGTACTACAGAAAAGTTATTCGTATACTCAAATTAATATGGAATAAAAATTAAAAGCTTTTCAGTTATGGAAAGTGTTCAGAGAGGACAATGGAATCAGTGTAATAAAGAAGCATGAATGGAAAACTATGATAATAAAAGGGAAAAGTTCAGAGGTCATCTTCAATGATTTTTCTATTCCATTGAGGCTCACTAATATTTAGCGCTGTGTAAATCATTAAGACTCACTTATATTTTCACACTAAACTCTATGTTTGCTTCAACTTAGGTGGACTCCTACAATTTTTTCAAAATTATCTATCAATAATTCAGACATTTACTCTCCTGCAGTATACAAATTATGTGTTTGCTACTCCTTTGCATTTCTCTTTGTGCCACCAAGGCTTGAATGACCTCTTGTTAAATCACAGCATTTTAGAGCTGAAAGCATCATTAGGTGCCATGAAAGCCACTAACTGTATCTTCCACCATAGTAAATAAAGAACATAAGATGATATTTATCTATATGGCATAGCTGAAAAATTAGTGGTAAGACTGAACCCCAAGCACTTTGACAGTCAGATGAATTTGTTGTCCACACTGAGTGTTCTGCAACTCACCCTTCTTTGATCTTTACTTTCACTTATATGTTAACTTAAAGTACTCCTATCTGTGGACAAGTTTTTGATATCAGCTAATTTATGTTTAAGAGTCATGTCTGAGCTATTTTACTGCATTTTTCCTTTGTTCAAGATAAGGAACGAAGAAATATTCGCTATTCTTATTGCATGAAATGCACTGGTAAAGTTAACTATATTAAAGGCAAAATATAAAGTGTGATTCTTCCTCTGTGAATGTCTGTAAATCTCTTCTCTTTGAGTTTTCTTCAAGCATGCTATCTGAAGTTAAAACTATAGTGGTGGTTCACAGATATTGGGAAGACTGGGTATTGACTGAGTTACCAGAGGCTAGAGGAGGAGTGAGAAATATTGATCAATGGATACTGAGTTACAATTAGATAGGAGAAACAAATTTTGATGTGCTACTGATCAGATAACAATAATACACTGTATATTTCAAAATACTAGAATGAAAGATTTTAAAAATCTTTTTCCTCTTAAATAAAAAAAAGTATTCAGAATGAACTAGTGTTTAAGGAGATAAATTTGCTTTACCTGAATTAAATCTTACACAATGTATGTGTGTATTGAGGTTTCTGAAATGATCACCTTCAGTCTTTTACTTGATATTATATGTACAATATAGTCTTAGATTTATTCAACGATATATCTGTTATTGCCTTAAAGTATGTTTGTTTACCTTGTACTTAAATTTAGTCAAGTTTAAAGTTATATATTCAAAACTGCGGTACAAATAACCTAAGAAATCCAGAATTTTGTTATGTTAAAAGAGCACAGTTTTTTTTTTTTTTTTTTTTTTTTTGATTGCGACTAAGAGTGAAATCATATGGTACTAGTATTTCTGAGACTGGCTTATTTTTATTATTTTTATTTTAAGAAAAAATAAACCATTTTCATAATAAAATATTGAGTGAAGAACAATAGAAACTACACTGTGCAACATTACTTTAAAAGTAGGTATTAAGTATAAGACACAAATCAGGAAGATTCATAGCAAAAAGAAACACGTAAAGACATAAGCTTTCACTTCAAAGAACTAAGATAAACTATTGATATTAATGAAAGAAATTTTAGCATGTGTATTAAAATGTATTTAAAGCAATGGAATGTAAAATTTGGCCAAATATTTGAACTTTTACCTATTTCATATTTATCTCTTCTCCTTTGCATTCTCTTTCTTATATGTGTGTGTGTGTATATATATATATTTGATAAACCATGTGATATTGAACATGCATGTCTGATGTTATTTCACTTAAAATTATATGCTTTAGTTGCATTAATTTACCAATGGGTGCCTCAAGTTTATCTTTCTTTTATGCTAGCATTGTACTACATTGTGTATAATTATCATGTTTTCCTCATGTAGTCATCTGTTGACAGACATAGATGTTGTCTGTAGCTTTTACTAAATGTGCTTCTGTGAATATGATTATGCATGTACCCCTGTAACACAATGAATTTCACTCTTTTGGGAAGATATCTACAAGGGGCATAGTTAGATCAAATGAAATTTCCACTTTTACTTTTTTGAGAAATCTCCACACTGATTCACATAGTGGTTGTACTAGTTTACATTCCTCTAACAATGCAATAGAGTTCCTTTTCCCCCATACCTTCATCAGTGCTTGCTAATCAGTACGTTTTTTTGTTGGTGGTCATTCTTTCTGGGATAACACGTTATTTCAAGGTAGTTTTATTTTTCATTTCTCTGATGGTCAATGATAATGAACAATTTCTTCATGTATTTAATGGTTATTTTGGTGGGTGGGGATTTAGCTCAGCTGCCTAAGTGCCTGCCTTGCAAGCATGCAGTCATGAGTTTGATCTTCGGTACAGATTTTAAAAAATGGTCATTTTTACTACTTCTCAGAAGTCTATATCATTTTGGTTGCACAAATTTTTATTTTCTTTTATATTAGTGGTATCTTTTCTTGCTCTTTAGTCTTTTACATTCTTGATGTAAGTATGTTGTTTGTGAAAGATCTAGGAAATATTTTCTCTCATTCTATAGTCTCTTTACTACCTTATTTTGTTCTTTTAATGTACAGGAGATTTTTAAATTCATTACAGTTGGGGATATAGCCCAGTGGTACAAGTGCCTATCTGGAAAGTACACTGTCCTGAGTTCAATTCTCAGACCAAAAATAAATGAATAAGTAAATAAATAAAAATTGATATGGTTGCATTTGTCAGTTTTTGATATTACTGTCTGACTGAGGTTCTGTTTAGGAAGGCTTTTTCTATACCTGTGTCTTAACGATTTGTGCCTATTTTATCTTCCAGCAGATTGTTTCAAATTTAGCATTTAGATCTTTGAGTGATTGAAATTTTAGTTTTGCACTTGATGAGATATATGTGGCTGGATTCACTCTTCTACAAGTGTGTGTCCGAGTTTCTCAACACTGTGTATTAAAGAGGCTATCTTTCCTCCAGTGCTTATTTTCAGCTTCATTTTCAACATCAAATAGTTGAATGTGCTTGAGATTGTTTCTGCTCCTCATATTCCTTTCCTTAATCCACAAATCTATTTTGTAGCCAGTTCTATGCTGTTTTAAATCAATGTAGCTTTGTGTTTACAAATTCAACTGTGGGATTATGATGCCACCTGCTATGCCCTTGTTACCTAGCACTAATTTTTGTTATTTTGGATCTTTTCTGATTCCATGTGAATTTTAGGATATTTTTCTATAGGTCTGTGAGAAATAATAGTATTTTTGATTGAAGGGATTGTATTAGCTCAGTACATAGTTTTTGAAAGTTAGCCAGTTTGATTATGATTTTTTTTTGCCTATCTAGAAATGCGAAGTTTTCTGTTATCTCATGTCCTTCTCAAATTCCTTTTTCAGTGTGGTATAATTTTCATTATACAGGTTGTTAAATTCCTTAGTTAGATTAATGCCCATATATTTAACATTTGTGATAGTATTATGAAAGGTACTTTTCCTAGGTGCTTTTTTAGTGAGTTAATAGTTTATAGGAATTCTATTTGTGTGTGTGTGTGTTTTCACCTGCTACAATGCTGAATATGGTTATCAATTATAGGAGTCTTTTGATGGAGTTTTTTGGATCTTGTGAGTAATGTATCATGTCATCTAAAATATAGTGGTATCTTGGTTAATGAATTTAATTTATTCTACAATTTTGGAAAATAGGACCATTTTTGTATTTGTGTAAGAAACATGGCTACCGTTGTATATGTCTTCCACTGTCTGGTTTGTTTTTTCTTTTCTTTTTTTTTATACCACAGATCAAGCTTACAAACTTGCAATTGCCAGCACGTGCTTATGTAACTGAGCTAAATCCCTGGTTCCAAAAATAAAAAAAAAAAAAAAATAAATAAATAAATAAATAAAAAGTTACCAAACAAAATTGTTCCTAAACAAAAAGTTTATGAAGCAAGGTAACATTTGAATAATATATTGACTTAATTCTAATTGCTCTGTTGAATTTTTTAAAGACTGTGTACAATCGGGGTTATGATAATGGACATCATTGTCTTACTTCTGATTTTAGAGGAATTACTTTCATCTTATCCCAAGTTAATATGATGTTGGCAGTGGGGTTGTTCATAACTGGCTTTTTATCATGTTGGAAGAAAAATTCTATTCCTATTTTTTTTCAAGAATTTTTAAAAAACATAAATGGATGTTGGATTTTTTCACAGGTCTTTTCTACATGCGTTAAGATAATTTTCTGATTATTTTCTTTGCTTCTGTTTGTGAAATGAATTATATTCATTGATTTACATGATTGAAAAATCCTTGAATTTCTGAGATAAAGTCTGCTTGTTCATTATGCATAATCTTTTGGTGATTTGTCATATTATATTTTCCAGTATTTTGTTAAGGATTTTTGCATCTATGTTCATTAGGGAAACTGTCTTATAATTCTCATTTTGGTTTAGATTTTTGTCTAGTTTTGGGGTAAGGATAAAGTAAGATTCTGAGAATGATTTTGAAAGTACCCCTTCTCTCCCAACTGTTTCAAAATTTCTAAGGAGCATTAGTGGTAGATCATCCCTGAAATTCATTTAGAATTCGACTGTGAATCTATCTTTTCTTTGTGAGTACTATTAAAATTACTGAATCAATTTCATGTAGTTCTATTAAATTGTAGAAGATTTTTAGGTCTTCTTGGTTCAGTTCTGGCAATTCACATGTGTCTAAGATTCTCTTCATTTCTCCAATTGTCTGGCATATGTATTTATAAAGTAGTTGTTAATAATTTTCTATATTTTGGCAATGTCCAATGTGATTTCATCATTTTTATTTCTAAGCCCATTAATTAATTAATTGGTTTTCTTTCTTTCTGTTAAAATTGTTTAAGAGTACATTTTCCTTATTTTTCTTTTATCATTCTTTGACCCATTGATTTTCTTTATGAATATCTTTGCTCTGATATTCAAAATTTCTTTATTTGGAAAATCCGGGTATGGTATATCCTTGTTTTTATAAGACCAGAGATGAATTATTAGATTATTTATCTGGGGTCATTCTATTTTTCTTAGATGGGCATTCAACACTATAAACTTTCCTTATAGGACTGCTTTAATTGGGTCCCATAAGTTTTGGTGTGTTCTACTAGCACTATAATACTATTCAAGGAACTGTCTTATTTGTTCCTTAACTTTTTTCTGTGATCTGTTGGTTATTTGTGAATTTACTGTTTAATTTCTATATGCCGCATAGTGTCTGTTATTTATTCATTATTGATTTATGTTTTCTTCGCACTGTGGTCTTATAATATAAATGGTAAAATTTTGACTTTTTGTATTTGTTTAGGCTTTTTTATGTTTTAGTATATGGTCTGTTTTGGAGAAAGTACTGTGTTCTGTAAAACAATATATATTTTGTTTTTGGGAGGGACACTATATATCAGTTAAACCCATTTGTTCCAAATTTGGGGGGCAAATTGTCTATTTTTTGGTGATTTCTCATTTAGTTGATCTATTGTTCATTAGAGGAGACACTGGATTACCCTTCAACAATTGCATTGATATTTACCTGACTTTTTATGTTCATTAAAGTTTATATTATAAAATTGAGTACATAATGGTTTACTGCATATATATTAGTAATTGTTATCTCTTTCTGTTAAAAATGTTTATTAATATGCAACATACATAGTCACTTTTGATCAGCATTCACTTGAAATCTGCTTTGTCTAAAAATTATGTAAAATATTTTTTCCCTCTTTTGGGTTTATCTATGAAATTCTTTTTGTGTTAAATGTGTTCTTATATACAGTAAAACAATGGATTTTGTTTCTTGAGTCATTCTGTTAATTTGTATCTATTGATTGATGAATTGAGTTCTTTTGCATTGAAAGTTAAAAATGGTAGGTATTGACTTAGTCTGTCATCATATTAATTTTGTGTTGGTGTTTGGATTTCTTTCCCTTCTCATTCACTTATAGCCTTATCTGATTAATTCATTGTATTGGATCTTTTTGCATTGTTAACTTCATTGTATTTTTGTATGATATTCTTGGGAAATTTTTGGAGTGTAAATTTGGTGGTCATGAAATTCTTCAGGATCTTTTTTTCATGGAAACATTATTTTTCCATAAATTTTGAAAAATAATTTTGTTAAAAAAATTTAAAAAGAAAAAAGAAAAAGAAAAATCATTTTTCAGGACACAACATACTGGGATGCAAGTTGTTTCCCTTGAGAAACTGAAACAATTCTATTCTCTCCTTCCCTTTAAGGTTTGTGTTGAGAAATGTCTTATAATATAATAGTCTTTTATTTGTAGGTGATTCATTCATTTTCTCTTATAGGCATTAAGATTCTGTTCATTTGTTGTATTTCTGATATTTTAAATACTATGTAGCATGGAGTGTATTTTTTCTGATCTCAGTTATTGAAATTCAAAATGCTTTATTTATCTGTATGTTAAATTCTTCTATATCAGGAAAGTTTTATGCTAATATTTGTATAATCTGGTTCTTTTGTGTTGTCTTTTAATTTTTTCTAATTATACTTACTATTATAGTAGACCTTTTTGAGTCATATTGGGACTTGACACATTCATTCTTCATGTTCTTTTTTGTTCTAAAGATATCTGTTTCTAATTTCTCAGGAACCTCAGCTTTGTCCTGTCTTCACTTTTGTTACCCATACTTGCAAGAACTTAGTTAATTGCCTGGATTTATGTAGAATATGACAACTCATAAAAACTTTTATACAGTTCCGTGAGAACATGGCGGACAAATAACAACAGCTACAGAGGCTCTCTGAGGTTGCCAGCTTAGAATCCAGGAATGGTGTGGTGAGAGGAGTCCTAAGCAAGGAGAGATATCTGAACTGGAGGGCAGATTTGTAATGTGGGAGCATGAAATGAAAAACTTCTTAAAAATAACAAGAAAACAAACAGCAATGATACAAAGGCTAGAAGATGATAAGAGGATCTATAACTTAAGAATTAAGAACATTAAAGAAGAAGTAGGGACACAAACAAATGGACTAGCCCACCCAAGAACGAACTAAGCTGAGAGAAACCAACTGGAAATGCAATCCTGGTGCTATAAAAGGAACAGATAAAATCTCAGCGCAGAAGCTGAAACCTGCGCCACTGGAAGCCGCGATTAGAATTTCCTGCTGCTGCTGCTGCATCCAAATCGGCATGGCACAGAGAGAGACTAGTGAAAGCTCTGAGAGAGGGAATCAGTGAACAGAGTTGAGAGCAGGACTGGCGGGGAGCCCTGCACCGACCTGCAGTGAATAAGAAGAACAGGGACCATTCCATAGAGTAGGAGGCTCCAGCAAAGGACATTCTGGGACCGAGCAGACTAGCCGGAACAGAATACTACAGTGAACTCAGTCTCATATTCCCCTCTCAAGTGGGATTGGTGTGGAGCCCTTGGCCTGGGTGACACCGTGGACTAAGCCCCAGTAGACTAGCCCAAACCAGGTCCCAGCACCTGGAGGTGCACCCTAGAAGTGAAGCCTTCAGTAGGTTGACCTGGAGGGGCAGGCCCAGCAGAGGCTGCCCAGGTCTGTGTCTCCCTAGTGCACTGCAGGGGTCAGGAACACCTAGCCAATGGATTCAAACAAACTGTAACAGACAAAGAAAAAAAAAAAAAAACTGGGCCTCCTATATACGCTTGTATGGAAGGAACAGAAAGTATGGGAAGAGGGAGCAACAAGAAAGGGTCCTCAGTCCCCAATCCTGAGAACATTGATCCAGGAACGGTAAATGCAAAGGAGTACAGAAAACATGCAATATCAGACACAGCACCAATAGACATAAAGCAATATCTCCGGAGCCTCATAGACAAGTTCAAAAGTGAAGTATTTAATGAAATAAAGCAAGATATAAGTAGAATAGTTAGAGAAATGCTAAGCACCGCCCAACAAAAAACATGGTGGAATGAAGAAAAAAAAAAGGGGAGAATTGTTTGATGGAGAAAATATAGAATACATGAAGCAGGTTCAACGAGATTATGAGCAAACTAAAAACTCTATCGAAAGCTGGCATAACAGCTTGAAAGAAACTAAGGATAGATTATCTGAACTGGAGGGCAGATTTGTAATGTGGGAACATGAAATGAAAAACTTCTTAAAAATAACAAGAAAACAAACAGCAATGATACAAAGGCTAGAAGATGATAAGAGGATCTATAACTTAAGAATTAAGAACATTAAAGAAGAAGTAGGGACACAAACAAATGGACTAGAAAAGCTATTCACAGAAATAATCCAGAAGAATTCCCCTAATTTAGCAAAAGGTAAAAATACTCAGATGTATGAGGCATACAGGACCCCAGCCACCTACAGCCCAAATAGAGCTACACCTAGGCATATAATAATTAAAATTACAGAAATCCAATATAAGAACAGAATATTAAAAGCCGTCAGAGACAAGAAACAGATCACTTACAAGGGAACACCCATCAGAATTACAGCAGACTTCTCAGCACAAACCATCAAATCACAAAGAGCATGGGGGGAAGTAATTCAAGCATTGAAAGATAATAACCTCCAGTCAAGATTGATATATCCTGTACAACTGTCCCTAGAAATTGATGGGAAAACAAGGTGCACAACTGTCCCTAGAAATTGATGGGAAAACAAGGTGCTTCCAGGATAAAGAGGAACTAGGGGAATTTGCAACCACCAATTCAACTCTACAGAGAATACTGCAGGGTATTCTAAAAAAGAAAAATATTAAGATTCCAGAAACAATGGCAGAGAGGCAACAATGAATGGAGCAGAAAGTGAAATGAAGAAGACAAACTGGCAACTAACGACAGAAAAAGAGCTCAACAGAAATGAGGGAGAGAAGGTTGGATGGTAGGAACAGCTATTTTGGAGAAAACAAGACATCATAATAGCTAGTGCTGATTTAGTATCATCTTGTTTTGAAGTCCTATCAAGCTTTTGTTCTTCTGTCTTTGTCAGTCTTAACAGGTTGTATATTATTGGATTTTATTATATGTGATAATATAAACAAAAAATTTTATAGACAAGGAGATTATACAGAAACCATTGTTCATTTTCTGTTCATTGGTTCTGAATACCCTATAATACTGTCATTCTTTATATGTGAAAATATAAACAAAAAATTTTATAGACAAGGAGATTATACAGAAACCATTGTTCATTTTCTGTTAATTGGTTCTGAATACCCTATAATACTGTCATTCTTTTGAATGGTTTTACATTGTCTTGATATGTTTGGTGCTACAGTATACAAAGTTATACTCAAAGATTTCAAGGAAAGAGACACTATGGTAACTACTTTTATGTCGGGATATCTTGTGGTGGAACACTATTTTGCTTAAATGGTTGTTTTGATCTGCAATGTTTTGTTGTTATGCCCTCTTTTATCTCAATCTCCTTGTTTTAATTATTTATTTTTTTATTTTTATCTTTTTAATTATGGGAAAAATTAAAAATAGCAGGATATATTATATTAACCCTCTTTGATTTCCTATTAACTTGATTTGAAACCCTGTGTTGCCCTCACCATCTTGTTTTGACTGATTTTCCCCTATTCTGCTTTGCTTGATAGTACCAAGTTCAAAAGTACAGGCAACAACAGTAAAGACAGTAAGATTCGTTATGACGCCCATTCTGGTTGACTATTATCTTCTTTTAAAGTCCTGTAAAGTCTCCAATGTTTTGGTTTTATTCTTTACTGTTTTGTTCAGTTTTATTTTAACTCATAATATAGGCAATTCTTTTTAAGATAGCAAGAGACAGTATGGTAACCATTGTTGATCTCCTTGTATTTTGTTTTTACATTATCTATTATGTCTATCCTTTTGATTTGTGACTCTGTTCTGTTATGTCACATTTGGTTTTACTCTCTTAAAAAAAAAAACTAATAAGAACTATGGGAGTAATAAAACCTAAAATGTGTAATTTTAATTGCACAAAAGAAAGGGGAAAAAAGTGCTCTAAAGGATATAACTGCATGTATATTTAAGTGTATAAGATAGATAACCATATTACTGAGTTTTGTTGGATCATTGAACAGAATTGTTTGCAGTCTCACTGTTTGAAAGTCAACTTTATATGCTTTAATTTTATAACTTGAATAACTATTTCTAAGATAACAATATGTAATCTATTAACTAGTGATTTCCTACTGTTTATTTTTTTCTTAAATTCCATATAACTTGTACCCTTTTTCATTTTTTTTTCTTTTTCTTCTTAAATAAAATTTTATGAAAAATGTTATATACTATGGCTAAGCCTAATTCATTCCAGAAAGGCAGGGCTGGTTCAACATATGCAAATCAATAAATACAATACACCACATTAAAACAATCAAGGGAAACAAATCATAGGATCTCCTTGATGCTGAAAAAGCGTTTTACGTAGTCCCACACCAATTCATGTTAAGAAAAACTTAAAAAAAATTGGAATACAAGGTCTTCTTCTCAATCAGATAATGGTCATAAAGGACAAACAGTCAATATCATACTAAACAAAGAAAAACTGAAAACTCTTTCAGAAATGAGGGACAAATATTCCCATCATTACTATGCCTGCTAAATATACTTCTGGAGACATTAGCCAGAATAATTAAAAAAGAGAAAGGAATAAAAGGAATAGGGATAGGAAAGGAAGACATCAAATCATGATTATTTTCTGACAACATTATCATTGATCCACAGTAGGATAAAATGTCACTAATTATACATCAATTGTAGTCCTGTAAATGAATAATAAATCACTGAAAGAGAAGTAGGGGAAACAAAACTTTTCACAATAAAATAAAAATACTGAGGAGTCAATCTAACCAGAAAAGTAGAAGACTCCTATGATGAAAACTATAGTACTCTAAAAAAGAGATCATAGAGGATATCAGAAACTGGCAAAATATCCTCTCTTGTTGGATAGGCAGAAACAATATAGTGAAAAGGCCATACTTCTGAAACTTTTGGCTAGATTTAATGTAATATTAATCAAAATATCAATAGCATTCCTCACAGGAACAGAGAAAACAGTTTTAAAATTCAGAGTGGAGACCTAAATCACCAAAAGCAATTCTGGGCAACAAGAGCAAGACAGAGGGTATTGTAATTTCTGATATGAAGTATATTATGAAGGCATAGTGATAAAAAAGCAAAGTACTGCCAAAGAAAAAATAGATTTCAGGATCAATGGAACACAAACCACCAAACACATTTAGCTATCTTACCTTTGACAAAGGGGCCAAACACCTTCACTAGAAGACCAACAGCCTCTTGTATAAATAGAATTGGCAAACCCTCTTTTTGCATGCCAAAGATTAACCCAGATACATATCTCTCACAATATACTAAATTAAAATAAAATGTGTCAGTGTTAAAACAGAAATACTTAATCATAAAAGTCCCAATTTCCAGGAAATATTGCAAAGTATAATAAAGTGGGATCACATTAAATTTCACAGCAAAAGAAATCACCAATCGTGGAGAGACAACCAATATAATTGGAAAAAATATTTGCTAGATACTTTGTAGACAGAACACTAATATGTAGACTATACAAAGAAATAAAAATACTGGATCCCCATATTTAGAGATCCAATTGAAAAATGGACATCTGAAATGAGCAGATATTTCTCAAAATTACAAGGACAAAATATGCATTTGAAAAAAATGTTCAGCATCACTGGTCATTGTAGAATTGAAAATTAAAATTGGAATTCCATTTCACTTCAGAATGAATGGGTCTCATCATTTGAGAACAAGTCATGCTTCTCCATTATTGCTGGGAGTATAAATTGGCACAACTATGGAACTCAGTATGGTTATTCCTCAAAAGACTAAAAGTAGAATTTCTGTTTTACCAGGTATTTTGCTCCTACTTATCTTCTTAAAACTGTTATACCAACAACATCAACCAAGATGGTACATGTATATCCATGATTACAGCAGTACAATTCTTACTAGCTATATCTTGGATACAGCTGATATGCTCATCAAGAGGAGTGGATAAGGAAAATGCAATGTTTATATACAGTGTGGAACTATTATGCCAAATAAAAGGATCAACACAAGACACTTTTTAGGTAAATGGATGAATGATGAGATCATAATCTTATGTGAAACAAAACACACCTATGGTTTTAATATTGCATTGTTTCTCCTATGTGAATAACCAAAAGTGTAAACAAGAAGAAAATTGGAGGATAAACATTAGGAAGTAGGAATAACTTGTTCAAATGGGAAGTAGGAATAGGGAAGGGAATGAGGGAAAGGAAGGAAAGTAAGGGAATTTTAAACAAAGAGAACAGAGGGGGGAAAATGGAAACAGCTTTTTAAAATAGGGACATGAGGTGAAGAATGGTTAAAGAAAAGGAAGGGGAACAAGTTAAGAAATAATTAGGGATGTATTAAGTACAGGTACAGATTCCCTATGATGAATTTCATTATTGCATATGGCCAAAAAAGTACTAATAAAAATACAGATAAAAAGTTTTGGAAGACAGCTTTACCAAGGGTGTTCTTGAGTAGAAGAAATAAGCAGTGCTTGGATTGGTATATCAGCCAGTTGAGTTTGAACCCTAGAGGTGAGGCATCCTACTGGATGGGTTTCTGCTAATAGAGTCTTTGGCTTTAAGATACACAAGGTACTTTCTATAAACCTTCACTCCATGTTTCTACTCCTAGCTCCCCACAGACTATTGAGCTCATCCAATTTCCGCAGTAATCTGGGTGGAGGAAGGCATTAGTGAACCCCTTGAGCAATAACATGTAGTGATGGAAGAACTGGACACTTTCTACACACTCCGTGGGAGGAATCACAGGCCTAGAGAACATATGTTGGCAATGAGTTACGTTGTCTTGGAGAATAAGTGATGTTTAAAGTAAAAATGTTATTATCCTTTTCCATGTACATTTCTTGATTTTAGATTTCCTCTACAGGAGTGCTAAACTCTCTCCATTGTATGTGTATGATGCTACAGAGTCATTTCCATTTGTAAAATATTGTCAAAATCAATGTTTTTATTGAGATAAGATCTTTAGAATTTCGTGGTGCACAATACGGTTGACATTAGTTTTAGAACTTTCATTTTATCATTTTCATAAATGTGAGCTTATAATATTAGGTACTTTGACTATTATAAATTTTCTCCTTACAAAATTAACTTAAATGCACCCATTAAAATAATAACACTTTATTTTATGTTTAAATGTTTTTAAGAAATACTAATAGTTTTAAGATATTGTAAAAATTTTAAATAGTATAATCTATTTTGTAAAATGTATGCTCAGTCTTGAAAATAAAAACTGGTAATAAATACGTCAAACTTTGCACTGAAGAAGAGCATATAGATTTATTTAGAACGAGTTTTATGTGACCCAGGAATCTTCAGAAATGAAGAATCAGTGGACCAAGAAAAGCTTGGTGTTTTATGTTGTCTAATGAGAGTAGGTAAGTAGTTATAGAGAAGCTGTATCAAAAAGAATTTTGATGTAACAAATTGGGAAAAATTACAGCCAGACCTGTCTTTTAACATTCTTTTTTGTGTTTGTAACTGACATTCCTTCTCCTGAGTATGGGAGAAGATAACTGTCACATGAATATCTTCAGAGGAAAAAGTAAGAGGTCAGAAAATGCGACTTTTATTAATGTTTAGGCTCATTTTGGGGAGGGAAAATTATAGTTTATATGACCTGCTTAGAGAAGAAAAATAATGTTGGGAAAAGTTTATAGGAAATGTCCCAATCTGCTTCAGTTCCAAACTCATAACACCAAACATACTTCTTTGGGGGGAGTCATGATCTAAGGTCTGATATTTTCTCCTTTCTTAAATTTCACATTCACACTAGAGAAATACCAATTTTAATTTTTTTACCTGAGATGAGGGTTAGCATAGTAGCCCCATGTGACAAAAGCCTATGATTGTGAGTATTGCAATGCAGAATGGGAAGTGTCAAATCCCTCCCTTAATACATATTTTCCCACTTCTATAGAAGCTGGCAATATACGTGCTCTGGGACTCTAGAATTTTCTTTTTGTAAAAATGCACCAAGACATTCCACATTTTCAGGCTGAATTTCCAATTTACCCAGTCTCAAAAACTGGTGCTTGGGTAGAGGAGATAGGATTGAGAGTGTTGGCACTGTTCTGTGATGAATATCTCAAAGGTCATGTTTGAAACATGCCCTATTCAACCAATAGTTACTAAAGAGTCCATTTTTATGATTGTGAAATTTATGGACAAATGATAAATATACAGATCAGTTTTTCCATAAAATATAATGGGCATATAGCCACTTTTGGAAGGCAATTTGAGAATTTTTCATCATAGCAAAAGTAGTCTTACTACATGATCCAACAGTAAGACACTATGCCCTAGCTAGCTTATTTGAAAATGTAAATCCACACAAACAACTGCACGTGTATGTTTATAGTGGCTTTATTCACAATTAACAAAAACACTGAAATTCTAAATGTCCTTCAAAAAGAAAATAGAGAAGCAAAGGTAATGTAACCAAATTTTGGAATAACATTCAGAATTAAAAATGATGAATTATAAAAGACATAGATGAATCTTTAGCTCATGATGGTGAGTATGAAAAAGAAAAGGCTATGAAATATACATAGAATGATTTTATTTATATTGTACTATGCACAAGACAGAGATAACAAATGTGCTTTCTACCTGGGAATTGGGAAACAGGAGCCTTGGGTAGGTAAAACACAAGGGATGATTAGAGTAACAAAAATATTCTAAATAATACTATAATAGTGGATATACGACAATATTCATAGTATTTTTATAGCAAAAACAATGGACATTAGTGTTTGCTAATTTGAAAATCATTTAATGTATAACAGAAATTTCCACAGTAAATGCTGCTGTTACATGAGGATCTGTATTATAAGTATGTGAGATAAATTTATTGAAGAGAATGAGGTTGGAATTAGTAGCTGATGACTTAAATATATTTGGAAATGAGTTGATATATAAGTCTAAAAGCAAAAAAAATCATGCATAAACTTTGCTTTGACTGATAAAGTTTTATTGCCCTGAGATATAAATTAATAATTTTGAAACCACTATAAATGTATGGTAAATCAAATAAATAGAATGTGGATGTGGGGACTCAGAATTTCTAGTGATGAAGAAAGAAGTTACCTATATGCAACAGTTTAAAGCTTGAATAAATAATGCAGTATAGAATTAGACTCAGAGATGTTAGTATAAATTCAAAATTAACTTTTATAGACACAGTTGTGTATATGTATATGCTAGCTGACACATATATACTCTTTTCTCTTGACAACTAAGAAGGTCCAGAATGAGTAGACTCAGTTCCAATATATTAGATTTTAATATCGTTCCCTGAGAAAAGGAACTTTGGCAAAGTAACTGATTCTAGACCTGGGACAATCAAATTTTAGATAAATCAGGGGAAACATAAAAAAAAAAAAAACAGAGAATAACAGAGTACTGAAAATGTCTCAATAGTGTTATGCCAAAGTGATATAGAGAAATGCTCAGAGCTAAAGCCTCGGTGGAACACTTACAGGTGTCATCTGGTCTTCAACAAATCCACAACTGTGGATTCCATGCCTTGGCTAAGTCACTGCCAACTTGGAGCTGGATACGCATTATTTCCCCTCTGCAAGGGAAAGTAGAGGTGTCAAAAGTCTGGGCTATGTGATTCGATATGTTTGGCTAAAGGGAGAATCACATCATAGAAGTTGAAGAAAGAGAAGAAGGATCTAGAAGATTCAACATGCATGAGAAGAGGTATGTCAGAGAGACAGCAAAACATAAACAAGAAAGACAGAGAGGAGGAGAATCTATCACGACAGGAAAGAGATCTAAGAGATAGACTAACCAAACACAATGTGATGACCATATCTGAATTCTGTTTTGAATATTCCAACTCAAAGAACAGTATTCAAAGACAAGTGCAGAACATTTCCACAAATAAGAGAACCGCTTAGGGACTGAAAGAATCTGAGTCAGTTGAAAACTGCAAGGGAAACTCAAGATATGCCTTCTGCAGTGGCCTTCCACAGTAAACATTGGGTGAATGACCTCCTCAGTCCAAAGTCTGTCCCTCAATTATGGAAGAAAATCTGCTGAGGATGACATTGTAGGGAAAGGCTCAGCACATGAAACTGCATCCCAGAATAGTTTTTGGATCCCAACCAGACTCCACACTATCAAGTTCCCAAAATGGATGAGGGACAGCCACAGGAGACAGCCGGTTGTTGGAGAGTAGGATACTTGCTCAGAAGCTACAGCTGGTGAACCCAGAGCCAACTTGTGCAGTTGTGAGGTTCATCCTGAGTTACACAAGGTTGGAAGGTCACATTGGCACCCTGTCTCCATTGTATACAGATGTCTGCATCCATCAGCATTCTAGGGATGGGCTACCACCTTAGACTTTCAGCATGAGAAGAGTCATGTCTTGGCTTGAACTCCGCTTCTTATTCCTAGGATGTGGAAAAACCATGTGAACAAAATAGTAGAAAACTTTCACTTCATTACTTTTATTTTTATTTGCCATTTCTCACCTACTTATTTTACTTCTAATGTTCCATCATTTGCCTCTGCCCCTTGTTTTTGTTTTAAACATGCGAGTGTGTATGTGTTTTGCTTTCTTTCTTGCCCTTTGCTTTCAATTTAGTTTCTATAGGGTAAGGCCATTCTCTTTTCTCTCTTTTTTTTATTTCTTCTGCTTTTTCAGTTTTTTTCACCTGAATTCTTTTTTTTCTGTTTCTTTTCCTTTCTTTATTTTTCTTTTCTTTATTCTTCCCCCTCTTCATCTGTGTACTTTTAACTTTTTCTAATATTTATTTTAGCTGCATAATCCTTTCTCATTCCTGATTTTATGCCCAGGTCTCCCTTTTATCCCATCTAAATGTATCACACATCTCTACCACCACTCAGAACCTTTGCCCTCCTTGCATTTCCTTCTTCCTATATCACATAGCATACGATTTTAAAAATATAGCACTTTTTATCCCTCTCCCAAATTACCCTGTCTTCAACCATCTGGGATTTCGGTAACTGAGTCTTTAAAATTACTTTTGAATCTTTTCTTTAGCAATAAGAGGAGACAGCAACCCCATCTGCATATGCAGACTCTGATAAAGAAGCTGAATCACATATACATGGTCCCACTGAAATACTTAATCTGGGTTCACACTGACTATCTTATAAGTTTGTTTTTTATTCTTTCTTGATGTACCTAGTAGTCTGGAGATATAATATGTTCTTCTGTATATTTTTGTGTTGTTAGGTTTTTTATTTTGTGTATTTTTTCTTCTATTGCATCTTATCTAAAAAGTAAGTGATTGTCTCTCAGCTCAGTTCATTTTCTAGCTTCTTGAATTCAAATCCCCAAATAGTATTTTTATGACATTCATTATTTTTCCAAATATGGAAATTTCTCTTTTGCAGCTTTTAATTTTCCATAATTTGTTCTGCCACAGTCACTCCATTCTTTAGTATAAACCCTTTGTCTATTCTATTCTAGGATTTGGTTCTTCCATGTTTCATAGTCTATTGTCCTCTTCTTTAGCAGGTTTTGAAAACCACACAGTTTCCCTCAATCACAAAGTAAACCTTCTTCCTTCCATATCTTACTCTTGTGCTCACCAATATTCTCTGAAAATGCTCAACATTAATCCATCAACTCAGCTAAAAGTATTGTAATGAAATCGGATACCACATCAAATTTTTCTTCTCCTTTGTCACTATCCCCCCTAAAAACTTTCCCTTTAGTGTCTTACACTCAATTCAATTACCTAATATTTCCATCCTCCAATTCATGTGCTTTACTGCAGAATAAACGCAAATAATAAATGTTCTTCTTGTGCACAGAGAATTGACAAATGAAGTAAATATAACTGCAAGTATTACTAAGCAGAAGTATTTTATGATTGACTCTATTGATGCTGTTATTACCAGAATTCCTTCTTTCAGCAAAACATAGGGACACAGTTTAAAGCACTTAAAGCAAGTAACAAAAGAAGTAAATAATCTCACTAGACATATAAAGTTGAAAAATACAGAAGGCAGAATTTTACTGAAAAATATTCATGTAAACCACAAGCCTCCTCACTTTTTCTAGTCCGTTAACTGACAACCTCCCCTCACCATCCAAAAAGAGAAAGAGGAAAGAGAAATATAAACAGATAAACATAGAAGCATGACAGAGCAAGGCAACAGAAGATTCTCAAGTTCATGCACCTTTTCCCAGGCAGAACGCGAGGTCACAAAGGCAAAAGAAAACTACTATATTGAACTCTAAGAAAGGTTTTAGAAGGAATGAAGAAAATTGATAAGTTAAAAGAGGAAGTAAAGCAAAAATTCACAGCAATTTCAGTGGCAAGGAAACTTTGTGGAAAAGGATAAATAGCAAGATGAGCTGACCAAAACAGTTCAGAAATTTTGAGTGACAGATTCAACAAAGATAAGAAATGCAGTAAACATGATTCCCATTATATTATTTTGAAGCCTTATAATGTTTTCATTAATTGGAGTGGTTCTATTTTGGGTTGTTTGATTTTATTGTCTGTGATGGTATGAACAGGTATTTCGAAGAAAACAAGACAATATAATAGGTAGGGCTGATTTAATATCATCTTACTTTGAAGTCCCATGAAGCCTTTGTTCTTCTGTCTCCATTGGTTTATCATGTTGTATCTTATTGGATTTTATTATATGTGATAGTATAAACAAAAATTTTTATAGGCAAAGAGATAATATAGAAACCATTGTTCGTTTTCTGTTAGCTGGTTCTAAATACCCAGTAATATTTTCATTCTCTTGAATGGTTTTTAATTTGTCATGTTGTGTTTGATGCTATAATATACGAAGTTACACTCAAATATTTCAAGGGAAGAGACACTATGGTAGCTACTCTTATGTCGGGTTGTCTTGTAGTGAAACACTGTGTTGCTTAAATTGCTCTGTTCTGACCTGTGTTATTATGTTGTTGTGTCATCTTTTATCTTAATCTCCTTCTTTCTTTTAATGTTTTTAATAAAAAAAGAAATTCTCAAAAAGATGTCAGACATAATTTCCTGAAAAAAACTATAGAATACATACATTGCATCTTATTTATATCACATTTAGTCTTTGTTTTCCACATTAGAGAGAAAATACGAAAGCAGAAAGGAAGTACTCAAAAGGAAAGAACAACTGGCATGGGGGAAAGGAGAAAAAAAGAAGGAAAATATCACATATTTATATTATTTATCATATATAAATAATATATAGATAATTATACTACTAATACCTGTTAGTTTACCAAAAAGAGTGGTTTGTGCTTTCATTATTTGATGGTTTTTATGCTAATACGTATAATTTGTGCAGCTAATTTGGAGATAATACATAAGATATTAAACATTGTTAATCCACTATTTTCTATATCATTATTTTTCTTTTATTGTTTTAAATTTTTAAAAATTGTACATTGAAGAGATGGCCAATGTGAAGACAAAGTATCTGATGTTAAGGACAAAAGAATGAATTGCAATTAAGGACTCAAAAACACTGAAGAAAAATTATGACAATAAAATAACACTATTCAGCAACTATGAGATGACTGGAAGACCAATGTAAAGATAATTAGAGAACTACTAGAAGAGAGCACAGATATATTCACTAACATGTTTTTATAGAAATCATGAAAGAAAAATATCCAAATATTAAAAAGAGTTTTAAATGCATTAAGAGATTAATGCATTTAGAATATTAAATATTATTTTGGAAAGAAAAGTTCCTCAAGGCATATGCTTATGAATCACAGATATGCTCACAGATATCCAGCAAAAAGCAGAATTTCAAAGGCAGACAAAAAAGTCACACATAAAGGTAAATCAATCGGAATCACAGCAGAGTTTTCAGCACAAAATCTGATAAGCAGAAAAGCTAAGGTGAAGTAACTCAAGCCCTAAGAGCAAACCACCTACAACTCATATTAATTTATTGAGAAAAGCTACTCTTCAAAATAGATAGAGAATTAAGCTATTTTCAGGGGAAAAGACCAGTTTGAAAGATACATGAATTACTAATCCAGCTCTTGAGAAAAAATTAAATTCAAAATATTTTCAACAGAAATCATGAAAGGGACACAGCTAAACATACTTGGAAAATTAAAGAGGTCAATGGATAACAGCAACACAAACCTCAGGATAAGAATATCAAAGAATTCACCTGCAGATAAAGAAGACAATGTTAGTAAATAAACAACACAACCTGCTAATATTTCTCAATGGTGACAGGCTCAGTTCTCCAATTCAAAGACAGCTTAGCAGAATGGATCAAAAAACAGAATCCAAAAGTCTATTACATTTAAGGAAGTAATCTAATCCGAAAAGATACTTATAGTTTAAAAATTAAAGGATTGAAAACAAATTCCATGCACCAAGTTTCCTAAAAGAAACAAAGATAGCAATTCTAGCCTAAGAAATGCAAAGTTCAAGCTAAAACTGTTTAAAATAGACAAAGAAGGCCACTACATAGTAGTTAAGAGGGTAATTCAACAAAAAGAAATAAATAACATTGATAAATATATACACGCTGAACACTGGAACACTTACCTTCATGAAATAAAAACTACTTAAATTTAAATATCAAATAAACACTAATAGAATCATAGTAGGGGATTTTAACATCTTTTGAGTTTCAGTCTATGAATTTGCTTTTGAGTTGCAGGTGCTTTATATAGACAGCATATTGTTGGATTTGTTTCTTAATCCACTCTGCCAGTTTGTTTCTTTTTATTGGTGAGTTGAGGTCATTTACATTATTCAATGCAACTGATATGTACTGGCTTATCTTTGTCATGTTGTCTTTCTGTTGTTGATTCTCTACTTTTTGTCTCTGATTATGTGTTTACCCTGCTTTATGGTTTCCTTCTGCTGTTTTTCTTGGAATTGTCATCATCTTTATCTCTTTCTAGGGTATGTTTCTGTACTTTTTATGGTGTTAAATTGATTGTCATGTATTTCTTCCTTGTTATTTCATCATCAATTTTTAAGACAGTTTTGCAGAGTACATCAATCTGGGTTGGAAGTTGTTTTCTTTCAGGACATGAAATATTTCACTCCTAGCTCTTCTTGACTTGAAAGTTTGTGTTGAGAAGTGTTCCATGATTCTGATGGGCTTTCTTTATAGGTGATATGTTTCTTTTCTCTAACAGCTTTTATTACTCTGTTTTTGTACTGAAGTTTTGGGATCATTATTATATGTCTGGGTGAAGATTTATTTTATTTATGTTTAATTGGGGTTCATAGATGTCACACTTATCTGTATATCACAATCTTTTCCTATGATTTGAAATTTTTCTGCTTGAAAATTTTCTATTTGAAAATAATCTAACGTCATTTGTGTTGACTCCTGCCTTTTTGTTGATAACTGTCAGCTTATATTGTTTCTCTTTGGGTCATCTTGCATTTTTTGAATTGTTGTTTCCTGGTTTCTTGTTATTTTTAAGATATTTTTTCTTTCATAGTCAATTAGCTTCCATCCTGTCTTCAAAGTCTGAGAGTCTATATTCAGGTACATTCAAGCATCTTTGCCAGCTTTCAGTGGAATTTTTAATTTCCTGAATATCCCTTTGAATCTGTTTTATTTTAAGTCTGTCTTATATTGTTCATTCATTTTCTTATGTTCCTCTAATTTTTCTCTACATCTTATTTAGACACACTCAATATTTATTTCATAGTGTTTTTCATTTCTCTTTTTACCTGAGAGATTATTTCTGATCTAATTTCCTCTATAGTTTCAAGGAGCTGTTTCCTTACATCTGTTGCTATTGTTTCAGAAAGTTTAGCTGTATGATTCCAATATCTTCCATTTCAGTGTCTCCTGGATTTGTTCTCAGTGGTCTGGGGGATTGAGATTGCATCTTTTTCATTTTGTCATTTTGCTTCGGGACCTGAGCAAGCTGGCCAGGCACTCTCCTGACAGATTGCACTGCCACATTGGGCTGGGCAGTGCTTCTATCCTCCCATAACCATGTGGCTAGCTGGGGTACACCTCATACTATTCTACTCTTCTACAACAAACTATACATTATTTTAATCAGAAGATGCTACTTTTTCCAAAATAGATCATACAGTAGTCCACAAACCAGCTTAATTAAATATAAAACTTTCCTATGCATGCTATCAAAACACTGAGTAATGAAAATAGAAATCAACAACAGAAGAAATTTTAGAAAAGTCAAAATCTCTTGGAAAACTATCCAGATATTCATAAAATACTAGTAAGTCACAGAAGAAATCAAATAAGAATTTTTAAAATTTCTGGAAATTAATGAAAATGACTATATAAGTCACTGAAACCTCTGGGACACTATGAAAGCAGTTTTAAGAGGAAATTCATCACAACTAATGCTCTCATTAGGAAAACGGAAAAATCCCAAATAAGCAACCTTAGGAGAAATCATAATATACTTGAGAAAAAACAATAAACCAGTCCCAAACCAAAATTAACAAGGGAAATTATGAAGATGAGAGCTAAAATCAATGACCTTGAGAGTAATTAAAGTAAAAAAATACCAACAATTTGAAAATCAAGCTCTTTTACAGAATAAATAAAATAGATAACACTTTAGCCAGACTCACCAAAAGAAAGAGAGAAGACTCACATCGATACAATTAGAAATGCAAAATTTAAATCATGACAGACACTGTCAAAATCCAGAAGATAGGTACTACTTCAAAAAATTGTAATTCAACAAATTAGCAAATTTTGAAGAATTGAGCAGAGTGCTAGATACATACAGAATACTAAAACTAATCCAAGAGGACATATATATGCTTAACAGCTCAATAACATGCAATGAAATTGTCACAGTAATAAGGAATCTTGTAGCTAAACAAAGCCTGAGACATGATGGATTCACAGCTAAAGTCCACAACACTTTTAAGGATGTTATATCATCAACAGTCTTTAAGCTCTTCAAAGAAGTTAAAGGACATGGGGTGCTCCAAAATTCATTTACAGAAACCAGTGCCACCCTGATTCTAAAACTGAATACATACCCAACTGAAAAAGTGAACTATAGGCCTAATGAAGACTGATGAAAAGAAAATCCTCAATAAGATATTAGAAAATAAAATACAGGAAGTTATTGAGAGCATTATATATCATGATCCAGTAGGCTTCATCTCAGAGATGCAAGGATGGTTTAACATATGTCAAAAAAGTAATATATCACATATATAGGAGTAAGAGCAAAAGGTATATGATCGTATCAATAGACACAGAAAAATTTTTGAAAAAAAATTACATCACTTCATGATAAAAACAGTGAAGAAAACAGATATAGAACTACCATACATGAATACAATAAAAGCTATTTATAACAAATCCTAAAATAGAATTATACTAAAATGAGGGAAAACAAAAACTTTCCTAATAAAATCAGGAGAAAGACAAGGATGTTTACTATCACCTCTTCCATTTATCACAGTTCCTAAAACATTAGCCAGAATATTTAAAAAACAGAAAAAAAGATATATATATATATATATATATATATATATATATATATAGAAAAGAAAGAACTTACCATTATTTGTAGATAACAAAATGTTTTACATAGACAACCTAAAAATCTCCTAAAAAACACTCTTAGAATTAATGACTGAGGCTGAGACAAGAGGATCATTGTGAGTCTGAGACCAGTCTGGGCTAGAAAATGAGCTTAAGTACAGTCTAAAATGCATAGCGATATCTTGTCTCAAAAAGACAAAGAAAATTGTTGAGTAAAATAAATCAAACATTCAATCTTAAACACCATATGGTATTTCTCATTTGAGTGAGGCAAAGCACAAAGAAAATGATAAAGAACAGAAAGAAATGGATTTCTTGCTATAGGGAAGTGTTCTGAGGCAACAAGCATGAGGGATGAGGAGGAAAAGAAGGGGCCATGTTCAGGAACATAATAATGTCAATTATGTAGATGTTGCATGCCATAACATGAACTAAAACAAATAATATCAAAATATGCAAAATAAAAGTGAGGAACTGGGGGAGGAGGGAGAGAGGAAAGGGAAGGGGAATAATGTGTAACCATTCCTCAAGACCTGAAGAACAAAAATGTAAAAATAAAATTTCAAAAGCAAAAAAAGTGATTTAGGCCCTGACTGAGAGATCTCCAAATGGTCAAAGTTGGAAAAATTTGATCAAAAATCTAAGAAACATAGTATTACCTATAACAAATTATTTTTGATCAAACATCAGTCCAGACTTAAACAAAATGATTGCAAAAAGGGGAAAATAGACAAATTTTTTGTTCATAATATTTTCAATTATGTTTTACAGACGTTTTCCTCTCAAGGCTTTGACACATAAACTCTTGTGCTTTTAGTGTCGATTGTGTAGAAAAACTTCTTTCAAAAATGTATAATATAGATGTGGGTGGGTGTAAGTGACTTTGCAGTGGAGACACCGGAAGAATATTTTTCATGGCAGGAAATCAAGATGAATATCAATAGAAATTAAACAGATCATAGCATGAAATCTTGATTTGACTTGAGGAGAATGGTATTTTTTTCTCTGTTGTCTTGTTCCTACAAACCAGACTAGTCAGGGGAAATATGCCAGAAAAAGAAATAACAGCAATATTCTGCTCAATAGGTAATCAATATCTCTCAAATCTGCCAAATTTAAGCAAAATAAGGCAAGTTTAAGAACTGTTAAAGACCAGAGGGGTCTAAAGATCACATAATAACTAAAAATACCTTATACATTGTGTAAGTTGAATAGGATCCTGGTACATAATATATGGTACTCTGCGTGAAGAATGGATTTTGGTTACTGAAATTTTGTCAATTCTAACAGTAAAAACTGTACCATATGAACACGAAAGTAATGAGAGTAGAAAACATGTTTTCTGATATCTGTATAACAATAAACTTGTGGCAGCATTATACTAAACATTTGACACCAAGTAAGGAATAAAACATACTAAAATGCCTGTCTTCAAGGTACATTAGAAAAATGAAGACAACCATTCAGACTTCTTTCTTTTTCTCTAATTAGCATAAATTTTATTCCAAGATTTCACTACTGTTTTCCATTTTCTTTCCCAAATCCTGTTTGTTCTTTGATTAGTAGATAATTCAGGACATATTCAGCTTCTCATTAGTATTGAAAGACAAAATGAAAGTAGTTGTGTTTTATTTATCAAATAATTATGATGTGCAAAAAAGTAGGCCTATTTTAATACTGCATTTTGTTTCCAAGCACCTAAGAAAATCTGAGAGTGATACAATATAATTAAAAAGTTCCCCAAAAAATTATCATTGAAAAGCAATTTTTGCACCCTAACATTCATTTATACCATCATTTTTGATGAAATGCTTGAAATGAACCATTTGTAGGTTAACACTGAGTCAAAAATACACTATCATCTTTTCATGAGAATAAAGATAGCCTTCTTCAAAACCCTCCTACTGTTATTACATACAAATTCTCAGTGATTACCCAATTATTTGAATTTCATATTCGAATTTCCCAAAATGTGTCGAAATTATCTGTAAAATGTTTTTGTGTTCTAGGATCTAACGAAGGATTTCTTATCACATTTAGTTGTCAGTTTTTTTTTAATCTTTCTTTAACTACAAAAAGCACATTAATCTTCTTTTATATTTATGGTATATTAAAGTATCAGTTAACTTAAAACACTTCCCATATTCTGATTTATGTGAAAGTATTCCTATGATCGGATTTGCATTATCATTGTTGTGTAAGAATTTTGACGTGTAATGTGTGTACTGTCACTGAAATATATGTCTCTCTGTGCCATTATGGTCATGTTGTATTAGAAGTCTAGATTCAGGGTTTTTGTATCTATTCTTTAGTGAAATACTTCCAATTATAATTACTAAACAACACATGGATTCATAATATGAGAATATATTAACTTATATTCCTCCTATGAATTTCACTTAATGCTCTTCGCCTATGAGTATGTTTTGTGCCTAAATCTGTAATTGAACTAACAATTGCAAAGTTCATTGCTACATCTGAATTTATTAGTTACCATTTTTCTGCAACAAAGAGCTTTCTTTTATTTTGTGCTTTTAAGCATTACTATGGACTCAGGAATTTATTTTTATATTCAGTATAATGTATGCCATTACTACTATTAATTTTTGTGCTTGAATTTTCCAATTTGACCATTGAGTAATATATATATATATATATATATATATATATATATATATATATATATGGAGATCTTGTTCCCCATTGATATTTCCTATGGAACATAGCAAATATTTCTTAAAACATTAGAAAGGATTTCATTATTGCAGTGGTAAATATGTCCAGCTCTTTGCTATTACCTGTAGGAACTAAGCACTGACAATTCTAAAGATATTTCATCATTTAATTCAACAGAATGAAAAAGTAAAAGAAAAAAAGATTCACTTCATGAGTGATGAATAGCTCCTGACAAACCAAACATCAAACACCTGTGCCGCAACTGTTCTCAGATGCATTTATGTCACTGCAGATCCTTTTGAAAAAAAAAAAAAAACAGCCCTTTAATAAGGGTTAATTATAAAGGGGAAAATTGTCACAGAACATTCAAGAAGTTTACTAGTGGTCTTCAGTAGTGTACAGTGAGAGGTACTGCTGATACATCATTCCGCATAGTTGTTGCTAAAGCAAATCTCAGGAAAGAACTACCAGTTTGTTATTGATATGAATTATATTATTTTTATTGACTATATCTTCCCTGTCTGAGAAATAGACCACACTATTAGGTGGGGATCTTGTTTAAAATTGGTATTGCATGCTGTATTACGTATTTGATTTATTGTTCCCTATGCCTATTAAAGTTATCTATTTCAGCATTTTTGCATGGAGAGCAAATGTTCATCGTTTCATATTTTTGTTTCCTAGTGTTTTGTATAATTATGTAGAATGAATATTTTAATCCTGGTGTTTAGTTATATGAAATTATTTTGCATTACAAGTATAACTTTCACAAGGAATTAAAGGATTTGCCCAGCTACATCCACAGTACTCATACACATTCAGTTAGTATGAGTGTAATGAAAAAAGATGAAGAAATTAAGAAAAAAGAAAGGGGCCATAGTGTGTTGGTGTCTGATAACATGCACCATATATTCTCAACTACTCTTATTTTATAGCTATTTCTCATTTGTTTGTTACGAACTGTGGCCCAAGATAAGCAAATTATGCAACCTATTTTTATGCAGTGCACTACCACGCTCATGATAAAGTATAACCTTGAGACATTTCTAGCTAAATGGATGTAACTTAAGACCATACTCTAGTGAAATAAATCAGACACACATATAAATAAAACATTGCCTCTCTGCTGTGAGCAACCCAAAGTGTAAATAAGGACCAAAACGTATTATAAATATTGTGAAATAGGTAGAAAGTATTCAAATATGAAGGAGAACAATGGAGGGGAAAAGGAAGAAAAAGATAAGAGAAAAATAAAGGAAGGTTAAAATAGAAGCAAAACTTTTGTGATAAGGAGAGGAAGTGGAATTAAAGTTAGAGGAAGAAAATGGGCAAAAGGAAGAATCAAGATATATCATGTCCAGGTACAGATTGTTTATGATGAATTTGGTAATTATATATATATATATATATATATATATATATATATATATTTAACTTGTACCAATAAAACTAATAAAAATATGCAACTTAATAGGTTGAAAAGTGTAGCCAAGTTATGCAAGACCAGAACCCAAGGTACAATGAAGGGGTCAGAATACCAACTATAGAAAAAATAGCATCACTATTAACTGAAGTGTACTGTAGTCAAAGATATTAACTATACCAATACAGAGTTAGAGATTTCAGTGTGGAGAAACAACATTTCAGACATATGAAGCTCTGAAGCCAGAAATATTTTTCAACAACATTGTGTACCAATTTCATATTCTCACCTTTGTTGAAGATGCATTTTTGTGGACTATGAGTTTGCCTGAAAAATCCAAAAAATTAATCATTTTCCTGGACAGAAGTATTTGGATTATCAGTGTTAGTTCTTCTAAGATGATGAAGAAATAACTTATATAAAATATTTAAAATATATTAAGAGGATTAGGACTTTTCTGAAGTTTAATGACAACCTTCATAAATTGTCCCAGTTATCCCTGTCAGAAAGGAAGTAATTGATCAACACTACTATTGCTTATCTGAATTTACATAAAGGCTTTATTTCTGTGAAATATTTATTTCTGTGAAAGAAATTGGAAATTGATATGAGGTGTGCTTC
Source organism: Cavia porcellus (assembly GCF_034190915.1). Lineage (NCBI taxonomy): Eukaryota > Metazoa > Chordata > Mammalia > Rodentia > Caviidae > Cavia > Cavia porcellus. The sequence continues at coordinate 29,185,324 of NW_026947516.1, read as the reverse complement.
TTCATGACCCATATGCTTGCAAGTTGTTTATGAATAAAGTTCATTTTCATTTAGGAGCAATATCTATTCATAGCTATTTAATGTTACTAACTGAAATAACTTCATAGTCCTTATCCCTACCTTACACGATTGTGTGTTTTAAACACTTAATTTGTTATTATTAGTTTCTTCATCCATTAGAATATGTTCATGAGACCAAAGACTTTGTCTCACTTAGCACTATGTCACCAACACCAGTAAAATAGTGTGTCAAAGAGTGAGTGCTTAATAACCATTTATTGTTAAATGAACACTACTATCTGCCCGAGTATGTGGGTTTAATGAACATGTAAGATCTGTCCTATTCTTTTCTTCACACATTTATCTGAAACATAGTACAGTCAGCACAGCATTTTCTTCATAAAAGAGGCACCAATATTTGAGAGACAATTTTAGGACAGAAGATAAGTTGTGCATAAATTGAAGTCTTTGCTATGGTAAAAAAAAATCTATCTTAATTCTCATAGTCTTAATCCTTGCTATTATCCTAAGGGTTAAAATGCAGCATTGTAAATGAACCAGTATATACCAATTATGGCTTTCCTTCTACATTTTTTCCCATTGTTTTCTTTGGTCCTCTGTGTATATGTAGGGAAGAGGGAGCAGTGGATTTTCACTCTATGACACTTGGCACTTATTAACAGCTTACTCCATAAGACATGCTACTCATTGTTATAGACCAGTCAAAGAAGATATTTCCACTTTTATGCCTGTTGCCTATTCTGCTAAGAAATTTGCATAAATTTAAATGTATTTCTATGCTTATAGCTATTAACCTAGTCATAACTGGGTGTCTGTTGCAGCCCTTTTATTTGTCTGTAATAGTTTGCCTAGGGGCTAGGGATTTAGCTTAGTGGCTTAAGCATCTGCCTGGCAAGCGCCAGGTCGTGAGTTTGATCCTTGGTACAAGAAAGAAAGAAAGAAAGAAAGAAAGAAAGAAAGAAAGAAAGAAAGAAAGAAAGAAAGAAAGAAAGAATCCTGTGATTGTATAACAACTTGCCCAGTAGTAGTAGATATGTCTCCTGATGTGAGCTAAAGAGAAAGACAATTCAAGGCATTATGAAACAGGGAAAACCCCTCTTGAATTTCATTATTGAAAGACAGGGTATGAAAATGCTTCTGGACAGTAAACTCAGAGTTGTACCCTACAGGTTAACCAAAGGAAATCGCTTCTGATTTTTACCTGTGCCTCAGTTGGTGTTATATTTAGTCATGATTTTGGTTATATATCTGTAAATTTCACAGCTAACCACATCTGCCTTTATAATAATTCTTAATGTTTGAAGTCTAAAGAAGAAATTCTAAAATATTCAACACATAAAGAGAATTAGGCATTTTAAAAGAAACGAATATTAAAGAAACATAGTCACAGGTTTTATTATTAAGCACAAGAAACATTAAAAAGGAAAGAATGATTTCAAAATATCTTCAGCTATGTTAATTCAAAAGTAAACTTACCCAGCTTCTAAAGCCCTTTATTATTTAACATCAAATTACTTCTTAGGATAACTTTACAGTAATCTATTCATTTCTTTGGTCACACTTTGGATATATACTATGTATATTTATCTTTATGCACATTTACAAATGTTCTCTTTACCTAAAATTATTTTGTCTATTTGCACTTTCCATCTAGTAATTTTATTTGTAGCTTATCGGAATTACGTATTGTGATTATCCATTCATTTATAGTTGTGGAAATAAAGCAAATAAAGTTTAAGTGTTTCTCTACCAATTTAGTAGTAATTAAGATTAAGTATTCAATAAAATATAGTGCCTACTAGACATTTCTGAGCAGACAAGCTATGCTGAAGAAAATGTTAATCATTACTTATGATTCTGCCTGAATTCACTTCACAGCAGACTTTGTCATTAGCAAGATAATAATACAAATGAAGAGTGATTATACCTACTTCAGTTATCTTCCACATTTAAGAATAGTTTAAATTATCAGCTCTTTGGGTTTGGAAAATGTTAGTCCAGAAAAGAGACTCTGAGTTCAATGTAGCTTTGCTTCTCTGCTTTGCCTTAGTAACCATGTCCAACTATTTGCCCATATTTGTATTTTATTTTGATTTTTCAGAAAACTTTCTGATAAAAATTAAAATTAATTGTGTCTAGACAGGTCCCATGACTAAAGATCACCCAAGTATTTCACATAGCCCAGAACGTTGTGGGGAACAGCTCACAAAAGGAAACTAACAGCTATGCCAGTTCATAAAAATACTAATGACAGAATCAGAATAGCACAATAAAATTAAAGTAGTGGAAAGACATTTTTCTCTAGTTATTAAATTATTCTGTTTTACATTTCTTTTTGTTCTTGAAGACAACGCTCATTGAATGCTGTTTATCCATTTGTTAGACTCACTTTCTTCTTGTCATATAAACAAAGCATAATTAAAACCAAAGCCCAGAGAATAACTTCAAAATAGATAAATCACAGCTTTTCCTTTTAAGTGATCAGTTTATTTTAAGCAAAAATGTAAGTGTATAAAAGAATAATATTTATGACAAGATAAAACAATGCTTTTAAACAAAGATCAGCCTGCCACCCAAATTGAATGTCATCAAAGAAGGTAAATTAATCAATATTTAACCTATTTATTCTAAACGAATTTTGAGTTACTCTTTTCCTACCTAGTGCTAGATTTATGCTTTTGTTTCCTATTGATAAAAATTAACCAAATATTAACCAAATTAACCAAATAACCCCAGTACAATTTTCTGGCAGCATCAGTTATGAATTTCTCACTGGAATAATGTGAAACTAAAAGCTAATTTAGGAAACCCATCACATAGACTACATACTATTAGATTAAAATAAACATACGCGAAACTAAACTTTTTGTACAAATAGAAACATTTTTCTTGGGCTGAGGATGTAGCTCAGGGGTTCAGCACCTGCCTGGCACGCGTAAGACACTTGGTTCGATTTGCAGTAACAAATATATAAATAAGTAAAGAAAGAATATCATTCTTCATTTAATGGAGCTCACGTGTCACAAAGTCACATGGGGTTTGATTTTTATAACATGTAAATAATTTAATGTATATTAAATGCATTTAAAATTTGTTAAAATCCTTGTCTGGAAATGTTGTGCATCACATCCACAGAAACAATATTAAACATACTGTAAATCTGTAATTAAAATAAAATAATCATATGCTTGATATCTGCTACTAAATAAAATCTAAAGGGAAGAGAAGCCATGACACATGCATGAATAGAAGTAAAATTTCTCATCAGTTTACTTATGTTTTCAATGTGATCTGTATTAAAACTCCCAAAAGTATTTTGTTGCTGAAAGAGTCCCAACAAGCCTACAATTCATATAGATGCTATGACATTGTTTCACAAGATGTTATGATTGCAGGAAATGGGTGAAAAGTGCATAGTCTCTTTCTGTATTGTTTCTAACATGTGACACTAATATTATATTTAAAAATTCACCTTAAAATATAAGGAAATTTTATCTTGTATTTGATAAAGAAAGGTTTAAGAGAGTGAATTGAGAAGAATCAATTAGAAGGACTTAAAATCATTGATATATCAAGATTACATTCAAACGTCAAGAGTGCTGCATTCAAATTAGACAGCTTGGGAAACCCTACAAAATTTCATTTCATTCTGGCATGGAATTCCCCCTGCTGGTGTCAATGGCTTAGCATTCTTTTGCAAAATCTAGTTCTGAAAATTTATTAGTACATGTTTGTGTTGCATAATGAATATATTCGGTGTGGGTAGTTGGTACACATGCATGATGCATCTGAATTATTTTTATATGCATCTTTTATGTTTTCAGGAGCATTTCTATAGTTTTCCTGTGTTTATTTTTTAAATGTTTTTTATAATCTGTGATAAACTCAACCCAAATTGAAGCTTACCCTAAACCATAAATGATGTTCAGTGCTTCAATGGCCATTAAAGCAGGTAAAAATTAGCCATGTATATAATTGACCAAAGTGTGAAAATATTTACTTGTTTTGCATTCTCTTACTCAATATATTAAGTATACTTTAGTTTTGATATATACATTCTTTTAAATTCACTTATAATTGTGTGGTCTCACTTAAAAATCCCAAGTGTATTCTTTTACTGAAACAGTTCCAACAAACATAAGGTTCATATTGAAGTAGGAAACAGATGAAAGGTGTCAAAACATTTTTACAAGCACAATAAAGAGAATTAGTCTTATTCAAAATAGGTAGTGAAGTTGTAGTCACTGAAACAAAGTGGTACTTGTATATGAAATAACAAAGTTGTAGGTATATTATTCCATTTATAATAAAGGGTCACTTCAAATGCCTAAGAAAGCAGTATATAAAAAATAGAATCAATGATATTTAAGGGAAAATTCTCATATAGCTGAAGTTTTTAAGCAATAATACCCTTAATTCATATTTTTAATAAACTCAGTTTCTAATATATTTAATTATAAGGAACATTACAAAAGTTATAATAAATAAGAAGTAAACATTCTGGAAGTAGCCATCTCAAGATAATCCCAACTGAGGGAGTGGATGAGTAGGAGAAATTTGCAGTAAACCCATAGAGAGAGGGAGAGATGGAGGAAAGAAACAAACATTTTAAAATTTTAAACAAATTCAACTTCATGAAAATAAGCAACAATATTCATACAACAAAAGATAGTCAAAAAGTCAAGTAAGTGACTTGATGAAAATGATAAATGGTCATTACAGAATTCTCATATTCATAAACCAAAAAGGAAATGACAATACATATGTAGAAAGGTTAATTCAATGGAAATTGTGACATCACAATTACATACACTTCAAAAAACATATGGCCTATGCTTAGCTTCAGTAAAAATCATTAAAATGTAAACTATATTTGGTGCACAATTGTTTTAGTTTGACATATACACACTTTCTCTTCCTTGATTTTTGCTTATTTTGCTTGTGCTTTTCATTTTATATTAAAAAAAAAAACACTGCTAAGATCAGTGTTACTGTTCTTTTTTTCTATGTTTAAACTAGGCATCTTACAGTTTCAAACCTAACATTTATGTCTTTAATTCATTTTCAATTGAGTATTGTATATGGTATAGATAATATTCCAATTCTGTACCATGTGGATGTGCGTTTTTCCCATTAGAATTTATTGAATAAAGTTTCCTTTCTTCATTTTATATTTTTAGCATCATGCCAATTATTGGTTTAATATATATGTATGAATTTATTTCTGAACTATTATAACATGCAGTAATGAATAAAGGATCTGAATATTTTTCCAAAGATACACTAAGCGACAAGAGATATATGAAAAGATGTTCAACATCACTAATCATCAGAGAAACACACATTAAAACAATCAGATGTCATTTTTTCCTATTCGTATAGTTACTGTCAGAAACAGAAGAGATAACAAGTGATGTCAACGCATGGCAAACAGGCTACCTTGATACACTGTTGGTGGAAATGAAGATTGGTACAGCTATTTGAACAGAGTATAGAAGTTCCTCAAAAGAGCACATAGAACCACCATAGGATACAGAAATCCTTCTCAACATATATTAAAAAAGGAATTGGTCTTTTGAATAGCTATTTACACTCCATATTAACTACCATGGTATTACTATTATCCAAGTGATGACATAGCATGTGTTTTTGACAAATAAAGGGTTAAAAATTTGTGATAATACACAAAATAGAATAGCATTAAGCCACATAAAATAAAGAAACCTTGCCATTTTCATCAACATGGAGCCTTCAGCATATAATGCTAAGTGAAATAAGATATATAAGGAAAAAAATAATAAGTGATCATATTTGTATGGATAATCTAAAACAGTTGAACTCAGAAAGAGCGTGGAAAGGTAGTTGCCAGGGACGGTGAGGTAGGAGGTGTGTGGATATTGGGGAAATACTTCCTAACAAAGTATACTACTAACCTTTAGTTATAAAGAATAATAGGGGTTCTAATGTATAGCACGACTGGTGATGAATGTGTTAACTTGATCTTGGTAATCATTGCAACATGTGTGTATGCAGGCAATCATCACATTATCCACCTTGAATAAATTCAATCTTTGGTGATTATATATTTAAATAATAAAACAAGTAGAAGGTAATGCAAAAGCAAGATTATTTCAACTCTCAGATCCCTATGGATTATTATTTCATGTGTTGTAAATTAGAGAATCTAGGTTTCTCACATCACATTGATCAGAGTGAACAATATTTTCAGATGTAATTTTGGAAACACTGACACAGGTTTTGAAATACTAAGAGCATGGCTCTCAACATATCTAATAATCTGTTCTATGGAAACATTTTATGTAAGGGTGCAAAAATATACAGTAATATTTGCTACATAAAAATTATTTTGATTTAAAATTTGAAAAACAATCCCTATGTACCAACTGAGTCACTCACACAAGAGAACCAATGGATAAATTTTGGGAAGTGGGAAGAAAATATTCCAATGGAAAGGGGAAGCAAAATTTTCCAGATAGAAGAAAAGGATTGAAGGGAAGGCATGGAAATGGGTAGAACAGAATTAAGATATATCATGTACAAGTACAAATTCCTGAAGATGAATGTGATCACTATGAACCATTTTAAAGCAGTCATGATGCAAATTGCTAGGAAGCTGTTATAAATAATGAAACAAAGGTAAAAAATTATATTAAGAGAAAACGATGTCTTGAAACAAATCCCTGAAAAGTGCATATGCTTCATCCCATTTATGTTTAATAGTATGTACAGAAAAAACGTGAATGCAAAAATATCAAACTTTTGAAAATGATTGTCTTGGGAGAAGGTCATAAAAGCAAGAGATGAGACACATGTAAGTCTTTTTTGATTCTTGCACATATTATTCATAGTCTATTGTAGTAATGTCATAATAAAATAATAAAACATGCATTTCATTTTACAAAATTTAGAAAATATTAGAACAGTGTAAGAAAAAAAAAATCTTTAAATCACTTTTACCCCAGAGACAAACTGCTAACATTGTAGTAGGTTGAATTTTAAACTTTGTCTTGATACATTTATAAGATTATTTATAAAACATAGCTTTAATTTTGTTTTGGTTTAGACAAATGCTTACTGAAGAAATAGTTCATTGTTAATTATTGTAAATACTGTTTCATGACTATGAACCTACCACATGCACTTTAATTAAGAGTTTATTTTTTGAACAGTTTTAAGTTTTATTAAAACTTAGCTAGAAGGTGGAGGAAGCTCTTGCATTCCCTCTATTTCTAAGCCAATGCCTCTCTCACAGTTTCCCTATTATTAACATGCAACATTACTGTGGTACATTTCTTATAATTGATTAATCAATATGGATACTATCATTTAGTTCATGTTCATAGTCTTCATAGTTAACATGAAATTTCCTTCTGTATCATGTAGTCTATAACTTTTGAAACTTCATAATGTTATGTATTCACCACTACAGTATCATACATAGTAGTTCTGCTACCCCTAGGTACCTAGTGGTCTATCTACTTTTTCTTCTCTCACTCCTATCTCTGATGCTATTTCTAGAATGAATTATTAATTAAATTCCATAGTACTCAAACTTTTCAGACTGGCTTCTCTAAACAACATGCACTTGAGTTTCCTTTAAATTTTTCATACCTTAGAGCCTATTTTAATCACCAAATAATATTCTGTTGTAAGAATATAACATAGTTATTCAACTTTGGGCCATTATGAATAAATCTGGGTTCTGAGACTATCCTTGCCTAAATGTTTGTGTAGATATTATCTTTTCAGTCCCTTTGCATAAATACTAAGGATCATATGGTCTGACTCTGTTTAGCTCATAAGAAACTGCTGAACTGTCTTTTAAAATGACTGCACAAGTTTGCATGTGCATCAGCAATGTACCAGTAGTGCCGTTCCTCCACACTCTCATCAGATTCTGGTGGTGTTAATGTTTTGGACTACCTATTCTAACAAGTTTAAAAACTTCATTTTTGAAGTAACAATATATAGCTTTAAGAATTTAACAGTGATAATTTGAAATGCATGGCATATTTTCAGTTTTAACTGTTTAAGTTTTAACTGTGTTTCAAATAAAGAACATTTACTAAATGCATCAAACAAGAGTAATACACAAATAGCAAAAAAAAAAAAAAACCCACCTTGTCAAAAGAATGATGAAACATTGTTTCAGTATCAAATGGAAAAAAACAAGCTTTTTATAGATTTTGCTGTTTTTAAGTGAATGAGTGTTTTTTTTTTCACACAAAAACAAACATAACGATTAAAGTACATATGCCAAATCACACCGCAAAATAGTTCTATATTTCCACCCACACTTGTGATTCTAATTTATCAATTTTCAGATGAACAGCATTATAATATCATTTTGCTTACTTTTATGTTAGTGAGTCTTTGATTTAAAAACTAAAACCTGAGAACCTGTGTAGAAAATGTCTGTACCCAAAATCATTGTTTGCCCCCAATACCCATTTGCTCTCATTTGTATAAAAACAAGCTTATCAGAGAAACCAAGATCTGGTACTTTCAGAAGGAAAGTATAAGAACTAGAGTCTTCTCAAATAACAAATTCAGTAATTACTATGAATTCTGTGTATGGTAGAAGGGGGAGACATAGAAACAGATTAAAAGAAAAGAGGAGAGGAGAGGGGAACACTCAGTAAATGTAAAGAAAATGGTACCAGAACCCTCTGTAAGAGTCTACCTTCAGTCACCAATGTCGTTCATGAGTGTTTCCAGTTTCTCATAGAAATCACAGATTTGTTTCAACATTGAGTCTGTTATGCAGTGAAAAATAATAAGCCCAATCATTAACGCTATCAAAAAGACTCAAACTCTTTTCAAAGCTATGGAGAATGGCAGGTTGATTGGTGATTACATGGAAATAGTGCAGAAGTCTGCAAAACTGATAACATTAAAACTGCATATCAGTCATTTAACTAAAGATGCTAGCATATTTTAAGTACAAAATAATTCCTATGCTACAGTATTTGATATTTCGTTATGTAGTCATTTTGTTTTACAATCTGTGACTGAATATAATCGCCGATTTAATGATAGGTGTTGGAGCAGTTAGAAGAATGAGAAGGCAGGCATAAACGTATATGCTAATATGTACACATACTACACGAACACAAGCATACAGGTTGTATTTATATAATTGTAAACAATTATATTACACATATTCTTTACATATTTAAATATATTTATTTACAAAAGTGCAGGTAACTTCCATAAGAATAGAAATACAATGACTAATTTCCAAACAAGTAAATGATAATACAAGTAGCTAGCTAATACGAATAAAGCATGTAGGAAATGAAAGCAATCCAATTGACGGAAACAGAGGAGAATAAGGAAAGGTATGTTCCTTTTGATGAATAATGAATATTATGATAGAAGTAGCACAAAGTAAACAAAATTTGTTAATGCGTTGAAATAACTATATACCCACTGTATTTATTAAAATAATAATAGAAAAACTTTGACAGATAGATTTCAAATGATGGAAAGTAAGTAGGTGCATTTTTGCCTGCTGTTTTTTTCCTGGCTGTTATAATTCTATGACACACACAATTCACTTTTTTGCTTCCCTCATGTTACTGTTCACACGTATTGTTTTAGAAAGAGGCATTTCCTGGCGCTTATTTCAAATGAACTCTCCCTCACTTGCCTTCCTATGCTTTCCTTTTTCTTCAGCACTCTGATGAGCCGTTATGTGATCATTTATTCATGTGTTCTTTGTCTTTCCTATTAATATGTAGTCTCCACGAGGCAGTGCTTAATCTGGTTCCCAGGAAGGGACCGTAGTTCTCTTCTGGAGAATGAGAAATGTAGGCAGGAAAATCATTCTAAATCCTCTCCAGTTCTGTGATTGATCACCGCACGGTATTACTGTGCATCTATTAGTCCTTATGAGAGATTTTTTAAGTGCCAATATCCAATTCCTAACTCCAATCAGATACAAAAATAACCCAGATTTAGGGTACCAGCATCACTCTTAGAAACTCTGTAGAATATAGATTTATCTACAGAGGACACCTCGTCTTTAAATGTGAGGGAGACACTTCTACTTGGTATTGGGAGAGCGGTCACCACTATGTGGTACAAGGTCAGCATTTGTTTCATAGTTGTTTTAGTCTCAGTTTGAGTCCTTTATACTTCCTCCCCACTATGTGAGTTGTGAATTTTATTTCCCCCAGCAGTGGTTTACAATTAACAGTCTTCTATGCTTTCTCCTTTTAAGACATTTAGAAAATCCCTGCTTTCTTGTATCATTTGTTGTGATTTCTGAATCTATAATACTCTATATCTTCACTAAAGTATAATTCATGTAATGGACTAAAATAAGCTAACATGTATCTTGTTACATGTTGTTACCACATATTTGTGCAAACATACTGCATTCTGCAAAAGAAAAGAAAAATTTTTGAATCTACAAATGTATATATTGCATATCATTTTTGTAACATATGGCAAGAGATTTTGATTCTCATTTTCATTTGGTTTTTTTGTTTGTTTTTGTCATGGTTTCTCACACAAATACATGTACATGGTCTATCATCATGAATAGAAAGGCTCTTATAATGAACTAAATGGTACTTTTTACCCATAATTATGCTTTATTATATATTTCCCAATCTCGACTCTTCTCATTTTATCCTAGGACTTCCTCTCCAAGAATAAAATCTACTATTTTTTTTTAAATTCCTAAGAACAACAAAAGAAAACAATTCATTTAAAAAGAAATATGGCTTTGCTAAAGCATTTATACATAAAATTAAGTTTAAATAAATGGTAGAATGTGCTTGCTAAAATAATAAAATGTAAGTTCTCAAGATAAAATATGGATAATATGCAAACATGAATTCAATACTAACACAATGAATTAAGCTTTCATATTATATGAAGAAAAATAGTCTGATAGAAGTAAAAATTAATACATAAGGAAATTAGAGAAAACATAAAATTTTGAATTCTTTCATAAGTAAAAACAATCACAGCTCCATATGTCTGAACTAATGCCATAGATCCAAATGTGAAAAACAATTTAAGTAACTGTGCATCTGTATAAATGATTTTATTGTTAAATAGTAAATAAAAGCAATGAGTTAATAATACATTGCACCCAAGAAATTACAGAAAATATTGAAATATTCAGAAAAAGATCAAGATGGGGTTAATAAAGATCAAGCAGATACACTTAAGATAGATTTTTAAAATAGTAGAATGCACAATATAGCTATATATTTTAAAATAGGATGCATAATATATTCAAGAAATAAATTTATTTTGCTGCTCTTTTGATTTTATTAATTTTGGTATGTTTTAAGACAAGACACATTTGAACACATTTGTTTGCAGATCTAAGAAAAAAACAGATCAGCTTCGAACAAATGTTGTGGGGGTTACTTAGGTTATTAGAAAGGATGAAAACAAGAGCACAGCTATTTTTTGGTTTCAAATCTTAACCAGAAAGTACATACTGTGTTTACAAATAACTGAAAAATAATTTATAGTATTTTAAGTATAATTAATATGGGGCAGTGACTAATAAGTTTAAGATTGCAAAGCTCAAAATTCTGCAAATGTTAGAAAGATGAACTATCTGATGTATTGGTATAAATAAGGTTTAAAATTAACTATTTTGAAAATAAAAAATAGTAATAAAAGCATATAAAAATGTTTGCGAGTGATCCTGAAGCTTCATTTGATATCAGAGACCACAAATTTCTAAAAGACAACAAGACATGCAAGTTCATTTTCTTTTGTAATACCAAGGAATGCAATAACAGTAAGAAATAATGCAGGATGCATCTAAAATGGGTGTTTTCAAACAAATGCACAAATGGGTGTTGGTAATGCTGGTAATATGCAGTTTGTTATTTACCATTGAAACTACACTTCATAGAGAATGATACAAAGCAAGAAGTTGAATGACATATTAGAATTATGTAGTTTATGGACTAAACATATCACTGAGAGTAAAGAATAGCTACAGTAGGAATAAATTGAGAAAACCCAAGTAATAAAGGATTATAGGTAAAGATTATACATTATATCAATTTTTCTTCAATTTAATGATTTTATAAATCACCTGAGGTCAGGATAAAATGCAAATTCTGAGTGAATAGCTCAAGAATGATGCTTGAGAATTTGAAAGTACTAAGGCGATTTTCCAAGTTGGTGAATCTTGCTTTGAACAGTCCGAATCTAATTGACATTTTCATATCATACATTTGAATTCACAATAACAAGGCAAAGATGTAGTAGTTCTTAGACTCAGCATATTCCATACACATGTGCACTTTAAGTATGACAATTTGTACCCTCAGGCACATTACTGGACACTGCAAATATTCCATTTTAATGTATTTATTGTGATATAATTCTTGTATTATAAAAATCATCCATTAAAGATACAATAATTGGATTTTTAGGATATTCAGATTTGTGCAATTTTCCCCATAGTTGAAGTTTATCATATGTTTATCATTCACTAAAGAAGTCTCATATATTTTAGCAATCCTTCTCTAATCCCCCTCCACTACAGTCCTGAGAGCTATAACTATAATATCTATCTATCTATCTATCTATCTATCTATCTATCTATCTACTTGCCTACATGTATATTTGTATGTACATGAGATAATACAATATGTCACTTTTTGTGACTGGTTTCTTTCACTTAGCATGATGTTTGAAAGGTTCATCAATGTACCATGTGTTACTATCTCATTTTCATAATATTCTAATTCACAGATACATTAAAAACATTCATTAGTTGGCAAATATTAGATTTGTTTCTCCTTTTTATCAAATATAAGTAATACTGTTAGGAATGTGTACAAGTGTTTGTATGCATATAAAGACTCATTTCTCTCGGATAAGTCTCAGACATATGAACAGCCTCTATTCTGAGAGAACATTCATTTGTCAGATTCATTTGTAAGTCTGAAAAAGTGAATCTTGTGCCTATTTTCACATTTGTTTCATTAGTTATCACTTTGCACTTTGTAGTAAAGCCCTAAACAACAATACTATTTTTCTTCTGGCTTCTGGACATCCCAAGATCTTATTAAGCACTGTTCTACAGTACATTATTGCACTGCACTAAACATACAGCAGCACATCTGTGACGACAGCCAACAGACATACGAGCTACTTCTATTATTTGTTATCAACTACAGATGCTCATAATATGAGCTCTGTTCATATTTGTGAGCGCTTACAGCTCAAATATTCATAAATCACAGATGTACTTTATAATTCAGATTGGAATTGTGCTATCAAATAGTAACTGTGTGTTCAGAAGTTTGAGAAACTGTTGATTATTTATTAATGTTTTTCATCAAATTTCCCTTCCTAATTACAGTGCACAAATTAGTATGCATAAGCATTCTACTTTTTCTGCACACTTGCTATTAAATTGCCTTTTCTCATAGAATAAGTTTTATCCCAAAATGTTTCTATGTAGGTATGGAAAAAAGAATTTATTTTTGGTTTTTTTCACATTTTATTTTTTTTAGTGGATGGAAATGCTAGTGATTTTTGTATGTTGATGTTTTGAATCTGAAATTTTATGTTATTCTTTTAAGTGCTGTAATAATATTTTGGGTAAATCTTTAGAGTTCCATTATGTAAGACCATAGTATCTGTCTATGGAGACAATGTAATTGCTTTCCTTACCATTTGGATGTCTTTTACACAATTTCTCACCTACTTACTCTTCAAATGACTTCTATTACTATGTTTAACTATTTTGCTGCAGATTCCTTAACTAGTGATAATGTTTAATGATAATCCATCTCTGTGATATTTGGCTTGTAACTAGTACTTATACTTGTTTTATTTATTTTGGATGGAGCAGGGAGATTGACTCCGGTATCTCCTGTTTTGCCATCTGCTGACAAAATTCATAATTCACTTTTTAAAGTGAGCCGAAGATATACATATCTTCATTGTAACAGCTGTACATCATTCATAAATGGAACTTAAATAAAAAGCAAGATTTTTAATGTATTATCAAGGGCAAATGATGAAATGAAAAAGGTATAATTTAAAAAATACTAGGGAAGTAGTCTCATGGACTTAAATCAGTCAAAAATTTAAAATCACAAAATAAAAAGATATGATTGGTAACATTTTATAATCTCACAAGAATTTTTGCAGTAAATGCTACTGTACATATTTGCCAAAATTGAGCACTGGCTTCTTTTACAATATGATTGCACAAAGCAAAATTGGATGTTTTCTACATTAAATTCTTTAAATTCATGTAAGAATCAGTAAAGGACAAAGGTCTCTAAATCAGTGGAAGACTCCTCCATCAAGAATCCAAATTTTCTTGAATAACAGAATCCAAAACAACGGTATTTTAAATATCTTTAACCATTCAGATCAGTAGTTGGTAAGCTTATGAACTTCGGCTTGTTTTTTTCTAAATTATCATGTCCATGCTGCAATACTAATATAGTTACACAAAACAGGGGCATAGTACATTGCAAGTGTTGACTTTTAAAATAATATTGCTAATGTATATCAATTATGAATATGGTCTCAGTTTACCTCAATTGATCTATAACATTCTCAAGTTTATCCTTCTTTATAGTTGAGTAATACTCCATGGTATAAAAACACCACAACTTTTTATACATTTCTCAGTTGATGAGAACTTGGTTATTTTCAAGTTTGAGTTATTACAAATTGTGATGCAATAAAAATAGGTGCATATATATATCACTGTGGTATGATGTTTTTACTTCTTCCAGGAAGATGTTTAGAAACAGAATACCTGGGTGAAATGGGATTTCTAATTCTAATTTTTTGAGTAATCTTCACACTGATTTATTTCCACAGTGGTTGTGACAATTTACACTCCCACCAATGGAGAAGCATTGCTTTTACTCCATAGACCCTCCAACATTTGTTAGTCATTGATTTCGTCATGACAACCATTCTTTTCAGGGTGAGATGGAATCTTGGCATTATAATTTTCATCTCTCAAATGACGTGTGATGCATGTTTTCATATATGTAATTGCTACTTGTGTTTCTTCATCTGAGAACTGTGCATACATCCCAAATGACCATTTTTTGACTGGATTTTTTAATTTGGGGAATTTGACTTTTTTCAGTTCTTTATACTATATTCTCTCCCTCGTGTGAGTAACTTAAAGAGTAAATAAGTTGTAAAACTCACAATAGGTATTGGGAAATAGGAAGAAGTTGTTCAAAAGGAAAAGGAATGAGAATGCATGCAAGGAGAAGGGACAGTAAGGCAAAGGGGAAGAGTGAAAAGCAGTTATACAATTGGGGCATTAAAAAGAAATGATTGCACTGATATCAATTGGAGAAATGTTTATACCCATATCTTGCACCGTGAGCAACTATTTGAAAGATAACAACATGTAGTATGTTGTAATTTTCTTATTACTCTATTATGAAATTTTGTTTTACATTTTTCCATAAATTAAATGATAATCATAATCCTGATAATCATAGTATTCCTTTATCACATCTTAGGATATTTCAGTTAAATAAAATAACATATTATCTTGTTATTAAGTACACTCAATAGTTTAAAATGTCACATCATTCTTTAGCTTGACATTTCTTTCTCTTGCTCCCACTTATTTTTTCTTAATGTAATGTAGTTATATGCTTATAACAATTTCACTGATGACCTTCTGATATTCCAATTATTAATATGTATATACCTTAGATATTGTTTTAAAATCTATTGTGAAGGAGGTAGTTGTTAATTATTGAAATGGCTGTCATCATCAATGAGAAAGAAGTGCAATTAAAAAGGATGTACAAGTATTAATTTCCCACAATGACTGTATGTATTATATTTCACAAACATAGGCTTTTAGAAAAAAACACATTCAAAGAATGTAGGCATGGTAGCATTTTAAGGAAGAATTATTTGATTATAAAAATTTTACTGAAGTTATAACACTTCATGAAATGGGTATTCTTTTTATTTTCATGAATGGATGTTATTAATTGGCAAAATTATCCACAATTGAACATATAGCATTTTTTCATTTATTTTAAAATCTTTTTGTAGTGTTGGCAGCCTTGCTACACAATGTAAAGAAACAGAACTTTTGCTTCAGCCATTCAGTTCCTTGAACTCCTTCAAATTTGTATGCAAGTAACATAGAGATCCATTATCAAATATTACTTTAATGATACTATAGCTGACTTGAGTTGATTCACCTTCAATTTCCTCAAAAGCAGAAAAGTGAAAACCACTTGCTTCAAAAAGTTATTTGTTTCCTAGTAATTAGAGTTATTCATGTTCCGCAAAACAAGATGGTTATGGAAAATTGTTCTCTTGGTTTCCTGAAGAGTTTTACAAGCTGGGACAGTGTTTAGAAGGAGAGTGGGAATATTGCTTGTTGTACAGAGGCTGAAAGGGAATGTAAAAGAGGAAAGAAAGAACAAGAGCCCTGCTTTCACCTGTGTGCCAGCGTTAGCCAAATCCGTTTTATTAAAGACTATGGAAGATGAAAACCTAAAGGTCATGACCACTGTACAGCTCAATGCTTTTCTACTGTAGATAAGTCTTTCACAGAATAAAAGCTATACATATTCTAGACTGAAGACTTCTGACTTACTTCAAAATAACATTCATTGTTTGTTAGACCATAAGTCCTAAAATTGGCAGTTTCTGCATTGGCTACGTGATGACTTCTGGCACTCACACTTTTTCAGTCCTTCACTGATGGTACTTTGATGGGTATAGTAACTCCAGGCACCTTAGACTCAAATGGCAACATCGAAAACAAAAAAGCAGGGAAGAGTGATTATATCTTTTCTGGGAGAAACAGTTTTCTCAGGAACCTCAAGCAGATTTCACGTTTACCAGACAACAGTCTCATACACTTAAAATGCTCAAAAGTGAAGGAAACAGTACCATAAATATAATAGACAAATTCTGATCTAGCTCTTGATTAACTGAGTAGACACAATACCATCCCCCCAAAATAATCTCATTTTTACAGTAAAGACTTATGACATAGTAGCAAAAAACTTTGATTCTTTGAGCTTACTCCTTGAAATTATTTCATATTTTTATGTACTTCATGATTTTTACATACACCATAACATAAGCTTACAGGTTTTTGCTCCCAACCAGAACCACCTGTGTCTCTTTGTTTTGCACACCGCTCTACTGTTTCCAGAACCTGGATTCCTGTGTGCATGTACAGTCGAACTTGCCTGGTAGTTTAATGTTCTTGTCCTCCTTCCTTAACAGGAGATCTTTAAATAATAACTGACCAGTGGGGTGGAATGTAACTAGTCTGGTTCCCCTTCACCATGATGGAGAAGTCAGCTCCCAAATATGATCAACATTGTCTCTAAAGCTCTTCTTCAGGATTTAGCCAAAGACATCCTCCTTGAGCCTGCTTGATACTGTGCTCTTGCTCAAATGCTTCCCCATCACCACTCCTCTAACAGATTTTTCAGAGGCCTTTCTAGCAAATCACTTTCACATAAATCCTTGTCTCTGGGTATGCTTCTGAACAATATAGCCTAATTTTGCCAGTAGTTAGCAAATAATATTTTACTGGAAATCCCACAATAAAGGACCTTAAGATACAAAGACTTAGGGAGGAAGCATGTGAATTATTCACTACTTTTAAAAGAGATTCTACAGATGCAGCAAAACAATTCATCAGTTTACTTCCACAACATGTATAACTTTTAGACAAACGCATCATCTAAAGTTTCCTTAGTTTGGAAGAGATATTTTGGTTTATGAAATATAGTTTGATATATATTATAATAAATTTTCTTTGGTCCCATGAGAGAATTCAAAGTTTAAGCATCTATGAAAGTAGAATTTTTAATATTTAGACTAGAAAAAACTAATTAGAATCATTTTATAGATCTCTTGTAGTACTTAGAGTACCAAACAGTATCTCTCCATATTCTACAATCATACCCTTTTACTGACAGGGTTGGTTCCTCAGCTACATGTGGAAACCTGTTTTATTGTTTGGAATGTATCTTGTTGATAGATATTAACATCTTAGATAAGGATTCTCTGTGTACACTGAAGCATTCAGTGAAAATATTCATAATAGTTAGTCAGAGACAGTTAAGAAGAAAGAAAAATACAGACATATATTTCCCACTGGAATAAGGATAAATGGACAAAATCAGCAGAGAGATGAGCTAAAGTTAAAGCTCGCATATTGACTATGATGATAGGAAAAATCAATCTGTGGAATGTTAACAGATAAGTTTAGGGTTTACATCTAGTTGTACCTCCAAACACTCATGCACTTATAGTTGAGGCTTTTGGAAAGTAAGTTGATCTTGAGGACTTAGGTGACTTGCTTTTAAGAGGATGAGATGGGTCACTGGGCGTGTTGCCTGAAAAGGCATAAATACCTGTGTTCTGATTTCTCCCTTCTCTATTTCTACCTCCTGGCTGTCCTTCGATTAGCAGCCTTCCTCCTTCAGATTTTTCTGCCATTATACTGCCTGGATTCAATTGATCATTCAATAATTGAAATTTCTAAAATACGAACCAAAATAAAACCTTTCTTCTGTAAATTGTGGATTTCTGTACTTTGCCTCATTGAGAGAAAAAGCAACTAAGATAACAAAAGTATTTCTGTGTACCATATTCATCTGTCCACTATATGCACTGAACTGTAATATATATATATATATATATTAAATATTAAGGTGTAATTATATGTTATATATTTATAAATTAAGACTAATAATAGCTCTTAGACATTAAGTATAATTATCCCCAGGTTTTAAATACTGAAATGACTTTCAAGAAGATTAAGATACATCTTCAAAAGGGTACAGGAAACCAATAAACATGGGACTGTATGAACTTTAAATATATACTAAACCACATAGTGTCTGCCATATTTTAAGAACCAAGTTCCTCTCTATGGAGGAAATCAACTTTTATCATTCTTAATCTTATTTGGAGAGAGTACAGTGCATTTCTGGCTCAGTCTGAAGATAAGTAAGAACTTGAGAAAGAAACAGAACAAGCAATGATGGTTCCAGGGAAAAATTTCATGGGTGTTCCTGCCAAGGTATCATGTAATCTCTAACCACTACATTGATCTCAATTGTTTTAATACCCATGTATTCTGGAAAATGAAAAATGAATCAAAGACTGATTTCTGATAAAAAGCAGTAATCAAATTTTCACATTGAAAGCGTGATCTGATTTCACAGTGCCAGGATAAAATATTCTTACATCTAAGTGAAGAAATTTGATTAAATATATGCAATCAAATTTTTGTCAAATGATATGTCTTAGGCTATTTGTGTGCTATAGTTAAGTTCTATAAACCAATATGAAGCTGTTTTCTGAAGTAATTACAGCATTATTTTTTCATTCTCAATAGCAGTGCAGCAAGGTTCTAGATTTTTCCACATCTTTGCCAAAACTTTGGATATTTTTTAATAGTGGATTTTGAAGCACAAAGGTAAGTCCAATTGATATTTTTTTTAATTTTATGCATTTTGTAGTTTTGTTGTTTCATGTCCTAGCTTAATTTCATAATAAAACTTATTCCATGCTCTCCTTTAGAAGTTCTATAGGTTTAACTTATATTTAGATCTATGAACTATTTTCCTAGTATTGCATTTTTATTTGCTTGTGATAAAAATGTGTGTCATAAAAATTTCCAGCTTAATCATGTCTGATTGTTCAGTTCAGTAGTGCTGTTTTCATTTGAATTGCCATGCGACCAATCACAACTGCTTTTATTTTGCAAAAATTATACTCAAAACTATTAGTCCAATATTCTTATTCTCTCTTTAGCTTATCCCCTGTTACCAGCAGTCTATTTTCAGTCTCTGATTTTGAATAAATTATACTTGGAATCATACACTATATCTTTTTTTACTGGATTGTTTCCTTTAGCATGATGGCCTCAAAGTTCATCCATGTAGCACGTGTCAGACTTTTTTTCTTTTTAAATGTGATGAAATGGACATTTTTAAAAGCATCTGCAGAGCAGTCCTCATGGGGCCACCAGTGCACACATGCTGTATTTTCATTTGACGTTTTCTATAGATACAGTGAATGTGCTCTGAGAGCTTTAGAGTATTCTACAATTGGTTTCTCCCCTTGCTAGTTTTTTTAATGAGTGTTCTTTTTAAACTGTGAGTACTGCTTCTTAGTGCACATCCCCAAAACCCTCTAAGAAACATTTAGCAGTGTTTATTGGCATTTCTGGTTACCATAACTTGAGAAATAATATTATTATCATCTAATGAATAGAGGCTAGGCAAGGTGGCTCCACAAGTATTACCCACTCCCAATATTAATAGTGCTGAATTTAAAAAAAAAAAAAAAAAACTCAGACACAGAAACAGACACTTATGAAGGTCAATACACCATGAATGGGTGTGTAAACAATGGGCAACTTCAAATCATTGCACAGATTAATGATTATTATCTATTTTATTTTATATTTCTCTCTTAATTGGTACATAATACTTGCACATATCTGTTAGAGTACCATAAATCAGCACATATATACAACACATATTGATCAAGTCTATAAATTTAGCGTTTCCATCTCCTAAACATTTGTAATTTCTATATATGGAGGAAAACTCAGAATTTTCTAGATATTTTAGAATATATCATAAACTGTAACCTATAGTTACTCTGTTGTGCTAATGAAGAGTAGTACTAATTCTTCATATATAAATGTATTTCAGTGTCTGTTATATTATCACTTTCTATCTTCGCCCCTCCATTTATAACAGTATGAACAATCACTGTTCTATCCTCTACTCCTATAAGATTAATTCTTTTAGCGTCAACAAATGACATATAATATTTTTCTTTCTTTCTGCATATTGCTTATTTCACTTGCATGAGGCCCTTTAGTTCTATTCATTTTGGCCCAATTAACAGAATTTCATTGTGTTTACTGTTGAATAATATTCAACTGTGCAACTATAGCATATTTCATTTATGCATTTATCTATTTATTGACAACTTTTTGATTTCATATCTCAGCAAATGTGAATAGTGCTACAATAAATACAGAAACGCAAACATTCATTTGATATTCTTATTTAATTTCTTTTAGATATATACCAAGAAATAGGATACTAAGAAATTGTAGAGCTATTTATTGGGGAAATTCCATAATATTTTCATACCAGGTTCACTGACATATCACAACAAAAAAATATAAATTTTCCTTTCTTCACATACTAGAATATTTTTGGTTCTTTTTTTTTATTACGACCATTCTAAGGTGAAAGAGTAACTCATATTGGTTTTGATTTGTTTTTCTCCTTTGTCCAAAGATGTTGACAACATTTTCATATGCTTCTTGACCATTTGCATGTTTTATTTTTTGCTGTATGATATCTAGTAGCTTTATGATCACTTGTTAAAATGACTATCCTTTCCAAGATGAACTTCTATGGCACTATTGTCAATAATTTATAGACTAAATTATAATTTATCTTTGAAAATCAATTTAAATATAGGGATTTAGTTCTAGACTATTAATTGTATTTCAGGGATCCTTATGCTTGTCTTTATATCTTTCCCACATTGCCTTACTTATTGTGGCTTTTAACATATTTTAAAATAAAAAACGTAAGTCTTCAGATTTTGTTCTTTTTCAGACTGTGTTTCGTGGCTTCAAAACTTTGTATTTTCACAAACAGTTTAGCTTACCCTTGTCAATTTCTACCAAAATCTAAAAATAAAAACTTTGTTAAGATTTTGATGAATAGTATGTTGCATTTATAGATAAATTTAGGAATTATTACTATCATCGTGGTACTAAATTATCCAATCCATGACTAGCACAGGTATTTTTATATAAATGGGTGAGTACATTTAATACAACAAGAGCAATGGTTGACATTATATTCATAGACAATCTATCCATTCTCATATTAAGGCTGAACATAGAGAAAACATTAGTAGATAGAACAAGCAGCTTTTCTTATTGTGTTTTTTCTGGAATAAATTAGTAACAAAGTCATTATCTGAGAGAATAAGCACAGGTATAATGTAGTGAAGACAGTTTTAGAGAGTGGGGTGAACTGACTAAAGAGTTCATGTATACCAGTAGTATACATGAGAATATCGTGAATATACAGTGACTGTTTTTTGGAAATATAAGTCAGTTACCATGAGTTATCTCACATTACTTTACCGAGTGTATATTCCCTGCTATCCATATCATCCCAGATAATGGCCAGCACCAAACTGCAGACAATGGTCATCACCAGAAATGTGAGCAAGAACCCTTAACTTTAGATCCATGAGTAAGCACTGCCAAGACCATCAGAAATATTCAGACGGGCTCAGCCCAAATCACTGACCCACAAAAATGTTGCTTTAAAGTTTTAAGATTTGTTTCCAAGATTATTAATCACTCAAAAGTTATACTTACTATTGGTCAAGTATTATTGTTAGTAGTATACATGTATTACCATTTGTTCAAGATCTGATTTTAAAACTGAGTTACACATAGCAAGAGATTCCTCAGTCTTGGACAATTTGAAATATTTTGTCTATCTCTTAATTATGTATTTTGTATAAAATGTACATATAAATTTAGACACAGATAAATGGGAGAAAGCATTTGTTATAAGTCATTATAACCTGGATGATTCTGGACAATAGAGTTAAATATAGAGTCTCAGTTTACTTGTCTGTCTGTCTATTGGCGATGAAGGTAGTATCTAGTTACAGCATTGTAAGTTGAATTAAATGGAGTGTGTTTATAAAATTATTGGATCTATATCAATTAACCTACCAAAATTCTACTTGATTTGTGATTAAAAGTCTGTTTATTGAATAGTATGGGCAAATTTGAAAATGATATTTCTTTCAATATTATGAATACTGATTTACATAATACAACATGCAAATGATTATTCACAAAGGAACTGTGACATTTTAGCTTTCGTTCAAATCTAGTCTGATAGTATTAAATTGAGGTAATTTAGGAGGAGCAGGAATGGATTGGATGCAATACTTGATAAGGTTATCTTGTAGAATTCATATGGCACTGCTTATTCATCTGTGCCTGGTAAGTAAAAGTTATGAATTTTAAATAATGAAATTTAGTCATAATCATAGTAACTCATCTACTGTGGATTAAAAATTTATAGTAATATTCAGCAAAATAATGTAATTATTTCAGTAGAGGTTATCAACAGCATTTGAATATTTTTTAACACATCTTTCAAGGAAAATGACAGATTTAAACAAAAATAAATCATGAAAGGCCCTATTATTTTAGAGAAGAATAGAAAATGCAAATTTTACAATGTTACTGATATCCTTCAAATAAAATCATAATTAAAATCTACCTAGTGGAAAAATATTTTACCTCACTCACAATAGTACCCTGGTATGTTTGACTCACTCATAGAATATGACCTAAAAGCTAGAAAATAAAAAGGAACTAATTCTACGAGTTATCTGGCAGAATTATGGAGAGAAAGTGAAAACTGGTGAAAATGGTATTACAGAAAACCAAGAGTTAATATATATTACAAAGCAAATTTATGTTTCCTATTATTGATAAATAATCCATCAAATCTATCTGCAATCTCATGAATTTGAAGTTTCCTTTAAAAAGTTGTCAATTGCTGGGCATGGTGGCGCATGCCTGTGATCTCAGCCCTTGGGAGCTGAAGCAGTAAGATCATCACGAGTTCAAGGCCAGCCTAAAGTACAGAGCAGACTCTGTCTCAACACCCCCCACCCCAAAGTGGTTCACTTTTAAAATCCTTACCCATTTTTTCTAGAACCTTAAGTTCCATAACAGAAGTATCCATTATTTGTTAGGTGACTTCCACAATGACAACAGAGAGCCAATCATGAAGACAATAATGAAGGAAAGCCGTAATGTTCGTATTAGAAAAGCTATTAAAAGTCTTTAAATCTAGTTTAGAACTATAAAGGAAAGACTAAGAATTTTTTTATTTAAAGAGAAAAAAGAAAGAAAAAAAAAACAAAGCAGTAAGTGGGTACAAGTAATACAGAATTTCAAGAAAAAAATAAACAGTAAGAAATCACTAGTTAACACATTACATATTGTCATCTCAGAAACAGTTGTCCAAATTACAAAATCAAAGCATACAAAGTGAACATTCATACAGTAAGATTGCAGAAAGACTAAGAATTTGGGTGCACATATGCATTTAAGTATGAGAGAGTGAGAGAGACAGACAGACAGAGAGAGAGAGAGAGAGAGAGAGAGAGAGAGAGAGAATGAGAATGAGTTACTTTTCCACTGATTTTATGAGCTGATTTACTGCGATGAATAATAAGCAGAGTACCTCACATCTCACAAAAATCTCATCATGACCACAGCAGTTTTTACCTTGCTTAGTTTCAGTAGATTAAGCACAAAGATCAGCTAGCTAGCTCTCTCCAGATAAGACTGGCATCATGGTCTACCAAGGTACGTTTTCCTTCAAGATTTTTTGGTTGTAATTTCCTTTCTCAAAAATTAGCCTTGTCTTTTTTGAGTTACCTTGGAATATTGATTTTTGCTTCATAGTACTGAAGTTTTGCAAATATATAATCTTCATAGACATAAAAGTCCTTCTTTCTCAATCTCATTAACTGAAAGATGTTTATTTTGCTTTTCTAAAGATTCTTTTTTTTTTTTTTTTTTTTTTTTTTTTTTTTTTTTTTATCGGTACCAGGGATCGAAATCATGACTGCCTGCTTGCAAGGCAGGCGCTTATGCCGCTGAGCTAAATCCCTAGCCCCCTTTCTAAAGATTCTTAAATGTATATTATTTTGATTCATTTAATATCAAAGTATAAGTTTAAATAAAACAATGAAATTATTATCCTGGTTACTATCTGGATAATCTATTTGCTCAGAGTAATAAATTATACAATTTTAGGACAATGAAAGTAGCAAATGCTCATTTGGGGAAACTAGCAAATTACTAAAGAAGAAAATGCAAAAGTAGTACCCAACTAATTTCTGCTTTGTCTTTTTTCTTCTCAGTACATTCTGTATGTTATACCATAAAATTGGCATGACACCACTTGTTCTATTATATAACATATCTTTGCATACTTTATATGCCACACATTATACTCCTAGCATGATAGTTTCAAATGGCCACAATATACTTAATGTAAGTTCCTAATTAAAATAATTTATAGGCATATATTAATGTCTCCACAAGAGCAATTTGAGGTACATCATTTTAAAAATACAGCTAAGCCTTTAATAGAATACTTAACATCATCCTGGACACACAGAAAATATGTGGTAGAATGCTGATTCAAATGCCTGATTCACGGATTGAAAATATTCATTTATTATAACTTGCTTTTACTTCCTTCTTCGAGGATTTGATTAAGGAAACTAATGAGAATTATTTTACTAGCCTTTTTCTTGTCTGGTGTTAGTGATATATCAAGCTTTTTACAGTTTGCTGTATATTGAATGTTCTTGGATATAGTAATGCCTTTAAGACAAATTGCTAGAAATGTAGCAACCAAGTTGAGGCTCTAAATAGTTTTAAAACCTGTGATGTATAATAAAAAACTGCACTAATAAAGTTTTTTTTTTAAAGTAAGTACCATTCTCCTGGTGATACTTTAAGATTTTATTTGTATATTTCATTTTAAACCTTTTAAAGGTTATCTATATTTATACAAATGAACCTTCATAATCCCTACTTTTTGGAAAGATATGTTTGTATTGTGTGTGCTTAAAATTATTAATATCCTATTATTTATATTTATTTTATCACTTAGAACTTGTTGATTATGATTTATTTTTGTCTTTTTCTTTTTTATTGGTACGGGGAGTCGAACTCACGACTGCCTGCTTGCAAGGCAGGCGCTTATGCCGCTGAGCTAAATCCTCAGCCCCTGATTATGATTCTTATTTCGATTTTAGATGCTTTGTCCTTTCAAAAAGAATGTGTTCTTCTTAGCTGATTTTTAGAATAATCATCTATTGAGTTGGTGTTATTGAATAGAAACATTTCTCTTTTTCACAGTTGCATAAAATTACCGGGCAGATGATCTCCTGTATAAAGGAAACGTCCCTGCAGCTGATGCGGGTGTGTAACTAAATGTTGGTCATCGGAGTACAGAGTGAAAATGTTAAGTGGTGGTTTCTCGGAAACTTCTCTTGATGACTCAGTCTTACAGTGTGACTTTCAGATCCATTCTCAAAACTGCAATTTATTAGTCAACTTTTTCTTAAAACCTTGGTTCCTTGCAACATGTATTTACTTCACAAAGGTTTTTGAGTTGACTGTTGCAGCTCTATTTCAGGTTGCAGAGTGGATTCAATGCTACTTCACAGATCTGTCTTTCTGAGATCTGGACTGAAGTAGCTATAACACCATAGACTAGCATGTGCTCTTCTCATGATGGATGATGGAGCACTAGCGAGTGATTAGCAATGCAATATTCTTCTTAAATCGTCTATTCAGAATTTATATAATGTTACATCCATTTAATCAAAAAAAGTGGGGTGGAGACATTTTCTCTGCCTGTTCTACTGGAGAAACTTCAAAGTCACAAGATGTAGAACTTGATTTTAAAATCCTTAAACAAGAAAGTGGCGAAGAGATGGAAATAATCTAATCCACTACACTTAGATTGTATTCTTTCTACAAACGTATCAGAGATTTTGTGATACATTATATTTCCTATAAACTATAGCTTGAGTGTCTTCTTCACAGACAAGTTCTGATACTTTACAAAACATTTCTTACCTCAACTAAATTTTGTCTGGTGAAACATCAAAAAGAATAGTATTCATCTGCTATTTCTGTCACTAAAGAGATCATTCACTTTTATTCTTTGAAGCAGCATGCTCTCTTGCTCTATGTCTATGGGCTTTGTATGTATCATTCATCTTACCAGGGTGATGTCACCTTAAATCAAACAAGAGTGGTGCAGATATATAAAGAGAGTAGGGTCAGGGGTAATCTTATGATTCCATAATAAGTAAAAAGTCACAAATTCCAAGGAAAGAATTAGACCAATATAGTAACGAAAAATTAAGTTCATGTTTTTACATGTAGGGAATACAATTTTTTACACAGTTTAGAGTGATTTCCTTCTGAAAAAAATGATGATTTTTCTTGTAAAAATTTTGTAGGGTTAGGGTTAGGATTAGGGTTAGGGTTAGAGGTTGTCTTTCTTCCAGTGAACATGTTTGGCACTTTTGTAGAAGATAAAGTGACTGAGTGTGTTTGTAGTTGTGTCTGTATCTTCTAATGCATTCCACTGCTCTCAGGTATGTGACAGTACCATGCTGATTTTATAGCAGTAGCCGTGTAGTATAATTTCTAGTCAGGGATTGTGACACTTCCTGCCTTGCATTTCTTGGCCAGGATTGCCTTTGCTTTTCTAGGTCTCTTCTATTTCCAAAAGAATTTTAGGACTGCTCTCTCTAGATCTTTGAGATGTGCTAATGCTATTTTGCTTTGAGATTGCATTAAATCTTTTGAGAGTATGGCCATTTTCACAATGTTGATTCTTCCCATTCATGAGAAAATGGTATATTTCCATTTTCAGATATTTTGTTCATTCTGATTTTTCAGAGTACTTTAAAATTTTCAACATATAGATCTGTAATTTCTTTGTTAGAGTGATTCTTATGTATTTCATTTTTTGGATGCTATTGAAGGATGTGGTTTCCCTAATTTCTCTCTCAGTGAGTTTCCTTTTTGTACAAATATGCTTTTCATTTTTGAGCATTGAGTTTGTATCCAGATATTCTACTGCACTTGGTTAGTGATTCTAGAAGTATTTATGTGAAGTTTTTGCAGTGTCCTATGTAAAATATCAGTTCATCTGAAAATATTGATAATTAAGACTTCTTCCTTTCATGTTCTTATTTCTATTTCTCTCTCTTGTCTAATTGCTCTGACTAATGTTTTCGGAAATATATTGAATTAGAGTAGAGATAATGGACATCTTTATCTTGTTCCTTATTTTAGAATGAAGCCTTCCAGTGTTTGTCCATTTAGTATTTTGGTTGTTGGCTTCTCATCAATGACTTTTTCAGATTGAGGTAAAGACTTTTGATTCTGATTTTCTATAGGGTTTTTAACATGAATGAATTTTGGACTTTAACAAAAGCTTTTTCTGCATCTATTGAGATTATCATATGATTTTTCCCTTTGGCCCTTTGATATGGTATATTACATTTATTGATTTGCATATTTTTAACCATCCCTGCATTCCTGGGATGAATCCTACTTGGTCATTGTGTATAATCTTCTTGATGATTTGTTACACTCTGTTTGCTGGTATTTCATTGAGGATTTTTACATATATGTTCATTAGGGGGAATATCTGTTATTCTCCTTTGTGGATGGATCTTTCTTTGGTTTGGGTATCAGGATAATACTTGCCTCCATGAACACATTAGGTAGTATCGGTTCCCTTTCAATTTCGTTATAGAATTTGAGGAGTATTTCTATTCCCCTTGTCCCACTGATGTAGAAAGGAAGAACAGTTCACCTGGATTCTTCCCAAGCTAGTTGCCAGATCCCGTGATGTAGTGGGGAGGAAATACTCACCTGGTTTCCTTCAGCTGGACAAGTTGCTGGGTCCCACAATAACAGATATAACTATTTAGAAAGTATTTATTTGATGCAATAATTGTGTTATAAAAATACACTTTTTTCTTTAATGAAGTTCTATATGTACTGTCTTAACACTTACCTACAACATTTTTTTCTTTTGATTTTTCTTGGAAACTTCCTTATCTGCTCATTCTTTAAATGCCAGAAATTTTTCTATCAAGTTTACCAAAAACTTCCACTATTAAATACAATAACCAGTTCTTATGATCAGAATTTTGATAGAGTGGGTCATTCCTGCATTCTTTAAATATTCTGTTTACTTGGTTCACACACCTGTTTGTGTGTGTTCCTTCACACACCTGCTTGTTTGCATGTATATGTGAGTTGTGTGTATGTTTTTGTTTGGAATATATTGTTGACAGCCATTCAGCTCATTTTTTCCTAAGTCATCTGCTTGTTGGGTTACTCTAAAGCTTATTCCTTGAACTTCTGCTCTATACATGTATATTCACCTTTTATCATAAAAACATTGAAGACATCCAGGAGCCTAGCTTTACATTCCATTTTAATTGTGATAACTTCTGAATGTGTATCTTTAGCATCAACTGCTTAGCTTTTATACGTGACATTTAATCTGGTATATTTCAAATTTGACATCTACTATGTTAATCATTTTATATTGCCTATACAAAGCTGTCTCTTTTCTGATGTTCTTCATTTAAGTTAATGGGAATGCTGTTTTCAGTTCATCCAGTAAAAAACGTTGATGCCATTTTTGACTTTTTACTTCATTTTATACTCTGTATCATGTCTTTTCACAAATCCTGTAGGGTCATAATTTAAGTTACAGTCATTGAATCCTCTTCACTCGTATGAAGGATCACCGTCATACCATGCTAGGCTACCAATAGTTGTGTAACTGTCAGTCTAATTTTTATCTTTGTCTCTTTTAATTTCATCTTCAGAGAGCAGTCTAAATTACTCTGTTAAAAATGAAGTAATTGTACCATCTAATACATGGCCCCTCCTCAGTATGTTACTGCTTAACCTTATGTATGTCACATTCGTTCTAGTTCCCACAAGAATAAGTTTATTCTTCAATAGTTCAGGCCTGTTTCCACTTCAGAGCCTTGAACCCACCGAGTAAAGTCTTTATGGCTCACTACCTAATTTTCCCAGAATGTGTGCATATATATATATATATTTTCAGTGATTTTTTTCTGGCAGCAATCCAATATATAATTTTTGTTCTGTGCTTCATCATTCTTTTTAACTTCTGTGGCAATATCATTTGCTTGATATTCATTAATGTCTATATACTATATGTTTTTCTTTTGCCTTGTTTATTTTGCACATGACCCAAGAATTAACTAGCTATAAAGAGTATGAATTTATTTATTTGATATTTCATATTTCATCTTCCTACTTGCTCTCCATTTCCCTTTATTTACCTTATGGGGAGCTCTAAACATCACCAAGGTAAAGTAATTGCCAGTGAGACGGAATTAAGAAACAGAGCTGGAATATGTGACAATCCCCACTAAATTTACCCTCTTATGATTCCTGCCACCGTGGGGTAATGTAGATTGGAGTTAACTAATCTTTGAGTTTCTTCTTTAGTCTGGTTCTAAGGCTAGTGTTTCAGCTTTAGATGAGTCCTAAATACAAGTGAAATGAAGACTGTTGTGATTAACTGAAGAATATAAAATTATTTTCCATTTTATGATATCAAACATAGATAAATTTAATGTTTCAATTATTTTGGTAGTATTTTTGACACTAATATATTAGGTTTAAAGTCATAGTGCTAGTTAAATTTTCCCAGACTATTTATTTATCTGTCCCAACATAAGTTTTTTTCATAGTTCCTAAAATGTCTTATGCATGTATGCTGTAACAGCAGATGTCCATCAAAATGATATATTTGAGACTTAACTTGAGTCAGCTCACTATCCTGAGTGGAAAATCAAAGAAACAAATGTAATTCAAAATTAGATTATATTGAACTGCCAAATGTTAGCACACTTGGCATTCAAGTAATAGTAGCTGTTTTAGTAAGCAATTTGAAGTATAAAATAAAAGAAACGTATTTCTTAGTATTAGACCTACTCAACATTGAAACTAAAAGGTCAAATGCTGTGCATACCATTTCTCATGCATTAGGATAACTATCATCTAAAAATGAAAGTATGTATTTTATTAAGGGTGTGGAAAAATAGAAATTTTTGTGTATTGCTGATGGCAATGTAAAATGGTATAGTTGCTGGACAAAAAATGTGGTGATCACACAAATATTTACACATAGTATGACCATTGGGTCTAAAAAGTACTCTTCTAAGTGTATAGCCAAAGAACTGTAAAAAATGCATATATATATATATATATATATATATATATATACAGAAAGAGAGAGAGAGAGAGAGAGAGAGAGAGAGAGCCTTAAAATGAATGAAATTATGACAGAGCATTACATGGCTAAACTTTGAAAAGTATTATGCTAATTAAAATGAGCCAGATACTTTCTTCCCAAAAGGCAGAAATATTAGATGATTCTGATGCAAGAAGTATATAGAGTATTAAGGAAAAGAAAACCAGAAGTAATATAGTGATTGCCAGAAAGTTATCAGAGTTTGGAGGACAAGAGAATATGGAATTAAAATTTTCACCCTTTGGTGTGAAAAATTTCTAGAAATAGTGATAATGGTTGTAAAACATTAAGAATATATTTACTGCTTCTCAGCTATAGAATTAAAATTGTTAAAATAGTAAGTTTTGTGCTTGTTAAATAAAATAAAGTAGGGAAAAACATATACATGGGAAATAATGTACATCTTCTTGTGACATTTTAATAAAGCAATGAAATCATTTCCAGGAAATGTTTTGAAGGTTGGCAAATTCTCCCATTCCTATAATTCTTCCATTCTATAAATAACTGGGAGGCAGAGAGAACAAGCCATCTTGTCTGAGATTTGTGGTGGCAACATACTGAGACCAGGTTCCTCTCATCACTTGTTAGCTCCAGTAAAAATCATGTAGAAATTTTCTCAAGGAGAAACTTTGTGATATAAAAATTGCCCCTCTCGTGCATGCTGCATCGGTGTTGTGTGCTCAATTACATTTATAAATCTTTGACTCAAGAATAAATTGTATTAAAACTAAAACCATTTGGTAAACAGAATAATGTGATATCTAGTGACTGGTAATGTTCATTGTACATTGAGCAAGTAGTTACTATGTCAAGTAAATCTCAAAAAAAGGGCTTTCAAAATGAATTTTTAAAGTCATATCTGACCTTTTTTACGAATTCAATTGCCTATGCAACAAAACATTATCATTTGTAGGAGATATGCTTTGTTTAGAAAAGTATTTTGTTAGAAAAGACAGAGAAAAAAAAAAAAACTATTTCATTGCTGGAACCACTTATCTTTTGTCCAGAGAGGCTTATTATATTAACGAATCCACTCTATTCATCTCATTGTTTGCAGTTCTTTACAGACATAATCAGATTAACTAGTGTTCCTGACTGAGCTTTAACAGTCAAAAATACATTGCATAGACTTTCACAATCTTGTAAAGAGTTCTGAGAAAATGTCTGTAGATCTATAAAACAAGTATGTTAACTCATTTAGCATAGGGCACGAAGAACAAATAATAATTCTTATACAGGTGCCTAAATATTTAAAAGTTACTTGACTTAAATATTAGCCTTTAAGGGGAGAGAGGAAAGACTATACATGCGAAGTTTCTAACTGCATTATTATTAATATATAATTCAATGGAGCGTAAAACCAATTTGGGAAAGAAATGAGCAAGGTTCTAAATGCCTTAATGGCATTTATAGACATGCCTAAGGTATAGATAAGAGTATATTGGCTCTTCATTTACCCTCCAATTCAAGGAAAAGTGCAGAGTTGTTGTCATGTTAATACAGTAGAAAATTCAAAGCCTCACAAAAATACTTATTAATTTTCCCCATTTTAACACATTTTTATTATTTTTGGAATTTTCTCCATTAATCTACATTACTAATTTTTAAAAATATAGTAAGAATGCATGCAGCTTATTTGAAATCTGTCTCCAACATTAAAAAGCAAAATAAAAATTCTCATAAAAGCGTGGGATAAAATTTTTAAGAACTGAAATTAGAAAAATGAAATTTTCATTTGAAAATATGACATCAGAAAATAATTACTGTTTTAACTATTGTCATCTTGTTGAATAGCTGCTATTATAATTACACTATTAGAAACCTTGAAATTTTGTGTTTCCTCATAGTTAATGTTAATCTTCTGCTTGAAAGAGTTTCTCTTCATAAATCTTTATGAAATTTGCTTTTAATTTAAGAACAAGAGTATATGTGTACTATTCATTAAACCTAATTGGAAAATATCAGAGGAACTTAAAATATATGGGCATCTGAGTTAAGTGTTACAAGTGGAAATCCTCCCCCCCCATCCCAGGGATTGAACTCACTACTTCACACTTGCCAGGCAGGTGCTTATCCTGCTGAGCTAAATCCCCAGCCTAAATATCATCTCTTAAAAGAAACCGTATTATTCATCTAATTTATGCTTCTGATTACTACTAATTCACTTTCCTAAAAGACATGATTTCTTCCATGACTGTACTGTCATGGTTTACTGCAGTTAAAAATATTATTTGTTTGTCAAAACTATATTAGCTCAGTATATCAAAGGATATTAGAATTTGTGTGTTATAAACTTCCAATTTAATGTTACGTTGTATGTGTATTTTGTTTACTTGCAATAAAGGGCCTAAATTGTTCAACAAGTGAAATAATTTTAAAAGAAAATTAACTATTTAATTCAAAATTAAAATATCTACTCTTTTATAATTTAATATGGATAATTTGCTAATGGTTAAAATTTGTGAGCTGTGCATATATATGTACTCAGCATAGCTATGACTATATCCATGGTATGTTTTCTTTTTGTATTTTCATAGTTATTTTAAAAAGCTAAAATGAAGTTGTAGAAGAAAATAAGAAACAGTAATGAGTATATTATTACATAATGGAAACATCTTAGAAATTCAGTGTGGCTTTTATCCCAAGCTAAAAATGACTTCAGAATCATGAATGTGTTTATGAAATTGTGTTACACTCTAGTGCAGTTTGGAATAGCTTTCTGAAAAAATTATGTGTTGTGATGTACATGTGATTGTATTGGTGTATAAAGTAGAAGGGCATTCATATGTGGATAGAGTAGTATTTTGGTGACTCTTGAGGGTACTCATACTTGTGGATATCTACAGCATAGGTAGAGAAAGGCTTCCAATTATTCTACCTTTGTAAGTCAGAAGACAGGGACTTGCACAATGATATTAAGAAAAGAAATTAAAAGGTGTCAGTATGCCACTTTGATTGCAATTTCAATCCCATGGGAACTTAATAAATTCTAACATAATATGATGACAATTAGATAACAACAACAACAACAGTCTCTAAAATTGTGTTAACACAAGAGGATGATGCATCTTTTTGGCATGCTTTTATTTTTTCAAGAAATGAAGTGGTGGTTTCAGAAGCATGATGTTAGCATGTTCGGAGCCGTGTCAGTAGCAAGAGGTGATATCTTTGTCTCAATAGCAGGCATCATGTAACTTGACGGAAGCACCAACTGCTAAAACACTGATTTGGCAGGCATAGATAACACTGGTGATTTCTGGGAGAAATGACAAAATAGTTATTACCTATTATCACTGAATTAAAGTGGAAACTTCACTTTAGAGAACCAGGGCATAATAATAAAATAATCAATTGTGCAACATTATGTTTAAGAGACACATTTGTCATTATTTAGATACTTCTGAAACCATGGTGAAATACCAACATGTTATGGGTTTTTCATGAAATGTCATGAATTCTTGAAAACTGTGGTGTTTTCCAATGTTAACATGTCACTTTGAGTTTATCTGGTGTTTCCCTACAACTGAATTCTACTTATTAAATGATGCTATATTGCAAGAGTTGAATTTTGCTATTTGACTCATTATTTATATTACTGACCAACAAACTATCATCTGCTGAGCACTAGAAACTCTACTCCCTTGGAAACTAAATATTTGTAGACAAGGCATTTTAAGATATATAAATGCATTATTCAGCATCAAATTTAAGATTTTTTCCAATCACTTATATCATTAAGGACTTAGGGTTTCTATCTTATTTATCAAGCATTGTCAATAATCACTCAATACTAAAATTAGCCAATTGGAGCCTCTTTAACTTGCTTGCTTTTGAAATGTTTCTATGATCTTTTAAGCATCTCTGTTTCCTAACACGGAGATACTCCAGGTTCATTTTTTATTTGGCATGCCTTAAGTCTGGAATCACTCATTTTTCAAAAGTGCTGGCTTCTTTTAATGGAAATTGTTATTTTAAAGACAAATGCATGAATGCCTGCAGCTTGATGCCATTGGGTGAGCTGCTGTTTTAAGAGGTATGTGAGACAGAGAGAGTAGCGGTGATGTGGATATTGTAAAAATGATAAGGGATATAGATTAAAATATTTATGTTTGTTCATAGTTATTAACCATGATCCTATCTTAACCCTGACTCTAACCCTAAGTTTTAGAATATTCATTAATGAATTTTTATATGTTCATGGATTTTCTTCCCTTTTACAATCATCTGATATAACGTTTTACAACAAATTTTATTGAACAAATTTCTTACGTGAAAATTTAAAGGGGTTTTAACAGGGAAGAGAATGAAAAGGGAAGGACAGTGAAGTGTAAATAAACTATAAATATATGACTATAGTATTTTGAAATCAGGAGTTTGGCCCTCCACAAGATAGTAAAGTAGAATCTCAGATTCTGTGTTAGAGAAACATCCTCAAAAGAGGAGAAAATGACTCAGGTTGTCTATTGCCTCTGGATTCCTAATTTGCACCTCGATATTGTTATTGTTCCAATCAACCAAGTATAACCACAAAAACAAATATCACCAAAACCACAAGGAAACAGTTTCAGTGACAAAAAATGACCAATACATAACCAACGCAAACATTCTAAAGATTTCAAATATTGAAATTATCACAGCATAAATAAAATAGCTGCACAATAAATATTTGAAAAAGTAAACACTGGAATAATAAATGAGACAGTAATATGAGACTGTCAATATGAATCAAATAATTTAAAAATAATATAAGCAATACTTAAATTGTACATTTTAACAATCATTAAATTATCAATTCAAAAGATATAAAATAATTATGATATGTACTATTCATCAGATAAATTGCATATTCATTTTAGGGGGTATTTTTGAGGTATGATTTAATTATATGGTTCAAGCTGGCTTCTGAATTCCCTGTGTAGCCAAGGCTGGCTTCCAACTCCTCCCTCAGTCTCCACAAGCATGACCACAAGCATGTGGTCCACAAGCATGTGTCACCATGTCCAGTTTGCATATTTTTAAAGAATGCAGAATTCGAGATATACAAGCAATTTATTCAACTTTTAATTAAATGTGCTTGTAATGTTTTATAAAATACCCAGGAAATAATAGTGATTGTTTTGCTTGCTGGTATTTGCTCAAGTCCTTGTTTATCATGGATTGTGTTTATCATGGATTTATCAGCTCTTATTGAAACAAGTAAATGCTATGCTATGCTCCTAGAACTGCCTTAACACTAAAGAGCAGAATTCCTTAGACAGCCTCAGCATTCAATGCATGCTGGGTTTGTTTCAACTAAAGGAGAAATATCTTCCATAAAATCATGCCCAATATAGGGCAGCCTGCGTCCAATTACTCCTTGATATGTGAGAATAAATCTTGGAAGCTGTGGAATATCTAGCATAGGCATCTTTTCTTTTCAGCATTATGGGCAGAGAGAAACAGCGTGGAAGATGCCTGATGAAAATTTGTTTTTGAAAATCATGGATTTATACCTGGAACCTGCACAATAGAAGAAAATGGAGCATCAAACATTTTTCTGAAACTAAGAATGTCTGTGCAAATCAACTGGCCAACATTGGACTCAATGATAAAATAATGGAAGTACTTCCATTCATTAGGAAGAAGAAACATACATGGATGCTCACATGTAAATTTTAGTTTTTTAGGGCCTAAGTAATGCCACAAAGATAAATGTTTTGGATAAAGAAGAATTAAAGGGCTTAAGAAAGCAAACTATCATTTATGTCTGATTGTCCATACAAAATATTCTAAACGTCAGGTATGTAATTTTTAGAATAAAACAAAAAAAAATTTAAACTCTTTTGATAAGTAATTAACAAATAAGTAAGATGTGAAAAGTTAAGCATATTACAAATAAAAGGTAGATAATAATTAGCCTATCAAGGGATGGCTGGACTTTACAATTACTTTAGTTTCAGAAAAACAAGAAGGATGACAAAGGGTGACAAGGGAACATTTGTTCTCCCCCAAATTGTTATATATATTCAAAGTGAAGCTCAAAAATATTATTGTAGTTTGTCAAGGAATTAAACAAATTGATAAACAGAAGCAAAGGCCAACATATTATTAGTAATATTCTTAAGAAGAAACAAGTATCATTGGCAAGTAGTTTCAACAGTAAAGACACTATAGTATTTGCAGTTATCAATTGTTTGAACCAGAATATAGATGCTAAGGAGACTAGTAAGGAGTGCGGGGATGAATAAGTGCTCAAGTGCATCAGGAAACTTAAAATATGTAAGAATATCCACTAGAACTAAATTATCAAAAATTCTAAGGCCAAGGTAGCATTCCTCATATTTTCCTCATTGTGTAATTCTCCCCTGGGAACCCATATGGGATGAGAGGAATCTTCTGAGGAGGCTCTTACCTAACCGGAATGGAGGAGAAATAGCAGCCTGCAACTGTGTTTAGATCTATGGCTTCAAAGATAGAGCTTCTGATCCATCAGCTCTAATCAAGAGAGGATACAATTTTGCAACATTACTCACTCTTCTTCTTTGGGAGAAATGAATGTCTGGGATGGAAAAAAGGGGAAAATAATCCTTCTAATACAATGGAGACTAGTCGGGTTCTATTGGTCAAGTTAGGTGAGGGAGGTGTGTTTCATCTACATAAAATTTCTCATATTGATATCTTTTTTCCTTCCTTTTATATTCCTAGTAGATATAAGCTTCTAATGATATGCAATTTTAAGCAATTAGCATACCATACACATTCCATCTGATATTCTACTGGATACTAATATGGCTCTTTCATGGTTAAAATGAACATTATGAAGAAAGAGGTCCAAAAGTGTCTAGTTATGTTTATAGTAGAGAATTTAAGGCAATAATGAGTGAGAAATGCGTGTGCACACTCAGTGTGCTCAGCAAAAACACAAGGAAATAAATTCTGCATCTTTCATTTGAATCACTTATTTGAAGAGAAATTTCAAGGCACAATTATTTAGAGATAATGCACATGGCACACTGACTCATTCATTTTTGTGGAAGTTTTTTTGACAGTTTAGCTCCTAATTCATAAGCTAATTAATGCAAAAATCTCCAGAGAGTAGGCAATTTTTTGTTTTGTTTTGATTTTGTACCAGGGATAGAACTCACAACCTCGTGCTTGTCAGGCAGGTGCTGTGCCACTGAACTAAATCCCAGGAGAAGGTAGATAAATTTAAAAGTAAATCCTTCTCCTTTAATTATTTTTCTCTTCTCTACCATGTCAGCACCCTTGATTTCTTGTTCTTTGGTTCTTAATACTGAATTACTTGAAGTGTTTAACTTCAACCTGTCTTCCTTCAGTCTTATAATTGAATTTATTTTGCTCTTAGAAAAACCATCTATTACAAAAGTGGATTATATTTTAAATAAGGAGTATAATGTAGAGAGGGATAAATGGATGGATTGAATTAGGATGGGAAGACTGATTGAGGTTTAAATTAAAAATGAAATATAAATGATATAAAATAATACATTTTCTAGATCCTATACTTTATATTTGAAGAGCGCTTTTAGTGTTCTGGCTGCTTCTGTAATTGCTAAAAGAATAACCTCCATTTGAAGGTTTAAAAGGATATGCAGCCCTTTCTGTGTGTTTTTTTAAAGCCACGTGAATATCTGTAATCTCTCTGGGATTGCTTGAGATGAATCAATTTTCAAGATACTTATTTTAGATTCCGAAGTTACATTTTACAAGCTAGACTACATTGCAGTGTTTACATAGTTTTCTCCAGAGAAATATCAGTTCATAATTCAGTAAGATTTCTTATTATATTCAATATAATGTGATTATATGTAATTATGATTTTATTGGTTCAAGTGATAAAACTTATTCAAAAATAAATACATGGAAGATTTTATTTTGCTAAAAATTCTAAAATCGTTGCTAGATTCCCATTAAGTTGTGGAATCTATTTCCCCTCTTCTTCTAACTGGGCTTTTGAAGAATGAGCTTTATGGCTTTCTCTATAAATAAAATGAAATGGAAGTGATATGTGACTTCTAATGCCAAATCATAAAGGACATATGGATTCTTCTGGTCCTTTTTCTCTTGGACACAAATGTTAGCAACCTTGAACTGACATTTAGAATTCTAGCTTCTGTAATTGTTAAACCTACAGTCACGATACTAGGAAGACCTGGTGGATAGCCTACATAGGGGCAGAAAACAAGGCAAGGAATCTTCATCTGTTCCAGCCATTAGCTGTTTGTCTTACCTAAGTCTAAGCATCAGATATGTGAGGGAATAAGCCTTCAGATACTTCTACACTTGCCTTTGAGACACTCCAGCTTATGCTGCATGGAGCAGAGATACATTCTCTCTGCCAAGCCCTGAGTACGCTGCAGATTTTTGAGCAACTAAATGTTGTTATAAACCATGAGTTCAAGTGGTTGTTAATGCACCAGTTGAAAACTGGAGAACTTCAGATTCTTCTACTTTCAAGCCTCACAGAAGAAACTAATGACAGACTATACAATTCACAGATCCTGAAAGAAGATTTCTAAGCAATTATGTACACAATTTGTAAGGAAATAAGAAGAAACTGGAATGTATCTTATCAATTTTACTACTACTTTCTATCCGAATGAGACCCCAAATATTTTCTATGCTATGTGAAAAAGTATTTTTCACTCTATAAAGGTAAACCAATGCAAAGCAAGTCAGAACAATGAGAATGCTTTTTTTCCCTAAAAACTTAGAGCAAGAGGATCACTAGTTTGAGCTCAACCTGATTTAGTAAGACTCTGTCTCAAGCTTTAAAAATAAATACATTAAATAAAAGACACAGGGAGACAGTTCAATGTGAGTGACCTCGCTTCAAAGCCTGGTACCTCATAAACATACAAACACAAAGCCAGGAACTACGAAGATAAATGCATTAAACATCAAAATGATGATAAGTAGGCCAGGGTTCTGTCATGAAAACAACTCAAACCGTGAGTTGTTAAAGATCCATTAAAGAGAGAGATATAAGTGGAAGGAGATCCATAAATGTAAATTTTGAAAGATAAAGATATTTAGAATGTAAAGATTTCAAGAGTTGTTGAGAGAATGTGTAAGGTAGGAGAGAAAGGGGAATGGAGAGATGTCTCAAGGGAAAGCATATGTTATGCAACATTGTAGAAGCCAGTAGACGTGAGCAACTTAATACAGCTTTGAGTTTGAGGCCATGGAAGTCTTCATTGGATTTTGTCAATTTGACCTGTATAAGAACAATTTGAGTAGAATTTTGAGACTATAAGTCAAAGTGGAATTGATAACACATAAATGGATACTGTAACATGCATAATCTCACAAAGAAACTGTTTGAGTCATGGAGTAGACAGGAAGTTTAGAAATAATGCTTTTTTTAAAATTCTGCCCTCTTTTATCACCCACCACTATGTTGGGTTTGAAACATGAATAAGGAAAGAATTGAAAATGTGTGAAAGAGGGCAAAGAATGTCACTCCATGGTAGAGTGCTTGCCTGTCATGTACAAGGCAATAGATTTAATCCCCAGCATCAAAAGGAAAAAAAAGACGTGAGATTAAAGCAGGAAAGTAAAAACAAAGGAAAAATATAGTGTTTAGAGTGTATGCATTCTCAGAACCTAACCAAATGAAAAGCAAGTCTCCCTGAAATAAAAATGCTTTGTGCACTTGTGCCTCCTGTCCTCTGAAGAACAAAATATTCCTTACTCCAACTCTGCATTCATCAGCAGAACATTCACTTAATCTTCTTAAGCAAATTTAGCTGCAAGAACTCCTTTGAAGTTCATTTTCCTTCCAAAAGTCAAGGAAAAAATTTAAAGCCAGCCGTCTAAATTAGAATGTATATATACTTATAAAAAATATCAAGGAATGCTACTTTGTAGCTAATGGGTTCATCCATGAGCCCAGAATGACATTGCATTGTGTGAATATTAAAAGTAAGGCATTTTGATGGGTTGTGTCCAACTATATAAAATAGTTTTGGATAAAATGTTAATGGATT
This sequence comes from Cavia porcellus, assembly GCF_034190915.1. Classification (NCBI taxonomy): domain Eukaryota; kingdom Metazoa; phylum Chordata; class Mammalia; order Rodentia; family Caviidae; genus Cavia; species Cavia porcellus. The sequence goes on along the minus strand of NW_026947516.1, from coordinate 29,144,310 downwards.
CAAATATGATAGATTTAGCCACATGCTTCTAATAGCTCATTCAACCTAATCCTACTAAATTTAATTCTTAAATATTATTTGAATGTGATCAACAAATATAATGATTTCTAGAATATATCATATAACACTTCCCACTTCCACTCCACTGTTCCTCATATCCGAATGCAGCTGATAGGATCCCACATCTTAACTATGGTCTGCAAGAACCCGAAAGATCTTCCTGTTTCTGTGTTCTGCCACTGTACACTTCACACATTATGGAGCTTGCAGTCTCTTATCTGTTTCTCCGTTAGTAAGATGAAGCTTTATTTTTTGTAATATGTGCCACAAAGCTTTACTTGCAAAATGTTCCATCTAAACCAGGACAAGTTCAAATACTTTGAAAATATAATACTTATGGTAACTTCTTCCTGAAGATTTACACTTCATATCAGCAAATAAAGTTTCTAAAAGACTTACATTAACATTATCCAAAGCTTTTAGGCTAGAAATCTTTTAAGGTACTCATTAACTCAGAAATACTGACTTAGCAGGTCCCTCAAACTCCCATTAGAAACCAGTGTCACTATACATTAGTGTTTAAATTGTTGATTTTTACATAAAGCAAATGTTTCTTAGATTATTTTTATTGCAAAAAGAACAAGTTTATTTTCTTCAATAAATTCTGTAAATTACAAAGACTAAATGCTAAAGTACAGTGTACACATTTTCAAAATACCCAGAATAATTATAATACATATACATCCTGAAACAAGATAAAGTCTACACTTTGTCAAACACCCTACAATATGTCCTAAGTTTTATTCTAATACACTAATACATTATTTAAACAATATCCTCTCAGCTGGAGTTACAGCTCAGTAGCGTAAGTGCCTGCCTGACAAGCACAAGGGCCTGAGTTTGATTTCCAGAACCAAAAAAAATAAATAAACAAAAGTTGAAAAAGTAAAAATCTCCGCAGATGGATATTTAGATACTCATGCCTTTGTTTAAAATTTCCAATAGAAGACTTAATCTGAATTTAAACAATGTGTGTCTTAACTTACATTGAAGTGGTGAATATGTGCTCTAGGAAACTGTGTTAGAAAATGCGGGAAAGGATTAAGTAGTGGGAGTATATTGGTGTTTACCTTGGTTTTGAAGCATTCAATAAAATTATTTTATTGCATATAAGTGGAAATACTTCAAAATTATTGTATTATTTATATATAATATAAATATGTGACTAAATTAATAAAATCAGAGATATAGATACTTTATTTTCCCTATCTCTCTAAGGATTTATATTTAAATTTCCAAAACACTTATACATGTATCTATAAATGTGTGCTTCTCACTGGTTGATGACAGTTTACTTAAAATTGCAATTACACCATGTACGTCAATATTCAGTACTATTGTCAACTTTTCTGTAAACAGCTTTCTTCTTTCGCCTAGTCTTTCTACCTGAATCCCTTAGTTTTATGTATTAATATGAATAAGAATCCAAGAGTTTTATATATAATTCTTTTCTACCTATCCAGATTCTGAGGTTTTACATATATTTATAGCTTCCACTATGTGACAAGCATGATATCACTCTAAACAATTTATTCTCCAGGGTTATTATAAGGTCAGGTATAATGGTCAAGGAATGATTGTTAAGTTAATCAACACTTTGAAGTTACTTGTTTAGCCCCAGATTTCACTTTCTTTCATTTAAGGATAGCTTCAGTGAATGTACATTTATTCAATAAATATGTTCACATGGTAAAGACTGACATTCTTAAGATGCAAGTGTTTATAAAAAAGCATATACTCAGGTGTGGGGGCACAACCCTGTAATCCTAGAACTTGGAAAGCTGAGGCAGGGAATTGCTGTGAGGTTGATGACAGACTTGGCAACAAGCAAGTGCAACCTGAACTATATAGTGAGAATATCTGTGTCTTGTCCCCCCAAAAAAGCACCACTTATTTGACAATCTTGTACTTGTTCTTTTGATACATTTCAGTGTCAGGAAAGTAGCACCAGTATTTTTCTTTTTGAAAAATTCTGACCCATAAATGCTGTAATTTATTTATTTTTCTATGAAAATACTTTTGAAAACTTAGGTTTCTTGTGTAGTATTCCAAATCCACAGTAAAATCTATATCATTGTTAAAATCTTGCAAAATTATGTTTTCTGGCATTGATTTAGCAAATTTCAGAATAATTAATTGCTAAAAATAGTTAAGGTTAAAAATACTGTTAGCCTTTTCATTCTGTCAATTTATGCATTATAAAGTTATTATTAAGGTTTCAGCGTGTGGAAGAGCTATGGTAACTGCACTAACCAGTAATTTATATAATTTATGAGCTTGATTCAGCATTGAATTTAGTAACTATAAAAGAAAAAGAAAACACCAGAGAAATATTGTAAATAGTCTGTTCATTCTATATATAAATCAGCCAGGTATAAAGCACTATAAATATTTAAACTTTTATAATGTAACAGGGTCTATTATCTAAAAACATGCTTATAAAATTGAGTAATTTTATTGATTTCAAATGCAAAGTCTAAATAATTTACAATTCTTTGGGTAAACTGTGAAAGCAAATAATGAAGCAATATCCATGAATTTCATCATTAAAAAATAACCATATTTTTCATTTAGATGTTTAATTTTACACAAGATATAATTTTATTGCTTAAGCACAACTTTTCCAGATTTTAAATGTCTTTATTGGCTAGTATTTTTCTAACACTAGAAACTTTGCCTCAAATCTTCAAATTATGTATTTCAGTTTATCAATATTATTATACACATCTCATATTTTAAAGTATTTTCCCCAAAACTGATACATACTTTAACGTAAGGTGGTTAATTTACTTCAAAACAATAATTGTAAATAATTTGGAGTTATAAACCTTAGCTAAACATCAGGAAATAAAGATTGAAATTTCCATTACAGTTTAATTAAATTCAGCAAAAAAAATATATGTTGATGCTTCTCAGCATATAAAAGAAGTGACAAAAATTTTAATTACTTCCTCTTTTCCTTCCATGGTGACTCAATAATTTGTTACAGTACATTTCCAAGTATCAGTCTTACAGTTTTGACATAAATTTAATAAAATTTATGTTCTCTGTTAGTGCATTAGAATGGAGGTGGGTGCATATGGGGTAATTCTTTGTTTCTCATCCCTCTGAAATGATGTCATTTTATAGTTTGTAAATATGTATATTTTTGTGTATTAGACCACCACAGTATTACCTTGCTTTGATAGCTGGTTTATACTCTTCAAAAACAAAACAAAATTTGTATTTTACCACCAGATTGTTGTATCAATTTCCTTAGACATATTCATTTGACATTGTGCAGGAAGAAAAAAGTGTGTTCAACAATTACATATTAATAAATCCTTTTATTTCTTTTTAATTTACATAAAATAAGTTTAAAATTGTGGTATCTTAACTGAAGGCCATGTCTTCAATGTTCAACAACAGTACAGCAGCTCCCTCTATAGGAGATTTAGAACTACATACTCTGTTGATTCAGAAAAAAGACTGATTTGAGAGGGAGAGAGAGAGAGTGTGTGTGTCCCCTAAATACCTTGGTCATTATATTTACTCGTTGATTTATTTGTAACAGCACATAATTTTAAATAATTTTTTTTCTAAGTGGAGACGAGGAGGAAAAAAGGAGCATAGGATAGCGAGAATGAATAGTGCATGGGAACTGACCCAAATTGTTTCTGAAATCAATTCATATCTGTAGTTCCTAACAAGGGAAACATTAATAATAATTAATATCTGTGAAATATATATTTACCTGTTTCTTTCTCAGATATGTAATACACAGTGACAATGTGATGCCACAACTTCTTGTGCATAAACATTCAGTGCAAGAGACTATAAATATCATCCTGCTGGATAACAAGGACTGAAAATCTCTTATGAATGGATCTGGTTGTCAGAGTACTCTGATAAATATAATTTACATATCTTAGCCCAATTAGAAAATGAAATTATGAAATGTACAAATTTTGTGTGAACACAAATAACCACATTTAAAAATGAAATATTAAATCTCTAGTTTGTACAAGTAAATTGAAAATTACTGCCAAATAATAATTTTACAGGACAAAGCTAACTATGTAATTAACATGTTTGTTATTTGACACACTGGCAATGAAATATCAACAATGATACTTCTCTTATATAAGTGGATCATTTAAAAAACATTCCTGATATTTTTACTATTTGATAAGTAGCACAAAGGCCCAGCTCATTCGGTATAATGTAGTTTAAATTATTATTAATTTACAATGACTGAGGCTCTAATAAGTAAAGAGGTAATGAGTTAGTCTCACTATCAGTGGCATAATTTCTGTATTTAAGTCAAATAGGTAAGAAAATCAAATATACATAAATTGATATCTATTTTCCTCAATATACTTGTGTATTGATCACTGTCTGCTCTTCATTTGCACACATTCATGGCAGTAATAAAAACAGGAAGTATAAGAATCTACAGTTGTTTTCCTAACTTTTCTTCTTAATCTCTTGTTTATTGATATGAATTAATTGATGTTTCCTCATAGTCAAATTTATTGAACTCTGAAAAAAATCTATTGAAATCATCTTTTCCAAGAGAAAAAAAAAAAAAAAAAAGAATGACTCTTCAAATTATAGTAAACAATGCTTCGTAAGACATTTTTGCTAGGATATCACTAACGATAAGATGATTTGGAGTCAAGTATTTTATGAAAAGATTTTATTTTTTAAATCATATACCTATGTTTAAAAGGAATGATATATTTATTTATTCATTCATTTATTTATCTTTGTACCAGGGATCAAATTCATGATCTTGTGCTCACCATTAGGCACTTACACCACTGAGCTAAAACCTAGGCCTTAATTGTTTAAAACTAAATCACTTTTTCCCTCTCTGGATTTAAGAGAATGAATACTAGCAGAAGTTTCATCATTCTTACCTCGAGTTTTGTATTCCCTTTACACTACATTAGTAGCATCTTCAGAGCTCCAATTTCAGAAACATGATCAAAATAATAATTATTTTATGCCAGATATGTGCAAGGTTGTAATTCCATAACTTGGGAGTTGAGGAAAAGAGGACTACAAGTTTGAAACCAATCTGTCCCATCCAGTTTCCAGAAAAATTATTGTACAACTTTCACATCTCTACCCTAATAAAGGTACTCATGAAGTATGTTAAAAAATATTTACATTTTAAAAGTCTTCCTAATTCCTCTGTATTTAAAATTGCAAATTATGTCATTCACAGTCAAATCTTGACATCTAAATAGGAAACTTGGCTCAATAGATTTACAATATGCATCTATATTCCTGTTGGTTAGTTATACACTGTAGAAGCATATTCCTATATCACTGATGAACTCTTTTTCCCCTTTTGTAAGAAGAGTCAGAGGACAATGTATCCTAAAATGCCTTCATTACAAAAAGAACAAAGGAAAAAATTCTCTTGATAGACTTCTTCACAAAACACTTAAGCAAAAATATCATTTTGGCCCAATGCAATGAAATCATTTGGATAAGTCTGTTTTTCTATGCACACCAACTAGTTCTTCAGGAGTACACAATTCCTAATATAATAGGAATTATTTCAGTTTGAAGAAACAGTTAATATCAATCTTAAAGCAAATATAGAAGCAATGCTGATATCAATGAAAACAACAAGCCAATCAGACAGCTCCAGGACTTATTGTAACCTTTCAGCGATTATAATAGTGATTGCATCATTTTGATAATGTGCCATCACAAGACATTTAGCCATTATTTGAGCCCTGAGGGTATGTTTCTCATCTAAGCTAAATGGTTTAAATAAGGTAAAATGAGATAACCGCAGTCTATGCAGGCATTGGGAACTATACATTAGTGATTCAGGGACAAAGGCAAGATGTGTTTCTTCAACACATATGGCCAGTCTTAAATAGTCATGTACTTAGAATCACAAACCAGAAGTAAAATGGACAATTTGGAAATTTTTCACATTTTTTTCAGAACAGACTGTTTCAAACAAGATTTTTTTTTTTTTTTAGTCAAGTAAACATGAAACAAATACCCGAAGAAAGCAATTAACCAAAGCATATGTAAATAAACCGGGCAGTAACTTGGATTTAAAACCAGTGAAATTCAAGTATCCATTCCCAGAGCATGCAGTTACACAGATGGGGATAATTGTAGGAAAGGGGCTAAGTACAGAGCGAAGCAATTTGAACATATGGCATTCTTAAAGCTTCATATGAATTAGAGAACAGGGAACATTTGGGCTGTAAGGAGGCTAACAGATCACCAATGTAATTGGTTGGCTAATAGAATATCTTTGAACAAAAGAATTGACCATTATACCTATAAGATATTATGCGCAAAAAAGCAAATAATTAGTTAATGCCATAAAAAAGTCTCTATTCCATTTTTTAGAAGAAAATTGAGTCTATGGAAGCTCTTACTATAGTGGACATGATGATTCAGTAGTGAAAGAAAGTGCATAGTAGACTTCACCCTATGGTGCCTAGACTGTCTTAGAAAGAAGACTATATACTGAAAGAACTTCATAGATTATATACACCATATTTTGTTTTTCTACACATATTCAAAGTTTACAATTACTTGCAAGTATAAATAAGGATGAGATTATTTTTTATCTTTCTACAATGCAGTAGGTTCTGTAGACATAGTAATCCCATATAACACTGAAAAAAACCCTTAAAATAGAAATACTATTATTGAAGTTGGTAGATAAAAGAGCTAAGGTTTAGAAAGAGAAATTAATGTACCTCTGGACTCTCATATGATAAATCTGAATTTTTCTAAATGCCTCCAACTTCTTCTACATCGTGATCCTTAGGTAGTATGATTGGTACATGGCCATTTTCTGATTAATAATGTTATATTTTCACTAAGACAAAATGTGGCGTTAGAATTTCTCTTTCAATCATGTTAGTCACTTCTGATGCAACTGACAAATTTTGGTATATTAAATTAATTTTTCAAGTAAAGAGCAAACAATTCTCAAGCCTTGATAACAGATTTTAGAAAATGATGCATGGTTTTTAAAGGGAAAAAAATGTATGATAGTAATTTCTTCCTGATGCTTTGTTGCTTAAATGCGTCTCATTCCTTAGAATTCAGTCACTCTTTAGTGTGTCTTCTATTTTCTTTCAAATTTGTATTTATATTTTTGGCATTACTTGGTTTTACAATAAGTGTTAACTTACATTGGTTTGGGGGAATTTTTCCACAGGGAAGCATATAAATTATATAAATTTACCATGGAGTCTGGAAAACTAAATAAAGCTTCAAAGACTGTGCCCCTTGCATGAATTTCTTCCTAGAATCTGGATGTTTGATGTTATGGTTTTAGGAACTTTTATAAATTTATATTGGGGGGGGTCAGGTGAAGCCCTCTCTCTTGATGGAAGAGTAGGAACTGTTCAACCATTGTATTAAGTTGATTGATACACACAAGAGGAAGTTGTCAATTTCAACCCTGCCCTGTAGCAACTTGTTTGGCTGGCTGACCAGGGCCCCTTGCCTTCTTGGAGCTGGAACAGCTAGTTTATGTGGCTTGTTTTGGGCTCTCTGTGTTTTCAGGGCTTTAGCCCTGCATGTGATCAATCTCAAGCTTGAATGACTACCTACATATTCCTCTTTTTCTGTTTTGTCATAGCACAAGATGGGTGGTCACTTGAAGCTGGAGTGGTTGTGTTTGAAGAATTCTGTGGGAGACAGAGTTTTTATTCTGAAACACTGTTTAATTGCAGTCCAAGGATTTTAAGTTCCAGTGTTCAATAGTTTAACCCTCTACAGTCAATTAATCCATAACGGTAGAGAGGTATCAGTGTAGCTGGCAATTGTCAGAAGGTATTTCTGACTTGAGTTTCTTTCATAACTATCATATTACTATAATATTGTTTTACACATTTTGTGGTTATACTTTTTTGTTGGATGTGCAACACCAAGTTAAAGTGAGACCTGTAATAATGAATTAATCTCTTGCTATCTACACGTTTTTATTCTAAATGTTAACTTAGTTTTCATGCTGGAGATGGAATTCAACATCTTTGTCATGCTAGTCAAGTGGTCCTGAGCTACACTCCCAACCTTTAAATGTGAACTTTGTACTTAAGATTATTTTTGTTATTGGAGATATATTCTTTGTAAACAGGATTCTCAAAATTGTATGAGCCTCAAGACTTACAAAACCTAAGTCGCCCTTATTCAGTTAGAAATAAATCAGCAATCCCCTTCAACCTGAAATGATTTACTTTGAAAGTCCAGTTCCCATGCTTTTGTCTAGTATCTGTTGTTCACTCATAAGATGTCAGATGCAAAATTTTTGTTCTACTATAGCAGTTAAAGTTAATGTGGAGTGTGCTTTGAGTTTATTCTTGGCAACTACAATTGAAACAATATAAATATTAAAAGGAATGTTGGTACTTTTTGATGCTGGATTAAAGATAAGGTTAGAAAGATCCAGATATTTTATTTAAAATTCTGAGAATATTTTATGTAACATACTTTAATCCTTAACTATGCACATCGATTTGAGGTTTTATTATGTATTTATTTGCTGATTTTCTATTTTCTTCATGAATGTGTAAGTCCTGTGAGGAGATGGTACTATGCTTGTTTTGCAGAGTATGTCCACCACTTATAAAAGGAACAGGCACATGGCAAATATGAAATAAATATTTCATGACTGATTGACTGACTGAATAAATGAGTGGCATGTGCTTAGAACCCTAAAATATACTGATTAGGGGAAGTCATCACTAAAAAAGGACCCAATTGATCAAGCTGAGTCTTCTAAAAGTATTCATGAATTCACAAAATTATACTAATTTTTACTCAACACTCATCATTTCTATACACCAAGCTTCATCCAGATGTTATTTAAAGTGTGTGAATTATAGACCCTTGAAAGCTGGGTTTGTAATGGAAATGCTGACAGCCACTTAACCAGATAATAGCACCAGTTCACTTGGTGTGCATATATAGTGTCACTGTTAATATGGCTGTGCCATCTGTTCTGAGAGTTGTGAAGGATGTGCACTTCAAACAACTTGTTTAAAAAAAAAAAACTGCTGAATAAATCGTATCCTAAAAGGTGATGGAAAAAAATGACACTTCAGTACTTTAATTTCAGTGCTTTGGTGACTACCTAAGCACAGGCAGTTTTCCATGAAAGAAGCAATTGTAAAATGGCATGTCATGTTGAAACCATCAGGCATTTTTATTTACAATTCTACTCCTGCGAGGCAAGATGGAGAAACATTTTGCACTCCTTATGGGTTTTTTCCTAACAGCCTAATATTGCAGGTGTGTGGTCAACAATGTCTGCTGAAAACATGTTTTTAAGCTGCCTAGTGGCTCTGCCTAGGCTGACTCTTAATTTGAAGAGAAAGGTCAGAGAACTCCAGATGGCCATCGGGAACTCTTCAGGAATGGCTTTCTCTAATTACTGACACTTGAAAAGTATTTTTTCCCACAATACAGACTTCTCAGACACCAGAAATTACCAGAGTTAATTTTTAAACCTGTGTTATCCAAGCCTAGCAACCTTGGAGTAATTCTCTTCACGCCTTGGAGCTGAATGCCTGAGAGAACCATTCTCTCCACAACCTCTTAGCTATTTGATAATGGAATAAATATAGCACAAGAAAAATACCCGCTAGAAAACCTCAGAAGTCACAACTGAAGAATCCTCATTCTCCTTCAGTAACTGTGAACTGCTAGATGGACACAGGCTTCTTCAGCTACACTAGAAATCTTTGTGCATTTGAGCTGATCAAAACATATAGTAAAAGATGAGATACATATTTTGAGCAAGAATTTGTGGGGGTCTCCTCACAGTCTGTAGTTTCCTGCACAGGTTAAACTTTAACTTCACAAAAAAACTTCCCTCTACCTGCTATTTTTTTTTTTTTTTTTTTTTCTTTTTCATTTTTATCGGTACCGGGGATCGAACTCACGACCATCTGCTAGCAAGGCAGGTGCTTATGCCGCTGAGCTAAATCCCCAGCCCCTCCTCTACCTGCTATTGTCCTCAATTCTCCATTCTTTTACTGCTTGTTTCTCACAGTTTTTAAAGAACCAGCACCATGGCAAGTGTTCAAGTGTCTTTCATTAATTTCATCTCCAAATCTTCACTTTGGCTTTTGTCTAGTGGAAATCATAATAAGGTTAGGAAGGAATAGATAAAAAGGAGAATTCATATTTTTGAGGATCATGTACCGTATTTTAATATTTTATAGGATAGTGTACCAGTTTTGAACTTTCATAGCATATACATGTCTGTGGTAGAAAGAGGAGTAAATTTATATTCAGTATTAATTAAAATAAAAGTTATGAAAATAATCCGAAGTATGTTTTCATGTCACTTATTAAGTTATTCATTCATGCAATATTTGTTTCAGAGTTACCACATTCGATGCTCTATGTTTGCGTAGAAGTAGAAAAACAACAAATATACAAGAAAAGCTGAAGCTAATATTGATGATTATGAAACGGAATGTTTTATAAATATTCTCGGCGTACTACATGGTATATTTTGAACTTCCTAATCATATTTTCACATCAGTACAAATTGAAATCCATGCAGTTAAACCTACAATCTGTAGTTTTGCAGAATTCTTTGTTAGGCAAAGTGGTGTGTTATTAAAGAAAAAGTATTATTTTCAGATCATGTGTTCTGATATTCAATCTTGAGTTTCTTTGTTTTTCTTCAGAAATTTGGACAGGTTATTTTCCATTGGTCAGTTTTGTTATCTGCAAAATAGATGAAAAATAGTACTCCCTGTGGGTACTAATAATGAATGAAGAAATGTAGATATAGTATATTCAGAAATGCGTCTGACATGGAGAAAGAATTCAGAAAAGATAAACCTTTTTTAAATCATTGAAGAAAAGTAAAATGTCTCTATATCAAAAAAACTTCACAATAGTTTAATATTCAGTAATTGCTAAAGCACTTTTCACAGTAATAAATGTATGTAGGAATCACTGTGAGGTCAAAACTGTTTCCACTAACTACAGTTGTGTAGTGAAGCTGATATCAACTAGCACAGATTGCACTGACTGCATGTTGACTTTCTCTGCAAGTTTGCTCATTATTTTTGGCAGGAATCATTGCCCTGTTAACACTTGAATCAAAATTTGATGGAATACTCTTAAAAGAAAACCACTCAAGGAAATTATGGTTTATAATGTAATGACATGCTGTTTACTTTTACTTTGAAATAACAGATGGTCACATAGTGACTTCCATATTTGAAATATCTGATTCTGAAAAAGTGCTATTGTCCTGAAATTTTATCAATTTGAAGTGTAACTTTTAGTATATCAATAGCAGTTTTTAAATCTCTTATTTCATCTGACTGTTGATAGTTTTGTTATCAAAGATGACTTAACCAGATAGGAAGTTCCCTTTTTGATGTCTTAAAGACTTTAATTTGTATTTCCCGTAGTATAGTAATTTTACTTCTTAAATTTTTCTGGTGTTCTATCTATTTATCCTCACCAACCACAAGAAATGAATGATTTTTTTTACATTCAATGGATTTTTTGTTTTCCAAATATTGTGAAGTTAAAGTTGTGTAACATTCTCCCTTAGTAGAGTCCTTTTTACTCATTAATACATGTTTGACTTCTGCCATGTGTTTCCACGCTTTAATAACTGATTTTAGTGCAATATAATATTCCATTTTATAGCTATATCGTTGTTTGTATAATCACTGAAAGACACTTTATTTTGTTTCATTTTGTGTAAATTTTAGTCATTATCATATTATAAAATTATTATATTATAAATTATAAGCTTTTATAGGCTAGTTTTTCTATTAATAATAGATTATTAAATGGTAGCCATAAAAATTAGTACAATTGCTGGATCACAATGGATGGAATGCTTAGTTTTGTTAGAAACTCCAATCTGCTTTTCAGAGTTACTGTACCACTTTATTTCTCCTTCACCAATGAAATAGAGTTCTTGTTACTTCACTGTCTTGCCAATATTTGGTATTGTCAGTGTTTTGGGTTTAGTTATTCTAATAAGTGGGTATTGATATCTCATTTGTATTTCCACAATGATACATGATTTGTAAAATATTTTAATATATTTCTTTGCTCTTTGTATATCTTCTTTAATTTGATTTCTGTAAATATTTTTGGTCTGTTTTAGAAAACATTACTTATTGTTCAGTTTTAAGAATTCCTTTTGCATTTCAGATAATATGCTTAAATAGATATTTTCAAATATTTTCTACCATTACATGGCATCTTTTCCATTCTACTGATATCTTTTTTTTCAGGGCAGAAACTTGTAATTTTAATGAATCCAGCGTATCAAATATTTCTTTCTTTCTTTGTACCTTCGGTATCATATAAAAAGGTCATCACCAAATTCTAAGTTCTTGAGATTTTCTCATAAACTATCTTCTAGGAGCTGCATCATTTCCCATTTTACATTTAAGTCTAATTCACTATATGAGTAAGTCTTTGTAATGCCTGTGTCATTTTTGCATGAGTAAGTCGTTATTCATTTTTCAAGAGTCTTTTTTTTTTGAAAAGGTTTTGTTTTTCCCATCGTACTTTTTGTGATTCTGTGTAAAAGTATCCAGTAAATATATTCATGTAAGCCCATTTCATGGCTCTCTATTCTTTTCACTGTTCTATTTGGATATTTTTTGATAATACCACACTGTATTCAATACTATAGCTTTAGTGTAATTATTAAAGTTTGTTAATTTCAGTATTCCAAATTACTTCTCCTTCAATAATATATTAAATAGTCTGTGCCCTTTGCTTTTTCATATAAACTTTAGAATTAATTTGGTTAAATCCAATGAATAACTTTCTGAGATTTGGCCTGGGATTGCATTGAATCTATATATCGATTTATAACGGACATGTGGATAATATTGAGTCTTTCTATTCTTGAACACAGAGTATCTCCTCTTTGGTTTCACCAGAATTTTATAATTATCCTTATGTAGCCCTTGAATATATTTTCAGTTTATTTTTTATTTTATAGGCTAATATAAATGGTATTATACTTGCAAATTTAAGTTTCTTTTCTTTTTTTTTTTTTTTTTTTTTTTTTTCGTCTTTTTCTATTTTATCGGTACCGGGGATCGAACTCACGACCGCCTGGTGCTTATGCCACTGAGCTAAATCCCCAGCACCCGCAAATTTAAGTTTCAATTTATCATTGTTTATAGAAAATATATTGGTTTTTGTATATTAACCATTATCTGCTACCTAGTCAATGAATTTATAAGAGCAATAGGAGAATTAGATTTGAAAATTACTCCATTCCACACATGTGTGTGGGATTAAAGATTTGTATGTGACTATACATATCCTCACATTCAGAGAATCCTTAAAATTGGACAGTAACATGTTTTAGAACATTAACTTTCAGAGACGTTTAGGCTAACTAGCAAAGGAAGAGCACAGGAAATCCATTTAAGTCTACACAAAGACACATTAAACTCTGACTGTTATTTCATCATATTTTCCTACATTAGTTTGATTTCATAATCATCATTTCTCTCCCTCAAAGTTTTATATTTTAACTGTCAGTGAGTTTTAAGCTTTTGTATTCACTTGAACACATACACACAAAATTAAATTCAGAAGACAATAGATATGCAGTGTTTTTTTTTTTTTTTTGCAGGCTTATTATTCAGCGACCTAGTTCCTCTCTACTGAGCCCAACACAGTTCAGTGCTTCCAACATCTAAACATTCTGTGTAAATGCACACATATTTATTTCTCAGAAAAGTGTTTATATTTAAAACACTCCACTGCACTCATATTTTTAAATGCAAATATTTATAAACTTAAAACTATGTATCCTGTTTTAAGCATAGCTTTGTATAGATTCCCGGCTTTCATATTTTCTGCTCAGAAATAAATTATCTTACTGTTTATTTGAGAATGATGCATAGCATATTTTCATTCCAATTTCTTTGAGTTTTTGACTTTATATTTGGTTTAAACATTAAATGATGATTTGCTTCCTAAACAACATGCCTTGCATTTATTGTGCTTTGGGTTTAAAGTTTGTTGAAACTTTGTTGTACCGACTTCTCTGTCTTCTCTCATCTTGGACCTTAGCCTCTTATGTCAGTCAAACAATAGCATGCTTTAATAGTTTTGACTCAGATTTACTTTTATGCAAATTGTTGCTTGCTGAAATCTCTGAACGACAGATTTCTATCCAGTCTTTTAATCTTTACATACTTTGCAATTGTCAAATGCCATGGGATATCCTCAGTATTTTTTCTCTCCCTTCTTCCTACTTCATTTTTTGTCGAATTTCTGTTCTTCAAAGTTTACATTATGCTTCTACCACAAGTTCTGTTCTCAACTGAATACAAGCTATGACTCTTACAATGAGATTTATCCAACATGATTCTCTGAGGCTTTTTTCCTGATAAACCAGAAAATTCTTCCTGGTGTAATTGCACATTGAAAGGACTACTATTGGAAATATTTTATGTGTACTTGTCAATAATATGAAAGCAAGGGTTTACTGAACAATGATTGGACAAAACTCATTTTAAGAATAACTTCTTCAAATGACCTACCCACAAAAACGTTAAAAAATATTTATAACCAATTGAAATCTCCATGACAAGATGCCACTTTAACAGAATCAAATATTAATTTTAAGAATTTAGAATTTTAGGATTCAAGAATCAATTTGATGTGCAGCAGTTTCAGATGAAGATGTCAGTTTTATTGTTTAAAATGTTAAAGATGTGAAAAAAATTAAGCATAAATGAGGTTTCTTTAGAGATTGACAGAGAAGTAATTCCTGCAAAAGTAGTCAGGTATTTATAGTCAGATGGTGATGGAGTGGAAATTCTTGGATTTGCATGTGTGTATGTGTTCTTGTAAATGTTATTAGGCTCATTATGTGTGTGTGCTGATATTTTGCTAAAAGATTCACAGTTATAACTTTAGAAACAAAATATGTAATTTCATCCCATTTTCAATATGTCACACAATTAGATCACTATTTGAAAGTACTTTGCAAGTCTCCAGTAATATCAGGATGCATGAAAATTACATGATGACAAAATAGTTAAATTTTAGAACTGTAATACATTATTATTAGAAGCAGTATTATTGATCATTGTCGTTTTGCATTTTAAATTAAGCAAAACTGTTCCACTGTATCATGTCTGACATGTTTTAAACAAACTCATATACTTTTAAAACTCAGATATATTTGAAATGTTCAGTGTAGGCATCTTTAACCAAAACTCTTTGGAAGTCTGATGATTTGCACGAATAATCTCAGAATAGCATTACTAAATGCATAGATTGAAGTGCATAGATTATTTTCTTTTTCTTTTCTTTTTTTTTTTCTGGTACCGGGGATCGAATTCATGACCGCCTGCTTGCAAGGCAGATGCTTATGCCGCTGAGCTAAATCCCCAGCCCCAGAAGTGCATAGATTATAAGGGAACCATTTAAATTACGATGCATTTATCAGATATTAAATTTGTGATATAAGGTTGCATTTGCTTTTATTATGCCTTTTCATTATACTCTGTACTTACAAATTTAATAACAATTATTTTTCTCATATTTCAAGATATTTCGACTGGGCTGGGGATTTAGCTCAGCGGCATAAGCATCTGCCTTGCAAGCAGGCGGTCGTGAATTTGATTCCTGGTACTGATTAAAAAAAAAAAAGGTATCTGCGACACCCAAAATATGATTATGCTAAAATTCATAATTTTTGTTGATGAAAGATTCATAATGATACTACTACTGTGGTTTATTACTTAATTGTGATAAAAGAGATAAATTTCAACTAGACCCTGGTAATTTTTTTTTCCATCCAAGTGTGTTGATTCTCTGAATTCAGTCTTCAGAGCCTTGTACTTCTATGAACCCAATATTAATTTCTGTTTTAAAAGAAACCTATTCCTAGGATAGTGATAATCCAACAGATACAGAAAGTGTATTTTCTTTTAAAGGGTTATTATTAGAATTCTCTTGAACTTTTAACATTGTAGCATCCAAATACTGTAGTCACTTGATTCTTCTGTGGGACCTAGAATTATATCAGCCTATGCACGCTACTTAGGTTTCAATAGACTAAGTTGCATATTCTGTGTCAGATTCTCATTGCTTTAGTAACTCCACAGCCATTCTCTCCCATAAACTCTCACCTATGACAAGGAGGGGAGGAAAAGAAAAAGTTTCTCTACACATAGATTCGTGTACCATATGTTTGAACAAATTTGCCTTATGTTGAATGTGAAGTCCATATTCCAGAAGTGGTTGTCATTTTGTCTATGTCCAAGAATAACCATATTGGCTTTTGTTTGTGAAATCCTGAATTGACTCCTTTTTGAATACTACAGGATTTTTGTTTGTTTTGTTTTTATTCCTATCCTGTCTGCAGTCTTTCCCTTTGAAATACCAAGTCATTGATAGCACTAATGAACATGAATTCAGATTTCAATTTCAAGAAAAATTTCCTGTTTCATGTTGATAAATTGTAGAAGTGCTTTACCTTTCCTGTGCTGCTTTTTTATTTTGTCAGAGTTGGTGTATATGAAAAAATACATGTCAGTATTCACTGTTAGGTAAAAGTCTTTTATGACCTGGTGCCCAAGTTTCAAATTCATAATGATTTAAAGACTAAGCAACAGATAAATGCATGATAGTGGTGTACATTTGTAAGCAAGGGATACTGGTCTTTCATAATAATTGGTCTCTTTGGTTTGTATTTATTGAAGAGTCATTATTGGTTTTAGGAATTTAGGTTAACTACTAGGTCAAAGTAAATTAAGGCATTAAAGTAGTTTAATTGTCCAAATCAGTACATTGAAAGAAATAAGCATTGAGTATTTATCTCACATATTTTTATACATTTGCAAAGTAGTATTATCCTCCAGTTCAAATGCAGTGCATTATTAATATGCTTGTCAATGATAGGTATTTTTGTGTTAGTTACAACCAGTGGTCATTGCTATTCAATTTTTAATATTTTGCCTGTTATCTATTTTATATCATGAATTCATTTTAAACTGAGTATCTCAGTCAAATTATTGGAAACTGGTGAGTTTTTCATTTTAATTAAACTGCAACTGATTTCTCCTGACTAAAAGAACAAAGGGCAACTCTAAGTCAATGACTACCCATATCAAGCTATGTATAATTATCATTTAAACGTAATCAACATAATCAGTTACAACCATTACTCTTGAAAAACTGAGACTGAACTTCGGATTTTTTGTATGCCAGTTGGTTTTTGGATGGCCTTGAAAGAAATACTTTCAAAGAAACTTTTCTTCTTGGTAAATTTCCAACACTAAAGTAAGATTCTTAGCACTCTACTCTGAACAAAACCTTGGCCATTTTGTTGCATGATTTACAGATATATCATGACATATGTGTGTAAGGAGACAGGTGGTTGTTTTTTAGAATAAAAGTGTTAAATTAGGCATTGAGAGTATTTTAGTCAAATGCAGGCACAATGCTAAGAAGATGAGATGATTTATTAATTGGCAGGGCAGATTTCAGGTATCAATTGGCAGATATTGGAACACAAAATCTTGCAGGGTCCATATACGACAGTGGGGAAAGATCAAAGTAGATAAAAACAGGCACAGATTTTATTGTACACCTGCTTTTCACCATACAAAACTGAGCTCTTTTAGGTTGTAAAGTTATTGACTTTACAACTTTTTCACAACTTTTCTGCAGACCTAAATCAGCAAGAGAAGCCAAGAATATTTAAATAGAGCTTTTAGAGAATTGGAGAAACTTACAGAAATGGGCTTAAGGCTTCATTAAGGTTCGTGTGAAAAAATTTATAACCGTGTGCAAATTCCACAGCTATATTCCTTAAATATAAATGTTAATGTACTTTTTCCAGAAATTCATAGCTTTTGACAAACAAATTTGAAATTCTCAAACTATTAGGTTTCTATAACTATGACTGAATTATCTCCTCAAAGTCAAGCCATATGTATTTTTCAGTATTGTATTTTTATTTTTTGCCTGCCGCTTTGTAATCCTATCGTTTTTCCTATTTAATAAACTAATATTTAAAATAGTAGCAATATTAAAATTGATTGTGTTAACTACAGGGACTTGCCACCACAATGAAAAATGTCTAAAAAGGTTTTTCTCCCCCTTTAAAGTAAAAATAAAATAAAATAAAATTAAATTAAATTTAAAAAAAACTTTTATAAAGTAAAAATTACTTGTTCTATTAAATATCAGAAAACATAAATTAGTCCTCACAGATTTTTATAGTTAAACATGTTTTCTTTTCCATCTTTTCTCTCCAGTATTGAATAAAAGTAGAATCAATTAGTGAATTAAAAGAATTGCAAAATTGTGTTCTTCCCTATGAAGTATATACACTATGTCAGAATTTTACAGTTTCATTCAGTGCCAAAGACTATAAAGATTTTTTTTTTAATTTTTAAGTTAGTAGAAATACAACAGAACAAGACAGAAAAAAAGCCAATCGAGACAAGGCGGTGAAATTGGTACAAAACTTCACAGCAGGTTACCAGGATAATATAATAAGTACCATAGTATATCTCCTTATCTTCAAAATATTTATTTAGCCAATTAGGTATAGCAAAATCAAACCAAAGTCAGAACATTGTAAAATCAATCAAAAGAGAATATTGAATAGAGTAAAGCAATTAGTCATAATGAAATAAAACAGTGAAAACAACATTTGCTTTCAAACAGAAGATAGAAGGAAATCCCCCATATTTGCTATATTGCATACTGTCATCCTCCCAAGAGATGCTCAGACCTCTGTCCCCAGTTGCTAACGTGGGGGCGAGGGGGTTTGGATGTTTGATTCCCAGCCTGCACACTGGTAGACTCACAGGAAACTCTGTGTCTTCTCCTGGCTCGCATCAGAGAGATGTGCTTACCAAGAGGGCAGGCGGATTGCTTCTTTGTGCAGCAGCCTAGTTTCCATCATAGCCATGGCTGTATCTCTGGGGCCATTGACTGGGTGTCTTCCTGGCTCGCACTAGAGAGAGGCGCTTACCAAGAGGGCGGGCCAGTTGCATCTTTGTGCAGATGCCTGGGTTCCACCATGGCCATAGACTATGAGAATTTTATAAACAATGTATTTATACGTAGGGTGTGATATTAATCAGCTGTGAACTTAAAAATTTTACTTAAAAATTTTACTTAAAAATTTTGTGTTTTTTTCAGTTTCCTCATTGTATAATAGGAAAATAAACCTACTACAAAGAGTAAAGCTTATGCTTGAAAATATAATTGTCGAGGAAATATGAGAGTGTTTTTTATTACTAACGTACACTTTTGTATTAATAATTTGAAGATCATGGGAGGAAATTGAAACATCAACTGTAGCTTAGAAAGATGATGTAAAACATGTTTTACGATAGTCATTAATGCATATTAATTATACAAATTAATGGGTTTCACTGTGACATTAACATACATATGTATGCCATGCTTTGATCTATCCTACTCTCTTCCTGTACTGTCTTTCCCCCTCCTTCCTCCTCCAGATCCTCTTTTCCTTCCTCAGTAGTCCCTCTGCTACTTTCAACCTGTGATTTTTTTATTACTCTAAATTCCACATATGAAAAACAAATGCAATGCTCTTCTTTGCCTTTTCATTTGCTTAACATGGTGATCTCTAGTTTCGTTCATTCTGTTGTAAACAACATGATTTTATTCTTCTTTATGGGTAAATATCAATTTATTTTTATGAATATATAGCCAATTTCCTTTATCCCTTCATCTTTTATCTTAACCTATGAAAGCTATTATTGTTTTGTTTCTTTATATATTGTAGACTAAAATAACAAAACATGCACCAAATTAAAACTTGTAAAAATAAGCCTACCTAAATACAGTATAAAGAAAATCTTGATTCATATTCAAAAATACTGTTAGGCCCTTTATATTCACTAGAAAAATTTTCCATAAGTTTTTTTCAGATTTTTCCTATAAAGTAAATTTTATAGTGAAAAACACTGTGGATTAGAAGCTAGAGTAAATAGGCCTTAACTGTTAACTTTGCCACCACTAGCAAACTCAGTTAGAGGAATGAAGACCTGAGAGACAGAGAATATTTTTATCTAGGGGCCAGCGTTCTTCATTGAAATGGAGATAACCCAGAACTAATTCAAACTCCAAGATTTATTGATAAACTATGATGGCAATAGAGTTTTGCTGAGCACAGATGTTTGTTTTATGTAACAAGGCAGGCAACCAAAGGCCCAGTGAAAGTTTGGCTGGATACTTAACTTTTATGTGCTTGTCCCCTTGGAAACTTCCTTGTTTCCCGCATAACATCCATCCCTGCTTGAACTGGCAAAACATCCTGTCTTCAAGAAGTGACTCCTTGGAGTTAGGAATCTTCTGCCTCCTGAGTGAACTGGAGCAGACAAAAACCCATTGAATGTCCTAAGGAACTGCACAATTGAGATTATTCAACACTTTTAAATCTTTTAGATTGTCAAATGTTTCATTTTGTGTATCATTTTGGTCTGTTATGTAGTTGCTTTTCGTCCTTTCTTGCTGTCTTCCTTTGAACTATTAAAGTCATTTTCAAAATTTTGTTTACAAAAATAATGATACAGATGTGAGTATAGTCGATGGCTGGTAAATCTTTGAAAATAAAAACTTTAACAGTAATTTTCTGTCATTTGGCGCATCATTTGTAAGGACTGCACAGAGCTTATTCATCCATTATCTTCCTAATCTTCCATCTTTCCCATCTATTTGCTTATGTGAATAAGGTTTTTTAGTTGGTACATTTTCAAAAAAATTGGAATAAATAAAAGATGTTAAATTTTAAATCGATTGCACAGGCAAAGTAGAATCATATTACTTTGTTGTTTAAAGTTGATGAAAAATGTAAATACATAGTAACCCAAAATTAAACAGTATATTAGTTTTTCTTATAAGAAATATTTCTTAAGTTTCAAAGGTGAAATTGGGTGGCACTGATAGTTTTGTGAATGAGCTTGAGTTTTTCTTAATTATTGTTATTTAAAATATATATATTTGCTTTGGTTTTCCATTATACAGCATTACAGTTCTTTGCATATTTACTAGTAAAATGTATAGAGTTATATCTTTTTATGTAAAAGCCTTATCCTATTTTGAAATATACAGATTATAAGTGAATTTCTATTTTCCCCTTTATCTAAAGTCAAGATCTCGTAAGTATTCTGGTTAACACAGTTTTGATTACTAAAAATGAACTATATTCTATTTCAAAAATAAAATACTTATTTGCTTTTCTCAAATTTTGTTCCTGGAATTTCTTTTTAATAGAATAAAATGTTGATCTACATTAAAATCATTGTCTGTGACATTAAAATTATTCTTACTTGTTAAATCTTAAAAATAATTATAATTTATAAAACACGCATTTTAGATATTATATATTTAGTGTTTAGTGTGAATATAAAATTTATTGATGTACTATCATTAAAATAGTGTAATGCTGGGCATGGTGGTGCACACCTGTATTTCTAGTACCAAGGAGACTGAGGCAAAAATATCACCATGAGTGTGAGATTAGCCTGTGCTACATAATGAGTTCAAGGCCAGCCTACACTCTCTGCAAGCCCCTATCTAAAAAAAAAAAAAAAAAAAAAAAAAAAAAAAAAAAAAAAAAAAAAAACAAGGGTCAAATTAACTTTGGTTATGTAAATAAGGTTGCTTTACTTTGACTGAATTAACTACAATTTACTGAACTTTGAAATTGATGCTGTACTTCTATTTCTCAGTGTTTTCTAAGTAAGAAAACAAGATAATTTTGATCATTTGTTCCAGGGATTATCCTTAAATGCTTTTCTAAATATACCTAATTTATCCCACCACACCATCACCTTAAATGCTATCTTTCATTTTGAATTTTCTTTTTTTTTTTTTATTTAAGGAGAAAAAGAAAAAAAAACAGAAAAAAGGTACAAGTAATACAAAATTTAAAAAATAAACAGTAAGAAATCACTAGTTAATAGATTACATATTCTCATCTTAGAAATATTTGTTCAAGTTATAAAATTGAAGCATATAAAGTGGACTTTCAAACAGTGAGAGTGTGAACAATTTTGTTCAATGATCCATAAAAACTCAGTAATATGGTTAGCTATCTTATACACTTAAACATATATGCATCATAACCTTTAGAGCACTTTCTTTTATTTTCTTTTGTACAATGACAGTTACACATTTTGGGTTTTATTACTCTCACAGTTCTTACTACTTTTTTTGAAGAGAGTAAAACCAAATGCGACATATCAGAACAGAATCAGTCAAATCAAAAGGATGGACATAATAGATAATGTAAAAACAAAATACAAGGTGATCAACAATGGTTACCATACTGCCTCTTGCTATTTTAAGAAGAATTGCCAGTTATAATAAAATTGAACAAAATAGTAAACAATAAAACCAAAACATTGGAGACATTACAGGACTTTAAAAGAAGATAATAGTCAACCGGAATGGGCATCATAATGAATCTTATTATCTTCACAGTTTTGCCTATACTTTCGAATTGGTACTATCAAGCAAAGCAGAATAGGGCAAGACCAGTCAAAACAAGATGGTGAAGGCAATACAGGATTTCAAATCAAGTTAATAGGAAATCAAAGTAGGTTACTATAATGTATCCTGCTATTTTTTATTTATTTTTCCTTTAATTAAAAAGATACAAATTAAATAATTAAAAAACAAAAAGGGATTGAGATAAAAGAGGGCATAATAACAGAACAGCGCAGGTCAAAACATAACCATTTAAGCAAAATAATGCTTCACCACAAGATATCATGACATAAAAATAGTTACGATAGTGTCTGTTTCCTTGAAATCTTTGAGCATAATTTTGAATACTGTAGCACAAAACATATCAAGACACTATAAAACTATTCAAGAGAATGACATTATTATAGCGTATTTAGAACCAATTAACAGAAAACGAACAATGGTTTGTGAATAATCTCCTTGTCTATAAAAGTTTTTACTTATATTATCATATATAATAAAATCCAATAAGATACAACCTTTTAAGACTGATGGAGACAGAAGAATACAAGTTTGATGGGACTCAAAACAAGATGATACTAAATCAGCACTAGCTATTATGATATCTTGTTTTCTCTAAAATAGCTATCCAAACCATCCAATCTTCTCTGCCTCATTTCTGTTGAGCTACGTTTCTGTTGTTTGTTGTCAGTTTGTCTTCTTCATTTCACTTTGTGCTCCATTCATTGTGGCCTCTCTGCCACTATTTCTGGAATCTTTTTTAGAATATCCTTCAGTATTCTCTTTAGAGCTGAATTGGTGGTTGCAAATTCCCCTAGTTCCTCTTTATCCTGGAAGCACCTTGTTTTTCCATCAAATTCTAGGAACAATTATGCAAGATATATCAATTTGGCTGGAGGTTATTATCTTTCAAAGCTTGAATTATTTCCCCCCACACTCTTCGTGATTTGACGGTTTGTGCCGAGAAGTCTGCTGTAATTCTGATGGGTGTTCCCTTGTAAGTAATCTGTTTCTTGTCTTTGACGGCTTTTAATATTCTGTTCTTATATTGGATTTCTGGAATTTTGATTATTTTATGCCTGGGTGTAGCTCTGTTTGGGTTGTAGGTGGCTGGGGTCCTGTATGCCTCATACATCTGAGTATCTTTACCATTTGCTAAATTAGGGAAATTCTCTTGGATTATTTCTGTGATTAACTTTTGTATCCATTTGTTTGTGTCCCTACTTCTTGTTTTATGTTCTTAATTCTTAAGTTATAGATCCTCTTATCTTCTAGCCTTTGTATTATTGCTGTTTGGTTTTTTGTTGTTGTTGTTGTTGTTGTTGTTGTTGTTGTTGTTATTTTTAAGAAGTTTTTTCATGTCATGGTCCCATATTACAAATCTGCCCTCCAGTTCAGATAATCTATCCTTAGTTTCTTTCAAGCTGTTATGCCAGCTTTTGATAGAGTTTTTAGTTTCTTGTAATCTCTTTGAACCTGTTTCATGTATTCTATGTTTTCTCTATTTTCTCCATCAAACAATTCTCCCCTTTTTTTCTGTTCTTCCATTCCACCATCTGATTTTTCTTGGGTGGTGCTTAGCATTTCTCTAAATATTCTACTTATATCTTGCCTTATTTCGTTAAATACTTCACTTTTAAACTTGTCTATGCGGCTATGAAGATATCGCTTTATGTCTATTGGTGCTGTGTCTGATATTGAATGTTTCTCAGGATTGGGGGCCCAGGACCCTTTCTTGTTGCTCCATCTTTCCATACTTTTTGTTCCTTTGATACAAGCGTACATAGGAGACCCAGTTTTTTTCTTTGTCGGTTACAGTTTTTTTTTTTTTTTTTTTAATTGCACTGGCTAGGTGTTCCCGCCCACTCAGTGTACCAGGGAGACACAGACCTGGGCAGCCTATGCTGGACCCGCCCCTCCAGTCAACCTACTGAAGGCTTCACTGCTAAGGTGCACCTCCAGGTGCTGGGAGCTGGTTTGGGCTAGCCTACTGGGTCATAGTCAGTGGTTTCACACAGGCCAGGCATTCCCCACTAATCCCACTTAAGAGGGGAATATATAACTGAAGTCACTAGAACATCTTGTTCCGCGTTGTCTGCCCGGTTCCAGTATGTCCTTTGCTGATGCCTGCTACTCTATGGAAGGGTCCCCAATCCGTTCACTCACTGCAGATCGATGCAGGGCTCCTGGCCATTCCCGCTTTCAACTCCATTCACTGCTTCCCACTCTCAGAGCTTTCAGGCCTCTCTCCTTGCCATGCTGATTGGGATGCAGCAGCAGCTGCAGGAAATTCAAATTGCAGCTTCCAGTGGTGCGAGGTCCAGCTTCTGCACTGAGATCTTATCTGTTCCTGTTATATCACCGGGATTGCGTTTCCAGTTGGTTTCTCTTAGTTTAGTTCATTCCTGTTCGGCAAAGTAAATCTCCCCTTGCTTAGGATTTTTTGCCCGGCACCATTCCTGGAATTTAAGTGCAGTTTCTCAGAGAGCCTACGAAGCTGCTGCTATCTATCTACCACGTTCTCCCGGAAGTCCCTCATTTTGAATTTTCTATAAGTACTAGATAACTTCATTTAAGATAATTGACAACTTCAACTTTAAACCAATTGTGAAAGGATAAGGAATCAGTTATACTCCTAGTCTGACATTCCTTCCACTAATTAAATGCCATATTTTCTCCTGAATCAGCAAAATATATCATCGATATGTATTTTATCAATAATGCAATCCTTTGGGTTTAAGATCTATCTTTTAAGCGTGAGTTGTAATAAGTTCAAGTTTTAAAATATCACTTGCTTTTGACATCAAAGATCAGCTTTGTTCAATCTGGACAAGATCCTAGAGATAATTTCAAATCATTTTATAAGCAAGAAAACTTAATCCAAAGAGATTAAATGAGCTACCTACAAAAGGTTAACAAATAAGAGGGCAACTAAGAATGCATATACCTTTTTATATGATTGGTATAGGATTTGAGTATATTTTCTCCAGTCTTCAATAATAGCATTTATTTTGCCTATATTTGTTTTATACTTTAGTTTAGAATAGAGATGTTCAACCATGGCATTGATATATTTATTGATTCTGTCTCTCAAATCCTATTTTACAGGAGTTATAAAAACTCTACTTATTGGGGCTGGGGATTTAGCTCAGCGGCATAAGTACCTGCCTTGCAAGCAGGCAGTCGTGAGTTCGACCCCTGGTACCGGTAAAAATGAAAAAGACAAAAAAAAAGTTTCAAAAAAAAAAAAAAAAAACTCTACTTATTTTCTGAGCTTCAAAGAAAGAGTATAGAGACCTGTGCATTTTGGAAATAAATAATATTTAAATCTGACCCTTAAATAATAATACCCTAACCCATAAAAGTGTACTACCAACTTCATATTTTTACACTAATTCTGATAATTTAGCTGACAACAATTCTTAATTTTTCTTATTAAGAAGAGAAATGTATAATGATGAGACAGTTTTAAAGAAAATCATTTAGTTGATCAATCTTATTCACTAGAAAACTACATTTCTATTAAAGCTTCATTATAGGTGCATTGGTGTATACTTGGTGTATTCACTATACTTGGTATATTGGTCTCTTAGTCTTGTTGTAAGAAAGCACCACAAATGGGAAGGCCTACAACAACATAAATTTATTCTCACAGTTCTGTCCAGAAGTCTCATCAACATGTTAAGAAAACTCAGCTTCTTTGGACAGCTATAGGTAAAAATCTTTCCCTGTCTCTTCCAGTTACTGGAGTCTCTTGGAATTTATTGGTCTGTGAAAACACAATAATCTCCAACATAACGAACATCTAACTGGTTTTTCTAGGTTAAAGTAAATCTCTTATTAACCATATATTTTGATATTAAAATAGGTCTCATAATAAAACAATAAAAGTCAATATAATCTGAGATCTAGCATCCATTTTAAGATAATAAATAGACTTACTTCCCTTATTCAAGAAATAATAGTTATAGGAAAATTTTAAAAGCTAAATTTTGCATAAGACTCAGTACCACATGTCTTGGATAACTTTCGACATGTAATGGTAGCTAAATTTTTAGTAACACATAGTACAAAAGTTTAAAAATTGAATGAAATTCATATAGTGGAGGTGGTCCAACAATAAGAATATAAAATTATCAAAAATTCAATAAAATTGCTAGTTTTTACAATATTTAGGTAAGTTGAAACTTTCAGAAGAATCCTTTTTACATTATTAAATTCTACTAATTGATGAATGATTAAATTTATTAAAGGCTACTTCATCATATCTAAAATTTGAAAATAGTTCAATGAAATTATTAAAGGAGAGTGAAATGGAGAATAAGTGCCATGCTTTACTAAATTGATGAAAGATAATAAATACTAATATTTGGGTTTTGTTCAATATTTTAATGTTAATACAATTGCAGTATTATCTCTAACAAATTTGGATAGAAAATTTATATATTATATATACATAGATATTTAAAATAATAAAAAAGAAAATATGACCAATATAATGCTAGAAAAAAGTTTAGTTTCCAAATACATTGTATTGTATGTGTTATACATGCTATATACTATATATACATTAAATACTTTTAGTTGGTGTAGATTCTGGTTCCCACAAAATATATGTTTTGCAAATATATTTACTTTACAAGGTTACTAGACAGATAAATTATTTTATAAGTGAAATTTCAAAAAGTTATTTATAACAGGTACATAGACATGTCATACATTATTAGTTATATCAAAAATAGTAGCAATGAAAGCACTTAGGGGAGTTTTGGTCAATTTGGAGAATATTTATATGAATTCTCAAATAAAAGGTTGCAAATCATGGGATTTTATAGGATAAGCAGCCTCTTTTTATCCAGCAGTGCTAAAATGTTTAATAATTAGAACCAAAGAGGAAAGACAAATTTTATTAGGATAAAAAATGTTTAAAAGAAATAATCTTAAAATTGAGAGCTCTCCCATTGGCATATATAGGACATTTTGCTGATTTTCTAGTTATTGAACACTTACATTATAATTAAAGTTGCACATGTTCATTATAGGAAATGAACAAAATATAGAGTCAAAGACTAATGCATATAATTAAAATTAAACAAAATATTAAACCACCATTAAATTTTTGCATGCACCCTATCATTTTACCTGTGATTAAACTAGTGTAGAAAAGATATATAGCTATAACATTACACAAATATACTTTTACAAAATCCATTTTTAGCCTAATATCATAGCACAAGAACCTTTCAGTTCCATTAAATATATGGAATTATACCACATAAAAAATCCACAAATACTTTAGATATTTCTCTGGATTATATCCTTTCTTGGTTTCTCGTTCTTATTTAAACATTGCTTCTTTGAACATATCTATACCTAAAATATTACATATATGCCTGCCCACGTCAGCAAATGAAGTATCAAAAGTGAAATTTCTGAGGCAAAGGGCCAGAATAATATTTGGCACCTTGGAGTGCATTATCAAATTGAATTTCAAGAAAATATTAATGATCTTCTTTATAAACATCTCAAGTAGTATAACAAAGGGCCAAAAGTTGGGCACTATAAATATTGCCATATTATTTTTTAACTATTTCCAAATTGATAAAAAAAAATATGGTGCCACATGGATATTTCAAAGTGCAATGTTGGGGTAAGATTTTTTACCCATTCCTGATGTTTGTTTCCTTGTGGAAGGAAACTCTATTAGCGTGCTACTCTTGGGTCTCCCTCTCCCTTGTGCATGCTGCCTCTGAGCAGAAATGAATTTTCTGATTGGTGGATATGGAAAAAGAAATTACCCATGGGTAGTTTCTAAGCCTTTTTTTCTCTGTCCAATTATACATTCCTACCCTGGGGCTCAGTCCTCCTCAGCTTTCCTCCTGCCTATCTAGGTAAAGAATTCAGACTAATTTCAAGGTTCTGAGCTAAGCTGGTAGGGTAGAGCTACAAACCATGATCACCAATCTGAATTCACCTGAAACAAAGACATGATATGTAATGAGCATGAGCTATTATTTTGTCTTTGTTATAAATTGGTTCAGAGATTGTGAGCAAGAGGACAGTAGTTTCAGGAACCCATGAAGACCTCCATCTTGAAATCTGTTATTTTAGGGGCTGGGGATTTAGCTCTGCGGCATAAGAACCTGCATTCCAAGCAGGTCGTGAGTTCGATCCCTGGTACCGATAAAAATGAAAAAGACAAAAAAAAAAAAAAATCTGTTATTTTAGAAGTTGAATCTGTTGAATCTACTTTTTTCAGACAAATACATATCTGTGAATTATAGCATGTATTTCACATTTGTATCATGGTAATATCTTTTAAAATAATTATAAAGTGCTAAAATATAAATTTCGGCTTTGGTTATACATTTAAAATAGTCTTTATTTTGTCCTGGTATTGATAGTCTGAAGGTCCTTTTCATATATATATATATATATATATATATATATATATATATATATAATTTATTAGATATTTCATTTTTCCAGTATGGTTTCTATGTTTATTTGCAATAATGCTTTAAGTTAGTATAAGAAAATTAAACCATGCAGTCTGCTGAAATGAGCCTAGAATAATTAAATGGTTGGTAAATGTGATTCCAAGTGATTTTTATTGCAATTTAATTAACATTGATTTGATCTACTTAAAAATAATTATTTGGAAAAATAAGTCATTTGGCAGATTATCCTAACTGGTCAACTTTTACTGCCATGTAGAAATAATCAATCCAGTATGTCTGTTGTGTACACTATATTCACCTATAGTACTTAGTACATAGTACATATTTATCTTGCTATACTTGAAAGCTTGTATTTTTAATCTTGAACTGGCAGCAATGCCAACACTCAATGAATATTTGCATAGCAAATGAATTCGGCTTGTGCAAGATTAGAGCAATAGTTTTCAAAGTGTTTTAATTCAGGTAGCAGCAAAACTTGTTAAAATATTCCACCCCTACTTCCGAGCTGTGGGACCAGACACTAAGGAGGAGACCCAGCAAGTGCTAAAAGGAATTTGATGTAAACTAAGATTTGTAGACTACTGAGACAGAGGTTACTGAATGAATGATCTGTAGTATTTAGTCATGATTAATAGGACTCAATTAGTAAATTTCCCTAGCTGTTTAAGATGAACTGCTCTAATATTTCAATACAATGTACAAAGTGTAATAAGCACAGATAAATAAGGCCAAGACTGGTCTTAGACAATTTTCTGTTAAACACCTTATTATTTTTTTATAAAATATATTTGAAACAGTGTCAGACTGAATTGATAATGCTACCGGAAAATAAAAGTTCAGGAAACATTTTTAAGTTTAAATAGTTATTTCATAGATGTTACATTACAGGCATACAAGGCAGAAGTAAATTATTGATATCAGTTGCTTATATTTTGAAATAAGCAATGATTACTGTTTAATCATACTGAGGTTGTTAGCAATTATTTAAATTATGTTGGTAAATATTTAATAAATATACAAGTATTTCAAAATACAGAAAAGGAGCTATTGTTTGTAGCAGAAAGAGAAAGAAAAGGAAAACAGAATCTAAAATGATTACTTAGTCATTGACTGCATTTCAGCTAACATACTGAAGTATTTGGAATTACAATTATAGTATAATCCTGAATGTTTACATATTTAATTAAAACAATCATGACACATAAAAATAAAAAGTTTCACTTCTAGATTAATCACTAATCCTCTATTTTCAATTTCTCTTTTTCATAAACATTGCCAACTGTTTTTGTTATTTCTGCTGAATTTAACACTTCTAAACTTCTAAACTTGAACATACATTTTGCTGCTACGCCTCCTCTGACACTGGTGCCTATCTTTCTTCTTGAACTTCTTTTCACACTTCTTTTTTCCCTACCCCATTCTTGACTGCAGTTGTTGTCCAGGTACTGTGTGTTTGATTTTTAAGGTTTTTTTTTTTTTTTTTTTATAAAGTTTTCCCCTTACACTTTCCTCTGAAAAGTGTGTTGATGTAACAGCAAGCAGAAACACTGAAATGAAATCCAAGATTTGGAGGCACTGATCGAGATCATTCCCAAACTATCAGGCCCAAATCACTGGTGATCTAGGGCTTCTATTGAATAAGCAAGCAGAAAGTACCAAGGCAGAATGGCTTGTTAATTGTGGACTGGTTTATGCAAAGTGTTTCACAGTGACCAGCTGTTTCTAAGAGAGAAAAGCAACCAGAACTGGAACAGGAACTATTATCTGGCCAATAACAAACTAAAGTTTATTGGCTGGGTGGAGGGCATTTTCTGCTACACTGAGGCTTTCATTTTTACATGACCCATTTATGAATGTAAACATTTACCTCTACTTTGAGTTAAATCAAAGTCCTTAATGGATACCGTATTTGAATTTGGATGTTTGCTTCAAGTAATCCAGGATTTGTAATATTAAACCAATGATGTACTGTCCAAAATGTTTCTCATCCAAACTCCTTACTACCAATGGCAATATTATATAGTCACTTGGCACACATTCATTATATTGACCATTTCCTTCATATCATTTGGCTAATTTTTCTTTATTTCAGACATCACTCTTTTTCTTCTCTCTCATCTCCATTCATAGGATAATAAAGTATTTATTTAACCTAACACATGAGCAACTAAAGCATACATTTCTGCCATCTTCAATCTCTCTGAAAGATTATTCAGTTTAGGTGTCTCTGGTGTATAACTTATATTTCATATTGATGTTGTTGCCTAAATATTTCATTGGACTTCATGAAGACTGGATAAGTTCAAGTTACTAAGCCTAGAATTCAAGAATCTCCAAGTAATATTACATTTATGTGTATGCTGATGCACAATTTATGCAGAACTTGTATGTATTTTAGCTATATTTATGTTCACACTTTTGTATGAAAAACTTAGGAGGATTCTGCTTTAGTGATGAAATTCTGATTTGGTGATAAAGATTTGATTGGGATCAGGTTATCTTTTTAATAAAAATACATCTGTCTTGCATCTTCTTTTCCTGTCATACTTAATGTTCTCTAACAAAGAGATACTA
This sequence comes from Cavia porcellus, assembly GCF_034190915.1. NCBI lineage: Eukaryota > Metazoa > Chordata > Mammalia > Rodentia > Caviidae > Cavia > Cavia porcellus. Next base: position 29,112,724 of record NW_026947516.1, on the reverse strand, counting down.
GTTTTATTAACTTGATTTCTTTGACCTTGTAAAAGACATGTGTGATTCTTGTCAAAAATAACAAAGAATTTCTTATGTCAAATTTAACACTGGATAATAACTGATCAAAATCAAAATTCACTTGCTCTTCATAAAGATGATTACTGAACTACATAGGAGGGAAGTATCCCTGAGCATCTATCCACATTCAACCCATTCTGGGTTTCTACTTTGTGCGCTGGCTTTGGCGTTAGCACTCCACCTGGAACAAGGTTACCAGTAGGTCACATTGTTGAAAGGAGAGATAAGTCTGAGATTAATCAACGTAAAGGATTAAGGGAGTGGAATTATTTTCATAGACTTTTTAAAATACGTGGTAACTATGCAATTTATGTTTTTTTAGCCTTTGAGAAATTATTCAATACTGTGTGGCAACTCTAATGTAGATTTATTTTTCTTTTCCTTAGTATTTCTGATACAGTACAAATCCATTATTTTAAGGACCTGTTGTCATTTACTTTACTGTGGTTTTTTCATAAGAAATGAATATTCAAATTTGATCTTAAAATATTTATGAATTCTCTCCTTACTACACTAGGTTTGGTTCCCCAAAAGCAGAAATCTGGCAAAGGTATAAGGATCTGTGGCTTATTTGAGAGGTGAACCCAGAAGCTCAAGAAAAGAAGTGAAAGAACTGACATGGGAAAAGGACAAAATCAGGACTATATTAAAAGTGTATTACTGTTATGGCCAACTGAAGTTGAAGCTCTCCAGAGAGACTTTGAGGTACTGTGGTGTTTGGTACTCATTATCACCCTACAAAGGATTGGGTAATCTGACGCATTTATGTACCAATGTTTCACCTCATTGGTCAGGAAAAATCTATAGAAGTACTTCAGCCATGGCATTTCTTGTCTGCCCTGAATGCAATGTGAGTAGGAACCAACTGCTCATCATGCAGAGAAGCAAAGAGGAAATACTACATGTGAAAATGTGTCTGTCATGGCTACACTTGAGCTCAGAGAAGGTAAACAGAGAAAGGTCCAAGTGAATCAGCATTATCTGTTAGTATAAATATATATTTTTTCCTGTCCCTTTATGTGCTAAGTATTGGCAAGTGTTGTAGTCAACGTTTGCAAGGGAATATGTTTAATATAAGACAAATAATTTATGGGACTGTTTTATAATAGTCAACCAAAGAGTAAAATGCAGAGGAGTGCAAAAATCTTCCCATGCACTAGAAACCCAAAGAATACAACTGAGGACCTGAATTTCACAGGAATGCCCTGCATGAGTAGAGATAAAGTCCTACAGCCCAAGGCAATGTCCCCTACAAGTCCAGATGGAAGCCTAGAGTCCACAACAGTGTCTCATGAACATCTGTATTGAGGATCTGTGCTGGGAAGGCCCAAAGGCCAGTGGTAGAAGCTAGAATGTCCATGCCAGTGGGGTGAAGGGTGTGTGCTACTAGGCTGAGAGATCTCAACTGCAGCCAGGAAGCCATGATCAAAGTAAGGACAGACTCCCTACTAAAGAACTGTAAACATCCTCAGCAACAGCAAGGATTCAAGGGCCACCAATGATAAGGACACCGGAGTTTATGCCATGAAAACCTTCATAACAATATTTTCCAGGAAAATCAACAGCATCCTATCTTCCATCCTGTACTGCTTTCATTCTGTGGACAACATTCCTCAGATGGGCCTCCTACTCCTAGACCCAAACTGATTCAGTTGAGCTGGTTGTTACAACTTAACCATTAGTGAATTCACCACAACGAGGTATTAGTGAAATGTCAATTGCTAAAACCAGAAACCTGGTCTAGATTTTCTTTTTAGCACACATAACAAATGATCAATTTTTTGCCCTTTCCTTCTTTCTGTTTTTCCTGTCAATACCTTATTTTAGCCTCTCACTATAATTATTCACATATATTACTGAAGGGATATTGTTATTGACCTTCTTGGTCTCCTACCTTGATTAAAACCATTTAAGGTTCTTGCTGGGGATTTAGCTCAGCTGCATAAACACCTGCCTTGCAAGTGCGTAGCCGTGAGTTCGATCTCTGGTACCGATGAAAATAAATAAATAAATAAATAAATAAACATTTAAGGTTCTCAATGAATTGCAGAATAAAATTCAAACTCTTTCTCTATACCTCGCTTGCTTGTCTTCCGAGAATCATATTTCTCCATTTGGTCTCACATACATATACAGTTCATGTAGGCATACCAGGACAGTTTTCTGAAGTCCATAGATAATACGTGGTCTGAAGCTGTGCTTCTTCTGACATTGCTCATTTATTTTTTTATTTATTAGTACTTGTTAACAAACAAATGGATACAACCTTCTGACATCTTTTTAAAGATAAATCTTCATCCCGGAGAAATAACTCCTACTCATGTAGTTTTTAAAATTTACTCCTGTTGTCAGACCAGATGACCTCTTCCAATATCCTCAAGTTTTCTTTATCTCTACAGGGTCTTCTATTCTTTCCTGCAATTTATGGATTTAATCACCTTTTACTTGTGTACTTAGTGCTTATTTCCATGCCCCAAAGTGTGAAAACACACTACTGAAAGAAGATAATGACCATTAACTCCAAGGACCTCATGTAATAAGGAACCACATCTGCCCTTAAGGAACTTGCAATCTGATGGCCTTTTCCTTTGTGGAAATTTAATTACATGCCAAATCAGTATATGCAATTACAAATGCTTCCCTGTTGTTTTTATGTAACCTTAGAAAGCATGATATAGTAGAAATATTCATGATAAGGCAAATTTCCTTGGTATTAGCTAGAGGCTTTATTGTGGGTAATTATAGTCCTAATTTCCACCAATTATTCCTGCTGAGTCTTTCTACAACCTTCCATATCTCTAGGCCCCACATGTTCTGAAACTGATGAAATTCTCACATTTAGCTCTAAGGAAGCACAATGGTTTAGTATTTCACGCTTTTTTCTCTCTTTGGCTCATTGTGTACATACTTACATCGCAGGCTTAAAAAGGCAATGGGACAGCTGGAAAAAAGTTTCTTTATTTAACAGTTGCTTCACAGCAGGAAAATAGCATCATTTTCATGATTTATCATCTTTTTTCCCTATATTAGCATCAAAAGGAAGTAAGATGTTGGTCGATTTATAGCAGTAAATGTCTGATTGGCAGTGCTGTGGACTTTTCTTTGGTTTGCAAGTCAAAAAGTTTAGATGAGGTACAAATGACATTAGTCAGATATGGCAAATTGGATATGACTAACCCAAGGATTAGTAAAAAATCACTTGAGTGGTAAAATCTTTGTCCTGATCAAACATCATTCAGCCTCTTGTTGGCCTTAATTTCCCCTAATTCATGTCTTTGACCCTGTATAGTCCAAATGTACTAGAATCCTGCCAAGTAAGTATAGAAGAAAACCCCAGTCTTGCTGTTTCCTCTTAGTAATTTTTCATCCACCAGTCACCCTACCTCCACTCTTTCCAATAGCTATATATTTCTGTCTGTTTATTTTTTTTAGACAGGGTCAAATCTCTCTCCCCTATTATTATAGTCTTCACACCTATTGTAATACGTAGGTAAAATAAAATCTTCCTAACCACATTAATTTGTGCCACAATAAATCTCTCAGCAGTAAATGAATCACTAGCATAAATAAAAGCTTAAGAATGTTATTGTGTTTTCTAAAATAAATTTTAAAAAATAAAGCATATGTACTATCACAGACAATAAAATCGAACAACCCAGATTAAAACCATTCCAATTAATGAGTGGAAACATTATATAGCTATTTTGAAGAAAATAAGACATCATAATAGCTAGTGCTAATTTAATATCATGTTGTTTTGAAGTCCTATCAAGCTGTTGTTCGTCTGTTTCCATTGGTTTTAACATGTTGTATCTTATTATATTTTACTATATGCGATAGTATAAACAAAATTTTTTTATAGGTAAAGAGATAATATAGAAACAGTTGTTCATTTTCTGTTAGTTGGTTCTAAATACCCTATAATTATTTCATTCTCTTGAATGGCTTAATACTGTCTTTATATGTTTGAAGCTATAGTATACGAAGTTATACTCAAATATTTCAATTATCACCCTACAAAGGATTGGGTAATCTGACACATTTATGTATCAATGTTTTATATCATTGGTTAGGAAAAATCTATAGAAAAATCTACAACACTTGCCTCTTTTATCTCAATCTCCCCCTTTTTAAAAATTAATTTATTTTTTCTTATTTTTTAATTAAGGGGAAACTAAATTAAAAAATAGTGGGGTATATTATAGTAACTTTTTTTGTTTTCCTATTAACCTGAATGAACCCCAGTATTGCTCTCTCCATGTTTTTCTGTCTGATTTTACTATATTCTGTTTTGTTTGACAGTATCAAGTTTGAGGGTATAGGCAACCACTTTGAAGGCAGTAAATTTACTATGATGCCCATTATGGTTTGGCTATTATCTTCTTTTGAAGTTCTGTAAGGTCTCCAGTGTAAGTTTTATTGGTCTTGTTCTGTACTCTTTTGTTCCATTATACCTGATGATATAGGCAACTCTTTTTAAGATAGCAAGAGGCATAATGGTAGCCATTTTTGATCACCTGGTATTCTATTTTTGCATCAAGTACTATGTCTATCCTTCTGTTCTAACTGACTCTGTTTTGTTTTGTCACATTTGATTTTATTCTCTTCAAAAAAAGTAATAAGAACCGTAGGAGTAATAAAACCCAAAAAGTGTAATTGTTATTGTAAAAAATAGAGGAAAGAAAGTGGTCTAAAGGATATAACTGCATGTATATTTAAGTGTGTAGAATAGAAAACCATATTACTGAGTTTTTGTTGGATTATTGAACAGAACTGTCTGCAATCTCATTGTATGAATGTCCACTTTGTATGCTTTAATTTTGTAATTTGGACAACTGTTTCTAAGATGACAATATGTAATCTATTAACTAGTGATTTCTTACTGCATATTTTTTTCTTGAAATTCTGTATTACTTGTGCCCTTTTACTGCTTTGTTTTTTTTTTCTTTTTTCTCTTTAAATGAAAATTAAAAAAAAATTAAAGCATATGTGTTTTTCTACCAAGGTATATATCTAAATAATAGATTAGAAGCATGTGTGGTGAAAATTACCCAGTTTATTATTAAGATTATGAACCTTCTCGTGTTACCTCCTTCCATCAGAGACTTTCCTCACATTACTATTTCTTTTTTGAACATTATTCTTCTTTTGTCACAAGGCTGACTCTGTCTCTGAAACCGTCTCAAATTAACTGTTATAGTTTAAGAGTATCATGAAAAGCTTTTGTAAATAATGTTCTCCTTTATTTATCAAGTCTGTATGAAACTTCTAGTAATTAACAACTCTACAGTTATTTTTCCATTTAATAGTTCATCATCTTTCTCCATTTCACTTAGACAGTCTTCTATGGTAGTCACTAACTTATACCCATGTAATAATAATAGTATCATAATTAGCATATAATAGTGAATGATTTTTCAAAAAAATCAATTGTAAGAATATTATCTGGGTATAAAGTAGTGAATAAAGCATTAACATATTTAATACCAAATAATGCAAATTGCATGAGTTCTATTTTACTTTAAAAACTTAATTGTGCCCAGTAACCAGATTAGATTATTATACCCTCTAAACAAATTTAGAATAAAAATTCCAGAAAGTGTAATAAGCTTGCAGAAAAACGTTATGTCTATTAAGCAGAATAGCAGAAACCTAATGGCAGATCTGTTTTTCTTTTCAAACTATACGTAGTTCATCTTGTCAGAATCAGTGTTTTCTTGTATAACCTTCACCTCTCATCTGATTTATTGTTCAAACATTTAATGAAAGAAATTCCTAAAGAGAAACACTAAGAGCTTACTTGCAGTGAACTGGAATTTCGTGAGTACTTATCTGTTTCTCTACCATTCATTTCACTATTATTTGATAATTGTCATTGGTATGAGTATAAGACAAAAATTCCATCAAAGCATAACACACAGATCAGAAACAACTTACTCTCCCAAACATTTACTCTGTTATTGCCCATGGAAATTATATAACTAACTTTCCTGATGGCTGAATCTCATTTGGAAATAACTTTGTAAAGGTCAATTGAGGTTAAAATTCCACAAATCTGCACAGTTTACAATTGAAAATGCAGAATATAATTTCCCTTTTATTGTTTTGTTCTAAATAGCTCTATGCCAAAAATAAACATAGTCTTGTCTAGAATAGCATAAGGGGTTGCTAGACATTTTAGAAGAAAGTAAAACATATTACTTTTGAGATGTAAAGGAGTCAAACATTTATAAAATGTGATTATTTTCTTATCTATACACCTTAAAGAATTTGGAATTGAACTCTGAATTACTTGCAGAGAATTGTTCAAATTACTGTATGTGAATTACATTTGGTGTGCTGCATTTATTCAGTGTCTTTCAGTAAAACAGCAAAGTGGCTTTCAGTATTTCTTTTTACTACTGATTACACAGTGGATTCAGTGCATGTCATGAGTTTGTGTCTACTTTGACCTTTAACATGTGGAGACTTTAGAAGGAAAAATGAAATTGGAAAGCCTATTTTATTCTCTGAAATTTTCTATGTATATGTTCATCTAGAAAGTAATTATTATCACCCTTTGAGACCTGAATCATCTTATCATCTTATCATAATGAAACGTTAATCTTCAATGCATGATTATACAGTAGTCCTCTCTTGTCAGCAGTGAATGTATTCCAAAACTCACACTGGATATCTGAAATCACAAACATTAACAAACTTCATACGTAGTATTTTTCTATATATGCTTATGTCTGATTAATATAAATTTATTACTTAAGCATAGTAAAAAAATTAACAAAAATAACTAAAAAACAGTTGCTGTAGTCATGGTTGTACAGAGAACAATTAGAATCAGGACATGGATTTTATAATATTATTTTTATAATGGTCACCTGGGAGTTAACACAGGAAAATGCAGGAAATTATCCGCAACACCAAAGACTTAGAATATTTAGTCAAGGGCCTAAATCCCACAGCAACGTCCCACATGAGTCCAGATAAAAACCCAGAGTTCATGACAATACTCCCACGAGTCCAACTGGAGGTCCAGAGCCCACAAGAAGGACTCAAACCAGTCTCTTTTACGGATCCGTGCTGGGAGGGCCAAAGGTCAGTTGTGGAAGCCAGAAAGTCCATACCCGCAGGGTGAAGGTGCTGTGCTGGTGGTATGAGGATTCTATGCTGGAGCCAAAAACTCACACTCACAACAAAGACCAGGGCTGCCCTGAAAAGCACCACAGCCATCCTCAGCCACATGGAGGCCCCGAGCTCCTCCAACAAGCACATTCGGGTACATGCCAGGAAGCCAGCGTGAGGAGTTCATCCTGGAGACCAAGAGGCACACGTCTTCCCCTCCGGCACCAGGAAGCAATGCTCAATGTGAGGACTAGAGCTTCTCTAGGAGAACCAACGGCTCAAAGAGCAACTCATAGGAGAACCCACAATGCCTCAAAGCAATAACGCATTAATGCCTTAATGACTCTCTTCTCCACCTCTCTATTTATTCTGGAGACTTTCCTCAGGTGGGGCATCTATGCTCAGGGCCATGCTGATGTAATCCAGGTGGCATTAAATTGACCACCAGTTCTTAATCCATAACAACATTTATAACAGTAAACTCATTCCGTGGCATGTAATCTGATAACTGAGGTGATACCGTTTAGTGAGGCTTTGCTGTGCAACGGGTTGATTCACCTAATGGCAGAATGAACTGAAGAGCACAAAAATTTATCTCAGCACTCAGAACAGCATGCAATGCAACTCTTATGACTTATTTCCAGAATTTTAATAGTTTCAGATACTGACCTTAAGCAACTAAAACCACAGAAAACGAAACCTTAGATAAAGGAGATTGCCATTATTCATATTTAATTTAAAGCTATAATTATGTATAAATCTATAAATTATTTAATTACTGCATATTTTCAGTATATAATGACCACATTCATCATGGGAAACTAGTATATGTTAATAACACATCCTAATTCACTTCTTGTCCCTTTCTCTTCCCCTCCCCAGACCCTTCTTCCTTTCTCCATCTGTAAAAGCTCTGTTTCAACTATTTTTCTGCCAATTTGTTGTTTCTCTTTCAATTTCCTTTCTCTTTCTTCCCTCTCTCCAACCCTCACCTTTCATTCTTCCTATTTGAAAAAGTTCTCCTATTTCCAAGTGTCTCTCCACTGTCTTGCTCCTCATTTATACTTTGAATTTCTCTGATTTATTTGATTTCAGATTACGATTTTGAGGTGCATTGATTTACATACATATGCTTCAAGTTTATCTTCTGTATGCCAGAGTAGTACCCCATTGTACACAAATACCACATTTTCTTGACCCATTCATCTTTTGTTGGTTATATAGGCTTAAGACATTTTACTGGTAGATACTTTTGCAGAACTATTTCCTTAATGAAAACATATAAATTAAACCAGGGCACTGGAGTGAGTAAAATTCTATTTTTGTACTATCTTTTTGAAAAATCATTACTATTGCTATTTGATATTTGATGTTTTATATCTATCATATATTTAGCATTTCATTTTATTGAAACATTTCATTGTTGAATTAGGGGTATAGCCTTTTGAAGTTCACTTCACTTTACTTCTTACTGCTGTTTATTTTTTTCCTTTGAGTGGAAAGCAATTTAAAAATAATATTAGAATCCACACTTCATAGAATATTTTCTAGTTTAACAAAGTAATAAACTCTCTTCTCTACCTCTCAGATCAGTAATGCATAGATAAACTGTAGCATCAGATATACTGAGGTTCAGAAGACAGGCTTTAGACAGATAAGAGACAATTATATATGCACAATGAAACAGAGAAAACTGGATGGTCAGATAAGAGACACACTAGTTTTATTGAGACATATTTCGGTTTATTATCTACTTAAGACGTTCTTAATTTTCCGTATCCAAACTAGCTTTGTCACTATTATTCAGGAGCTCAATAAATGAATATTATTGAGCCCATCCTATGCAAACTGAATCAAAAATCAGCAATAAGACTCAGCAATCCGTATTTTCACAAACCCTCTGGGAATTATTTCTATAACGAAACATTTGAAAACTGTAACAATAGCCAGTCAGAGGTTTATTTGTGCGTTCTTCTATCAGAAATCTAAATTTTTATTTTTTGCTAGGTATTTGGTGAGTATCAGGGACAGAAATAAGGAAGAATCAACAACAGCCATTTATTTTGAGCTACACTTCGACAAATTTTAGTAGCTAAGGTCATTTGGCACTTATAACAACCCTATAACTCTGAATTATTTCCAATATACTGTTCAAAAATTCCCTCTGCAGAGAACAACATGGGCAGCAGCCAGCTTTCCTGGGAAATGTCAAGCTCTGCCTGAGAAATCTATGGTGGTTGCCGACAGGAGGTAATTGCCTAAAAATTTGAATTGAATTTCTGAATAAAAAGTTTGCTAAAGGAAAGTTAAAAAAATTCGGAATAAGGTACTGTCTGGATTCACCTTGACCTACCTGACATCATCTTAAGTCATAACCACTATTATTTCTAGCTCCTTAACTGTTTTTGAAACCACCTAGTCCTAATGTATGAGGGTGGCCTCCAAGATGCATAAGACTGAAGAAAGAGAAGCAGAAAAAAATAGTGAGGCACAGAATGCAGTGTACTGGGGAACTTACTGACAGAGTATACTCCTGGCCAGGAACAATTCCAGTGGATCCCCACAATTTAGATCAGAATACAGGGATTTAAAATAGTCAGGAAAAGAAAAACAATATGATTTCATCTAATCCAGAGGATGCCTGGCTTATCTTAAAATACTATCAAAGATGTGTTTGCACTGCTGGAGACAGGATCTTGTATAGCTTTTCATGTCCCTGTCATGCTTTTCTTTATGCATAAGGTGCTTAGGAAACCATTAAACATAAAATGACTTGGGTTACTCCTATACCTAGATCATGGTTGTTATGACTCAAGATGACAGAAGTCATGTCACACTTCATTCATACAATGACACTGGCTTGTTTCTCCCCACTCCATCCTACGTCCACATAAGCTTTCTGTATACTATTAATTAAATACCTTAGAAGGATATATGTGGCTGTACTGTTAGACTCTGATGCTTTCTATATCAGAAACACATTTAATATTTTAATATTATCTTTAGAAAAATAAAGTTAATTCTATCATGGATTAAAAAGGTGCTTTTGTCCTGACCACTGTATAAACTTTCTCCTTCTGACCTAATTCATGAGAATACACTGATCTTCTTACAAATTTGGACCATGTATTAGTCAGTAAGTCCCCAACAGATTGCACTCTCTGCGATCCTAGATCTGTCTGGCTCTTTCTTTGGTATCACAACACCATGTGGCCAATGAGCCTGCGTTTCTCCAGAGCAGTAATTGTCTAGGCAATTTATAATAACCCTTTGAGGGAAGTATTAGCAACACGCTTTTACAAATTAAAATAGCCTGAACCTGACCAGATAACTCATTGTCTAAAAGCACACAAATCTGAAGTAACAGAAAAGGTACATTAGCTCTGGCAAAAACATTGAGCACCTGCAAGTCTTCTGAGGTAGAAAAAACTATGATGTAGTCTGAAAGGCAAAGATGGTAAATAAAAGTGGTTGGAGTTCCAGATGTGTAAGATGTGATTTGCCTGCGAACTGAGGTTGATTGTCACTGCCTATCATTACAGTGTATGGCATCACATACAACTATCCTAAGAAAAGATCAACACTGCAATTCAAAGTACAGTTTTTATATAGTGTGTACTCACGTCATGGCAAATTGAAAAATTGTAAATTGAACTATCATAAGTTGAAGATTGATGAATGACGTACAGAATAAAATGTTATGGCATCTGCAAATTAATGTGAGCCCCATGGCTCATTTGTAGGAAATATTTTTGAATATTTTCTACATATCAATCTATATAGTTTTCATTACAACTCAGCTCTGGGACTGTACATTAAAAGGATCCATAGGCAATACACAGAGGAGTAAAAGTGACCCTGTTCTAATCAAAGTTTATTTATGAACACCAAAGTTTGAAAATTATATAATGTCTGTGTCAAGATTACACTGTCCATTTTGTCTCAACCATTTAAAAGTATAGCCTATTTTAGCTGCTAGGGAGCATTAAAAGGATATTAGCTTGATTTGGCCTCTTGTTTTCTATATAATAGCTCACAATACCTTTGAACACTGAGCTCTTGAAAACTCATAAGAATAATGAAGAAGATTTAAAGAGAGAGAGAGAGAGAGAGAGAGAGAGAGAGAGAGAGACAGAGACAGAGACAGAGAGACAGAGAGTGCTAGGAAACACGAAAAGCAATCTAAGTAATTTAACGGTGTTTAGAAATAGTTTGATCCATTTTTTAATATAAGAAAAATATCTGCTTCCTATAAAACTAAAACTTGCCCTCATAGAATCTTAGTGGAATTTAGAAAATACTGTCTCTCTACCTAAATGGAAGCATAGACTTTAAAGCCTAGTTTGAAATTGACTTCGGCCTCACTTACCATAGTGCCAAATCCTTTAGGTCATTATTGCACAACTATTTATGGCAGGCCTAGAGTCCATATTATTCGATTATCCATTTTTTTCTAATTTTGGTTTGTAAATGAATCCTTTCTCATATGAAAAGTCCCTCATGAACATAATATAAAATATTGAATGTATGGCAACTTTATTTTCTGTTTAGAAAAATCCATTACGCATCATCTATGAAGGCTAGGGCCTAATAAATATTATTGCTATATTTTCCATCTTACTTTAGTTTCAAGTTTAGTAACTTTGAAATAATCCTTTCAAGAGAAAGGAAATATTTTAGTATTCTTTTACTTTGAAAGAGTTCATTAAGGTCAGGTTACAATCACAATAATGCGTAATGGAGAAAGAATTGTCACTAAGAATATGGATAAGCTCCAAAAATATCAGATACATTAAAAAATAAGCAAATTGACAAAAATTGTGAATTAAATTGTGAAGGTAAAGAGCATTACTTTTTATTTTTATATTTTTAATACCAGGGATCAAACTCATGATCTCACGCTTGCCAGGCAGATGCTTATACTCTGTGATGTAAATCTCCAGCCCAAGAGCATTATTTCTATGGGTTGGAAAAGTAGAACTATATTGGAAGTAGTTAACAGAGAGAGACTTTCTATTCTCTTAAATTCTTGACCATAGATGATGATGGTTATCAAGATATTTCCCAAGGTTCCCCTTAGAATCTTCATACATACAGCATTCACTAAATTATATATTCCCCACATTTATTTTGAAAAAGTTTGAATCAAAGAAAAATATATTATTTTTTTCTTTAATAATTTTACAGTGTTTATTTAGTCGAGGAAGTCAGAAATATTTGAAGTTTCTTGCTTCTTCCATTCTCCAATTCATACTGCAGAAGAAATTACTGATATTCTGTTAATTCAAGGAAGCATTACAGAATTTCAACAGACCTGCTCTTTTAGATTTTACCTCACTTTTTTTGAATACATAACTTTGAGCAGTTGCGGGTTTCTATGAAGTGACAAATTCTTTATTTGTAAAATAGAAATCATATTTCCCACTTGACAGCTATTCGGAGGAGAACTAAAGATGAGTACAATCAATATAAGAATTAAATTATAGGTACTGTAATAAAAAGCTTATAAAGAGAATGTGATTATTGCACAAATATATTGTGACTTTTCAAATAATTATGAAAAGGGTAAGTATTGATAAGTGAATCCTATGCTTTGAATTGTTGGCAATGTTTTTCCAGCTCCGATATGTGAAATGCATGACATTTATGTGCCTTAGAAACTAAAACATATTTCCATTCATTTATGAGATTGAGTAATTTTTTTAAAAGCAAAATACTTTATATAAAATACTCAACCATATGATAAGATATGCCAGTAGAAGTACTTTAACAGTATTTATATTCTGGAATTTATATATTTTTTTCTTAACCAGGTTCATATCCTTAAATTAAGTAAAAATGAACCAGATAGAGTATAATTTGATACAATAGCTTCTAACATACCCAGTCTATTAGATTTTCTCCCAAATAATTGGAATTTTAATAAAAATATTGTAATTAAATTCTTCTTTCTACTGCACTTTACCCAAATTTAAATAAATATATCATATTAAGTATCACTTAACCTAATAAGAATAATTTTATCAAATAGTTTGGACAGAGAAGACACTTAATGTAGAGATGAAAGGAAATAATGAAGATGAGGTAGGTTGTAGGTAGATTCAAACCTTATTACTAACATGTTTACATATACCTGGTATAGAATTTTATACTAATTACTTAAACATTCTTTTACTTACCCATAATGTAGTAAAATAGTATTTCCTACTCCATATATTTTTATGAAACTTAAAAGAATTAGATATGAATATATAACTTTTTACTAATGTTCCATAAAATTTTCCCAAAAAATGCTTCTGTGATTATGATATATACCCACATACTTGTCCCACAGAAAAGTGAATGCCAAGTTACAAAATATTTCACATTTTCCCATGTAAGTGTTCTCCTTTATCATTATTTCTGGATTGACTCCTTTTTAACTAAGCAAATTTAAAACCTGGAGTCATCTGCAGCTTCTTCTGTGCCCTTATCTTTCCATACCAGTCACTGTAGTTGTAAATTCTGATGTATAAATATAACACCTTCTCTTCATCCTACTTCTTCTGATTTGTGATTGTAACATGGATAGTCATGAATGCTCATCAAATGCTGACAATTATTTTGTCTCTGGTCGGCTTTCCTTGACACTTAAACCTTTGCTCTAGTAGCTAGAAGTAAAGTTGGCCCATATGATCATCATCCTTCATGCATGTTCTTACAAATGCTCCTTCTATGTACATAAAAGTCACTTGTTATTATTGTTGTTCTATTGTTATTTTAGACAATAGAATATGGTGGAAATGACAGTGTATGATCAAGACCAGGTGACAAAAAGCATTACAACTTTTCCTTGGACTCTTGACCTACAAAACAATGCTGGTAACACTTAGACCCATAAAAGCTCTGTGTAGAGGGAAACAACCAGAAGTTCCTGTAGTCATGTGAAAGAAATACTTAGAAAGCACATCTTCTAGCCCCAGTGAAACCTCCATGTGAGTTCAGCATAGAACAAGCTTGAAAAACAGAATACTAGCCAGAATCTGATTCTCTTTCATGTTAGTGAATATTACTGATTTAGAATATTTAATATTCTCTAATGTAAACGACACGAAAGAGAGTGAAAATAATTATGAACAGTAAATTTGTGGGTTTTTTTTTTGGGGGGGGTACGGGGGATCGAACTCATGATCTTGCGCTTACCAAGCAGACACTTGAACTACTGAGCTAAATTCCCTGCCCTATGAACAATAAAATTTAACATTAGACAAATTAACTTTTTAAAATAAACCATTTCACTAATGTGAAAAGAAGTTTCTAATGAAAAGAAAAGTTGTTTCCCAATTTGATTAAACTAATGTAAGTGAGCTCTCAAGGCAGATATCTTACATGAGCCAAATAGTGATGCTTGTTGCAGTCACGTTATGCTTAATAGCTAGATGTTCTCTGAATCCTCATATATTTATAGGTGAGGCTTTTGAGAGGTGACTGGATCATAGGTGTGTGATGCTAGATTAGTGTAAAGATGGCTTTATAGCTCCATGTAATGATGGGTCACTACTCATATTTCCCTCTCCCTTGATCCTGCTCTGCTTCTTGCCTTCTTTGTGATAAATTGCTACTCAGCCATGCCTGTCAACACTGCCTTGTAACCAGCCAACTACAATTTGGAACCTTTAAAAATTGTGAACTAACATATAACTTTCGTCCTTTAACTTGTAGATGTTGGTTATTTTGTCACAGCAACAAGAAAGTTACTATGCCACATTTTGGTACTGGAAATGAGACTTTGCTGTCATAATAATTGACCAAGTGATTTAGAAGTCTTTGGAAGTGGCTTGTAAGAAGAGTTTAGAAAGGTTTGAAAATACTGTCTAGAGAAGCAATTCTAGAATTTTGGGAGATTTGATCAAAGCTCACAAGACCAGAATGCAAATGGAGAAGACCAGGCTCAATAGTAATGCAACTGGAGAAGACCAGGCTCAAAAGGTTTCAGCTAGGGAGAAAGACTCCATTGGCAATTAGGCTCTAGATCATATGCACTATACTCTGGCAGAACTTTTATACACATTTTGCCTATCTCTAGAGACTGGAGGAGACTGAATTTAGGTGACAGACTAATTAAGCTGATGGTAGAAATTTTAAAGCATGCAATGTTGAGGTGATGGTGTGGCTACTATCAGAGGCATCTAGCAAGTTCTTCCTTGAGAATGAGAAACAAACCACCTAGAAGAATTTGTTAAAATGTTTTGAGTTTGGCCAGAAAAAAAGCTGCAGTAAAGTTCAGGCCTTCAAAGATGGAACAGAAAAGAACGTGGTTGCTGAGACAATGGGCATTAAAAAGACAAGTACTTTGGAACGGGGCAATAGAAAAAAAAAATGGTCTAAGGACATCATGAGAACCATCAGGACTGCAACCTTTAGTCCTGAAAATTGGAAACATGAAAGACTTTGAGAAGAGTACCCCAAGACATCATTTTTCAGAATGGTAGGAGTCCAGGATATTTGTTACTCAGAATTGGATTCATAGCACTCAGCAATCCAGGCATCCATTCCCTACTGCTCCAGCTGATAGTAGAATTTGGTGTCATCCTTATGGTGCTAGTTTTAGGCATATGCAGAGTACAAGATTTGTGGGATTAGCAAGGCCTCTACATATGTTCAGAAGAAGGCCTGGAAGGTCTAGAAGCATGCACTTGAAAGATCATTTTGTGAAACCTTGAGTGTGAAGCTAAAAGTGTAACAGACCCAAGAAAGCTGGGGAATTCAGGAATGTGGATCATCTGAGGAAAGCTGTGAATAGTGAGTAAAGGTGGACCATGAGAGGTCCCATTAGAGCAACAATCTCCAGCAGCGCCATATGGGTACACAACCCTTTGGAGCTCACACCTTGCTACAGATTACCCCAGATGCTGGGCATGGAGCTCTGTTATTTAATGTTTGCCTTGCTGGATTTTAGATTTGCTTGGTCCCACCACATTCTAGGTTTTTGTTTTTGTTTTAGTTTTTGTTGTTGTTATTGTTGTTGTTGTTGTTGGTAGGGAATGGAGAACCCATTCCTTTCTATCTCCTTGTTTATAAATTTTGGAATGGGAATGTTTGTCTACTGGCATTATATTGTGGAAGTGTTTAGGTTTATTTTTATTTCTCCAGGACTCACAGTTATGTTTGCCTTAAATCTCAAAAGAGACTTTGGACTTGGACAGTTTAACAATATTGAAACTCTTAGAACTTTGGAAATTCTTAGACATAAGCAAATGCATCTTACATAAAGGAATCTGCATGAGTCTTTTGGAGGATGGGAGCAGAACATTATGGGTTATGTCTAGATTCCCTCCAAATCATCAAGTGTTTACAGATGTAGATTTTGGAAGATGACTGGATCATGGGTGTGTAATACTGAATCACAGATGTGTGATATTGTATTAGTCAACTCATGGGTTTACAACTGAGTGTGATGTTGATAGATAAATCCTGGTGGGTCACTATGAAAGTCACATGGAAGAGTCTATACACATACAGTTACACTTCTCTTTTGAGGCTCCTCTTCTTCCTACTTGCTGTGGTATTAACTGTTTCTTCACTGTTATGCTTGTCTGCCTTACCACCTTACCTTGGAACCAGCTGACTATGAATTGAAGCTCTATAAATCGTGAGCTAAAACAAACTTTTCCTCCTTTAACTAATGGGTGTCGAGTGTCTTATCTGAGAGACAAGAAATTAATATATCAGGATATTGAAATAGTCACAAATCTCTCAGTTTCAAAGACCACAAACTACTTAAAAGTCATTTAATTCATTGAATAATAAATTACTTCTTAAAATATATGAACTGAAATATTGAAAGAATTGAAATGCTTTTTTCCCCAATAGGCAGAGTTTTCTACTGATATTCAGTAGAAATGAGTCAAGTTCAACTTGCTAGACTAAAACGGTAATTTTAGGGGCAGAATTGTTCTATACCTATAATAAGGCAAATTGGATTTCAATCAATGCACTTGAAAATTAGAAGACATATTATGAGAGCTCACAACATTAATTAAAACCTAGTCAAAAAAATAAAGGAAAGGGGAGCCAGGGATTTAGCTCTGCAGCACAAGGGCCTGCCTTGCAAGCGTGCATTTGTGAGTTCAATCCCTGGTACCCAAACAAACAAAAAAATGTAAAAGAGAAAATATCTTCAGAAAATGCCATTTATTT
Source organism: Cavia porcellus (assembly GCF_034190915.1). Taxonomy (NCBI): domain Eukaryota; kingdom Metazoa; phylum Chordata; class Mammalia; order Rodentia; family Caviidae; genus Cavia; species Cavia porcellus. Next base: position 29,095,366 of record NW_026947516.1, on the reverse strand, counting down.
TTTTATTTCAAATGTCTTAATATATGTGATTATGTTCTTATTTTATTTGCAAAACACAGCCACAGATCAATTCAGTAGTCATTGTTTCAATATGTGTAGATAAGAATCTAGGATTACTAAAAGGTTTTGCTTTAAAATTTACATATATAAAAACAAGGTCATGCTTCTAATTCACTTATAAAGTAAACAGTATAAAACATAATTGAAATGCATTAATCAGTTCTAAAGTAGCTATTTTCAGGTTTCATAAAAATTAACATAGTAGAACACACAAAAATAAAGTTGATTCTCACATTACTTTCACAGTTTATTACATTTAATAATTTATTTCCCTTATCAAGTCAGAGCAATAAACTTTGGAAAAATGCAGTACACCTGTTACTATAATACTTATTAATCTATATTCAGAACACTTATCAAATAGAAAGTGGAAATAACATCAATGTAAAAACTCTAAAACATTTATTTTCTGTACTCGAAGATGCTTATGACTTTTCAAAAGTCAAACTCTGGCTGTAAACTTTAGAGCAATAAATTGAATACAAATGCATTATGTGCTTGCCTATGATTCTACTTTGATTACTCATAGAAAACTATTCAAGGGAACTTATCTATTGTCTGAGTCCATATTTAATAATACAACAGAATACCTAAGATTGTGCAAATTATGCTGAATAAAAATTTAGGTGTTCATTATTTTAAGATCTGGAAAAATCCAAGATCAAGGGATTTGCCTTTGGATATGGCCTTTATTCCATTGCAGAAAGTGGAAGCCTAAAATCAGACCAGAGACTGTTCACTCCCAGAAGATACTTTTGAAAGGCATTAGCCCTATCTGTGAGGATAGAACATCCAGGCCCTAATTACATCGTGGTTTCTCTATAGCCAGTGACTCAATGATTATATTGCAGTGGTTTCAATGACTAAATAATGACTAAGAATGGAAAATATGTATTCTAATATTCTAAAGTTAGGTAAAGTGCACCACCAGTGAAATTGATTTAGACAACAATTGTGTGCCTATATGGCAGAAGCTAATTTTTAAAAAATGTGCTCTAAGCTCAAATTATCCTAATATCCATAGAAACTTCAACAACTAGCGATGGAACAGGATTTATTGGCTGAACGCACCCAAATATACTCACTAGAGGTCTTCAACTCTTTATTTAAATCTAGTAAACTCTCCATTGAAGCATATTTACTTAAGAACCATGAATTAGCTAACTCAGAAATTTGGTAGCTCTGTATACTCTCAACACCGTTAGAATACACATTATAAAATGAGGGGCTGAGCCAAATTGTCTAGATACCTAGATTCAGACAGCATAATGAAAAATGCTAAAACATCATTATAGCACACTTTAAATGTTTATTTTTATTCTTTTTTCATATTTTGAAAGGTATCTTGGAAAGTTTACCCTAAAATGGCAAGCCTTTTAAAGCAATGCACAGCAATAAGGCACAAAGTTAGGCTGGAATTGTGTTAGGATTAATAGTAGTGCATAGAATTCCTATAATATTGACAGTAACTTAATTTGCCCTTGGCTCATCCAATCTGATCATCTCTTCTGACCTTACTTTAAAGGCCCCAAGAGTCTCTCATATTTTCATGCAAAAGATAGGACCAAAATATACCAGAAGCATAGAAGACACCCTGATTAACAGTCAGTTCTTCTCACCACTGAGATGTCTAGGAGAATGTCCAAAAGACTTAGTCACTTTATCCGTTCTTTTAGAATTACTCTAACAGAGAATATAGTCAGACGGACCATTATTGTTTATGCTTGTTAAACAGGTTGAATTACTATCTGGCAATAACCTTAGGTATAAAAAATAATTATAGTATTATGCATAAAATGTTCAAGTCCCTAAAATATTATTAATTGGTTGTGGCAATAATAACCCATTTAAATTTCAATCCCTACTTCATTTTTTTTTTTTGGTCTTCTTCATTTTTATCGGTACCAAGGATTGAACTCACGACCGCCTGCTTGCAAGGCAGGTGCTTATGCCGCTGAGCTAAATCCCCAGCCCCTATCCCTACTTCATTTTAATGATACAAAAAAGTAGAATTTCACTTGTCCATATTGATCAATCACATAATTCCCATAACGTTCTAATTATCAGCTTCAAATAGACTCATACATAGGCAGAACTCCAAAAGTGCTTTTCCCTTCAGAATATATTGATGGTAAAATTGGTGGCATTTCATTCTCCTTGACATCCCATTACTCTAGATGTTGAGGTCAAAGCCTTGCCCACAAGTCTGTTCTATCATCATCCTCACCAATATTTATGCTCTTTGCTGATCTTACCCTTTACAAACTAAGAGTATTCAATCCAGTGTTACCAGATTTGCTTGAAAATGGAGCATTTATTGAAAATGTTTTAGATGAACATAATTATTTGTAGAGGAGGAATGACTGAGGCAAAATATTTCCACTTTTATTTACAACGAGTTCATCTGAATATATTAGAGGAAGAGAAGGTTACATACTTGTGTATGTATGAATTCAAACATTTACAGTTGCATATTACAAGATGTATTAAATTCCATCACATAATAATTTCTACCAGTAAGTTCTTGGAAATTATACTTTCATGTGGCTATCTGCTTGCTCTGAATTTAAAAACAAAGGGATTAAAAGATTTGTAAAACAAAAATCTCAATTATCAGAAATTCTACCAAAATGTTATCTCAAAGCCAAGTTGCCAGGGAATTACAAATATTTATTAAGTTTCCTCTAACCTTCATTGACACTACCTAGGGCTTTATCAGTACATCCAAACAATTTAAGATATTGCTGCATTCAAAGCATGAATGAATTCACCCCTGAAAATTATATTTCTTCCCACTTATTTTAGAAATGGGAAATCTCATTTAGAATTATTTATTTGCATATTTAACAAGGTAATACACAAATGTAAATCTGCTACAAGAAAAGGTCAAATCTAAATGTTCTTATCTTCTTTCAAGATAACTATTTTTACAAGATTTGCTTTCTGCCACTCCCTGCTTTCCTGCTCTAACTAAAAACTGAGTTTAGGGATGCATGGCCTATGCTCGTTCTTTGGCATATTCCCTGTCCATGTTTTTGTTGATCTGTTTAGTTTAATTTACTCCGACCGTTCAGTAGCTGATTTAGCTTTGAAAATTAAAAAAAAAATCCTTCCCTTATGAATAATTCAAACTTTTGCCAGTTATAAAATTGTATATTTGGCTTTCCCTACAGCCAATTGTTTCTTTCCAGTAGCAGATTCCAATCCATGACTTTGTATCACAGGTCTGACATCTGGGAAAAAAATAAAATCCAAGCTTTGTTTAAACAAGCGTTCATTTTTTTTCCTCACAGTTTGCAGGATTTACTTCCTATTGTAGTTCATCAGATAATAAGGTTGTTAATATTAAAGAGGCAGAAAATGGTAATAGAGAATTGTAAAGAAATTACTTAGGGTTGAGAACATCTGCAAAATTTGGATAATAAGAATATATCTATATTTTTGTCCCATATAAAAAACTGCTAATTTTAACAAATAGAATTCTACAACTTTTTTTGAAATGTATTTGGACAATTAATTTTGCAAAGATATATTTTTTACTCAAGTCATAATTTTTATTTTTGGGGCTGGAGATTTAGCTCAGCGGCATAAGCGCCTGCCTTGCAAGCAGGCAGTCGTGAGTTCGATCCCAGGTACCAATAAAAAGAAAAAGACAAAAAAAAATAAATAAAAATAATTTTTACTTTTAAGTATTTTTAAAGATATTATTCAGATGGATATTAAAATCAAGGTAAAATTTACAAAATTCAATATACAGTGGCACCAAATAAATTTTATGTTTTATAATTAGCAGTTATACATACAATTGAGATTTCTAAGTGTATTTTGTTTTGCTTTTGGGACAAGATCTCTGTATGCAGTTGGAGCTGGCCACAAACTCACATTGTATCCCAGCTTGGCCTCGAGATCACAGTGAAACTCTTGCCTCAGCCTCCAGAGTGTAATCTCAATTACAGCAGGACACCAACATGCACAGCTTTTAAGTGTATTGTACAGATTTTTAAACAATTTTTGTGGACTCCATTGAAGTCATTGTTTTCCATATTGAATACATTTTACCACTTTGGCTCCTTTTAATACTTACATGTCAAACAGACCAAGAGTTACTTCCAACTCATGAGGGAGATCAATTCTGACTTGGGCTAAAAAGGAAGTATGGGGCAGCATCCTACATAATTTTTCAGTCACTATTAAACTTCCTAGGGCTCATAGTGTGTAAAACAGTGTTACATATCTTAGTTTTGGCTTTAGCCATTCTTGAAAAGTTGCATACATTTGTATATAGTTGAGAATAGGAAATGGTTACAAATGAGGCCTGAGCTACATTATGCTGGATTCAACTACTTTTGAATATTGTAACATAACTTGACCAATTCCAACTTTAAAATATAATATATTCCAATTATAGACAGGTAAAGAAAATTGCAAGCACTTTGTTAACTGAAATGCAATTAGGGGCAAAAGATACTTAAGAAACAAAAATTATTTTCAGTCTTCTGAGCAAGACATTTCTTGTTTCGTTTTAGATTTTAGGACAATTCTATTTACTCTCAGTTTCCATTGCTCTATGTAGAACAGAACAGATTTACTTCTTCTGGATATAACACAAATGCAATTTTTTCTATGTATCACTCTTGATGGAAAACAATGCTTTTGTGGCATCTGTGTAGAATAGAGCCATGGAAATGTTTCTTGGCATCAAAAGGTACTCATTATCTCCAGTCTTCTTTTGAAGCCTGCTAGATAAGTTCCTAAAAGACTTCTGCTTTGAACACTGTTTTATACACTACATTGTGCTAAAATTATATGTAAGGCCTTCTATTTTTTTTCTTATGGGTATATTTGTGTTTCTCATGTCACAGTACAAACAAAATCTATTTTCGCCTTCTGAAAATAAAACAAAGTAAAACTAAAAAATCATATTTTGGTTCAGGAGAGATTCAGGATTTAGGAGAAAGTCATGCCAGTGAGAAATCTTGTGTGATGTTAATTTACGCTACAAATTGATGCTAAACTCTACGTAATGGGCAAATAAATTCTATTTTCAAAAGCTAACTCTGTGAATTGAGACAGCAATGAGAAAATCCATCAGTTATATGACTATCATTCCTAACAAACAGTGAAGTAAGCAGCACACATTAAATTAACCTTCATGTTTGTGTTTTTAGAAATTTTACTCTTCTAATTTTGAATAAGCAGTATGATGTTTTGCCTTCTCTGACCATCTCGTTTTGTGATACAATTTCCCAGTGTTCCAGCATCCACACTGCTGAGCTCAATGTTGAAAAACATGAGTTATGCATTCACAAGACTTGCGCTTGTGCTGAGATAGATGTATAGCAATGATTAAGATGTATGCCTTCACAAGGCTAAATCTTAGTTACCATCTTATACAGAAAAGGAAAATAATAATGCTCTTTTAGATTTTGCTTTGTCCGTCCAAGAATTTATTGAGATAATATATGTAGGGCATTTTCAACAGTGCTTGCTATAAAGCAAGTGTGCAGCACCTGACAGCTATTATTGGCATCTCTTTATAACATTATATCAATGCTACAAGTTTAAAGAGCTTGTCCACATGTTCTTATATTGCATGAAGCATTTATTGCTGAAGGCAAAAGACACTGTATAGTTAAATAGCCTCTATTACCAGCATTGTATTTTTTAAAATATAACTTTAACCACATGAAATAATAATTTACATTATCTGTCCCTATGGATATTAAGATATCACTGCAAGTAAAAAAAAAATTTTTCCTTCTTTGATTTGTACTATTAATTAAAGTTCCAGCTCATTTTGGAAGACAGTTTTAAGCATCTGGAATGGTCCAATTAAGAAAACATTTTTTTTCTTCCTGCTGCCACCTTTTTTGTCTTAATTATGGTATTTATTTTGTACCTAGAGAGACATCGCTAGAACAAGGTTCTTAATCCATTTCCTGCCAATAATTAGATGATTGTAAACAACATAATTAGTATTTGTCTCTTTTTCTACAGCATTGGAAGCAAAATGACTGTGGAAAAAAAAGAGATGTTTCTAGTTTTCTGTCCTTCACATGTTGTTACATTTGAGAAATTGGAAAATCTCACAGTGAATTAAAAAGAAATAAATTTTAACGAAAATATAACTACGGTTTAATGCAAATTGTAACCCTAAATCTTTGGTTAATCTAAAATTGAATTTATTGTTTGATAAAGACATATCTCTGTTTGCTGTAATCATAGAAAATGTCTACTTAGTCAATTCTTCTTTTTTGGATTTTGTAGAATTAATAAAAAAATCAATGTTCTTTTGTTTTTCTTTCAGAGGACAAAAACATAATCAGTGTGATCCCTTCATAAAAAGACCTTTGGGTGTGAGCAGGATTGGTGTGGCAAGACATTTCTTTCAGGAGGAAGGGTGTGTATTTTTTTCTATTTATTTTTATTGAGATATAGTATTTTTGGAGCTTTATGTGGTACAGTACAATAATTCAATACATATATCTATGCAGTGTATGACAATGAAATCAGATTAGTAAACAGTCCATGCCTTCAATCATTTTATTTGTTGGAAATTTCATATTCTTCTCATTATCTTAATATATATATATATATATATATATATATATATATATATATATCATAGGATTTTTTTAGATATATTGTACTGTACTAAAGGAAATCGAGCTGATTTCTTCATTCTGTTTTTGGACCCCTTACTGAGTCCTCCCTAACTCTTCAGTTTCTAGTGACCATTGAAGACGGACAATTTGTAATCTATTTTGTATGCTCTGACAGTTATATTCCCAATGATTGATTTAAACTCTTTTTTCTACTCTTAAAAACAAAAAATAGTTGTACTTCTCATACTTAACGGACCAGAAACAGTAATTAGCATTGATTATTCTTTCTGTTCCTTTCATTCACGCCACACTTAACTCAATATTTCATATGTATGTATATGTATACATATACTTATGTTTGCCTATATGTGTGTGTATATGTGTGTATATGCACACATATGGGGACAAAATAAGAAAAGGAGGAGGAAAGGTAGGAAAGGTGAGGAGGAGAAAGAAAAAATGGAAGAATAGGAAGATGAACACTAGTAGTTCTCACCACGTGGCAGTAATAATGGTGATTCGAAAACGTTACAATGAATTTAGCATCCCATAGAAGCTTCCTTCTGTATTAAGAATCAGGTATAGAATGAAGTACATATTTCACAAGAGAACCAGGACAGAGAGCGGGGAAAACTGTGTTGACAGTACAGAAAGTTGTGCTTATTCCTTTATATAGGAGAAACAGAAGAAGGAAACATAGTCTAAGTAAAACAATTTCAACATTGTAGTCAAACATATGAACACTACAGGGAAAATACTTGGCTAAAGTGTTGATTGAAAGCTAGATTATAATGGCAAGGGGAGTATTGTCTACAGTCTTATTCCTCTATAATTAAAAGCAGCATTAATTTTATTTCAACATATTTAATTACTTGGCCACTATATATAAGGAACGGGGTCAAATTTTGGGAGCGTGTGGGAGTAATTGCACAGATATGGCTTTGCTTGCTGTGTAGTTTATTAAAAATTAAGTAGCTGCATTTATTTAAGAACTTGTTGCTATATAATGTATAATTAATTATAAAAATCACAAAATGTTGCAGTTTTACTGTGTGGATGATACAAACGCATGAAAAAGGTAGTGACATCCCTAAGGTAACATCGATAAGAGAAAATTACTCCAAGTGCCCTCCCATTTCCATTACAGAATACTATCTGCAGCAGTTTCCTAATAATGCTCAGTAGTAAAATCTTGATTCATGAGTTAAGCTTTAAAGCATTCATTAGTTAAGGGCAAAATACATTTTAAGTTAAAAGGAAACTTTAAAAATATATTTAATCTAGCATTCATTGTCTATTTATATTAGAGGTCCGATCATGTTAGAGGATTGTACCAGATTTGGGTAATGGAGCTTTTTGATTCTTCAGTGAGGAGAATTTCTTTTTTTAAAATTTTATTTAAAAGGCAAAAGAGAAAAACAAAACAAAACAAAGTGGTGTTAAGGGTGCAAGGAATACAGAACTACAAAAAAAGAAACAGTAAGAAATCACCAGTTAGTAGATTACACATTATCATCTTAGAGATAGTTGCTCAAGTCACAGTATCAAAGCATACAAAGTGGACATTCAAACAGAGAGACTGCAAACAGTTGTGTTCAATGATCCAAACAAAAACATTAATATGGTCAGCTATTTAACACCCCTAAACACACTTGCAGTTATATCCTTTAGAGCACTTTTTTCCCCTATTTTTTACAACAAAATTTACACATTTTGGGTTTTATTACTCCTTAGTTCTTATTACTTTTTTTTGGAAGAGAATAAAGTCAAATATGGCAAAACAAAGCTATCAGTCAAAACCAACGATAGACATAGTACATGATGTAAAAACAGAGTACAAAATTATCAACAATGGTTACCATAATGCCTCTTGCTTCCTTAAAAAGAATTGTCTATCTCATTAGGTATTATAAAGTTGAACAAAACCGTAGAGAACAAGACCAATAAAACGTAAACATTGTAAACATTACAGGACTTCCAAAGGAGATAATAGTCAAACGAGAATGGGCATCTTAGTGAATCTTATTGCCTTCAAAGTACTTGCCTATACCCAGTGAGGAGAATTTCTATGTTATTATAAATACTATAATGCATAGAAATCCAGTTATTACTGCCTCCATGGTACAAAATACATTATTAAGTAAAACAGATATAAACTTTATCTTCATGAAGTTTAGCATCCAGCTGGAGAGAACAAGCTAATTTTTAGAGTAAAATAGTATTGAGTTTTCCTGAAAAACTCATTTGCTGTCATATTAAACACTAATTAGGGAGTATAGGATAAAACTTAAGGTAAAATATTGCTATAAAATTTTTCCTCTGAATTCTAACTGCTAGTAGGTCCCGGTAAGATATTTTCCTGTTGGGGTCACCTTGGTGTTATTTTTATACTAAACTCTTGTGAAATGTTCTAGCTTTTGTTCAAGTCCCAATTCTTCTTCCTTTCATCAAAAGTTAGTTTTAATTTCAAGTGCTATAAAGAACTACTTGCCTTTACTTGCTTTAATGGAATGAAAATGCTCCCTGGGAAAGTCTGATTCTCTGCGAAATAGAGAATATAGATTAGCTCCACATTGCCCTAAATTTTATTGAAGTAGTAATTCAGTACTATTTGTTAATTTTGGACTTTAGGTTGAGAAATACTGCTGTGAAAATTAAACATTTTAAGCATTATTATATTTTTACTAAAATTGAATAAAAGTCTACTGAAATAAATAATAAAAACTTCAACATTTTTGATGTCTAAATTACTGAAGCATCTACAAAAAGATAGGCATTTAGTATAGATAAAAGACAGAACTAATTTTCATTTTGCTCTTTCATTTTACAAGTATTCTTGAGGAAGTGATTTTAGGTCAAAAGAGTAATACAAAGTCAAAAAATGCCCCAAATTTTCTTGAATCATTGCTGTATTTATGTGTCTAAAGCCTCAATATTGGAGACTACCACTGACATATTGAATGTCTTAATGGTCCACGTATAACACATGTTGAATATCAGAATTTGCTGCAGAAATTGAAAATCAAGAAATAATTGGAAGTATACTATGGTAACTACTATTAATGTTAGGCTATGTGGTGGTGAAACACAATGATGCTTGAATTGTTCGGTTCTGACCTGTGTTATTCTATTGATATGATTCTTTTTTATCTCAATCTCCCTCCTTTTTAAAAAAAAGTAATTTATTTCTTAGTATCTTTTAATCAAGGGAAAACTAAATTAAAAATAGTGGGATATATTATAGTAACTTTTTTGTTTTCCTGTTAACCTGACCTGAACCCTTGTATTGTTCTCCGCATCTTGTTCTGATTGATTTTATTATATTCTGTTTTGTTTAATAGTATCAGATTTGAGGGTATAAGCAACCACTTTGAAGGCAACCAGATACTCTATGATGCCCATTATGGTTTGACTATTATCTTCTTTGGAAGTCCTGTAGGGTTTTCAATGTGGGTTTTATTGGTCTTGTTCTGTACTGTTTTGTTCAATTCTTTTATACTCAGTTTTGCTTTGTCACATTGGGTTTTTTTTTTGTTGTTGTTGTTGTTGTTGTTCTGTTTTGTTTTGTCTTGTTTCTTTTTTTTTTTTTTTTGCTTTTCCTCTTCAAATAAAAAGTTATAAGAACTGTAGGAATAAAGGAACCCAAAATGTGTGATTGTTAGAGTAAAAAAGGGAGGAAAGAAAGTGATCTAAAGGGTATAACTGCAAGTATATTTAAGTATGTAGGATAGAAAAGCATATTACTGAGTTTTTGTTGGATCATTGAATAGAACTGTCTGCAGTCTAACTGTATTAATGTCCACTTTGTATGCTTTAATTTTGTAACCTGGACAACTGTTTCTGAGATGACAATATGTAATGCATTAACTAGTTAATTCTTACTGTATATTTTATTCTCTTGAAATTCTGTATGACTTGTAGCCTTTTACTGTCTTGCTTTGTTTTGTTCTGTTTTTCTCTTTAAATAAAAAAAAAAAGAATTTCCACTTCAAGATACCAAATGTCACACAATCTGCATCAATAAATCGTTAGTGGAATTGTGAATATTTTACCAAACATGCTACTACTAAAGTATTCCGTAGAAACAGCAAGGAAGATGCAAAAACTGGAAAGTCGCTTTATAAAAATTGAAGAATAATAATTACTGCATCTGGGTAGCAAATCAAGTTAGATATAGTTTTTTCAACTTATCTATGATCAGAGGCAGGTTTTCTGATGAGTGGACAGTGTGCGAAGATCAAACAAATTAGAGAATATATTTAACATTTTTAATTTGTGTATAGTGTCCTCTCCACTGCCAACACACTTCTCTCATTTCACTGTGTAGTCTACGCTGGCCTTGAACTCAGTATATAGTTGGCCTCCAATTTTGGATCCTCCTGCCTCAAACTGCCAAGTGTTAGGATTTCCTACATATGCCACTAAACCCAGCTTTATGTTTACACTGTGTTTGTTCCTCTTTAGATGAAAAAAGTTATTGTTCATTACATTTTACATGCTGGGAGATTTTCCAAATTTAATTATAGGTTCTCTTTTAATACTTAAAAGTATATACGCAGCTTTCAAATGTGACCCTAAGAAGAACGTATCACCCACTTATAAATAAGAATGAATGACTATATTTTTTATCATGTAAGTATATAGATTATTATTTCAAATATTGTTATTTCCTTGTAACCAGCATGTATCTTTAAACTTTTTCAGTTGATATTAAAGTTGTAGAGTGTGTTATTTACAACTTTCCTGCAGTTTCTGATAATCTTTCACAATGTATTTATTGGTCAGCTTTCCTGTTGCTAACACAAAATAACTGAAATATAGAAACCAAGTGAAGAGAGGTTTTTTTTGGCTTATGGTTTTAGAAGAGTTTACAGTCTTGGTAAGGTAACATAATGACAAAAGGGTACAATAGAACAAGCTGCTCATTTCATGGTGCCAAGAATCATCTCACAGGTAAATAGAACTGGAGATGAAAGGGTCAGGGACCACATACACTCCTCAAGTTTTTGCCCCATCCAGAAGTATGCTCTATAAATCTCCTATATGGCTCTCATTTCAATCAAGTTGACCACCAAGATTAATAATTACAGTGCAATGCATCGGTCGTGCTATGCTTCCCCTGGGACAGATGTACTCAGTAATTAGAAAACAAGGTAAATTCCATTCAGAATCACAAAAGTGGTTGTAGGTACACAGGGCAGATATTTTTGAAACATTAAGATTATTAGATAAACAAAATGCGGTATCTATATATGATGGAATGCTACCCTACTATAATAATGACAAATTTGAGACATTTGAAAGAAAATTGATGGACCTGAAAAATGTAATACTGAGTGAAGTAAATCATATCCACAAGCTTAAATACCATATGGCATCAGTATCTCTCATTTGAATGAGGCAAATTATAAACAAATAAATTGATAAAGGATTGATAGAAGGAGAAGTGAACATATCTCATCCAACAGGGAAGTGGTTCAAAGAAACAAGAACAAAAAGTGAGGAGGAAAGAAGGAGAAACAAGAGGAATAAAGTTGTACCATATACAAGATCATAATAAGTCTAGTCAATGTAGATACTGTATACCATAACATGGACTATGACAAATAATACCAACAAGTATGTAAAAGGAGATAGAGAAAACGGAAGAGGAAGAAAGAGGGGGAGGGAAAGAGAAAATTAGGAAAAAAAAACTGTGGTATGTACATGTAACTGTTCCCCAAGATGATTGCAAACTGTATGAATTGCAAACATGTACTAATAAAGTAAAATTAAATTTAAATAAAACAAAAGAATTGAAGTAAAAAAAAGATTACATGAAAAGTTTACTATCAAGTTAATGTATGTTGCTTTTTGTTAGGATAGCTTTACCATAATGATCAAATTATACCATGTAACACAAGTGATTGTAAACAAGAGACACTTAATATATGTTTCTTAAATGAGTGGATGCAATACCAATTTATTTAACAATTCAATGTAATGTCGGTATAGAACAAAACTATAATACTAGACAAATATATAAAAACTATTTTCATTTTTTTTGTTTGGTTTTCTTCCTTTTATATGAAAACTTTTGAGACATTGGAAACAAAATATTGATTTGGTAGATTGTTTACTAGTAAGAAAATATTTCCAGTTTTACAAATTCACACATTTATTTATATGACCCATTTGATCATTATCATACCAGTACCGTAGATAAACATTATTAACATTGCTTCAAAGCAAACATCAACAGATCCTTAGAATTCACAAGTGTGAGCCACACCTCAAATCAAGAAAATAAGGAAATTTGAGGTTGAGTTTAAGCTTCAGTATTTTTTTAGATTTCCCAGGGGCATTCCTGTGTTGTAAGTATAGCTGAGACTTAAAATCTTTGTTCCACAAAACTTAATTAGCCCTAACTCCAAATTCAGTTATAGTAGAAATATCTCTAAGTATTTCTATCCTGGAAAATGTTTAAGTCTTCTCTTTCTGTAATAATCACATTTTGAATTGAAACTAATTTTTATTTTATTAATCGGTATTTCATAGATAAAATATTCCTTCAATAGAGGGATAATATTTAATTAATCTGTGTGGCACAATAATTCACTGTTATAAATATCTGGAGGGATAATGAAATGATTAATGACTTTTAAACTGAATAACATGAAAAAAACTGAACAAAATGTAACATTTCTGAATCTAGCTATGGTAGAATAACTTGTAATGGGCAGATCCTTTAGGCATTAAGAAACTATAAAACTGAGCAAAATATGTGAAACTACTGTTTCCGCAATCATAGGCTAACAGATATGGAAGGACTGACATACTTGAGAGAAGGCAAAAAGCAAAATCATTGGCTTTATATCTCTCTCATATGATAAAACATACGGAAATAGTAGAATAATAACAACGTGCTTTAGATAATAGGTAAAATAAAATAAAAGTCCAAAAGTTGTTAGAAAAAGGATCCAAACGTGGTTAGGAAAAAGATAAAGATAAGGGAAAATATGGGTAAAATAGAGAATAAATAGTAACATGGAAGGTTAAAATTCAAGCTTAGTTGTTACTTATTTAAATATAGATAGAGTGCAAGTTTGCACTAAGGAATTTCAAAACCAGAAAAAACTATAAACAAAGCTCAATTATATGCTGTTTGGAAAACCTTAGTATGCTTAAACTACTGTGCAGATCACCTAAAAATAAAATAGACAAAGGTAAAACAGTTAAATAAGTATAATCCTATAACTGTAATGGGGAAAGGGGAAAGGAAAGCAAAAGGAAAAAAAATCTATCTATCTATCTATCTATCTATATATATATATATATATATATGATTGTTAAGATATGAAGAGAATGAGAGATGCGATAGTAGTTATTATTGTCTTCCCCAATGTTAGATCTTGAAGACCTAAAAAGCCTTCATCATCCTGTAATGATTTGATTAGTTCTATAATATGCAATATGTATATAATGTGGGTGAGGATGGGGACAACTATTTTTTTTTTTTTATTTAAGAGGAAAAAGAGAAAAACACAAAAGAAACCAAAGCGGCGTAAGGGTACACGCAATACAGAACTACAAAACAAAACAAAACAAAACAAAACAAAAAACCATAACAGTAAGAAATTACCTGCTAGTAGATTACACACTATTTTCTTGAAAATAGTTCCTCAAATCACAGTATCAAAGAACACAAGGTGGACATTCAAACAGGGAGACTGCAAACAGCTGTGTTCAATGTTCCAAAAACATTGATAAAGTCAGCTATTTAACACCCCCAAACACACTTGCTGTTATACCGTTAGAGCTCCTTTTCTTTTTTTTTTTTTCCCCTCTCTTTTTTACAACAAAATTTACACATCTTGGATTTTATTACTCCTTAGTGCTTATTACTTTCTTTGGGGGGGGGGGAAGAATACAGTCAAATATGGCAAAACAAAGCTGTCAGTCAATACCAAGGATAGACGTAGCACATGGTGTAGAACAGAGTACAAGTTTATCAACAATGGTTATCAACGTTGTCCCTTGTTTCCTTAAAAAGAATTGTCTATCTTATTAGATATTATAAAGTTGGACAAAACAGTAGAGAACAAGACCAATAAAACTTAGGCGTTGTAAACATTACAGGACTTCCAAAGAAGACAATAGTCAAACCAGAATGGGTATCTTAGTGAATCTTATTGTCTTCAAAGTAGTTGCCTATGTCTTCAAACTTGATACTATCATATAGAATGGAACAGAGTCTAATCAGTCAAAACAAGATCGTGGGAGTACTACAGGACTTCAAAACAAGTTAATAGGAAATCGAAAAGAGTTACTATTTATATATCCTAATTTTTTTGAATTTTTTCTTTAATTAAGACAAACATAAGAAATGACTAAATAATTTTTTTTGAAACAATAAGGGGGAGATTGAGATAAAACAGGACATAACAATATAACAATAGAGGTCACAGCATGACTGTTTCAGTAACCTAGTACTTCACCACCTTATAACCTGACTTAGTAGTAGTTACCATAGTGTCTTTTTCCTTGAAATATTTGGGTAAAACTTCATATACTCTAGCTTCAAATATTTTCATATCAAGAAGCCCAGAATAAAGCCTTTCTAATTAATGAGTGAAAACTTTATAAGGCTTCAAGGCCACCTAATGGGGAATCATGATTACCACATATTTTTATATATTTGAATCATTACTTACGTTAGGGAAACTATTCGGTATTCACACATGCGAGATTGATTTATTTCACTTATGAGTATGGTCTCAAGCTGTGCCCATTTATTGATAAATATCTCAATGTGATCCTTCTTTATAGCTGAATAATACTCCATTGTATAGAAATACCACAACTTTTTTATCCATTCCTCAGTTGATGGGCACTTGGGTTGTTTCCAAGATCTGGCGATTACAAATTGTGCTGCTATAAACATAGGTGCACATATATCACTGTGGTATGATGCTTTCAGTTCTTCTGGGAATATGCCTAGAAGTGGAATAGCTGGAATAAATGGGATTTCCAGTCCCAACTTTTTGAGAAATCTCCAAACAGATCTCCACAAAGGCTGTACCAGTCTACACTCCCACCAGCAGTGCAGGAGAGTTCCTTTTTCCCCACAGCCTCTCCAGCATTTGTTGTCGGTTTTCTTGATCCTGGCCATTCTTTCAGGAGTGAGATGGTATCTCAGTGTGGTTTTAATTTGCATTTCTCTAATGACCAATGATGATGAGCATTTTTTCATGTATTTATTTGCCTTTTGCATTTCTTCATCTGAGAATTGCATATTCATCTCAGATGCCCATTTTTGGATTGGATCTTTGAATTTCGGAGGTCTGAGTTTCTTTAATTCTTTATATGTTTTAGACAAGAGGCCCTTGTCTGAGAGAGAGTTCACTAAAATCTTTTCCCAGTTTGTGGGTTTTCTTTTCACTATGCTGGAGATTTCTTTTGACATGCAGAAACTTTTTAATAAGAAGTGGTCCCAGTTATTGATTCTGGGAAGTATTTCCCGTGCGGTTTGAGTCCTGTTCATGAATTCTTTACCTACTCCTATGTCTCCAAGGTTTCTACCTATTTTGTCTTCCAATAGATTTAGTGTTTCTGTTTTAATATTCAGATCTTTGACCCATTTACATTTTAATTTAGTACATGGTGATAGACATGGGTCTAGCTTTAGTTTTCGGCAAATGGAGAGCCAGTTTTTCCAGCACCATTTATTAAAGAGACTGTCGTTCTTCCAGTGAACCTGCTTGGCTCCTTTATCAAAAATAAGGTGGTTGAGTGTGTTCGTAGTTGTGGTTGTATCTTCTAATCTATTCCACTGATCTTCAGCTCTGTTTTGATTCCACACTATTTGTAAGAAACTAGAAACAGATAGACAGTGAAGATCTCCAGTGGACTTGCTTTGAAATCTGTATTTCTTTAAATTGTTTTTTTTAACTGTTTTGATATGTTTAATCTTATCCTCTTTGACATGTAAAACAAGTGTGTAGGACTGATAACCTTATTACTGAGTTTTTGTTCGATCACTGAGCAGAACTGTTTGCAGTGTCACTTTTTGAATGTCATTTTAAATACTTTAATTTTGTAACCTGAACAGCTATTTCTAAGATGACAATATGTAACTTATCAACCAGCGATTTCTTACCGTTTATTTTCTGTAATTTTGTATAATTTCTACCCTTTTTTATCTCCATGTATTTTTTTTGTTTCCTTTTCTTTAAATAAAAAAGATAGTTATACAGCTAGTTTCTCTTAGTTCATTGGAAAGTTTGTGTTAATATTGTTTGAACAGTATTTTATTCCTATATCTTGTATTTTGAGTAACTACTTTCAAGATAACGATACACAACATATTAATTATTCTTATTACCCTATTTTATTGTTTTGAAATTATTTTCTCTTTAACATAAAGCACAATGCTGGAAAATATATACTAATGTAGAGGAAATGTAAGATAATGAATATTATCAGAGCTAGGGATGGTTATTTTCAATGATAAAATTGGAATTAATTAATCAACAACGCATAAAATCTTGACAATGTATGGACTAATAACAGAAAAATAGGAAAATTTGACTTTAGCTTTCAGCACTTCTCTTTCAGATTTTATAAAGCAATGGAAAGAGTAAAAGTTAAAAAATGGAGTACAGTAAAAGTTAAAACTTGAATCATGCTAGTATTCAATTTTACGAAATTAACATTTCATAGAATAATGTACTAAACATTTGTAGAATACATCATGCATTTTTCCCAGCCAAAAGGCACATTTAGCAGGCTAGGCCAAGCTCATAAAACAAGCCTAAATTAAATTTGACAGAGATTGAAATGATTATAGAATATGTTTTCCAACCAAAGAGAAATAAATGAAAATTAACAGTAAAGGAATGTGAACAAGTATTTAGAAATTACATGATACTACTTTATGTAATGCATGAATGAAAAAGAAATTATGACCAAAAATAAAAAATATTTAAAGAAAATGAAAATAAACAGAATATATCAAAATTTACAAAATGTTAAAAAGTAATGATTAAATTAAATTTTATAATTTTAAATAGTTTTATTATAGGAATTGTGCAAAGTTAATCATCTATCAAACTTTTACAGAAGTAGTAATATCAGTTTTATACTGTTTTCCAAAAAAACAATCAGGGAAGACACTTCAGCCTATGTTATAAAGTCACCATGTCTCTGATAACAAAATCAGATGAGAAAATTAAGAGCAACGAAGGTTTTAGATAATTCTACCTTTGAAAAGACACAAGTAAATATACAACTATTAGTATAAATGATTCTGAAATATATATTTTAATACTAAATAAAAAAGTAAGATGTATATCCAGGAGGAACTATGAATTTATCATTCAAAAATTACCAATATATTTTTATCATACTAATGATAAAAAATACTTAAAATTTCATGACTATTTTAGTTTTTTTATTTACTTACATTTGTTTTATATATGCTAATACACATTTCCATGTCCACTGTATTTAATAATAAAATGTTTCCATTTTTACATTTTAACATTTCTTTTTTAAAATTAAGTTTATTTTTACATTTTATTTTATTTTATTTTATTTTTTCTAGTTACCTTGTCTTTTTGAGACAGTGTCTTGCTATGCAGTTCAGGCTGGCCTGGAGCTTACCTTGTAGCCCAGGCTGATCTCGAACTGGCAACGATCCTCCTGCCTCAGCTTCCTAAGTGCTGGAATTACAGGCCTGCACGACCACACCTGCTTTAGTGGTACATTTTAGATATACATAATGATTATTCACCATAGAGATTTTGTACCCATATATATTAGAGTTTGATTCCTCCTTTTTTCCCAGTCTTCTCTCTTACTTCAACCACTTTGCCCTCATTATTTACAAAACTTTGTTTCCATTTTATCCTTTCTTTAATTGTTTGTTTTCCCTTTCTTCCTTTCCTCTTTCCCCTACCCTAGTTATTGTTTCTTTTTGAACAATTTCTTGCCATTGAACACTATCTATCATCCATTTTCACTTATTTACTTTTTTAGTTTCTCACACCAAGGAGACCATGTGATGCTTACACATGTGAGTCTGATTTATTTCATTTAAGAGTATGGTCCCAAGGTATATGTACATCGAGCAACTTGATACTCTTTGCCTATTTTAATAGTTCAGTAAACCATTTAGCAAAATGAAAAACTTTTTATTATAAAAATATTCATAAGAACAAAATTAAACATTCTCAACATGGTAAAAGTTATCTGTGGGAAAACAAAAGTTAAGATGTAATTCTGAAAAATACAAAACTGTGTCCCTAAAATTGGTAGATGGATATCACTACTTGTACTTACCATTGCATTGAAAGTTCTAGTTCATTTAGTAACTTAAGTCAAGGGTAAAAATATAAAAAGATGAAGACTGCAAAGGAATAAAGTGAACGGCTTTCAACACTTCTTTTTCTGAATCTGTATAACAATGGAATAAATTTGGTAAAAGCAAAATATTTGAATTATGTTAGTATTCAATTTTTCCAAATTACCATTTTATAGAAGAATACACCAAACAGTTGTAGAATAAATAATACACTCTTCCCCAATGAAAAGGACAGGCTCAGGAAGCTAGAACAAGCTCAAAAAGCAAGGCTTATGACAGAGGTAAAAAAGCCAAAGGAATTTAAGCCTATTAGTGAATAAAAAAATTTGTGAGACTCTAGCAATGCAAGGTAACATAAAAATATGCAGAGTTGAGAAATAAAGATAAACGTTTAAAATAAAAGCACAATTTTTAACATTTATGGTTATGTAAAAAATAAAATATTTAGAGATATATTGAATAATTTATGAGGTCACTATATTTAAATAAGCAATATTGCTCACAGAAATTTTAAGAGACTACAAAACTGAGGAAAAATTTTTGAAAGATATGCCATGGTCATTGAAAGATTCAGTATTGTTTAGGTGTGAATTGTTTCCAAATTGCTCTGTAGTTTCACTGCAATCTCAATCAAAATGTTAGCATGCTTTTTGAAAGATGAGAATAAGCTGACTCTAAAATTTATATAAAATGCAAAGGATGTCTGATAGTAAAAAAAGCTTATGAATAAAAAGCTAAGGACTTATAAGTCTGTGCAGTCTTAGTAATTTTGCTTTTGAATAATCAACATAAATTTTAATAAATGGATCAATGAAATGTATTATAGCCTGTAAAAATAAAGCTACACTTAAAAAATAAATTGAATTTTAAAAATGTACCAGGAAAATAATTAGGGAAATAAAATTTTTGAAGAATGATAGTGAAGCAACTGAATAAAGTTTTGGATTACAGTAAATGTAAGCATGTGTCAAACATCATAATTTTAAAAATGGGATCAAATTATATAATAGATTCCTGTGTAATATTAAAATATTTAATAATTTTTATCAAAATATAAGAATATATTCATAAATGTCAGGCAGTCAAAAATTTGTTAGATGGAACATAGGAAGCCCAAAATAATGGATAAATAATAAGCGTTTTCTTAAATTTCTCTTCATCAAATATCATCAAGTAATAGAGAGGCCACAGATTGGGAATAATATTGACACTTCATTTCTGTGGCAAAGGATTTGTATGCAGAATAAACAAAAGAATGCCTACAAACAAAAAATAATGCACAAATAGACAAGCAAAATAAGAAACAGACTTCGTCAGTAACTTCACACAGGAAATCATAGAAGAGACTAAAAACCAAAGAAAAATATACTCGGTGTCTTTAGGTATCAACAAGATATGTATTAAGGCCATAAGATCCACCTCATGTGTACTGCAAAAGATAAAGTGAAGAAGACTGAAAAAATATAGTTTGGTAAAGCTTAAAGATGAATCAAAACTCTCATAAATTAATGGGAAGAATGCAAAATGATAGATTAATATTATGACCAGAAGACTTATTTGTTAGATTTGTTACAAGAAATACCATAAAACACAATGGCATAGACAACAAAAATTTATTTTCCCAGAGTTATGGCAGCTAGAATTTCAAAATCAAGATATGCACAATATTTATTTTGTTTGAGGGTTTTCTCCTTGGCTTCAGATGACCAGCTTTTCCTCATAGTCTTTCTTCTGCCCACTGTGTCTTAATTTACTCTTCTTGTAAGAAAACCAGTCACACTGAATTAGGACCCACACATGTGATTTCGTTTTACTTGCTATTGCATCTTTAAAGGTCATGGGGCCCAGCAGAGCTACATTCTGTGAGAGTAGGTATTAGGACTTCACCATATGAATACTAAGGCAGTACAATCCACCATACAACAAACAGGCAATTTCCCTAAATATTTACACAAAAGAAACAAAATCTTCCGCTTTCAAAAATTCAGAAAAACCTGTTCACAATATTTTATTGATAAAAACACAAACTAGAAATTTTTGAGTGTTAACCAAAAAAGTTTGTGTGAACCAATTTATAAGATATGAATAAACAAATATGAAAATAATAATCACAGATGCATGCATGTAATCAATTATAATGTGCAAATTAAATATGTATAATTTAAATGTCTGTTGTCCCTTACATAATCAAGGAAAATGATTAAAGATAATCTGATGAACACAAGAAAGCTGAATCTAAACAAAAAATAATGTATTACCATCTGAGTTCTCTATAATATTTTATTTTAAATTTTAGCTCTCAGAATGTTCTCGCAGATGAAGTATTGAGAAAATGTAAAATATCAATGGAAATTTTGCATCTTGCAATAGCAATACACTCTTTGGAAAAGTACACACAAATATAAAAGTCCTTCCCCAAGTGGTTCTATTTGGTATATTAGTTTTAATTTTAGAACAGCTGTCTAGTATTTCAATCTTTATGTAGAATAACATAAATGTTTACATAGAATAAAATCACAGTTATATTGTAAGGTAAATGCTTCTAGATGGTTGATATCATTGATATAACCATACCACCATTCTTGAATCCCAACCAGTTTTATTTTCTTTTTGGTTCAAAGATACATTTGCTGAAACTTACCATGTTAATATATTTTGGTGTATAAATTTATGCGTCTATTTGTATTTTATACACTATTTTCAATTTCACATATAATCAATTGCCAGAAAAATCTTGTGTGAGTCATTTTGAAAATGGATAATGAAGCTTTCATATATAGTTATGAAATGCCTACTTATTTAGTGAAGAAAAGCACATAATATGTTTAGTTAATAAATTTGGTAATCATCAAATTATATGAGCCAAACTCTAAGAATATCAGATTTAATTTAATAACTTTATTGTGGTTGTGACTTGATGTGTAATCATATCCATATGTTAAACATGTTATTTGGGTGATTATTTTTTCAAACTCTAAATCCCTAGTATACAGTAATTCTAGAATTATTTGAGATTTGCAACACTTGTGTGATTCATGTCATTTAGGATAATCCATCAGTAATTCATTGTACGATTTTCCCATAGTATATTCATCTTTACAATTTCAGTAACTAATTCATATATTCCTTGTATCTGAAATCTCACACCCCTCTGTTTCCTCTTTAATTTTATGATCTTTCTGCTTATTACAGTAAAATATTAAAGCTTTCTCTGATTACTATTAATATGTTGCTCCATAACATATAATCGTCTCCCTATTTTCCTACATGGGTTCAACAACTTAAGCATATGCTTTTCAAGTTTACAAAATAAGACAATGTTTCATACAAGATTTCTCGCCCAAGTTCATTTTTTCTAGGAATTTTTGTTGTCTTACTGTATTTTATTCTCAACATGGTATCCTGAGTAACCTTAAATAGATCAGATCATGATACTTGTATGTTCAAAACTTTGCAGTACCTTCTTCATGAGTAGAACCTAAAGCATCTACAATATCCAAAAAAAATCTCATACATTTTCTTTTTAAGTTTATTATTTTCTTGATAATCTTTTTCCTTGTTGTTCTTTGAACTCTCTCCCTATCTACATTATTTCACCTAAGGACCTATGTTTCACATCTTGATTCCTCTTATATTGTTTTTATCCATAGTCTTCATATCCTTATATATTTCTCATTTGTATTCAAATAACACTCTCCAAATGAGACCTTCCCTCACTCTTTTCAAACTTATCAAATCTCTCTTTACCATCATTTAATAACAGACAACTTTATTAATTTACTTGATTTTTTGTTTCTTATAGTAAAATTGAAAATCACATAGGGATAGGGAATTAGTACCTACCATAGACTTTGCTTCTTTTCATTATAGCTATTATTGTAGCATCAGCAATTTTGAGGCATAAAATGAGTCTTCACTAAATATTCTTTATTTAAATTTTTTATTTAAAATAAAAAGAGAAAAAACAAAACAAAACAAAGTGGTGTAAGGGTACAAGTAACACAGAACCATAAAAAAGTAAGAAATCACTAGTTAATAGATTATACATTGTCATCTTAGAGATAGTTGCTCAAGTCACAGTATCAAAGCATGAAAAGTGGATATTCAAACAGAGAGACTGCAAACAGTTGTGTTCAATAATCCAAACAAAAACATTAATATGGTCATCTATTTAAGACCCCTAAACACACTTGCAGTTATATCATTTAGAGCACTTTTTTCCCTCTATTTTTTACAACAAAATTTACACATTTTGGGTTTTATTATTCCTTAGTTTTTATTACTTTTTTTGAAGAGAATAAAGTCAAATATGGCAAAACAAAGCTGTCAGTCAAAACCAAGGATAGATATAGCACATGATGTAAAATCAGAGTACAAGGTTATCAACAATGGTTATCATAATGCCTCTTGCTTCCTTAAAAAGAATTGTCTATCTCGTTAGGTATTATAAAGTTGAACAAAACAGTAGAGAACAAGACCAATAAAACTTAAACATTGTAAACATTACAGGACTTCCAAAGAAGATAATAGTCAAACCAGAATGGGCATCTTAGTGAATCTTATTGCCTTCAAAGTAGTTGCCTATACCCTCCAACTTGTACTATCATACAGAATAGAACAGAGTCTAATCAGTCAAAACAAGATAGTGGGAGTATTACAGGACTTCAAATCGAGTTAATAGGAAATCAAAAAAGTTACTATAATATATCCTGCTAATTTTTTGATTTTGCCCCTTAATTAAAAAAATCAGAAAAAATAACAAAATATTTTTTTTAATGAATAAGGGAGAGATTGAGATAAAAGAGGACATAACAACATAACAATGCAGGTCAAAGCGTGACAGTTTCAGCAACCTAGTGCTTCACCACCAAATAACCCGACTTAATAGTAGCTACCATAGCATCATTTTCCTTAAAAATATTTGAATATAACTTCATATACTATAGCTTCAAACATATCAAAACAGTGTAAAACCATTCAAGTGGATGAAAGCATTGTAGTGTATTTAGAACCAGCTAACATAAAATGAACAATGGTTTCTATATTATAACTTTGCCTGTAACAATTTTTGTTTATACTATCACATGTAATAAAATCCAGCAAGATATATCATGATAAAACCAATGGAGACAGAAGAGCCATAGTTTGGTGGGGCTTCAAAATAAGATGATATGAAATCAGCACTATCAATTATGATGACATGTTTTCTTCAAAATTGCTATTCAGTTCATCACAGGCAATAATATCAAGCAGACCAGAATAAAGCCATACCAATTAATAAGTGAAAACTTTATAAGGCTTCAAGGCCACATAATGGGGAATCATAATTACCACATACTTTTATACTTTTTGAATCATTACTTACATTAGGGAAACTATTAGGTATTCACACATGCATGATTGATTTATTTCACTTATGAGTATGGTCTCAAGCTGTGCACATTTATTGATAAATATCTCAATGTGATTCTTCTTCATAGCTGAGCAATACTCCATTGTATAGAAATATCACAACTTTTTTTATCCATTCCTCAGTTGATGAACACTTGGGTTGTTTCCAGGATCTGGAAATTACAAATTGTGCCACTATAAACATAGGTGCATATACATCACTGTGGTATGATGCTTTCAGTTCGTCTGGGAATATGCCTAGGATTGGAATAACTGGAATAAATGGGACTTCCAATCCCAGCTTTTTGAGAAATCTCCAGAGTGAGCTCCATAAAGGCTTTACGAGTCTACACTCCCACCAACAATGTAGGAGAGTTCCTTTTTCCCCACAGCATCACCAGCATTTGTTGTTGTTGGTTTTCTTGATCCTGGCTATTCTTTCAGGAGTGAGATGGAATCTCAGTGTGGTTTTAATTTGCATTTCTCTAATGACCAATGATGGTGAACATTTTTTCATGTATTTATTTGGCATTTGTATTTCTTAATCTGAAAATTGGTATTCATCTCAGATGCCCATTTTTGGATTGGATCTTTGAATTCTGGGGGTCTGATTTTTTAAAATTCTTTATATGTTTTACACAGAAGTCCTTTGTCTGAGGGGGAGTTCACTAAGATTTTTCCCAGTTTGTAGGTCTTCTTTTCACTAAGCTGGAGATTTCTTTTGACATGCAGAAACTTTTTAATAAGAGGTTGACCCAGTTATTGATTCTGGGAAGTATTTCCCATGCGATTTGAGTCCTGTTCATGAATTCTCTACCTACCCTCTTGTCTTCAAGGCTCCCACACAATTTGTCTTCAAGTAGATTTAGTGTTTCTGTTTTAATATTCAGATCTTTGTTCCATTTATATTTTAATTTAGTACATGGTGATAGGTATGGGTCTAGCTTTAGTTTTTGGGAAATGGAGAGCCAGTTTTTCCAACACCATTTATTAAAGAGACTGTCATTCTTCCAGTGAACCTGCTTGGCTCCTTTATCAAAGATAAGGTGGTTGAGTGTGTTTGTAGTTGTGGTTGTATCTTCTAATCTATTCCATTGATCTTTGGCTCTGTTTTAATTCCAGTATCATGTTGATTTTACTACTGTTCCTTTGTAGTATAACTTCAAGTCAGGGATTGTAATGCCTCCTGCCTTGCCTTTGCTGCTTAGAATTGCCTTTGCTATTCTAGGTCTCTTCTGGTTGCAGATGAATTTTAGGAGTGATCACTCCAGATTTATAAGATATGTTGATGGTATTTTTTTGGGATTGCATTGATTCTGCATAACAGTTTTGGGAGAATGGCCATTTTCACAATGTTTGTTCTTCCTATCCATGAGCAAGGGAGGTCTTTCCGTTTTCTGAGATCATCTTCAATTTCTTTTTTCAGTGTATCATAATTTTCAGTGTATAGGTCTTTCACTTCTTTCCTGAGACTAATTCCTAAATATTTCATGTTTTGCTTGCTAATGTGAAGAGTGTGGTTTGTCTTATTTCCCTCTCTGTAATTTTCTGTTACTGTATAGGAATGCTATTGATTTCTGAGTATTGATTGTGTATCCAGCTACAGTACTGTATTTATTTATTATATCTAAGAATCTTTTAATGGAGTTAGGGGGTCTTCTATGTAGAGTATCATGCCATCTGCAAAAAATAATAACTTCTTCTCTTCCTATCTTTACCCCTTTTATTTCTCTCTCTTGTCTAATTGCTCTGGTTAGTACTTCTAGTAGTATATTAAATAGGAGTGGTGATAAAGGGCATCCTTGTCTTGTTCCTGATTTTAAAGTAAAGGCTTTCAATTTTTGGCCATTTAGTATGATGTTGGCTGTTGGTTTGTCATAAGTGTCCTTTATTATATTGAGGTAAAGACCATCTATTCCAATTTTCTGTAAAGTTCTTATCATGAATGAATGTTGGACCTTATCGAAGGCTTTTTCTGCATTTATAGAAATGATCATGTGATTCTTACTTTTGGCTTTATTGATATGGTGGTTTACATTTATTGATTTATGAATGTTGAACCATCCCTGCATGCGTGGGATGAATCTCACTTGGTCATGATGTATAATCTTCTTGATGATTTGCTGCATCCTATTTGCCAATATTTTATTGAGGATTTTTGCATCTGTGTTCATTAGGGAGATCGGTCTATAAATCTCTTTTTTAGTTGGGTCTTTCTCAGGTTTTGTTACTAGAGTAATATTTGCCTCCAGGAATGACTTAGGAAGGATTGCTTCCCTTTCAACTTCATTGAACAGTTTGAGGAGTGCTGGCATTATGTCTTCTTTGTATTTCTTGTAGAATTCTGCAGTGAGTCCATCTGGGTCTGGGCTCTTTTTGTAGTTAAGGACTTAATTACATTTTGAATTTCATTAATAGAGATTGGGTTATTCTGCAGTTTTATATCCTCTTGATCTATATTTGGTACTTCATATGTTTCTAGGAATCTGTCTATTTCTCCTGTGTTATCAAATCTTTGAGAGTAGAGATTTTCAAAATAGGTGTTGATGATCTTTATTTCGGTAGAGTCTATAGTGATTTCACCTTTTTTATTTCTTATTGCATGAATTTGAGCTTTTTCTTCCCTTTTTAAACTAAGGTTGCCTAGGGGCTTATCACTTATATTTATTCTTTCAAAAAACCAACTCTTTGATTCATTGATTCTTTGGATTGTTTTCTTAGTCTCTATTGTATTGATTTCTGCTCTGATTTTTATAATTTACTCTCTTCTTTTGGCTTTGGGCTTGAATTGCACTTCTTTTTCTAGCTGTTTGAGGTGTAGCATCAGGTTATTTATTTGTATTCGTTCTGTTTTCCTGATGTGGGAACTCAGGGCAATAAATTGTCCCCTGAGGAGGGCTTTCATTGCGTCCCACAGATTCTGGTAAGTTGTATCTGTATTTTCATTTTCTTGTAGGTATTGTTTAATTTCCTCTGTGACCCACTGATTACTCAGTAGTGTGTTATTAAGTTTCCATTTGTTTGTGGGATTTTTGCAGTATCTTTTATCATTAATTTCTAATTTCAAAGCGCTATGATCTGATAACATGCAAGGGATGATTTCAACTCTTTTGCATTTGTTTAAATATGTTCTGTGAGCTAATATCTGGTCTATTTTAGAGAATGACCCATGTACTGCTGAGAAGAATGTGTATTCTGATGTTGTTGTGTGGAACATTCAGTATATGTCTTTCAAGTCCGTTTGTTTACAGGTGTGATTCAGTTCTGTTATTTCTTTGCTCATTTTCTGTCTGGTTGATCTGTCCCTTGGTGTCAATGGCTTGTTAAGGTCTCCTGTTACGATTGTGTTACTGATAATTTGGTTTTTCATTTCTCTTAATATTGTTTTTTAAAACTGGGTGATCTGGAGATTGGTGCATATATATTTAAGATAGTTATCTCTTCCTCTTGGATTGTTCCCCTAACGAGTATGTAGTGACCTTCTTTGTCCTTTATGATCATTGTTGGTTTAAAGTTCACGTTGTCTGCAAAAAGAATGGCTACTCCTCCTTTTTTTTTTTTTTTTTTTTTTTTTTTTTTGAATTCCTGTTGCATGAAGCATTGACTTTCAGTCTGTGAGTATCCTTTCTGGTTTAGATGGGTTTCCTGTAAACAGTATATGGGTTGATTTTGTTTCTTGATCCATTCTGCCAGTCTGTTTATTTTAATTGGTGCATTGAGACCATTTACATTAAAGGTTATAACTGTTATATGCTGGTTTATTGTTGACATGTTATCTCTCTGCTGTTGCATCTGTATCTTTCTGTTCTGTTTAATTATCTGCTTTGCTTAGTGGTTTTTTTCCTTTGGGTATCTAAACTGTCTCTCAATATTTTTTGCAGGATTGGCTTCGTGTTCATAAAGTTCTTTAGCTCTTCTTTGTCATGGAAGTATCATGTTTCACAATCGAATTTGAATGATAGTTTTGCAGGGTACATCAGTCTAGGTTGGCAATTATTTTGCTTTAGGACCTGGAATACTTCACTCCATGCTCTTCTTGACTTTATCGTTTGTGCTGAGAAGTCTGCTGTGGTTTTGATAGGTTTTTCTTTATAAGTGATCTGTCTTTTCTCTCTGACAGCTTTTAATAATCTATTCTTTTGTTGGATTTCTGGGATGGTGATTATTATATGTCTGGGTGTAGTTTTATTTTGGTTATGACTATTTGGAGTTCTATATGCTTCACTGATCCTGATGTTGGTTTCTGATCTCATGCTTGGGAAATTTTCAGCTATTACTTCTCTAAATATCCTCTTGACATCCTTTACGTTGTCCCCTTCTTTTTCATTAGTCCCTATCAATATTATGTTGTTTTTCTTTGCATTATCCTCCAGTTGTTGAATTGTTATTTCCTGATTCCTTGTTATTTTTAAAAGATCTTTCCTGTCCTGTTCACTAGCTGCAATCCTGTCTTCAAGGTCTTCTATCTTCACGTTCATTGAGGTGGTTTTTACAGCTTTTAGTGGAGTTTTTTTTTTTTTTAATTGTATATCTCTTTGCATATGCTTTATGTATTCTGTTTCTTATATTGCTCATCTAGGGATTCTATCTTTTTGTTTAGTTCCTCCAATTTTTTAACTGTGTTTTCTTTACATATATTCTGCATCTCTTTCATTTCTTTTATCATTTCTTTTTTTACCTGGGAGATTATTTTGAGTTTGAATTCCTTTAAAGCTTTCCGGAGTTCCTTGTTTATTTCAGTAGATATTATGTCTGATATTTGAGGTGTATGGCATATATTTTCTTCTATACACATCGCTTCTAGGGTTTCTTGAGATGGGCTGGAGGTTTGAGGTTTTTAATTTGGTCTTTTGTTTTGTCATTTTCCTATATTTCTGTGTTTCAAGTGTTATTCGAAAGCTTACTCAGGGTCTGTTGGAAATCCACTTCTATGTTCGCAGCTCCTGGGACTCTGGCACCCAGTTCCCCCAGGCTGCTGGGTCTCTGGATCCAGTGGCCATCTTCTGCCTATTTAGAACTCTGTAGCTCCAGATAAGCTGGGCCCCAGGTACACTGTGCGCCCACCTGCTTGCTGGAAACTCTATAGTTCTCTGAGCTCAGCCGGAATGGGGAGGCAGATGTAGGCACCTGGGGCCCACTTAGCCACTTCAATGCACCCAGAAAGCTCCAGGGTCCTGAACAAGCTGGGCTTAGGGCAGAGTGCACTGGGCACTTACCGCCTACCGGTGGAACTGGTGATGCTCCCCTGCTTGCTGAGAAATCCACAGTCCTCCAGACACACGGGGAGGCTGATGCAGGCACCCCAGATCCGCCCAGCCCTTACTCTGCACCCAGAGGGTGTGGGAGTTCCAAATAGTCTGGGCTCTGGGAATAGTGTGCACCAGCCTGCTTGCTCCAAACTCCACAGTTCTCCAAGTGCAGCTGGAAATGGGAGGTGAATGTAGGCACCTCAGACCCACTTAGCCACTTTACTCCCTGCACCCAGAAGTCTTGAGAGTCCTGAACAGTCTGGACTTGGGGCAAAGTGCACTGGGCACTTACCACAGACCACGGGGCCTCTGGAACTGGTGAGCTCCCCTGCTTCCTGAGAAATCCACAGTCCTCCAGACATACCCACTAAATATTCTTAAACAAATTAATCTAATCTCATTATTCAATGCAATAGTTTAATTAGGCCTTGATATTTATAAATTTCTTTATGTGTATTTCTCTTCATTAAGTCTCTATTTAGAAACATAATGAGATAAATGTAATCATTTTGTTATTTCATATATTAATATAATATATTGTATAGTACACTTAAGTAAAACTAAAATTAAATCATTAGTTTACTTTAAAATCCAAAAGATTTTCAGTACTACAGCAAATGTGGATAGCAATTTTATATTTTTTATTTAATCAAAAAATTTTAAAATATAACTGAAAATTGACATTGTTGTTCATAATGGAGTAAATCACTATATTTAATTTTATAAATGAGGCAAATCAAACTTAAAATATAAACAATGAAAGCCGTGTCATGCCTTAAGCACCACATGTGGATCCACTGTGATAATCACATTGAGACTCAGCTCAGCAAATATATAATGCAAAAATATGAATAGTACATATTATTCATGGCATTTCAGTAGAGAAAATTATACCATGCTTTTAGAATCTGCATAAACATAAAAAGATATTACATGTTTGCTTTTCTAACCATTAATATTTGGATGGTTTTTCTAGACAAAATTACAGCTGAATAATATTTTTGTCATTAGTTTTATAGATTAATAAATGCAAAATGGTGATAATATGCACATAAATTCATAAATATATGTAAAATATACTTTAAAAGGATTAGAGTTTTCCAAAAAAATTTAAGGGTTCTAAGAAATAAAATTATATCAGACTAGAAATCAGATTATCTACACATACACACACACACACACACACACACACACACACTGATTTTTTTTAAACCTTGGCAGTATTTGAAGGCAACATTTTATAACTAGAGCACAGGGTGACATATCTTTGGTGCCAAGGTTTGTTTTTTTTTTAACTATATATGTGAAATCAATTATTCTATTGAATGACTATCACCTATTTGCTATATAGAAGATATTTTTGCATTGTTCACAACATTTTTCACCCTGAGTAGAATAGCACATATCCCATATGTTTTTACTTTGTAAATGAGAAACTCGAAATTCCTAATATTTTATGAACAAAAACTACTTTTGGTTATGCCTCTTTCACATATTTAACATTTGCTCACCCTTCAGTTTGTAATTCAGCTTTTTCTGATCCCATTTTATATTTTCATTCTGCATTAGCAGTGTCCAAAGTAACTTCCTGCAATTATGGAAATGCTCTATGATGTGTTAGCAATATGTTAACAAATATCCACACATGGCTACTGAGAATTTCCAATGTCACTAGTAAAACTGAGGAAACAAATTTTAACTTCATTCAATTCCACTGAGTTCAAATTGAATCAAATTAATAGTATATAGCTAAAGGCTTCCAAATTGGATAGCACAGCTCTAGACCATGAGCCTCCTGGGCCTCTCATTTGTCTTCATTATGACTTTCCTTTCCTTTCTGTAATGGCTCGACTGTCTTCCACTTGACCATCAGACTGTCACTAGCACAAGTAAACAGTTACTTGTATGTCATAAATCATCAGAACTGGGTCAAATGTGCAAGCCAAAAGTAAGTCCTTGAATAAATGGTCATGGCAAAGCTGCCTCATGATGCAAATCAAAGGGTGCCACCAATATTTTAGTTTGTGTTTATGACACTTTTTTATACATGACACTTTCATGGACTTGCTTAATGCATTGTAGCTTTTGGCATGATAGAGTGGCTCTGCTCCAGGGTAAAGATTTTACTGACAGTAGCATCTGGCACAGAAAATGAAAATTTGCATCCTCCTCTTTTTAAGACAGCTTAGTATGTATTTAACAATGAAAATCTGATTTACTATTTAACCATGTAAAATATTTTTAAATATGTTTTTGAATATAACACCAATTAATTAATGCATACAGATAAACACTATATTAACAGTTACTAATTCAGGACAATCTATTTTAAACCAGAAATTTTCATTATACAAGTAAAAAACTTTAAAAATCAAAAGTCAAATTAGCATTTTACTACAATATTATGTCCTGAAGGCAGTCATGAAATTCATGGGCCTTTTTAAAACTCAGTTTCTCTTTGATAGATTTCTAAATTTCTTAAATAGATGATCAATTTCTTAAAGAGATAATCCATATAGGCAGACAAATGCTATTGGAACCTCTGAGAAGCTGTTTTACTTATGCCTTAAATAGACATATGCCCACACATAAAATCCATCATTCTTCTGACCCTCTTAACATAATTTCTTTAATCAGTAGATATTTTCATTTACAATAAAAGTGAAGCTACTGGATAGAGACCCTTTTCCTTGACTATTGACTTTTCAAAAGGTGAGCACTTTTTTCTTCTTTTGCTTTGGGCTGCTTGTAACAAATCTAACTGGTTCAAACTTCCTTCTTTTGACCTCTCTCTCATTCTCCCAACACCCACCAGATTTTTCAAGAAAGGGAAAGTTAGTCATTAAGTTCAAAGCTAGAAATGATATTAGCTACCCACTCAAGCAAGAGAAGGTATGGTTTTGAATTTTGAAAAGAAGCCCTTCAAGGGTCATGTAATTACTAGGGTGTTATCAGAAAATATTGTTGCATATTACTCATTTGGGAGGCAGGTGCCACACTGTTACAGGGCAACAGAAAGTTATAAATGGTGACATGCAAATGAGTTAGGAAAACAGATACATTGGTCTTCTACTGCCTCATTTGTTAATGGAAAATGCAACATCTGAGAGCATGCCTTCCATGAAGAATGACATATCTAGGACATTGCCTGGGATTTATAGTCAACGGTCTCTCTGCTATTTCATTGGCTTTTGCATTTCATTTTAAATTCCACTTATGGAAAAAAAACATAATGGGGCATAAATTAGCATATATCCCTGTCACACTCTTTTGGCTGCTTCTTTTACTTGTGATTTATTTTTAAATACTAACTAATTTATTTATGTGATGATTCCTGAGAAACATGACTTGGAAAATTTTTCTTTCATCAAAATATGTTCACAACAATATCCTTATATACTCTTTCTAAGAAGTTTCTCTGCTCTTCAAGTTCATATTTAAGCATCGACTCTCTTTTTAATTAAAGAGTCCAGTTTTAGGTATTTTATTGCATAAGTTTAAAAAACGGTAAATTAAAAAATGACACATCTCAGAATTAGTATGTAAGTATCCAGAAACTGCAAAGCTCTTTAGTGCTTCCTGTAGTAGAACAGTAATTTTTAGGAAAAAGTACTATTCAGATTTAGTCAGCACCTCAGAGATGTTATTTGAATATTTTGAGATTTTTTTCAATTCATGTGCTGACCTAGTTATATTTTTCAGGTATTAATGAACTATTGCTTTCTCCCTGTAAATAAAGAATCCTAACCTCTTGGACTAGGTTATTATTATCTATTTGATTGGTAGGTATAAGCATTTTAATTTACATTTACCTCAAGTAATAATTATGGCATAAATTATGTGATTAAATAAATGAAATATAAATGTTTTCACTTATATGGGCTTTTCAAAAATCTCAATGACCATGCACTGTATGAATATTTTTAAAAGTTTGAGTTTGTTATTATATTTTTAAAATAGTATCACAGTACACTTTAATGATCACTTAAATATGACTCACGATAAATATAAGGCCAGATTTCATCATAGTTGAGTATCATTAGTCTTTGATGAAGTAGATTTTTTATTTTAATGTCGACTGCAGTGAATATAATGATGAAATAGTGCCTATTTTCACTATAAGCAACAATGCTATTTCCATTTGCACTACAGGTCTTAGAATGTTTTTCATTACAATCGTCAGTCTCTCCTTGGATCAAACATAACACTCAAGAGCACGTTTTCATGCTAGAGAAGAGGTGGGTTGTCTACAAGTATGTGTATAATGACATTCCATGCAGGAAGTGGTCTGTCTTTGCCTCCAGCGTATGTTTGGCTTTTACACAATCACAGCATACATACTCCTTTAAGGCATTGTTTCTTTCACCTTGAGGAGTTTGCTGAATAATTTAGTGCCCTGCCTCAGAGTTTCTATTTAGTAGATATGGAAAGAGCCCTGAAAATTGACATCACTAACAAGTTCAGAGGTGATGCGTATGCTGATGTCCTACCTTTAGAGAAATTGTTAAGTTTGTGCAAATAAAATGTTAGGAGATAAAGGTCTACCCTTTTCAATATTCAGTAAAAATGGAATAATTTTGAAGACTATTCTTCCTTGAGGATTTTACCTCAAAGACTCAAGAAGCATTGATATTAAACATCATGCATATTTTATTTTTATGAAAGACATGGAAATAATGGAAAGAAAAACTTGAAATATAACTCAGGATAAAGACTTCTTAGGAGATAGAGGAGGAATACTGGGCAATATATGTACTTTTTCTTTCTTACTAGCTCTCTGATTTCACTAACTAGGAATATGTGTGTGGAGGTATTGTGTGTCTTTGTGTTTTCCTGTTTGGAATTTTCTGTGTATAGTCTTAAATTGTCTTTAATTATGTTCCTCTAAGAAAGTTTTTCTTTTCCAATTTTCAAAGAGAAGAAAACATTAAAAAGAACTAGGCTATTTTGTTTTATTTCCAATGACAAACTCTTAAGAAACCATTCTTTTTACAGCATTATACAATTCAAGCACCTTTCAATCATTTTCACTACCCTGGCTATAAAGGCTAGGTTACTATCATAGTCACTTTCTCAACTATGAAACACAGACCTAGAACACACAATCTATAGTATGAGAACTTTATTTCATGCTTGTGCTTTCAGTACACAGTCAGCTGGTGCCAAAACACAAGAGCATGATGGAAAGCAGCTAAGGAAGGGGAGAGAAGAGGAAGGAACAAGCGATGTATACCCTTCTAGGTTACAGACTCTCCTCCAGTCAACCCTCATCCCCTAATTGCTCATTAGAAATTGTGACCACATTATTCTATCACCTTCATATGTCCTGCCTCTAGGCCGATGGGAACTCAGAGAGCATTCCAGGTCAATATCAAAGCATTCTATTCCTATCCCTCCCCCAAAACACATGGACATCTGACAATACGAAATTCACTTAGTCCATCTCTAATTGTCACCAAAGTTTTAAAATCTTCAGCATTACTACAAAGTGTAAGACCAAATTCTCCTTGAAGTCTCAATGCAAACTCTTTGTTGCGAGCCCTTATACAAATCAAAAGGAAATTTAAGCATTACTAGCAAATAGTGGCACAGGATAAACTTCCCCATTCCATCATAAAAGAATAGAAGGATAAAAAGAATTGGAACCAAAACAAGAATGAATCCCAGCAGGCCAAATAGAACTAAATACTGTAGTTGTAGGTCTAGCACCCAGGGAAATTTGTGGTGAGATTGTGCTCCAAATAGCTTGGGTAGTCCAATCCCTATGGCATTACTATTTGTAGACATCAGCTTTTCTCTAACAGCAGCTTCACTTAGTACCTGCATCTTTCCACTCAGATTTATTATTATTATTACCGATATTATTATTAAGCAAAAAAGAAAAAAATAGAAATAAAAATAAACCAATTTTAAAACAGGGTAATAGGAGAGCATCAATAATTAATGCATTGTATATTGTTATCTTCATAGGAATTACTCAGGGTATGAGATGTAGGCATGATATCTTTTACAAACAATATTAACACAAACTTTTATTTTCAATGAACTAAGAGAAATGAGCTGTATAACTACCTTAATTATCTTGTATATCTTTCTTTATATATTTTCCCTTTTCTCTTTCTTCCTTTTCCTTTCCCTTATCAGTTTCTCTGTTCTTTTGAACAATGTCTTTCCAATTAAAATGTATATTGTACATTATGCATCTTTTCTAACTCATTCAATTTCTCATGGTAGTGAGAAAATAAGATTTTTACACATATAGATCTGATGTATTTCACTTATCAGTATGCCCTGATTCCAAAACCAGAGAAGAACCCAACCAAAATAGAAGACTACAGGCTAATCTCCCCAATGAACACAGATGAAAAAAAATTCTCAATAAAATACTAGCAAATAGAATGCAGCAAATTATCAAGAACATTACGCATCATGATCAAGTAGGATTCATCCTAGGGCTGTAGGGATGGTTCAACCTATACAAGTCAATAAATGTAATATATCATATTAGCACACATGTTTCACATTCCTGGCATCTCCAAGTTCCTTGAGTCTCCAGTACATTTTTGTATTTACTCTCACAACTTTACTTATTGTCCCCTCAGTCACACTACCTGGCCTCCCAGATCATTTTCTGGATTCTGAGTCAAAGCCATTCTAAGCCTGCAACTTTCACATTGTGCTTACCCACAAAGCCAGCAACACATGTGTGTTTCCAGGACCATGAGTAGCCTAAGCGGTAGCTGGGCCTTGGATCATGGTTTCACCATTTCTGAATGTTTGGATAACTGAACTCAGGGAACCAATTGCCTAGATGACCCCTCTGGAGCAAAGAGCACAGGGACTTTCTTCTCAAATTACAGCTTTATGTTTTTTACCCTTGAATCAGCAATGGGGATGGTCTTACAAATTTCTGATGTCTTCAAACCCTCTTTTATATTATCCTGATGCAAAATATTGGGCTTTTAAAAATGCTTTTCTTTTTTTCAGTAACAAAGTTCTACCCAAAATTTTCAGGCACTTTCTTTCTGGGGAAACTGAAAACTTTCTAAATGGGGTTTTCACTCTTTATTTTCGGAATAAACCTGAATAAAAGCTACCACAATTGAACACTGAGCTGTGTTGAGAATTTTGCCTGTCATATAATCTGCAACTCTTAATCTCATTCTCCTGCAAAGCCTCAGGCATGAGCAAAATATAGACAACCATCTTCCAGAGCATAACATGAATGTTCTCTATCCCAACTGTCAACAGAATGCTTGTTTCTGACAGAAACCTCATGAGCCTGGTTTTACCATTTACATTTCAGTGAATTTCAACCAGAATCTCCCCTCAAGCTTGGCTTACAGAATTCTGGATCTTCTATAACTGGCATCTCCAAACCTTTCGAACTTTCACTCACCACGAATGAGTTCCAAAGACTTCTAAACTACATGATCAAGACTCTTTTCCTGGTACCAAAATGTGTAATGATCATTTTCTCATTGCTAGGATACTACCCTACAACACAATGTAAAGGAAAAGAGGTTTATTTTGGCTCACACTTTCAGTCCATATTTGGCTGGTTCCATGACATAAAGAGCATGGTGTAGTGGCAGCGTGGTATAAATCTGTTCATGTCAGAGTAGGAAACAGAGGAAGAAAAGGCAGAAGTTGGGGGTGGGTATGTCATCCAGGTCACACCCACAATGACTTTCCTACATTCAGGTCCCCACTTATGAACAGTAAGTTAATTAGACTGCTATGATGAATCACCTTTCAAAAGTCTTGTCTTTTGGCACATGAGAATTTTGGGAGGCATTTACATCAATGTCATAACAGAAATTGGCCACAGTGATTCTCTTTCTTGTGTTTTTTGCATCTACATTCCTTTACTTCTGGCCCCATGAAGCTGGACTGAATTTGTGTTCTGTTTTGACCTACATTATATATATATATATATATATATATATATATATATATATATATATATATTACTGTCATATAATCTGCAACTCTTTCCTTATCATCATGTGCCATGAGCAATTATTTGTTAGTTATGCACATAACTTAGGGACTTATCTAGGACCCCATCATCCATGGGAACACGCCTCTAGTACCTTAAGCTGTTACTATAACATAGATTCTTTCCCATAGCCACAGTTTCTCAACTTATATCCATATCTGGGAATTTACCTTGGAGTCAATAACACTGTGTATCATTTTCCATTAAATTGCTGGTACTAAAAATAGTGATCTATTCTTGCCATTCATTATTAAGTCAACAATGAAGATACTGATTAACCCCCAGCATTTCAAATACACTTTCACATCTATCCAGAGAAAATCTAATTCCCAATCTAATTCTCCTCTTAACCTGAATTTTACTATTTCATTTATTAGTTATGTCCATAAGGTATTCCATATACCTGAACACTGTTTTTAATATGATTTAATGGAAAAAAAGATGCTGAGTCCTGAGAAGAATTTTTAGGTCATAAAAACAAAATGTTGCTAGAGTTTTGGGGCTAAAGTCCTGCCTCTAAATATCAAAACAGTTGATGATAGACCACCAATACCAAAAGGCTAACCTAGCTGACGAGCAGTGATGAAGGGAAGGAAAGGAGATTTAACCAGCATAGTCATACAGGGAAGCACAGATAAATTCCAGATCTGTCTTTGGACAGACTGATAGACACCCTGCAACTATTTTCATAAAGTGGGACAAATGCAAGTGTTGGAAGTTTAAACAGATAGGGGTTAGAATACTAGAAATATAATCAATCCTGGTCAAGTCCTGGTTTGGTTGACTGATTTCTCAAGACTGGTTCTGTGAGGTCCTGAGAGACTCATCAACACTTATGGGAGCAACTTGATTCTCATCGTTAGATGACAGATACTAATTGTGGGGGTGGGGCCAACCTGAGTTGTATTATGAGAAAATTGTTCCTACATGGAAAGTGAATTCATCACATGGTGTCTGAAACTTTGTTTTCCCTGGAATCTGAGATGTCCACAGGTTTGGGACAATAATTCAACACTCCTAGACATTTCCCCAGGGGTTCTAGAACTGGATGTTGCATAAGTTGGCAATCAGATGTCCCTGTAAATATTGAAAATTATTTTAGACACTATGTTGGTTATTCTCAAACTTGAAAAGGAGTGAGATAACCAGGGTAAATTTAGAGCTAATGAACCTTGTAATATTGAAGTGATTAATATGCCTTTGTACAGAACTGAAGATGAACCTGACATGAAATTTTGAGGCAATATGGGAATTATAAAATAAAGGCGAAAATACCTGTTTGTTCCTGTTTTTTTAAACCATTGATTATCTGCAGGTCCTGGCTCCAAGTCCCTGTTATATAAGTCTTACCTTTCTTTCAAGATTTCAAGTAATAAATGTTTAATTTAATTGCTTGTAGATAGCTATAAAATCTATACATAGATATGAAAATCCAAAAATTTTACTAACAAGAAGCTACGTGTTAAAACCAAACAAAGCAAATAACAAGAAAAATAAAACTAATGTATCCCACATTACAGAGTGGTAGATCCAGGGTTGAAACTGATGCCATTTTAACTATTTTGATCTAGCTTTTAAACAAGATCACATCTACTTCTCTATTAGCATTATAACAGTCTTAATTCTTACATACTATAATCATGCTGATCATCACTGTATGTACAAAACGCAGCCTAGCTAGACCCTGTTTTTGGTTTGTGTATCTATTTTTTCCAATTCATAATTTAGACCATGATATCATTTCAAGATTCTACACCATGATCAACTTCTTTTAAATTCTGATGTTTAACTAATTACAGTTTTGGCCCATTTCTTATTGTGAAAGCGCCTACTCAAAAGAAATTCTTATACAATATCTCTATAATACGTGACTCTTTGTCATATTTTTCTCTACTTTTCTTCTTTGACTTGTGTAATCTTATTCTCCTAAGATTACCTTCTTAAATATAAAACTCCTTTTGGTAAATCCCCTTCAATATCCTATTTTTATGAAAGCTCTCAAGTTCCATTTATCCTCTGATTTGTTTCATTTCTCCTCTTAAGCTGACTTGGTATGTTCAAAAGGTATAAAATGTGTAATAAAATAATTTGAACATGTACTACTGAATATCTGGGCTTTCTTAGACTAACCATACTCTCAAAATTAGTTTCTAAATAGAAAAAAAATCGGGGTGCTGTGGCTACCTAAGGCCTTGGCTGCTTACCATGTGAAAACCAATACTTAGAGTTGAGAGTTTGGAGGAAATAATTACGTTTATGCAAGAGTCAGCACCTCAGAAAATTAGAGGTCTATTGTGATAAGAGCTCCATCTTGGGGAATTAAAGTACAGAAGTGTTTATACAGGTAGTGCTAGGGAGTACAGTGAGACATAGGAAAAGAAAGCTATGTCTCCTTTTTGTGTCTGGCCAAAATATCACAATTAACCTTGAACTCCTGGGGCTATTTCCTGCGTTTTCTTAAGATAAACATATTGCTTTTCTGCAAGTTAAACACAAAACAAATTATATACTTTGTGTTAACTAATGCACATAGCTAAAGACTAAGGAGCAGCATTACACATTTTCATGTTAGCTGAAGGTCACTAGATGTTCTGGATGCGGAAAATATAAAGAGATATCCATCAATTAATATGTTAGAATTTAATATTCTGGGAAAAAGAGAGGGGACATAATCCTTTCAGAAGTTATAGGCTAGTGATGTAAAAGTAACTCTGCCACAAACAAATCCAATAGAAATAGACACTGTAATAAAATTATTCTTCAAGGGCCTGGGATTTAGCTTAGTGGCATAAGCACCTGCCTGACAAGCACGAAGTCGTGAGTTCAATCCTCAGTACCCAAAAATATTCTTCATTTTGCTTAATTTTCATATTTTAATTTTTGCACTGGTTCATGTTTACATAACTTGTGAAGAAATGGAGCATGTACATAATACACCAGAGTTTCTTATTTCCTCCTCTATTCTTTCCCTCTCTTTAACCCCCCATCCATCCTTTGACACACTTCCCATTTGAGAAACATCTTCCTTTTATCTGTCTCTTATTATACTCTTTGCTTATAATTTTGTTCCCTTTATAAAAGAAAACGTGCAATATGTAATTTTGTGTGTCTGATTTATTTCACTTATACTCTCAAGGTGCGTCCATTTTCCTCCAAGTGGCTCAAGTTTATCATTCTTTTGGGTTAAGTGGTACCGCATTATGTGTAAATGTTACATTTTCATAATCCATACCTGTCAATGAAAATATGGGCTGTTTCTAAGTTTTAGTATTGTGTATTCTGATACCATAGACATGGGAAAACATGAAATATTGTAATATGATGTATTTAACCCTTTAAGGAAAATACATAGGAGAGAAGTAGCTGGGCCAAATAGATTTCCTAATTTAGTTTTTTGATATATACTGGTTTAAATTTCCACCAACATTTTATTTTTTTTTTAATTTTATTTAAAAGGAAAAAGAAAAAACAAAACAAAACAGAGCGGTGTAAGGGTACAAGTAATACAGAACTACAAAAAAAAAAAAAAAAAAAAAAAAAAAAAAAAAAAAAAAAAACCAGTAAGAAATCACCAGTTAATAGATTACATATTATCGTGTTAGAGATAGTTGCTCAAGTCACAGTATCAACGCATACAAAGTGAATATTCAAACAGAGAGACTGCAAACAGTTGTGTTCAATGATCCAACCAAAAACATTAATATAGTCAGCTATTTAACACCCCTAAACACACTTGTAGTTGTACA
Organism: Cavia porcellus; assembly: GCF_034190915.1. Lineage (NCBI taxonomy): Eukaryota > Metazoa > Chordata > Mammalia > Rodentia > Caviidae > Cavia > Cavia porcellus. Next base: position 29,053,970 of record NW_026947516.1, on the reverse strand, counting down.
CTTTAGAGCACTTTTTTCCCTCTCTTTTTTACAACAAAATTTACACATTTTAGGTTTTATTACTCCTTAGTTCATATTATTTTTTTGAAAGAGAATAAAGTCAAATATGGTAAAACAAAGCTGTCAGTGAAAACCAAGGATAGACATAGTACATGATGTAAGAACAGAGTACAAGGTTATCAACAATGGTTACCATAATGCCTCTTGCTTCCTTAAAAAGAATTGCCTATATCATTAGGTATTATGAAGTTGAAGAAAAGAGTAGAAAACAAGACCAATAAAAATTAAATATTGTAAACATTACAGGACTTCCAAAGGAGACAATAGTCAAATGAGAATGGGCATCTTAGTGAATCTTACTGCCTTCAAAGTAGTTGCCTATACCCCCAAACTTGATACTATCATACAGAATGGAACAGAGTCTAATCAGTCAAAAAAGGATAGTGGGAATATTACAGGACTTCAAAACAAGTTATTAGGAAATCAAAAAAAGTTACGATAATATATCCTGCTAATTTTTTTAATTTTTCCCCTTAATTAAGAAAAAAACATAAAAATAACTAAATATTTTTTTAATGAATAAGGGAGAGATTGAGACAAAAGAGGACATAACAACATAACAATACAGGTCAAATCATGACTGTTTCAGCAACCTAGGTGCTTCACCACCAAATAACCTGATTTAATAGTAGTTACCATAGTGTCTATATTTTTCCTTGAAATATTTGAATAAAAGTTCATATACTATAGCTTCAAATATTTCCATATCAAGAGGCCCAAAATAAAGCCTTTCTAATTAATAAGTGACAAATTTATAAGGCTTCAAGGCGACATAATGGGGAATCATGATTACCACATACTTTTATATATTTGAATCATCACTTACATTAGGGAAACTATTCGTTATTCAGACATGTGAGATTGATTTATTTCACTTATGAGTATGGTCTCAAACTGTGCCCATTTAATGATAAATATCTCAATGTGATTCTTCCTTATAGCTGAGTAATACCCATTGTATAGAAATACCACCACTTTTTTATCCATTCCTCATTTGATGGACACTTGGGTTGTTTCCAAGATCTGGTGATTACAAATTGTGCTGCTATAAAAAAAAGGTGCACATATATCACTGTGGTATGCTGCTTTCAGTTCTTCTGGGAATATGCCTAGAAGTGGAATAGCTGGAATAAATGGGACTTCCAATCCCAGGTTTTTGAGAAATCTCCAGACTGACCTCCAGAAAGATTGTACCAGTCTACACTCCCACCAACAGTGTAGGAGAGTTCCTTTTTCCCCACAGCCTCTCCAGCATTTGTTGTTGTTGGTTTTCTTGAACCTGGCCATTCTTTCAGGAGTGAGATGGTATCTCAGTGTGGTTTTAATTTGCATTTCTCTAATGACCAATAATGATGAACACTTTTTCATGTATTTATTTGCCATTTGTATTTCTTCATCTGAGAAGTGCGTATTCATCTCAGATGCCCATTTTTTGATTGGATCTTTGAATTTTGGGGTCTGAGTTTGCATAATTCTTTATATGTTTTAGACAAGAGTCCCTTGTCTGAGAGAGAGTTCAGTAAAATCTTTTCCCAGTTTGTGGTTTTTATTTTCACTATGCTGGAGATTTCTTTTGACATGCAGAAACTTTTTAATAAGAGGTGGTCCCAGTTATTGATTCTGGGAAGTATTTCCCATGTGGTTTGAGTCCTGTTCATGAATTCGGTACCTACTCCTATGTCTTCAAGGTTTCTACCCAATTTGTCTTCCAATAGATTGAGTGTTTCTGTTTTAATATTCAGATCTTTGACCCATTTAGGTTTTACTTTAGTACATGGTGATAGACATGGGTCTAGCTTTAGTTTTCAGCAAATGGAGAGCCAGTTTTTCCAACACCATTTATTAAAGAGACTGTCGTTCTTCCAGTGAACCTGCTTGGCTCCTTTATCAAAGATAAGGTGGTTGAGTGTGTTTGTAGTTGTGGTTGTATCTTCTAATCTATTCCATTGATCTTTGGCTCTGTTTTAATTCCAGTATCATGTTGATTTTACTACTGTTGCTTTGTAGTATAGCTTCAAGTCAGGGATTGTAATGCCTCCTGCCTTGCCTTTGCTGCTTAGTATTGCCTTTGCTATTCTAGGTCTCTTCTGGCTGCAGATGAATTTTAGGAGTGATTACTCTAGATTTATAAGATATGTTGATGGTATTTTTATTGGGATTGCATTGAATCTGTATAACAGTTTTGGGAGAATGGCCATTTTCACCATGTTTGTTCTTCCTAACCATGAGCAGAATATAACTTTCCATTTTCTGAGGTCATCTTCAATTTCTTTTTTCAGTGTATTATAATTTTCCCTGTATAGGTCTTTCACTTCTTTCTTTAGAGTAATTCCTACATATTTCATTTTTTGCTTGCTAATGTGAATAGTGTGGTTTCTCTTATTTCCCTCTCTGTGATTTTCTTCTTAGTGTATAGGAATGCTATTGATTTCTGAGTATTGATTTTGTATCCAGCTACAGTACTGAATTTATTTATTATATCTAAGAGCCTTTCAATGGAGTTTAGGGGGTGTTTTACGTAGAGTATCATGTCATCTGCAAACAATGATAATTTAACTTCTTCTTTTCCTATCCTTACCCTTTTATTTCTCTCTCTTGTCTTATTTCTCTGGCTAGTACTTCCAGTACTATATTAAATAGAAGGGGTGATACAGGACATCCTTGTCTTGTGCCTGATTTTAAAGTAAAGGCTTTCAATTTTTGGCCATTTAGTATGATGCTGGCTGTTGGTTTGTCATAAATGTCCTTTATTATATTGAGGTAAAGACCATCTATTCCAATTTTCTGTAAGTTCTTACCATGAATGAATGTTGGAACATATCAAATGCTTTTTATGCATCTATAGAAATCATCATGTGATTCTTACTTTTGGCTTTATTGATATGGTGGTTTACGTTTATTGATTTACATATGTTGAACCATCCTTGCATTCCTGGGATGAATCCTACTTGGTCATGGTGTATAATATTCTTGATGGTTTGCTGCATCCTATTTGCCAATATTTTATTGAGGATTTTTGCATCTGTGTTCATTATGGAGATCAGTCTATAGTTCTCTTTTTTTAGTTGGGTCTTTCTCAGGTTTTCTTACTAGAGTAATATTTGCTTCCAGGAATGGCTTAGGAAGGATTGCTTCCCTTTCAACTTCATTGAAGAGTTTGAGGAGTTTCGGCATTATGTCTTCTTTGTATTTCTTGTAGAATTCTGCAGTGAGTCCATCTGGGCCTGGGCTCTTCTTTGTAGGTAAGGATTTAATTACATTTTCAATTTCATTAACAGAGATTGGGTTATTCAACAGTTTTATATCCTCTTGATCTAGCTTTGGTACTTTATATGTTTCTAAGAATCTGTCTATTTCTTCTGTGTTATCAAACCTTTGAGAGTAGAGGTTTTCAAAATAGGTGTATATGATCTTCTGTATTTCTATTGGGTCCGTAGTGATTTCAGCTTTTTCATTTCTTACTGCATGAATTTGAGTTTTTCTTCCCTTTTTTAAGTAAAGTTGGCTAGGGGCTTATCGGTTTTATTTATTCTTTCAAAGAACCAAATCTTTGATTCATTGATTCTTGGGATTGTTTTCTTAGTCTCTATTGCATTGATTTCTGCTCTGATTTTTATAATTTCCTCTTTTCTTTTGGCTTTGGACTTGACTTGCTTTTTTTTTTCTAGCTGTTTCAGGTGTAGCATCAAGTTAACTATTTGTATTCATTCTGTTTTCCTGATGTGGGAACTCAGTGCAATAAATTTTCCTCTGAGGACGGCTTTCATTGCATCCCACAAATTCCGGTAAGTTGTGCCTGCATTTTAATTTTCTTTTAGGTATTGTTTAATTTCTTCTTTAATTTCTTCTGTGATCCACTGATTACTCAAGAGTGTGTTATTCAGTTTCCATGTGTTTGTGGGATTTTTGCAGTATCTTTTATCATTAATTTCTAATTTCAATGTGCTATGATCCGATAATATGCAAGGGATGATTTCAACTCTTTTGCATTTGTTTAAATATGTCCTGTGAGCTAATATACGGTCTATTTTAGAGAATGATCCATGTACTGCTGAGAAGAATGTGTATTCTGATCTTATTGCATGGAACATTCTGTATATGTCTATCAAATCCATTTGTTTGGAGGTATGATTCAGTTCTGTTATTTCTTTGCTCATTTTCTGTCTGGTTGATCTGTCCCTTGTTGTCAATGGCGTATTAAGGTCTCCTGTAATATAAAATGTCAGTGTTATTTTAATTTGCATTTACCTAATGGTCACTAACAAAGAACTTGCATTTGTGTATTTATTGGATATTTGTAATTCTTCTGTGAAGTATCTATTTATTTCACATGTTTTTAAATGGGTCTTGTGTTTGGGGAAGAGTCAACTTATTTTGAGTACTTTTTATATTCTGGATATTTATGCTGTATCTGAGAAATAGTTGGAAAAGTTTTTTCCCATTCTATAGGTTTGTTTTTAACTCTTTTGGTTGTGTTTTTTGTGTTATAGAAGTTTTTTTTTTTAATTTGATATGATACTATTTTTTGAATCTCATACTCCTTCTTCTGCTACTTGGGATGTATTGAAAAACTTCTTGCCTACAGCAAGGAGTTCAAACATTTTACCTATTTTATTTTCCAGTAGGATAACTGTTTCTTTTTTAACATTAAGTTCTTTGATACAGTTTGATTTTAGCTTAGTGCATCATGAAGATTTGGGTGTACATTAAGTCTTCTGTGTAGGGATAGCCAGCTTTCCCAGCATCATTTAGTAAAGACTATTTTCCTTCCTTGCACACTTTGGATCCCTTTGCCAAAGATAAAACAATTGAATGTACTTAGATTTTTTCTGTATCCTCTATACAGTTTCATTGATCCTGTATGGTTTTGTACTAATACCTTTCTGTTTTTATCATTGTAGCTTTGTAATACAACTTCAAGTTTTTAATGCCTTCCACCTTGTTTTTATCCCCAGGATTGCTTTTGTTATTCTGAGTCTCTTCCAGTTTTGCATGAAATTTATGATTGTGATCTCCATTTCTTTAAAAAAATGCTATTAGTATTTCATTGAGATTGCATTTAACGTGTGAAGAAATTTTGAAATTATGCTCTTTTTGACATTATGGCTCTGCCTGTCCAAGAAGTGGCAGTATCTTTCCATTTTCTTGTGTACCATTTGATTGTCCTTTTGAGTACTGTAGGCTTCATTGTAGTTGTCTTTCATTTTGTTAATTAAGCTAATTTGTAAGTAATTAACTTTTATTGCTGCTAATATAATGATATTTTTCCTAATTTCTTTCTCGGTAGATTCCTTGCTAGCATACAGGAATGCTATTTATTTTTTCTTGATCTTGTATTCTGCTACATCACTGAATTTGGTTATTAATCATAGAGACTTCTAGCAGACATTGGGGGCCTTCTATGTAGAGAATCACACAACCTACAAATGATGATGATTGAGCTCTTCCTTTCCTCTATATTTTCTTTTTGTTTTATTTATTGCCCAGTTGCACTTACTAATATTTTTAGTTCTGTGCTGAACAGGAATGGTGACAATGAGCACTCTTGTTTTATTCTTGATTTTAGAGTGAAAGTTTTCAGATTTTCTCAGTTAATATAATGTTGCCAGGAGATTTTTCATAGAATGCCTTAAATTATATTGAAATAAAGTCTTTGTACACTTATTTTCTTTGCTGTGTTTACCACGATGGGATGTTAGCTTCTTTCAAAGGCTTTTCTGCCTCTATTGAGATGATAATATATTTTTTGTACATACTTATGTTTATGTGGTGGATTACATTATTGATTTCTGTATGTCGAACTATTCTGTGGGATGAAATGAAACCTACTTGGTCATAATGTGGATCTTTTTGATGATTCATTGCATTCTATTTGTCAGTATCTTGGAGATTTTTGCATCTATATTCAAAAAAGATATTGTTCTATAGTTATGTATTTTGGTTGGATCGTTTTCTGGTGCTGGAATCAGAGTAATGACAGCTTACAAGAATGACTTTGGAAGTACTCATTCCTTTTTAATTTCATTAAACGACTTGAAGATTATTCATGTTAGAGTTTCCCTGAAGTTTTGTAGAACTCAGCAATGAATCCATTCAGATCTTCACTTTTCTTAGTTGGTTGGTTTGCTATTACTGTTTCTGTTTCATTGTTTGTTGTTAAATTATTCAAGATTTTTAAATTTTTCCTGTCTTAATTTTGATATTCATGTGTATCTAAGAACCTATTCATTTTCTCTAAAGCCAAATTTTTGGTGCACAGGCATATTAAGGAGTTGTTAATAATCTTTTTTAATTTTAGTAGTGTTCATTGTGATTTTACCTTTTTCATTTCCAATTGCATTGATCTTGATCATTTATCTAGTTCTTTGATAAGCCTAGCTAAAGTTTTCTGTATTTTGTTTTTTAATGAACCAACTTTTTAATTCTTTGCATGATCCCCCACTTTGTTAGATACATACATCACTTCTCCAAAATTATTAGAACTATATGGTGAATTGCAGACACATGCATGTAAAAAGAAATATAACCTATAAATTTCTCTTTATTAAATTCAACCAGTTTGTGGTCATTTGTCATACCAACTCTAGGAAATTAATAGTGTTCATAACTTTTGTTTATATTTGTTAAATATTATTTGAAATGTCTTTGGAACCTACTGAGAGATGTATCGCAGAAAGTACTAAATGCAAAGATAATGTTGCAAAAAATTATCACAATTAGAGACAAGATGCTGGAATAATTCAATATAGCAAGCACAGTTGAAGTCATCCTTTAAGGGGAATATAGTATATCTCATTAATAAGGATGCTTAATAGTAGCTTCTAAAACATTAATAAGCTAAACTTGTATCATGTTATAGAGCTTTATCATTAAATTCACAGCCAGAATAGGTTGCCAAATAGAGACTTTCCACATGTTGATATCTATATGCATGGCATTCAGAAATCTCAGTCCCTGTATCTTATTGTTGTTTTACCTGAAAAGGCACACCTAAAATTCTTCATTGGATCCTCTCAATTCAGTAACCCCAAATCTAACCTCAAAAGACACTAAAATGTATAGCAATTTTGCTTGATTAGAATAAACAAAGCTTTAGATTGTATCATAGATATGTACAGGAACAAATATATGAAATGAAAAATGGTTTTATAGTTAAGGGAGAGCAGAAAAATGTGTAATGTTCACAGAAGAATAAAAATGGCCATTTTAAACTATGTAGAATTCAAAAACATAATATAATGCATCTAGATTTTAAAGGAATGGTGCAATTTGAACAGATAATTATATAAAGAAACTGTCTTGGGAAAAAGAGAATTGAAGAGCCATATAAGGTGAGAATTATAAGACTTTGCCTAATTTGGATAGAAACAGGAAAAATGAACCTAAAATTTACATGGAAGCCCAAAATTCTCCACTTACCCAAAACAAGTTTAAGAAATAACAAATCTGTGGCCATCAAAATTCATAATTTTAAATTATATTATAAAGCTATAATAATAAAAACAATATGGTAGTCATATAAAAATAGACATATACAATAATGAAATAGAATAGATAGCCCAAATATAAACCTATAGAATTCCAATTAATTTTCTGGTGAAATACTCCAAGAACACACAATGGGAAAGAATAGGCTCTTTAATCAATGTTGTTGAAAAAAACTGAATATCCACATGAAAAATAATGAAACTGAACACTTATCTTTTATGACATAAAAAATTTACCCAAAATAGATTGAAGACTTAACTAGTATATTATTCAGTCAAAAAAAAAGAAATTTTTACATGTGTCAACATGGACAGACTTACCAGAAATTATAGCAAACAAATCAGACACAGAAAGGGAAATACAGTAGAACCTCACTTACACATAGAATCTAAAATAAACTTTTAGAAACACAGAGGAAATTAGAGGCTGACAGGGAAACATAAATGTGGAGATAAAATTTAAACTTCTCAAAGTTTTACTTATATAAATCATGTAATATTTGGAGGTTTACTGTACAGCATACTAACTGCACAGTATGCAGCATACCATTACTGTGCAATGTCAATTGTTTATTTTAGTTTGCTGAGAGTTCCAATCCTAGGTTGTATATTATTTCCTAATAATAGCATTTAGGGTAGGAGGAAACTTTATGAGATGATCAATATGTTTTTCACCTTGATGGTAGAGATGGCTGTATACATGTATATTTATCCCCCAAATAATTATTGTGGTTTATACCTATAATGTCCCCTCAGAAGCCTTTTGTTCAGTGGTAGTGATTTTAGGAAGTGATTGGATCATGTGGTATTATATTCACAAATTAATTGATGAGTTCACAGTTGACTGTGCAGTTTGGAGCTTGGGTTGTGATCCTAAAGAGATTTACTGGAGATGTGACTAGGAAAGGTGGATTTTTGCCTATGTCTCTTCCCTTTGCTCTCTGAGCTTTATGGATATCATATAGTAAATATCTTTGCTCCACCACTGTACTCTACTGTGTAATTTTTGCTTTGATGACCAGGAACTAAACCTCCTGAAACAGTGAGCCAAAATAAAACGTTCCTCCTTTAAATTGTGAGTGTGCAGTATTCTGTTCCAGTGATGGGAGACAGACCAGCACATTAATTGAGACAAATATTCTGAACATGCATAGGACTTTTCAAAATAGCAATGACCTAAATAAAGTGGTTTATAAATGAATCTATTTAACATTAAAGCAGGATATTTAGATAACCCTAGTTCATGCCAATTATCAATAATAGTTTTACCCTTTCACTTTACTTTTTTCAAGTGCATTTAAAATCCCACAGATTCCAATTTATTAAAATTTACTACTGAAGAGACAATGGCAGTTGTTTCTTTCCACTTCTCAGTATGGGACCACAGTTTTATTAGAATGTTCACCCTCTGAGCTCAGCAAGAAACATTTTATAATTAAATGAGCATTGCAAAACAGACTCTGTCTATCGGAATTTTGAGAAATAGTAAAGAAGAAAATTTACAAGAGTGTCTTCATTCAACTATACATAAGTAAGAGAAACCTGTCTTAGGGGACCACTAAAGAAGCCAGCATGAGTTAGTTAACTGAAGGTCAAACAAAATGACATGATATCCCTTGGGGAATACTGTTAAAGTAATTATTGCAGACAAGGGATTGACTGGCTGTCGGAGTTGCCTATGCATATTTCTAATATGAAAATGAAGTTCAAAATTATAATAACAGAGATGTCTCCTTGGTTTGCATAAATTTTAATACCTTATAACAATAAATACTATTAACATATATTTATATATTGGTAGTGTAAAGTCATGGCACTTTCTGTAATGGAAACATTCACATACACAGAATTTAAAACAATTCTCCTTTGATATCAAGTAGACACTGTGTATATTTTTTATTTTATTTTATTTTATTTCATTGTTTCTTTTTTTGAGAAAGTGTTTCACTATGCAATTCAGGATGGTCTTAAACTCATTTTGTAGCACAATTTGGTCTCAAACTCATAACTATTTTTCTGCCTCAGCCCCCCAAATGCTAAGATTATAGGCATGTGCCACAACACCTGCCTGCTGTCTATATTTTAAAGTGTATAGTTTTACAAATTGTTTTAATGATAGCAATGATACAAGTTAGCATCTAAAGAAAATATAAAAAATAAATGCATGTGTCACAATTCAGAAAGCTCACTGATAGTTCTTATGATGTTTCCACATCAGTATTCATGTATGTCATATTAATTTATCTATCATAGGGATACATGCATGCTTTTATATTTAGTGATTGTCACTGAATATTTTAGGTTCCTTGGTGTGTATTTCTTTGACTTACATTTCTTTTCATTATCATGGAAACATCATGTAAAATGGCTTTCTTGGTTACTTTACTCTCACTGCTGAGACAAAATACTTAACATCAAGAATTAAGGAAGGAAAGATTTATGTAACTTGCAGTTGTGGAGGTCTCAGTCTACACTCAGCTGACTGTAAGGCAGAGTGGTGTGTCTAAGGGCAGTCATTCATGGTGGCTGCAAGCAATAAGAGGAAAAAAGGCACTTCATTTTCATATTAGAAATATGCATAGGCAACTCTGATGGCCAGTCAGTCCCTTATCTGTAATAATTATTTTCACAGTATTCACCAAGGGATATCATGTCATTTTGTTTGACCTTCAGTTAACTAACTCATGCGGGCTTCTTTAGTGGTCCTCTAAGACAGGTTTCTCTTACTTATATGGAGTTGAACGGAAACACTTTTGTAGAAGAATATAACTCCTTCTGTACTATATATTGTACACTTGCTAGCCATTCTTCGGTGGATACAGCATTCACATTGCCAATCCTAAAGCTAAACAATGAATCAATTGCAAACTTTAGATGCAGGTGCCACCATAACTACATGAGGCTTTGGGTGGAGATCCAAACACAAATCATAGCATTCCACCTCTGGGCCCCCAAGGACTCATGCCCATCCTTTATTCAAAAGACATTTAGTGCATCTCCAAAAGTTTCCAAAGTATTAACAGTTTCAACATTGCTGAAAAGTCCAAATCCCAAATGTTCTGCAATATCTAAGACAAACTCCTAGCTTTGAGACTGTACAAATGACAAGTTAAAATTTTCTGACATTCAATGGAATCATATGAGCATTATCACTCCAAAGGGTATAAACAAGGGGATACAAAAGATTGGAACAAAAGAAAGTTAAAAATACAGTAGAACAAACATTAAGTTTTGTAGTTCCATGTGCACCATTTGAGGCAATCTGTGGAAAATTGTGAGTTTCAAATGGCCTCAGTACTGGGATGATAGGCTAGTAGTGTGCTATCCCAACAAATTTATATAATCTCAGCACTCAGGAGGCTGAGGCAGGAGGATCAATACAAGTTGAAGGCCAATGTGGCCTCAATATAGTGTGGCCTTCAATATAGTGAGTGCAAGACCAACCTTGAGGTACATAGCAAAACCCTGTCAAAATGTTTTAAAATTATTTATAAAAAGTTATCATTATAATTTACTCATCATTTGCTAATACATATAATAATTCTTTTGAGATAGATTCTTGATATGCAATTCAGGCTGATTCTCAACCCACTACAGAATGAGGGCTGGACTCAAATTCATGGTGATCTTTCTGTGTCAGCCTCCCAAACGCTGAGATTACATGTGTGCACCACCGCACCCTGATAATAGCAGTAATATCGTTGGTAACCAGATACTAATACCTGTGAGTTACTGGCTCCAGCTCTGATATTGAAATGACCAGGCATTTTGAAACAGAGAAAATGCCAAGAACACATTGCATGTAGGATGATTTTCAGTCTGTGTGCTCTAATGTGTGCTTTACATCATACACAGAAGGCCACACAAGCCTTTGAGTACTTTTGGCTTACTGTGCTTTCTTTAAAAGTGTTTGTTTGTTTGTTTGTTTGTTTTTAAATCAGAAATCAAACTCAGGACCTTGCGATTGTCAGGCAGGCAGTCCTGCCACTGAGCTATATCCCCAGCCCTTCTTTAAAAGTTTTAGTTTGCCAGCATTTAAAAATGCAGAAGCCCAGTGTGGTGGTGCATACCTGTAATCCTAGAATTTGGGAGGCTGAGACAGGAGGATCACTGTGAGTTTGAGTTTAATCTGGGCTACATAAAGGAATTTAATGCCAATCTGAACTACATAGTGAGACCCTGTCTCAAAAAAAAAAAAAAAAAAAAAAAAAAAAAGCAAACCAAAACCACCTGGGGCTTTAGCTCAGCTGCATAAAAGTCTGCCTTGCAAGGGCATAGTCATGAGCTCCATCACTAGTACAAAAAAAATGCAGAGATGTCAAGTGAAAACTCCACTCCAGACCTCAGACTTGGTGGGTCTGTCCTTCCCCTTGGAAAGCAGGAAGCTGGGACTAAGTAGTGGCACCTTCTCTAATGGTGCTGTGGCCCCAATTCACCATGAGTCCCAATGCTCCCTATTGCCTTGATCTTTCCTCAAAAGGAACAAATTTTCTATGCCTCTGCATTCTTGAACATGGTGCTCTATAGCTTTCTCTTCAAAGCAAAGTCTTTCTGTTTTGCAGTTTTGAGGCTGTAAAGAGTGTAGATCCACACAACCCATGATGCCTCTAGGCCATATTTTCTATTCTTCTGTTTCTCCCCAGCAATCGAGATCTCAGCTTAATCTTGATAGTCCACAGTTTTATTAGAACTTATGGCCAAATTCACAATGTTTTAAGTCATCCTGTTAGGTTCTTTGCTCTTGATTTGCAACAAAAATCTGTCTAAAGACCCCAACAATACCAGTATCACTGCTTAATCATTTGACTGCCTGAAATTTCTTCTGCCAGATTAGTGTACACCCTAATCTCATTCTCAGGCAAAGTCTTTGGACTTGCCAAAAATGCAGAAACTTTCTGCCAAATTATAATGCACATTGTCTGTAGTCCAAGAAGCAATGCAGTCCTTCCAATCAGAAACCTGTCAAGACTGGTCTTCACTGGTTTCATGGGCTTCTGAGCGCTGACCAGAATCTCCCATACAGAACAGATTAAGCCATTCCAGGTTTACTCTTTCACATGACATCTTGAAGCTTTTCAAACTGCTCCCAAAATCTATTCCTGGAGGCTCTTGAGTGACATGGTCAGGTATAGTCGCAGGAATAACCCCACACCATAGGTACCAAATTCGGTCTTGGCTAATTTCCCCTCATTTCTGGGACCTCATTTCTGGGACCTCATTTCTGGGACTCAAAAATTTAAGGAAAGAAAGGTTTACTTAGCTCACAATTTATAGATGTTAGAACATTTAAACAGCTGACTCCAAGGCAGGGTGACATGACACAGGATCAACTATTCATGGTGGTGGCAGGTACCTACAGCATCAAGAAAAAAAATATTTTTCCTTGATTCATCTTGCAGACATTGAGTTGTTATTTCCTTATTACTTATTATCTGTGAGACATCTTTCGTTTTGTGATCACTAGCAGCAATCCTCTCTTCAAGATCTAAATATCTATCTTCAGTTTCATTCAAACAACTTTGTCAGCTTTCAATGGAATTTTTAATTTCCTGAATATCTCTTCAAAACTGTTTAATGCATTCTAATTCATTCTTATATTATTCATTCAAAGTTTGCATAATTTTATGTCCTATTTTTTATCTACATCTTCTTTAGATATGCTTTGCAATTCTTTCATCATGATTGTCATTCCTTCTTTTACTGGAAATATAATTTGTGATCTGATTTCTTCTACAGCCTCAAGAAGTTATTTCTCAAATTCAGTTGCTATCATTTCAGAAATTTTAGATATTAAAAATTCAATTTCTTCTGTGTCTCTGTCTGCTGGACTTGTTCTGTGTGGGTTGCAGATTTGAGATTGCATTTAGCTCCTTTGTCTTGGCATTTTATGTGTTCCTTCAGCCAAATCACTTGTATGATCTCAGGCCCTTCCTGAGTTGACTGAGATCCATTATTTTTTGTTTACTTAGCACAAACTTATACTGCTTTTACTAGGTTAAAGAAAATAATACCATTATGAAAGAAGAATAAATGTAAGTAGAATGAAAGAATATGTCAAAATGGCTAAAGCCTTTGCTCTTGGAGGGCTGGTTTTTTGAGTTTACAGTTCCTCATGCCTCAAGGTCCTGTACATATCTCTATATATCCTTCAAGTATATGAGGGTAGGAAGAGAAAAATAGGAAGCGACTAGTGATTTTATGTTTTGTCCATTTTTTTGATTGCTATCTGAGAAACTAAACTTATTGGAATCAGATTCCCTGCTCATAAATAATAACCTTTCCATATTTTTAGCTTTTGTTCCTAAGATAAAAAGGGTTCATAGTTTTTCCCTTAGCATTTATTTACCTTTGAGAAACCCAAGTAGTTGGTTATGGTACTTAAAAATATGACTTGAGGATTTTTTTCAATGTTTGTTATAATTTACAGCATGGGGAAAACCAAATAACAGTGATGTTTGTCATAAAGGATAAACCAAGTCATTTATAGAAAAATGGATATATCTGGAGATTGTAATGTTAAGTGGAATAAATGAAATATGTATGCGTAAATACTGCATGGCTCCTCTTAAATGAGAACTCCAATACAGAAATAGAATAAAAACCAAAAACTAATAGAAAATAGGGAGATAGATCTTTCTCAAAGGGGACAAAAATATGGATACAGAATGGGGAAAGGAATGAAAAACGAATTAAGATGTCTTATGTACATGTGACAACTTTACACAGAAATGTGACAACTATACACTGCAATCATGTGCTAATAAAAATTGAAAATCTTCAAAAAGGAAAAAGCAAACATAGATATTATGAAAAAGATATGCCTTTTGCAATGGAAAAGGGATCCAGAGATGGAGAAATTTGTGAGGGAGAGGAGAGGAAGAGGAACTAAAAGGAAAAGATGTGCTATGTATGTGTACCAACTCCACACAATGAATGTAATCTTGCTGTACAGCAGACATATATTAATAAAATCCCAAGAAAATATTAAAAATTCATTTGCAATGATCACAGTCACATTTTGTCTATGCAGTTTTGCTTATAAAATTTTATATATAAATATAAAATGTGCTTGCATATGAGTAAAAATAATGTTATGCTATTTCCTGTTTGATCTTGAAAGAAGCTGGCAATTCAGCTATCAGAAAGGATATCCACATATTATGAAGGTGAAGAAATATTGTTCTGGTGCCATTGTTCATGCCCCAAACAGGAAGACTGTAGGTTATTAGTCATGATATATTATAATCTATGTCCAACATTATTTCTTCCTCTACCCCACGAGACCAGATGTAACTACTATATTTTGGCATAAGACTGATATGTAAAAATGGCACAAGACTGATATGTAAAAATATTAACATATTTAAAACATAGTTCCATTATTTTTACTGTATTTATAAATATAAGTAAATCACTAAAAGCACATAAATGCATTCACATAAGTTGTCTTGAGCCATGTCTTCATTACTTTCTCATTTCCAAGCCAAAATATCTGATTCCCACCACTTCAAAGAGGAAAGGTTTATTATAGCTTGCAATTTATAGAACTTTTAGTCATCTGGCTCCACAGCAGACAACATGGCAATGGAATGAGAGTGGAAAAACAGTCCACCAGTCGCTGCAGGAAGCAAAGTGAGATCAAGGGAGGAGGCGTGACACAGGCTGGGCCACACTTCAACAGTGAGCCACTTCTTCTCACCAACCTATTCGTCCCCAAATAACATCCAGATATAAATCCATCAGTGGACTAATCCACTGATTAGTGTCACACATACATGGCTTCGTCACCACCCTGAAACCCATCTATGAGACTTGCAGGAGTCATTTAGTTATACACCACAGTAAATTATAAGCATATATAAAATTTAGTGTCTTACTTTCAATGTTTAATTGTTAGTATGGCTCCAAGAGATTTTACTGCCAGTTTTAGACAAAAAAAAAAAAAAAAAAAAAAAAAAAAAAAAAAAAAAAAAAAAAAAAAAAAAAAAAAATTTGAGCAATGACTTTAGAAATACTGGTGACCGAATTTTAAACGAATAAATAAATATGTATTTATTTATTCTAGTTGATAGACTAAAAAATACAGTGTATTTGCCATATTTCCCATGGTTCCATCAAATGAGATTTGAAATTCTAGTCATAAGAAGTAACTGATAACATTATGTACTTGGATATGCAAAGATAAATAATTCAAAAAAATTTCTAAGTATAATTCTTTTATTTGATTATTACTACTCTGAATATAGTCTGTTTTAATACATAATAGTTATGCTCATTTTGGAGAACTTATATATGTAGCTAACATATATTGTTCACATTTGATTTTTGATACATAACTGCAGCAAGGAACTGCATTATATTTGATGAAAGCTTGGGAGATTATTGCTGCCAACTTTTTAATGTATTTTGATCCATAATTATCTTTTTAAATAAAAACTAAAGAAAATAAATATTTAAAATTTTCCAGGTGTACTGGCACACATCTGTAATCTCAGCATTCAGAAGGCTGAAGCAAGAGGATTTCTGTGAGTTCGAGGCCAACCTAGACTACATAATGAATTCAAAACCAACCTCAATTACACAGTGAGACCTTGTCTCAAGGAAAAAAAAAAAAAACAACTCTTTTGCTCAATATTTAAATCTACTTTTCTTCTCTATTTTACTTTTTTCATGAAAGTAATTTTGCTTGTTATGGTACATTTTAAAATTATTTCTTGGTAAAGCAATGAACAACTGCTTTTGGAGTCAAATTTATTGATTACCCCCTCAAATAAGGCCTATGATATTAGCATATACCTAAGTTACTCAGAGGCTGAGACAGGAAGGTCATTAGTTTGAGGGCAGCCTGGAAAATTGGGGAAGCCTTGACTCAAAAATAAAGAAACAAAAAATTTATCATTATTAGATTGCTTACCTAGCATAGATAAAGTCTGGAGTTTGATCCCCAATATCCACCCCCTCCCCCCAAAATAGCATAAGGAAATAATGTGAAGAGGGAGAGGAAGATAGGACAACAAGGGAGTCTAAAAACCACCTTTAAAAATTCTCTTTGAAATCCCCTTTAATTTTCCTTTTGGTATTCTGACAACCTACATAACTTAATGTTCTATGTTCTATTCTTCACAGTTTTTAAGTTGTTTTTAGGCTTTTCATAGAATTTTTAAAGTAAAAAATACTGTTTATGGACTATTAACTATGACTTTTTCTCTTCTGGTAAAGTGTAAACCTATTAGAAACAAAACAAAATACAGTTAGATTTAAATGTGTAAATGGAAAAATATGTTTAAAAATGTGATAATATTCAATGAAACAAGTGATCATGGAATGTTGGAGTTATGCAGAAATAGAACACATACATTATAAATGACTGAGTAAATTTGCAAGATAAAACATAATTGTGTGTTCCACTGGTCTAATAATGAATATACATTCATATGAAGAAAAAATGAAATTACTCTAAAAGCACTCTCAGTGGTATTCTTACTGATTGTAAGTTTTTCAAATGTATTCACTCAAGAATAGGTATTTTTATATTTTCATATCCTCCGAAACACTTTTTAAGAACTGAGTCCAAAGTGAGGAGTAATCCCACATATTCTGAAAACTTCATTTTGTTGTTCTGCCCCATTAGTCTTCTGTAGTCTAGGTTCCCATTTCCACATCTTGAGATCCATACCTCTAAAATATGTATTTAAACATTCTTTCAAAACTCCATACTTTAGAAGCCATCAGGATACTTATCTCGTAACCAAAGCTTTATATATTTAACTTCAAATTTAGCCATTGTTAAATATTTTGTCAGTTTTATAAATACCTGATTTTTTAGTTGGTATCAGAGTGTTTATTTAATTTCTGTTATTTGTCCAATAACATAGTGTGCCCTGCTAGATTTTTGTACTAATTTTGTAAAGTAATCTCGTTGAAAAAAATGTATCAAGATGCAAAAGTCATCAAAGCAATTAAATGTGCTCCTCAACTTATGATAGGGTCTCATCCTGATAAACACCTCATAAGTTAAAATATTATAAGTAAAAAATTGCACTTAATACATCTGATATACTCAGTATTATAGCTTAATAGTACAGTACCCTGTGGAATATCTGTTCTTTCCCTTCTTGTTTAGGAATCTGAATGACAGCCATTCAGCTTTACAACAGAGTCATATGCTAGTCTTCCAATAGGCCGAGAAAAGACAAAACTCAAAATTTGAAGTATAGTTCCTACTGAATGTATATCACTTTTGCATCATGCAGTACCTACAAATACTAAGTCCAACCATCCTAATTCAGGAACCATCTGTACATGGAAAACGAAGGTGTATACTACAAAGGAAAGAATTTACATGTGTAACACACAGATTTTACAAGATTTATTAAATATCATATATATATATATATATATATATATATATATATTTGGAAATGTTAATGCGCTGAGAGTTGCTACACAATTTCTAGGATAAGAAGTCATCTCTGACCACAAGGATTAATAATTCATAAAACAGAGTAGTTCTTTTTTGTGGGTGTTAGAAGAAAATAACTGTTTTAATAGCTGGTTTTTGTTTAATGATAGAAAAAATTACATCACATAGTGCAGCTAAGTTTTATTATTAAAATGCTTTTTTCATTTTTTCTTTTGGCATCTATATTATTAATCTTCAAGTAATTTATCTCAAATCTGTCTGTTGTGCGCAATGTCATATCCCTGATGCCCAGGCTAGTGGTTCAAAAAGTATATATATACTTTTATATATACATTATATAATATATATATATATATATATATATATATATATATATAGTGTGTGTGTGTGTGTGTGTGTGTGTGTGTGTGTGTGTGTGTGTGAATCCACTGAACTACATCTCCAGGCTTTTTTATTTTGAGACAAGGTCTTGCTAAGTCACGCAGGCTGATCTTGAATTTGCAGTTTTTATCTCCGCCTCTCAAGTGTTCAGATTACAGGTCAGTCTTCCAGTGTGCTTGCATTACAGTTGTGAACCACTACCCTTGGCTTCAATAAATATTTTGATTTTTAAAAAATGTGGGTCTGGATGTATAAATACCATAAGAGTAATTAGATTTCCCATTTGTGAGGCAATCCACACAGTTTAAGGGAGGAGTAGTTTAATTTAGTTCATCATTCAAAAGATTCAATCAATTGGAGGCTGGCTGCAAGGCAGTAACATCATCATGGAACCACACTGCCCAGGAAATCAACTCAGTTCATGGCAGCCAGGAAGTAGAGAGAAAAGTGAGGACCTGGGGAGAAGATACATCCTCTAAATGCATGACTGCAGTGATGTACCTCTTCCAACCTGGCCTCACATCCTAACAGGGTATTTAGCTGTGAACTGGCCAAAGAATCAATCCATTGATGAATATAGCACCCTCATGACCCAATCACCTCTCAAAAGCCCAATCTCTGAACACAAGAGACTCATGGAGGATATTTTATATCTAAACCACACCAAAATTTTAGTTTATTTAATTCTATATTAAGACCGTATTTATTTTTACTTCTTCCTTATGCCAAGTAATTTGTAAGTTCATCAAAAACAATTATCTATGTGTACCTTTAAAATAAACCTTCTCGGGTTGTTACCATGTAATATTTGATTCTAGAGAAGATTCCTTTTCTCAGTTTTCCCTCTCATGAAAATCAATCCATGTTTTATTAGTTCTCAAAATGCTTGTTGAATTATAGATTTATAAAATAGGATAAGATTACATTCTGCATAACTCTATAATAATGAGTGACTTCTGAGAAGCTATACAATAATTAGTTTAAGGATTGATAACACGGCTTCTGAACTCTGCTCTTTCCATTTCAATTCTTGTTCCCCTAGGTACCATCTCTTTCAAGCACGCACTGAAACTTCTCTATGGTTGCTAGAGACGATATAAACCTCTGTAAAGTAGTATTGGCTATTTATCGAGTTTTTCTGAGTACAAAGTAAAGTCACTTAGATTCTACAATCAACTAATCAGAGCACTCAATCTATATTAATTTTTATGAGACTTAACCACACCTAAACATTTTATGTTCTCATTCCCCAATTTTAGTTACAGTATCACTATCCATACCTTTAGCACAGCTGAATAATTAGTCACATTCTATTTCTTTTCCTCCCTTATCTGCCTAAAATGTTGTTCCCTAAATCTAAACTTCATTGGATATAGCCTATAGCCTTCAGATGTGCTTGCATATAGCACTGAGTTTGAGTACGGTTTGGGTTAGAAAGTAGTGTATGTCAAATAACAGTGGCTGTTCTCAGATTATTTCACATAATTCTTTAACCAGTCATGTCAATTTTTTTTTCCTGCTCAGTAAAGCAATGGTCACATGAGCCAATTATCTTGACACAATTATCACAATACTAATAATGTAAGAATACAAGAATGCCTTTAACAACACAATGCACACAGTTTGATTATTTAGGGATGAAAAGGGGGGGAGAAACAGGGTAGTTTTCACAGGAAAAGTGGAGTTTTAATATCCCTTGAAAGGCCACAGGTATTGGCATTTTACAAACCTACCTCAAGAAAATTATGGCAGCTGGATAAAAAATGAGGTTGGAAACTTCTCATCATTCAACTAGTCTTATCAAGAAAACAGTTCATTATAGAGGAGCTCATGAAAGCCTCTTGTCCTTTATAAATCATGTTATGCACTGTTTCAGTTTATTTCCTTGATAAATGTAATCAATAAAATTCTGCAAGGCAAATAGACTATCTTGTGCAGTGGTAAGCACTAATAACTGCCGTCCTTACATGTATTTACCCTAGTGGGGAAAATGAAGTATGAACATCGATCTGCTGTTTTTCTTGATTTGTAAAGCAAGCTACAAGAAGCACTCTGAATGGTTAATTCCCAAATAACTGCATAATAGAAGACCAAATCCAGGAATTTAGACCAAATCAGCACTAAAATTATATAACCCGATCTAGAGATTGACCATAAAGCCCTTAGGCATGCTTTTAATAACAATTGTGGTCCAAATTCATAAATAACATTTCATGACAGAACTTCATGATTAGACTCATGCAGTTTTTTTTTTTTCAGAAAAATTTTTAAATCTTTAAAATGAGCTATTTTCGGGCTCTTCTCCACATGAAGCAGGAGAAATATAAATGCTTTGATATGGTACTTGGTATTAATTTAAATTGGATATTTGCTATTTGAATTTATTGCAGCAGATGTCCTCAACTACCCAATTATTTTAGCACAATTTGACACATATATAATTTTAAAAGATCTCATATCTAGGCAAAGCATTTAATTTTCTACCAAATTAATCCCTTTGGAACATTACATTGGCTGCGATGGTGCCTTTTTTTAAAAAAAGACTTTCATAACAGAGAAGTGCTCTGGTAAATACCCAGTACTCTATAGAAATGGAAGATCTGAATTTATTTCCTCTACTATGATGGAGGTTTCCATTTTACTAATGTACTGTTTCTCAGCACAGGTATTTTAGTAACATTGTGTGCTATTCTCATGTCTCTCTAATTATGTATTTTTCCTGTTCTGTATTTGATAGACTATATACTCTTTCCTTGTCCTCAAAAGGACAATTGATGTAGACTGATTCATATCCTTTGGCAATGTCAGAAAATAAACATAACTAAAGAACTATCACTTTCTGTTTTGTCTAATTAAATGATACAAACCACAATATGTGTTTTCAGTAACAATGAAAATTAATGTGTGCAAGTTATGATTGTGTTGTGCCAAACCACTCCAAAGTCACTAACACAAAACAACCACTTTGTTGTGTGCAAAGATTCTCTGGATTGTAAATGTAGGCCAGATATAGTAGGAATGGTTTGAATCTGCTCATTGGTGCCTGAGAACTCAGTTAGAGAGACTCAGTGACTAGGAGTGACTTAATGGCTGAGAGTTTTAATCATCTGCCAGTTCATTTACGCATTTGTCCAGTGCATAGACCGAAAATACTAGAAATATTCGGACTCATCAGAGAGTGTTGACCTATGTGAAGCTTATCCTAATGGTGTTGCTTTCTCAGAGCACAGTAGCTACATTTTAAAGGGAAGCATCACAAAAGGACCACACAGGAGACACGAATTCCAACTGAACCAGATTAGAGCTGCAGATTATTTTTCTAATCAAAAATCAGAATTCATATGACATGATTCTTTCCGACTAATTATTAGCAAATCGTTAAGGTCAGTTTAGATTCAAGGAGAGAAGACAGATCGTGCCACTTAGTACAAGTGACAAAGGGTTTATGGCTGTATCTTAAAACCACTTCAAGTAGTTCAAAGCTAATACATATTTTATTTCTTTACTTCATATATGCTGAATATTTGTATAGTGTGTGTATTATACTTCTGTCAGCTGTTAAGAAATGCTTTGAAATTTAAGAAGAGTGACAACAAAAAGCTTCCAGATATTATGGAGCACAGCTTTGAATTGTGTTCAAGAAATATAAATTACATGCTATTATTCTTCT
The DNA here is from genome assembly GCF_034190915.1 of Cavia porcellus. NCBI lineage: Eukaryota > Metazoa > Chordata > Mammalia > Rodentia > Caviidae > Cavia > Cavia porcellus. The sequence continues at coordinate 29,031,949 of NW_026947516.1, read as the reverse complement.
TCCCATGTAAAGTTACACTGAGCTTAAAATTTTAATGGCCAGTTGTATAAATAGAGTTGTTTAATTGTCACAAGGCAATAGCAGGAGTATGATGAACAATCACAGGCATAAATAGGTATTATTGTCAAGCATTGCTGACAATTGTCTTATTTAGGATTTCTCCAAAATTGGACACCAAGGGAAACATTTGGATGCCTCTAATTTATTTGAGGTGTGACATTAGGAAGTAAAGAAAGAAAGTAAAGAAAGTGAAGGAAATGACAAAAGCCAACAGAGTATGTTAGTAGGTATATTAGGACTGGACGCTTGGGGCTCAGTATGCTGTGAACCATCTGAGAAGTATGAGAAACTTTCCTCAGTATCATCTCTCTTAAGAAGAATAAGAGTTTAAAATATTTAACCATACAAAGTCATTCTCATGGCTTGAGGGTTGAGAGTAAACTTATTTGCAGTAAGCATTTTCCCCTGTTAGCAAGAAAGCCCTCAGCAGAAAAAAGACACATTGTTCAATCCTTTGAGGCAGAGTTGCTAAAGTGTGTAGGAATTATCTACCATAGCTGCCAATGGAATATGGGTAGGATAAAAAAACAACATCTGTTCCATCTTATTTTTCTTTTATAATTATTATTTAAGAAATTTATTGCATGTGCAAATTTTATAACAAGCATATAATCTAAGAAGCTTACAAATATTGATCATAGATATTTGAACTTAATTTACTTTTCCTGCAAGTTTCATTTTGATCTGATTTTGAAATACTTTTTGCAATTTTTTCTCAAATTATCCTTAATGCTCTCTAAAATGCATTTCAGAAATATAATTTACAAAGTTTAATGTGACTTTCTATTTTCTTTTCAGAGCTTGTCTTACTGGGGGCCCCCTCTATCTTCAGTCTTAACAAACCTATTGAACGACAATCATCTGGAGATTTCCGTCTGCTTTCATCTTGGAATTTCACTGTGCTTTTCTTTTAAATTGCATTATTTATCTCCTACCCTTTCGAGCTGACATTTTCTCTCTTGGTTGCTCACCTCTTTAGAAAACTGCTTGAACCAGAAGTTTATTGAGCATTTCCATGGATGATAAATTGCTTTAAGAAAATTTATTTCCATAGTCACTTTATACTTGCATTTATTTATCAATTTCAGTAATGATAACACCCTAGTTTGAATATTGGTATTTATTCAGCATTTTGGAGATGTGCCTAAATAATATCCTGGTTTCCAGATATTAGTGGTGAGAATTTCTTTGTCATTGTGACTCCCAACTCTTTGTAAACAACTAATGTATAAGCACCTGCCTGGCAAATGTGAGGTTATGAGTTAGATCCTGGGGTGGGGGGGACTCTGTGACGTTGTTCTTTGCTTATTTTTTTCTGAAAGCTTTCAAGGATTTTCTTTAATTACTTATACAATAATATAGTATGAAGATGGTATTTAGTGAGATCTTTACTATATCTTCTCGATATATAACTATATTCATCATCTATATCTATCTTTAATAGAGATAGATATATCAACCTCATCTGTTTCTTATATTTGTTACAAATGTGCTTCCAGTGGTTTCTTTCTCTCTATTCTCTTTTGATAACTTATATAAATTAAATGTAAACTTTCTGGCTTGATACTTTGTTGTTCTTACCTGTTCTCTATTATTATTTTTTCTACTTTTTAGGATACTTTATTACTGAAATTTATTAGATCTCTATTTTGGTGCTGGTATGTTTGAGAAAATGTTTTTTTTTTTTTGTATGTTTCTTCATATTCATTCTTTTGCAGTTCCATTTATGCAATATCTCCATTGAATGCTAGCTCATCAACATTTTCTCTTATTTCTGACTATATTAACTATAATTGCTTGAATATTTTTTAATCTGTGAGCCCTTGCTTCCTGCATCACTTTTAACTATATCTCAGTTTATTTCTGTCAGTCCTTTTCATGTTGGAAAACTTTACTCAAATTTTTATCTTGATTGTCTATTCATATAAGAATGAGGGATTAATTATAAAAGTTTGTTGCACTGGCAAAGAACATTTGATCTAAAGATGACCGGAGGGGAGATAAGAGATCAGAGGATTATTTCCATGTGCTGCTACTGCTCTGTGTCACAGAATAAACTTTCCACTTGGAATATATTATTAAAAATCCAGAGACCCTGGAACTCTTTCATATCTAATACAAACTTTGTATTTTTTTTATATTTTAGTACTTTTTTCCCAAGCGTGTCTCAGTCACTTTGCTTGTGACTAAAACACAACACCTAGTACAAAGGAGGAAAATTTTATTTTCATCTCAAAGTTTTAGAGACCTCAGTCATTGCATAGTCAGCTGGCTCTAAGGCAGCTGTGGCATGGTGGAAGGGCCTGCCACAGAGGAAAAGTACTCAAGTCATGGAAGCCAGAAAGCAGAGACAAAAGGGAGAAACCACGGTGGTGGTTACACTTTTCACTTTTGACCAGATCCCATCTCCTAACAGTTCATTTAGCTCTGAACTCATCAGCAATTAAATACCCTGAGGAGCACATTGTCCCTTGAAATAAACATCTTTCAAAAGCCCCACTTCTGAAAACATGAGGCTTTGGAGGATCAGTCTCCATCTCAACTATTACAAAGGGGAAAGTGATTTTTCAAAGGTAACAACATCTTTAAAAATAACTAGCCTTGAATTTATAAGATGCTAGATGATGGAGAGTCAGCTCAGGTGATAAAATGGCAACTGTTTTTATTTGAATAATGCATTGATGTAGAATGTACCAGATAGTACACCTAAAGGAATTTGTTCTAATCTCAAGGAAGGCAAAGCATAGGCTTCATATTCTTAAAAATAGTTTTAAATATTCTGGAACTTCCACTCTCAGATTGGGGTCTGAGTATTCACTTAAACTGGAAAAAAATAAACCTGAAAAAAAGAAATAATGATTTTGAAGACACTGGACAGAAGATTAAAAAGCACAAGGATCTCTGAGATGTGGAAATCAAATGAAAAGTCACCTATTTCGGTTGTAGTTAAATGCATGATCTAAATAATTTCTGGAACCTACTTAAATGCCATATTTTTGACTTAGATCATTTTGTAAGCTGCTTTATGGAGAGATCCACATGATAGGAACCATTATCAATAGCCACAGAAGAACTGATCCTTGATAACAACAATGTGACTGAGTTTAAAAATAGTTTATTCCTCATTTCAGAATTGCTTGTCTCTTGTTTAGCAAAATTCACAAGGTAGCATAACTAATGTCCTGTTTCTCAAACAGTAGCTGCTGAAGACAAAACCATCCTCGTCCTCTGCCTGAAAAGACAAAACCTTCAAATTCATACAAGAGATAGAATAATATAATATGCACACACTGTGTGCATGTATGCATATGTGTATATATTTATTTGAGTAAATATGGAGAAAGTACTGATGAGCATTTAATACATTGTTAGTGGTTATTTTCAAGAAAAAGAGGAGAAAGATTACTAAACATCCTTTTATGTTTCCCAATATAATAAATACTCATATATTTGCTCTTTTTCATGTATTAAGAAATGAATACTTAAGATGCATTTAACTTTGCGTAAGTATAAAATACATAATGAATAAATATTTGTTAGCAAATACATATAAAATGAAAATCCAATGTAAATCTGCATTATTTATGAACCTTTGTTTATTTTTGACATAGACCTTAAATATCCAAAGTCCTCACACACTCAGTAATGTAGAAAAGTGGTAGAAAAAAGAAATGGTTTAGACTAAGGAAGTTTTACAATCAGGATAGCTGTCCCAAGGAACGAAGTTCCCTTCTATAGCATGATTGGCTTTATTTTATTTGAGATAGCCGAAGTAACCCACCCTTACACCGTTGCTACACAAATTTTCTAGTGGAGCCATTTAACAACATGATAAAGAATCTGATGTAATGCATTATCAATTTAATTAAATATATTCACTAAGGTAAGAGGTTAAGTCACTTTTTTGCATTCCATTGTTTTTTTTTTTTTTAATTAGGGTTGTATCCTCTGGCTTTAAATAAATGGTATGCAATTGAAAGATTAGAAGTAAATGCACTGGCTATTGGGTTCTAATATAAGACAGCTTGAAAGAAAATACAGGCAAAGACAAAATAGTGATAATTATGCTGTTTTACTCAGATTTAAGTAACTGAGATAGAGCATAACGAAACCAATGTGAGAGCACGAAAATCTTTCATGTTTTTAAAAACACTTTGAAACTAATGTTTTCTTTTTGGGAAATTCATTTTATGTTTTTATTTTGTTTCATAGTCCTACTGCTAATAACTGTGATTGTTTCTATTTTATTAAGATAAGATTCAAAAATATTCATACTAACCATTCATTCTTGCCATATATCAGGAAATGATGTAATGACTTACATTAATTTAATGTGTAATTTGGCCCCCATGGGAAATAACTCAATGCACACAATCTATTTTTAATTGCATAGGATTTGTTACTTGTTGTTTTTGTACATGGATATACTAAATAAACACTTCCTTAAAACATGAACTCTTTCACCATTCAATATCCATATCTGGTCAAGTAAATTATCTTGCATAACTTAATTGTGTTTCTTAGTATAATTTAAGGAAATGGTATTTAGATTTCCTGTTTTCTTCGAGGTCTTTCTGCATGAATGTTAATATTCCATTATGTTCTTGCCCTTATTCAAACACAATCCTCATTCTCTGATAGGTAGTCCAACCAAAAGAAGTAACAATCTTTTATTATTGGTTACTTAAATTTTAACTATACTCAAAATAGAAATAAACAAGCGATATGAATTCATTACATGTCTTCATTTTTCTACCTTGAATATAAGCATGAATCAAATGCAGTGTTATTAAGGATAGCCTTATATTTATTTTGTTACAAACATTTATCTATTAACTGCAACAAAGTCTAACCCAGACATGTTCAAACACTGAAAGATATAAGCAATAGCAGCACAACCTCTGGCACAATTCCAACATACCCTATTGAAATATGCAATCTTCCCTCTGAAAAGTGCACTGAAAATATATACATTTCTTTTTCTTCTCATGCACTGGGGTAACTATACGGCAATGAACTAAAATGGTCTACAGCTATATTAATTCACAACATAAAATATATGGAACAGAAGTCTACCCTTGAAGAGGAAAAGTAAACACGTTTACTCCCTCTGATTTCAATTTAAAGCAAATTTTTCACATTCACTTTCATGTTTTTAAGAAATGATTTCTTTTTGTAAGTATAACTGAACCTAATTACAATATTTGAGTGGCTAGAAAAGGATAGAACTTCTGGATCATTGTGTCCTTATCAATAGCTGGAACAGAAAAAAATTATGAAATTCTCCCTTGGAATGGCAAAGATTATGGTGATATTTGCACTTTTTTTTTATGAAATAGCACAACAACAGAAACCTACAATATGACTGCAGAGAAGAATTTTTCTTGTCAGTATAAACCAAATTCTCCAAATCAGGAATTTTGTGTAAGGGTGTCAGTAGGTACATTTTTGCAATGCAAGCACTTTCAGAGAACTCCATTTCTATCACATTATTTGCTGCATATTTTCAACTAGTTTATTGGTTAGAAATCATATAGCATTAGGATTCTCACAAAATGTCTCCTATAATATATCTACCATATAAAGTGTCATTTTCCTTGCTGCTATCTGCTTGCTTCATTATTAATGTATGTAAGTCGTGTGACTTTCTTTTTAATTTGTATTTCTCAGATTTTTTTTGCTGTGGCAAACTAGAACCAGGAAAGGAGTGACACCCAGAAGGTTTGGAGGCATTGAATAGTGTTATTACACCAGTTGACCTGACTGGAATCACTCCCAAAGAAGCCAGGTCTCACGGGCTCAGAGAGGGAAGTTTTTACTGGGCAACAAAGTAGAACTACAAAAGGAGAGTGTTTGTCAGCTGGGGATTGGTTCTTACAATGTACATCATAGTGACAAGCCACAAATCATCGTGACCAGCTAATTCTGGGAAACAGATGTGGCAGGAACTGTAACAGGAACTAAAGTAAACTGGTGATTACCTGGGCAATGGTAACTATCAGAAACGGAAGTATACTGGCTTGGATTGGAGGTAGGGGAATTTTCTGCTATATTTTGAAAAAGTCTACATACTCCATGTTAGGGAATTTCTGTGGTTTTCCTCAACACCCTAATCCGTCTACATAAAACAGTAAAGCCTATGATGGGTGTTGTTAGTTTCCTCTGATCTACAAGATGTTCAGTCTCAAGGATGCTCAGCTAGGGCTGGAATATTGTAGAGGACTGAATTTCCGTATCGTACCTCGTGTGTGCCAACAGGAGCTTTTCTCTTACAAAAACTAATCTGTGGAATCTCATCATTGAGTCACTGAGAATTTTCTTAACTCATTCTTATAGAATCATTAAGTAGAATTAAAATATATAAGATAATTATATCATATAAGATATAATAATTGAAGGAAAATTAATATATTAATATAACATATGCCCCTATAAAAGAAATTTAAGCCATAATAGCAGATGAATAAAAAAATAAAATAATGCAACTTTTAATTAGACTGTTTTGGATTTGAGAATGACTTCTATCTCATAAAATATAGAGCTTCCTTTGAAGATTACAAAATATATAACTTTTCAAGCATTTAAATTTAATATACAATTTTAAGTTTGTTTTCAAAGTATTATTTTTCAGAAGCCATTACCACAAGTGTGCTGACAGTGAATCACTGACTTTTTAATAGCTTCCCTCAAAATATAGTGTTTTACTAAGTATGTCATCCTTATTAGAATGTCTCAACTGCGGAAGTAAAACAATATTGATTCTAAATTACAACAATCTGGAAACAAACAATTGTCTGTAGCTAAAGAATAAATGAAATGCAACTCTTTCTTAGGAGATTATAAATCCAATATTAGCAGCCAGTGTACTGATGAAATTGTTCTCCAAAGCACTGAGATAATGTAGCAAATGGTAGTGATCGCTGTGTTTATTTTGTGTAGTATCACAGCAATCAACGGTGCAGAACAAAATATCACAAAGGCTAGATTAACTGACATTTCGCACAAATTTTGATTTTAAATGTCTGATAAACCCTTTTCAATTATATACTTCTCTCTCTGAATTTAGTTTATAGAATCTCACAACAGACAAGACAATCCCAGTTACCTAGATATTGACATATCTCAGTTGACTTTAGCTTACAGGTCTAAAAATAGTAAATCACGTCCCGTAATCTACAGTAAATAGAGAGTACATCTATTAATAGAATATTCATGATCTTAGAGCAAGCATGACATGTTAAAAGTGTAATTAAATTATTGAAATTATACTTCTTTTAAAACATAAAGCTATTTAATTTTTAAGCAGGAAAATTTTATGAAGCTTCAATAAATAACAAAGTTTTATCAGTATAACCATATAAAAACTTTAAAAGGCTTGTACAATCAGTTTTCAGCAAGTGTTTCTGAATTTCCTCTTGGAAGGAACACAGAATAATTGCTGAGTTATTTTAGTTGTATTTAGAAGGATAAATGTTTCCATTTAATTTAAAATTTGAATGTAACGTTATAATTTTAAGTGAATGAAATATTGCTTTATAGTAAAATCTACTACAGATAGCAACATGTGTTTCATTTTTAGGAGTATTAAGTCATAACTATTTTGAATTTTTATTAATGTTTCAGTAATCCAACTAATCAAAAATATTTCCTGACCTACCATCAGTCGTAATAGTAGTCAAATAAAACACTAATCAATCTAATTCACTACTTGTTAAGTACTTTAATTAGCTAAACGCATTAAGCTTTTAAGGTAATAACCACTATTGATGTGTGAATTGGACATAGGCATACACTATTGGCAGAAATGCCAATTAGGCAATTTGCTGAAAAGGTAGAAGGTAACACAGCAGTTTTTGAAAATGTAAAATAAATTTAATATATCTTTAGATCAAGTATTTGACTTCCCAAAATTCTATCTTTGAAAAAATAATTTGAGGTCATAATAGTTAGGTAAGGTATTTTTTTTTAATTTATCATTTTCAATGAAAATATGTAAATAAATTGTTTATCTAAATAATAGTAGCTAGATAAATTATGATAGATTCACACAGCAAATCCTCTTTAACCATTTAAAGGAATAAGTTCTGGTTTTCAACATATTCAGATATTATGAGAAAGACAATTAGAAGAAAAATGCATCAACATCTTGTTTTCATCTTTATTTCATATTATGAAGTTCATATATATATATATATATATATATATATATATATATACGTATATATATATATATGTGTGTGTATCCACAAATATTCATACATCAGTATATACATATAGAAAATATATTTTATTGATATAGTGAACCATTTATTCACTACTTATTTAAAGAATAAGAGTAGAACATTTTTCTCAAACTTACAGAATTTAAAAATATGTCATGGAGTTGAGTTACCTTTTATTGTTTTCAAATATCAAAGGTCTTTTGTAAAGCTGTAAAAAATCAAATAGAAAATAAAATTACAAATTACAGCTATAATGAAAACAATCATAGACTCCTGTTAAACACACCTTAAGAGTTTTGTTTTAGTCACAGTATTTGCTCTCTCTCTCTCTCTCTCTCTCTCTCTCTCTATATATATATATATATGTGTGTGTGTGTGTGTGTGTGTGTGTGTGTGTGTGTCTGTGTGTGTGTGTATTGTTTTGTGTATTAGTCAAGGAGTACAGTGATCCCAGCAGTCTACATTTCTGCTGGATGCTCATTCTAATACTTCTTTCATATAGTAAGCTGTGGTATTTCATGAATATTTTCCCATCAAGAAGCGGGATCAACTTCCCCTTTCCTTGCTTCTGTGTACACTTATTTTTTCTTTGGCCAGCTGTGCTCAAAGGATTCTATTATGGTGATACTATGTGACTTCTGACCCTCCATCATTAAGAAGCCAAAAACCCTGTACGAAACTTGACTACCCTAAGATCACCATACAAAGGAGGTCACTTTAGTCTTACTGACCACCTTAGCTAAACTCCTAAGAAAACATGACCAGTTAACAACCCTAGGAATGAAACATTTTAGACGCCAAGCCCAGTTGAGAACTCTGATGACAGAAGCCCCAGCTGACACCGTAGAATCTCCAGTGAAGACTCAGGGAGCCCTCACACAATTCCTGACCTAAATACTCATGAGGAAAACAAAAGAGCTGTTTTACTGCATTCCGTTTTGAAGTAATTTGATACAGAGAAACAGCCATAAAATAAACCTAGTTTAAATTCTAAAACAAATGAATACTTAGAGGAAATTTCCTCCTTTAGTACCTGCCTATCTAGTATCAATTTATATACCTGCCTATTTAGAATCTTAATATTTTAAATATGTATGTTGGTGCTACAGGTGCTTATGCTGCTGAACTAAATCCCCAGCCCCTATTTGAATCAGTTTTTATAATTGCCAGCTCACTTTGGATTCTTTGGCTAATATTCTATGTGACTATCAAATTGGCTAACACAATATTTCATATTCATCTCTCAATATTCATCTTCATTTCATTCTTTATTATAAAGTGGAGAAATTTATTACACACTGAGTGTGTTTGTATTTTACTACTCTTCTATTTACTTTCAGCAAATGTTGTATTGTACTAATTCAATAATAGTTACTGCTATTTATGCAAACATCAGTTTCTCCAGAAGTCAAAATACTTGAAGAGTGCTCTATTTGCAGGCTTGATATAGCTCTAACTCAGGTTGGAATGAAGCACTGTTATACTCCGCCTCCTGTCTTTTGTCATATTTTTGGTTACTGACTAAAAACCATTTCTAAATGTACCAACAGTAATTCTTATCAACTAAGGTGATCCATTGAGATGAGTAGCAAAATGCATAATATTCTGTAGAATATTCCGTGGCTTTATTATTCTGCCTGCTATACAATTATCTTCATAAAGAATTATTTAGATCAGGTACTCTATAATCAAAATCATGTTTACACATATTCATAAGCACAGTTTGTATCTAACAACATTTTATAGCAGGTAAAACCATTTTATTGGGGAGCATAATTAGTAAGCAGAATACTTTGTGATACTCGCTGGACATTACAATACTTCAAACTATGTATATGGTTGATGGATGTTGTCATAGTCCATAGTTATGGGAACTGATTTATTATGCACTGAATATTTTTCCAAAGCAGAATTAATATTATCACCATGTTTTATGCCCCACAATATCCCAACAAACATTTGTTTCTATAAAAAGCATTTAGTGTTCTACGTCAAGGAAAATCTTGCTCCTGACTGACTCCAATAATACGTGGATCACTTTTTAAGGTCAAAATGAAGTTACTGTATATCCAAGCAACTTTTCATCTTATGCTACTCGATTTTTGTTTCAAGAAGTCACACTTACATTTCAATGTTCACAAAATATATAAACTCAATTTTACTCACCTTTTAACAAACAACTTTATATTTTGTTCTTGCAAAGCAACACAGCTTTACATTTATTAGCCATATTCTATTAAAATGAAAAAAATAACATTTATGAAAGAATACCTGACAGTTTATTTATTTCTAAATCCTGTGAATTTACACTGTTAGAGATACTAGCCACGTACAGCTATTGAGTACTTAAAATTTTGCTGGTATAATTTGAGAAGTGTTATCTGTGTCAAATATCCATTGAATTTCAGACAGTACAAAAATATAAAACTATTACATTGATATTTTTATTGATTATGTGATTAAATATTTTAGGTATATTTGAGTAGATAAGATAACCAATAAAATTAATTTCACATTTCACACATTTCTGGGTTTAATAATGTATCTACTCTGTAGCATTGCCCTAAATGTAATTCTTGGTTTAAATTATGAAAGATGTTGTAGTCAGGGGTTGTACACAGAGAACAATTCAAATCAGGACATGGAATTTGTAATATTTTTATAATGGTCACCGGAAATTAACACAGGGAAATGCAGAAAATCTATGTGCAACACCAAAGACATTATTTAGACACTATTTAGTCAAGAGCCTAAACCCCACGGCAATGTCCCACATGAGTCCAGATAAAAATCCAGAGCTCAGGACAATGCCTCCCACGAGTCCAACTGGAGGTCCAGATCCCCCAAGAAGGACTCACGCCAGTCTCTTTTATGGATCCGTGCTGGGAAGACCCAAGGATCAGCGGTGGAAGTCAGACGGTCTATGCCAGCAGGATGAAGGAGCTGTGCTAGTGGGATGAGGGTTCTACGCTGGAGCCGAGAAGTCACACTCACAGCAAAGACCAGGGCTATCCTGAAAGGCACCATAGCTGTCCTCGGTGAAACAGAGGCCCCGAGTTCCTTCTACGACAAGCACAGTTGGGTACGTGCCAGGAAGCAGCATGACGAATTCATCCTGGAGACCAAGCAGCATATGTCTTCCCCTCTGTAGCCAGGAAACAATGCTCGATGTGAGGACCAAAGTTTCTCCAGGAGAACCAACAGCTCAGACAACAGCTCGTAGGAAAACCCACGACTGCCTGCTTGCAATGCAGGTGCTTATGTCGCTGAGCTAAATCCCCAGCCCCAACACCTCCCTTCTTCTCCACTTATTTATCCTGGCAACCCTCCTCAGTGGAGCATCTTCTCTCAATGCATGCTGATGTAATCCAGCTGGCGTTAAGTTGACCACCATTGCTCAATCCATAACAAAAGAATTGAGTGCCAGTGTATCATTATTGTATTGTTGCTATTTTCTTTTTTTTTACACATCTGGTCTGCCTTACCAAGTAAAAAAGAAATGGTCCTGTAAATAACATTTCAATTTTAGCATTGTGTTTGAGGATAAGTAATCACATAACAGACTGTGTTTATAAGATGGCTTTATCAATCATCATGGGATGAGTTATACTGCTGTAAGAAATGACAAAATCTCAGGGGCTTAATATAACAAGGGTGAATTTCTACCTGGATTCAAATTCATTTCAAGTTGAAGGAAGGGTGTGCTCTTTACTGTAATCACACAAGGATAATACAGAGAGGCACACAGCAACTCAAGTGTTGCTACTGTCTAAACCAAAAGCAAAAGAGAGACTTGTATTGGGTTGTGTATCAATAATTAAGCACAATAGTGTATAGCTAAATCAGCCACTTATATAAAAGCCCACTGATGACATCACATTTTATAATCCAGTCCAATGTTTTACTGTTCAGAAAATTCAAGCTCTCATGTACCCAGAAACAAAAGACAAGCACATAGTAAAAAACAAAAGTACTGATTATCAGAAGGGGATAAGAAATTTGCCTCATGCGTTATATATGTTTTTAATGCTTAAATATTTTAGTTGTTTTTAAAAATATCTATTTTAAAACCACAGAAATGGAGACGTAGCTCAGTGGCATATCATTTCCCTAGCATGGATAAGGCACTAAGTTAAAACCTTAACATTGCAAAAGAAAAAAGCAAATAAGTAAAAAAAAAGTATTTTTCCTTAAAATATCTGACTGTTAATCCTGTTTTCCTATTTGTTTATACTTATACTAAATTGGTCTTTAATAAAACATTCAAGGATCAACTTTTTATTGTTCAAAAATTAGCCTCTATTATTTCATATGGTTTTAATGATTTAATATAATTCTCTTTATACATATCTGTGAAATACCTGAAATCAGTTTTGGAGTAAAACAGTGTTGTACAATATGTGAGAGACAAAGAGAAAATTGTGAAAATTCTTAAAAAATAATTGACATATTATGATTTGAAAAATTGCACTTAATTATATGAATGTTCTCATAAGTTCAATAAAGATTCACCTAGTATTTTTCAGTGTTTAAATTGCGTATGATAGTAACTTTATGCATATGCTCTAAGAAAAAAGTTGATCAAAAGCCTTCATTACTGCTTTTGCTATCCCAAGACAGTCACGGCTGAATAGGTGACTGTTCTGTTTAAAGGGATTTCATTTTTTTTTCCTTATCACTCCAGTATTTACTACTTCAGAACCAAGAATTCAATCTTTATGAGTGTACACAGATAAAATGAGGACCAGGGATATAACTCAGTAGCACCGTGCCTGCCTGGAAAACACAAGGTCCTAAGTTTGAGTATCGGTACTAAAGTAAAATAAAACAAAACAAAATGAATACTAAGGAATGAGACTTAAACTTACTTAACTGGTTCATGAAACTATGAACAAGTAAATCTGTTTTTAGTTCTAGTATTGAGAACAAACTCATACTTAACTGTAATTATAATTCTATCTCAAAATATGTCACATATATTCCATTTACCATGCTTATAAATTATGTTATACATTTTCCAAATAGTGCTAACCTCTATGTAGTTTTAAATAGTAACTACTATGTATAAGTAATATATATGAATATACTTTTTATAATATTTCTTAGTAAGACCATAGATCAATGGAAATTGAAGACATTAAATCATACACATAAGCAATTATGATTTGTAAATATATCCAATTGAAGTTACTAAATTCATTAAATGTTCTAAAAACCATGTGGAAAGATTGAAACATATATTCCATAACTCAGAAGATATTGGTTATACTTATAAATATAGGAACTTCACTTCTAACTGCAGCCTGATAACTCGCATAATATGCATGAGAATTTCCAGAGAGTAGTTTCCTTGTGATGATAAAAATTTATAGTCATTTAGCATATGTAACTTTTATTTTCTATCTTCCTTAATAGCGTATCATTCTGCAACACTGAGCTTATTTTCACTAAGTAAAACATTAGTAAGTACTTGCTTGTAGAAACAGAAGTTTAATCAACAGTTGAGAGCTGTAGAAATAAATTTTAAGTGATGATTGGGCTCTTGTATCAGTCAATTTGTATTACACCATTTTGGAGTCCAAAAGAGCAGTAACATTTTTACGATTTACAACAAAGCAGTTTGTTTGCTGCATAGCTTATCTGTGGCGAAACCACTGTGGCTGTCTCAGCTCTGCTTCACATATTGCCCTCATACATAGAATCAGGATGATCCAGGCACTAGTGGGGGAAAATTCTAGCATCACAGTGGAAAGAAATTAGGGGAGACATTTGGTGAAAACACACAGTTGCTTTTAAAGTATCTGGTCTTAATTGACATTCATCACTTTTCTTCACATTTCTTCAGACAATGCAAGTTGCATGGAATACCAAAGTATACTTTGCTTGCAGGGCAGTACTGCATGTCACATACCAATGGTCAACAATAATACTAAATAGTATTCTTAGAGACCAAAGAGAAGTGAATATTTGGGAACAATTATTCAGTATATATTGTATAAAGATGTAATAGAGTTGGAAGTTAAAAAAAGAAAGAGTGCCGCCCCTGGTATATTCCATTATGAAGGTCAAATATAAAAAGGAGATGACAAAGGAAAACATAACATATTAGCAAAAGGCATAGAGCCTGTTGTGGTCAAATCCAAAAGACTTTTCAAATAGGGCAGAGTGGTCAAGTGCATTTATTGCCGCTGAATAGTCTAAATAGATGGCAGACATAATTTTTCACTGTGTTTCTCAATACGAGCAACAATGGTTTACCTAAAAAGTTCATTTTCAAAGTAAGAATAGAGTGAATTCAAAAGTAAAAAGGGATTTCTTGTTCTGATATAAGGAAACCTGAATTAACATAAAATTCTGGTACTTTAAATTCCTAGGAATCTTGGATAAAGGACAATAGCAAGGCATATTGCTATATTGCTGCATTTAGAGGAAGAAATAAACAATCCTCTAGGGCCACAAAGACAGAGGAAATTAAAGATAGGGCCATATCATTGAACTTGTTGTTATTAGGAAAAAGGAAAGAGCTTTATAGAATCTATAAAGTCATTTTAAGGCTAAGACTCAGGCTTTAAAGCTTATCAGGAAAATACAAAGTGAAAATACCTCTGCCAACGTGATACTACATGTTGGGAAATATGGCTTAAATTGTAATAGAACCTCTGTCTCAAAACAAAATGCTGCATGTAAAAACTGGATATGATAGGAATGAAAAAATATTAAAGCAAGCTAGTTGTAGATGATGGCAACATAGATGTTATTCTCTGAATTCTTTTGTATACTTGAAATATTTCATACTCAAAATGATGTTAATTTTGAATTAATATAGATATTAGAGTACAAGATTTATTAGACATAGTTGTGAGAAATAAGGTACTTAGGTTTTCAAACATAAAATCAAATAATCTTAACTTTTTTTTACAAATATCATTTCAAAATAAATTTCAAGATTGAAAAACATTAAATAAACACACACACACACACACACACACACACACACACACCCCACCAACACCACACACAAAACTACTTCTAAGTCTTCAGTAGCTGACATAAAGATGAAGAAAGAAGAAATGAGTACATGAACTGCTAGACATTTTTTTGGGCAGAACTCTGGGTTGCTGGACAGTCACTGCTTCCTTTTGCCACAAAAGAGGAGGAGTGGTAGTGTCACATTTCAACCACAACCTTTTTTAGGGGAGTCTTTAATAAAATGTCTCTAAAAGCTTGACATATATTCCTTGGATTTAGCAAACATAATAGGCTGATATCTGCTACCACCTGAACAATCTCCAGACAAAAGCTGGCTGTCACCCATAGGAATCAGGGCAGAGAAAAATGTTAGAAAATATTGGTGCAAAGAATGAAATAGATTATGAAATAGGATATTCAATGTAAGTGAATATTCCACCTGTTGAGACTCCCACAAAAAATGTTCTGAATAGATCCTCAAAATAAAAGGATGTTGAGGGTGATAGAGGCAACAAGAAATAAGTTCCTATTGTCAAAAGAGTTCTATAGGGGAGATTCTAGAATATGAAAGAAATGTTTTACACCTGTCCACCAGGGAGACCTCAATCCAGATTGTCACTGCTAGTGTATTACGTTCTAACTGAGCTTACATATATAAGATTATTTTCACCTCTGGGGATTTAGCTTAATAGCATAAGTCCCTACCTGGCAAGCCCTAGGTCATAAGTTTGATCCCAGTACAAAATAAATAAATAAATAAATAAATCTTTTTACAAGAATCCTCTCTTCTCCTGGGTCTTAGTAAGAAAATTTAAAATTATCATCCACATAACACATGCTTAGTAAGTTAGTAGAGAGATCGTACTGCGGAGGTCAATTGTTTTAAAAGATAGGGCAGATGACAGGATTGGGCAGAGAAAATGTTCAGACTATAAAGCATATGAAATCATGGTACCTTTGAAAGAAAGAGAGGAGGAAATACAGCAGGGAAAATGTCAGGCTAGTATGCTTACTTGAAAATATTTTAGCTAACTTAGTGGCTCTGGAGCAAAGATTGCCCATTAGAGGAGTCCTGCCTGTGGCAGCAGGACCTTGTGCTTTAATCATGCTTAGTAATTGTTTGAGAGCTTTCCCATATAAACATGGCCTCAGTTCAAATCCCACATTAGAACCTCAACATGTTGAAGTTGTAAGCAGTCAGCTAGCTGCACTCTTTACTACCATATGTCATGTTAATTATTAAAAGCAGCACCTGAGTAGCACGCCTGTATGGCTGTCATATCTGTTTGAATACTGAAATCATTCAGAATGGTGACAACAATAAAAGGATGGAGTTACAAAGATCTAAATCTTCACTGTTTCGAGAGCACCTGGTAGTGACTATTACTGAAATACAAAAGCAAGGAAGAGAAGCTAAATGGTATGAGTTACAGAAAGTCTTATTTAAATCTGAGTAAAGTATGAAAAGTATTGGAAACATTCATTTAAAGCACGATGGAACACATACTGCAGCTCCCAAGGATGAGGAATGAAAGAGATACAAATGTATGTACTAAAAACAGTTTTGTTTTGTTATATTTATGGGATAGGTGTGCAAGAAATACAGCCAGATTTCAATTAAAATTATTAGTTGAAGAAATGTAAGCATTATATATCATGGATTACAACGATATAATATAGTTTTCTCATTACAGATCTGGAAACTGAGAGAAACAACAATAAATTCTGAATAGAATTAGAATTGTGATGGGAGGGATCAAATTAGAAGTGCAGGAAATTAGTTTTGAGAGTTTGAGCAATTTTTCCTACTGAAAGTAGAAAAAAATTAACAGTTTCAGCTTAACTTTTCCTCTAATTAGAATTATTGAAAGTCCTGGGAATGTTGCAGCTACCCATGAAAAACATAACACTAAATCAACTCTATTTAGATGTCAAATAAATGGTAGACCTACTGAAGGTTAGAAATTATAGTCATAAATATAATGGAATTAATTTGGAATTGATAGGTGATCAGAATAATAATACAATTTGGAACCAGATAAAAACAATGATTAAAGACAACTCATTTCATAAAGTTTAATTTTGTGATATAATGGGTATCATGAGTTAGACTCATGGTGATTTTTCAAGATATCAAAGATGATGATTTATATTTAACTTAAGTAACAATGAAAGAAATTATGAAGAACAGACATGGATGAAATGTCTCAAAATGCACATCTTTTACAAGTCATAAAAATCTGTGTATACAAAAAATAGAATATTATTTAGCCATACTACAAATCCTAAAATATGATGAAATGTGAGGGAAAACTTGATAATATTACACTAAAGGATATAAGCTAGATACAAATAAATCATATATTGTACTATTTGTATTTATAGGAAACATAAGAACAGATGAATCTATAGAGATAGAACACAGACTGGTAGTTGACATGAGATGGGGAGAATGGAAAATGGGAAGCAACTGCTTAATGAATATAGCTTTCCTTCTGGGATGATGAAAATGTTTCAGAACTAAATAAAATTGTACAACAATATCAATGTATCAGCTATCACTGAACTATTTGTTTTGAAGGGATTGATTTTCTGTTTTATGACTTTCAACTCAGATTTAAGAATTTATGATATGATTTGATTTACATGGATCCCAGTTTCAGTGCTGAGGCTGGGGATGAGACTGGGGCAAGAGACAAGCAGGAGGATCATAAGTGTGAGTGCATTCTGGGTGACTTAGTGAGACCATGTCTCAAAAAGAGCTGTGTATGTAGTTCATTTTTAAGACCCCTCCATTCAATCACACACACACACACACACACACACACACACACACACACACACACACAAACACACACACACACACACACATCTTCGAAAGCTGTGAGGAAATAAGCACTTTTACACATTATGGAAATATGAATTAGTGTAAAAATTTACAATCTATTACTATATATATCAAAAATAAATTTCTCATGATTATTTCATTGACAGTCCCAATTTAAGATGTTAAAACTGTGCACAGTATTAGTAGCCCAGGTATTTCATACTCCTCAGACATCTTGAAATCGTCCTTTCTGATCCTTGAATTGATCACATACAGGTGGGAACCGGTTGAGAGAAACAATCTGTTTATATTTATGTATTTGGAAACCTCAAAAGTGTTAGTTATGAATATTGTAATTTTCTTTACATTTCACAAAAATAAGACTCATGTTTTACATTTTTAGAACCTTAAAATTTGAAGGAATCTCTCAATGCCAGTTCTGTCCACAGTATCTCTAATGACAACTTTTAAGATTATTCTGGAAAAAAAAATACAAAATTTAGTTCTTACTATGGCAGCCCTGTGTGTAAATTTACTCTTTTCCATCTATTATTTTCATTGACTTTTGTGTTCCTAAAATATATCCTAATTGTGTCCATATAGAGAAAATCTCCTTGCTAAACCAGAAATCTCATGGAAGTTAGTTGTCCTCTAGATTGCGTATCCTTAATTACCTGCAGCATGTAAAATCAATGCAAAGATTTTCACAAAGAATTAAAAACTGTACACCAAACAATTCATGAAAGTGTATATGCAAAATGTTACAGTTTAAAAGGCCAATGACAATGTGCCTAGTAAATTTATATGTTACACTATAGTTAATCCATTGCCATAACCAGTACATTTAAAGCCAAATGTAATTTATTTTTTCCTAAGAAAAACACAAAGGAAGAGAGTAATGCTGTGGAAATTTCCTTTAAAAATATCCCAAATTACTTTATTTTAAGATTATTATAAATCTTCACATCCTTTGAATTTATGTGAGATTTTTACATAGGGAATAATTATTATGCTAAATTATGAATCCAGGAAAATAAAGATTTACAAAGGAAATGCTGGCACAACCTTAATTGCAGTTTCAAAATGTTGACGTTTTAAACTATATAAAATGCTCTAATAATATCTGGTTTTCTGTGTATCTAAGAAGATGGAGCTATTTAAAGCCTTTGGTATTTATATATTATAGGTTTGTAGGGCCCTTGTGAGAGAAACCCTCGTCAGAATAAAATCATTCATTTGGGCTGACTAGATGAAAAGCGCGAAAAAACAAGTACTGGGATCCATCTGGTTGTTCCCTCAGCATCATGATTATATCAATTTCATAAAATTCAGTTCCAGGGAGAGCTAGAAAAGTACTTTTTAGAACTTCTGGTATTTAAATATATTCCCTACTTCTATTTATGTGTATAAACCACCTTTATTTTCTTTTTCTGTTAAACTGTTTACTTTATTTCATGCATATGCATGGCACATATATTTTTTGCTCAAGCTTGCATGCATATCTGCTTTTAAATAATGGAGTATTGTTTAATCTCTTCCTTCATAATAAATTCTAAGGAATTATCTAAGGAATAATAATCCAAACACAGTGGAATAGCTACCACCGTGAGCTTCCAGGAAAACATTCATGACTACAACCTGCTATAGCATCAGACATGTTTGGAAATGCAAAATAAAATAAAAGACAAAAGTTTCTTATTTCCCTTGTAATTCAGTATTGGATAAACAAAATGTCAGGGAACAATGAAGAATATTCTAAAACATTATCTTAAAGGAATGTGGTATATCCATTTACGGAGATAAGCAGAATTGGCCTTTTCTGATATTATGTAATGAAACTGAATACATAAGACTTAGTGCATGTCCTTCCTGAATAATAACCCTAAATAATGATTTAGAAAAATGGATAACATAATATGCACAATCTGAAGCTTCTGTGTTTCCAGCCTCGTGTTCAAAATACTGTTTATTTTGGGATTCCAATTTATTAAAATGTAGTTTAATTTCTATTTTATTAAAGAAATGTCATTTGAAATCATGTGTGTCTATATTTGTAATTGAATTTTTTATTTTAATAATTTCATATAATTTCTTTATTTTACAGAGAAAAGCAGAACCATTTAAAAGCAAACAACTAAAATCAACAACAAAATGAAAATGACAATAACAACAAAACAATGGCAATAAAGGATTTCAAAACAAGATGATAGTAATTTAACAATGTTTGTTAGTTATATTCCATAGTTATCCACAAAGTAATAGCTCAGGCTACCAGATATAGGCATGCAAAATTGATCAAACAATAAAATTTCACTTTAAGCAGTTTTTTCTCCTTTTACTATATTTATTGTAACTTTTGGACCTTATTTACTCTTTCAGTTTTTTACACTATTGAAACAGTTCAATGTTCACACATGCAAATCTGATTTATTTCACTTATGCGTATGGTTTCTAATTTCATCCATTTACCCATAAAAGCTTTGATTTTAACATACTTTATGGTTGAGTAGTATTCCATCATCTAAATAAAACACAACTTTTTATACATTCTTCAGTTGGTGGGCATTTGGGTTGTTTCCATGATTTAGCTTTTACAAATTGTGGTGCTATAAATATGAATACACATGTATCTCTGTGGCATAATGTTTTTAATTCTTCTGAGAAAATACTCAGAAGGGGAATAGCTGGGTTGAATTGAACCTCTAATCCTAGTTTTTTGAGTAATCTCCATACTGATTTCCCCAGTGACTGTACAGTTACCCCAGTGACTGTACTCCCACCAATAATGAGAAGTCCATTTTCCCCCCAGTGACTGTACACTTTCCCCAGTGACTGTACTCCCACCAGTAATGAGAAGGATCCCAGCCCCACCAGCATTTATTATTGGTTAATTTCTTGATGTTACCCATTCTTTCTGGTGTCAGATGATATCTCAGTGTAGTTTTAATTTGTACTTCTCAAATGACCAAAAATATTGAAAATTTTAAAATGTATTTATCTGCCATTTGTATTTCTTGCCCAAGAATATGTATTTATCTCAGATGAATGTTTTTGGATTGAAACTTTAAATCTGGGATCCCTGATTTTTTTTCAATTCTTTATACATTCTAGATAAATGTCCTTTGGCTAAAGGAGAGTTGGCAAAAATTATTTCCCAATCCGTGGGATTTATTTTCACTCTGTTGGTGATTTCTTTTAATGTGCAAAAACTTTGTAATAAGACCAAATCTAAGTTGTTGATTCTTGGAAGTACTTCCAGTGAGTTTGGTTTTTGTTCATGAACACATGGCCTACCCTTATGTCCTTGAGATTTCTGCCTAATTTGTCTTCTAGTAGGTTTAGTGTTTCTGTCTTAATGTTTAAATCTTTGATCCATTTTGACTTTAGTGTATGGTGATAAGCATGATTATAGTTTAACTTCTTGGCATGTAGGAAGCCAGTTTTCCAACCCTACTTCTTATACAGGCTATATTTTTTCCAGTGAACATATTTGACCTTTGGTCAAAGATATTGTGTCAGTAGTTGTGTCTGTATCTTATGTTTTGTTCCACTGATCCTCAGTTCTGGTGCATTTTTGTTTGCTTTTTTTTTTTTTTTTTCTTTGACAGTACCATGTTGATTTTATTATAGTGACTTTGTACTA
The DNA here is from genome assembly GCF_034190915.1 of Cavia porcellus. NCBI lineage: Eukaryota > Metazoa > Chordata > Mammalia > Rodentia > Caviidae > Cavia > Cavia porcellus. Next base: position 29,010,228 of record NW_026947516.1, on the reverse strand, counting down.
AAATTTGAAGTCTGGAATTGTGATGCCTCCTGCCTTGCCTTTACTGCCCAGGATTTCCTTTGTTATCCTCTATCTTTAGGGTTCCATATGAATTTTAGGAATGTTTTGTCTAGAGCTATGATGTATGTTAATGGTGTTTTGATCGATATTGCACTAAATCTGTATAAAAGTTTTGGGAGTATGGCCATTTGAACAATGTTGGTTCTTCCTATTCATGACCAGGGAATATCTTTCCATTTTCTGAATTCCTCTTGAGTTTCTTTTTTCAAAGTACTATAATTTTCAATGTATAGGTCTTTTACTTCCTTTGTTAAATTGATTTCTAAGTATTTCCATTTTTTTTATCCTGAAGGGTGTTATCTTGAAGGGTGTGTAATGCTATTGGCTTTTGAGTTTTGACTTTATACCCAGCTATGCTGCTGGATTTACTTACTAGTTCTAGAAGCCTGTTGGTGGGGTTTTGGGGGGTACTTTATATAAAGTGTCATGTCATTTGTGAATAATGATACTTTAACTTCTACCTTTCCTATTCTTATTGTTTCTGTTCATCTATTGTCTAATTTCTCTGGCTAATGTTTCCAGAACTATATTGAATAAGAATGATGATAGTAGGCAAAGTCATTTTGTTCCTGATGCTAGAGTGAAAGTTTTGTTTTTTACCATTTAGCATGGTTTTGGCTGTTGATTTGTTAAAGGTGGCTCTTATCAAATTGATGTAAATATCATCTATTGCAATTTTCTGCATAGTTTTTACCATGAATGGATATTACACATCATCAAAATCATTTTGAGCATCTATTGAGATGGTCATGTGTTTGTTTTGTCTTTTGCTCTGTTTATATTGTACATTACACTTACTGATTTCCTGCATTCCTTGGATGAATCCCACATAGGCATGGTGCATTATTGTCTTGATGATTTGCTGCATTGTTTGCTAGTAAGTTCTCATGGGTTTTTGCATCTATGTTAGTTAGGGAGATTGGCCTGTAATTTTCTTTTTTGATTGGGTCTTTCTCTGGTTTTGGTATCATTGAGGGAGAATTTCTTTCCTTTCCATTTCATTATAGATTTTGAACAGTATTAAGTGATCTCTAAATTTCTTGCAGAATTTAGCTGTGAATTTGTGAGGAACTGGATGTTTTCTGTATCAGTAAGTTTTTAATTATATTTTCAATGTCACTTACTGATATTGGGTTATTTGGGTGTTTTATATCTTCTTGATCCAGCTTTGATAACTCATATATTTCTAGAAACCTGTCCATTTCTTCTGTGCTTTCCAGTCTATGAGAATAAAGTTTTTCAAAGTACATATTTATAATATTCTATATTTCCACAAGATCTGCAGAAATTTCACCATTTTCACTGTTTATTGCATGAGTTTGAATTTTTTCCTTCCTTTTTTGATAAAGTTAGTTTAAAGTGTATCAACTTTATTCTTTCAAATATCTACCAATTCAATTTGATAATTTTTTTATTGTTTTTTTAGACTCAGTTGTGTTAATTTATGCTCTGATCTCTATAATTTCCTCTCTTCTCTGGTCTTTTGGTTTGAATTATTGCTCCTTTTCTAGAAGTTTGAAGTGCAGCATTATGTTACTTATTTATGCTCATTTCATTTTCCTAATGAGAGAATTTACCACTATAAAAATTCCCAATGAAGACTACTTTCATTGTATCCCACAGGTTCCAGTAAATTTTATTTGCATTTTCATTTGATTGTATATATTGTTTAATTTCTTATTTAATTTTCTCTGACACATTGGTTGTTGAGTAGCTTTCTATTTAATTTCCATGTATTTATGGAGATTTTGCAGTTTCTTTTATAATTAGTTTCCAATTTCAGTGCACTATAATCAGATAGTATGCATGAGATAATTTTGATTTCTTTGCATTTACTTCATGTTCAGTGGATTAGTATATGGTCTGGTTTAGAGAATGTCCCAAGTGCAGCTGAGAAAAATATGTATTCTGATGTTTACAAGAATACTCTGTACATGTCTACTAAGTCCATTTGTTTACAAATTTGCTTCATTTCTGTTACTTTTTTGCCATATTTTTGTCTAGTTTCTCTTCTTTTTGTATCAATGAGGTCATAAGGTTCTCCATTATAGTTGTATTATTGCTTATTTGATTTTTCAATTTTTTTCTTACATAGTTATGTGCTCTCATAGTTTGTGCATATATATTTATGACTGTTATCTTTTTTTTTTAAGTTTGCCCCTAACAAATATGTAATGGCCTTCTTTTTTTCTTTTGATCATTATTGGTTTGAAATTAACATAGTCTGCAAACAGAATCACTACCCTTGCTTTTGTCTGGGTTCTTGTCACATGAAATACTCTTTTCCGTTATTTGACTTTTAGTCTATATACGTCCTTCTGAGTTAAATGTGTTGCTTGTATACAGTATATTTGTGAATTTTGTTTCTTGGTGCACTCTGCCAGTCTGTTTATTTTGATTGGTGAATTGAGATGATTCATGTTGATGGTTAAAACTGATATTAATTGGCTTATCTTCATTATCTTTCTGCAGTTGGTTCCCTACTTTCCCTCTCTGTTTAATTGCTTGTCTAGCTTGTTGGTTTCTTCCTTTTGTTGCTCTTGAAATTGTGATAATTTTTTTATCTCTTTCTAGAATGTACTCTCTGTAGGGTTGCCTAAGAGGGCATAAAGTTCATCAGTTGTTCTTTGCCATGGAAGTACCTTATTTCTTCATAGATTTTGAAAGAGAGTTTTGCAGGACACATCAATCTGGGTTGAAAGTTGTTTTCTTTCAGTGCTTAAACTACTTTACTCCATGCTTTTCTTGACTTGATCATTTTTGTTTAGTGTGCCATGAATCTGATAGTCATTCCTTCATAGGTGATCTGTTTTTTTTTTCCCTCTAGCAGCTATTAATATTGTGTTCTTTTGCAGAATTTCTTGATTCTTGATTATTATGTGCCAAGGTGTAGATTTACTTTAGCAATGGCTCCATGGATTTTTATATGCCTTAATTATCTGTTTCTCTTGTTCTTTTATCATGTTTGGGAAATTTTCTGCTATTGCTTCTGCAAATAGTCTTTTCATGTCATTTGTGTTGCCTCTTTTTTTTTTCACTATTAAACATATATTGTTTCTCTTTGCATCATTTTGCAGCTGTTGAATTGTTAACTTGTGATTCCTGGTTATTTATAAGAGGTCTTTCCTGTTACAATCTGTATCTACAATACTGTCTTCTAAGTCTGAGAATCTATCTTCAATTTAATGTATATTATTTTTCCAGTTTTCAATGGAATTTTTGATTTCCTGGATTTCTCCTTAAATCTGTTTCATGGATTCTAATTCTTTCCTGTTTCATTCAAGGTTTCCATCATTTTTCTATGCTCCTCTATTTTTTATCTATATCTTCTTTGGATAAACTCACAAATTCTTTTGCTATGTTTGTAATTTATGCTTTTATCTGAGAGATTAGTTTTGATCTGATTTCATTTACAGATTCTAGAGTTGTTTCTTTACTTCTATTGCTAACATTTCAGAACTTTAAAGTGTATGATTTCTAGTTTCTTTCATTTCTTTTTCTCCTGTACCAGATCAGGATGGACTGGAAGTTTGAGACTGCACTTTGGCTCTTCATTTTGGCATTTTCCTGTGTTCCTGCAATTCAGTCAGATGCCAATTATGAATTCCTTCCTGAACTGGCAACCCATCCAGTGGGCCTCACTGAGGGTTGCAAATAGCTGCAGGTCTCTTGGAGTGGACTCCTGGTTCTCATGGACTTTAGAGATATTACTTAGGTGTGGAACTGTCACTGAGTAATATCTCCCAGTCCCTACAGGTCTCATTGCGTTTTCCCAGATAACTGTGGGTCACTGGGCAGGGATTACTTGTTCCTGTGGGCCTCAGAGATAGTTCTGAGCTGTGAGCTTGTTTCTGGATGCAGACTCCCAATTCCTGTAGGATTCAGGGAGGGTTCCTGGATAACTGCACATTACTGCATGCAGCTTCCCAGCCCCCAGGAACCTCACCTATGGTTTCTGAGTGTGTGTGGGTCACTAGACACAATTTCCCTGCCTCTATGGGCTTCACTGTGGATTTCTGGATGATTGTAGGTCTCTGGGCACAGACTCCTGGTCCCTGAAGGCCTCAGAGATATTTCCTTCATGTGGGTAGATCACTGGGTATAGCTTCCCAGTCCCCAGAATCCTCACCTATAGTTTCTGGGTGTGAGTAGTTCACTGCATGCAGCTTCCCACTCACTGCAGGTAGCACTGTGGGTTCCCAGCTGATTGCAGGTTGTTGGGTGCAGACTCTCATTCCTTGCAGACCTAATATTTGGTTTCCAGATATAGATAAGTCACTGAGTGCAGCTTCCTAGTCCCCAAGAGCCTCACCTATGGTTCTTGGGTTTGGGTGCATCACTAAGTGCAGATTCCCAGTCTCTGTGGTCTCACTGTGGGTACCCAAAGGATTATAGGTCTGTGGCCACAGACTCCTATTCCCTGTGGGCCATTCATATTATCTTAAAGCACAAACTGCAGAAATAATAATGAACAAATTACATATACGTAGCTCACAATTTAATTTTTAAATATTTTTAAAGAACACTTTTATGTTTGCAAAAAATACAAGCAGATAGTATAGAGTTCTCATATAACTCAAATTATTTTTTACATAATATTTCCTATTATTTCTTTTCAGTAGTGATTATTTATGGTTTAGTGAACCAATATTTATATATTATTGCTAACTAAATTCCATAGTTATAATCTTTATCTTGTGCAGTTTATGGGTTCTTACAAATATATAATTCCATGTTTCTTCTATTGCATTTTCAACAAAAAAAGAATTTTGTATTGCTGAAAACCCCTGTGTTTATCTATTCATCTGTCCCCCATCTTTCCAAACCACTGAAAATGAATCATCTTTACTTTTTCAAACTAATATTTTTTTATTTAGCAATATGAACAATATAAATTTTCTCCAAGCTTTTGAATTAGCAATTTTATGTATTTAATGGATAACTCTTTTGGTTTTGTATCTAAAGAATGGTATCCTATCTCAAAGGAAACTAGACTTTCTGTTATGTTATCTTCTCAAAGTTTTTAGTTTGCATTTCATATTTACATCAGTCACCCACTTTCCATTAAATTTGTGAAAGGTGTAATTGTGTGTGTGTGTGAACATTTATGTTCAATTGTTCTAGCACCATTTGTTGGAAAGATTCTTTCTTTGTTGAATAGCCTTTGTTCCTTTTTAAAATAAAAAGCAGTTATCTATATTTATGTAGAATCAGTGATGGCAGATTTTTAGGGAAAAGTATCCAAAATGCAACCCAAAACACATTTATTGTAAAGTTCTAACATTCCACATCTGAATAATGAGATTTTACTTTACAAAAAGAAAGAACTCCTAAATTAACATAATTTGTCTACAAAAGAAAACAAATCACATGTGTGCCATAGGTTTGCAACCACCATTACAGTTCTATGTCTGGGCTTTCTGTTCAGTTTCATTGATATAGGTAAGTATACATTTGCCAATACCACATTGTCAGGTTAATTGTTCTTTGGTTGTAGCTTTATGCTAAATCTAGAGGTCAGATAGTGTCAGGTAACAAAGTTTGTCTTTTTTACCCCAGGATTACATTAGTCATGTCGAATCTTTATTTTTTCATCTGTAGTTTATACTCAATTTGCTAATACCAGCAAAAAACTTGGTGGGGTTTTAACTAGGATTGAGGTGAGGCTAATGTTAAATTGGTGAGAGAAGCCAACTTAATAAAATTGAATCTTCTTGTCCATAAACAAGGAATACTGCTCTATTGACTTGGAACTTTTATGGGTTCTTCTCCAGAGGTTGCTAAGTTTCTTTGTGTAAATTTTTGTACATATTTTAATAAATTTAAAAATAAATATTTCATTTTGGAATGTTAACATAAACATTTTTTTAAAATTTGAAACTCCAATTGTTTATTACTGGTATGCTAACTTCTTAATTTTATATTAACCTTATATCCTATAGTTATAATCATTAGTTACATGAATAGTTTGCCATTCATTGGTATTTTTATAGTTAGACAATCACTGTTATCTACAAACAAATACCATTTATAACTTTTGCAATTTGCACTGATTGAATTTATATTATTTTAGTACATTAGCTAGAAGTTCAAGTAGAGTGTCAAATGGAAGTCATTACACAGATCATCCTTTCATTAAAATGATATTAGGGGAAATAATTTAGAGTTTTACTATACAATATAAATACAGGTTTTTGTAGATTTTCTTTATCAAGATGAAGAAGTCTCCAAGTATTTTTGGTATAAATCTTTACATATATACATTCTTAACCTATTTATAATTCTCTAATGAAAAAAGGCTTGCATATCTGGAATAAATTCTACTTGAACATAGTATAATGTTAATTATATTTATTACTATTGCTGGATTTGACTTGTTAATATTTAGTTCAAGATTTTTACATATTTTAAAAAGTTTTTATAAGTAATTTTCCTTTCCTGTATATATCTGATTTTGATATTAAAGCAAACCTGACCTATAAACAGCAAATCAGCTTTGTCAAAATTTGTGTGGATAGTTTTCTTCTTTATCTTTGCTTATCAGAATGTTTTATTCTATTTTGTCTACTCAGTATCATGTGAGAAGCACTTTGTTGTCAACTCATAGTCTATTTTATATATTAAAGAGCATTTATTATAAATTCATGGCAGAAATAATTGATCATGTATTCTCCCATCCAAGTACTAACCAGGCCCAGCCCTGCTTATCTTCGGGTATCAGAAGAGATTGGGCATGTGTATTGTGATAAGGTCACAGACTGATTATGTACACTCTTTCTTAGATTTTGTATGATTTTAAAAAGTAATAGATGATTTCATATTTAAATGCATATTGTTATGATTTTAGAAAGAAAATCAATTTCACAGAATTTTCTATGATTTATTTTAAATGTATTAGTATCTACCTTTCTTTTGATTCAGGTTAGCCTGGTATATCTTTCAACATAATAGCTGTATCTTTATGTTTAAAATAGATTGCTTATAAATAAATAAAATATAATAATCTTATTTTTCTAATTTCTCATAGTCTCTCTATTATTATTAATACATTTAGAACACCCATAGTTAAAACAGCTACTAACATAGATTCTAACTTCTATGATATGACATCTCATTATTGTTTTTATTTTTATTTCTCTTATGATTAGTGATTTCAGTATTTTTCATGCATTTCTTGGGCAGTTACTCTCAAAAGAATATTCTTTTGAGTAATGTCTATTCAGGTCACTCATTCATTTCAACAGGGTTAGTGTGTGTGTGTGTGTGTGTGTGTGTGTGTGTGTGTGTCTGAATTATTTATGTATACTGGCAATCAATCAATTTTTGAATGAATGATTTATAAATACTTTCTCCTTTTCTGTTTATCTTCCTTTAGCTATTTTTTGAAAGGCTTGCCTAGTTGTGATAAATTTCCTCAGCTTTTATCTGGGAAATTCTTCATTCTTTCTTCATTTTGAGGAACATTTTTCCTGAATTTAGAATGCTTGCTTTGGTATTTTTCTTTCCAAACTTTGGATTTATCATTAAACTGCCTTCTTCCCTGTAATGTTTCTACTAAAAATATTCTGATAATGTTTTAGAGGTCCTCTTGTATATGCTGCATTACTTTTCTCTTCCTGGATTCAGAAATCTGAAATCTTAGTTAATGCTGTTGCGCTGGTAAAAAGAAGTGCTTGTCTTTTGTAAGACTCTAGGTTTAATCTCTGCTATCAAAGAACAAATAAACACATTCTTCAAAAACTTTGGCATTTGGTATACTTCAGTGTGAATAGCTTTGACTCGTTCTACTTTGATTCTATGGGGCTTCTTCAACCTGCATTTTGATTTTATTTCGCAGGTTATTTCTTCAAAGAAACTTTTGTCACTTTTCTCTTTTTGAATTTGTCATAACATGTATATCTCTCTAACTGATGGTGTCCTACATTTCCTTAGACATTTTTTTGTCTTTGTCAATCTTTGTTTTTCCTCTAACTTGATAATTTAGAATAAACTACCTTCAAGTTAACTAGATCATTCTTTCTTTTCTTCTTCCTTTCTCCCTTTCTTTTTTTTCTGATTAAGAATGAAGCTGAACTCTTCAGCAGTTATTGTCATTTCAGTTAGTTATTATTTAGCTCCAAAATTTCTGTTAAGCTTTTGGTAATATTTCTATCCTTTATTGATGTTTACATTTTGTGTATATATTGCTTTTTAAGCTCACATTCCAGTTTTTAATGGTGGTTTTTGAATTATCAATTAATGCATATGCTGCATTAGTGATCTGTCAGTTTCTTTCTCAAAATTTTATAATCAATTTTTTTACAGAATTTCACATTCTCTATTTCTACTACTATCCATTCCTCTTTCCTTAGATTACAAGCGAATCATAAGGTATCCAAAATATCTTGGTCTTCATAAGCATTTCAAGCCATGTGACAAAGGTATTATTTGCTTGACTAGAGTGCTGATAAGTCAGGAGTTATATCGCAATTTGTACTACTCTTCCTATCTTCCTTGGGAGAAAACTTCCATTTTGTGACATCTGTATGTACTTAGTCATGTCAGCCGCATTAAACCTCCCCTTGCTTTCCTTTTAAGCAGGCCCATAATATCTAAACTACAAAGGTTCTATCAGGAGTTCAAAGTGAAGCAGAAACCAGCCCCTTGGACAGCTCACTAAAACTAGAATGTTGGAGAATGTTGGATGCATGTTTGAGTATTTTCTTTCTTTTCAAAGTAACGGCACAAGCAGGAGCATTCTCTCATAATGCTGTGTTGTACGTATTGCGTGGAGGGCCTGAAGAAGGTGAAAAGAAATTGCTTTTCTTACCATATCAATGCATCTATTCTTACTTTTGTGCTCTCCTGATGTATTGCAACTTCAAAACAGGGTTCTGAAATTTTTTAAAGATAGCTTCTTTGAATATTTTTCTTTTATTTTGCAGTATGCAAAATAAATATTCTATGTGAAGGTGTGATTAGTTATTATTTATTCCACTCATTTCTTGCTGTTTTGCTTGGATCTGTGGTTTGATGTGTGTTTTGAAAAGCTGAGTCACTATTTTGTCTTAGTTACTTTACTCATTGTTGGGAGAGAAAACATTAAAATATTATCCTACATTTACAAGCTAGCATTTTAAACATGAAAGGTTAAAATTGTATCACAACCTATAGAAGTTTAAATTTATAGCAGGCTGGCTACAAGGCAGAGTGACATGGCAGAGGGACATGGCAGAGGGACATCACAGATCATGGCAAGGCATATGAAAGACAGAAAAGCAGCAGACAAGTCCTCCCCTTCCTTTAATCTCCTCCACGCTACAAAACTTTTAGGTAGTTTCATCACACCCAGTGTGCCCCTTTCTATCATCCACACCCAGAACTATGCTAAACCAATGAGCAGACTAATTTGATACCACACACCCTTAATGTCAGTATCACATACTCTAAATCCAGCCAGCTCCTATGTGTTCAAGTCTTTAGGGGCAAATCTAGAAAAAAGCCAACACTATTACATCAATTGCCTCTTTACTTTCATTTCCTTACATTCTCATTCGGCATAAATACACAATTTGTAATTGTCTCACAATTCTTGGGTATCTTGTTTCATTTTTTCTATTTTCATTTCAATTTGGGAAGTTTTTGTTGACCTGTCTTCAGGCTACGTATTTCTTTCCTCAGTTGTATTCACTCTAAAATGAAAACATATACAAGACAGATTGTGCTTTGCAGACACTTCAGTTTTAATCCCTCGTTATTTTATGGAAGACTTATCAATCTGTTAATAATGAGAGAGAGAAGAAAAAATTTTATAACTACTTTTCTTATTATGTTTCTTTTTGAGTAGGCATAATTCCCTTTCTGTGACATTGAGAACTATATCACTTTTTATTGTCTTCTTACATGATACTAGAAAGCTAGAAGGTACTGGAGCTGGCCAGTTGTCTTCCTCCAGGTCATAATATTTTCCATTGCAGTGAGATTTCTGTCATGGAGTACATTCTTCTTATATCTCAAGGTATTTATTTTTCATCTGTAAGTGTATCTAAGTGGGTACTCTTTCTTCCCTTCTATGAAAAGCAAGAGGAAATTGTCTCTAATCTTTACTGTGAGAAACTAATAGGACTTTTGGCAGTCAGCCCACAAATTAATCAATATTTACTCCCTAGAAATTTGTTGAAATGACTGATTTGGGGGATCCTGCCAGTTACTGGTACTAGCAACTTCTTTCTGCTCTTATGCTTATCTTCGATTCTATATGTTCACCTTTCTCTTTCCATTTCAGACTGACAGTATATCCTGTGATTTCAATTCCTTGTTATGCCTAAAATGTCATTGATTTTTCATTTTTTCTAACTTTTCATGGTTTGGGTGAGGATGGGGGTGATGACTTCAGGCCTTTTACAGGCTGAAACCAGACTCAATAAAATTTTACACGTACATACAATTTTGACCTTCAATGATCAAGGTGTAGAGCATTTCCATTAGCACTATGACTACTGTCACATTTCTTAGCATTTATAAATCTATCATTTTTGACACACTATTCTGATAGCATCATATTATCACAGCTTAATTAGCCTGTTCTAAAAAATTTATACAAATGAAATTGTGAATAAGTACTTTATAATGTGATTTTTAAAAAAATTCACAGATGTAATTAGCACAATGTAATTGTACACATGTAATTTTTTAATGCTATTTTCCTGTTCAGTGACATTTGGGTTATTTCTTCATTGCATGTTTTGCTATTATGAATACAATTAAAATGAAAAATTTACTATGGGACGTTACTGAATTATAGATTAATTTCCTTTTAGTATTACTATAAACATGAGATTAAAAAGTATGCAAATTGTTAATTTGGTTTCTCTCAGCTTTGCACTGTCTTTTTTTTTTTTTCACCTTTTTCTTTGTGCCACAGAAAAAAGACTGCAGACTATAGTTTTACCAGCTTCCTTCAGCTTAGTCTCTGCTAATAGAATTTGATGGATAAAGATTGTAAGGCTTATGATATAAAGGTCTCTGGCAATTCCAGTTTACTATTTTCCTGAGTGCACCACAGATCAGATTATGAGACACGTGTTTTCACACAAAGTTCACTCTTATAATAGAGTACCAGGTACCTTCAAAAACCTTATTATCTTCCTCATCAAAACAATAGGTAGGCTTCTTACCACAGTATCTGTATCCTCTTCTCACCTAATTATATTATATTGAAGTTAAAACTATCCATGTTCAAATTGCTTATGTGATTTTTACCTTTAGATTAAAACATAGTACATAAAATGAATCATATAGTATGCATATTATTATTTTATTAGCAATTTATAGGCAGTTTTATAAATGGGTGATATTATGAGGAAATTCATTTTTTTGTATTTAACATATCAAATATTTTTGAGTAATATATTATCCTTTATACCACAGTGTTAATAACATTTAAAATGGCGGTTTATGGCCACATGAATGTATCCCTCATTACACAGTCTGCATGTTTCCTCCATTATTCAGAGCACTAAGCTTTAAGTAGTGTGAAAAGATAAATCAGAAAATTTTACAACATATTAATTTAATTTCAAAGATAGATAAATCATTCCAAGTTCAATAAATCACCCTGAGAAAATTCAAAGTAATTACCATTCCAATTGAAGATACACACATTTTAAATAAAATAAATTGTCAAGCGTTAAAATTTTTCAAATCTTTTGTCACATGACTTAAGTTTGTGGATTTCAAATGAAAGTGGCATTCCAGGAAGATTTCTGGATAATATTAATTTACAGTGCTTTTCAGCCTAAATAAAAATCATCTTCTACTCTTTGTAGTGAATAATCTAAACTAAACTACCTGACATTTGCACTCAGTCCAAAGAACAGACTGAAAATGTTTGTCAGTAAAGTTTTGATGTAAATCAGTAGTCACAGAAGACTGCAAAGAACATAATGAAATTGTCAGCTTATCAAAGGGAAGCTTTCTTCTTCAAAAGAAAAAAAAAATATCTGACATTCTTTCTCAGAATTAAAGAATTACTGTATTTGTCCTTATTATTTTAAAATACAAATTCCTTCCCAAAAATATGAAGCTAATCAACACTGAAAAGAAATTGTTTTTCAATGATTTAGCAGAATTATAAAAGACAAATCAGAACCCAAAAGTTATTTGGCTTGTAAGGCTTTATCTCTCTATTTCTCTTTTTAATGTTTAAGCTCATGGTTATCTCCCATGGATCAAAGTAAAAGAAAATTAAGGGGAAAATGATAAACCTGAGCATACTTTTGAAGTCACTTTCTTAGAAAAACCAAAAGCTTATTTTTCTCTTCTGAAAAACTGCTTCAAAAATCTCTGCATCTTTTCTACACAAAAAATACTCTTTGCATTAAATAGCACTGAGATAATATTAAAGTCTGTAGAAAATTTACATTCTCAGGTTCCTTCTCTGACTAAAAATCAGGATTTGCCTTTTGACAAGATTCTCAAGTGCTCTGTAAAATGCATGCTCTGTAAATACTGAGCTATAATCTGAGTGATAAAGAAACACGTTAGGGGCTGGGGATTTAGCTCAGTGGCGTAAGCACCTGCCTTGCAAGCAGGCAGTCGTGAGTTCAATCCCCGGTACCGATAAAAAGTAAAAAGAAAAAAACATAGTAAACTTTAAGACATACCCTAAGTGATAAAAATTCAAAAATTTTATTTATTTAATTTTTCGGTCCCAGATATTGAACTGAGACTCACAGTTTTTAAAGCAATAACTCATTTTATTTTAGTGTTTTGTTCAAACCATTGCAGGCCAAAGCATGCGAACCAGCAAACTGTTAACCCACTATACTTTGTATATTATCTTTCTGTGTATTATAGTTTAGTTTTCATTATACTTGAATCACCAAAGTGTGTGTGTGTGTGTATTTAATTAGGGAAAGTAAAGATAATTTGTCTGACTCTACACACAATATAAGATCCTTTTCCTCTATTGGAGATATTGTGTCCATTAAGGAGCACTGATTTGCAAATAATGAAAGTCATAAATATAAGGAAATTGTCTTAACATCCACCAAGTTAGAAAGATCATATTTTGACAAATTCTGTGACTGATCACTATCATAAAGAATCCAATACATTTGGATAAATTTAAGGCATTGGATACCTCTAACATAGTTCCTTTCATGGATACAAAATGACTTTCAGGATCCTAAACAATAATGAAGCAAAAGAAAAACACTTATTTTACAGCCTTTTTTGCTGAAGTCTTCTTATAGCTCATTGATATGATAAAGATTATGAGTCAAAGCCTGAGCCAGTAAGTGGCAAGAAATTGTCATGCTTTGCATTATGCTAAGCAGGATTAAAACCCAAAAACAAATTAAATGAGATGAACATGTTAGGAAACTTTTAAAAAGATCTTAACCATTGTAATTCCTGGGAATCAAACACTTACATAATTCATGTTCTCTTCATTGAGTTTTAGCTGCACTTGCTGATTAATTTCTATCAAATAGTTTATGATTAATGTAGTAAGATGATATATCGAGATTGAGGCCCAAAAGTTATTTGATTTTTTTTTTTTTTTTTTTTGCCTCATACATCTCTTTCCTTCTTTCTTGCTTGCTCACTCTAATGGATATATCTGCCATATTTTCAGTATGCCCTCATGAACAGAAATTGAGGGAGCTCTCCATTCAAAAAAATAGTTAGTAAATAAGCCCCTCAAACCAGTTGACTGTGAGAAATTGAATCCTCTCCACAACCATGTGAGTGAGTTTGAAAGTAGATCTTGCCTAGTCAAAACTAAAGATATTTGCAGTCATTCTGGTTGCTTCTTTATGACAGACGTAGTCAAGAAGACCTAAGCTATGGCATTCTTGAATTCTTACTCCACAGGAACCATAACATAGTGGGTGTTTATTGTTTTAAAAGTCACTAATTACAGTGTTATCTGTTGAACCACAATAAATGGATAATAAAGAGAGACACTTGACAAATATTGTATCTCTGGCAGAAAAGAAAGAAAATACAACAGAGGTAATGTATCAGATAGAGTCTTAAGGGACTCCCTACTGATTCTTGCCTTCTATGATTCACGGTTTTGTGTAACTCTCTCCTGGCCAATGTGATTGGGCCCATGATCTGACTTTAATATGTACAACGTGATGAATATAGAAGAGAGCCATTCCATATATCTGTTATGTTATACTCCGTATTACTATCTTGCTCTAGGGCCTGTTTACTTTATAGAGACTCACCTTGCTAACTTGATGAAACACATGCTCTTTGGGGAAAAAATTACAAGGAGACAAGATGGTCTCTAAGAACTATGGATGGCATTTCTATCAGATGAAAGTGGCCACCGCCTAACTGACTACCAATAAGAATTCGAGAATGTAGCTTGATGACCACAAGGAAATGAACCATGCAGTGGGACTTTCCATAGGGAAGACTCCAAATAAAAACACAGCCTGACATATACTTTGATTGTAGCTTGTGAGGCCACAAATAGAGGAACCACTTAGATGTACCTCAAACATCTTACGAGGTGTTATGAGATAATGAATGTGTTTTTATAGGATATTAAATTTATATTAATTTTAGTGCTAAAATAAAAGTCTAATACAATTCATAAGTGAACATTCTTTTAGAGACACTGTAAAAGTGTCCTTACAGACACAGATGACTACATCTAGATAATGAGAGCCCTCTGTGCCCATTGTTCCCCTTTCCATAGTTTTAAAACTTGTTTTGAAATATTGCTTTTCTTTATGCTTTGCAAGTTTTGAAATATTAGATGGAATCATGAAATTGTCACTTTTTCAGATCAGAAGTAATTGAAACTAAAATTGTCCTTAAGCACTGCACATTTATTTAGATGGACTTTAAAATTCAAAAGCAATCTCTTGTTTCTTAAATTCTTCAAATATGTTCCATCTATGTTTGAGTATTTAAATAATTTCTTATAGTAATTGCCATATTTGTTGTTTTTTATTAAAAAAAACATTAATTTAAAAGAGGACATAGCAACACAGGTCAGAACAGAACAATTTAAGCAACATAATGTTTCACCACAAGACAACCCGACATAACAGTAGCTACCATAGTGTCTCTTTCCTTGAAATATTTGAGTATACCTTTACACACTATAGTATCAAACATAATAAGACAGTGTAAAACCATTTAAGAGGATGGAAGTTTTACAGGGAATTCAGAAACATTGAACAGAAAACGAACAATGGTTAGTATATTGCCTCTTTGTTCATAAAACATTTTGCTTATACTATCACATATAATGAAATCCAATAACATACAACATGATAAAACCGATGGAGACAGTAAAACAAAAGCTTAGTAGGACTTAAAAACAAGATGATATTAAATCATCACTAGCTATTATAATGTTTGTTTTCTTCGAAATAGCTGTTCATACCATCACAGACAATAAAATCAAACAACCCAGAATAAAACAATTCCAACTAATGAATGAAAACACTATAAGGCTTCAAAGCAATAAAATGAGGAATCATGATGACCACATACTTTTATGTATTCTTACCATTTATTACATTAGGGAGACTATTCAGTATTTATATATGTGAGTTTGATTTATTTTGCTTATGAGTATGGTCTCAAGCTGCATCCATTTATTTACAAATACCTCAATGTGATGATTCTTTATAGCTGAGAAGTACTCCACTGTATAAAAATACCACAACTTTTTTATCCATTCCTCAGTTGATGGACATGTAGGTTGTTTCCAAGATCTGGCTATTACAAATTGTGCTACTATAAACATGGGTAGACATATGTCACTAAGATATGATGTTTTCAGTTGTTCTGGGAATATGCCTAGAAGTTGAAGAACTGGAACAAAAGAGACTTCCAATTCCAGCTTTTTGAGAACGCTCCAGACTGACCTCCACAATGGTTGCAACAGTCTATACCCTCACCAACAGTGCAGGAGAGTTCCTCTCTCCCCACAGCTGCTCCAGCATTTGTTGTTGGTAGTTTTCTTGATCCTGGCCATTCTTTCAAGAGTGAGATGAAATCTCAGTGTGGTTTTAATTTGCATTTCTCAAATGACTAACAATGAACATATTTTCATGTATTTATTTGCCATTTGTATTTCTTCATCTGAGAATTGTTTGTTCATCTCAGATGCCCATTTTTGGATTGGATCTTTGAATTTTGGGGGTCTGATTTTTTTAAATTCTTTATATGTTTTAGACAGAAGTCCTTTGTCAGAGGGAGAGATCACTAAGATTTTTTTCCCAGTTTGTGGGTTTTCTTTTCACTATGCTGGAAATTTCTTTTGACTTGCAGAAAGGCTTTAATGAGACATGATCCCGGTTATTGATTCTGGGAAGTGTTTTCCATGTGGTCTGATTCCTATTCATGAATTCTCTGCCAACCCTTATGTCTTCAAAGTTTTTGCCCAGTTTGTCTTCCAATAGATTTGGTGTTTCTGTTTTAGTATTCAGATCTTTGACCCATTTAGATTTTAATTTCTTACATGTTGATAGGCATGGGTCTAATTTTAATTTTTGGCATATTATGAGAGGCAGTTTTTCCCACACCACTTATTAAAGAGACTGTTGTTCTTCCAGTGAACTTGCTTGGCCCCTTTAGCAAAGATAAGGTATTGAGTGTGTGTGTATGTGTGGTTGTACCTTCTTATCTATTCCATTGATCTTGGCTCTGTTTTTGTTCCAGTAACATGTTGATTTTACTACAGTTGCTTTGTAGTATAATTTCAAGTCAGGGATTGTGATACCTCCTGCCTTGCCTTTGCTGCTTAGAACTATCTTTGCTATTCTAGGTCTATTCTTGTTTCAGATGAATTTTATGAGTAATTTCTCTAGATCTATGAGGTGTGAGGATGGTATTTTTATTGGGATTACATTGAATCTGTACATTGAATCTGAAGAGTTTTGGGAGAATGGCCATTTTCACAATATTTATTCTTCTTCTCCATGAGCAAGGGATGTGTTCTTTTCTGAGATCCTCTTCAATTTCTTTTTTCAGTGTATTAAAGTTTTCCCTATATAGATCTTTCACTTCTTTTGTGAGGATAGTACCTAAACATTTCACTGTTTTGATTGCTATTGTGAATGGTATGGCTTATCTTATTTATCTCTCTTTGATCTTGTTAGTGTATGGAAATGCTATTGATTTTGTATCCAGCGACATTGCTGAATTTACTTGTTATATAAAGAATCTTTCAGTGGAGTTTTGGGGGTCTTCTATGTAGAGTATCATCTCATTCTCAAACAATGATAATTTAACTTCTTTTCCTATTTTTACCCCTTTTATTTCTCTCTCTTGTTGAACTGTTCTGGCTAGTTTTTCCAGTACTATACTAAATAGGAGTGGTGACAAGGGACATCCTTGTTTGTGACTGATTTTAAGGTAAAGGTCTTCAGTTTTTGGCCATTTAGTATGATGCTTAATGTTGGTTTGTCATAGAGGGCCTTTATCATATTCAGGT
Source organism: Cavia porcellus (assembly GCF_034190915.1). Taxonomy (NCBI): domain Eukaryota; kingdom Metazoa; phylum Chordata; class Mammalia; order Rodentia; family Caviidae; genus Cavia; species Cavia porcellus. The sequence continues at coordinate 28,992,716 of NW_026947516.1, read as the reverse complement.
TCTACTCCAATTATCTAAGACATTCTATTCCAATTATCTGTAAAGTTCTTATCATGAATGAATGTTGGACCTTATCAAAAGCTTTTTCTGCATCTATAGCAATGATCATGTGATTCTTAATTTGTCTTTATTGATATGGTGGATTACATTTAGTGATTTACATCTGTCGAACATTCCCTGCATGGCTGGGATGGATCGGACTTGGTCATGGTGTATAATCTTCTTGATGATATGCTGCATCTTATTTGCCAGTATTTTATTGAGGATTTTTGCATCTGTGTTCATAGACTGGTGTATAGTTCTATTTTTTAGTTGAGTCTTTCTCTCATTTTGGTACTAGAGCAATATGTGCTTTCAGGAATAACTTAGGAAAGATTGCTTCCATTTAAATTTCATTGACTGGTTTGAGGAGTGGCAGCATTGTCTTCTTTTTATTTCTTGTAGAATTGCCCAGTGAATCCTTCTGGATGTGGGCTCTTCTTTGTAGATAAGGACTTCATTACATTTTCAATTTCATTAGTAGAAATTGGGTTATTCAGCAGTTTTACATCTTCTTAACCTAGCTTTGGTACTTTGTATGTTTCTAGGAATCTAACTAATACTTCATTGTTATCAAACCTATGAGAGTAGAGTTTTTCAAAAAAGGGGTTGATGGTCTTCTTTATTTCTACAGAATCTGTAGTGATTTCACCTTTTTCATACATTATTGCATGAATTTGAGCTTTTTCTTTCTTTTTTATAATAAGGTTGACTAGAGGATTAACAGTTTGTTTATTCTTTCAAAGAACCAACTCTTTGATTTATTCATTCTTTGGATTGTTTTCTTAGTCTCTATTGCATTAATTTCTGCTCTGATTTTTATAATTTCCTCCATCTTTTTGCTTTGGGTTTGGACATCCTCTTTTTCTATATGTTTGAGTTGTAACATCGTGTTATTTATTTGTATTCGTTCTGTTTTTCTGTTGTGGGAACTCTGCAATAAATTTCCCTCTGAGGACAGTTTCCATTGCATCCCACAGATTCCAGTAAATTGTATTTGTATTTTCATTTGTTTGTAGGTATTGTTTAATTTCTTAATTTCCCCTGTGATGCATTTATTACACAAGAGTGTGTTATTCAGTTTCCATATGTTTGTGAGATTTTTGGAGTATCTTTTATCAGTAATTTCTAGTTTCTTGGCACTATGATCCGATAACATGCAGGGATAATTTCAACTCTTTTCTATTTATTTATATATGTGCTGTGGGCTAGTATACGGTCTATTTTAGAAAATGCCCCATGTACTGCTGAGAAGAATGTATATTCTGATGTTGTTGGATGGAACACTGTATAAGTCTGTCAAATCCATTTGTTCACAGGTGTGATTTAGTTCTGTTATTTCTTTGCTGATTTTCTATCTGCTTGATCTGTCCTTTGGTGTCAATGGTGTGTGAAGGTTTCCTGTTATAACTGTATTATGGCTAATATGATTTTTAATTTCTATTAATACTTGTTTTATATAACTGTGTGCTCTGAAATTTGATGCATAGATATTTAAGTTTGTTAATTCTTCCACTTGAAGTTTTTCCCTAGCCAGAATGTAATGACCTTGTTTATCTCTTCTGATCATTCTTGGTTTGAATTTCACATTGTCTGCAAACAGATTAGCGACCCCTGATTTTTTGGAGGGTTCTTGTTGCATGAAGTGTTGTTTTCCATCCTTTGACTTTCAGTCTGTGAGTATTCTTTTGGGTTAGATGGGTTTCTTGTAGACAGCATATGGTTGGATGTTGTTTCTTGATCCATTCTGTCAGTCTGTTTCTTTTAATTGGTGTGTTGAGGCCATTTACATTAATGGTTATAACTTTATGATGGCTTATTGTTGACATGATATCTTTCTTCTGTTGCATCTTTATCTTTCTATTCTGTTTAATTGTCTGCTTTGCATAGTGGTTTTTTTCCTAAGTGTATCTAAACTGTATTTCAGTATTCTTTGCAGGGTTGGCTTGGTGATCATGAAGTTATTCAGCTGTTCTT